>NW_027526214.1:87388864-88852870 GCF_048455015.1 Haemaphysalis longicornis | reverse complement strand
AAACACGCGTCCCGGTGACTACGGTGTTTTTTGTAAATACACCTTCTCTTCCTGACAACCTATCTCTGCATTGTAACGTGACAATATTGAAGCCAATGCACCGCACGCCATTTCAAAGATTATGAAACTTTTTGCGGTAAGTACGTACTCCTAAAAATTGTATCCATATATTTGTACTTAAAATCGGAGAGGTTAAAATTGCGCGCGGTGTATTCCGATCTATTTCACTTCACGTTTACTGGTATAAACTATGGCATTACACCTTTCCAAACCCAGATATTTAGTACTTTTGCCATTATTTCTCTGGCACGTTCATTAGGAACATTTCAGGGTGATACGATCTTGCCATTTGCGTCAAAGAATATCAATTTAGCACATACCCGTAAAAATGGCCCACTCCTTCTCCAGGCTACTCTGTAAGCATTTGAATCTCTAAGTAAAGTATTTAACGGGGAGGAAGGAGTATGTTTCTAAACAGCGACAACCCTTCATTCAAAATGTGTAATACGCCACAAACAATCCACATACATTCAGTTTGCCTAAAAATATTATAGATTAGTTATATATATACTATTTTTAAAACTTTACATATGTATTATATATATTACTATATACCAATAATATGTAAACGTCTTAGTTATGTGATGGAAGAACGGTCACATTTTTTGCAGAAACACAACGTAAGTATCATGGCGTCATGAGGAAAATATTCTTAGCTTAAGATGTTAGCTTCACTGCAACACAGACAATTCAACTTCTGACATCTCGCGACTGGTGACTTTGGTAAATATTGCACAGCCAAAAACCAATATTTCTACAGCCAAGTTTTCGCAGCACACTGAATAAATCTTGCATAAATAGCTTTGCGGTAAACGATTGAATAATTATTATTTGTCTAAACAAGTTAGTCAAGAAGTTTGGTTGATTCGGGCAAATGTTTGAGAACGCCGTTTGGAATAGCAATAGAATAGTAGGCGTAGAGAAAATCATTAGGAGAAGAAAATGACTTCGCTTAAAAGCAGTCTTCAGCATGAATGCCTGCAACAACCTCAGGCCCTACGGCGGAGAGCACGGGGACAAAGCCGGTGGAGAGGCAGCGAACGAAGCAGAATTTCAAGAAAGACTGAACCACAAAACATGGCGCACTTGTTCTTTCTGCATATCTACGTTGTCACCCATCACGTATGTTCGACTACATCGACTCATTCTTTGCGACTCCCAGTCAATCCTATGGCAATTGACGCATATTATCCGCGTATTGACGTTGTGGTCTGACTTCTTTATTTAGGACTACCCTAAATTGTTTTCCCTTCACCAGACACCCACATTCCAGGCACGAAGAGCATGCTGTGTCTGTCAGTGATTCGTCTGCTCACTTTATGTTCCTATTGAATGCCTCCGTGTGCTAGTATATTTGTTACCGTTACATGACGTCACAAATCCGAATGTCTGCACGTAAATTTTCATAGCGCCTCGTCGCGAACGACGTGCTACAAACGCCAACTTGGAGATTCGTAAGTGAAAAGATTCCTACAAGAAAATTCACTCGGAAAACATTGAGAAGACGTATATAACATATAAAGGTATTTTATAGATTGAAAAATTCAAAGAAGACCTTCTTGTTGGGCCAACAGCGTTTCTGCGGGACTAAGAAGTTGTACCGTAACTTTATTGGCTTAACATTGTGCACGGCCAAAATCACGTAGATAAAATCGCCTTGCTCCTCAGCAAAATCGGCGAGCACCAACCGATACCTTGACACTGCTAGGAATCCGTACAGTTATCAGCTGCTATCAAGTTTCTTGGCGAAAAAGCACAATCAGCTAGCACCAACCTTATAGTTGTATGCGCTTTGTTGGACAAGTGTGGGACTTTTTGTTTGCAAACAAACCGATTTGTAGCGAATCACCCACAATGTATTGGGTTGGTTTGTCGATTGTTTAGAGGAAATTACTTGTATGTACTACGGTAAACAGTCCTTTGGCTTTTTTAAGGGCGAAGCTCCTTAAGACGTGGGGCTGTCCATCCTCGACGTATGTGTGTAGACACCTCTAGTTTAGTTCTTGGATTGTTTTCTAGATGGCGTGGCTACCTCTAGTTTAGTTCTTGGAATGTTTACTAGATGGCGGTACTTGTATATGATGAAAAGATGCGCTTGGATTGTTTACTAGATGGCGTGGCTTCCTCTAGTTTAGTTCTTGGGTTGTTTACTAGATGGCGGGGAGCGTTGTAATAAAATCCGTTCGCTGTTGGCGCGCGCGCTCGGAGTCGCCCGATGGATAAAGCGGCAGCGCGTGCTCGCAGACAGAATCTCGATGTGCGAGCCCGCAAGGCAGAAGCGCTCCGTGAAGCTGCGCGACGCCGCCGCCAAGATCCTGCCGTACGAGAGCGGGAGGCCGAAGCGTGTCGTCTGGCTGCGCGACGACGCCAAAAAGATCCCAGCGTTCGAGAACGAGAGGCCCAAGCGTCACGGCAACGGCGCGAGGACCCTGCCGTACTCGAAGCGGCACGGCTGCGGCGCGAAGAGGATCTCCAAAACGTCACAGAACGGAAAGCGGCGAGAAAGCGCGCGTATCGGCCGGCAGACCCCGATGCAGTGAGAGCTCGTGAGGCGTCTGCAAAACGCATCAGGGGAGCTTAAGCGAGACTTTCTAGACGTTACGTTCGGACACAGATGTAGTGGGTGAACTTTCACTGAAGAGTCACGATTTTACCGATGATTTCCCCCCAGGAGCTTCGCCCACTCATCATTATTCACCCCGTGGATATGCTATCTCTCTCGTGTTTCGCCCGTGGCAGTGTAAGCAGCCATAAAAGAGACAAATGTTTCGTGCAAGTTTATTCCAAAAGTGTATGCAGGTACCCGTAAGTCCGTATTTTTAGTTTGTGTATAGCACGGCGTTTCTACTACGCTTCACCAAGCCTTTCGCATATTTTTGTAACTAAAGTGGGCAAAACTAAATACCAGTTTTGAATAAAATAAAGGAAACAGACATCATGCACTCCGGGCACCATCCTGTGTCCTCTTGTAACGTAGCCATACAACCAACCACTCTGGTACGCTAAGCATAGCATAAGAGAACCAGCGCATTACATCTTCATGAGTCTTCTAATCAGCACCCCTCTGCATTTCCCTCTTATCAGAAAGAAATGGAAAAAAGGCAATACAGCTTAGGTTACTTGCAATAAGAACTAGTCGGGCGGGTAACTATAAACTGCGACAGTCTTTTATGTAAAGTTTGAACACAATCATGCTAACTCTTCGGGTGTTTTTGCGCACTATTTCAGGTTGTTTGCTATCAGTGACTTACTCATCAATAATGCATTTGTACAGAGTTTTGTGAGTTACTTTCAGTGTTGTATTGGGTACAGAAATCTGATTTAAAAGGCAATTTGGTATCGGGAAGCCCAGGGGGCGCCTTGCAATTTAGTAAAGTCTTGACGTCAGCCATACGCTGAGAAATCACTCAGGTAAAACTATTCCGGCGGCTACTTTGCGATTCCATAAACACAGAACTTTTAACATTTGCTCTCTATACTTATTTTATATTTATTGCCGGCCTTGTTGACACAAAATTCTGCTTCGAAAGATTCCAACATCGAAATTGCGTTGTCCCTTTGCGGCTTGGTCGCCCCGTCCCGTACGACCAGTAAGACTACTTTTTTCCCCGCCGAAATCTGCTTTTCTTTTCTTTAAAGCGTACGCCTGTGTCAGATACATGTTGGATTCTTCATTGGTAGAAGCGCAACGTACTTCGATTTTATCAAGACGGTACAATGGGTTCGGGTGGGTGCTGCTATGCTTCGGTGGGTGCTGCTATCCTTGTATGACCGCTATACAGCTAAGGGCACACAATGTTTTGTAGTAGTTGAGCATAGACCGAGTATTACCGCTAAGAGCAGACATTGTGTTCTAGTACTTGAGCATAGACCGAGTTTCTGGTATTTTTTCGTACCTTTTGCTCCTTCTTGTACCTTTTAATATTGGAGGTTATCAGTTTAGCTGAATTTGGAAGACACAACTCGCCCGAACGGCATCACGCACGGTTGACTGTAAAAGAGAAGCTACAAGCAGCCTACTTTTTATATTTTTACGCGCTTCCGTCGCCACGCATTTACGTGTGTCTGCGCGAGTCGTGAAAATGCATGGCAGTGGGCGATGAAGTGCCTGCAACACCGGTGTCTATGCTCACCAGATATTGGCGTCAGCTCAGTATCGCAAAGCAGGTGAAAGCGGGCGGCCATGTCAGGGATTCTTGTCATCTGGGCGTTAGAGACATTCCGTTGAAAACAAAGCAATTTTACTTTCAATCAGAGGCAGACAAATTGCATGCTATTTCTGTTCGAAAGCCTGTATGCAGTTTGTCGGCAGCGTTGCTTTTATTGAGGACGGCGGTGACGTTCTACAACATTACCTGGGTTTAATAGGTGAGGTTTCTCTGCACCCCTTGTTGTATTAGCTTGAGGGGGCTTACCTGCAAGATTGGTAGTTGAAAAAACAAGCTACCGTGGCTTACGTTGGACAGGTCGCAGATATGCGATTGCTTTTCTTGAATAAATGAGCGAACTTTGGCTAGAGCGCTTGTAGCACTAGCAATATTGGCCCCATATGCAAGGTGGGCGCGTGAGAAAGAACTTTTATCACTGCCGTTAATTTTCAGCTACGGTTAAACTAAGCACACCACAAAATATTCGTCGGCTACCTAGCTTAGTATAGAAAGTTCTGACACCACCCTAAGGGTTGGTTCAGCTAGGCGAGAGGCTGAGTGATTGACGTATTTTTTGAAAGTTCATAGTTGGAATCCTCGTGGTACGGTCACTTTTTTGTGATTGCTTGATCCGCTTTGTGTTGCCTGCCTATGCTGCTGTTTTGTGGCTGTTTCAATCCAGATGTTTCACTCGAATCTAGCCTCAGTTGCCAAGCCGCGTTTACCTTTGCCACCCGCCTTGATTTCACAAAGCAGCTGGTAAATACTTCATGATTGGAAATAAAGTCACAAGAAACGGCAGCTGCGGGAAAAGTGTTTTTTTTTCTTGCTTTAATGTTGTTTTATTGTGTGACTGTAATGACAAGAACTTCACTTCTCCTTATTTGAGGAATGGCTGGCAAACGTTGTTACATTGATGAAGGACAAATATATTTTTCTTTCGAGGAAACTATGGTACTAAAATAGCTGCCGATCATTGATCCAAACTAACCGCTCATCAATGATCCAAAAAAGGTACAGTGACGTTTACGTTCAAGATTATCTACAGCGTAGATCATTCTGGAAGAGAGTAGCTGCTTTGACAATTCCTGCTTTCCAAGGAGCAAGGTAAGTCATGAGTGCAAGACTAGCTTCAAAGGTATCAAATCACAGGACCGAAAAACGCCGCCTACGCTTGTGTGGCTTAACATGGTGGCGTGGGATGTTCCCGAAACTTGGATGTGGACACTTTTAGCGAACAGTCGACAATTTCGGCGGTTCAAAGTCATTATTCTTGACGCCTTGGCCGATATGAACATTCTGAATTTTTGTAGAGATGGAACATCTTTGTCTAGTAATAAATATTCATATTTAGACGCAACATCAAGATACCAGGATGCAGCAGCTTGTTCCCCGAACCCTCAGTCTGATCTGGACATTACCACCCGGTGCTGCCTCCCACTTCTCCGAAGAAATGGAATGGGCAATGTCTGAGCGGTTCACCCCTGAGCATGCCCTCGGAAATGACTGAGTTATGTGGAAGGTGGTGCGTTTTTGCGGCTTTTAGCACAGTTTTCTCTTCCCGTTGGATGTTTCCTAAGAAGCATCTCCACTCCAATAAATTTCTAAATATATCAATTGGTTTGTATCGTCCGCAGGTTTAGCGATTCTGCAGCCAAGGAGCCCTTTGAAATACGTGAAGGATGGTGTTCATCCTTATTGAGAAAAGAGAGTTTTTTTCGTTTGTTTTGGTGAAGAGATCTTGAGAGACGTGGTAGCAAATAAGATGGTATATGATAACGCGTCCTTCCTGGTCAAAAACCTCTATATCTTCCGTCTCGCTATGTAATTTTAACACCGTTCAATGAAGCTGGGGAATTTTTCGGGACCTTTAAATATCTGCCATTAGGAAGTGTAAAAGGCAATGATGGGTACAATGATATTTGTGACTTTATGTGATAATTTTTTTAGGTTTGGATTACAAGAACCATGGCTCCAATATCCGCGTCTTTCGTTCCCGTGTGTGGAGAAGGTTCACGTAGTTACAAAGATTGCCAGGGTCCTCAGGGTCCTTAGTTAGTTTAGCAGGGTCGTTTGTTAGTTAGCAATTAGTTTCTTAATTTAATTGGTTTTTTCTGCAGTTGTGTGATAGGCACTAATATAATTCACCAGGCAGTTATAAAAACCATAATGTTTACTTGCAGTGGCGGGCAAGTAACTGTAGAAAAACCGGCAAATATTTCTCTCATGCCGCTTCCAGGACAGGGCCTGATTTAAAGCAACATTTTCCTACGCTTTCAGGGACCGATGCTACTGGCGTGCTTTGTCCGTTCGCGCAGAACACCACAATTGCCCAAAGAAATGCAGGTGACTTGGTGCGTCTGCGCCTTTACAACCAGGACCCTCAATACTAGCGCTGTATTCTCTGTGTGCAGTATCGATCACCGTCTACTCTACTTTGTAGACTGGTTGGGAATGGGTTTCACGAAAGCCCTCTCCTTCTTTGTCGGGATGACTAGTAGCGACCACTGCGACGCCAGCGAGACTTAGGAGACAGCCGAATATGTGCTCTGTCATCGCCCACAGTGTTCATCAAAAAGACGCATGTTGCTGGCCATCTCATGGGGTTAGACAATGAACTGTTCATAGTACAGACGACCCAATGACATCGACGCCTGCCATCGACTACGCAGAAGGCCAATAAGCATTTGGGCGTTTTACTAAGCGCAGAACTATAATGATTGCAAAGGAGTAAAGTTTGTGGTCGTCCCCACTCCTATTCCGTCATTTTCCCCTGCACTGTATTTCACCCGGATCAACTCAGGGATCTCAATTCACAGCCCCATCACCCTTCCCCCTTCTCTGGGCACCTGCGCAAACGTCCACGGTGGACTGCTGTCGCTGCCTTCGTCTTCAATGAGGGTAAAACCGCGTCTGTAGCCATGTGCCCACATTCTTCAGCGAGCGATCAGCTACCGTGGTAAGATCGAAACCTGCAATCTAATTGGGTGCCCCCGTCTGTGAACGTCGACTGGCCCTTGTCCTGCGCACGACACGGTTCAAGTCAAGGATCACAAATTACGGCCCCATCGCCCTCCTCCGCGACTGCTCTTGGCACCGGCGGAACCATCCACGGTCGACGGCTGTCGCTGCCTTCCCTTTAACGAGGGCAAAGGCGCATCCGCTGCCATATGGCCCACATTTTTGAGGGAGCGATCATTCACTGTGGTTCGGTCGATGCCTCCAGTCTAATTTTGTGTCCTTGTGAACACAGAAAAAAAGTCGCTTTTTCAAGCATTACTGTGTATAAAATTGAAACGGTGAGGGCTGATCGCTGCTATGGTAATTCCACCCACTGCTCAGCCTTCGCTAAGGACTCGAGGACTTCAAATAAACTGTACTGAAGACAACACGGGCAGTATTGAGGCTTCCTTGAATGCGTATGTGTGCAGTATTTTGACAATTCACTCAAAATGGGTGTGTGCTCGAATATGGGGCAATTCGACGCAAGTGGGTACGTGTTCGTATCCGGGACTGGCAGCCCGATCGAGAGTGTTGTGAGCGAGACTGCTTCTAAAACCCGAAAGCTCGCTTTGACGTGTTAGGACTTCACTGAAGTAAAAGCTCTCTACAACACCCTCCCAATAAACCCCACTATATTTTGTTGAGGTCCTGCACTTTAAAAGGTAAACTTGGAATTTCACAAGCAGCGAGTGCTTACGCCCGCCAGTGGAGAAATCGACCAGGAATTGGCATCGCCCCAGCTTTCGTCCATCATGTACTCCGGCGTTGTGCTCCTACGCGAACGTACCCACTTCACGGGCCGGGATTATAACGACGATGAAGACTGGCTGATCCTACGAAAGAATGAGCATTCCTAATAAATTGGCTCCCGGCCCGAAGCTGAAGAATGTCGATTTGTACCTCGACGATGTCACGCAGTTGTGGTTCTGTAACAATACAACTAATTGGCGCACTCTACGGATTCTACGGCCGATTCCTGAAAGCATTCGCTGGACCCGCTGAGCCCAAGCTTCGCGCTAAAACGCCTATGCACGCCAGCCCGGCCAAGAACGAGATATGCACGAGCTATATAGAGAATGTCGCGGACCTGTGCAGGCGAGTGACTCCTGCGATTACCAAGTGCAATAAAATCAAGCACATTCTAAGGCGCATTGAAGACTTGAGTTACGGATGCTTCTAGGAAAGTACCCGCAGACGATGTGCGAAGTCACAAACTTGTGCCTTAGCTATGACAAACTGTGAAAGCAGCGCGTTTTGAAATTTCAGCATCTGTCGCCGCATGGAGGCTTCTCTCGAGAGTCGCTATCGCCCTTGTCCTTGCCTCCTGACCTTTCGCCCCTTTCTCCCAACGTTGGGCAGTTCGTACGCGAAGTTATGCGCCAGCTGTCGCTGCTCCCCAGTGCTCTTCTGCCTGCGGGCTTACTGACTCCGACTGTGCGCCGCCTAGTCCCAGAACAGGTGGCTGAGATGCTTTCTTCAATTTGCCAACAGGCGCCTGTTCCAGCGCCCATTACTTCTGCTGTAACAGCACCGTTTGCTTCACCTTCGGCGCGGCCCTTTGTGCCACCAGTATCGGCACCTATTGAAATCCAAGTGGCAGTTCCCGTTCCGACCCCGGTGGTCTCACGGCTGGCTTCTCTACCGTTCAGTTACGCTGCAGTAGTCCGACAGCTGCCCCCAGGTGCTTTCCAGCCTTACTACCGTATGATAGATCTCCAAACCATGGCGTAAAACCGGCTGCCTGCTCAAACACCGAATCCCTAGCAGACTACCGACAACCGCCCAATCTGCTGCGCGTGTTCTACTCCAGGACACGTGGCCCGGTTGTGCCTTCGGCGGTCATCGTTTTATAATGACGTCTGACATTGAGCGCCAAAATATGGACCCCAGCAATACTTCACTCGCGTTGACACGGGCAACACCCTGTTCCAAAACTTGCGGACCAACTGCCCTTTCCGCACCGCAGCTCCCGTCCCCGCGTTGCCGTTCCCTTTCCCCATGCGGCCTCGGCAGAATCCCACCGCCGAGGGAATCTGATGGCTGCAGTTGCCAAGGCACGAATTGAAACGACATCAAAATGCCGAAGTCCTCGTTTCTAACCCGCAAATGTTAGTGAAATAACTGTTGAAGGTGCAGCCACATTAGTGTTTATCGATACTGGGGCCGCTGCGTCCGTCTTAAGTCAACTAGTCTAGCGCTCTTTGCGAAGAGTGACAAGGCCACTCACCGACCTTACTCTCCGAATCTCAAGCGCGCAAGAGATTTAACCGTTAGCCATGCGCGCAGCTCCTGTTGCCAAACAAGACATCACATACGTTATCGAGTTTATTGTTCTTCTGTTATGTCCCCACGATGTCATCCTGGGATGGTACTTCTTATGACGTCATCACGCCATCATTGATTGAGCTCGTACTTAGAACTATTTGCGTCACCCGAACCGCCATCGACTGACCAGTTCGCAACGTTAATTGTGAAGGACGATACGTCCCTCCCGCCCAATTTTCCCTGCTTGTCCTAGTTTCTTTAATTGTCACCCCTAATTCACCTGTAGCTTTCAGGCCGTCGAGTATATTTTCTCCTCGGAATTGCTTCCCTTTGCTCGCTCCTTCGCTCGTCGCCCAATGTGGGTCCAGTATGATACTTTTCAGCAACCCATCGTTTTACACTTCAAAATTATATCGTGGGAAGTGTCTCTGAAGCTCTCCACACCTATCTGCTCATGTCAGTCCCGCAGTAATCGATTGCTCCCCTCAGTCCTTCGACTGTCATGAAAGCGCCTTTGGCCGCACGTCGACAGCTGCCCACGTAATCGATTCCGGATCCTACGCGCCGCTGCGGCAGCAACCATATCGGGTTTCACCTGCGGTACGACGCGTGATTAACGAACACGTCGCTGACATGCTCACGTGCAACGTCATACAACCCTTTTCAAGTCCCTGGGCTTCGGCCGTGATGCTTCTCACAATGAAACATGGGTCCTTCCGGTTCTGCTTCGAATATAGGCGTCTGAACAAAATCACTCGCCAAGACGTCTATTCACTACCTCTATCGATGTCTCTTGATTTCTCGCAAGGCTCTTAATTATCTTCTCTCGATTTACGTTCCGCTTACTGGCAAGTTCCCATGGGCGAATCTGATCGCTCAAAAACTCGCCTTCGGTACACATGTTGGACTTTACGAATTTAACGTAATGCCTTTCGGACTTTGGAATTCCCCCGCAACATTTGAGATAATGATGGACAGTGTTTTACGAGGCGTGAAGTGGAAAACATGCCTTTATTAGTTAGACAACTTTGTCGTGTTATCGCCCGATTTTACCACTCCCCTTGAGCGCCTTGAACAAGCCTTGACGTGACACGTCTGCTGGGTTGTAGCTCAACTTGAAAAAGTGCCGCTTTGCTGCTCGCAAACTGACATTTTTTGTAATGTCGTATCAAAAGATGGCATGCTTCTCGACTCGGAGAAGCTTCGTGCAGTCGCCCAGTTTCCGAAACCCACCCCGATTAAAGACCTCCGAAGCCTTGCGTTTATGTTCCTATTTTAGCCGCTTCGTCCAGAACTTTGCCACCATCATCGAAATTTTGACGACGCTTCTCAATGAGCCCAGTAAAGCACCTGTCGACTGGTCGTCTGCCTGCGACGAAGGTTTTGTGTCCTTACGACGCATGCTCACATCGCCCCCAATAATGCGATATTTCGACCCCTTCCTGCCAACTGAGGTGCCAGTGGTGTCGCTGATGCCAGTGTATTGTCAGTACTGATGCCAGTGGTGTCGCTCTTAGCACTATACTGGCTCAAATTCACTCCGTAACCGAAAAAGAATGTTAGGGTATCGTTTGGGCGATTCACAAACTCTGACCTCACCTGCATGGACGCGCGTTTAACGTTGTTTCGAACCATCACTCGTTTTGTGTGCGGTAGTCACAAAGATCCGTCGGGCCGAACTGGCAATCGCGCTCTTTGCTACCAGAAGTACGACATTCACGTTTTCTTTCGGTCAGAACGCAAACATAGGGACGCCGATGCCCATTCGAGATGTCCCGCGGATGACTAAAAAATAACAGTATCACTTGAAATGACTGCGCCCTGGCCTCACTTGAAATTCACGTCATGGCTGCAGAGCAGCGGAAAGACCCATGGATCGTGTCCATACTGCAATACCTGTCCTTCCGTCCGCAGTTTCGGAGTCCTGTGCACTGCGTCAACAGGCTTGAAAGTACGCGTTTATGACAAATTCGTATATCGGCGCTCCCATTTCGCAGGCGTTCTCAAATGGTTGCTGAATATTTCGCGTTATTTGGGTCATTTGCGTTCCGCGAACGGTCGCGTTCTCACGACAAATCAGCGTCCGCGCATACGTTACTTCTGGAGCGGATTGTACAGGGTTTTAACGAAGTACACGTGCTTGTGTGCAGGATGCAAGCGCCACAAGTCTTTGCCGCAATATCCTACCGGACCTCTACAGCCACTACCATGCCACGCGCGCCATTTCTACCGCATTCGAATCAACATCTATGAACCACTCCCGTGCACAACCAGTGGAAACCACTCGATCATCATTGCACTGGATCAACTTACCGGATATTCATAAACAACCACACCCCCCCCCCCCACTGTTAGAGGCCATGATGCGTCAGAATTCTTCCTACATAGGTTTATTTTGCACCACGGTTTGTCCCAGGAGCTCTTGAGCGAAAGAGCATCAATGATTTTTTCGGACGTTGTGCAAGCCCTGCTGACCCAGTGCAAAGTTGTTCAGAGAAAAACTACACCGTATCACCTGCAAACCAATGGGTTTACCGAAAGCTCTAACGGCATGCTTGGGGACATGCTTTCGATGTATGACTCTGAAACATTCAAAAAGGAACTTCGTTCTGGCATTTGACTCGTATGCGTATACTACGGCGACGTCGACTACGACGGGTTATCGCCATTTTTCTATTTTATGAGCGTGTGCCTTCCGTCTCACTAGGCAAAATGCTGCCCCTGCGCCCTGACATCTCCGTGTACAGGCCCGTTTCCGAGATATCAAGCATGCCCAAGAGTGCTGTCAACTGACTCCATCCTTCACCACTGGGGAACAAGGGAGCCAAAAATCTGAAGATGCTTCAGCCACCTAACCTACCTATGCCACCCTATCCCTCGAGTGGCTGTGTATTCCGTCCAAGGCAACCGTCATTCGCCGAAACTCCAGGCTAAATACCATAGACCCTACCGAGGTATCGAGAAAACGTTCACCGTGTCCAAAGTCGTTCAGCCAATCACTAGCACGATCGATCTTCGTCGCTGTGGACACGAAATCGATGATGTGCAGCGCATGAAGCCCTACTATGACCCCTGGTTGTAGCATCGCCCTGAGTAGCAAGGATGGCTCCTCTCTTTGCCGCTTGGTGATTGTAATGAAGGTACTACGGGTAGTAATGGCACTTTCTTAAATTGGTATCTGCGTAGTATTGGGACAATTCACCCAAAGTGGGTATGTGCTCGAATACGGGGCAATCCGCCACAAATGGGTATATGCTTTAATCTTGAACTCGCAGCCCCACCGAGAGCGCTCTGCGGGAGACTGCTGCTGAGATCGGAGAGTTCGCTCTACAGAATTTGAAATTCAGGGCAGTAAGACCTCGCTACAACGTCGTGCCAATAAACCCCACTATAAAACGTTTGAGGCAAGCCTTCCACAATAATAAGTACATTGGAAACTGTGAATTGTGATGTTGGGAATGTAACCCGTACGACGTCAAGAAACTTCAAATTGACATGATAGAGGCTAAGATGTCTCAACTTCATCAACAAAGAGTTTGAGGCTGTCAAACTGCAAAACACTGCTCTTGTTGCTGACAACAAAAAGCTTGTTGGAAGTGAGGAGGTAATCGCCAACAAACTTGCTGCACTTAAGCAATACCTTAAAGGAAACAATCTCGAAATAATTGGCTTTCCCGTAACGCCGAGCAATTATTGCCAAGAGGTTGTAAAATATCTCCGTGATGCAATTGGGTGCATGGTACAGACCAAGGACCTCGATACGGCGCATCGCGTTGCAACACACAACGCTAGGCATACGCGCATAATTGTGAGGTTCCGCTCTAAAAAAATGTACAAAATTACTCTCTAACCCAACTAAGGGACTGAACATTAACCCCCGAAAAGAAAATGCGGTTCGGAAATGCCCTCCAACTTAAGAAATACAACAAATGGATGTTTCGCTAGACCAAACACTGTGTTAATAAAGCCAGTAAAAGCCCTGACAGCCGTGTCGATCATATCACTTGTCATGAGGATCTCCGGTTGGTGAGGTAAAAATACCATTTGCTAAACGTATTTTCTTTTGTTCATGCCCAGTCTCTTGCATAATGACCTGAGTTGCAATGAGTTACGCGAACACCACTTTGATCAATACGCCTTGCTTTTCCGGAATTCACTTTACCGCCCAAAACCCGCACAGGAACTACAACATTTCATATTTCATCCACTCGTTTGATCGGCAATTTTTTTATCTCTCCTTTTCTAAAACTTGGCTTTTTGTCCATATAAAAGATAACTTTAACAATCTCGACTAAAAAAGAGAATGCACTGCAGTCTGCACATAAAGCTCTGCTAGTTGTTTTGAATGGCATGGCATATAAACGGCTTTTTGTTGCAAATTTAAATGACCATTTTTGTGAATCTGTATAGGGTCGAATTTGATGCATCAACTTTAAAGATAATAATTCCAATGACCTATGTGGCGCCATATAGCGATCTCTGTCCTCTGATCCTGCAGTTTTTTAAGCATGTTCTCAAACGTGCTTCACAAACTTTGACGTGAAAAAATCCTGTGCATTTTTGACGATAATAACGTTATTTTCTAGATTATTTAAATCGCAATACCCTGGAATGCATCACCTGAATTTACAATTACAAGTGCCATTGTTTTTGTAACGTTCCTGCTATATGTCCGAATCATGGCACACACTCCTTAATTGAGCACACCTACACGAATGCCAGTTAAATATTTGAAGCAGGCGTAATTTAAACTGAAATTAGTGTTCATTACCCTGTATTTATGACCATATCTGTCTGTTTATGCTATTATCAAGACATGTTTTAAAAATACTTTGATTCTGATGAATACATGCGAAATATATTTAAGGCTTCCTGGTCTGTTATACTAGATACACCAGATCCTGAAACAGCCACAACACCATCCATTGACTCGTCCAGTACTGTTCAGGTATTCAAACGGCGTTACGCCGTCCCTTGTTGTCCGTGCTGTCGATTTGAGTATTATGTTTTTTACGAAAAAGCACAACCTGTATAGAAAAGTAAGCGCAAACAATTTACCGCATACCTCAAAAAAAGGTGTAAGCGATGTTTATATATTTTATCAGTATTGCTATAAACGCCAAGACAACCTACAATAAAAACTAAATTCGGGACAACGGAAGCAATCACAAAAAAAGTGGCAGGTAATAATAAGAGTCCTTGACAGTTCACATCAATGCGACTCGATCACGTCCGTTCGAACTAACGATTTGCTCGTAAGAGCACCCCGTTCAATCGTGAACTGTTTCAATGACTATATTTCCATAATATATTCTGACCCTTCTTCTTTGATGTGCACGCCCACAATTACTGGGCAGCCGCTATCATTCCTTCTTATCCCTACCACCCTGCGGAAATTGATGTCGTTATTTGAGGGCTGAGAGAGACTTGTCCTGCCCTAGGTAAAATCAAAGTAAAACAGATACATTTGATTGGACCATTCATTCTCCAAGTCCTGTTTTCAATCTTGTCGTCAAACCCTGTGTGTTCCCAAGCGTGTTTTGTGGGGGGCTTGTACGTGTTGATGGTCGGGCACTGTGCATCGTCGTTGTCGTCGTCTTGTCAACGGACGTCTCGGTCAGGTCGGGTACGCGTCGCGCCGTGTAGCTGTCGTCGTGTTCGGGAGTCTCGTCAGGGTTAGGTCGGGTCGTCGGGATGAGGGCATGTCGTGAATCACTGTCTTCAGCGCGTCCTTGCGTCGTTGGAGGGTTTCAAGTTTTTCGCCGTAGAGCAACTTCACCTCCAGAAGTTGCCGCCTTTAGTTTCCCCCGCGTGGGCTGGGGGACCTTCCACGGGCGAAGTCAGCATTGCTACGGCGGTTCGGCGATTGGTAGGGGTAGGGCGACGGCGAACGGTTGAAACGCGCTGGGCCACGGCTGGTTTCAGATAGATACTCGTCGATCTCACGTGGTCGTTGGCCAGGGAGAGGGCGAGGTGCGTCGACGGAGAAACCACGCAGTCCGAGTCTTTTGTATGGGCAGCGACGGTAAATGTGGTCGGCCTCTCCGCAGTGGTAGCACAGAGGACGGTTATCGGGAGTTCGCCATACGTCCATCTTCCTCGGCGTCTGGTTTCAGGCTACCGGGGGTCGGGCTGGTGACAGTGGTCGGCGGTACGGCGGGGTCTCTTGACGGCGTGTTGGAGCAGGGCGGGGTCGACGAACAGCCGCGGAGTATGTTATAGCTTGTGGCTCTCGGGGTACCTCGGATGGCGTAGAAGTTCCCAACGGTTGTTGCACTTCTTCTCTAATCACGTCGGTGAGGGAAGCGACTTGGGGCTGCGGCGGCGTTGGGAGAAGTTTCCGCCGCTCCTCTCTCACTATTGCGCGGATAGTCTCGCGTAGGCGGTCGGCCGGGATCCGCGTGCTGCCAAAGTCGTTCGCATAGGCCGCGCCAACAAAGTTGCTGTCATACTGCTTAGCACGCATTTCGAGGGCTTTCTCAATGGTGCTGGCTTCGGTCACGAATTCGGCGACGGTTTTGGGCGGATTTCGGACAAGTCCAGCAAACAGTTCCTCCTTCACTCCGCGCATTA
Source organism: Haemaphysalis longicornis (assembly GCF_048455015.1). Classification (NCBI taxonomy): domain Eukaryota; kingdom Metazoa; phylum Arthropoda; class Arachnida; order Ixodida; family Ixodidae; genus Haemaphysalis; species Haemaphysalis longicornis. The sequence goes on along the minus strand of NW_027526214.1, from coordinate 88,836,821 downwards.
AGAAGCGCAACTTCTTTTCTTCCGTCATTTCGGGGTCCGCGCGGCGAAATAGCTGCTTCATCTCCTCAACGAAGATCACGACATTTTTGTTGGGGTGTTGCGTGCGCGTTTCTAACAAAATTGCGGCTCTTTCTTTCCGCACGACGGTAGTGAAGGTCTTAGTAAACTCGCTTTTGAACTGAACCCAGTTTGTCAAGGAGCTCTCGTGGTTCTCGAACCAAGTGCGAGCCGAATCTTCCAAGTAAAAGAAAATGTGCCGGAACGTTACTGCGACGTCCCACCAGTTGAATTTCCGGACGCGCTCCAGTTTCTCCAACCATTCTTCTGGGTTTTCTGCGGGGGATCCTCGGAACGATGGCGGTTCCCGGGGCTTCTGCAGGATGATTGGCGACGTTGTTTCTTGCACCATGGTGTTGGGTGCAGCGTTCCTCTTCTTGGGCCCTTCTGGCATCAAACCGAACTCGGGCGGTAAATCTTGCAGGCGGGGGCTGGCTCTTGTTGGACTGGCTTGGCGGCTTTTCGAGGTTGTAGTGGGCATGAAGGGTGCGTACCCAGCACCTCCACCAGATGTCACGAAGACAAGGATGATGCAGTTGTGTTGAATGAGAAACACGTTTATTGCAGCGAACTTGTGCTCCCCTAACAACTCAAAAGAATACAGAGGCGGCGAAGCAGCGGTCAACAAAGTGACTTGCACAGGCGAGTGTCGTCGAATCGAATGCCCCGGCGTCCGCACTGCAGGCTTTTTATCTTTTGGCGCGCGTGGTTCTCGAAACGTCGATTCGCATCGAGAACATAGTAGATCCAAGAAGATTATTCTGGGCTGTTCACGTTAGATCGGAATGCTCTCCCTATCACAACAGATAACACATGCGGCACAGAAAGAAAGAATGGAACACGCGCTTCCCTTGGCGCAGAGATAACACAGACCGGCGCAGCGGCGGTAAAAGCAACACACAAATAAACAAACCCAATGTATGGTTCGCGGCATCATTTGCTAAGGTTGTTGCGGCTTTCAAAAAAGGTGACCCGTACCAAATATAATATTTTTAATTGATTTCAGTTGCAAGTGCGAAACTGGCGGCAAATAGAAATTTGGGCGCGCATGTTAAAAAGTGCGAGAAGAGATGTTCGCTCGATTTAGAGGGGATGACCATCTTGTTCCGCTCCAGAGACAAGATTACCCGCGAGATATACGAAGCATATGCGATGTTGTCAGGAGTAGAGGGAGATTGCGTTACGCCCCTTCAATCCGGCTTTCGGCGCGTTAATTAAGTTTCCTAAGTGAGGAATAGATATCATGTCACGTGTAGGATTTTTTTGTTATTTTTTCGTGCATGTTTTTTTTATTTACGTCATATATATGCGCCCCCCTTCACAAGATAATCAACAGTTGATAGTTTGCGCCTCACCTTGTTTGTTTTTGTGTTATTCACCCTCTTCTACGTTTCGTATCAGCCAGCGCACCTCTGCACTTTAAGATGATTTCAGTCGTTTCATATCTAGACAAAGTGCTTTAAACGTTGTTCGAAAGAAGGCTGTTTAACTACTATAAAACATATAATGTATTAACTCCCACTCAATTCAGCTTTCGACCTGGTCGTTAGACAAATCAAGCTAATGCATGTTTTGTGGATAGCACTTAAATATACATTGACAAAGGATATTGCGGCGGCACAGTATTCCTTGACTTTTCTACGGCATTCGAAAGGATTGATCACGATATCCTTTTCTCTAAACTTGAGGTATAAGAAATAGCCTGACCCCCGAAACTCTTAAAAGCTTCTTGTAAGGTAGCGGCGAAATGTTTGCGTCAGTGGCACTTTTTCTACTGATTATACCAGGAAAGGCGCTGAAGGCTCTCTTTTAGGGCCGCTTTTATAGGTTATTTATGCAAATGATATAACTCAGTGCCTCACGCATTCGAAACGCATTCTATACGCCAACGATACCACAATCTTTTCCTACAATCTGGATGCCGAGATAACTGTCACCTAATTTTCGTCCCGTTAAAACCATTTATAAAATTTTAGTCTCCTTTTTAATGCTATTTCTTTTTGGAATGACGTACCACTGGAAATAAAAGAAGTTATTTCAATCCTTCAAAAGAAAACTGAAGACGTCATTAGCTACAACTGACGCCAAGATATATTGCATCTGTGTGAAATATTCTTTGTGCTTGCTCTGCTGTCAAATAACTAAACGTACAATTCTTGGCACCCATATCTTGTATTTTCTACGATATCCTTTTGTTAAGCAATTTTTTGGTAACATTTGATTAAAGTCTGGATCACTTACTGGTTGTTTTGTGCTCACAACTTGTTCTCTCCTAAGACCCTTGCTTAGGAAATCCCACCTGCAGTTTGGAACCCTAGGAACCGCTTTCTGTGAATTCATCTCAATGTAAATACACTCTTGTACATCCTGAATAAATTAAAAAAAAAAACAAATTGACAACAAACACCCCTATCTCAGAGCCGAGTAGGAATCCTTGCTATAGGCGTAGATACCCTGCCGGTTTTTGGTTCGATTTTCTCGTCGCCTGTCTTTATTGCCCTAGAGGGCAGTGCATACAGCGTTTGCATGATTTTGTGGCTTAAAGGGAGAACTCGTGCTCACGGTTTTATTCGCTGGTCGCCTTTCCTTGTTGCTTTTTGGATAAAATATTTTTGTTTGGTAGTTTGATTGGCATGGCATTTATGCCTTTCGGTTGCGCGGTGTCTCGAATTCGACAACCCGGCCCGACTTCTTTTTCTACAGCTCCTTCGTTTGCGCCAGGTGCGTTGCCTAATCAAAAGTTCTGATAAAGACCCCATTTCAGGGATGTTTAGGGAACCGTGGAATTTGGTGGTCGAGGGCTCCTGTACATGCTCCCCTTATGGAGTCGATGTATGGATTTCTCTGGTAAGGGCAAGTTTGTATTGCGGGAGGATACAGGATATGCGGATCATAATCAGTGCTTGTTTGAGTCTTATCGTTTCGTCTTTCACTCTTGGTGTTGCATTCGTTATGCGATCCCTAATTTCTGAGAGATATTTCATATTTTGCTTACTGGGTCTGCTGTAGACATTATAATAAATAAATTACCACCCCCGCTTTCTGTTAAAAAAGAGTTCGAGTAAACCTTGTTCGACGGTGTTGACACTGGTAGAATGCTGAATGGCCGGCATATTGCGTTTGACTGGGGTAGTAACACAAATTTGGCTGATACCGGGGAGTCCAGCACTGAAAGAGCGATAGCGAGATGCTTTAGCCAGGTGACCAGACTCTCGGAGTGCAATACTGTCCAGTTCTTTAGGGGTTAGTGTATTTAGGTATTGCGGAAAGTTTACTCGTTTCGGCCAAAACCCTTGACGATTATACTGCCAGATGCAGTATTCTTTATGACGTTTGGCCCACGCCATGATGACTGCCAGCAGGGTCGGGCGTCTTGTGACGTTCGCGGAAGGGGGTCTGAAATAAGGCTTCAATTTAAGGGGACCAGCCCCAGGGGCTTGTCTAGGAAGCGTGGACGAGTACCCTAGAGAAAGAACTTTGTACTGGAGAGTCGCGTGTTGTGTGGTTGGTGTACCTGCCAGTGTGAAACTATACGTTCCAACATGGCACATCAAATTTTATTTAGGATTCAGGTTCTGTGAGACTTTCTTGTTGAGGAGGAGGGCTCAGGGGAAACTCTGTTTTTCGTCTTGTAGGGGGACTTCCTTCCTCCGAGGCACAAGCTACCGCTACATAAAGAGGCCTACGCTCAGCTGAGGTAGGTACATCGGCTGGAGGGGCGGATTGTTGCGACTGCCCTGTGGAGGGAGTAATGCGAGCGTGGGGCTGAGGAATTTCCGCCTTGTGCTGCTTTTTTTCTTTAATGAAAGTTTCGGGCAATTGTTTATTGCGTGTAGGTCCCTCCTGCAAGGAAGGAGTTCCTCGGAGTGCATTCTTTTGTTGTGTGCGTTTGCACTGTCTTCAGCGGGCTGAGAGGCCAGAGTTGCTCTGCTCACCTTTGCCGGTTGCAGGGAGGCGTCGACCATGTGACTTAGCGTGTAGCGGAAGGGTAGGCTTCCCGTTGTCCTCTTCTATGGTGGGAATTAGAACGAGACCAGTGCGACCTTTCCGAAGCCCCGGGTGGAGAGGGCGGAAAATGGGGTACGAGCAGGATTGGCCTTGGTGGTATTCTTGTCCTCGTCACATCAATGGCAATGGGCACTGTTTAAAATTATTTGCTTGATATCAGAGAGGTCCGATGGATACATAGGTTCTCGTTGATGTCGTTGCTGTCGCGACCGTTGGCGCTGCCTGAGCACAAAGGGGGTCTTGTAGCTGTGACGACCTTTTTCGTCTATTGTGGGGGGATCTTTTCCACAATGGCACATTTGATTTCACAGGCACGATGTAAGGGTGGGTTTGGGAGGGCCAATTGTTTGCATCTCTGTCTGTTATAGTCCGGACACCCATTCATTCGGTGCCCTACAGTGCCGCAGGTCGCCCACACTTCGTATTTTTCCTTATGCGAAAAACAGCAGCATTCCGCACCATGGCAGTAAACGAAGTAACAGGCCCAATGCCCTTTAAAAAGGATGGTCACAGAGGTTGTTTTGCCGATGCGACGGGCCTGGAGTACTGTACGATTCTTTGAGAACATGAGGCTGCCAGGAATATCCTGAGCGGTGGGATAGCTGGGGATGTCAGGAACAACCCTCTCCACGGTATCTTCGCTGGAACCAACATAGGCAGACGTTGAAAAGCAGAAGTAATCTTCGGGGATGTTTTTTTCCCCGGGGCTTCTTCTCCAAGCCGCAATAGCGCTGATGACCTCATCGCGGGTATCCTCAACCGACAAACTCAGCCTCCTAACAAATCTGTACATTCATTTCAAGGCCGGCGGGCGACTAAAAAACAGTACTCGAGCGGAGCACAAAGACGACGGGCCGAGCTCTTCTGCGCCTGGACCGCGTCTCTCTTGTCTCATCTTCCCTTCCTCCTGCCGCTGACGGCCGGAGAAGAAGGAAAAGCCAGTCATCTTCGTCGGTGGCCATCCCATTTGGTACGGTTAGGACAACCGGTGCGAGCAGGCGTGGTCTTTGTCGGAATGCGCGGCGTTTAAAAGCGCCCCGCAACACGTGCTTCCTATTTCCGCGCTGCTCGCCCCAGGGCCTTCTCCAGTTCGTGCATCGAACCACCTGACACCTCTACTGCCACTGTGAAACATACCTTCAGGAATGTTTCACACACCACACAGACACACCACACCCATTTTTCGCCGGTGCACCATCGTTCCTTCAATTGACTAACACAACACCCAGCATAGCCTGTGCCCCATGACCCTGGCTGTAGGTGACAATGGCAAAATAGCCACAACCTCATCCAGCGCATTCGGAGCGAGCGGCCTTTAGCAGGTGGTGCGCACCGGCTGTCGTCGTCCGAAAACCCCCTTGCCATGCGGCGCACCCCATCGCACAACAGTAACAGGGGCCCCTCTCCTTCTCGCTTTCTCGCTCGAGTAGGGACCTCTGCCGCCTCGTAGGCCCGCGTTGCAGCCACGCTGCACTCAGGTAAAGCTGACTGAAGCAACAGTATCGGGAATCCCCCTCCTGCTCGCTTTCTCGCTCGAGAAAGCGAGCAGGAGGGGGATTCCTCTGCTGGCTCGTCAGCGTGCGTTGCAGCCACGCTGCACTGAGGTGAAGCTGACTGACGCTGTCGCCTCTTGCTAGACGAACCCTCGGGTTCGGCCGCTTCTGTGCTCGTAACTGCCGTTCTCCATGACAAAGCGTTGGTCAGCGTAAGCAGCAGACGGCTGCTCAGCGGCCGTATCAACGCTGACATGCAATGCTGGAGAGGCTATTTCTTCAGCAACTCCTACAGTCCTACCTGCAACTTCTTTCGGCGCCATTACATGCACGGCCGTACCCTGATGTACACTTTCCTCTCTAAATTCGCTGGAGCTCCCCATGGCGATCACATTTTCGTAACTAGACATTTGGGTATTTCCAGAAACACACGATGCAGTGTGCGTGACACCAACTACATCCGATTCTTCACTCGATTCCCATGCTGCCGCATCCTGCAAAGCTACTGGCCGCTCCGCCAAGCTCTCGAAATGTTCTGCGTCTCCGCAAGATGCGACGACGTGCTCACGCTCAATTGAAGCCAGCCTCAGCCCCTTCAGTACTGCTGCTTTAAGAACTGCGTAGTTCTTCCGCTGCTCCCCCGAGAGTGCAGCTAGGCACCCTCTAGCCCTTACGTTAGAGTAGGGAAGAATTACCCCTGCTCGCCATTTTTGCGGAACCCAGTAGAAGTCTAGCCTGGCTTTGGCATCAGTGAATCAATCAAGCACAAGCGCTTCCTGGGAGGGCATATCCACGAGCACCCCTCGCAGCATGATCATGCAATCTAATCTCCCATCTATCTCGCTGCACCCTTGTGCTCGCTGCCCGATCGGTGAGGCGGTGGAGTTGTTAGCGCTTCTCAAACGCTCACTCCTTAGACGTTCCGCTGCTAACTCCGTCTCAGCGATTTTCAGTTTCACCTGCAGTAGGGCCATCTCCTCAGCGAACGACATGGCTGAACTAATCCTTACTCTTGCTTCTTCGTCAGCACACACTTAGCTCCATCTCGCCATGCCTTGCTAACTGGCCCCCATTATCTCAGGGCTGCTCATGAAGCACCCCCTTCATGTCATGGTGAGCCACGCAACCAGGATCAAGAGAGGCACTGACCTGCATAGCTCCGTGCCTGTAGAGATGCCGCACTGGTGGAGATGGGGTATCCGTTTAGGCGCGGCACCGTCAGCCGAGGTGCCCACAAAACACTGACCCGCTGACTTGTCACCTGCCGACAGCTCGCTGCTCTTGCCGCTCCCCATTCAGTGGGCTGCTGATGCCTCCACTGACCGCTGGTCAAGCAGCTTCTCCGCCGCTCAGCAGGCCGCAGAGATTCCCTCGGTCGCCGTTAGGTCCACTGAGCGCCGCGATTTCTCCTCGAGCTCCGTCCGTTGAGGGGCTCGTCTCGCCCGCCGGCTGGCTGCGTCGTCGCTGTTGAACATCCTGTCGACTGCGCCAGATAACTTCGCGGATGTTCTTTTCCCCGGGGCTTCTCCTCCAAGCCGCAATAGCGCTGACGATAACACCCCGGGTATCCTCGACCGACAAACCCAGCCTCCAATCAAACCTGTATATTTATTTACAGCCCGGTGGGCGACTAAAAAACAGTACTCGCGCGGAGCACGAAGACGACGGGCCGAGCTCTCCTACGCCCGGACCGCCTCTCTCTTGTCTCATCTTCCCTTCCTCCTGCGGCTGACGGCAGGGGAAGAAGGAAAAGCCAGTCGTCTTCGTCGATGGCCATCCCATGTGGTGCCGGTTAGGACATCCGGTGCGAGCAGGCGCGGTCTTTGTCGGAATGCGCGGAGTTCGAAAGCGCCACGCAACACATGCTTTCCATTTCAGCGCTGCTCGCCCCAGAGCCCGCACCAGTTCGTGCGTCGAAGCACCCGACAGCAGCCTTCGCCAATTACAAGTTAACTGAAATTGTTATATTTTAACTACCCTCGCCAGGGGGGGGGTAGTTAAAACTCACTATAATAATGCTTTGCTTCGAGTAGGACCGCGCAATGTCTTCCGAGTCTTGAGAAGATGGGATTTCAGCCTTGTACACAACACTGTCCCGAAGGTGAGTGTCACTCACTTTGGCTACATCCAGGCCATCGCGGGGGCGAATGACGATTTTCATGTCATCCTTGGGCAGCGTTAGCCACTCAGCCACCGCGGCCGAAGGTAAAATGAATTCCTGACCTGCGGAGAGCCATGGAGCTGCGCCAGAAGCGCAAAAGTAGCAAGGTCAGAGTTATGCTTGCAGTTATAGGTTAGTGATGCGTTCCATGCTGCGTATCAATGGTGGAAAGCTGTAGTTTAGTTTAGATGGCCCCGCACTCTGTACATTGTTGCCAGTTGAATTCTCTGCTTGGGCAGCTGCATTTCGTAAAAAAGCAGAAATGAAACTAAAAATAGAACCGTTTATTCATTAAGAAACACTGGGTGTGATATATCACGCATCTTGTTTGACACACTGGGACAATAAATCTTACGTGCAGAATATATGCTCAAGCTAATATAAACCGCGCAACACTTATTTTTCAGGTACGTCCAGGGCGATACCTCGGTTTTTTATATCTTTCTGCTATACATACAAAAAAATGTTTTAGACGCGTGCAGTATTAGATTAATAAATTTTGATTAAAAAGAAGTAGGAAAATAGAGCGCTTCCCTTCTCCCAGAAACGGGATTACCAATACTCGCAGTCCCACGCGTCCCGAAGATGTCCTATCGCGTCCTGAATGAGGCCAGCGATAAGTGAGATGTCGTGGACATTTTACGGCTACGTTTAATTTTGTGGTCAATTTAGCTTTTCTTGTCAAAATCATTTGGGGAACTGCGTGGCAACTAGGACAGGAAAAGTAACTAAAAGGTACCGGGTAATGCGTATGCCCTCGCTTGGTCAATGTTTGTTGTTAGACCTATTTTTCTAAACTATCTACGTCCGCTTCATGCAACTTTCTGTTTGTAGAGCTGCCATTGAAAAGAATACCACCCGTAAATTTTTTTGGCGAGCGTTTTCATGACTCAAGAAGGTAAACTGCGTTCTGCACTGCATTGCTACTGCGGTCTTGCACGTGAACTACAATTGGATTTAATAAGAAGGTTACGAACACTCGTATGTGTTTGTTTATGACGGGGTTGTAAGGTCTAAAAATAAAATGATAGTCCCTGCACGATTTAATACCTGCTTCTAAAACCAAAGTTGTCTGTGGAAGCGGACTTAGGATTCCAAGTAAAGAACTACGCATACAGTTCTATTCCAGTAAAATTTTCATTAAAGGTTCATTTCATTTCATTAAATTTTCATTATTTTTTGAATTGCAAGAAGTGTACTTATGAACGTGAGTCATTGCCATCTGCAATTGACAGTTGTTCCCCCCACAATGTGGCACTTACCAAAGCAAGGCTTTCCACGCCTGTGGGCGACACAGAAATTTTTCGCAATGCTTCTCACTTTTCCATCTATCGTTGCGACCGTACAGAGAGTAGATGAGGAGAATTTTTAACACTTATATAAAGATATTCCATCCAAGTGCGTACCTATTAACAGTATTTTGGAAATATTTTCGCCTTTATGATGGTTCACCATCAGAATATTGCCTTTCGTGTTTTCTGTCGATCTCATTCTTGCTCAGTTATGATGAAGCTTGAGCTACATGACGCAATAAACTCAATTCCTTCCTTGCTCGTACATTTTTCTTCTTGGTAACTTTAAAATGGCTAATATTTGCGCACAATGTCGCCTCACACATCGGCATATTCAAATAGGCAAATAATTTTTTAGATTTGGGCTCTGTATTTTCTTTTATTCTTTATTTCAATTGATATCATGCCCGACAATTAAAATAAATAATACAGCTGGTACTTAGGACCTTACCTTAACCGATTGAGATGTTTTCTATTCACCTGTCACTTATTCCTCTGGAGTGGGCGATCATTTGTTGTTGACGTTTCACATTACCGCGATACTTTCCAAAAAAATAAAAGAGAGCAATATATTCGAGAGTACAAGAACGCAAACTTCAAAACTCTTAACAACGAACTGTCCGCGTTTGCGACACTTTATTGCTGCACTTTGAAGGCCGATATGTTCAATGTAGGCAGGAGTAAATAGGAAGCGCTTGTAATATATCAACAGTTTACTCGCTTGTCACCACTTGCAAAAAAATATATGACCCGCCACGGTGGCTGAGTGGGTAAGGCGTTGCGCTGCTGAACGCGAGGCCGCGGGTTAGATTCCCAGCCACGGCGGCCGCTTTTCATATGGAGGCGAAAAGCAAAAACGCCCGTGTGTACGAGATTTCGCCGCACGGTAAAGATCCCCAGGTTGTCAAAATTAATCTGGAGAACTCAACTACGGCGCGCTTCATCGCCTGCGTTGCATCGGCGCGTTAAACCCTAGGATCAATCAATTATTGGAATTTATTCTCGAGAAAATTCACCAAAAAATTTATAAAAGTATTCCGAATCATGTAGCTGCATCTTATCCCTCGGCGCATCCGTACAACTAGTATATGAAGCGCCTGTCCCTAAAAACCACTTTTAGGGATTATCAAAAAATAAACCCTGCCGAATCCGCTGCCATACTTATCGCGTCGATTCTTTTGCATACGTCTGTGCAAAACGAAATGCTAAAAAATCTTTTTTATCTGCATCTGCATGAGCATCTTTATCTATATCTTAAACACTAATATTAAGAAATTTTGCCGCGTCATAAATCCAGCCGCTCATGACGAATTGGCCCTCGAGGACTCGTGAAAAATCTTGTGTCTTTTATAAGTGCGCGTCTATCTTAAATAATACCTTTGCAAACAAATATTGTAACACTACTGTCGATAAGATTCCGGCCGGCCAAACCATCGAATGTATTTTCTTGTCTCAAGTGATTATCGATGGACTTGGCGTTTCCAATTTATTCAGCAGTTTGCAGAATGTTTATTCCGCGGTTTTGACCTAATTACTGCAAACTTTCTCAAAAATACTGCCACGTAGCTAAACGCGACGCAGTTGTCTCCGAGGAAAACAAGTTTATTGGAGCGAACTTGTGCTGCCCTAATAACTAAACGAATACACAGACGGCGAAGCAGCAGTGAATAATCTGACGTGCACAAACGAGCGTCGGCCAGTCGAATACCACGGCGTGTGCTCTCCGGAATTTGTCTTTGGGGTAAGTGTTTTGCGAACCGTCAAATTACATCAAGAACACAGCAGGTGAAAAAATATTATTCCAGGTGGTTGTGGTTCAAAACACTATCACTATCAAAGAAGACAACACTTGCTGCATAAAAATAAAGAAGGGAGGAAGCGCTTCACCTGGCACCCAGTTAACTAAGATCGGCCCAGCCGGGAAATAAAAATAAAACATAAACAAACAAACCCATTTCAAGGATCGCGGCACTAGCCCGTTCCTGGCGCACCAGATCTGAACGTTTTCGAAAGTCGGTCTTCAATAACTCCCACGTCGTCAGTGAACGGTCGTGCCTCTGGAACCAAATGCTTGCGGAGTCTTAAAGGAAGAAAAACATTTTGGCTGCGTGTTTCGTCGTCATCTCATAGGTCAAAGGTTCGGACCCTCTCGAGAGGCCCCAGCCAACTCTCATGATCTTCCGTAGATTCCCCGTTAAACTATATAGTCTGCAGCGGTTGCTGAAGAACTAGAAGAGAGCTCACGCCATTGGTCATCGTGGATGTTATGTTTTTGGCACCAGTTGTCACGTCTTCCGCCTTCATATTATCCGGCAGTAGTCCGAACCCCCGCTTTAGGCCTTGCTTTCGGCGGTTGGCAAGAGTTGGGCTAAGCTGACGATTTAAAGAGTCTTTAGGGTGCATTCGCGCAGCACTTTCACCAGATGTCACATAGACAAAGACCGCAGTTGTCTCCAATGGAAAACAACTTTATTAGAGCGAACATGGGCTCCACGAACCCCTAAAGAAAACACAGGCGACGGGGCAGCAGTCAACAAAGTGACGCGCACAAGCGATTGTCGGCGACTCGAATACCACGGTGTGTGCACTGCGGGGAGTTATCGCCGGGAGGTAAAAACAAAACAAAAATGAAAAATTGCATTGCCAGATTCGCGCATACAGATGTTTATTGTTCTATACTACTAACAAAATTTTTCCAACATTCACGGGTACGTTTACGTTACCGGTCGCGTGGAAAATCGGGTGGGCGGTTCCTGTGTACAAAACTGGAAATCAATGCATTCCAATCAATTGTCACCCAAATTCACTCACCAGCAAATGTACGAGGCTTGAACAAAATTTCTCGTTCTAGTCTCTTTAATTTTCTTGAATCAAACTTATTTGTCTTGTTGGCACAAGACGGCTTCCGGAAATCATACTCTTCTGAAATTCAACCAGTAACTTATACACACGGTCTTCCCCGTATTCTTGATCATCCATCTCATGCAGATTGCATTGTTTTGGAGTTTAGAACGGAATTTCACAAGGTCTCTCTTAACGTCTGCTTCATGAACTAACCCAAGTAAATATAAAAGAAAGGCTTCTAAAGTAGATTTAATATTTTCTTACGAATCGTTTGCAATTCTTTACAGCAAACGGCTGCAGCTGAACACTACGCCATATACACTCAGTTGTACCTCAGGGGTCAGTGCTGGGGCCCCTTTTATTCTTAATGAACATTACTATCTCTCCTGTCTGGTCACCTCTAAAAACCACACTTTTCCTTACGCTTGTGTCATTTTTCGAAAACTTACACCGGCAAAGATTGCGCAATTTTTCAGTCTGATCGTGCTAGTGTCGCTAACTGGTGTCATGATTGGCAAATACAATATCAACCCTAGCAAATTCAACGTCCTGCTTGTATTCCGTACAAACACCAATCCGTCGTTTCATTTCACAATATTCCGTTTTAGAATTTCCATGGTCCTATAAGTACCTTATCGTTCACATCACAACTAACTTGTCCTGGGCCCTCCACATCGAATACGTTATTAGCAATGCAACCGTATGCTGGGGTATATAAAGAAAAACTTTGTTAACTCGCATTTGAGCCTGAACTGTTGCTTTTTGCAACGCTAGAACGTTGAAAGTTAGAGCATGTTTTCCCATGCATGTTTTCCGTTTTAAAGTCTGAGTTAGGTTCAACAAAAATTGTAACAAAAGTGCGAATTGTCCTCGTTAAAACATCTTCTGAGGACCATTCCTGGAAGATACGTTGCAGCTTGTCGCCGGCTCAGTGCTCTGCACGGTCTTTCTATGCCGCTGCGCTTTCGCCGGAAACAACTTTGTTACACTCTATCACAGCCGAGATCTAGGGAAGCCAGCCGCTGCAGCAGAAAAAACTGTCGAAGTCCATCTGTGTGGCAATGTGGTCAACTCACAGGCAACTAGCGCACTAATCACTTAAACGAAAATGCTTAAGGTTGAACGGCACGCTTAGCAGCACCTCCTTCCTTTCTGTTGAAATGACGCCAACCGTTGACAGTGGTAGGCCTTTCTCCCTTGTCAACACGGGCGTGGCTACATGTTGAATGACATTTATGGTGTCGAGGTTTAGCTCGATGGTCAGCACGCGATGCTGCGTTTGTCTATTCGACATTGTGCTGACCTGTCACAGTGACACCGCGAAATTCACTCCTATTGACTTTTAAGTCAGGGATTGCTTCCTGATTCTTGTTTTTATAGAACTTTGGCAGGTGTTCTGCAGACTCACTAAGCAAGCCCATGTCAGCTGCGAACCTCAAACGGCTCAAGTAATCTCCCATTACTTGTAATCCTGTGTTTCTCCAGTCACCTTTTCTGCATAGCCTTTCTGACATGCTGGGAACGGTGCTTGCGAGATCTAACGTTCATGTGTTATCGCATTCGTATCGAAAAATTGCTGCTTTTCCTATAAAGGGTTATTCTCCCTGTACATATTTGTATATCGCGTCAAAAGAATTATGTAGGTCAGCTATATAACCTAATATTCTAATACCTCAACAACTGCTGGGATTTTTGCTGTATCAAACCCTTTTTTAAATGAATAAATGCTATATAATGAGATTTGTTTATTCTGAGGACTTTGAATACCTATTTAGGATTTGCAAATAACAACTTTTTTAAAAACATTTTTAAAGTGAGCCCAAATTCCAGATTCCCGGGAGACTAAGTCACCTTCATGCACCCTAAGTCTGATTCGTAAGCACCCTGTATACACTGAGACGTTACTGATGTTTGTGTAATATGTGAGGTCTTTAAGATCTTGCTTTTCTAAGAGCACAAATATATTGAGGCATCTCTAGGGTACCATCACCCTTAAGTCCCTAAAAATTCTCAAAAGAGTGTGAAATCAAATCATATCAAATTAAAGTTTATTATTTTTATGATAGTGCACCTATACATTGGACTAGTACAGAAAGAGTTCCCGAAGTAAATCTGAGGCGAGGGAACCTGTTAATATTGAATGAATAACAATTGAATAAAATTTGCAGTTTAGCGTTCATACAAGTATACAATTTACAAACAAATGTTCCTAACTGGCAAACATGCATCTAAGCATTATTAGCTTATACGCTATTATCAACTGGTATTTATTTTGTTTCTCGGGTAACTACAGACAAAAAAAGAAAGAAACAAAATATCAATGAAGAAAAAAAGAAAAATAAAGAAGAAAAAGAAATGTTCTGCGCAATAATAAATACTTTTTAGCCAGAAATACCAATGAGAAAAACACATGACTATACAAATTTCCCATACTCCAATACTTCTTCAACAAAATGAACATAATAACAAAAGCGATCACGAAAACGTTTTAAGTAGAATAATACAACATTAACAGAACGCAACATCACTTAGAAATAGGGGAGGCAAATAAAGTAAACAGAAAAAATTAAAAAATGCAAGCAGTTTTGCTGCAGAAACTCACGCATTAAGAACAAAGTAGAGGCCTAAAAGTAGGGAATGATGATGTTGATTTGATTGATACCGGTAATTCATTTCAAAATTCGATTCCGAAGCTTGTTAGTACACCATCTCCTTATTTTTATACAGGATTCACAGTTGTGCCGTAGTGACCTGCAGGTGTTTTCTTATTCTTGACTTTCAGAGCCTTTTCTACTTCCTCTTTTTTAGCCATTATGACATCACAAGTGATGCTTGTACGTTAAGTAGCTTCCCGTGATCTTGCATGGCTGTTCCATCACCTGGAGTAGAATAGTTTTGATTTTGTATCTCGTTTATGTTGTGCGTAATATTTCCCTGCTCGAGTCTGAGGGCGTGAATTTTGTCTTTCCCAATAGCTAACTTCATTTTTATCGCTTTTAGAAATCTGGCTAATTCATGGACGTATTTAGGAGCGACACTTTTCCGCGAAACTTTACGTGAGCTGTAAAGAGCTGAAGCCATGAAGTAGCTTGAATGCCCCTTTTCTTCCTCGTGCAGGTTGGTAAACAAACTTCGTTGCCCTCTAAGCGATTCAGCAGTATTTGGCTGCTGCTCTTTCAAACCCAAGCAGTGATTCTTGGTACCTTGTAGGAGTGTATCCTTGTTGTAAAAATCACTTGACTTAGCCTGGGATGTGGAACTGAACCCTTGCTCTGGAAGATATTATGCCTGGAATTGCCACCCCAAGTTTAAAACTGACCCGTGCCTTACCGAGGTAACGGGAATGCTATCCAATGTTCGTGGTGTGAGCAAAAACTAGAAAAAAAGGTTTCAAAGTTAGTAGTCAGGCTCGCCACCGTTGATTCCCTGGTGAAATCCAACGAGGGAAATAAGACTGCTGATGATCTAACAAGAGTTGTTGATGAAGATGTTTGAGACCACACTATGGCTATACATTCGCAACTGGACCAGCTGGAATACCGCTCTCGACCTGACAATGTTATATTCTACAGAATTCCTGACTTCCCTCTTCAGGATTGGTATGAGCCTGAAGCTCAAACCCGAGATTGCCTGTCCAATCTACTTCAGCTAACTTCAACAAATGTAGACATTCACCTTGCCGGATACATGGTATAACCCCTTCGCTATCTCCTAGGCAATTTTCGAGTTGGTTTTAAATTTCCACCCATTCATCAGGCTTTCTGCCTCCCTACATATTTATGTAGTTGACTGAGTGTTTATTGAATTTGCATTTCTGTTTCGATTTGAAATGATGGGGTTCAGTTTTGTCTCGTAAAAAAATGTTCACTCTAATATTTTCGCCAGAATTTCCTTTGTCTAGCTTCTCAGCAATGTCTAATGGTTCTTCGGTTAGCTAATATGCCAGGCGGCCTCCCAGAGTTGACAGTGCATACGTTGCTTGTTTCTTACTTGCTGCCTACGTTGGCTTCGCATAGCCCCTTTAAAAGGTACCGCTGTCCTACCCAAGGGCCAACTTACCTCGTTTTCAAGCTTGGGGCTGAACTGAATCCCGTCCAACTCAAAAGCTTGACTATGTCTAATGCTCAACCACTATACGGTTCACGTCTATCACTTCAAGCCTAAGTTTCCTTTCACGCCTCGCGGTTTTGCTGTTAGCAGTCAGTACTGCCCGTTCGGAGTGCACACCCTGCTTTGTCAACTCCAGCACTGTGCAGACTGCAATAAGCATATTTGGGGCCGTCGCTCGCAGGTCGTATAACCCCTTCGCTATCTCCTAGGCAATTTTTGTTCTTTTTCGACTGGAATATTGTCAACAACCACGGCCATTAATACAACGTTTCGAGCTCTACTGGACAAGGCCAGCTGCCCCTTCGTTTTTGCCATGCCAGCTGCATCGTCTGAGTGGGGAAATACTCTACTTTCGCATGCTTATCACTCGCTACCCATCGAGTTAGTGCACAGCTCTTCCTCTTCGTGTTCGAATCCCCCGATGATTGCCACGCTGTCGGCCACGTGGTGCTTTTGACTCTTCTTTCCGACTGATTTGGCTAGCTTATCTTTCAGCATGAAGGAGTAGGTTTTGCCTTTCCTACTATCCTCCCCGAGTGCCACCATGATGCATGCCTACGCTCCGCAACTTGGGCCGATGTGGTCGTCATTTTTGGCGGGGAAAGAACGTCCATTTCTAGCTGCCTAACAGTTGCTTCTAACTTTTTCACATAGGTTCTGCGTTCTTCACGTTCGTTACTTAGCGCTGCCTCCAGTTGTGCACCCCACGTAGCTAACGCCGAGTTATCTGCTTTTACTGGTTGTAACCGCGGCAGCACTATGCATAAATGACACGTACCTGCAGTTTCGTCTGCCCCACCGCCACCCAGCTGAAGCTCCTCTGCGTCTAGCAGCCGCCTACAGCTACCGCACTGTACCAGCATTCTACGCGTGTGCATCGTCTTTCTGTAAACCCGACACCATGGCAAATAACAGTACACATAAATGCGTAGCCTCGGCTGCATTTTACTGTCCCTATTGTACTACTGTCCTTACTGCAGGACAGGCCGTTGTCTTAGCGCAGAAAACCACCCATACAGGTTGACTGCCCTGAGGGAGCTGTCGTAATGCTGCCGTAAGTGGGCACTGTGATGACCGTAGCAATTCACAAGAATAGCATGGTCGTGATCCGGCGGCAAAAAATATTGCGCATATGTATAAAAATATTCGTGGCGTCGTCGACAACTGCGATGCTTAATATTTCATGGTCAACATGTGAGTGCCAACTTTGTTGTCTCGACAGAAATTTGGCTTTCTAGGAATGTTATTGACCGGAAAATTGTGGAATGCGAGGGTGCTTACCATTTCTATCGATATGACCATGATGTCTGGTCTGGTGGCGCAGTACTTATAGCTCTTTGCAATTATTCGATATCCCCTGCAATTCAGCTTGTGCCATCGTTGGATCTAATGTGCGCACGCATAGGCTTTCAGCGAAAAAAAGGTTATAGTTTGCGTTGTTCACAGAGACGTTTCCTCAACTAAAACATTTTTATGCCTACAGGACGTTCTAAACAATCTGAAATTAGGGTTTCGTGTTCATGCTGGTAATATTGCTAGGGGGCTTTACTTTTCAGGGGGTTAACTCTCAGACGAATTCCTTTACAGCTCAAGCACGATTCTCAGAATATAATGAATGCATAAGCCTTAGAGGTGAATTTACCTGCCACAGCTTGCTCTTACGCCAACAGCGATGTATGGCACAGTCAGCGAATACCTTATGTTTAGTACTCCCTACATCACCGGAATTTGTTTTTTCTGACTTATCTACCGGATATTATTGAGTATTGTATTATACGGTATGATTTTAATTTTACCTTGGAGTCACTTGCGTTGTCCGAAATGTCTCGTGATTACAGAAGGGCAAACTTTGATGCACTTATAACGATCTTTACTGTTCGTCACTGACCAGGTCCCAAGCTCCCAATCCCGAACAAAAAAAACTGCTCATTATTCAGCGAAAACCTTTACTTCCTGATTAACGAGTACATACCGCGAAAAGGTATACATTGTGACTCTCGCGCATCCTGGTTCAACTGGTATCTTAACCGTTGACTGCACCAAAATAAACGGCTTTTCCAAGCTTCAAAAAATTATGTGAGTGATAAGCGTTGGAATGCCTACCAAATAGATTTGACCTATTACAAGAGTGCTGTAGCTTAATCAAAGAAAACATTTCATAAGCCAACTCTACACTCTCGTTAACTAGATAGCCTTCTGGGAGTTTAGAGCACAGTAAACGGTAAAAAATCGCTTGTCATTTTATTGTGCGATTCTAAGCATGAATCTGTCCATCGGACTGTACACTGTGAACGGTTGAATGAAGCGTTAATTTCCATATTTTTTTTTATTTTTGCGTCGTCTTTCGTCAGCGCTGTTTTTCATGGTATACCTTACACTGCAATGTCGCCCATTCTGGTTGATGTTGATGGCATTCTCAAGTTCTACACACTACAAAATTTTATTCATGTTCTGTTGTTGAAAGTAACAACTCCCAATTTCTTCAGGGTACCATTGCTTTTTAACTAGTTATCCTGCGTAAACTTTTTGCTCGTTCACTGAAAAACAGTGGTGGTGGCAGTGCAAAAGATTTATTAAGACTATGTACAAGTGAGATGTAGGGGCGGCCCTACAGGACGTACCCTGTACAAACTCTCGTAGGAGTCCCTAGTCCGGGACCCCTGTGGCTTCCGCGGCGGCGCGCACCCTGGCCATGAGGGGTCTTTGGCCCTCGAAGGTAGAGCAGCCGAGCAGGGCAGCCTCCCAGCTCTCACGGGTAGGGGAGGAAGGAAACGTGATTGCAGGGACCACCAGGTTGGATAAGCATGCCCACACCATGTGTAAAGTATCCGCAAACGGATGATCACCGTGTGGGCGTTTCCCGGAGGAGGCTGTACTGAAGTGCTTAAGCATCGCCGCGTACAATAGCGTGTTAGTGTTTAGCCGTAACAGCCAGCGCTCATCAGCCTTAGTCTGGCCCGGCACCGGAGGCGGAAATTGTAACCTGTTCGATTTGTACATCGCCGTGGTGTCGCGAAATGAGCTGACCTGGTTAGGTTCGGGATCGTCAAGAGATGGAGGGCGATGAGAGTCCCGGGAATCAAGCGCGCGGGCTGAGGCATCGGCAGCATCGTTACCACCTAGTCCTGCGTGAGCTGGAGTCCAGATGACGTAACGTGTATTTGGGCGGTCCATATAATAACAGCCCTTGATAATTCGAGGAGCGCGATCGGTGATGCGACCTTTCGTAAGATTTTGGCATGCTCTCCGCGAATCGGTAGTAATGATCCGAGATGCGGGGTCCGCTGCGGGGAGAGCTATGGCGACTTCCTTGGCGTGTGTATTGTCTGGTGTTCGAAAAAGTGAGCCTTTGAACAGGAACGTTTTGATGAATTTCGGCTGCCGTGTAGCACCCCAAGTGGTGAGGGCCAGACGCGGGTGTAGAATACCCCAGGCCGGAACCCATAGCGTCATTTTAAGGCTGTAACTCGCGCAGTTCGCCTGCCTTCGTGAGTCCCCCTAGCCGTTTTTGGGGTAAAGGCTGGATATCCAACGCACCACGCCAGTCCTCTGGGATCGTGGTTCGCTCTTCTGCCTGATATGTGTAGGAGATGTGGAGGCGTTGTAAGAGGCATTTCCAAGCGTACCGCTTGCTAAGCCGCAGGTACTGGTTATGGAGATGGGCCTCCTTGAGTTCGTCGTACGTGTTGGTCATGCCCAAATCTGCAAAACGCTTTTTAGACGTACCGATCCGGAGGTCGAGGGCGCGCTTGTATATATTGTGGAGAATGCCTTCGAGCATGTGCACATCACATTTGCGCAACCGTAGGAGGTAGGGTGTCGAATAGACGATCCGACTGGTCACGAAAGCGTTGGCGAGGCGCAAAGCATCGCGGCTTCTGCGACCCTCTGCTTGTTTGAGACCCCAAGGACCATTCGTCCCACTTGATTCCCGACCATACGTAACTTGCTCAGGGTTGTGTCGACTTTCCTGCTCTTGTGTATAAAGAGCCACAAGGCGCGGATTTCTTCGCGTTCCGGGATTGGCCCGGTGCGCAAGGAAAGTTCGATTTGAGTCGTGTCTTTTGGTTTGGGGCGCAGGTGCACTTACTCCCATTTTGCAGGGGAACATTCGATGCCGCAGCCGCGGGCGTATTTATCTGTAACCGATGCTGCATGCTGCAGGCTGGCATCAATGCTGCCAACGTAACCCTGGGTTGCCCACAGCGTGATATCGTCGGCGTACAGAGCGTGCCGTACACCATGAATATCCTTCAGCAGTGTGGGGAGATGACTCATCGCGAGATTGAAAAAAATAGGAGAAAAGACCGCTACCTGAGGTGTTCCTCTTGTACCCAGAGGAAATGGGCCGTGCTCTTTGCCTTGAACGCGGAGGTACAACTGCTGTTCAGTCAAGAACTGACGGATGTACCTGAAAGCATTATACCTACAGTTCGTTTGGCACAGATGGGTAAGAATGATTTCTTGGGTAAAGTTATCAAAAGCCCCGTTAATATCTAAGGCGCGGACTACGTTATCGTTACTTCGATGCTCGATCGGCTCAATGACGTCACGATGGAGTTATACGAGAATGTCCTGAGCATGGACGAAAGCCGTGCATAGTGTCGGCAAAAGTGTGCTGGAGCTCGAGGTAATCGGAGAGCCTATCTCTAACCATTGTTTCCATAAGCTTCCCCACACACAGGGTAACGACATGGGGCGTAGATTTCCGATTTTAATAGACTTCCCTGTTTTGGGAATAAAAGTTACCAGAGCCGTTTTCCAATCAATTGGTAGCGGTTCGCGCCCCTCCCAAATTTCATTGAACTAATCAAGGAGGTGCAGGTGAGCTAGGTCTGGGAGGTTGGCTAGAAGCTTAACCGTCACCTGATCCCGACCCGGCACCGTTCCTCGCTTCATTTTAGACAGGGCCGCCTTTAGATCGTGTAGTTGAAGCCCCGATTTAAGCCTCCCTTCTCCGAGCCTGCATATAAGAACGCCGGTTCGATGGAGTCCTGTGAGCCACAGATATATTTATCCCTAAGAGCCTGTGCCAATTTATCCGCGTCACCCGCGTAGGCGTGAATCGCCCGTTGAAGATGTTTTTGAGTTTCTGTGCGCATTTGGCTAGGGTCGATGAGGGCCCTGAAGAAACGCCACATGCTGTGGTTGGACATATGCTTGATGGCATTGTTGCAGCGTTATACCCAATTGGAGTCAGTGAGCTGGGCCGCGTACTCGGCTGCTTCCTGAGTGAGGGCTGCTGTGCGGAGTTTGAGCTTACTGTTATGCTTCTGTCGGGAGTTCTGCCGAGCGACCAGTAGGTTGGAATTTACATTCCCAGAAACAAATCACGTAAATGTTTCTCTCCGTATATTTTAAAGCCGATATCCTTAACTAATATTCCATGGAAATATTGAAGCACTTCATTTTTTCGCACCTGGTTTCATTACCTGAGTCGAACTTATTTCTACCCTGCACCAGCATGGAGTTAAAAAATACTTTTGCTGTCGTACCCAGATTAAGTAATTCACAAACGAT
The DNA here is from genome assembly GCF_048455015.1 of Haemaphysalis longicornis. NCBI lineage: Eukaryota > Metazoa > Arthropoda > Arachnida > Ixodida > Ixodidae > Haemaphysalis > Haemaphysalis longicornis. The sequence goes on along the minus strand of NW_027526214.1, from coordinate 88,815,336 downwards.
TTATTTCAAGCTATGGAAGCTAACATTACTGTAGACTATTTTTTAAGCTTCGTCAAATCTTTCGATGCAGTTACAAATACAGCTATTCTATGTAAGTTGGGTAAGCTAAGCATCAATACCACTTTCCTTTATTGTACTTAGGGTCCATAGTTCCCAGTTTGTATTTGCTAACGAATGCTACTTTTCTACGGCGTGTTTACCCTCTCGAATAGCTCAGGGATGTCTTAGGACCTCTAGTATCTTTAATTTAGGTTCACTATCTCTGGGCCGCAACAAATCCTGAATTACGATCTTTGCTGACGATTATGTTCTATTTCATGTTAATTCTAATTTTCGTGACTGCGGTGCTTTTCTACCTAATATTGGTGTGGTAACATCACGGTTCTCCTAATCCCAAATTATGATGAACGTTATTACGCGGGAGACAATGCGGGTTTCTCTGACCGTTAGAAATATTTCACACAGCGTCCCTGGAACACATTTAAACTACATTTTTATATTGCAAGCCGCTTCATCGGATTCTTGTGGAGTAAACTTTTATCTTCACCTCCAGCTGGGACGTTCCTTTTGTACAAATCTTTGGTGAAGCCTAAACTTAAATCTGTAAGCTTTATTTGCGACCCTAGTGCTGTATATTTCAAAAACACTGTTAAATCTATCCAAAATCGAGCTGGGCGTTTTATTCTCAGTTTATTTGCTTCATGCCAGTGTTTCATTGAAACAAGAAACTCTTGAAATGCCTAACTTAAAGTACCATCATAATTACTTTCGCTTATGTCATTTTCAAAGGATGTATTACTCTAACCAGACCCTGAGGAATGAGTTAATCCTGCCGACGTCATCCATATCATCGAGCACAGATAATCTTTTTATGGTTCAAGTTTCCGGCTGTCGTACCAATGTTTAAGTATTCGTTTTTACAACGAACAACCAATTACCGGATCCATCTCGCTACCTCCACTTCCGCTACCACCTTCGGCAATAACTTCAAGAATTTTTTAAATAATGTATTTGTTACAATCACCTCTCCACTTTGTAATGCCTCCAGGACATGAAAGTATATAAATAAATAATAAAAATAAATATACATGTAAATAAATAAATAACTGAAACCACCTCTTTGGCACCTGCGCCACAGGACTGAAAAGAGAGAGAGAGAGAGAGAGAAACAACCTTTATTAGAGCCTGCTGTGAAAAGAAGACGTCGGCTACCTCGGCATCATGACGGAAATCGATCTAGCCTCCAAGCAGCATGGCGGCCCCGAGTTGCGCTTCATTGTCGACCATCTCGAAGGACGCAATGTCTCAGTTCCAAGGGCTTTCATGTGCAACGCCACAGCATTCTGCCTCATGAATTCGGTGCTAATAAAGTTCTCCGATTCTGAATGAGAATGAGGTACCTTTTCGTCCTCCCGCTGGCCTTCCCGACAAGATCTTGGAAGCCTGTCAAGACGAAGCAACATCAGGACATCTCGGCGAAGCCCGCACTCTCGAAAAATCAAGACAAACACTACTGGCACCGACCTCCATTCCACGTAAATGTCTACTACCCCTGTAGCTTCCGTGACTGCCATCGACTGAAAACATCGCGGACGCACCACGGTGGATTACAACAGCCCATCGCCGTTACAAGACATCAGAAGAAACTGTCTGCGCCCGTTCCCTATGCCACATCGGCAAACAATACATGGTTGTGGCGAAATACTACATAACGTGCTACAAACAGAGTGCCGATCTTCCCGGGAACCCTGCAGAACAGGTTGCAAAACTCTTCACTGAGCAAGTTAGGTCGCGACACAGAGCCGGTGAAGTTCTGATCACGGGCTGCGCAACGCTGTTGACTGCACAGCTTATGAAGACATCCTGCGCTACAGAACCAGCGGTCACAGAAAGGCAATGGCGAACCAACCACAGACGAAAAGACTAACAGGATGTATCAACAAGACGACCGCGAATAAGCTGTCTATAAACGTTGATGTTGAACATCAGTCCTGAAACGAAAAACTCCCCCACTGCGCGTTCACTCCCAGCAAGACTGTCCAGGAAACGAAACAAATGACTAGTTTCGACATTGTGTTCGGTCAACCGCCCATGACAATGCTCGAAGCCACGCTAAAGTACGTTGAAGACAGCGACCTCAAGGCTGACATTCAAGGACGCCCACTGCGGGCAGAGATAGCCCATTAGCTTGCTCGCGTAAGTACAGCAAACCAGCTTTTCGTCAATACCGGACGCTACTAACAACATCGCCGGACGCTGACAGTTACCCGTGTCGTCAGGCCCTACTAATACAATGACGCGTGGGCCAACTCACTTACGAAGTTGTCCTCGACAGTGACTCCGGCACGCTGCGAAGACGCCCTTGACCCGACGTCGTGCACGAGTTCCGCCTGAAGCATTACTATGCAAGATAACAGACCTTTCATTTTTGTGTTCTGACTGTCGTTTTGTTTTATCATCGCGTAGAAACACTCTTAGAGGGGGATAATCTCACGAACGCTGTATTGTGTTCGTTTACTTCTCTTTTGTTTTGCCATTCTACCACTGGCCGTCTGTTGTCTGTGTTAAAAGCTCAGCGAGCGTTTCGCTTTTTTCTGCTGCATGGGTTATCTTCTCCTGTGAGAAGAGTGTTTCACCCTGTCGACACTAGCATATAATATATAGAATATTCTTGTATCAACTCCAGTGTTCTAGATTCAATTCGACGGTTCAAGATACAGCCGGGTCGACAGAAGAATACCCGCGGCTCAGGTACCGTGGCGATCGATTCGCTTACACTCGCCTGCGGAAGTCAGTTTTTTGACTGCTGCTTTGGACCTGTGTATTCTTTCAGTTGTTAGGGGAGGACAAGTTCACTCCAATAACGTGCATTTCTTTTAGGACAGTTGAGTCGTCTTTGTCTTCATGACACTATTTAAAGTTCGAATATGAATCCCCCATTAGTCTTTTTGCTTTATTTAGGTTCTCGGTAGCGCCAAATATCCACACAAATCCGTTCCATTAGGCCTTTTCCTCTTCCTCTAACTTAAAATATGCTTTTAACATAGCACTTTATGGCCGAGATCTTCCGTAAAGGTGAACCGAAGCTCCACTAGCTAGGCGTGTAATAAATTTGCCGAGGACCACGCAGGCCGAGAGAAGAACACTGGTTAACACGTCAAAGACAACATTTAAGAGGACAGAGGACAAGCACAGGACGTGAGCATAGCAGAGGTCGGGACGTGACAGACAGGGCGGGTTTCGGTCACACGTACACACAAAGTCCAAAGTTAAAAGATACACAAAATAACCTAGCAGTTCACGAGGTCCGCGAGAAATGCCTAAAAGGCAAGTCAGCTCATTTTCAGTCGATCGCGACGCGTTTCTGGGCGCTCCAATAGCAGGAACGGAAGCGCCCAACAGCCGGAATGGCGCGTCAGCACTCGGCGAATCAGCACCTCAATGACGGCGCCCACACGAGCTCTCAAGCTTTGGCGGGGTAGCGACGGTCGCGTTTAAGGCAGGGTTCGAGAATGGACATTAACATAAAATTCAGGTTTAAAACGTGGGCTTTTAAGAATGCAGAAAGTTTGAGCACCTTGTATGGTGTCGCTAGCCCTGCCATCACGCTACCAGGGGCTCTGGAGCTGCTCGAAAATGAGGACCGATAGCAGCTTTAGATAGCATGGGAGGTGAGGGCTTTCTCTTGCACAAGTGAGGCCACACCTTTCTCTGATGATGGAGAACTTTTTCCGTACAACAATTCCTTTCTGGCGTGGTTTCCAGTAACTAATTTACCCTTTCGTACATCATGGGAAGCGGGCTGTTCTGGAGCAGGCCGAAACCCATACCTGCATGGTTTGTGCTGTAAAAGCCACAAGAAGAATACCGAAGAAAGAGGTACAAAGAAAGAGCAAGAAGGCGAAAAAATGAACCCACAAAAATGCGTGTTCTACTAAATAGCGTGCATTCCACGCTTCTCTGTTTCACGTGTGCAACCCTAGCTCATAACAGAAATGCACATAAAATTCTATGAACAAATTTCTTTTATTGTAAGGATCGTGAAGAAAAAACCTCTATGAAGCTGTCGCCGCTTCAAATTAGCCACCTCTGCATCTCCAAAATAATAATTCGGTTTGGTCGATGTGCACGTGCCTATCCACCGTGCCTGGTTTCAAGTATTCCGCGAGCATTGCACCTTTCCCTATTTTGCCCGTCGAATACCACCTGGTAGGAGAATAATTACATGGCAAGATTGGACTGTAAAATACCATTGGTAGCGCAGATCGATAGGGAAACGCTTTCATACGCTTGCCTACACTTCGTACCCACTCAGGGTAGCTTGTCTTCAAAACTAGGAGCGAAGATGCAGTTATAAAATCAAATCACCAAATCAAATGATTTTTTGGCCATCATACATGGTAAATGGGAGGGCGGCGGGAAAAAAGCTGCCCACTGGCAGCTTTACCAGCCCGCAGCCCCTGATATATTTGGTTCAGCGCAGCATCACAGTTGCGCATCAGTACAGATAATGTAAGTGGCATTATAAATGAACGGAACACACTGGTGAAAAAAACTCTCTTCATTCCTTGGGAGAAGGAGAACAAAAAAAAAAACAAGAACAATAAAACAACGTACAGTGACAATAGAAAACACGGCATAGCAAGAAGTCACAGATAAAATAAGGCATCAAACTTAGGCACAATACGTGAGCGGGAGATTCCGGTAATAACAAGAAAACTAATCAAAAGCATCTACTGCGTATGCGTTCAAAAGAGACGCCAAAGTGGAGGCATATATGGAGGCATATGGAGGCATACACCGTGACTGGTTTCAATTTACTCTAGAGCATTGGATTTTTCTCTTATCTGCTTGTAACCCTGCTCCGAAGGAAAAAGACAAGGTAAGATTCCAGACTCAGGCACTTTCTTTTGTGATAATCGAGAAGGGATAAGCGCAATCGATTTTAGTCACTTTGTAACGGCGCAGATGGAATACTTTGAAACGACTAGCGGAGTCACCGCTTAAGAATGCACATAAATGGCTTGATTGGTTTCAAGTGTTAATTAGGAATTTCACCTTTCTCCAGTTCTCGCCTGTAACACAATCTAGGTTTTACCAGAAAGTGCTAAAATACAAAAATACAATATTTGAATACTATCCAAAAATGTACGGTCAAGTTTATTTTGGGAAAAATGTCCATATAAGTAAAACGACTGAACTATAAACCAAATTTTCCAGGTGTTAAAAAATGATTTCGAAACTCTGAGTGAGCACATCCAGTTTTGAAAAAGACTTCGGTCTATTTTTAAAATTTTTTCCTCATATAGTAGCGAAGACTTGGCCGTTTTATGTATCACCTATTTTTGTTAAGACCTAATATTTGATGTTCACTTTACGGTCCTCTAATGCTCTAATAAATCAGGTAGCGCCATTTGAAACAACGATCAATAAGGTTTAAATGTGATTTGCCAACTGTCGGGCACTTCAACGAACAAACTTGCACTGGCCCTGGGAAGACCAGCGCGAATTCCGAGGAAGGCCACGCCTGCTCGCACCGGATGTCCTAATGGTCACCACATGAGATTGGACACGGACGAAGACTACTGGCTTTTCCTTCTGCCCAGGCCCTCAGCGGCAGGAGGAAGGAAAAATGAAGACAGAGACACGGTCCGGGTGCTGGAGAGCTCGGCCGGTGGTGTTCGGGCTCTGCCTGAGCACTGTTTACTAGCCGCCCGCTGGGCTATAAATAAATGTACAGTTTTGTATCGGAGGCTGAGTATGTCGGTTGAGGATACCCGGGGTGAACTTCTCAGGAGAAGCCACCGGGGAAAAGAACATTGCGAAGATAACTCCAACGCAAAGTGTTTTCGCCTTCGCAACTTCCAAGTGCACTTTTTTACACGGCGAAAAAACATTTTCTGAGGATATTTAGTAGAAGTAATTACCATTGATGTATTTGACTAAACTACATGAATGAATAAGTTGTTTTGATTATACTACTCTGCAATTCAACTCTGTTAATCCTCTACATAAATATTGCCTAATGCAAACGCTGCAGTCGCACTGTGGCATTCGAAAGGCTCGGAAACAGTGTAGAGCACACATTAGTTTGTGCAGTTTAGAGAAACCGACCGCACTGTGTCATAAACTGAACATTTCTTTAAATAATGCTTTCATTGGCACCAGCTCCCAGAAGATAGTAGCTTTTCACAAACAACTGACTCCTCATCACGCATCGACCAATGTGTTTGGTGCTTGGCTTTATTTTGGGAGTTTCCCCGCACGGGGCACCTTGCGTATTCATGGTGACGGTGTTGGCGACACCGCGGACCCCGAGCTCCCAACATAAACTGTAACCTACCGTGGTGATGTGTTTAAAGGTGAAGGGTAGAAGCCTCAAACGGTGGCCATCGGAGCCCAGGTCAAGCTCCGGCGGATGGACTCCCTGTCTGTTTACCAGGCAGGGAGCTCCGGGACGTCTCAGGCTATCAAGGTAAGGTTTGAGAAGAAAGTACCCCCGTCCCCTGCTTCTTTTACATGCCATATGGTAAATCGTAAATCCCCCCCAAACATGATCGGCCCATGAAAAGGGGCCGCACTGAAGGTTCATTTCCGCCACTCCAAACCCTCAGTCTTCCAAAGCTCGATAACTACCCCCGTTTTTTGGTGTAAAAATCCAGTGACCAAGAAAAGCCTCTTGCCTCACAGTCCGTGTTCCTAATATCGAAATTTCTGGAGGGCATCTTTGGTGACAAATATAAGGCCAAAAAACAAAGAACTGGAGAAATCCTGGTTGAAGTACACAACAAACAGCATGCAAAGATCCTCCTTGAACAAACTGACATAGCCAATCTTGAAATCAGGGTGACACCCTACCGGAGCCTGAACAGTACTCAAGGTGTCATCTCTGAACTAGACCATATGAATGAGACAGATGCTGACCTGCTGGAGCGCCTGAGAAATCAGGGCGTGACAGCTGTGAGGCGCATAACTATGACGAGGGACGACAAAATAGTTTCGACCAAGCACGTTATCCTTACTTTTGACCGGTTCACACTCCCAGAGTACGTCAATGCAGGTTTTGTACATTGTAATGTCCGGCCCTACATTCCAAACCCGCGCCGATGCTTGAAGTGCCAGCGGTTCCGGCACGGAACCAAATTCTGCCGTGGTCGTCTGACCTGCGCAAAATGCGCTCAGCATGATCATCCATCTGATAATTGTCCATCGTCAACCCTCACCTGCGCCAACTGCCAGGGACCCCAAGCCGCCTACTCTCGAGCGTGCGAGAAGTTTAAGCAGGAGAAGGCGATCATTAATGTGAAGGTAACTTTGAACATCACGTTCCTAGAGGCGCGAAAGAGGTTCGCCTCTTTCCCCCTGGGGAGGTACGCCGATGCGGCTCGCCGGGGGGCCGAGCGGCGTCTGGTGTTCACAGGGACGCAGTTCAGCGACTCTGACCTGGTCCCTCTACCGCCCCCCCCCCTGGGGTGCCTCAGGCAGCCCAATCCGTCGCCACGCCGCTTGCTGAGGCAGCAGCGGTTGTGGTGACAACCTCTTCTGTAGGGACCGGTGCCACTCCCGCTCCTACCTCCCCGTCCTCCAGTGCACTCGAGGGTGCCGACCGGATGGACACCGGGGGCCCCGCATCGGCTCCCACCGCCACCGCACCTAATGTGCCACCTGTGGTGTCCCGGACACCCTCGGCGGTGGCGGCCGGGCACCCTTCTTGCATCCGACGAGGAGATGGATGTCGCGCCGTTTCTGCCTGCAACGCAGCGCAAGGAGCGCACTCCGATGTCCAAGCCGACAGACAGGCCTAAAAATCCTAGAATAACAGCCCCGAAAGACGACACATCTACAAAACCACACACACACACTCCAGTTATTCTTAAATTTAAATAATGGGAAATTAAAACATCATCCAATAGAACTGCAGAGGCCTCCTCAAAAATCTTGACGATGTGTATGAGATGCTGCATGTCAATCAGCCAAATATTATGTGTCTCCAGGAAACCCACCTCAATTCTAAACAAACGAATTTCTTAAATAGGTACATGGTATTCAGAAAGGACAGGGTTTGCTGCACACACTCTTCAGGAGGTGTGGCAATTGTCGCCCAGAAATCCTTAGCCTGCCACCCTGTCACTCTGAACACTGTCCTCGAGGCTGTAGCAATCCGTACGATAATATTTAATAGGTTGGTAACGGTATGCTCTATTTACATCTCTCCTGATTTTGCACTTCTGAGCTCTGATTTCGAGGCGCTGGTTGACCAACTGCCCGAACCATACATACTAACAGGCGACCTTAATGCGCACAACTCTCTTTGGGGCTCCTTCAGAACGGATGCCCCAGGTCGCCTGATAGAGAAGTTTCTTACATCCTCCGGAGCATGCCTGTTCAACAAAAAACAGCCTACATACCTTAACCTAGGACACAATACATACTCGCATCTTGACTTGGCTATTGGTTCTGCAGTTCTCTTTCCATGCCTTGAGTGGGGTGTGGGAACGGACCCATATGGTAGTGACCATTTCCCCACTTCAATAACGTATATAGGTAAAGAACCATGCAGTCCATCTTCCCATAACAGGTTTAATGAATCCAAAGCAAACTGGAGCACATTCACAAAAACATCTAAACTACACCACACAACCATAAAACACCTACACGTGGAGGAAGCAGCCCAACTCGTTCACGGCACACATACTCGACGCCGCCGAAAACTGTATGCCCCAGGCCTCCAGTGCGTCCCGCAACCCAAGGAGGCCCTGGTGGAACGAGGACTGCAGGCGGGCGCGAGAGGCCCAGAACAAGGTGCGGCGTGTCCTTCGCCGGTACCCCACGCCAGATAATCTCATTTCCTTTAAACGGGAAAGGCTCTTGGGAAGCGTGTGCGTCGTGAGGCGAAACGGGTGAGTTCGCGCCTTCCTCACTTCCATCAACTCATACACCGACTCTTACAAACTCTGGACATGGATACTCAAGCTAAAAGGACAACAGACACACAGCCTGCCCCTGGTTAGCAATACAGGGGACACACTCGAAGACCAGGCGAACACGCTGGTACAACACTTCAAACAAGTGTCCAGCTCAGCACACTACACAAACACTTTCATGCAACACAAAACATCGGCAGAAAAGAAGCTCTTAAGAGGCAAGAACAAGTCGAATTCTGCTTACAACTCTGAATTCACACTTCATAAGCTGAAGGTTGATCTTTCCACTTGTAAGCCCTCAGCTCCAGGGGCAGACAGCATTACATACACCATAATACAACACGTACACGCAGACACTCTTGAGACACTCCTACACCTCTGCAACAGAATATGGCTTTCGGGGCAGCTTCCAAGGTCTTGGAAGGAGGCCATAGTTGTGGCCTTTCTGAAGGAGGGAAGGACCCTTCCTCTCCCGCAAGTTATCGTCCCATCGCCCTGACAAGCTGCCTGTGTAAGCTCCTCGAGAAGATGATAAATCGTAGGCTCGTGTACTTTCTGGAGTACAACGGTCTTCTTGAGGGCTGCCAGGCAGGCTTCAGGGTGGGGCGATCTACCAATGATCAACTTGTTGCACTGGAATCCTACATAAAAGATGCATTTGTCCATAACCAGTTCTGCCTTACGGTATTTTTCGATATAGAAAAAGCTTATAATACAGCCGGGCGCTACGGCATCCTCAGGGACCTTAAGTCATTTGGTGTCTGCGGCAACATGATGAACACTCTTTGTAGTTATTTGGCCGAACGAACCTTTCGATTGAGGGTTGGCAGTGCACTTTCCAATGTATGTTTGCAGGAAAATGGTGTGCCGCAAGGCGGAGTTTTAAGCTGCACACTGTTTGTAGTTAAGATGAACTCCCTCCGAAAGGCATTGCCGCCGATTTCCTGTTCCATCTATGTAGACGATGTGCAAATATCTTTTAAATCATGTAACCTCTCAATATGCGAACGTCAAGTACAGCTCGGCGTTAAGAAACTTGCTGGCTGGGCGGACCTTAACGGGTTTAAACTAAACCCGGCCAAAAGTACTTGTGTTGTGTTTTCCCGCACGCGAAGGATTAAGGCGGACCCTGAGATTACACTTAACCGTGCACCAATTCCTGTTAAAAGGGAGCACAAGTTTTTAGGTGTCACATTTGATAACAAGCTCACGTTCATACATCACGTCAAATCACTTAAACATAAATGCATCAAAACCCTAAACATTCTCAAGGTCCTCTCCCACCAATCTTATGGAGCAGACAAAGAACTACTTCTTCAGGTCTTTACCGCCTTAGTCGGGTCTCGATTAGACTACGGCAGTGTCGTGTATGGGTCGGCATCGAAAACAACCCTAAAAAGTCTTGATCCAGTACTCCACTTGGGTCTGCGCCTTGCGTCGGGTGCCTTCCGCACTAGCCCGACCCAGAGTCTATATGTTGAATGTAATAAGTGGTGCCTTGAGTACCAACGAACGTATGTTGACTTTCTCTACGCTTTTAAAATTTCATCTTTGAATAACTATCCTTTTGAACCTTTTTTAATGATACATCCACATCGCCACTGTTTGTAAATCGCCCGTCTGTTCCTTTGCCGTTCTCACTTAGAGTGAGACAGGAAGCTCCAAATTTTGACATATCCTTTTTAGACATTCACACATCTTCTTTTACTGACGTGTTACCACCCTGGCAGCTTCAACCTGTGTGTTGTGACTTGTCCTTCGTGAAAATTGATAAAAGCAGGGTACCACAAACTGCTATTTTGCAGCACTTCTTGTCCCTGAAGTCTAAGTATGAATGTGCTGAGTTTTACAGTAACGCATCAAAAATGCCCTCACTGTGTCGTGTGCAGCGCACGGGCCGATTTTAGAGTCTCTAAGACCCTGAACTCGAAGACCAGCATTTTTAAGGCGGAAGCCCATGGAGTTTTGCTTGTTTTAAATCACATAGTGCAACATGAAATACTCAAGTCTATCATTTTCACAGATTCACTGAGTGTTGTACATGCATTGTCATCCAACAAGTCTTCTAAAAATTATGTTCCTAATGTAGTGTATAAAACCATTATGTCAGCATATGCATTAAATCTCGACGTGATCATGTGTTGGGTTCCAGGCCACTCTGGGATTGCGGGAAATGAGACCGCTGATCAGATGGCCGCTGCTGCTGCACATAGAAATACACCGGACATAGCAGCAGTACCCTACACTCACCTCAAGCCACACATAAGACAACACCTTCGGGAAACATGGCAAGCACTCTGGAATCAACAGACAAACAACACACTACACATAATAAAGCCACTCTTGGGACCATACACGACTGACACACACAACAGACACACTGAAGTTGCCCTTGCTAGGTTACGGATAGGCCACACTCATATAACACACTCCCACCTGCTCACAGGATATCCAAGACCTCTGTGCAGCAGGTGTGGAGAGGCCCTAACCGTGATCCACATCCTTATACAATGTAAGGCACTCGACATTACACGACGCAAACACTTCCCACAACTACACACGCGACATCTTCCACCACACCCGTCATACTTCTTAGCAGATGAAGCCATGTTTTCAATCAAACGCGTTTTCGAGTTTCTTACCGACGTAAAATTTTTACATCTCATTTCTTATCATGCATGCTGACAACCTGGCCCTTTACACCAGTCATCTTCATTACGTTGTGTTTTACTTTTTTATTTTTACTGAAATGTTCTACTTTTACTTCCAAGCCACTGTCATGTAATCACTATTGTTTGGTGCTCTTTGCCCTTAGTCGGCCTTGCGCCATTAAACTCCAAACATCATCATCATCTATTTTGTGAGTTTAACATAGTGAAAGAAAGATTGAAAAGTTGTTGCAATACTATTTGATAAAGATAAGTACCATTAGCTCACGCCATTTGTGTGAGTGGATGTGTTTGACGTGATCAAAATTTACCTTGTTTTCTTTACGGAATACTATTTTGCAACCTTTACACTAACAACTTAAATGTAATCTGTGCTCTAGTATATTTTCTGCAGCAATTTTGTGCTCTTCAAACGGAGTTGTTTTGGTTCGCGAGCGCGCTTTTTTGTCTTCTTAATATGGCTGTGAATGCCAAAAATCATCATTCTTTAGCTTCTTCCAGTGCGTGTTTATACATTTAAATATATTTTTTCTTCTACCTTAAAGTGATAAGTGCATTTATAAGAATTCCGGTATCAACCGTCTGTTTGATGATGATCATGGTTTCATTTTTATGGCCGAAGGTCAACTAGGGCAAAGAGCGCCAAATCAGTGGTTATGTATAAGCAGGGAAGATATAAAGAATAAATGGCTCAATCAAGCCACCAATAAACACGTATGACGACAATGGTGGTGGCTGGTGTGCAGGGCCAGTTCCGATTACACAGGATAGAAAATGAGGTTTAAAAAAATTTATATTTTAAAAATACCTAAAAACACATTTCACTGGGAGCATGGCCTTGTCACCCAAAAAACAATGACGGGTGGAGTGAAATGTGTTGTCTGTAGAGTTGGGGAAAGTGTTTGTGTCGTGATTTCTCAAGTGCCTTGCATTGAATGAGTATGTGGACAAAGAATAGGGCCTCTCCGTAACTGCGGCACAGGGGTCTTGAAGATCCCGTGAGCAGATACGAGTGATTTGCATGTGTGTGGTCTCTCCAAAGACTAGCAAAAGCGACTTCTTTGTGGCTTTTGTGTGTGTCGGTGGTTTATGGTCTCAAGTTTGGTTTATTTACGTGTAACTTGATGTCTATCTGTTCAATCCAGTCTGCTCGCCATGTTTTACAAAGCTCTTGACTATTGTGTGGCTTCATGCCAGCGTACGGTACTGATGTTAAATCAATTGCGGCTAGTACTGCAGCACCGCAGACATTTATGCAGCAACCTCATTCTCGACAATCCCACAGTGTGCTGTAAACAAGAATATAGTTTTATCAAGGTTTCCGGTGCATGCGGATAGAATAGTTTTAAAAATAAAATAACTACATAATTTTTAGACTTTTTAATTAGAATAAAGTGCAGCTGTAACCCTGAGGGAGTCCGTGTACGCGATGGACTTCGTAATTTTGTGTTGGACTTTGTTATCCAAAACAATTAGGATGCCGTATGCTTCAGCCATAAAAATACTGTTCTGCATATTCATTGTTTGACATACATAAAAGTTCTGTTCGTGCGCAGTAAAAGACACAGCGGTAGCAGCCTTTCACTCATCACTATAAAATTCTGCACACCGGTATTTATCCTACAAAAAACAACAACTGCTGCAGAAGCGCAATTCTTGGCGTCCTGTTGTTATCAAGCGGCGTAAAAGACAGGTCACAGAACACCGGGCGCAGATTTCATGGTGGTATAGAGTCAGAGATGGGTGTCATGTAATTTTATAAAAAGGTGACCTTGAACTGAGTGGCTTTCTCTTTCATCCTAAGTGAAAAAGGGAGAGAGATGGAAGGACGATTTAAAAACAGTTGTACTCAGGATGCATTATGAATGGTGAAAAAAAAGGGTGGTAAGTCAGGACCATGATTTTCGAGGCGCACAACGAGACCATGGAAGTCCTTTGGTGATACAGGAACCATTTATCACACCCCACGTGGAGGCTCTGGATTGGGCCAGCGGGAAAAGCGCTACGCCCAAGGCGTAGCCTCAGATCAGCATTAAGTCGATCATTTTGGAGCCGTTTTTGTTACATACCCTTAAATCATTACAGGTACAGTTCAGCTGTCGTCTTCTCTTTTAAGCCGAGCTGCTGTTTGTCTACTAGCGTATTTTGCCCTATCTATTTAAACGACACTTCCATTGTCTAATCTAGACCAAAGCAGGATGGTACAAAATACCCAACAACAGCTGCTTGTCGGTTCTATGAGACTGATGTGAGAAAATTTTAAGAATTTTGATTGCTTTTAGGCATTTATGTTTGAGTTGTTCAATGTGAGGAATGAATGTCAGCTTTTCATCAAACACAATACCTAAAAACTGGCATTCTTTTTGGACAGGAAGCGACACGCCATTTAGGGTAATGTCTGGTTCCGGATAGATGCTACTCTTCCTCAACAAGACTTCACAAGTGCTTTTTTGTGGTTGAGTTTAAAACCTTTCGAATCTCCCAGGCTGGCACGTTTTTTGACACCGAGCTGGACTTGACACTCACAAATAGTGATTTCAATGTAACGGGACGTCATCTACATACCGTGGAAAAAAAATAGTACGTGGCAATGCCTTCCCAAGAGTGTTCATCTTTAGTATGAACAGAGTGCAACTTAGAACTATAGCTTGCCGAATGCCATTTTCTTGCACATGAACCCTTGAGAGTTCTCTATCAACTCATAAAATGTTCTTTCGGACAAATAACTAATAAGAGTGCGCATTTGGTGCCCGAGACACAAATGACTTCAGTTCACTGACGATACCATTGCGCCAGGTTGTCACAGACCTTCTCAATGTCAATAAACACCGCTGTTCAAAACTGTCTATGAACTAAACCCTCGTTTACGTAAGGCTCGTGCGAGACGAGTTGATTATTAGTGGATCGCTCTGCCCTCTAGCCTGCCTGGTAGCTCTTCAGAAGAACATTGCACTCAAGAAAGTACACAAACCTCCTGTTTATATTCCTGTTGAAGAGCTTGCACAGGCAGGCTTTCAAAGCAATGGACACATAACTTGCAAGAGGAAGAGTCCTTCCCTTCCTTCAGAAAAGCACTACTGCCCGATATGCCCCGAAAGCCATATTTTATAGTACAGATGTAGAAGTGTTTTACCAACTTTGCACAGGTCGTTCTACCATGGCATTAAATATTGTCGCTCCGGAACCGCTGCCACTTGAAGCAGCACGCGGGATTGGTATGTAGTGATGAACTGCACGTTGGAGAAAGCCTGCATGGATGTGTTAAAGGAAAAGTAGATAGGTTGATGGTCGAGATTATCTGTTTTGTTGGGATTACCTTAGCTTCTTCAAGCGATTTCTCTTTGTTTTCTCTTTTACTCCAACCTACTCCATCACTTGTATTGATAGAAATAAAGACTAATATCATTATTATTATTATCTTGTTGGATACTGATATTCCTGACCGCCTTAACGCCTTGGTCCCTTCAAGCAGGTCCCCATGACTTTCGGTCACCAGGTCTCGCTCAGATATCACACTGGGAGCTTTTCAGGCTCCCGTTGTGTGTGACCCTGGTGTCCAGATCGAGGATGCGGGTTTGGGCAAGGAGGTTATCGACCTGTTTCTCCGTGTTGAACTCAACAAAGATTTCTCCCGTCTTGAGTTTCTTAGGTCATACTTAATACCAGGATTTTAATGCAGGAACTTTGAAGTCAAGAAACTAGACATCGACGCTACAGGTCTCGCTGAGTCAGCTGATACAATCACCAGAAAACGAGAATTATCGGGCTTCGAAAGGATTGTTGTTGAGTGTGAAGGAAAGGATGCTTCGGTGCGGCAGCTTTTTGGGGCTGATTTTGTTTGGGGGGGAGTTAGAAGATACCATAGAGATTGTATTGGAAGCAACGGACGGGCATGCTTTCTTCTCAAACCTTATCCTCATAGAAGTCCGGGAGCTCCTGGCCTGGTATAAAGACAGATAGCCCATACCCTGTAGGTTGACCTGGACTGCGACGGCCACCGTTTGTGGTTTCTGCCTTTCCCCCTAAAACTCCTAGTCACGGTAGCATACAGAATGAGTATAAGGGCTTGGTGTCCGCGGTGTCGCCAATACCGTCACCAAGATTACTCAAGGTGCCCTACCCGGGCAACCAACATTTATGTGGACATAAATTTCTGTGTTTAAACCATTTACTTATATCTCCACTTTCATTGTCAACGACGGAGAGTTTAAGAAGTTATAATATGCACAATTGTTTTGGGAATAAACCTGTCTATATTTGAAAAATCTTCTACAAGATTTAAGTTTCGCGTACGAGTTCTATTGTCGATAATGTATATATTTGCTGGCGAAACCTTTCTGCCAAATTATTTCTACTAAATTTTCTATTCGCACTCGTTAATTACAGTGTAGTGTAAGTCTTTTTTACTGATATTCTCTGCAGCCAAATCACCCCAAGTAATATACTACGAATTATGTATTACAAGTATCTCGAATATAAAACGTGAGGGGTAAAATACAGAGAAGCACTGGAAATTTCGGGTTTGAAATAAAGCTTATTTATTAGAATCAATGAAATAATTTTGGGGGCAGACTTAATTTCTATCTGTGGTATTGCTACGGTTGCAGCCAGAGCTATCGCTCTACATTGACGCTAAGGCGACGGGTAATTTTTCGCAGTGATGCCGAAATTTTTGGAGTTTTATCACTGCTATCTAGAAATGAGACTCTTACGCATCAGAATTGTACACTTATATCTAGAAATGATTCCTGCACCTTGGTGTCGCCCGGCTACCCTCCCACAGAAAAAAAGAATGTAAGCAGTTACGACTTTTGAACTCATCAAACGATTATCCTAAGCGAATATATTAGGCTTCTACACTTCTGCAATCTATTCTGTGCACTAGAAGATGGTCTATGACCGCCTAACTACATTGAGTGTGTGTATGCAATGAAGTGCCGCCCTTGCAAATAAATCAACTTCATCTAGCGTGAACAGCTCTTTGTGTTTGCATACGTCCCTAACATACGTTTATCATGGTATCCTCTGAATAATCCTGGGAAACACCTTTACTTTTTGAAGCAGCAACCGGCAGAATGCGTTGTCAACTTTTCTACAACCCTGTGTTCAGTTTCGTCACTAAATATTCCTCTGCATCACCCAGATCAACCATATTTTCACTCGAGAAATGTCACGTAAAACATGGTTTTTGTTTCGAGTGAACAAAAGATGAAAGCTTTCCATCTAAAAGGTTTACTTTTGGTAACGTCTTACCAGCTGTTGTTTAGTATGATGCCACCCGCGTCATTAATTGTGGCCACGTTTATAAAAACAAACGGTAATTTTCCACTCCTTTGGGACCAAGGTATAGAGAGGCCTTCTTTTGTATCAATAGTGCCTTTCCTAGACGGTACAGCTCCTTTCGGCCTTCCAAAGCCACATCCTCAACTCGGCTGTTGAGTGCGTGTGCAGATTCGTGCCTAGCGCTGCCCTCCTACCGAAGGTCTTTGTCAGCTGCCATTCACTTGCCATTGTTTTGCCGTGTTGTGCAGTGCAGGGCGTTTTTATTTTAACCAATTACAAGTTTCCGAGTTAGGTGTCAGTACCTACGTGCTCTAAGACCTTGGTCATACCCTACCAACATTGCTTTTCTTGGCCCTGCTCGCAAGCATTATTTACATTCTTTGCCGGACTTGAGGTAGCTGCGGCCAAACTTAGGCATTGACATGGCCGTGTCAACACAGTTCAATATTCCTGCTGTGCTTTAAATAAACTCACCAAATTTCAAGTTTAGGAGTCAGTGTTGTACGGGCTGTAAGCAGTTTCGTAGCTTGTGATTTCGGAGGAAAAAAATCTTGATGTGTTAAGTGCCATGACGAATGGGAGTGCATTGGTACTGCTTGCTCCGGCCCTGCGGATACGCAGAAGACGCTATTCCGCACTCTTCTTGGCATCAGCTACTCACTCACGCAGTTTAGTGCTTTATAAAAGCACGTTAGCTTTCTCTGATATATTCACGAATATCAGAGACTAGGCAGGAAGCTCACTCCGTGTCTATGAAAGTATGTATCCTTAGATACCAACTTCCCACTGAAACTGAGAAGGCGCTGGTCGCGGCTCGTTTCAGGCAAAGGTTGTAGGTCAGGGTGTTGAGCAGGGGCCAAGGCTCCAATCATTTGTTAGACCTTCGAGGGATGGAACACAGCAAGCAGCTCTTGTGGGTAGATGGCAACTTCTTTTCGACGGCCCCAAAGTTCTGAGTCGTGAAATTCTCACGCCCTTCTCGAGGTAAGAGAACAAGCGTCACGTTTAGTCAGACACTTCAGAGCAGAAAAAAAAACTCGTTGTTTTCATTGGCTTCCAACTACTTAAAATAATTTCTCCCTCCTCCTACCAATTTCCGTGAAGCCAACCTCATTTGCAGCTTCGAAGGAAAAATGGGCCACCCTCCCGGTACCCGTGCTCCTGCCACACGGTTAGTGAGTTTGTTTTTCTGAGTATTTTGCCTGCACCCTCGGATGATGAAGAGTTCATTTCTTAAGGCCTGATATTTACTTAAAATTGGTTATCTAGCGGGATTAGTGGAATATTGCAAGTCGTGGCCCCCAGATATTTTTTGTGTGGAATTTGTCTAATCTCTGCCCCAAGGGTACCTAAGATACCAAAAAAAGTTATATGAGTACAAAACCACGGAAGAATTAAGCAGTATTTTGACATAGAAGATGTCGATCTCAGCAGAGTAAATCGGTCCTTGTTCTCAGTCAACAACGAGCGAGGAACCACAACTGAGATAAAAATGAAGCATGGGTGAGATACAGATGGGGGCGGATTGACGCATAGGTAGAGACCGAAAGAAAAAGAACCGGAACGAGAGAATTGGCCACGCCGGATAGTTGGAATTTGCGGAAGAATGACGGCGCCTCAGGCTCAACCCCGGCCAAATCATTCTTTAGTGTAACAGGCGGTGCCAAGGGAGAGGGACTCAGCAAGCCGAAAAGCATTTTCAGCTTTTTATCAACCAGGCATACGCACAGATGCGGAGACCAAGGGTAGCAAACCACGAAGGAGAGATGAAAGACTATATGTATCGGGCTGTACCTGATGCCAGCCAAGATTCCGCCCTGCCGATTGGCCGCGCAAGAGGAAGTAACTAAAGAAAATGAAGAAGTGATGGCTGAAAGGCCCCGGAAAGGTGGAAAAAAAGGCACTCCTAGAGAAAAAGGTGCACACTGAAGCCATACACCCAGCCAAAGTAATGCACGTATTTGAACGAGAGTTGAGCCCAAACAAGTATGGTCTTCGAGAAGTGCTATTGAAGCCAAACAGAAAAACAGTCACAGTGGTGTCTTGCACAGTTCAAGAACTCAGTTATCTTGATTTAAGGACAAAACCAGCCGAGATAATTGGACACAGAAGGGAACGACGGCACCAGCTGGCTTGCGGATTTGGTATGAGTAAACTGGTCCCATAAATCCAGACCATTCCGAGGCCATAAATATAAAAAGGAGCCGGAAATGGGCCATTTACGTGGTTCGGGCGGGCTGTACACGAGCTAGCATCCTGAAATTGGGGTTGCTTACCTTACGCACCAAAAATAGTCGAGGCACAGTAGGAAGAATGAAAGGGGCCGAGGAAGGCGCAGAGCAATTCTGGACAGTGCTGAGCCGGGTTCATAAACAACTCTTGAAACTCTACGATGTGCGGAGAGGTTAGACGCACTGCGCCTTTTAAGAATGACCTATCACCAAAAGTGCGAAAATAGGAAGAGCGTGCGAAAAAGCAAGGGTGTGCGGCGAAGAAATATTCACGTGCATACACTGCGCACAGGGACCTGTGAAAAAAGAATGCACGCTGGTAATTGTCTGCCTTCGGGGGTCAAAGATTACATGACAGAAAAATATAGATACCAGCCAACTGATATCGAATATCTTGTTACGTGTGTAATCCGTAGCATAATGCAGACCGCCCCGACAAAGCATTTTGTGTCTGCCGTGCTAACCATCCGGAGTGGGTGTGGGTTGTTCTTGTGTGGCACTTCGTCACGCTTACCATGATAATAGGAAGGACAAGCATGATAATCTACTTCTAAGCCGTGATGAGGATGAGGAGGTGACACTTGTTGAGCGCGTGGTTTTTAAATATCTTATTCGTTTTCATCAACAAGTTAATCTAATTAAACCTATGTTTGATTGTTTTTTTAACCATCATCAGTTTTTGCACCATAAACTGGTCGAGGTACTAGACGGAACAGCGTGTCAGCGCAAGGTCTTCCACAGAAGCTCCTCAGAGACTTCTATACACTAGTACCACCATATTGCTACACCCGCAGAAACCTACGCACATTACCTGAAAACGGCGCCTGCTTGACACCGCACCACATTGCTAGTTTTCTCAACACGAAGTAATGGCTCACTTGTGGCTTAGTCAGTGCCACCACAGTGCTAGGTAATGGCTCTGAAAGTGCCAACACAGCTTACGTTTCACCAGTCCGGTGTTCCAAAAAGCTTTCAAAGTGGCCCTTTCATTGACATAGAGGACTTTGCGGAACAGTTTGAGCGTCTCGCCAGTTTCAACCAGTGGACACCTCACAAAAAGTATGATATTGTCTCCTGTGTGCGACAAGACTGCACCCTGTTCTAGTTTCAAAACCACGAAGGAAGCTTCTAGAGTTGCATTGTTTTGCGTGAGGAAGTGCGAGAAATCTTTGCGAAAACCCAGCACTGATTAAAAACTAAAAAGCCTTCCAGAAAGTCGCGGCCAGAAAGCAAATGAAAGCATCGCAGCCATTTGCAGCCCTTGTACACAACACACCTCATACAGTGTAAGAAGTTGTCAAGACGTTATCAAGGAGTTATCAAAAATAAAAATATTGAACTCAGAAGAGTGCATATTCACATTAAAAAGAAATAAGAAACGCATAGCGTACAAAGAAGTGCATCCCAACAGTGTTGTTTAGAAAAGAGAGAGAGAGGAAAATTAATTGAAAAGAATATATGTTTGCTGTGATTTGCATACGCCTACATGCTTATCTGCTGAGGATTTTTGGATGGCGGAAGAAAAGGCCAAAGAAAGAGCAGGGCAGAAAAGAAACGAAAAAAAAACTGTCGTTGACGGCGCGGTAACGGACTTAGAGGCATTCTTGTTCTCAGTTTAGGCCACATCAGTTACAATTTTGAAATTAGGCAAATTTCATTCAAATAAGACAACAAACTCTGTAGAGCTTGGCGCGGCTGTGATAGACGAATCCATGGTCCTAAAATAATTCTTAGAGTAATTGATCCCTTTTCTTGATGTTTGATACTTTCAAGGAAGCGGGATCTCGGTTCCATGTAGCTCTTCACAATCTAATAAAATGTGTTCAATTCTTTCGACACATGCCCATTTTTCGTACTGCGGATTTCTAAAATACCGTCCTTCCACATATGCGCGTGTGTCAAACGCTTGCAGAAAGCCCGAGAAAACATTTTTCTCAGAAAAGTTTTATATAGTGCTTCCAATAGAGGTATCTAAATGCCTTGTGTCCAACAAAACTAATATGTCATGAGAGGCGTTTGAAGACGTCATCACCCCTATGTGAGGTAGAGTACGACGCATTTTGTGTTTTCTTCGCCCCAGGACTTGTAGTGAAGGGTTACAAACAGACTCTTCGCTACTTCTCGTAGTAAACATTTACAATAGTTGGTCGTGTAGAAGTAGCTGTTTTGATGTGTTAAAAGCTGTTTGTAGACATCATAAAACCGACTTGTTTTTAATGGGTAAAAAAGTCGCCCTTCTCCACAGCTTCACAAGTTGTTTAAACATATTTGAATTTTTATGTTGAGCATTCTTTTGGGCGCCGGCCGCAATGATAGCGCACCATTACGTCACCACAATGTATCCTCCTTAGCACTCTATTTTACCTCTCTGAATAATGATGTTTAAGCTTGCCAGGATGGTTTCGAAGAGGGGAACTACTAGAACTTTGTAGCGCCATTTATGTACTATTTGCACGTGCTGTGGCTCCATACAAAATTTCAGGATGTGCTGGAGCAGTGTCTGTGATAGGGTTGAGCTTACTATTGTGACTTGGTTAATAGTTTCAAATAGTGAAGCAGTTTCCCACGCGTGACGACAAGGTGCCAGCTGTAGTGTCAGTCTTTCAGTCAGTTCATGTATTGCGTGGTGGTGTGAGTTTAACGTACCGATTCGCTGTCTAGACCTTGCAGTCGCTTGAAGGTGTCGATACGCGCCGGTGTCATCGTGTAGATGGGCAACAGCAGGTCAATTCAATTTGATAAAAGGCCAATCTGCAGAGAATGAAAAAAAAAACTAGACAGCTTTTTTAGGCATCAGCTTTTTATGTCTTATCAAACGCGAAGTGAGCGCAGTTTGAGGAGCCTTCTCGAATAAACAAAAATTGTGGCTGTGGTACAAAATCACATAAATATGCGTAGAAACGTTATTTTTGGTCGAATGGGATTTGAACACTGGTCGCTAGAGCCGTAGCCAAGTGTTGAAACTGCAGAGCAAACTCGGTACCATGCCAGCGTAGGACAAAAATTCTTCGGATGCGTGGGTCATGAGAGATGAGCGGTGCGGCTCCGCAAACACGATGCACTTGTGAGAAAATGTTGCATAACCACAGTCTGCCACTTTAAAATTACGCAGAGCAGCAAAAGCGACTTCGGCCAGCCCATGGTAGCTGCAGTTACAGTGGTGGCGCTGTTTTAAGCGTTGACAAACTCTCCCTGTTTGGCGTGGTGTAATATGCTGTGTGAGTAAGCATACTCTAAAGTGTTAAACAACTGAAAACATCCGAATGTACAAGACTTCTTAGAGTCTCTACCTGCTAAAAAGCATATTAGGCAAACGTCAAAAGGCTTTGACAGAAACTTGGTGACCATCCACTTACAACATACAGAATAGCAAGTACGTGTTCAATAGCTTAGGAGCCAGGCCTAAGTACTCGAAGAAATAAAGGCTACACATTAAGAGCACGTTGTGCGGTTACGGTCATACCGTTAATTTTCCTATGTAAGACAATAGCAATGCTACCAATGCGACTCCCTTATTAGGTTCGAAAACAAAGCACCACGTCTCTTTTAAAGACGTTTAATTTGCTGTAGTTGATGCATTTACAATGTTATATGCCAGCACAGAGTATAATGTCGAAAAAATATACTCGTCTGCAATAAGAGACAGAGTTTGTAACTTATTTTATGTACTACGGTTTTTATACGAGCTCTGATTTCTTGATAGCTAAACAAGTCGGTCTTTACAATTAATTACTTTTCAATAACTGCAAAACATGCTCTGTTTTGTTTCTGGCAGGATGTTCCGGTAAGTGGTATGATTGTAAAAAAATACCAAAACCGACAAACTGCAGCTGACTTTTGTACAGTGTGAAATTTATTGCTTTAGAATGCACATTACCATCGATATTTCGTATAAAGGAGGAAACTTTAAACCTCCTAACATCTCATTTTTTCACCTTCTCTCATCACGGCGCTTTTTTATACCAACCAGAGGCTGAGATAAACATGGCTTTCTTTGGCTGGCTTTGAGTTTTACCTTTACACCGATATTTGCGTCGAAAATGACTGTAGTTCGTATGCCAAAAATGTGAAAGACCTTAATAATATGTATCGAGTCAATGACAATAAATGCGTAAAAATGCAATTTTAAAGCCAATATTATCATACCTTTCTTGAAGGTTTCTATGTTTCCTCTTCTTGGAGTCTACAAAAACTTACCCAACCCGTTTGTATTTGAGGCTCTGTGACCCTTATGTGAATTTAGATTTGGTGGAAAAATGTATATATAGACAAAACTGGTTCAGATTTTCCTATTTGGTATTCAGAAATGGTGTAGGAAATGCCCCTGATTCTGATTCGCTACATGCATAGCGAGGGCTCTGGTCGTGCAGTCTTGGGGCCATAGGGAGCTATAGAGAGTTCAACGTTGGTCGAGCACTCTCGACATGTCGTAAAAGCTCGAGTCACGGCCCGGGGATTAAAAAGAAGGTCCCCTTCACCCCGAGTAGTCCGACTGGCGATGCCTACCAACCCAAAGCGCAGAAAACAAAAATACCTGAACATAAATAACCCAGAAAGGGGAGGTTGAAGTAACCCCACCGGTAGAGTAGTGGTCATCGCCCCAGACCAGTATTCTGGAGGTCGTGCGTTCGGTTCCCACCTGGCGGGCATTTTTTCGCCACTTTCTTATTTTCCAAATTTTTTATCTGTTTCAATGACCTAGCACATCCTCACCTTTGCTTTCCGAGGTTTTCTTGACTGCCAATTCTTATTTCTGTCTTATTTCAACGAGCGCCTCATTTCCTATTCTTACTCGCTACATGCATTGCGAGGGCCTCTGTTCTGGCAGTCTTGGTGTGATAGGGAGCTTAAGAGGGATCAACGCTGGTCGACCACTCTCGACATGTCGTAGACGCTCGAGTCACGGCCCGGGGGTTAAAAAGAAGGTTCTCTTCACCCCGAGTAGTCCGAGTGGCGCTGGCTACCACCACCAAGCACAGGAAACAAAAATTTCTGAACCTAAATAACCCAGCAAGGGGAGGCTAAAGTAGCCCCGCCGGTAGCGTAGTGGTCATCACCCAAGACCGGTATTCGGGAGCTCGTGGGTTCGGTTCCCACCTGGCCAGTTTCTCCAGTTCCCTATTTTCCAAATTCTGTATGTTTCAATGACCTACTACATCATCCCCTTTGGTTTCCGAGGATTTCTTGACTGCCAATTCTTATTTTTGTCTAATATATTATACATATATACATATAAACAAAACTGAACAGATTGAATACAGTAGTGCCTTTGATTTTTGCCCCCAATTCTGCAAATACACTTGCCTGCATAAGGACGAACTCTCGCCTGGCCGGGATGCTTTATATGGAAAGTTCAGCAGCAGAGAAAGGGAGCACGAGAGCAGAAAGAACACTGTAAGAACAGGATAGGTTTCGGAGTGTGAGATGGGAAATATTTAGGAGGAAGAAAGAGTGCATATGTTTAGCTCCGCAGCCGTTAGGAGCAGAGGCAGGTGTGGTATATATTTCGTGAAATTCATAGAGGGAGGGAGTGAGAAGGTGTTGCTTGCCAGGCCATAAGGCCTATAGTTAGGTTATGGGAAGTTGCAGAGCCTGAACAGGAGGTTAGGGAAGTTCTTATCAGAAGATGTCTTCACCCTGCCGGTCACAAAAAGTGAGAGAAAGCGAACAACTAGGTGAAGTAAAACACAGACACAAAACATCACCCAAACAATTAACACTTGTCAAAAATAGCAATATTTCTGGAGAGGAGCTTTTCTACAACTGGAAAACAAAGAGATAAATCAGACCAGTGAGAATTGCTGAAGCGACAGTGGCTTATAAAAAGAGGAATAAGTAATTGCACAGCAATGTCTGAAGGGAAGCCTGAGCATAAAAAACGTCGCGCTAAACAAGGCATAGAAAATGATTTGCACCATGACTTTAGGAGGGGAGCGCGAGGCAAAGTTATTTGGATAAAGTGGTTAGCATGTCAAAGAATATTGCACCACTTCATGTTAATAGTGCAGATTCCAAGTTGATTCTCTAAGCAGATTCTCTAAACAGGCTCTAAGCAGATATGCCTTTGCTGACCAGGTCGCCCGGATTGGCCTTTTCGGAGCATTGCGCCTGAGGACTTGGGTCTTGCATGTCATAAACTCTTTTAAGTGAGAAGGTGGCCCCGTGGCGTTCGTGGGAGTTTATTCGAAGGATGCACAATTGGCTGCTCGCTTTGTTGCGTGTGCTTCCACCGCCAGGTATAGGAACTTGAAGAGTCCAGCCCATCTTTGTGGTAGTGGCGATTAACGCAAGGTTGTCTTCATGCAACTTAGTTTCTGTCATACCTGGCTTTACCTTCCAGAGTTGATGAGAGCCAACGTGGACACTCACGCCTGGTTTATGATGATTGCCGGGATAAACGACTTCGTCCGCCAGATGTTTTCCTCAGGAGCCATGGCTTGGAGAAACGGGATATTACTAGGCGGTTCAGCCATCTCTTCGCAAATGAAAAACACGACTATGCCTTCGATATCCGCAGTAAGGTTGTCCTGCTGACTGCGGAGCGTAAATTTCACTATTCTGTAATTTTGTCTGGTCCACTCACTCTTCCGAAGGCACTAATGGAGAGTTCGGTCTCGGCGACAGTAGCGAGCTTCAGATTGGAAGCAACACTTTCTTCCACAAAGGATAGCTGCCTCCCATTGTCGATGACTCCGCGCATGTAGCAACAACGCTCTGACGCCATTATCCATGCTAGAAACGTCTTGAGAAGCACGTCATTGATGCGTGCAGGAGGTGAAGCATTCTTTGCGGTGGCTCGCTTCATAGAACTCCCCTGCTGACCATCACTGGAGGGTGGTATGTTTATATTACGACCGTCGCACATGGATGAAGCGTATCGTCCTTTGCATGCCTGACATTGGACTCTGCGTCTGTAGACACGGACTAAATGACTTTTTGTCCAGTGTCTGCAGCAGCGACCGTCGGACGCCAGCTGTTCGCGCTTCTCTGCCAAAGTCATGTTGCCCGTGCCGTCCTCAGTCTTGAGGTGGTTGAGGGAGCACAAAAAGAGGACAGAAGGGAACAGTTCGTCCTGTGCTCAAGAGCCCACGCGGCATGAGTAGGAGTCTGCTTCTTGGGAGATCGGTTGTAGACTGTAACATTGCTGTCTGGTATATTCGACCAACTGTTGATCAGAAAAATCTTTTCTAGACACTCGAACTCCATTTGTAGAAACTTGAGTAGCTGGTCGAGTTCATCAGACGAAGCCCGGCTGGTTCCCATCGCAATCTCCTTGCTTTCTTTCTTATAGTACTCTATTACGATGTCGGCTGGGATCACTTGAGCAGCACCTCGTTTAGCATAGCTGTGTACGAAGACTCGGTAATGCCCAGACTGTGCAGTCCCCTCCTGAAAATTCCGGCGGGTGCAATAGCTTGCGCAATGCAGGCAAGTTGCTAGCTGTGCTGACAGGTTTCAGTACTCGCAAATTCTCCAGGTATTTGCGTTGGATCATTTTGAGGTTCCCAAGCCGCCGCTTGAGAATTTCAGACGCATCAATATCGCATGAGTCGGTCAATGGGAATTTCATTAACGGCTTGCGCAGCACATCCGTCCAGTAGGGAGATCAAGTAGTGAATGCGATCAGCAGTTGACAGTTCCGTGTTCTCGTGCACTGAATGCCGAAACATGTCCCAAAAGGGCTGCCATTTGGTCACTGCACTGTCAAATAGAACAAGCTCCAACTTCGGAAGCCTTCCTTGGAACTCACGCATCGGGTGTAGGTTTCCGCTAAGTGCTCACTGAAGACGCAGTGGCCGTGTTGCAAGCTTGAAGCGAAGACGGAGGCTTCGCAGTGTTCTGCAGTACTTCAATGTGGTGCTCGAGCGGCGTCGTCTTACTGCATGACCACGTCGTAGTCGTCCGCCGCTTGGTCGTTGGTCAGGTGTGTTTCAACTTCGTTGTATAAGGCTCGAAGGTCCAAGTGACTAGCAGGCAGGTGGCCGTGCTGGATTCGAAGTCCTGAAAGCTCGAACTTATTCGACTGGACCACCTGGTTCACTTCATTGATGATCCTCGTGTTCATGGCTCGTCGTGAGGCCCGCTTATTTTTCGCTCGTTCCATGCCGGTCCAGCTCGAAGAGCAGCTTACCCACTATGGAAACAAAAGGTTCATGTCGCTGGGTCTATTCCCAGGTTGTAGCCACCAAAAACCATGTGGGAAAACCGCGCCTTTATCTTGTAGCAACGCCGAAAAAAAGAGATGCAAAACTCTGCTTCCATTTCAACGAGCGTCGTGTTCTATTTCTAAAGACAAAGAAAAAGTCACTGCACGCTCTGCGTGCTGCACGTACATGTCATCCTCATCATCGTCTTCGTTTCGCGGCTCATACCAATCAAGTGACAGTTCAGCGCGATGTTCAAATAAAATTTAAAACAAAGACAACAGCCCTGACTGATTCACAGTGACCCGATACCGGAACGTGAGTGTTCTCGTGCATAAAAGAATGCCTTTTCCAGCTCTTTTTCACTCAGAGTAACCTCTGACACGCCAGAATTTTGCACTTATGATTATATCCCTATGTACCCTGTGCTCATAGATTCTAATGAAATTTTTATATCAGTGACACCATCAAAATGGCGTCCAATTTTGGTAATGACTGTATTAATGCAAAGTTTTTCGAAAGTATAAACAGCGTGGTTCTACGGTGTTATCTAAAATTTTTCGATAATCCTTAGGCGTCGCTGAACTGCCGTTGGACTGGAAAATAAGGAAGGTGGTTGCAGCATTTAAATCAGGGGACAGAAATTCACCTTTGAAGTGTCGACCCAAATCAAACACCACCGTTCTGTGTAAGATCCTTGAGCAAATACTTTTTTTTAAAACATAGCGAACTTTTTGTAGTTAAATTCAATTTTCATCTAACACAACATGGTTTTCGGAAGACATTTTCATGCGACACTCAACTACTACTGTTCCCTTAAAAACTGCATAATATTCTTGGACGCGGCTGTTTTGCTGATTATATATTTTCAGATTGCACGAAATCATTCTATAATGTTTCACACCGATTCCTTCTAGTAAAATCAAAAAATTTGGGCCTTGATGCAAAAACACTAAAACTGATTTAAAGTTTTCTCACTAACCGCCGACAATTTGTAGTTGCTAACCTGGAAATCTCTTCATTTCAGCCACTTATATCGGGTGTCCCCCAAGGCACAGAATTATAACCATTACTTCTTCTAATCCATAAATTTGATATGACGAACTGTATTTCCTCCAGTCCATTTATTCGCAGACGCGTGCGTCCTTTTGCGTGATATAACCACAATTATTTAAGCGCATACGCTACAGGTTGACATTAACGCTATCTCTAATTTGTGTCATAAGTGGCAACGTTAACAAGGGTAAATTCATGCGAATCTGTGGTCCCGCTACTAACACGTGTTTGTGTCACTTCAACGGCACCCCTCTGGAATCTGTTTCATATTACAAATATTTAGGCTTTCTTATCACATCCGACCTATCATGGAAAATTCACATAGAATTCATCATTAGAAAAGCGAACCGCAAGCATTAATATTTACAACGCAACATTCATTCCGCCCCGTCGTCCGTAAAACTTCATCGTTACAAAAGCATCTTACGCTCACTATATAAATATGAATCATCAATACAGGATCCTTGCATGGAAACTCTTACTCATTTACTAGAAATAATTCAGAACAACTCGGCACGTTTTATAAACTGATAGTACAACTGGGCAGCGAGCGTAACTACAATAAAAACCCTTTGGGACTTCTATTACTGTTTAGGTCGCGAAATCGCACGTCTCAGGCTTCTTCATAATTTTTTCCTACAGCACTTTACGAGATTGTTTAGTCACTTCGCCATCATATATATTATCAGATCTGTATCACACGCGCAAAGTCGGAGTCATTATATTCTACTGTAAGGGTTTTTTAATTCATTCATCCCACATACATCCAATGATTCGGCCACCTTTTACGAGTCATTCTTGAAATTAGCGATGCCAATTTATATCTCTGCATATTTTCTAGTGTCCTGTGATTATGTCTTGTTTTGTGCATACACAATTTTTTACCCGTGATATGTATTTCGATAAGTGTGTTCTCCCAAAATGTTTGTGTACAAATCTGTGTCTGTAATATTGTGTTAATTATTTTCTTCTGCATTGTTCGAAGAGCTTGATAAAGTTTTTAAAATATCTGCCGGTTTTTATACTTTTTTCCCTTAATCGCACTTCCTCTGTAATGAATTACCCTGGGGTACCAATAAATAAATAATTTTCGTCCTGCCAAACACAACACGTCTGAGCATGTCTACGGCGATTTAAAGCAAGTAAACTGGCTTTATAAGCCAGTGTTCTTTCCATTTATTGTCATTCTGACGAAGACTTGCCTTACGCCAAAACTTTAATAAACATTAATTCGTTACCCATTAGTTTTCTTGTTTGGAGTATATTGGTGGGAACCATGCTGTGGGTTTGTTTTGTTCGTTTGGTTTTTACCACCCTGCCGCACCAGGCTGTGTTATCTGCGTCCTAAGCAAAGCGCGTGTTACAAGTATTTTTATGCCGCGCTGGTTACCTCTTTCTGATACGAAGAGTGTTCCGCCTTAACGTCACTGGCCCAGAATAATCTTGTTTTATCTGCAATGTTCTGGATGTTCATCGACGGTTCCAGAAAGACTCGCGCCGAAGGTAAAAGCCTGCCGAATCAGACTTTGCCGTAGTCGAATTGCCGACGCTGGCATGGGCACATCACTTTGTTGGCTGTTCTTTCGCCACGAGTGCATTTTTTGATTTGTTAGGGGAGCACGTGTTCGCTCCGATAAACTTATTTTCCTTGAATACAACTACGTTGCCTTTGGCTTCCTGATACTTCTCAAGCCGATCCAGCCGCCGACTGCACGGTTACCGGCCGAGTTTAGTCTCCTACTAGAACCAACCAAGAGAAAGACATCTGTAACAAACAACATGGCGCAACAAGCCACTCCTCCCATCATCCTGCAACTGCCCGAACCACCATCGTTTCGAGGATCCCCCGGTGACCACCATGCGCGAAGGCTAGTTGGAGAAAGTGGAGCACGACTGCATCTTTAACGGGTGGGATGACGGATAAATTTTTGCCATTGTTCGTTCTATTTAGAATATAGGACCCGAACGTGGTTTGCGAGCCATTAAAGCTTCCTAAGCGACTGTACTGGCTTGAGAAGCGAGTTACCTAAAACATTCGACACAGTCATGCTGAAAGAACGAGCCACCCTCTGGAAGAAAATGCGTGCACAACACCACAACGAAGGGGCGTGGACTTTGTTTAGTTGATGAAGCAACAATTTCCCTCCCGGACACCGAATTAACAGAAGAAATGAAGTTACACTTCTACATGCGCGGTGTGCAGAAGCAACTATTTGCTCGACTTCTAAGCAACCCGCCCAAAACCGTCATCGAATTCGTGACCGAAGCAACGACAGTTCAGAAGGCCCTCGAAATGTGTTCCAAGCAATATGACCGGACATATGTTGGCGCGGACATTACGAACTTTGTCGAAAACGTGCGGATTCCGGCTGATAGCCTACGCGAGACAATCTGCGCAGTAGAGAGACGAGCTGCAGAAACTTGTACCCATGCCGCAGCAGCCACCAGAGACTTCCCTTACCTACGTAAGTGCAAGAAGTGTTGGAAACTTCTATCAATCCAAAGTACCACGCATTTCATAAGTGATAACCTTCCCCGCTGCTGTTTGTCAACCC
The DNA here is from genome assembly GCF_048455015.1 of Haemaphysalis longicornis. NCBI lineage: Eukaryota > Metazoa > Arthropoda > Arachnida > Ixodida > Ixodidae > Haemaphysalis > Haemaphysalis longicornis. Next base: position 88,784,474 of record NW_027526214.1, on the reverse strand, counting down.
CGCACTCTACCAACACGTCGTCGAGAGTCCATGCTGTACCTTCGCCCACTGTCGCCTCACGAAGCCCTCTAGACCGACACAAGACGGAATGAAGACGGACTTAAGTCGAACTTTGATAATCGTCCTCTGTGCTAGCACTGAGGAGAGGCCAACTGTATCTACCGTTGCTGCCCGTACAGAAGACTTGGGCTGCGTGGTTTCTTCGCCGACGCACCTCGCCCTCACCCAGGCCAACACCCCCTGAGATCGACGAGTATCTCTTTCAAACTAGCCATGCACCATCCCGTTGCCGGCGTTCGCCGTTGCATTACCGCAAGCAACCAACAAGCCACTGCAGCAATGCTGACGTTTGCACGTTTAAGGTCCCTTAGCCCAAGCAGGGGAATATAAAAGCGCGAATTTATAGAGGTAAAGTTACTCAACGGCGCAAAAACATAAACCCTCCAACGACGGAACGCTACGCTGAAGACCATGATTCACGATAAGCCCTTAGTCCGACGACCTTATCTAAACCTGTCGTGATTACAGAACACGACGGCAACGACAGGGCGCGACGCCTACCCGATATGAGAAAGCCTGCCTCTGAGAAGATGACGATAAGGACGGCGCATAGTGCCAAACCGTCAAGAAACAAAAGCCGAGAAACGATGCCCCGACGCACCCGCGACTAGAGGAAGCCGGCGTCCGACGTCTGGTATTCCATCGACGGCTTTGACCTAGTCGCCCACATTGACACGGGAGCCGACTACTCCTTAATGAGCGGGTGATTGGCTTCGTCCTCACGAACAGCGCGTCGCCCTCACGTCACTACTTTAGAATAATCTTCCTTGATTTGCAGTGTTCTTGATGTTCATCGACGGTTAAAATATATATATATATATATATATATATATGTGTGTGTGTGTGTGTGTGTGTGTGTGTGTGTGTGTATACATACATACATTTTTATACCGTACTTACCCGATTCAAGCGCACTTTTTTCAGAAAAAATAGGTAGAAAAATCGCATGCGCGGTAGAAGTGGATACAAAACCGACACTGCCGAAACAGCTCAAATTTCGTCCCACCCATTGCCATCCAAAGATGGCGCCACAGCTTTTAGCAATGATTTTTCCGACGCAGTAAGAATAGGTGCCTGGACTTTTCTACCGGCGTTCACACAAATAGTCATATCGTCCCACTTGCGCGCTTGATAACAGCAAAGGAAGCAGCGGCTCTCACGCGTTCAATACGAGCGGTCGGCTGAAGCCTGCACCTCTGAGAAAGCTTGGGGGATTGGCGTAAGAGACATGGGCTACGATCCGATCGACCATGGTTGAACTTCCATTCAGAAGTGGCATCGCTAACGCGCTTAACGGCACCGAGAACGAGATGTTACGGTAAGCGGAGATGAGTGAGATTAGTGAGATTAGTTTGGCGAATAAGCCGCCCGTTTCTCTCGCATTCGCTTTTTTTTGCTCACAAAGATCCGTGTGCGTTACAATCGAAGGTACAAGTCTTTTCGGTTTTTTTTGCTAGAAAAATCGGGTGCGTATTAGAATCGGTGGCGCGTAAAAATCAGGTAATTACGTTATATGTGTGTATGTGGAGGCTTGTGCGTGAGTGGGTGCGCGTGCATGTGTGTATGTGTAGTGTGTGTGTGTGTGTCTGTAACTCCCATAAAGATTTGTCATGAAGTCGAAAAGTCATTAAAAGAGTTTTGTGAGGAGGCGCTTGGCACGGTGACGGCGGTCGGTGCATAGAAGTGGAAACGACGAAGTGCGCAAACGGTCGCCAGATAGAAGATCGCGGGGGAGAGGAGAGGAAGGCAACAAAGCCGTGCGCTAGTGGCACGGGCGCGAACAGGAAGACGAGTTTCGGGGAGTGACATGCCGGACGCGAACGTTCGGGGAACCTGCGCTTCGAGCCGCATTTTCCCCATTGACATCGAGGCAACTCTCAGCCGACAACGGCAAAGGAGCGACCGGGTTGAATTCGAGGCATTGTTTATCGGCCGCAGCACCGGTGTCCAAAATGGCACCGTGAGCGCACTGAGCCTAGCGCAAGGAAAACAGTTCCGCGATTTTACAACGGCCAGCGGCAACGCTGCGAGAGTGTATCCGGCCATCACACCGAGCAAGAGCAGCTCCATAGCTTAAAGACCCCAATAACTCCTACACGTGAGCGCGAACTCTTTTGATTGCGAGACATTTACAGTGGTAAATAGATTAGGTGGATATTATTTGTGTGTTTTCCTAATTTTTTCCAGGGAATTGAGACTGTCGTTGACTGACGTCACCTCTCTCGCTTCTCCTCCGCCAATTGAGACTTAACCACCTAAGTAACAAAACCAACCTGTATTTGAAAATGCCGTCCCCGGCAGGCCTCTCTGCGTTATTACCACAATATCCAGGAGGAAAGTTTTATTGCGGAGACGCGAGCACTTGGTGCCTCTATTGACCTATATAAATTGCTAGCTCTGGCAAAAGTCTTTGGATATGTGGGCTGTGAGCAAACAGAATAGGTGGAATAAGAAACAACTGCCGCGAGACAGGAAAGAGCGCGTGCGGAGGATGCCGAACCTGAGAGTCTGGACCTAGAACGGGAATTCCTGGACCACAAGCTACGCCTGGAGGAGACCGGAGCTCACGCACCAGACACTAACGGCAGTGGTGACGGCGATGCTGGGTGTGCGAGTAGCTGGGTTGCTATGATTCCCCATACCCTATTCCTGTTTTCAATGGCTCTAGGGACGACCTGGACGCTTATATCAAGAGGTAATAGTGCCGATACTGATCAGCGGTGGCCGAAAGAAAAGCAGAAAACTACAATTAGTTTGTGCCGGACTGATGAAGCTCTGAGTGTAGCCGGTCGCGTGTGTCCACACGATTCCTTGGATTACGACACGGTCAAAGGCAAGTTTCTGAAAAGATATTGGTACACCGCAGAAGGCTGCCGAGCGAATGTGAGGGGCGGTGTCGGAGGAAGGTGAAACTAGTCGCCAGTTTGCAACTAGGCTATCAAGATACTTTGACAGATTGACAGAAACAGGCAAAGTTTAGAAGACCTAAGTGAGCTTAGGATAGAAAATTATCACCGAACAATTCGCGAACGTGTACCGTGAAAACATGTTGGTCTTCCTGAAAGAAACAAATTGGTCCAAGTTGGAAGAGAGGCGGTAGCTGCTGAGAACTACCTAGACGCACAAGAGGAACAATCCTTGTATCTTGGTCGGCAGAGCACGCTGAGGAAGCATCAATATTTATTACCCCGGGTAAACCCTTCCTCGAACGATAGTTAACGCCTAACCGGAAAAAGAATGTTTACACTGGGAAAAACTACCGAGCGCTTGCAACGCATGAAAGCTTCTTTTAGGTGTAGCAAAACTGGACATAGGGCTGATAAATGATATCAGCAGAAAGAAGAAACACTGCAGGCGTTGTGCCTCTCTTACTGAGGTTGCCTCTCCGGATGGTGCGTGTGACTCCACATCCCCGAGGTCAACGCGTTCAGTACGTGTGTATGGTCAGCCCAGCGGTAGCTAGGATGTTGCAAGGGGTAGTCACCGTACGCGCAATGTTTTTGTTCTGTATACTAACATCCATAGCCTCTGACAAAAGAATAGACTTAACGCATTCTGAATCCCATATAGTCGTAACGACGGAGACTTGGCACTCGAGCGAAATATCGGCTGTTGAGTTATTTCAGTGTGACAAAAACGTCGTGGTTTATTGACTTGATTGCATGAGAGGACAGGTGGTGGTGTGCTAATAGCCATCAACGACCAGTTAAAATATTTTGCTGTCTCTGCAACTACTGACCTTGAAATTATCTGGTGCTGCTTAATGTTCAATAAAGAAATATTATTCTTGGTAACACTTATCGGTCTCCATCCTCTGCTACCGGTTTTTGTGAAGATCTCCATGATAATTTGAGGACATTTACAATAAATCAAAAAAGAAAATAAAACTTCAGCGCAGTAATGTAGCCAGCCTTTGGATAGATAAAAAGATAATGAAACTAAGTTATCAAAAAAGTGTCCTGTTTAAACAATGCCGAAAAAATTCAGACAGCACTCTTCTGAAAGATGAATTTAAACAACTGAGGAACAAAGTCACAGCCAAGATAAGACTAGCAAGAAAATGATACTATCTTAATAGGTTTTCAGCCCGTCGAAATAATGTCAAGAAAACTTGGGGCATAGTTAATAACATTTTGTGGAAGGGCTTCAACGAGGAAGAATGACTTCATACTAAACGTAGCATTTCCAAACATTTTAGATCTAGAATTCACTGAAAATGTTATTGACAATTTTGCAGAAAGTGTGAATAGGCTTCACAGACAGTATAGGTCACAAGTACCTCATAAAGTACCTGGCACAAAGACCTTTGCGCCATATTGAAACGTATGTAATTCCTCGTGTTTATACTTATTACGGGAAAAGAACACGATTCTACTATGTACCTTCTCTCATTAATAAATTGGAAGTAGATGCGGACCTTCATATTTATAAAACAAATCAAATTGTTCTTGCGCTTATGGCTAACCGAAATTCCTTGATTATTTAGCAATACACCCAAACTCTTGGCATGCTCATGCTCGTATTGTATAGGTTTCACAATTAGTTGTGTATTTATTTTGTATTGTATATGTTCTTCCGTTACATTGCGTTAGTTGAAAATTCTTTTGTTTTGTCTGTGTTGTCGAATAGTAATTGTTGTCCGGCCAAGGAAAATTCTCTTTTCTTATGTACCTGTGTATATTTTGTAAAGGGCATAGGCATGTGCCCCGTGCACGAAGTTGGGCTGCCCAGCCCGCTCACTGGCATCATTGCTGAAGTGGGCTGGAATGTATAATGTGTACTTTTCTTGTAATAAAGATAATTATTAATATTATTGTTTGAATGAAATTGTGTACGATATCAAGGAGTTGAATTTTTTGGTTGTTGACTTCAATTATTTTAATATTCAATGGCTGAATTTGATTCCTTTAGTCGAACCTGCATCTGCTGAAGCGTCATGTTTTGTCAACGTTTACTCCCTTCTTAACTTATTCCGGCACGTTTATCTGGCAACTCCTGTAACACCGAATATATTGTCTTTTCTTGATCTCGTTCTGACATCTGCCCCAGATATTATATATCCCGGGCTTGAGCGACCATGACGTACTCCAGTTCGCGCTTTCCCTTCCTGCTACAAGAAAACTGAAGCGTATAAAAAGCATCTGGAACTACAATACCGCCACCTTCCAAGCTATTAATATAGGGCTTTGTATTATTCCTGATAGTGTACCGCCACATTATAGAAAACTAAGTGTTGATATTATATGAAATTCCTTACAACAACTCGTCTATCAATTATTAATTAAACATGTACCATAACGGCGCGTTTATTGTAATAATAATGCTCAGTCTCTTTACCCGTTATTTGAAACGATTGTCTAACAAAAGAGTCAGGCTCTGTCATACTGCCAAGAAATCTACTGGCCCCAAGCGCTGGTCAGCCTACAAATTAGCAGCCGCATCTTACACTAAGTCCCTTCAAACAGCAAAACTTGCCTTTCTTCAGTCAACTCTAGCTTTATTATTAATGGGAAATCCTAAGCGTTTCTGGAGCATAATGAAGCCTAAAAATCACAACACAATATGCCTGGTTGGTAATCTTGGTGTACCAGTTTCTACCTAACTGTGCACCTCGCTGTTAAATAATAGCTTCGCTAGGTCTTTTTGTAACCCAGTTGTAGATCATTTTTCAGATGTGCAGTGTGTAAATTTTTTCGCAATAGACCCTATCGTTTTCGATTCTACTGGAATTACTGGCGTCATCGGCAACCTCCAACTGTCTTCTTACGTTGCCCTGACTGTAATAATTCCAAATTCCAGAAGAATTCTATGGAGTATATGTCGATTATAATTAATTGCCTTTGCACTGAATGTTTCGATGACGGTTATTCGCCTGAAAATTAGAAAGCAGGCCGGTTGGTACCCCTTCAGAAATCAGGGGATGCACATAACCCCTCTAATTACCGACCAATCTTATTTTGGTTCCTTGCAAAATTCCTCGAGCAGATAATTTTGTCCAACCATGTTATTAAGCATTTTGAAATCAAATAAATTCTTCCATTACTCGCAGCACGGTTTCCAGAAACTGTTTTCCTGTAAAAAACAACTAGTCACGTTTACTAAAGATCTGCATAAATATCTTGATTCAGTTTCTGTGACTCACTGTATATTATTAGATTTTGCAAAAGCATTCGATAAAGTAAATCACCAGTTGCTATTAGATAAATTGGGTCATTTGAAAATCGATCCACAAGTACAACTGTTTATTCGAATCTTTCATGCTAACCGCATGCATATTGTATCCTTAGTGAAACTGGCTCTCCCAAGGTGGTGGTGCATTCAGGCGTACCTCAGGGTTCGGTGCTGGGGCGTCTACTGTTTCTAATAAACATAAATAACTTTCTTGTAGAATTCCTTCCCCAGTTTGCCCTTTTGCTCATGACTGTGTGCGTTACCGTACGATTACTAACGATACTGATATTGTGTGTCTAAAATCCGACCTTAACAGCACTATTTCAAGTGCAACCACTGGCACATAGATAATAACGTTTCTAAATATATTAAATAGGAATTTTGCGTAACAAACTACCTATCCCTTATTACTTCCTAAAAATACCTTAATAGAGTCAGTTCAATCCTAGAAATATCTCGTTGTACACATCACCCATAACCTATACAGGGCGCGCCACATTGAATATGTAACATCTAAAGAAAACCGCATGCTAGGCTACCTGGAAAGAAATTTCTAGCTGTCACCGTCTTCCTTAAAAAAGCAGCTATATATAACCTACGTTTGCCCTAGGCTTGAATACGCTTCCTCATCTTGGGACCCTGGCTACCTAACGCTATCTAATAAAATTGAAGTGGTGCAAAACCACTCCCCAAGGTTCATAATTTCTCTCACCTCACTTCCAGTGTATTATCATAAAATCCAGCCTTGGCGTTGCTACTCTTGCCACTCGCCGGAAACTGGCTCGCCTTTGTGTGCTTCATAACGCAAACCACCATAACCCGGTGCCTAAATCACGTTTTCTAAACCTCCCTTTTTCCTATCTGAACTTCTCAACCATAATTACAAGGTTCATATTCCGCGCCAAAACACCGTAATATGCTCGCATTCTTTGGTAACACAAGGATGCCATGATTGGAACCTGCCTGCGCCACTTGTCCCCATTACTAACCATGAAAGCTTTCAGGAGGCACTCAAAAATTTTGTGCGTTGATTTGCTCAACGCATTTTTTCTTAGTTTTTGTTCGCTGTTGTCGTTTACTGTTCCCTTGTGCATCGCAGATATTTTGTGCCTTTTTTATAATTTTTTCCACTAGTACTTTCTTTGTGCGTTAGATTGTCATTATGGTATTTTTTGTCGCGGTGTTTCCTTGTTTGATGCTATCTCGATATTGTTTACATCTTGTACTGTCGTTTACATACTGTTGAAGGTTGTATGCATGTAATGAATGTGGTTTGTTTTTCATGTGCGCGTTTGTATTTTACATGTATTTTACGTGCCTCCTCAACCACTCCCCTCTATAATGAGTATGCCCTGAGGGTACAATAAACAAATAAATAAGTAAATAAAGCGGTGACTTCATACGCGTGCAGAATGTTAGTGTATAGCGACACGACATCAAGGGTAAAAAGTAAACAATTGTTAGGAATTTCGAGCTTCATGATATCCGTCAGAAAATCGTTTGTATCCATAATTACGGATGGAAAGCTGGGGGAATGTCGCGAATGAGACAGTCGAAATAGCGCGAGAAATTCTCGGTGACAGTACTATTGCCAGAAACAATAGCGTGACCGGGCTAGTTATTTTTGTTAATCTTTGGGAGAAGGAATAAGAAAACGAGCAGTTGTTTCAGTTATTGCTTCAATTTGAACAAGCTCAGTTAGTTGATCTTTGACAATTAGCTTATATACATTAGTCGGATCACTAGGGAGTATTCTGTAGAACTTTCATTGTGATAGTTGTCTAAGAGACTAGTTGACATAGCCAGCTTTTTCGAGGATCACGACGCTGCTTCCTTTATCGGGCGGTTTGAGAACTATATCGGGGAACCTGCGAGTTCATCCAGGGCTTTTTTTCTTGTTTGTGATGTTAGGGCAGAAAGAGATTTGTTTTTCGTATGCTGCTGGTACATCGCGATTAACAGCTTTAATGTACATGTCGAGGCATGTATCTCGCGGTGTGGGAGGGGTCCAGTGCTTATGGCTAGGTAATGCATTTCTGGCTTCGTCGGTTGGAGGACGGTCATGAAAGTACTCTTGCAGTCTCATATTTCTGGCGAAGTTAACCAAGTCCTTAAAAAGTTGAAATTCCTCGAAACCGCCAATTTTCGGGCAAAAATTTAGACCTTCTACTCATCTAATCTGGTGACAGGCTAATGCTAGAGAGGTTCATCAGATTTCCAGTGAGATTTTGCGAGCGTTGATAGCCTGGGGAGAGCTGACAGAAGTGAGCTAAAAATATGGGTTTGCGTTGACAGACTGACTAATACCTTAACTAATGTGAGCCGGTGAATGGTTAGTATTTGGAGCGTTATTCGCGTAAAACGGGCGATTTTTAACCTTTTGGTTCATTCTTTACTACTCACGAAGCATGGTTCCCTTGTACAAACTCTCCCTTCCCTTGCCCTGCCCTCGCCCTTGCTACATATTTTGTATATATATAACCCTGAAACCAACCTATTTTGTACTCTGAAGAAAGGAAGTCCCCGTCCTGAAACGTTAGTAAACTTCTATTTCATTGTTATTATCCTTCTCGTGTGTTTTAGTCTCTACTTAACTGATATGTGTGTATGTATATATATATATATATATAGCATGGTTCTCTTGTACAAACTCTCCCTTCTCTTGCCCTGCCCTCGTCCTTGCTACATATTTTGTATATATATAACCCTGAAACCAACCTATTTTGTACTCTGAAGAAAGGAAGTCCCCGTCCTGAAACGTTAGTAAATTTCTATTTTATTGTTATTATCCTTCTCGTGTGTTTTAGTCTCTACTTAACTGATATGTATATATATATATATATATATATATATATATATATATATATATATATATATATATATATATATATATATAGCATGGTTCTCTTGTACAGACTCTCCCTTCCCTTGCCCTGCCCTCGCCCTTGCTACATATTTTGTATATATATAACCTTGAAATCAACTTATTTTGTACTCTGAAGAAAGGAAGTCCCCGTCCTGAAATGTTAGTAAACGTCTTCTTATTGTTATTATCCTTCTCGTGTGTTTTAGTCTCTACTTAACTTATATGTATGTATATATATATATATATATATATATATATATATATATATATATATATATGTATATATATAATGAAATGAGGGGCTCGTAAATTTAACAAAGAAATAAGGGTGCGCAGTCAAGACAACCTGGGAAAGGAAAGGGGAGGATTTAGTATGTCTTTGAAACAGATAAAGCTTTTGGAAAGAAAGAAAGCGGAGAAAAATTACCTGTCTGGTGGGATCCGAACACACGACCTCCAGAATACCGGTCTGGTGCGATGACCACTTGACTGCCAACCCTTATTTCTCTCTCTCTCTCTCTCTCTATATATATATATATATATATATATATATATATACATCATTTACTTACTATATTAATCTGCGAAAGCCTAGCGAGGGTCTCGGTTCTGGCAGCCTTGATGCCTAGGTAGCATAAGAGGGCTTCCCGCCAGTTACCCGCTCATGACAGGCTGTAGGCGTTTGAGTCACGCCCCAGTGGTTAAAAAGAAGGTCCCCTTCTCCCCGTGTAGTCAGAGTGGCGCTGGCTACCACCCTCAAGCGTGAGATATACTTCTAGTAAATATAAATAGCCCAGAAAGTGAAGGAGAACACAGTCACCCAGATAGCCGAATTGGTAAGGCATTCGAGATCTAATCGAAAGGCGTGGGTTCGGTCCCCACTCTGGGCGCGTGTTTTTCTTTCTTTCTTTCTTTCTTTCTTCCTTTCTTTCTTTCTTTCTTTCTTTCTTTATTTCTGTCTTATATTACAAAAAATCTTAACTTCATTAACCATAGTAAAATATAGAGCCTAACTACACCCCTATGCCTCCTTTGGCGTTGTAGACTGCCGACCTATGTTTCCGTATTTCCTCAACAAGCCCCTCATTTACTTACTATATTAATCTGCGAAAGCCTAGCGAGGGTCTCGGTTCTGGCAGCCTTGATGGCTAGGTAGCATAAGAGGGCTTCCCGCCAGTAACCCGCTCATAACAGGCTGTAGACGTTTGAGTCACGCCCCGGGGGTTAAAAAGAAGGTCCCCTTCTTCCCGTGTAGTCAGAGTGGCGCTGGCTACCACTCTCAAGCGTCAGATACACTTCTAGTAAAAATAAATAACCCAGAAAGTGAAGGAGAACACAGTCGCCCAGATAGACGAATTGGTAAGGCATTCGAGATCTAATCGAAAGGCATGGGTTCGGTCCCCACTCTGGGCGCGTGTTTTTCTTTCTTTCTTTCTTCCTTATAAAAAAAAATCTTAACTTCAGTAACCATAGTAAAAAATAGAGCCTAACCACACCCCTATGCCTCCTTTGGCGTTGTAGACTGCCGACCTATGTTTCTGTATATATATATATATATATATATATATATATATATATATATATATATATATATATAGAACAGAGACGTACGGGACAAGGGATTTCGTAAGGAGACATATCAAGGTTGCAGTCCTCATTGCCAGTGCTGTTTGGCGTTTTAACAGTGTTTTATAGTGCCGAATGAGCTATGATTGCCTTTTTTTATGCAGGAATAAATAATTGAAAATTCAAGTCAAGAAAAAAATGCGCCGTTTTTTCCGGAAGCGGGAATCGAACCCAAAACCTCCGCATAACGCGTGCGGTGCTCTACCATTGAGCTAGTTCCGCGGCGACTTCTCTCTCGACTATAGCGCGGGTTTTTGTATTTACGACTGCTCAGAGCCCGGTCAACTAGCGCCACCCCTCTACCACCGCGGGAAGACGTAGAACGTCTTTTTCCCAGCGGCCGCACGTAAGACGTGGTCGGAAGTCGGGGATAGCCAAAGGCATTTCAGACTCCTGAAGCCAGAACCCTCGTAATGCATTTTGTAGAACAGAGACGTACGGGACGAGGGCTTCCGTAAGGACACATATCAAGTCGTAAATACAAAACCCCGCGCTATAGTCGAGAGAGAAGTCGCCGCGGAACTAGCTCAATGGTAGAGCACCGCACGCGTTATGCGGAGGTTGTGGGTTCGATACCCGCTTCCGGAAAAAACGGCGCACTTTTTCTCGACTTGAATTTTCAAATATTTATTTCTGCATAAAAAAAAAGGCAATCATAGCTCATTCGGCACTATAAAACACTGTTACAACGCCAAACAGCACTGGCAATGAGGACTGCAACCTTGATATGTGTCCTTACGGAATCCCTCGTCCCGCACGTCTCTGTTCTACAAAATGCATTACGAGGGTTCTGGCTTCAGGAGTCTGAAATGCCTTTGGCTATCCCCGACTTCCGACCACGTCTTACGTGCGGCCGCTGGGAAAAAGACGTTCTACGTCTTCCCGCGGTGGTCGAGGGGCGGCGCTAGTTGACCGGGCTCTGAGCAGTCGTAAATACAAAAACCCGCGCTATAGTCGAGAGAGAAGTCGCCGCGGAACTAGCTCAATGGTAGAGCACCGCACGCGTTATGCGGAGGATGTGGGTTCGATTCCCGCTTCCGGAAAAAACGGCGCATTTTTTCTCGACTTGAATTTTCAATTATTTATTCCTGCATAAAAAAAGGCAATCATAGCTCATTCGGCATTATAAAACACTGTTAAAACGCCAAACAGCACTGGCAATGAGGACTGCAACCTTGATATATATATATATATATATATATATATATATATATATATATATATATATATATATATATATATTGGTTTCCTTGCACCTTTGTCTGGGGCGCGTTTCCTGCTCATTTCACTGCAAGACATGATCTCCAAATTTCCGGAGTTGGTGAACAAGCAATAAGCGAAGTTCAACACTACGGTACTCGATATTGAAAACGCCCAAACAACAGCGCAACGTACACCAGGTGTAGGCACATACAGAACCAAGCTCTTTTCAAGGCCCAACATGGGGGAAGGTGCCAGAACATTCGATAATAGCAGCGGATACTATGGCACGGAGTAACAATGCAAATATGTACATCATTCGGCAATGGAACTGCAATGGGTTCAAACGGAAACGGGGAAATTTATGGCCATTCCGAAGTAATCATCAGCAACCGGAGACGCCAGACTTAATTGGTCTCTAGGAAACGGGGGCGAGAATAAATTATCTGGTTCTAGATCGTACTACGACTTCAATTGGGGTTAATACAAAAAAAAAGTTACTACCCTCGTGAAACGTGACATCCCGGCCATTCCACGCGATACGACAGTGGGCCACGTCCTTGTCGCAATTTTATCGGATAAAAAACACGCAGAGGGCCGCCTTTTTGGGCTTAACTTGTATAGCAGCCCCGCCAGAAGCACCGATTTGCAAATTTTTTTCGCAAAACAATAAACATAGCCCGAAACAGGCACTTATTATTGTGGGTGAGTTTATTGCAGCGCACTCTGCTTGGGGTTAAAAGAAGGAGCTCAGAAAGGGCCGGCCACTATGGCAAGATGCCAACCGATGGGCCTCACCCTGGTCACTGAACCTACTGACCCTACAAGGAGAGGCAGCAGTATTAGCGTGCACATCACACCAGATCTTACGTTCACAAGGAGAACACTGAACGTCACATGGCTGAACACTCAAGAAAACCTAGAGTGATCACTGCATTTTAAGAACTACCATCCAATCCTCACCAACTAGAACCACAGGTGATCAACTCAAAATGGTAGACTGGGACACTTTCTGGCAAATTAGGGCTGCTGAACAAAATTCAACTTCTGCAGTGATAGAGGACATCGCAGCGTGGACATCAGATATTCATGCACATGTCCAGGCAGCAACCAAAATTATATTCAAGGAAGCCAACATACATCGAGCACACTCTAGGCTACTGCACACGTGGGAAGCCAAGCCGGGCCTTGAAAAGCGGTTTGATAAACAGAAACGTAACCGCCGCCGTCGCAGACGCCTCGCCTTAATACATAGAGCTTTTGAGGATTAAGCCAACCAAGTCACGCGTCAAAACTTGGACTCTACTGCAAATGAATGGAGCTCCAGATGGGACTCGCGAAAGCGTGAAACATGGTCAGATGCCTTCTAGATCCAGAAAAGAGCAAACTTACTAAGAGGTAGAATCTCAGTAAAATACTCCATGAATACAACGGCATAGACGACGAACCCAGTCAAGAAATCAGAAACCGTTACCTTGGTACTAACCCTACAAAGACTCTCCCACCCTAAAAAGGACCACAAAATCCAAAACTAGAGCGTCCTATCTCTGCAGCAGAATTGCGATAGGCCATACATTGCCTACGTACAAAGTCTGCCCAAGGTGCTGATGAAATAACTATGAAAATGCTTAGAAATCTGGACGACAACATAATCGATGCACTCTCAAAGTATATGAACCAATGCTTGGAAATGTGAACCTTACCAACCCAATGGAAATCAGCTAGTATTGTTTTTATTCCTAATCCACGCAAGAAACTTCAGCTCGAAAACTTAAGACCTATTTTACTTACCTATTGTTTAGGCAAGCTATTGGAACACGTCATTCTCACGAGACTCAACAAATTCATGGAAGAGAAAGTTGTGTATCTCAAAGTTCTCAAATCAGGACATTATGCTCCGACTTAAGCACCAACTTATAGATGCAGACGGGTGCTCACAGCTAGATACCAGTGCAGTACTAGGCGCCAACCGAACAAAATCTTCGATAATGCGCGACATGATGCAGTGCTCTCTAACCTCGCCCAGCTGGAGGTAGGACAAAAGGTATTTTGTATTGGGGCGGACTGCACAACTATTTATTAGAGGAAGTGCTATCTGGCGAGATCAAAATTGGCAGCAGATGGACGTTAGAAGCGTGTGTTCTCTCTCCCTTTTTATTTATTGTCACCATGAGTATTCTGCCCCAGCAGCTAAATCAAATAGAAGGATTGCCCCACACATTATATGCTGAAGACGTAACAGTGTGGATTGCCGGTGGTGGTCATGGAGAAATTCAAGAAAAACTACAACAGGCAATAGACGTGGTAGTGGCATATGTGACCCCCAAGGGCCTTAGATGCTCGCCACGAAAATCCGAATTACTTATTTACAGACCAACGAGGAGAGGCTGCAAATGAGGCCCTGATGTCGTCAACAACCAGCTAATGCGGACGGCAGACCCATTCCTATGGTACAGAGTACCAGAGTCATTGGTCTTCGCATAGAGGCCTAATGGTTGCAATACAGAGACCAAAAAGGCGCTTGAAACGAGTGTACACCAGACAGTCCTTCCCATCTCCAGTATTTTTTTTATTTGCAGTGTTTAACGCACCGACGCAATGCAGGCGATGAGGCATCTCTAGTATTGCCAAACAGCATCATGGTATGAAAGAAGGTAAACTTGTCAGGTTATTGCAGGCTTTTGTTCTTAGCCGCATAGTCTACGCAACGCCATTGTTGGCACTAAACGCCATTGAAAGAGAAAAAATCAATAACATTAATAAGGGAGCCTACAAGCAAGCTCTAGGAATACCCATTACGGCACCCAATGAACGCGTTGGAGCGATGCGGCTCCACAATACCATGCACGAGTTTGTAGAAGCCCAAAAAAGGCCACAGCTAGAAAGTCTCTCCAAAAGCACAACAGGCAGACACATCCTCAAGAGCTTCAAATCACCTATGCGGCTCAACAAGGAAAAACGGTGGATATCCTTTGCGAGCAGAAGGCACGTATATACACAACTCATCTGCCCAGAAATATGCATCCCTTGCATAACCTACAGCGCATGATGGAAAAAGCGAAAGCCCTACCAAAGCGATTCGAATGATCTGATCACGTGGTCTACGTGGGCGCGGCCGTGTACTGCGGAAACAACGCAATGGCTGTGGAAGTAGTCGTTTGGCAGGACCTCTGCATAGCCTCCACAACAATCCGCATCGAAACTCCGGAGGTAGGAGAAGAGACGGCCATTGCACTTCCGCTTTCTTCTACAAAAGGGAAATTCATAATAGGCGATTCCAAATCTGCCATCATAAACTTCGCGAAAAAAAGGATCTCACCCCAGGCAGAAAGAATCCTTTGAGGATTCAAAGAAATAACACTTCGAGGGTTCCGAAATATTTAGGGCACCGGCGTACTCTCCACTTCCGGGGAACGAAAACGCTAACAAGGCAGCTCGAGGTCGGAGCTTCCTAGACTGCCCAGAAAAAACTGAAGCATCGTTTCGCACAGGGGGTGGGGATGCCATGGTGACCTAAAGGGAGATAATTCAGCAGAACCGATTAAGGAGGGCCCGATATCCAGCAGCTCATCTCACCTTGGGAAAGTGGGGAAAGGAGGGGCGCGGGATCCGCACTGTATCGTCCTTCCGTTGCATGGCCTTGCCTTTCTGCGTCCGCGTCGTGGACTGCTGTAAAGTTTTACGCAGGACAACGTTTCCGCAACTTCACTTCATGTGAAAGCGCGTGTCGTCTGGGGCGGTCTTCCAACCTGTTTTATCCCCGCATTCCCCAACACGGTTCCTGCGTCCATCCCCCTAAAAAAACCGCTCTTTATTTTCAATTCCCTCTTCCTTCCTTTTTTTGTACAAATTCATTTTACATATATCTATATATTTATATATATATAAGTATGTATATATGTATATCAATATAGTTAGAAGAACGTTTCTTGGACACCGGACATATTTATGAAAAAATAGGTCACACACGTTGAAGAAGGATAGATTTGGGCTTCAAGCCAAAACGTTCATAACAATTCCGTTTTGGACGTGTGTCACCTCTTTTTTCATGTGTATATATATATATATATATATATATATATATATATATATATATATATATATATATATATATATATATATATATATATATATATATATATATATCTATATACATATACAAGATGCTCCTGGTGACATGGGCCAAGACGGCGACGGCAACGCACATGGATTTCCGGACTAGGGTTTGATTCTCGCATATGAGCTTATTAAATGTTTTCTCTCTCTCTCTCTCTCTCTCTCTCTCTCTCTCTCTATATATATATATATATATATATATATATATATATATATATATATATATATATACATACATATATATATACAGAGCGAATCAGAAAATGGTGGTAGGTGGTGCTAGCTAGCTACATGGAGGACGAAAAATGGGCCGCGAGGGTGTTTAAGTACCTGTATTTGAGGAGCGTGGACACGCGGTGGAGACGGAGGACCAGACAGCTGACCAAGCGGTACGGAAAGTCGGTAGGGGAAAGCGGTGTTTACACAACAGTTAAAAAGCAGCTAAAGGCAGCAGAGACGACGAAGTGGGCAAACATAATGGAAGCGAAAAAAACCCTCGAGACTCATCGGGCAGAGAAACGGGAAATTAAGAAGGAGGGATTCTATGGCAATACGAGAGGCAGTGCGTTGCTCTTCGAGGCACGCGCAGGGTGCCTGAGAACCCGGGCATACACGGGTAGCTACAGGCAGCAGGATGAAACGTTTGCATGCTGCGGCAGTGATCGGGAAACTATAGACCATATTGTCAGGAGCTGCACAGAGATACGGCCACCGTGGGGTGAGGGGGAAAGGACGCTGGCGGAAGCTTTGGAATTTGGGGCGAGGGGGAACCTCAACTTCAAGGCCATAGAGGTGACGAAGAGGCGACTCGAGTGGTGGTGGAGGAAAAGTAGGGAGAGATGGGTACGCAGGCGGAGTAATCATGCGGACGAGAATTTAGAATATTGAGGAGAGAAAAAAGGGGGGTTGGGGGCGATGAGTTTAAAAGAGAAAAGAGGGAGAGATGGAGGGAGGAAGCAAATCTATAGGTTAGATGGGAGTGTGGCAAGTAAACGTAATAAAACAGGCAAGTCGGTTGCTGATAACCGATGCCCCGATTCAAAGGGAAAGCCACTAATCATCATCATCATCAGTGTGGGAAACAAAAAATACCTTAACATATATACCCTAGAATGTGGTTGGGAAACAGCCCCACCGGTAGCGTTGTGGTTATCGCACCAGATCGTTATTCTGGACGTCGTGGGTTCGGAACCGACCAGGCGGGAATTCTTGCACCACTTTCTTTGTGACTCAAAAAATTCATCTGTTTCTATGACCCACAACAACCTCCCCTTTGGTTTCCTAGGTTTTCTTGACGGCCAACCCTTCTTTTTTGTCTTATATATTTATATATATTTATAAGACAGAAATAAGAATTGGCAGTCAAGAAGACCTCGGAAAGCAAAGGGGAGGATGCAGTAGTTCAAGATAAAGAATTTGGAAAATAAGAAAGTGGAGAAAAAATGCCTGCCAGGTGGGATCCGAACCCACAATTTCCGGAATACCGGTCTGGTGCGAAGTCCTCCTGTTTGCTTTCCGAGGTCTTCTTGACTGCCAATTCTTATTTCTGTCTTATTTTCAACGAGCCCCTCATTTCCTATATATTTATATATATACATATATATTTATACACACACACGTATATATATATATATATATATATAAATCTAGAGAAAGATAAACTCACAAAGCGCGCAGAAATAGTATAAGTAAAGAGTCGGATACACAGCAAGAACAATAACAAACAATGTTTACTTACGTAGCGGCAACGAGACTTGCCTTCATCAGAGTAAAGTTACATGATTTTGATGTCGCAAACATTTTGAACACATTTCTTATATAGGTTTGCATAAAACTGTGAGAAAGAGCGGAAAATGTTTCGGAAATGGGGAGTGTGCATACAGGCAGGCTACGCCTATGTTACAACATCAACAAACAAACAAGAAAAATAAAAGGGGGGGGGGAGCGAGAGAGCGAGAAATGGGTCGTGTTAACAATGCAGCGTTCAAGGTTGCACCATGACGGGTCAACGTATGCCGCGCGGGCTGCAAGTTCAGACAATGGGGGAAACTGGACAACCGCGGTTTGAAAAGAAAGGGAAGGGTATACAGTAAGGTATTCAGTGACTGCGGAGACTAGTTCGGGGAAGCGAAGATGGGTGTGCCCCCCGCGGGTCAAGAGAATAGATAGGGGGCACAAAAGAGCATTTCACAGAAGCTAGCAATTGAACAGGAAATAGGTAGGGTCACAAAAGGTTAAACATGAATAGATCACAAAGAGTTAAACATTGTTGAGTGGTGGTGGGAACGAGGCCTCACTCCCCAGGACAAGTGGCATTGTTGAGCCGCATTAGGCTAATAAAGCTGCTGTATTAGGAGAGTTTCTGCGAATTCTGATGGCAAACTCGAGGGTAGGAATAATGAACATAGATATAAAAATTATGAAACTGCTAATTTTAATTGAGGGATAAGCACGTTAGTTTTCCGTAACTTTCATTAATTCCAAGCGTGGCTGACCCAAACTTATAAATGAGATAAGATTCCCGAACCTCGCGGTAGTGGCGCGTTTTGAAGGCGGATTCTAAAATCGTTGCTTTAAGATGTTCAAATGCATGCCCGGGACTGTTCACATGTCTTGACAGGGGCAAATAAGGGCAGCTTTTTGCATGAGAGCGGTGAATATTGAACCGTATTCGGAAGGGCGTTTCAGTTTGGCCGATATATTGTTGCCTACTAACAGTGCACTCTAGAAGATATACGACATTACCGGAGTCACAGGTAGTTACCTTTTATATTGACGTAGTAGTCTGAAGTCGTGCTGGTGGCGCGCTGTGTAGTGGTCATGTGTGGGCATACTTTACATCGGGGTTTATTGCATGGCATGCAGCCAGTAGTTGCCGGTCGGTTGATACGAGAGTTAGTAAGAAAGTCACCTAAATTCTTATTACGCCGGTAGACAACGCGTGGTGGTTCGGGGAATATGCGTTTTAAGCGGTCACTTTGCATTAGGATATTGTGATGTTTTTTTAGCACGGTTGACACTATTGGAACGGAGGATGAGTGGGTTAAAACTAAGTTAGTTGGCGGGTTCCCGTTCCGGGCTTTTTTCTTACAGATTTCGTTACGGTCTAATTGGTTGGCTCGCACAATAGCGTTGTCGATAACTTTTTCCGGGTATTTTTTATTCAGGAGGGCGGTCTTGAGTTCTCGACAGTTTGAGTCAAAGTCGGCTTGGTTTGCGCAAATTCTCCTAAATCGGTGGGCTTGGCTGTAAGGTATTGCTCTCTTGCAGTGTCTGGCATGGCTGCTTCGGAAGTGCAAATACTGCCGCGTGTCTGTCGGTTTTCTATACAGTTTAGTTTTTAGCCGACCTTCGAAGGTAGTAACGGTGACGTCCAGAAAGTTTACACTGTGTTCCGAATAGGAATGAGCCAGGGAAATACTAGGATGGGCTAGGTTAAATGCCTCAATGAAGGTGAGGAGCTCCGCCTCACCGTGTTGCCAGAGCATGAATATGTCATCAATATACCTTTTATAGTACATTGGCTTTAAATTTTGGGTGCCAAGAAAGTTTGATTCGAGGTGGGCCATAAAGATATTAGCGTAGTTAGGTCCGATTCGAGTTCCCATTGACGTTCCGCTGACTTGCACGTAATGAACTCCGTCGAACTCAAAATTGTTAAGTTCAAGAATAGGCCTAAGGAATGTTTGGAGAGCAGAAGGATCTATAGGTTTGTCGCACGATGACTGCTCATACGCAAGGGATACAGCGGCGATGCCATCTTCATGGGGGATGTTAGTATACCGTGACGCAACATCAAGGGTGACTAGAAGGCAGTTATCAGGAATTTCAATTTTTGAGATGTCTGAGAGAAAGTCATTGGTATCCTTAATGAAGGAGGGAAAGCTGGGCGGAATGTCGCAAATGAGATTATCTACATATCGCGAGAGGTTTTCGGTAACAGTGCCAATGCCAGAAACAATGGGGCGCCCTGGGTTG
Organism: Haemaphysalis longicornis; assembly: GCF_048455015.1. Lineage (NCBI taxonomy): Eukaryota > Metazoa > Arthropoda > Arachnida > Ixodida > Ixodidae > Haemaphysalis > Haemaphysalis longicornis. The sequence continues at coordinate 88,764,457 of NW_027526214.1, read as the reverse complement.
TTCACCTTGTGAATCTTTGGGAGAAGATAGAATTTACCGGCTACTGGGCTTAAGGGGATCAGGGAACGAGCCGTGGTTTCATTTATTGTTTTATTTTTAACAAGCTCAGCAAGTTTATCTTTGACAATTTGCTTATAATCTTGAGTGGGATCATTGGGTAGTGCTTTATAGAACGTCGATACTGATAGTTGCTTATTGGCCTCGTTAATATAGTCGGTTTTGTCAAGGATTACGATTGCGCCTCTCTTGTCGGCAGGTTTAATAATTATGTCGGGACAACTTGCGAGTTGCACTGTTTGTAGGCAACAATATATCGGCCAAACTGAAACGCCCTTCCGAATACGGTTCAATAATCACCGCTCTCATGCAAAAAGCTGCCCTTATTTGCCCCTGTCAAGACATGTGAACAGTTCCGGGCATGCATTTGAACATCTTAAAGCAACGATTTTAGAATCCGCCTTCAAAACGCGCCACGACCGCGAGGTTCGGGAATCTTATCTCATTTATAAGTTTGGGTCAGCCACGCTTAGAATTAATGAAAGTTACGGAAAACTAACGTGCTTATCCCTCGATTAATATTAGCGGCTTCATAATTTTTATAACTATGTTCATTATTCCTACCCTCGAGTTTGCCATCAGAATTCGCAGAAACTCTCCTAATACAGCAGCTTTATTAGCCTAATGCGGCTCAACAATGGCATTTGTTCTCGTTCCCACTCGTTCCCACCACCACTCAACAATGTTTAACTCTTTGTGATCTATTCATGTTTAACCTTTTGTGACCCTACCTATTTCCTGTTCAATTGCTCGCTTCTGTGAAATGCTCTTTTGTGCCCCCTATCTATTCTCTTGACCCGCGGGGGGCACACCCATCTTCGCTTCCCCGAACTAGTCTCCGCAGTCACTGAATACATTACTGTATACCCTTCCCTTTCTTTTCAAACCGCGGTTGTCCAGTTTCCCCCATTGTCTGAACTTGCAGCCCGCGCGGCATACGTTGACCCGTCATGGTGCAACCTTGAACGCTGCATTGTTAACACGACCCATTTCTCTCTCTCTCGCTCCCCCCCCCCTTATATTTTTCTTGTTTGTTTGTTGATGTTGTAACATAGGCGTAGCCTGCCTGTATGCACACTCCCCATTTCCGAAACATTTTCCGCTCTTTCTCACAGTTTTATGCAAACCTATATAAGAAATGTGTTCAAAATGTTTGCGACATCAAAATCATGTAACTTTACTCTGATGAAGGCAAGTCCCATTGCCGCTACGTAAGTAAACATTGTTTGTTATTGTTATTGCTGTGTATCCGACTCTTTACTTATACTATATATATATATATATTTATATATATATATATATATATATATATATATATATATATATATATATATATATATTTAGATGTATACAGAGAATTAAAAACAGAATAATCCAAACGAGGGGAACAAAAAAGAAGTCTGAACAGAAAATTCAATACTCTTTCCACACATCATCATTGCGTGCCCGCCCAAGAGGCGTCTAGGTATTTGTTGCTCAGAGTGGCGCCACCGCTTACTACCTGGAGCACGCGTCATTACCTATAACATCCCGTGAAAACCTACCGCTATCTGTCGAGTCTACGAAGCACGGTACATTGAGACATGGATCTTTAAACTTCGAAAAGCAATCTTGACGCCAGTGGGAATTTTCGCAGTGGCGTGTGTACGCTGAACGTAAGCGCGGACATGCGGCGTTTCAAACTGTTGTTTAAACACCTTCCGGTGTGTCCCACGTGGGAGTTTCTGCATAACAGCGGTGCAATATACACTACCCGCAGATCACATTCCACCAGCGTCTCTGCTTGCAAAACCACACACTCGCCCTCTCACCCGTCGGGTTCCTTCAGCCGAAGCCACTAGCCCATCATCTGACACACCTTAATGAGGTTAAACAGCCAAGGCGATTAATAGAGCGCCTAACCATGTAGCCACTTTCTTTCATCCCTGCGACAGCCAATGGACGTACGGCAGAACAGGGCTAAGTTCAACCACGGAAACATGACACGTGCCTTGGTTACTACTCACAACTTTTAGTCTTCTCTGAAGCTTCTAAATTGCCCAAGACGTCATCCGCTTCCGACACCAGTCTTCCTTAACCTAACTGTGTTACAAAACTGTCACCAACACTGTGTCGGCCCGATGTTCTAAGTGTGCGGCACGGGAACAGTGTTGCTCACCGGCTTTGTATAGCCAGACCTAATGTTTCTGAGGGGCTTTTCCGAACGGGGTTTATGAACCCAAGCACATGCGGTCGTTGTGAAATCGTTCCGTTCAGACAAGGCCGTCCTAAACTATGGCATGGCGATGCACATACTGTATCCACCACTTTTACCGTTTACCGTGTCATCCACTTGTAACCGGCTATCAATGTCACGCCACTGCAAAGAAGGTGAAATTTCGGCTAGTTAGTAAGGCTTGGTACATGGAACAAAGTCTGGTAAACAAATGTTGATAAACGGAACAAAGTACACGAAAAAAGCTGGGTACATGGAGCGCATGATATTGTTACAAGGCGAGGATGCCGTAGAAAAATGTATTTCCAATATTCAAAAAGCAAGATCCTGGGTGCGCTATTACACGCTGAGGGAAGCACAACCATCACACCTCGTCCTCTTCTTCTTCTGGAACTCCTGGCACAATCCCCGTTCGTTTAACCCGTGGAAAATCCCCCCCTCCCACTTTGTTAGTTGCCTGTGGGTGCCTTGTGTAATTATTCCCTGTGCAACGAGCACCGTCACGGCGCTATAGGGTTACAGCGCGCGTAAGAAAATATGGCTTCAGTCGTGCATGTACAAAGTCTGTAGAAGCAGCGTGACTCGACGGTGTCGACGCCACGGGGGATATCTCGTTCGTTACTTGGGTAACTTGGCTCAAGGCGCGAAAGGGACCCCAGTAGCGGGGCAGACGTTTTTCAGAAACGGCGATATGGCGGTTGGGTTTTCAGAAGAGCACACTAGATCCTTTAACGAAGTGCGCCACCTGATGTCTTCTGTCATAAATGGTTTTCCGATCAGCTAGGGAGGAACAAAGCCGGTTTCGGGCAATCTGCGTAGCATGGTCAGCGCGAGCAATAGCGTCCCAGGCATACTCCGATCGCACTGAGGGTTGGTCTGCCGACAGAGGCATGAGGGTGTCCAGTGGTAGGACGGGCTCACGACCATAACTGAGGTAGAATGGCGAATACCGAGCCCAATTATACCGCGACGAATTATAGGCAAACGTCAAGTACGGCAGCTAGACGTCCCATTCACGGTCATCCGCGAAAGCGTAGCAGGAAAGCATTTCTTCCAAAGTACGATTAAAGCGTTCAGTAAGTCCGTTAGTCTGGGGATGGCACGCTGTAGTTATGAGAGAACGCCACGGCCATGGTTGGTGAGCAACTGATGTGGAACCCCATGCTGGAGAATGACGTAGTGCAGAAGAAAATCAGCCACATCAGTAGCACAGCTAGGCGGCAAAGCACGTGTGATGGCGTAGCGTGTGGCGTAATCCGTGGTGACAGCAACCCACTTCTTTTTCGATGTTGACTGGGGAAGGGGCCAAGCAAGTCCAGGCTAACCCGGAATAAAGGTTCTACCGGATGACGAGTGGCTGTAGTGTTCCCCCAGAAAGCGATGTTGGTGTCTTTCGGTGCTGACACTGGTCGCACGACCTGACGCAGGGGCGGACGCAACGGTACAGGCCGGGACAGAAAAAACGCTGGCGTACGCAATCATACGTGTGAGAAATGCCGGGGAGACTAGCAGTAGGCATGTCGTGAAGCTGTTGGAGGACTGTGAAGTGCAAATGCGCAGAGACAGCGAATAAAATTGCCGGCCCGCCAGGACGGGTATTGCGGCGATACAAAATGTTATAGCGTAGCACACACATTCCTGTCGATGCGTCAGGTGAGGCAGAGTTGATGTCGATGATCGACAGCAATGCCGGGTCACGACGCTGTTCTTCCGGAATTAATAGGAGTCCATATATAGCACACAAAAAGACTGCGTCGTCATCGTCAGAAGCGTCACGTGGGTCGACCGGATGGCGAGAAAAGCAATCAGCATCATGGTGCAAGCGTCAAGATTTGTATTTTACGTCGAATGCATATTCCTGTAGGCGCAATGCCCATCGACCTAACCTGCCTACCGGATCTTTTAGCGGAGAGGGTAAGCAAAGTGCGTGGTGGTCTGTTACGACTGTGAAGGAGCGGCCATGCAGATAAGGGCGAAACGTGGCGACAGACCACACGAGGGCGAGGCATTCTCGTTTCCTACGGGACTAGTTGAGCTCTTTGGGTGGAAAGACGGCGAATGGCATAGGAGAAAACCCACTCAACACCATCCTGTCGTTGCGCCAAGGAAGGCCCGATTCTATTCCCACTGGCATCTGTGTGTACTTCTGTGCGTGCATAAGGGTCAAAGTGGCCCAGAAGCGGAGAGCGGGTGAGAACGAAAATAAGGTTGTTAAAAGTGTCAGCGTGTTCGAAGCTCCCCGAAAAGGGAACGTTTTTCTTCAAGAGGATGGTGAGGGGTCTAGCAATATCACCAAAGTTCTTGAAAAAGCGTCGAAAATACGTACAAAGTATGAGAAAGCTTCGAACGTCTTTCGCCGACCGCGGTACTGGAAAGCTCTGAACTGTGCCGGGCAGTGGCAGCGGGGGCATAACTGCACGGTTAAGACAACGCTTCTGTGTTGCAGGTTTGGACTCTCGTTTGCGCATTTTTTCTTTGCTGTTGTACTTGCTCCTACTGCTGCTGCCAAGAAGGGCATGTTTGTCTTCCCATGAACTCTGACGTGTTAAAAGAGTTGAAAGATGTTAGGCAAGAGATTCGTGACATGCGTGCAGCGTTGGAAAGGAAATTTAGGAAACAGAACAGGGAGGTGAAGTCTAGCATTGAATATATGAACACATCCTCTCGAGGAAATGAATGCCAACCTGAAAACTATTAAGAATAAAAATGCCAAAATAAGGGCTGAAAATGCTTCTCTAACAAGGGAATGCGCTGAACTCAGAAGGCAAGTGCTTGAAAGCGAAGAAAAGGTCACGCAAATAGAACAGTACCCAAGGAACAAAAATCTCGAGATAACCGGAGTTCCCTATTGTGACGGGGAAAATCTACCCGACATGCTGGCCATTAACGGCACTGCCATAAAAGAACCAATCGGCGCTGCTGATATTGACGTTTGCCACAGGGTGCCTACAAAGAATAAAACGTATTCAAATATCATAGTGCAGCTTCAGAACCAGACAACACGCGACGCTGTGCTTGAAAAAGCTCGGAAAAGCAGCCTGTCTACCACTGATATCGGTTTCCCGAAGCCAGCTGCAGCTGTGTACGTCACTGAGCATTTGTGTCCAGAACTGAAAACACTTCCGGGAAGGACCGTCGCGAGGAAGAAGGAAAAAAATTGGCGCTATGCATGGACGAAGGGTGGCAAAATATTTGCGAGGAAAACTGACTCTTCGCGCACGCTTAGTTGTCTACCGCGTTAGTGACCTAGAAAAAGATTGAGCACATCTCATCCCTATCTGATCGTAGCGTCCGACTGGTTCAAAAATGGATGGCCACTATCTTACACAAGAACAAGTAGGTGTTCTGCGTTGAGACAATCGTAGCAGTTTGTGTTCCGTTCACATTAATAATCAGTCTGCGCGAAACAAAGAGAACGAAATACTTGCGTTACATGCGAATTTTGGTTTTGATCCAGATGTTTTTAAGATACCCGAAACGTGGTACTAGAATGGCTTGGCGTTTTAAAGCCGCCAGGTTCCACAACATAATTTCTAAATGGGATTTTACAAAGAGGAAGAGGCGTGCTGTTAATGATAAAAACACGATAAATTGTTGTCTAGTTGATTCCCGCTCAGCGATCACGTGCGACTATGAAATACTGAGGGTTCAATGCGGTAATACTGTGTTTTTTGTCCTTTAACAACCCCCAAACGGAAATGGTAGAAAATTAATATCCTTTCTTGATGACTACATGGGCTGGAATAATGACTGCAACAATCAATAATACTCGGCCGTGATCTGAACATTGACGTGCTTAGGATAGCGTCATTGCAAACCGAACTGCGTAGGTGCTTGATGTTTAATGGTTTTAGAAATGTAATTACCACTGCAACTCGTGTATGTGGTGCATCAGCTACGCTGATTGATGTTTTCATTACAACAATTATTGACTCGGATTTGCGCTCAGGCATAGTCATTGCTGGAATAAGTGACCACCTTCCAATATTTCTTGTGGTAAAAAACCTGTACACAACTCCAGTGCCACAAAACATTTCCATAAATATTCGTGACATAAACGCCAGAAGTCTAGACATTTTTCGTCCAGAAATAATGGGAACTGATTGTTCCGAAGTACGACAAATACCTGATCCTGAGGGTGCCTATAATTGTTTCTGTGAGAAGTTTAAAGAGCGCCTACGATAGAGGTTTCCCATACAAAACTATAAAGCGTGCACGAAATGGACAAAAAACCCTGGATGACAAAGAAATGTCTGACAGAAAGTGGCATTAAAATAATCTATACAAACGATTTAAAAAAAATACAACGCAGCACACATTAAAAGAATTTAAGATTCAAAAAACAAAGTGACCAGCCTTCTTCGCTATGAGAAGCGCCGGTACAATCATAGCATATTTATTGAAGATGTACTAAAAAGTTCGGATCTTACTTGGAAAAGGCTCAATGGTATTTCGAACCATATTAGTATGCATACTGAAATAATTAACCACTTGACTTTGGACGGTCAAATGCCAAATGCTTTCAGCGACTACTTTCTCTCTGTAGACGGGAATGCTCATAACCCAGCATATGCTAGTTATTTAGTACGAGAACAAATGAAAGTGCATTCTTATCACCTACAACTGCAAACGAAATAATGAATGCTTTTACTTCTCTCAAATGTAGTAATTGTACAACAGACCTTGATGAACTCCAGATTCGGCCTATAAAGCTTGTGCTAGATATTATATCACCTTCGCTGGAACATGTATTTATTCTTCTCCTGTGCGGTTGGATTTTTCCTAAACGACTTCAGATGGCCAAAGTTATAGTTCGTCATAAGGGCGGTGACAAAAACAGGCGAAAAAATAATAAGCCAATTTCAATACCACCACTTTTTTCGAAGGGTTTAGAAAAAATACGGCATAACCGCATGTCCTCATTTTAACACAGACATAAATTAATTACAAGTTCTCAATTTTGGTTTACTAAGGGCTTATCAACTGAATCCGCTCTCGTAGCACAGAAGGAAATTATTCTAGACTTCTTTGAAAACTAGCAATTAACACTAGGCATATTTATAGATTACACGAAGGCCTTTGACCTAATTAACCACTCAACACTTAAAAAAATGGGCCACTATGGCTTCTGAGGCCCCTTTTTAAATTTACTAGAATCATATCTTCAGCACCCGAGGCAGTCAGTCTATATAAATGAGCACAATTTAGATGTGAAAACAGTTAGTGTCGGCGTGCCTCAGGGAAGCATTCTTTGGCCGTTGCTTTTCTGCATTTACATAAATGACGTAGTAATCATTGACATCACAGCCAAATTTGTTATGTATGCTGACAATACGACGATCTTTCTGAGCGGATCAAGTTCAAGTCGCTTATTTCCTCGCGCAAATAGCATTCCGAAGAGTCTATCATCATGTAGTGCTAATTGGCCTAAAATAAATGCAAATGAAACTAAAGCTGTCCTTTTTATGGCAAGAAATAAGGAAGTTGAAATACCCTTTACCCTATGGGTAGACAATAGAGACATCGAGCTCGTACATGTTTTTAAACGCCTGGGTGTACATTTTGAGGAACATATGTCATGGAATTTTCAGGTAGATTCAGTTATTACTAAGCTTTCTAGAGTTACCGGTATTCTGTCTAGACTGAGATTTTGCTTACCCAAAACTGTTAAATTTCTTATTTAAAACTGGTTATTTGTATCTTACGTCAAATATTGTCATCTGGTGTGGGGCACAACTACGCAATCCAATATCACTAAACTTTATGTATTGCAGAAAAAGGCAGCCCGAATAATTGTAAACGCAGCATATGATAGGCACAGCTACCATATTTTTAAAGATTTGAGTTTAGTTCCAATGCCTTATAATTACAGAATCACACTGATCAAACGATATAAAAATGAACTCAGAAAAAGTAACAATTTTCTGCCACATATTTTAACACTAACTGCAAAGCAGTACCAGCGTAACTTCCGTACTTCTGTACGCTGTGAAATGCCGCGCGCCCGCACGCACTACGGCACACAGATGCTACGTCACCTTCTTCCCTTTTATCTAAACAAGCTTTGACACAGAATATTCTTTGAAAATTTCGTGCCTTTTATTATTTTTTATATTTTACTGTGCTGTTAAATTGACGCCCACTTCTTGTCTAGTGATTGCATACCTATATGCTTGATGTAATTTATTTTTTTTTCTCCTTCCCCTTTTTTTAGCTTAGACAACTTCGGTTATGTTTTGCTTCGTCTTGTTGTTATTGTTTGGTGCTATTCGTATGCATATCTTCTTGCGATAGAATTTTGTGTTTTTAATATCCATGCATTGTAACTTTGTATGTGTTAAAGTATGTGCATGCTTATGTTGGCGGCAAGGCGCTGCTGCCCTTTTGCCTTGTAAATGGGACCATGGACCCTGTCGAGCCCGTTTGGTGGCTTTTTGTTCACGGTCCCCAACACAGATGTTGAAATAATAACATTGATTGATTGATTGATTGATTGATTGATTGATTGATTGATTGATTGATTGATTGATTGATTGATTGATTGATTGATTGATTGATTGATTGTGCGAACATTATCATGGTCCGGAAGAACCCCCTTCGCGTCGACGAGGTGTCCGAGGATAGTTATTTGGTGACGTCCGAAATGGAATTTGGAGGAATTCAGCTAAAAACCGGCGTGTCGGAAAGGGGTAAACTTTCTTTGAGGTGTTCGACGTGGGTAATAATTGAGGGAGAAACTACGATAACGTCATCCAGGCAACAGAGGCAGGTGGACCACTTGAATCCCTGGAGCAGCGAGTCCATCATGCGCTCGAATGTGGCTGGAGCGTTACAAAGGCTGAATGGCATCACTTCGAAATGATAAAGACAATCGGGTGTGATGAAGGCGGTTTTTTTATGGTTCATTTCATCTACGGTTTTTTTAATATCCAGACCGAAGGTCAATAGATGAAAAATACTTAACGCCGTGAAGGCAGTCAAGGTGTCGTCTATCCCTGGGAGGAGATACACCTCCTTCTTTAAAATTGCTTTGAGATATCGCTAATCGAGCAAAACCGCCGAGAATGTTCGGGTCGTCGGGAAAATGCAGCGGGCCTTCTGGGCGCTGCATCGTCTAGTTTTCCTGGTTTAGGCGTCGATATGGCGCTTAAGAGCGGCGGGGCGAACGGGACTGATGGGGCTGCAGTGACGGCGAGCGACCGGACCGGCGACTGTCGGTAGAATTCGAAAAGTTGGGGCTTGGCGTTTGGCGGCTGCTGTAGAAGCATCGAATTCCCTCGTCGGTGTACCGGAAAAAGTTGGCCCGGCGCGATTGATACGAGCGTTTATGCCAGTAGCGGGCGACGTGGCCAGCTCGGCAGTAGTTGAAACAAATTTGGTCGGTCATCGGGCGTCCTCCATTCATGTAAGTGGCGGTACCGGAAGAGCGGTGGTATAGTGTCGCGTCGAGGCGTTTCAAAGGAAGGAACAGAGCGATCATTTGGATGAGTGACGGCCTAAATAGGCTACAATCCGAGATGGATCAGCTCGTCGCCAAGAACGGCTCGTATCAAAGATACAGAAGGGACATTGGAGGGTTGCTGGCTTGACAACCAGGAGGTTAAATGCGTCGTCCAGTAACCCCTTTAAAATGTGTCGCACTTTGTCTTCCTCGGACATCCGTCGATCATCTTTTTGACAAAAAACCAGTACGTCGAGGATTTAAGCGGCGTAGGACTCTGTGGGGCTCTGCATGCGAGAAGCGATATTATTCTTTGCAGTGAGCTGCCCACTAGCGGACGTCCCGAAAATGGATTTGAGGTCTTCTTTGACAACGTGCCAGCTGGTGAGGCGTGCCTCGTTCATGAGAAGCCATGTTTAGGCCGTACCTTTGAGGCAGAAAGACGGGCCCGCCAGCATGATCTTCTGATCCCAGCGGTTGTGGCCACTGGCGCGCTCCTACATCATGATTAAGACTTCCACATCCGCGGCAAACGTGCCATACGAGAAATAAGGGTCCCGGGAGTGCGACAAAATGATGTGGTGGCTTGTCGAAGAGGCAGTAGCCGCTTGGCCACGTCGCAAAATTGTCATGGCTGCAGCAGCCTTTGGTTCGTCTTAGCGAAGCTCGGTGAACAAAATCTGACCACCGCTGCGAAGCTCCGTGTTGTCAGAATGCTCCGCACCTCACCAGAAGTTGTTACAAGGTGAGGTGGCGTAGAAAAATGTACTTACAATATTCAAAACGCAAGAGGCTGGGTGCGGCTGGTACACACTCAGGAAAGAAAAAACATCACACCTCGTCTTCTTCTTCGAGAAGAACTCGTCGCACAATCCCCGTTCATTTAACCTGTAGCAAATCCCCCCATAACGACATAGTTTGTTAGTCGTCGCCGGTCAGTGCCTCGTGTCAATATCTTGGGCATGTAAGAAGCTTAAGAGAAGTCCCAGATCATCCACGAGAAGTCAGGGATCCCGCTTCTGCGGTAAAAGGTAGGTCGCTTTTCTCTGGTACGTTCATAAACTGACGCATAAAATAAAGAAAGTTGCGACGCTGTTTTCGTTTGTGAGTAGTCTTCTCGGCTCAGTTTAAGCTCAATCAGATGTGTCAAACATTGTTCAAGAGTTTTTTTTTGAGGGAGACTCCGGTCACCGGGGCGTGAGTGCTTTCTCGCGGAAACAGCTGGAGAAATGGGATATGGGAGTACTGTATACTGTATGCTGTATACTGCATGTAAGACAAATCCACAGGTGTTTAAACTCCAGGAGGAAAGAAGGCATGTCCGCGGGTAAAGTGGGTCGTGTTATAACCTTGTTCAGCCTTAGTGCGCGTGTCAAGACTTCAATATTTTATTTATTACGATAGCCAAAACGCTCCATCGGGCATTACATAAGGAGTAGGGGGTAAGGCATGGGACATGTCTGTACCGTAACAGAGAGGCGCAGATTTTGGATGCAGTCTGGGTTTCTAATCCGTGTTAGGGGGAATGGAAATTGCGCTTGTAAGCCGTCGGTGGCCCTTACTCAGAGCAAACAACGATATTTTTCAGCATCTTGGTCCGGCATACAATGATGATCACCAGAGAATGCCGAATGTTTAGGGTTTTTTGTATTGTTCTTAGCGTGCGCGTTACTTTTATTCTGTTTTTGCTTCTCTCTGCGCTGTGTATATACATTGTGTCTTTCAACAAAGCGATAGATGATAGTCCGCGCCCGTCTCCTACATGTCTTATTCTGGTATATGTATGTGCATGTTCCTGCACAGTTTTTTTCCAATACCCAGTACAATCCCCCATTTTTGGGCGTTCTAAAAGGTTTTAAATACTGTTACACGATTTATCTGGCTCCGAATTTGCTCTTAGACGAAGGTTCTGGTCCACATTTTTCAAAATTTGTAAAAATCAACATTATGTCTAAGCAATATCTGTTTAGAGATAATGTATATTTAAATACCTGATTGAGAAACGGTGTTTAAAGAGCCTGCTTAAATGCAGTGCTTTAAGGACTGTGATAAGATATAAATTACCTCCGAATATAAACACCAGCAATCGGGTATATTCAACATTTTGGGCAACTAAGTTGGCACAAATGAAAAGCCTATGTGGTATAATGGTTCTCGCTGTTGACGGTCATGCCGGTTGCCACGCATACAAGCAATGGAGTATGCCTAAATTGGTAAAAGGACAACATTTGCAACAGTTAGCGGGACGTTTATATACATGCAGACCAATGCAAAACAAATACTGTCATTTATGACTGCTTGAAAAGTATGGTATATTTGTACACAATTTTTGATAGCTATGTTTCCTGCGGGCAAGCAAACAAAACACGTTGTTTCAAATTTTCATGGTTTCACAGCCAGGGATTTCCTAAAGTAACAAAATAACGCGTTTTCTCTGCGCTCTTCTGACACTACCACTTCAACACTGCATACCACAAACCAATTTTTAAGTGAGATGTTTTTGCAGCACACAAAATATGCTCAGAGTTTCTGTAAATGCAAACACAAGATGCCTGCCTCCTCAATTGAGAAAAGAGCAAACCTGTCGTGGCTTACCGACAGCATCTTCATCTAAGAGAGACCTCGGTTTGCATCAGGAACGTTTTATCAAGTGTAAGAGCGGAAGAGATTTTTTGAGGTAGTTTGATTTTTACGTCACTCACAACTGTTTTGGATGGGGTGTTTTCAAGATTGCAGAGAACTCTCAATGTTGCTCACTTAAACAAAATAATGCACAAAATACGTATATCAATTGACTCTCCTTTTTGCCCACAAAATTGATCTTAACAAAGGGGTGAGCTTAAAGAGAAAGGAAAAAAAGTACACCCATCTCCCCGAAGGAAACCATGAGGAGGGTCCGCAGCGTCATGGGGGTTGCGTTTGCGTTTTTGTTATGGTGGTTAGACAAATTTAGTGGAAATGTAGTAAACCCAGTACTGCTCATATATTGTACTCACGGTTCCCATCGGGGAGATGGGTGTACTTTTTCGTATTGCATGCGTACATGCGCGAGTGAGACGAGATTGAAGTGGTATATAAAAGTATTTATTTAGGCTTGAAATACTTTTCCTTTGAGTATGACTGCCTTATGGTCGCTAAAATGCACAGCCAGTGGATCTCGTTCCACGGGTTCCTCTGGAACCCGTGGAACCAACGTCGCTGTTAGTGTTTGCGCTGATGCTCTCACCTAATTGCATCAGCACACTCTCTTACGGGGCTGTTGCTTCCATACTACTTCATCTGAATAATCAGGGAGTCAAGCGTAAGAACAACGGGAGTTGTTCTTGTTGTTGTTGTTCCTCTTCTAAGGGCACGTACCCACGTGCGGGATTGGCCATGAAACGGGGGTGTAAGGACGCCGGACCACCGCCGATGCCGCGGGACATACCCCCGAGGAAAAACCGCTCCGCATCTAAAAAGAAGCGAAAGAGAACAACCTTCTCTAGCAGCCTGTGCTCGAACTTATTGTACACAGAAACGTGCATGTCACTCGAGCGAAACTCCATGGACAGAGAGAAGGAGAAAAGTATTTACTTATACAGATAGCGTGTTATTCATTGATGTCTGCTCGAGATTTTACCTTGGCTCTTTCTTTATAAATTTCAGGCGGCATATGTAAGCGATCACACATTTTTAAAAAATCTCTATTTAACCGTCTTGTTTCTGCACTTCAAAGCTTTAGATATCTGAATAAACGAAAAGACAGATGCCCGCAAAACGACATTTACTGTAAACATAGAAGAATAAACATACTGTATTAACCAACACAGGGCCGCAGCGGCCTAATGACGCAGGCGTCTTCACGTGCTGTGTCTTTGTATCGGCATGCGAGAGACCTACTTATCCCACTAGACCTTCACCACCAACTGAGTCCGCCGTCATCTTGCTAGGCTACAACTCCATCTTGTGAAATAATTTTTTTATCAGGAGCTGTACGTGTGGTAGTGAGGAAGCGTGTATTTTTACTATTATCATACTGAAGTTATTTATTTAAACTTTAAGACAAAGCTTTCCCCCTAAATCTCCAAATGCTGCAATCCCGATCTGTCTAAGTTGATTCTTTGGAACGAGTTCGTTTACGTTCTCTCAAGCAACGAATGGTCTTGCCCTCCTTCTATTCAAGTGTCTCGAAAGGCATTCACGTAACCTGATGGCTCGCCGGATGTCGTTTTATTGGAGCATATATGCATTCAAAGCCCATTACTTATTGCACCATAAACAACGTTTACTCCCCTGAAATATCGCCCTTTTTATAGGGGGATCTCGCTTTTCCCCTGACGTTATTGTATAATCTTATTCAACTGCTAATTTGGTGGGCTGAGTTTTCTTTTCCAATGATTTGCTAGGTGGGCAGTTTTTTTTCTAATTTATCAGAAGCGGGCAATCGGATTGCCCGGATAACATTCTTTTCTGTGTTAGAAGCAGCCTACTACAGTAAAACCACGTTCATTGGGATCTCAAGGGAGTGCAAAAAATGTCCGAATACGCCGAACTCCTAATTATCGAATGAATAACCAAAACGCACAGTCTCAATCCTTTTCTTCAATAACTCTACCTTGAGAAGAAGTCCGTGATGCTTGCTTTTTCTGCGGACCGCTACCCGTAAAGGACTAGTTTACGAACTTGTGACAATCATTCTACCGCAAGCGTATTGCCTGAAACATCGTGGCAAATCTCCTCTAGGTCGACAAAAGCGTCCGCGGCTTCTTTTGCGGTACGACGCACCGAGTATAGCACACTTCACAGGTCTTCTTCGGAAGACGCCTCGTCCGCTACACACCGGGCAGCATTGCTGATGATGACGTCACAGGTAAACTGGCCGATGACGACAACACCGTCGTCAATTGCAACTTTATCGGCAGGCTGCACGTCTGGGGGAAGCATGCCTTCGAATGCCATATCTTCCTTCTGCTGTTCTGGCCCTGTGGCCTTCGGGCTGCATTCCTTGATTTCAGAAGCCTCGGGCAGCACAATTCGACCAATTCACTGCAATGTGTTTCAGTCGCGCCGTCGTTGACTTGCCTTTATTCCCAATAAGCGGTGCACCCCGTCGAAGAACACAACAGGAATTTCTATCGCACAACGCAAATTTCTGGCGCACGACAGGGATTTCTGTTGGGACTACAGGATGGTCTGTCGTGCGACAGGAATTTCTGTAGTACAACTACAAAAAATCTCTAGCACGAGAGGAATTTCTCTCGCAAGACAGAGATTTATTATGGGACTACAGGATGGTCTGTCGTGCGACATGAATTTCTGTATACACAACTATAGAAAATCTGTCGTACGACAGCTATATATGTCGCACAACTGGAATTTCTGTAGGTAGTGCATGATGGACTGTTGTGAGAACGTCTTTCGTACGACAGAAATTTATTAGTACAACACATGTATCTATCATCGGCACACATTCTGTAGTCCCACTACAAGAACCTTTGTAGTAGAACTAGAAAATGTCGTCGCATAAGACATTTCCGTTGTAGTAGAGAAATTTCGGTTATGCAACACCCTGTAGGCATTACACTAATTTCTGTTGCACCACAGACTGTCCTTCAGCCACTACATCCAACAATCCGTAGTTACTATTATTATGTGCATGCGACAGACCATTTTGTAGTCCCTGCAGATTTTTATAGTGGAAAGAGAATTTTAGATTCATTGCAAAAGTGTCACTTGACAGACCGTTCAGTATTGCTGCAAAATCTCTTGCTTACCCTGTCAGAAAACCCCGCGTTTTGCAGCATTAGGAGAGCGATGGAATACGCTAGACAGAACGGAATACACTAGAAAACGACGAGCTGGACAACAGCAACGGGAGGAGCGCATTTTACAGCATTAGGAGAGCAATGGAATACACTGGAGACAACAGAAAACACTGGAAAACACCGCGCTGAACGACAGCAACACGGGTGGGTTGCTGGAGAGCATCGGATTCACGGGAACAATGCCTTTGGGGACAGGGCTTCAACCAGGGCGAAGGGAATAGCACGAACAGGATAGTACGGTACAGCGTGGTGCCGCTGCTTGGGTGAACAGCGGAATGCCCCGTGCCGATTAAGTGCACTGGTTGTATTCCAGCGCCCCGATGGACGCAGATGCTCCGAAACTTGGTGTTTGCGGCCCGTGCGGTGCCGCAAATGCTCACTTTTTTTAGCGTGCGCTGCACGGAAACAATGGTGCGTGCGAGAGACGGTCATCTCGTTCAATTGCATTGCAAGCGTCTGTTGTATTGAACGTTTGTTGCATTGCTGCCTTTAGCATTCCGGCCCTGCTTGAAAAAACATTTGCTGCAAATTTGCAATTACAATGCAACTTAGCACAAATCACTCTAATGTTGGAACATCCACGCGTAGCCCCATAACCAAAGAAAAAGATACACAAAGAACTTCACATATTCCTTGGGTTCTTTGAGTGAATTGCAATTGCATATATTGTACTTTGGACAAACTTTGATAAAAGGATGAGGAAATAAGGGTAACCCGTCAGCAAAACGGACGCATAAAGGACAAGCAAGACGCGCTTTTTGAATGCGTGGTGTAATAATTGAGTGGACATTTTGACATGTATTTCTGTGTCTTTGAGAGCCCCATTGTTTCAATCCGCGTGCTTTTGGTTAATATTTGTTAGCGAGCAATTTGTTCATTTTAACGCGAAATATGTGTCCAATCAAGCCTAAAAAGCTAAAATAAGGTTTTAAAACCGGCGAACCAGTTGCCGCTACATGTGTGAATAGAAAAAAACGAGGCCATTGAACCCACTGCATTACCAAGATGGGTTAAAAAATAAATGTAGAAAGAAAGAAAACGCGCACCTTCGGTCTAGCCCCGCCCATCGGAAGAAGTTTGGGGAACCATCGTCACCACTGAAGGCATATCACGGCGCGACAGCATTCGCGGGACGGGAAGACCACAATACGAAGAAATGAGAAGGGTAAGGAGGGGTCGCGAAACAAGAACTCGCGATCGGCCGGTTCTCTTCTTACCCTTCGCTTGTTCCCTCATGCTTTGTTACCTCCTGCTTTTCTTCTTTCGGTCAAAATGTTTCGGTGGCTGCGTGGCCGAGTGGCTCGTTCACATTTCACATTGGCGCTTTGCCTAGTTGAAGTTACGCGCAACGTTTTGTAAAAACGTGCATCTTATGTATCCGCGAACTGTCAGCAGCATTATTGAAGCTTCAGAAGTTGTGGTAAAAGCAAGATCAGTGGTCCGGATTTCAAGCATCTCCAAGTGAGGACTCCTCTAGCGACGACTAACACTGGTGATTGGGATTATTTGCACTTTCAAGCGAGTGAATACGACGAATCACGCAGGCAGTGTGATTTGGAATACGTGCGATGTGCCTCGACATTCGACTGAACTTACAATGACCCCTGCATGACTTCTGCTGGTATCGTGCGTGCGTACTCTTCGAGATAGGGCAGCACCACCGAAACCTGTGCTTTTCGCCACAACATACCTTTCCACGCCTTGCTGTGCGAATGCATTGTCAACGGAGCAAGGTTCACCAAGGCAAGCCTTCCAGCTAGATTGACTTTCCATTTTAAATCTCTAAGGTTCTCTCATGTTTTCTTCTGTTTAAATAAAACACGATCAAGAAATTTTGCTTTACTTGTGTATTAATGGCCCTAACTAATATAAGGAACGAATTTTTGAACGGGTATTGTCCATGCTCGTTTAATATTTTTTTATGGTGGAGAATAAGTTTGCTTCCATGAACAGATTCAGCGTCAATGACGGAACGCGATGATAGGACGAGATTTGTCCCCGATTAGGAAGCAAGGCCAAATCAGCTGAAAAGTGCCCAGATGAGTCTATCTAAACTTCGTAGCGCTACTTAGGTTTCCCTTCAGGAAGGACTTCTCTGTTTCTTGTTAACAGCTACGTGGCTTTCTAATTACATCGCTTTTAAAGGGAAAAAAACCCTAGCGTGAGCATCGGCGACGCTATTCGCTGGAGATGGCGTGGTCTCCGGCGTGTTCGAGCGTTACGTGGCAGTGGCTACTGGATCCACGTTTTTCCGCGGGTGCAGTTTCCGCGTGTGCAGTTCGCGTGTGCACAAGTTTCCGCGACTGCAGATGCATCGGGCATGTGCAGTCTGTGCAACATCAAACTTTTGTATTGTATGCATTATTATACCACTTGTTGCATTGATTACATTGCCTTTTGGTACAGCTTTCGGAAATCAGTTATTCACAAAAAAATTTTAAGCTTGTTCCAGAAAAGTCAGAATGCCCCCAAATGCTTATGTTTGTTGTTCATATTTTTGTTAAAATTGTTATGCATATCCTGCATACTTAGGGTACTTAAAAGAAAAAACACCACAGGAAGTAAATTTCTTATGCAAAAGAAGTTGAAATTCGAGACCTGACAGGAATTACTACGAAAACAGACATGACAGGATTTACTACAGACTACTAAACAGGATTCACTACAGGCTACAGAACCGGATTTACTGCAGACTACAGCGCAGTATTTACCACAGACTACAGGACAGGATGTACGACATCATAAAGGACAGGATTTACTACAGACTACTAGGAACAGGGTTTACCACAGACTACAGGACGGGATTTACTAAAGACAACAGAATGTCCCATTCCCTCACAGAATCATTCTGTGGTATTTTTTGCGTTGATTTTGCATGTGATTTTTCGTCGAATTAGCGAATGTTTGTTGCCATAGGGGCAATGTTCATTTAGAAGTTAGGGTGTGGGAATTACGAATTATGCGAAATAACGGTGCCCGAACTAACGAGACTCTACAGCATTAAATATTAAAACGCAATTGAACGCGCGTGGTAGCCAATAGGTATTTTCCGCAGGATTAGCTTCTCGGAGTTTGTTTCATAAGCACTGTCGTAGTTTAATCAGCACTGAGGTATTCGCTGTCCGCGTGTCTTTTGAACGTTGGACCTTACTTGTGGCATCGACCTATTTCGTACA
The DNA here is from genome assembly GCF_048455015.1 of Haemaphysalis longicornis. Lineage (NCBI taxonomy): Eukaryota > Metazoa > Arthropoda > Arachnida > Ixodida > Ixodidae > Haemaphysalis > Haemaphysalis longicornis. The sequence continues at coordinate 88,745,764 of NW_027526214.1, read as the reverse complement.
TATTACCCACTAATAAAGTAGGGAATATTAGCAAAGCTGCAAATTATATCATAAATATAGACATATTACTAGTGTGCTTTTGTAGTTATCTCTGGTATCAATATTTATACTAAAACATGAAACGCTAACCAATATAATATTTTGCCCAATCACAATTGTCTAAAAATAAATGTCGCTAAAACTAAGTCTAGTCTCTTTCCTCAAAGCAACTGCAGTTTGTTCCTAATATTTTAATTCACAAAGAATTTGAAGTAATAAGACCGTTAAATCACATCTGCTATATTTAAAAAAAATGTGACTGGGTATAAAAATATTACTTTTATTATGTTACTGTCCGATTGAAAAAACGTACATAATTCCAGCTCCTAGAACGCTCGAGTAAGACCAGCCCAATGGCGATCGCCCTATTTATTCATTATGCATATGCTCAAAAATTCTCGAACATGTAACTGCATCACACATTTTCAGCCATCTTGAATCAAACTAGTTTATTCATTTCGAAATAGCATAAATTCATACATAATTTACTGTACGGCTTCGAGATGTTTTAATTGAGGGCAGATGTTCATTTTATCATAAAAAAGAGTTTAAAACCTCTTTTTAAAAGAGTTTAAAACCAAACATTACCCTGGCTGCGCAGCATCATCATGCTGTCACCAATTCACTGCAATGATTTTCTGTCAGCAACAAACTTCACAACGTCGACAAGCCCTGAGCTTTCTAAACTGCAAGTGCCGAGAAGAACACCGCGTCATTACATCCCATTTAGGGCAGTAACAGACACCGCACCGCTTTTGCAATCCGAAGCCATGGACGTTCACGTGTGCACAAATATTTGAAAGGAGTCTATTTCGTAGAACCGCCCGGATCACATTAGTGTATTTTTCTGCGGCAATCGCACTATAATTGACCAAAAGGTCCACCCCTGAAATTGTATTTTCGAATTCAAAAACGGCCGTACAAAACATTGCCAAAGGCTCACTTCCGGCCGGCACAATATATTCTCGGTCTAAATTCGTCATCCGACACGGTTTAACGCCCACAGGTTCCGGCTCACACGGGCATTGGAGCGATAGAGACAGGCCACGTGGGAGACTGAGCATTTGACACCCGAGCGTACGATGTGGACCTTCCCTTCCACGGAGCCAGATTGACCAGGGACAGTCTCCTCACATTCCGAGAGGTCACACATCATTACTGCCTTTCCCGCTTCAACCTGCACCCATTCACTCATCCCTCACTCTGTAGGAGGAACGCCTCTCGCGTAATCTCCATGCGTAATCTCTACCTTGCACAGCCATCCTTCATCAATCCATCCCTCTCTCTGCCCATCCTCGTCTGCCCCAAATGCGGGGGAAAAGGCACGGTCCAACACCAAATTTGGGCTTGTGCAGGGCCCATTCCCTCCAATTAAATCTCCTGACCAATGGATGGACGCGTTGGGCGGCTCGTACCCCAAGCTCCAGAAGGAGCTTGTGACTCGAGTGGCTGAAGTTGTCGCAACCCTCCGGGTCGTGCTAAGCGCCCCCTAACTCGTTATTTAAATAAAACGCATTTCTCTTTAATGTGTAGTTCACAATTTGTCCACCCAATAGTTTAGTCTGTGTCACTTATCATGGCGCCTCGTCCTTGTACGCCTGTTCCACTAAACCACATTAATTATTATAACTGCATCACACTTTTTTCACGTTTGTATTTGAATGCAGAGTTATTTCAGAGTTTTGGAATGCGCGTGCCCTTTTTACTATGCAAGAAACTCTTGTGGACGATGCAGTTCGGTGAGCGCATGTGCACGCTGCGTCTTTGCGTTTTTGTTTAGATTCATTTCGTGTTATCGACATGGTGTGATGCATAGCATCAAGAAACAGAACATATATTTTTGTGCTTTAAAGCGCTGAAATAGGGTACATAAGCTGTGTGTAGTAAAGTGCACCTCAACGATTTATAAATCGTTACGTTCTTCAACGTGCACTCTAATCTCGGCACATTAGCATTGTAGTGTATTGTCCTCATGAAAGAATGGCTCTGACAACCAAGATCAAACTGCACGCTTTGGCTTAGTAGCACCCCATCTTAGCCACTAAGACACCACCAAGGTGATGTATTGAGATTGTTATGCGCGTTGAAGCTAAATAAAAAATAATCCTGGGGATTCACTGCACGAGACGCAACTACAAATTGTGACAAGTGTGTGGCGCCCCCGTCCCTAATATTCGTTGGCCGCTACGTTCGGTGGCCCCACCAGTCTCGGTGGGGAACATTGTGTGCGGCTGACCAGTACACACCGCTGAGCCCGGCTGCTCGCGGTCAATCATCGTCACCACCAGCACGCTGCATGTCGTCACTCGGCTGGAGGGTACCCCTACCCTCCCAGGTTCACGAACGCGAGGCTAAATCTTGACACTGGCGACAAGGGACGGAGCCCGCTTAGTGACCGAAGCCACCGAAAACGCCGAGACACCGCCGGCCCAACGCCGGCCGCCATTGCGCGATGCCGCTGCACGGGAAGCTCGAGCCGTTCGACGGTGAAGGGTGCGCCTGGCCGGTCTACGAGGGATAAGTTGGCGTGTTTTGCCGGGCGAACGGCACACCCGAGGCAAAACAGCGCCACATTTTCCTGGCCAGCTGCGAGACCTGCCTCTACGGTCTCCTGCTCGACCTCCTCAAGCCGGCCACGCCGCATGACAAGTCGCTTGGTGAGCTGCTCGCGACGTTGCGCTCGTACTTCAGACCGGCCGCGTCCACGTTAATGGAGCAATTTTGCTTCACCAACCGGAGCCCCCGAGAAGGGGAGACGCTCGGGCAGTTCGTCGCAGCGCTGCGAGTGTTAGCGAGCGGCTGCTTTTTCGGGGACCAGCTCGAATAGCTGCTCCGGTACCATTTCGTCTGCGGCATCAACGATCCCGCCATGTAGACGCGACTCCTGGAGCTTCCCGACCCCTCGCTACACGGCGCCGTAAAGGAAGCGCTGGCGATGGATCCTGCGGCCAAGGAGGCAGGCGAGATAGCGCGTGCAGCCGGCTCACCGTCGACGGAGGCGGCGGTGAACAAGATGGCGACACGGCATAGCATGTGTAGTCGCTGCGGTGGTGACCCCCCCTCCCCGTCACACTGCCAGTTCGCACAAACGGAGGGCATTGCTTGTGGAACAAGAAGGCACATTGCTAGGGCGTGCCGAGGGGTACGACGGCGGACGGACGGAAGCGGCAGCCAGCGTCGAGAACATGTACCGCGCTAGCCCACGGCCAAGCGAGTCGGCGCAAGGGTAGGCGGCGGGGTAGTGCGGCAGCAGATTCGTCTGCAACGGCAGGCCTTCACGTCGTTGCCGAAGAACCGTACAGTTTCGACAGGTGGCACACGGGCGTTCTTCAGTCGTCTTAGCCACCGTATATGCTGACCGTCGAAGTCTGCGGGCATCCCATCTCCATGGAGGTAGAAACAGGGGCCAGCGTTTCGGTAATGGCCGGGAAAGCCTTCAAGCGCACCTTTCCTGGCGTGTCCATCGAGTCATCGGGCATCGTGCTGCGCAGCTACTCCGGACAGCTCGCGCACGTCGAGGGTCAAGCCCAGTTCAGCGTTCGCCTTGGCCACAGGGAGGCAACCATGCCTATGTACCTGACCAAGGGGCCATCACCGACGCTGCTGGGCCGGAAATGTATCCAGGCGCTGGGCGTGCGGATGCTATAGTACCAGGTGGACGTGCATGTGGTGGACGACGTCCCAAGCCTCCTGAACAAGTTAAAATCCCTGTTTCAGCATGGAGTGGGCACATTCACTGGCACGGCAGCAAACAATCATGTGCCAGAGGGAGCCCGGCCCCGGTTTTGTAAGCCGCGCCCGCTGCCCTTCGCCCTGATGGATGGGTTAACCCAGGAGCTGCAACGGCTGCAGCGCGAGGACATTTTGGTGCCCGTCAAGTCTTCGGAGTGAGCCGCTCCCTTCGTGCCAGTCCTGAAGCAAGACGGCAGTGTAAGGATTGGTCCCCATCGTTGACTACTATAGGCCACGTCATTTCCCAGGCAGGCCTAGCCCCCCCATCCCGCAAGGTTGAGGCTGTGCTCAAGGCGCCCAAGCCACATAACAAAACAGAGCTGCAGAGCTACGTGGGCCGGGTAAACTTCTACACGATCTTCCTGCCTAACCTGTCGTCGCATCTGCAGCCGCTGCATCTTCTGTGTCGAGATGGACAGCAGTGGGCCTGGAAGAATGAGCAGGACTTGGCCTTCTAGGACAGCAAGGAGCTGATCAACAAGGCTCTGGTGCTAGTGTAGTTCGATCTGGTGAAGCCGGTCGTCTTGACTGTAGATGAGTCGCCATACGTTGTAGGAGCCGCCCTGGCCCACCGGGAGAGAAGAATGGCCACGAACACCCTGTGTAATTTGCTTCCCGTCGGCTTTATGCGGCGGAGCAGCGGTACAGCCAGCTGGACCAGGAAGGCCTGGCCCTCATGTTCAGGGTCGAGCGCATCCACCACTACCTATGGGGCCGGAAGTTCGAGGTGGTCATGGACCACAAGCCGATGCTGGGACTGCTGGGGCCTGACAAGGCGGTTCTAGTGCAGGCATCGCCTCGAGTGCGATGCCTGCACTAAACTTTTTTTTAACGCCAGTGGTGCGCTGGGCCTTGAGGCTCGCTGCCTACAGACCGGCTGGTCTACCCTTCGGGGAAGGACCTGGCCCATTCTGCCGCCCTAAGCTGACTGCCCCTGCCGGAGGTGCCTGCTGCCGTTCCTGAACCGGCCGAAGTGTTCATGCTGGAGCACGCTTACCCGGAGGTGCTTTTCAGATCGGCAGTGTCGCATGCGACCAACCGGAACCCAGTCCTGTCGCAGGTGGTCGAGCCGCTGTCCCGAGGGGAAGATTTGGCTGAGCAGACGTACAGCAACAAGGCCGCCGAGCTAAGCCTGCAGCAGGACTGCATGCTGTAGGGTTCCAGGGTGGTGATTTCTCAGAGTCTGCGGTCCAGGATCCTGCAGTTGGTGCACGCAGGTCATCCAGGCGTGTAGAAGACCAAGATGGTGGCTCGGTCCCATGTTTGGTGGCCTGCCCTGGACCAGGACATTGCTCGCATGGTGCAGAGCTGCCAAGTCTGCCAGGAGAACCAGCGAGCCTCGCGCCATGTGGAGATCACCCCCTGGCCGTTCACGGAGAGACCCTGGTTCCGCCTGCACGTGGACTTCGGGAGCCCCTTCAGGGGCCACTGCTTCCTGATTTGGTGGATGCCTTGTCCAAGTGGGAGGAGCTACTGCCAGTCACCACTCCCTCGGCAGGAGCAACCATTGCGGCGCTGCGGCAAGTCTTCGCAGCCCAGGGGTTGCCGGACGTCATCGTGTCCGACAACGGTCCCGCTTTCGCCAGCGAGAAGTACCTGCCCTAGCTGACGATGAACGGAATCCGCCGTATGATGGTTGCGCCTACCACCCAGCGTCGAATGTTGCTGCTGAGCGGATGGTGCATACAGTGAAAGACAAGCTCAAGAACAGCAAGGCTGGGGATTTCCGGACGCAGGTTGCCCGAGTCCTTTTCCTGTACCGAACCACACCCCACGACGTCACGGGCCGTGCACCCTGTGAGCTCCTTTTGGGCCGGATGGTGAAGACACCGTTGGACGTGTTGCACTCACACCACCGGTCCACAGCGCTCCTGAAGCAACTCAAGCAGAAGCTGGCCGCTGACCGAGGTTGCCGTCTTTGGCCTTTGCCGGAGTCTGGGTCTCCGGTCTTCGCAAGGAACTTCCGGCCTGGTCCACGCTGGGCTGCAGGGAATGTGGTCTCTCCTGCGAGTCGTCACTGCTCGTCCGCATGTCGGACGGGACCACGTGGCACCGGAACGCCTACCATGTGAGGCCTCTCCTGGTGACCTCAGCCGCCCCTTCAGGAAGCCAGCAGGCAGGGGAGCCAGCTACACCGACTGCTGCCAGCATAGCACCAGGGGCTGGTGCTAGTCGTGCCAATGTGGGAACACTTGCAAGTCCGGTGCGACCTGCAATACTGGCGGACTGTGCAAGAGTGAGACAGGCGGCCCCCGATGCTCTCTCACCTTCATCGACACCGGTGCTCAGGCAGAGTGAGAGACTGTGGAGACCGCCGGATCACTACTCACTAGGGTGACAGGTGTAGGTTTGTGTTTGTGTTGGACGAACAAACTTGGGGGTGAGGGGTGTAACAAGTAGATGGCACCCCCCGACTCTAATATTCGTTGGCTGCTAAGTTCGGTGGCACCAAAAGGCTCGGTGGGTAACATTGTGTGCGGCTGACCAATAAACACCGTCGAGCACGGCTGCTCGCGGTCAGTCACCCTCAGCACCAGCACGCTGCATGTCGTCACTCGGCTGGAGGGTACCCCTACCCTCCCAGGTTCACAAACGCGGGGCTAAATCATGACACAAATGAACATAACAGGTATATATTTATTATTAGTCTGGCATCTAGCTCACCCTTAACGTCTGAGAGAAAGTCAGGAAGCACCCAGTAAAACCAAAAGCTGTACTTAAACTTATTCTTAGCGTGTGCATAAAAACTATTTTAGATGCGACTGCATCTCATTCACTCGCCTTGTACCTCCATACAGCGTTGTTGTCCGTCCGCACCCCTCCCCCATTCTCCTCTCCGCGCGAGCTGCGCTCTCCGCCGCCCACCCCTCTCCTCTCCGATAGCGAACACTCTCTCGCCAGGGGCATTGGATTGGATTCGATTGAATTGGCTTGGATTGCCTTGGCTTCGATTAGATTTGTTTTAATTTGGATTGGATTAAAGTGGATTGTTTTGGATTGTGTCGCGTCTTAGCCGCGCCACGTTGCATCATAGCCACAGCAGGGGGTTCACGGCAAGTTTTACGCCATTGGAGAATCAACCTAACGGAAACAACAACGGAACCCCCTATGCGTCGCATCTACACAGGGGTTCCCGCGAGGCGAAGTGCGAGTATTTTTTAACTTTTTTTAACGCCAGAAAGGATATTTTTACCATTATTTCTACATTGCGGTAACAACATCTTGATAAGAAACTGCTGCGGCTGATATTGACTTATTTCTTTTCATGACACACTAATCGATCGGTGCAGAACAGCCAATTGGCGCGTACACTTAAGTGGCCGATTAAGCAATGAAAGCAGCCCTGTTTAGATGATACTTCACCTCCCAGAACGTGTCTTGTTTGACTACATTAGAGGTATATTACACGCAAGTATTCATTTCTTTTTACAAAGTGTCATTACCGAGGAAACCAGGACTGACATAAATGAGTGTTTGGAATATTGAGAACGATGTAAATTAGCATGACACACCATATAAATTAATAAAGAATAAGTACGTTCAGCAGCTGCTGAGAAAGCTCTTTGGAGTGGTCAATAACGAAACACACTTCAAGAAATTTTAGTCAAGGAGGTTGTCTGGAATATACGAAATAAATTGGTGAACTCATTATTACCCTACGTTATTGCGATGCAAGTTCTCTTTATTACTCCAACACATCTGCATTCAACAGAGTTCACTAATTTGCTGGGTGGCTTCAATAACTCATCTTAGTGTAATTTAGGTGTCCTTCATAAAAGGTTTGTTTCCCCAACATAACTGACATGCGTTGTGCCAAATGATTTGAGTATTTTTGACTGGCACTCTTTTGGTGTTAAAGTTCAAGCAGGTTTGTTTTGGGGGAAAAGGCCTCCCTATTTGGGGATGCATGACATTTGGCGTTCCCCGTAATTTATGTTAAGTAAAGGCAGTTGTGCTATCGATCAAATGGCAAAATGGTGAAGGCAGGGGGGGATGTTGACAGATAGTGCTGAAGGAGCTAAAGCGTTTTTCGTCGCCCACTCCGTGGTGATTGCATTTGAAAAAGTAAATTCATTTATTGGTGTATCCATTTCTCTTTAGGCCTAAGATGACAAGTGTTTCCGCATTTTTCCGGCCATATTTTGTTGAGGATACACTACTTTCCCTGTGAATATACAGAAAACTACATAATGCATGTGCGAAACTGGGTGGTACGAATAGAACTGCAGTATTGTCTGGTGTTGATCGGTTTTGAGGCATAGCGAAGCTGAGTTGATTTAGGAGTCTTTCTCCATAACACGCCGAGCCAAAATGCCTTGCCCAAGTATGTTTTCTTGCTAAACTTAATCCTTGTCTCGGTCGAACTGAGGGGATCCAGGGGATTACCTCAGCGTAATCTCCTGGACATAAAGTAAAGCACATAAAGCATTGAACGACGCAACTAGCTTCTATTTATTTCCTATTCCCTAAAGTCTCCGCAATCATTCTCAAGCTTCCGCTCTTCTACACAGAGTAAAATCTGTGCGCTGAACGGAGGGGGCTAAGAATAAAAAAAAACTTTCTGAACCATTCAACAAGAACCACTGCGCCATCAACTTTATTCCCTGTTCCAGATGCCGTAATCCCAGACGGGGTTAAAAAATAGAAGTTTTTGCTTCTTCAATACAGTCGCCAACAAACTTTTCCGCCTAACTTCACCCTGTGCCCTTCGCGACTGCTCACCCGACGCTATCGTCGACTTCTCCAGTAGAGAAAATGGAAACCCTTCAGTCCGAGTGCTTTCTCCCTGGTGAGCTTCAGCTGGTGGACAGAGCGCAGGCGGCACAGAGTGCATATGAGCTTCAGTAAAACAGGCGCCGCTGATGCACTTGGGAGGTCAGAATTAAAATACAATCATTTCTTCCGCCTCCTTCCCACCCACAACTGATTACCGAATGTGAAAGGGGTGAGAGAGACGATATCACAAATTTTGTAAAAACGACGGCATGTGGTGACATCAGCCATAACTTTCTGTAACTCTTAGATGACCGATGCCGTAACCAAAATACTTTGAAATGGTAGAATAGGAGCCGGCGAATACACAAAATTCTTTGTGCGTCATGCCCACCAATCACATTGGCATAACCTGAACACTTCTCAAAAGGGCTCTGAAAAAATAGGTTTTAGACCGCTCTAAACTTCTCTTAACGGCTTCGGTAGCAATAAATTATTGAAAAGAATCAGGGCATACCATCTTCTATAGTAGCTCCACAGTACCAGAAGGAGTACCATCACACTGGGTACAGAAACACGCTGGCAACTGAGAACAAAACTCAAGTCTCACAAATCCAAACCAGTTGAGAAAAGTTGAAAGGACATTCACGGCCCTTCTACCAATTTAATACAACATTTTATGTATGCCAGTGTTTCGTGACTTATTTATGGGTACACTAAATATCAGAAAAGAATGATGACATTTTGAACACTTTAAAATGTCCCTAACCACAACAGCGTATATAGCATTGTCATAATAATTGTGTGCATCAAGACAACGATGGAAAATTTGCGAATGCAAGAACAACGCGCAACTCCACTCGGGTCACTCGTTAATCTGCATCTCTTGTTCTTTTCCGCAAGTTGGATGTGGTAAGCACACTGAGTTGCCACATTGAGTCATTCCTTATTAAAAAGTCATTCAAGAGTTGTGAAAGTGGCTGACGCCATTTTCAAGAAAACAGCAGTAGATGTGGGCAGGAATGCGAGTCGGTTCAGAATAATATTGGGTGTGTGTTCAGTGTAAAGGAACTACACATAAATCACTTGACCACATCAGACTGAAAACGATTGGAAAGAGCCGAATGTCGACACAGGACGTCATCGAATTTCGAAAAGGCCCATAAGAATAGAGTTCCTTTTATGTAACCAAAATAAACTTTTTGCAGTTTAAAGGGCCTTGAATTGACTTCTCACGTATGACTTACATGAAGCACAAAGACAACATCGTAAGTAGTACGTCCAAGTTTTTACGTGCTTCAACTGCATGGTAAACAGAAGATTCCACTTGGAGGTGACAACAGCATGTCGATGAGAGGTTTTTCAGACAAGTCGGGTTATTCACAGTTCTACGGGGTGTCCAGCCGTTATTAACCTAACCGAAGCAAGAACTCTAAGGAGAGACGAGAAGAAAACAATACGATCGAAGCTATTATGCGGAAAAAAACAAAGATCACTACAGTTTTCTCAGCATTGAAGAGAAAACTACAGCCGGGGGTGACATGCAGGTCAGAAGTTTTTTAGCGCCTAATACGAAGCCTGAATACTTTGATGCAGTGTCTGCGCTTATTCGTAGCCGATGTTGCAGAGCTTTCGGCTACGTTCTCTTGTAGTAGTAGTTGCAGAGCTCTGAAGAATCGCCGTTCACTTATGTGTATGACGAGCCAAATGAACCCATGTCACTATCCCCGGCAGAAATCATCGCCGTACGGCAACAGTTGCACGACGGATAAGAAAGGCCATTCTGAACAGGAGTAGAGAAGCCCTTTCCGAACCGTAAAATCTTTGTGAAAAATATGGCACCGCGACTACTTTAAAGGAACAGGGGCCACGGTCGAGCAAAAGGAGGACGCGCTAAATTATTGTTAAAATGCGATGCGGCGCTAATTGAAGGCCTTGTTGGAAGAACATTTTGCCAAATGTGCTCAACAAAAAGCTATCTTTCTCTAGACGGGGAGAAACAATCCTGCCTAGCTTAAACGGACAACAATTAAAGTAACAGCAGATTGGCGAACCCCAATTGTTCCCGTAAGGGCTGCCTAAAATGACCAGCCACAGCCCAGCGTAATGCAAGGTGGCCAGTTCTAAGCATGATTAATATTATCATGAAGGCAATTGAAGAAGAGCAAGAGTACTGCCCTTTTGGGCCTGCGCAGTGCTACTTCTTCTTCTTTATTCAGCGTTCACTTTGAATGCCTCACTGACCTACCTCAATTAAACACTATCTAAAAACATATGCGTTCAAACGCGTAGTGGTCATTGCTTTGCGCTTTCAAACATTTGAATACGTAAAACGTTAAAAAGAAGGGATTTACAGGGCAAAATCTACTTTTTTTTATTCGCGCGTTTTTGAATCTGCAAAAATATCGTTCGTGGGCAGGCTCAAAAACTGAGAAGCATTTGGCTGTCATACTCGTAGACAATTTAAAGTTTCCAGTTTGTGGTTTTAAATTCCAATATTGAAGTGCAACAATCATAAACATCGAAAAACATCAACATCAACAGTGATCAACAGTTACGAAAGAACACCATTCAGCTCCCAACAGGGTTACGTTTTGTTTTTTCTGTTAGCCTCTTTCTGGTTCGCACCAGTTTACTCGTCTTCCGACCAAACAAAGAGTATTACTGGTGTTGTGATGATGTTAAAAAGAAACCGCGGGGATTATATAAAGATGAAGGCGCATGGTAAAACGCCCTGAAAGTTGTTGACCATTTGTTCCCAAACAGCTATGTTGAACCGTTTTATAGCTACCCGCTAATTCTTATTTCTTTGCTTGCTTGGGTTGCGATTCGGTGTTCTTAAAAATCGCAGATCGGGATCATGTTTATTTCCAGCAAAAAAACCATTTCGATTTCTACTACTACTTACGGTTCGGTTTCGTTTCAACATCCCGTTTTAGGTTGTTTCTCTTCCATCATAACTCGGCCACACATTGAAGCAAAGGACTTGCCAAAACACATTCGCCAATATGGCAGCATGGCTATATCCACACCAAAAACCTTGGTCAAGTTAGGGCGTGTAAATCAGTTGGGAAGGTAAAGGAGTTTCTACACAAACAGGAAAATATTTGTGACAGGGGCAACGCATTTTTTGTGCACAGGAAGTTTTGTGGTGGCATCCTGGGGGCCTCAGTCGATGGGGCGTACACGTAGTTTATAGGTTTCTGTGCCAGTAGTTAAGGAATTGCTTCTCCCACGAGCGAGGCTAATATATCACAAGACAAGCCAGCGTATCTGCTTTTAGGATTTTTCTTCAACCTTCAAATTGTTTAATATTTGGGACTGTCAAGTTTTATGTTTCATTTATAATACCCTCCTTTCAACAAATTATCAGGTGTTTAAAGCGAAACTGTAACAATAAAGGCTGGTTTAATGATATAGGATCGCCTCTACGAAGTTTTATTTTAGGCATGTTGCAGAAAGTTTTATTAGGTTTTCAACAATAAAGACAATGCTCAAAGTTTAAAATGAGAGACCAGAGAATCATACTTGAAAATACCCAAATAAATATTCTATAATATGGCTCATCTCGTGAAAAATGATTTGAGAATAGATGTGAACAAAGAACGGGCTGTACTACTGCAATGGGCGAATTGAATGCGAAAGTTGTCGCGAAAAGTGCAGAAAAAATGACAGTATAAAACATTGGAATAACCCATTGTGACTTCCGAGACATTACAGAGGAGAGTTTTGCCAAGAGAAAATACCTGGTTCAGATGAACACTTTTTTCTGTGAAAGAAGAAAATGATCGCAAAGAACAGCCCGACGATAAAACAAAAAAGAAAATTGACTTTTTGTTACGTGGGAGTGCGGGTAGTGCGCAGGAAGTTTAGGCGCTACGCCAGATTTGCAGCAGCAAATATATTATGGCTTTGTATAAACTGGGCTCAATCAAAAATGAAAACGGGAAACATAGCGAATTGTGTTAGCATAACATGTAGTCGGTAATTTTAAAGTAGTTTTATATATCCCTTCAGAACAAGTTTGCATTACTTGCCTGTAGCAAGGGGGCCCTTGTGTACATTCATCTTTACTATGCGCTAGAATATATGGACGACAGATTGAAATAAACACAGATACGGCGCCCTCACAACTGCACTTTTTTTTAAAGAAGGAGCATACATACAGACTGCCGGCAGAGGGTGCGGAATCATAGTAGGCATTGCACTGCATGTTTGCATTTTGATATACTTCATGCAGCGATGGTCCTAAGGACGGCTGGTTGACACATTTTTCAACTCGTTTTTTGGTTCCGTAGGCTTCGAGTATCACCGTAGCTGTTTTGCATGTCTGTTTGCCTCGGACCTTCGCCCGTCTTGTTTCCCCTAGTGAAGACGAAGCTTAAGCAACTGACGCTGTTAGCCTTTTTATGTTTTTGTACATGCACATTTAGAACCTTTTATTGAAAATACGAGTAAGCGCCAGCGACACAAGAAACGGTATGTAATAAACAATCCGCCATACTAACGGAGAAAACAAGAAACAATATGCTGAGACGTAAGGACACACAACGCTGGGGTAATGTGGAATATATTAAATTATAGGAGAAATTCAGATGAAATGCCTCAAGAAAAACAATATGAATTGAAAGCTAGACACATGAGGAAGCTTGTGAGTAAATTTTAAAAATGTAGTACTGCAAAGTAAGGATGCACGCACTAACAAACTAACAACGTAATACTACTAAAAAAATGAACGACATGATTAAAGTAGCAGAACACTTTTTCGTCAGGCGATTTGCCAGCGCCTTTGGAGCGGAAGAAACTAATAGCCTTAGGATCTTTGTTCGTTAATTCTAATTACTGAGAAGGGAGCACAAAAGGTGTTCAAGCCGCAAAAGTGGAAATGCTGCAGGTAGCTGATAACGATGGCATTCCAATAAATCTCCAAAATGCGGGAGGAGATATTGCACTCGAAAGGATTGTTGCACCCTTTATAGACAAAACAAAAGTCTATACATGTATATAGCCTGGAATAATACCATTATTAATTTGGTTCACACAATAGAACACACAAAGATCGTCAGAAGGTGAGATTCATCATCCTGCTGCTGATTGTATGCAGCTGTTTACATACAAATGGTTACCTTAAAAGCGACTGCCTAGACTTAGGATAACCCAGGGCACAGGTTTTGTTCGGAAACAAATGTTCGAAAATATACCACATTCCTCCAGTTATTGAGCAGAAAAACTTGTAAAAGTAATAAACCTCGGAACACGGTAAGTGTGAACTCTAAAATATCTACTTTAAAATAGCGTAAAGAAATCCTATAGCTTTCAAGGACAAGGAAACAAAGCAGACAAGTATTACTCCTAGATAAAATATATAAGGTATTCATTGTCAGCATAATATTTTTAAAGCTAAGAAAACAGTTCCTCATTGAAAAGAGTATATGACATTATATTTTGCGCCGCCAAAGTTGTTTATATTAGTTCTAGAGAGAATATTTAAAAATCCTTAAGAAAAATATAGAGTTTTAAATAAATTGGGAACACCAGAGCTATTTGAGGATTGCTGAATAAATAATCGTGTTTGGCGATTGAAGAAAACAGCTTCAGAACGTTCTTGCGAAGTAACAATCATACAGTATGGTGATGGGAGTAATGATAAATTTAAAAAAAATGTAAAGCAACAAAAAATAAGTGTTTTGAAAGAAGCGGTTTACTAGAGGTAAGGAAACACCTACAGAAGAAGAAGAATAAGTTTTTCTTTGAAAAGTTTTTGTGCTAATTCAATATAATGGCGGCGACAGCTTACAACCACACCCGCAACAGTAACCCGTGTAGGGACAAAATTTCCAACCAACTAATGCAAAACCCCCATCATGCTGTATTACAAATCTCTCCTGTGGTACATCTGACGAGTGAAGGTTGACGGGTTCCTTGAACCCGTAGCGGAAGAACAATGCAAACACAATCATTTTCAAATCAGCAAAACCTTTAACCTCAAGATTCTAAGGCCTATTTCGGGAATTTTATGTGTCGGAAAGCTGTTTAAAACATAGTAAAAAACCATCTCTCGCCCAATATTCAAATCAACGGTTACTTTCATCACAAGATGTATGACTTCGGCCCATATCTTCCAACGCAATTAAAACTTATAGAGCTTGACAAAGAAGAAGCACTGGACAATTGAATAGGCATTGTAAAAGGCACATTTGTGTCCTCGATTGTAAGAGGGTCTTCTACAATGTTTCCTACGAAGCCATTCTTCAAGGCCCCGGTTCTACAAATTATAGCGAATGCAGAGCAAGAGTGGGCATTTTATTCGACACATTCCCGAGCATACAAAAGGCCAAACCACATGATAAGCTAGTGTCCTCACTCCTCTAGAAATTTAGCGTGAAAAACTTCTTATTGTCACTAAAAGCCATCCCACACTAACACCATGCTACCTTCTTCGACGACCTAACATTCAGGGTCTCCACTGGATCTAAAGGCGACCAGCCTTACGCACTTCAAGGAGCTATCCAGGTGACCCAATAAATCCTGCAAGCCCCAGGACTCGACCGCGCTCCCGAAGATAGTGCCCATTTATTCCTGTGCAAAGGACTTGTATGGAACGTCCACACCTCATACCGGTCCCAGGACTTAGCTTTAAGGACAAACCCGTCCTAAACTCCAAACCTGGCCATTCTACGCTTTAAATAGAAAAGATGGCTCAGGTGCCCAGACTATCATTCCCTCTCGATGGACTCTCAACCAACTTATGCACCTCATCCGCAGAATCTCGAAACAATATTGTGCGCTACAAAAACTGGCACTTTCCGAATAAACCACGCCTTCCTCATAGGCAAAAGTAAATGCGGGACACCGTATTTGGAGCTGAAATTCGTGGAGAAGGGGGAAATACGCATCGCCATTCGCCGAGCCTACAAGGCCGCCCTTGGGCTATCCCCGAAAACATGCACAAGAAAACTCGTATGGTTTAGCGGACATACCACATGGGAGCAACTGAAAAAAGCTCGCCGCATTTCTGAATTCACTCTGCTCAAGCCAACACCGAACCGGCATGATACGCTGTGGTTAACGGCTTGTCTAAAGGCCTTCTCACCCAGCGGGAAAAGAGGCAATGCATATTTCTATCTATCCAAATCTACATAAAAGTCGCAACCATCTCTTGAAATTTGCAGTACATCTTTAACAACGCACGCCGAGTAGCCCGGATACGAGGCCTAAGAAAACGTTTTTCAAACTATCTCTACTTCCTACACTGATGCCTCTGCGTGTGCCAGCAACCTGCCCATACCATGAACGTCACTGACCCCAATGAAGTAAAACAGATGGCCGCTACGGTTTCCACGACACTTATTCAGGTTTCAGAACAATTTGTCATCGCGTGCAGCGAATCCTTGCAGTAATGACCAACGGAACGTCTGAATAAGACGATCTCGTATAGGCTGTCTATATACGTCGACGTTGAACTCAAGACTTTGGATGAGGTCTTCCCTTATGTCATGATTGCGTGCAACACAGTGACCCAGGAAAGCACGCAGATGACACCGTTAGAGTTTGTCTAAGGAAGACGGTCGACCACGATGCTTTACGCTATGCTTCCGCACGTAGAAGACGAACACCTCAACGCCGACGTCCAAGCATACTTTCAACGTTCGGACGAAGCTTGCCAGCTCACTCGAGTTCATGTAACAGACGAGCAGCTGGTCGTTGCCAGACTCTACAACCTCCGATGCCGAGACGCCAACTACCACCCTTTGGATGATGTGTGGGTTTGGACTCCCATCCGATGACCCGGACTAACTAAGAAGCTTTTGCAACAGTATTTCGAACACTACCAGATTCTATGACGTATGGGACAACGTATCTACAAAGTTATCCCCGAGGGTGGTTCCGAAACATCACGAAGACGGATGCGGCCCAAAGTCATCGACGTGCTTCGCTAGAAACCTTACTATGCAAGATGACAGACTTTTTTGTTCGTCAGCACTGTCCTATATTTAGGCTTCGGGTCGATGCACTTTTAAAGGGGGTCAATGCCGCAAACTATGTATGGGTTTGTGTATTTATTGTTTCTTTTTACTGCCCGGCTACGCCCGGCTGCGTTACCTGTAAGCGCGTCTTCCATTCTTTATTTTTATACCGCAGGGGCTATCTCATTCGGATAAGTAGACTGGTTCGCCTAACGTCACTAGCCCCGAAAAATCTTCTTTGATCTACAATGTTCTGGAGGTATATCGACGGTTCTAGAAACACTCGCGCCGAAAGATGAAAGCCTAAAGAGCAGAGGCGGTCGCATTCGAATTGCCGACGCTTGCATTCGCAGGTCACTTTTTTGGCTGCTTATTCGCCGCCTGAGTACTTTCGACTTGTTAGGGGAGCACCAGTTCGCTCCAGTAAACTTGTTCTTACTTTAATACGCCTTCATCTTCTTTGACTACGTGAAAATATTGTCGCTAACCATGCATTTTGTTTACTTATTTATTTTTTTTGTTTTACTCCCGACTGCTCCAGTCTGTGGTATCGGTGTTATCTGTGCGCCAAGAAAACCACATGTTTCATTGTTTTTATATATGGCGAATGTGTGGTCTTTTCTGATAGGGAGGGCGTTCCGAACTAAGGTGAACAGCCTAGAAGTATCTCGTTTCTTCTGGGTTTTATTCTGTGGTTGTAGCCCAAAGATGTTTTCCAGCAGAGCCCACGCTGCGGCGTTGGATTCGCCGGGACTCGGCTACGCACTTCACATTTCCACTGCTGCTTCACCACCAGTGTATATTTTGAGTTGTTAGGGTTGTATATTGAGTTGTATATTTTGAGTTGTCGCCCCAATAACCTTATTTTCCTTTAGGACAGCTGCGTCCTCTTTTTCTACGTGACATATGGTAAGCTGCTGGGTACATGCAGCCGAATCCATCGTCAAGCCTACAAACGAGCCCAACTCGTGTCAGCCGGCAACAGCAAGTTCTCCAGCCAGAGTTTCGACTGCTCCCGGATAACGTGAACAAAGAAGACGACGTGAAAACCACCATGATTAACGCAGCCACCATTACCAGCACTTCCTATCCTGTACCCGTTCTTCAGCCACCAAGGGAGCCACAATCCTTCCATGGGTCACCTTCGGAAGATCTGGAACACTCGTTGGAGCAAGTCGAGCGGGTCGGGTTGTTTAACCGATGGGACTGCAGGAGACAGCGATTCAAGTGTTCTTCTACCTTGAGGATTCAGCAGGTATTTGTTTCGGAAACCATGAGAGCTCTCTAGAAACTTTGAACGACTTCAGAAACCAATTCCTAATGACGTTCACCACGGTTGCGCGAAAACAGCAGGCCGTTGTCTAGCTGCAAACGCAGACACAACACCCTTACGGAAGCGTTGTGTTTGCCGAAGAGATGAAGAAGCATTTGAGACTTACTTATCCTTGCATGGCGGAAGCAAAGAAGTTACGCTTCCTAATGCGCGGTGTGAAGGAGGAACTGTATGCTGGACTAGTCTGTAATCCGACCCAAACGGTCACCGAATTAGTAACCAAACCCAGCACTATTGCGAATGCCCTCGCTATGCATGCTAAGCAGTATTGCGGCAACGTTGTTGGCACGACGAAATTGAATTGCGTCGACAGCAAGCCCATTCGTGCTGATGGCCTACCCGATACTATACGCGCAATGCTGAGGGAGGAGCTGCGGAAACTTCTCCCAATGCCGCCGCAACCCCAATTCACTCCTTTACCGGCGTAATAAGGGAAGAAGTGTAGCAAGCGCTGGGAATTTGAACGACGCCAGAAGCACCTCGTGAGCCGCAAGCCATGTCCTACGCGGCTGCTATCCGCCGACATCGCCCACCTGTACCCTATCATCACAAGGCTCCGTACCGCCGTTCTTATCGGCAGCCCGACCACCTGCGGTACAATCCCCGTCCCAAGGAAGACCGACGTGTAGCAAACGCCAGGTAATCGTCCGCTGTGCTGCCACTGCAGAGAGGCCGAAAAGGTCTACCGTCGCTGCCCCTACCAGATGCTCGGTTTGCGAGCCTTCTCCTTCGATGCACCACGTCCCCGGCACGGCCAGCCACCTACTGAAATCGAAGACTACCTTTCCAACGCCAACCTAGGTCCAGTGCGCTTTTACCATCCGCCTTCACCTTACTTATAGACTTCCTGCATGGGAGTTCTATTAGCCCGCGTAGGGGAAACTAAAAGCAGCAACTTTTGGAGGTAAAGTTCAGAGATGGTAAAATTACTTCTAAAAAGTAATAAATTACATTAATAATTACTTTACTAGATTTTTTTAAAATGTAATAAATTACATTACGAATTACAGAGGCCGAAAGTAATGACATTACATTACTATTACTTTTCAGAAGTAATGAAATTACTTTGAAATTACTCTGAAACGCATGAGAAGGGTACGAAGAGGCACGACAATGCAGGCAGAGCTGTCATCGAAGCGTTGTATCCTTCGCGTTCGTAGAGTTCCAGTGCCCAGAGACTGTCTGGGCAATGGAGCTCTACATGGTCAACTTTTCTTGGCCAACTATTTATGCCGTCAGTAAATCGGACAGCCTATATCACAGTCAAAACTAATTGGGAAAGTGGTGAGTAACTTCCGTGAAATTACTGGCCTTAACAAATTTATTACATTGCTAAATTACCAACACTCAAAAGTAATGCATTACATGTCTCATTACAGCAGAAAGTAATTAATTACTGCAATTTAATTACTGTAATTCTATTACTGCGAAGTCTGGCAACGTTGCACAATGCCGGAAAATGAAAAACCTTCACCAACGCATCGACTCGCCGAAGAGCACAATTCACGACATGCGCCCAGCCCAACGACCCGATCAAACCCGGACATGACTCCGGAACACGACGAACACGAAATGGCACGTCGCATGCCCGACATGGGCAAGCCTACCGCTCAGAAGACGACGATAATAACGAACGCATAGTGCTGAACCGTCGTGACGCACAACCGAGATACGATACACAGACGTACCCGGAGCACGTAGAAGGCGGCGTCCGATGTACAGTTGTCCATCGCCGGGTTTGATGTGGTCGTCGTGAAAGACGCAGGACCGGCCTACTCGGTGATGAGTGGGTCATTCTGGTGTAGGCTGAAGAAAGTTACGACCAGATGGA
This sequence comes from Haemaphysalis longicornis, assembly GCF_048455015.1. Taxonomy (NCBI): domain Eukaryota; kingdom Metazoa; phylum Arthropoda; class Arachnida; order Ixodida; family Ixodidae; genus Haemaphysalis; species Haemaphysalis longicornis. The sequence continues at coordinate 88,726,149 of NW_027526214.1, read as the reverse complement.
AATTTTTGGCGACACTCCCCTACGCACGTCACTTTTTTGACTGCTGCTACCACGCCTGCATATTCCTTGAATTGCTACGGGAGCACAAGTTCGCTCCAATAAACTTGTTTTCCTTTAGGACAGCTGCGCCCGCTTTGTCTACGTGACAATTTGTCGACACCCGAAGGGCGACGTCAGATGGTTTGACAATGTATTTTAACGGCTGACATGCCATGACCCAATTGTCACTTGCTCTACATACCGTAAATACATCGCCCATTATCCTTAAACATAGCTGTTGTTAGTTCTGCCTAGCCGCCACGTAACAATATTAAGCGGGCGCTTTGAACCACCAACATTTTAATGTTGAACTCTAAGGGGATATACCATGGTAGGCGTCTTCAATCTCGAACTGAGTAAACAGTGATGGTGGTACAAATGTCCCGATTGCTTATTTTCAACGGTTGCTTTTAAGTGCGAATGCACTTCTTAAGCGACCCTGAACCTGCGTCCACCGGCGATGTCCGCGCATGTGGAGATGGGCGCACGCAGCCTGGCCGCTGACATGGCACATACCCACGTGGGGGATTGGCCAGGAATCTCCTCGTCTTCCTTGGTAACGGGGGAGATGGGCGCGCGCTGCCTGGCCGCTGAAATGGCACATACCCACGTGGGGGATTGGCCAAGAATGGGGCGTGAGGAGGGCTAATGCACCTGCCTAAAGGAGTACTGACACGAAATTTCAAAGATGAGATCCGCTCTAGCAATCAAGTACAACGACAACACAAATAGGTGTCTGTGAATAAATGCATCTTTCTTTCTTTGTAGTTGTGTGTGTGTGTGTGTGATTTCTCTTTCGCGAACATTACCGAACTGCGCAAATTCAACTCGTGCATTCGCACTTTCACATTCTTCCCCTCGGGGAAATGCGGGGAATTTTTCTGTGACACTCTATATTCCAGCATTTATATTCCAGTGTTAGGCGGGGTGGCATAGAGGTGAAGTATCCGCCTCGCGTGCAGAAGGGCCGTGGTTCGAATCCCAGTCCCGGACAAATCCCACCGGATTAGAAAAACCCGCGTGTTTAAGGAAATGCAAAATGAGGCTTGGGGTGCACCCTGGCGACGGTGACCATTGCCGGCAACGCACTCCGCAACCAGAGCAGGATTGGTCACCCCGGTGTAGTAATGGTCACAACCCACCGTGAATAAGCCTGTTAACCTACGGCTCTCAGTATGAGTGGCTGCGATGCACCTGACCATGGCGGTGGTTAGACCTATGACACCGTAAAGGGTGCAAGAATCCATGAAACCAGACAGCCACCCATTGTAATCGGAACCTGCCAAATTTTAACTCTAGCAGTTTTTCTGGCGAGGCGAGTCTAAAGGTGTTGTTCGAGAAATTACACGTCTATAAAACGGGTGTAAGGAGAACAGGTGGAGCCCTTGCAGTGCTCAAAATGGGCACGTGCTTTGTTACCGTGGTCTAATGCACAGAAGAGAACTGGGAGTGCAATTTCTAGTCAATAAAAGCATAGCTGGCAACATAGACGTATACCATAGCATTAACGAAAGGGTACCCGGTCTTTTGAATGGGCCTAATAAGAGGTACAAACTCAAGGTGGTACAGGGCTATGCGCCTACATCCAGCTATGACGACCAGCTAGTTGAACGCTTCTATGAAGATGTGGAATTGGTAATGGCTAAAGTAAAAACACTTTATACCGTAGTTTTGGGGGACTTAAATGCTAAACAAGGCAAGAATCAGGCAGCAGACAAGGCAGTTTGAAACTATGGTCTGGGCTGTAGGAATAGCAGGGTGCACCACGTAGTTGAGCTCGCCGGGCGCAATATTCTACGCATCATAAATACCTTCTTCTGCAAACGGGAGGGCTGGAAGTGGACGTGGAGGAGTCCGTATGCCGAGCGTAAAAAATGCAATAGACCTCATATTAGGATAACTCTGGAGCCGTGCAGGATGTGGAAGTGCTCGGAAGGGTAAGGTGTAGTCACCCTCGTCTGGTGATATCTCAGATTACGCAATATCTGAGGAGGCACCGCAACAACCTTGTACGAAAGAAGCCGATAAATGTGCAAACCGTAAGGCATAAAGTTGAGGAATTCCGGATCGCACTGCCGAATCGGTATTCAGCTCTCACCGAGAAAGAAGAGTTTACGATACAGGAATCAAGCGACAATCTTACACGCATTATTACGGAGGCTGCCGTAAAAGTGGGGGGCACGATGCCTAGACAGAATACTGGCAAACTTTTTCAGCAGACAAAATATATAATTGTAAGTAACGGAAGCTTGATGTGGGCGAGTTGGTACATACTGCTAAAATTAATCGGCGCTAAAACAGGGACGAGAGAAACACGTAACTCACAACATGGTTCGGCACCGTGTTGTGAGTTACGTGTTCCTCTCGTCCCTGTTTTAGCGCCGATTAATTTTAGCAATATCTAATTTGGAAATGACAACGCATGAAGATCTCCACCGCTGCTCACAGAATTGAACTAGCGCAGCGTTTGAAGTTTTTAATGGGCGTAAGAGAGCTGACATACGGAAATGTAATATGGAGAGGATCAAATTTGCTGTAAAGAACGAAGACCGCCTGAAACAGTGAAGAGGCGTCTAGGTGAGGGGAAAATAAGAGGTATGCACTTAAAGACAAGCAAGGCAATGTCATCATCAATAGTGGTGAAATAGTCAAAACAGCCGAGAAGTTCTATAGAGATCTATACAGTAGCCGCGACATCCAGAATAATGCCAAAAGAGAAAGTAGTTCAGAGGAGATAGACATCCCACCAGTAACGACAGAAGAAGTAAGGAAGGATTTGAAAGAAATCAGAGTGGGTCAAGCACCAGGTGAAGATAAGGCAACAGCACCGTAAATGGACCGTATTCATACAATCAATGAAGTGATAGAAGGGTGCGCGGAGTATACGGAACCCCTATATAAGCCTTCATATACTATCATAAACAATTTGACTCGCTCGAAACCTCAGCACTCATTCAGGCATTACGGATCCAGGGTGTAGACGACCATTATGTAAGAATACTAGAGGATATTTACAGTGGGTCCACAGCTACCACCTCCTCCTTAAGGAGAAAAGTAAAATACCTATAAGAAAGGGCGCCAGGCATGCAGACAGGATCTCTCCGATGTTATTCAAAACGTGTTTACAAGAAGTATTCTGGAACATATTATTGGGAACAGGTGGGAGTAAGGATTATTGGATAATACCTCAGACCTTAGATTTGCTGACGACGTTACCTTGTTAAGTAACTTTGGGGAGGAATGCAAAGCATGCTTACCGCACTGGACAAACAGAGTATAACCATAGGCCTGAAAATTAGCATGCAGGAATACAAAGTAATTAACAATACCTGCTGACGAAACAGCAGTTTGAGATAAGTGGCTCGGCCGTGGAAGTGGTAAGCGAATATATCTGCTTAGCCAAGTTGTGACCACGGATCCCAACCATGAGGCCGAGATAATTCGAAGAATAACAATTGGGTGAAGTGCATATGGCAGATCTTCTCAGATAATGAATAGCAGCATACCATTGTCCATGAAGTAGAAAGTCTATGACAGCTGCATTGTACCGGTACTCACCTACAGGGTAAAAACTTGAAGGCCCACTAAGAGGGTATAACCTAATTTGAGCATGACTCAGCGCTGATTGGAACGAAGATTACAGGTGTAACATTGAGGAACAAGAAGAGAGCGGAGTGGGTAAGGAAACAAACTTGTGTTAAGGACATATTATCAGAAATTAGGAAGAAATAATGGACATGTGCAGGGCATGTAATACGAAAGTAAGATAACCGTTTGTCATTAAGGGTAACAGAGTGGTTGCCTAGAGAAGGCAAACGTGTCAGTGGGCGGCAAAAAAAGTTAGATGGGCAGCTGACATCAAGCAGCTTGCGGGGATGAACTGGTCGCTGTTAGCGCAGGAACGGGGTAATTTAAGATTAATTGGAGAGGCATTTGCCCTGCACTGTACGTAGATAGTCTGATGATGATTATGTATATGATGATGGTGATGATGACTCCAGCACTTCAAAATGCAGTTCTAGATTTCTTCTGTACGGGTGGATTGTTAACAGTCGATTTCACTTGCTGAGAGGAGAGGGGGAGGTCGCTAGGCCCCCATGTGTGAGAGTTCATGAGTATTCGTTGCCAGTGCCCTGCTGAACAAATAAAAGGGCTATGGAGGTGCCGTAAATCGCTCCCGGGAAAGACACGCCATAAAATCGGCAACCAATCCACAGCGCCATCCCAAAGGATTGAGGGGTAATGGGTTAGCAGCCCGAAGCAGAATGGCTATTACTGTCATGAAAAAAAAAAACACTTCCCGTAGCAGAAGTCAACCTCGGTGCCCGGCGTTATGAAATCAGCGCCTATCCAGCCTCCCTATCACCGGAGTCGAGGCGCGTACCATTTACTTTTAGTCGGTAGCGCTGGCGTCGGTTATCGACTTTGGCTCAGTTTTGGTTTGGATTGGGACTTTGGCAGTTGAGATTTCGGACTTCAGGAGGGTCTTATTTAAAATTTCGTAGCTTCCTTTGTATGAAGAACTTCTGTCTTCACATTTCAGCTGTTAATTGTGGCCGTAAGTTTAACGTTGCAGCAAAAAAATACCAAAAAATGCCGGGTGCACGTCAGCGCTTACTTTACGGTGACCACCAAGCATCCACGGCACGCGCAGTGGCTTTACAAAAAATATAGGAAAACCTCGACGATAGAGGCAATAAGGAGAGCTTGAGAGCGTCAGCCTCACGGTGAACTCCGAGTCCTCGGCTGAATCAGTGGCTTTACCAAAAATATCTCTACACCTTCATATGCTCGCTCTTTATGGTGTAGAAGCATAGGAGGTCCAGCCCACGGTTTCTTACGTTGGGACCTCCTCTTGTAACTTAGAATATGTAATTGGCCATTATTGCAATTTTTACAAACTTTGAAATTTCGAAACTTTGAAGTGCTACCGCGTATTTAAAAAGCGTCCAGCGCCCATTTTAGTGAAAAGACACACTGTTTGTATGAACCGCTCACTGTGAAGATGACGGGTATCTCTTTCATGTGACGACAAATACTCCCACCGCAACTATGCAAATCAACAAGAATACTAAAATATAAATATGTGTCCGGCCTTGCTCACCCACAAAAGCTGATTCGTTGAAATCCTAAAGTCGGTGTAAGCTTCCGGCATTATTTTTACTGCCTTTTCAAGAACGGCATCTACTTTAGAAAACACACGGTCAAGGTACTAAAAACCACCCGCTAAACCGTTTTCTCTGTGTGGCATCTTAATTGCAAAGGCCACCTAATTTTGTTTCGGTTTTTGGGCTATATAGAATATTTTGTAAGTTTAGTTCCTTTGTTTTTTCTCTTAACATTTGTGAGGCATGAGCTGCTTGCATCTTGAGTTTGGGTGAATTATGTAAATTTTGTTTTAGTCTTCTGCACGCTGTTTCTTTTATTTGTTCTGCCTTTTGGTAAACCTTACATTTGCTTCTTACGAACTCGTTATTTTGGTTTATTCCACAATAGCGACAAAACGCTGACTTTAACTAAGTGTTTTTGTATTTCACATTAAATTCACATGTTTTTGAGGACCCATTCTCTATATTCGCAATCGGGGCTGTCGTGCCGCGTTCGGTTTTGTCTCGTCACGGTCTACGTCTTTTCTGTGTTAAGGCTTGATATTCATGTTTTGTCTCACAACTTTGCTTATTTCGTATTTCATTCTCATGTACTCAAATTTACTTATTGAGAGTTTCCTTCAAATCAGCATGTAAAAGAATGAAACCTGTTTCGAGCATTTAGAAAATGGAACACTGGCATCCAACCTGAAGTGTTAGTTGTGTTTGTGCTGATTTTATATCACCTTAAGAGTGTATGAGTCTACCTAAGCAATACAGCTTGTGGTATAGGCTTAACCGAGTTTTATTACGTTCACTTCCAGCTAGTCGACAAAATGCCGAATACTTTCGAACGTTCTGCTACATTCCTACCCGCACAAAGTTTGACTTACCGCGGAGATTGTTTCGGATGACCAAGGTTATGAAAACTGTGATGTCTGTTCAATCACTGCGAACCATCATTCTCGTTTTAATACCCATAACACTGTGAAAATTTTTTTGCCTTATATTCGTCATAATAAACTAGCTAGGCAGATTTTTTCACTACCAAACAAGCGCGTCTTGCTAGCGTAGCTGGCTTGTCTCTTTTATTGTACCTGACGAAGCGTTGAAATGATGACTGTTGCTTTGCTGGGGTATTTAAACCTGCCTAACGCTGAGATACCGAGTTTTTTTTTAATTTATTGATGCTGTAGTAAGTATGGTTTAAAGTTTCGGTAGTCCTCTTCAGTTATTTGCGTTTGTGTTTATTACTTAGTGTCAAGTACGGCTCTCTGCATTGAATGCATCAGATATACAGTATTGAGATGTTGCCTGCTATTCAAGGCTGTGTTGATATAGCATTGCCGCAAACTCTCATCAGTTAGACTTCTTCCAGGTGCTATTTTTGAAATGTTAAAAAAAGTAATTCGTTCGCAGTCTTACCGACTGATTCCCCGTCTGGAACGTTACGCTGCTAGAGAATATTTTGAAAACTTTTGTAGAAATTACGTATATTTAGCAAGAAACGAAATGACGAACGTTCTATTTCTTGCAGAAAGCTTACGTAAGTTCGTCCTTCGCAAGCCATTACGATATAGTTATCATCATCGACATTTTTTTCGATGCTTCGAGTCATTGCAGAGTTTAGACAGAGCAGAGTGAATTTTTTAAGTTCTGTCAAAACATCATTTATGTAAGTTGTAATTCTTTCGTACTTCTATTTACCAAATTGTACAGCACCTTTGTACCAAAGTTGAAACTCCTCGTCCAATATTTTAGAGATATAAACGTTGTTTTTTTTTCTCCACGGGGGAATCGCGTTGAGTGACACAGGGTGTCAAGTCGAGTAAACCAAAGCTTGTTAACTTTGGCGAGAAGGTGACCCTTCAACAGCCATACTGGCATTATTGTGGCACATTTCCGAGTAGTGGACAAGTAAATAATCTCGCTAGACACATTTCTGGTGTATTTACTGCCAACTGCCAATATCTAAAGACAACAAACAGCCACCGCAAAGCCGCCTGTGCAAAATAGCAGAATAGGCTAGCTATTCACTCTGAGGGGTCATTAAACAGTTCAAATTCGTTAACAAAACACCCTCCCGCTGCAACCACAAGCACCTAGAAACAAGGAAGGGCGGTAAACAGCAGCCTTCTTCGAAACACTCTATAAAAAAAAACATCAGTAATCGCAAGCGAACCGGCGCATACGTCGGCGCACATTTAAAACGTTATTCGCTATGCAGGGGTCAAAAATTGATAGCAAAGGAAACCAGACTTTCCGAAGTATCGAACCATAAGTTACGAAGGGAGAACCGAATAGAAATGAGTTCGGCCCTAAGTCCGAACCTCCGTGGCTGCACCGGGATACGAATAAGGCGACGTCGCAGGGAAAGACAAAAAGTACTACAAACTTCTATTGACTCGACAACCCTTGGCTGCACAGAAAAGTATTACGGCTTGGCGTGACCAACCCAGGAAAGGCTACCTATATATGCCATCGATTTGTATGTTGACAATACGGAAATAGAGTCTCTGCAGCCCTGTCGTAGTCTGCGTGTATCGGGTCATTAAAAAGAACAGTGCTGTGGAACTTTTGCGCATCCCTGCCAAGAGGTGACCATTTTTGGCGGGGCGAATTATATGAAGTTTTTGGACTCACAGTGTTATAAAGGCAAGGAAAGATACTAATGCAACTTCAGCAATCTTTTTCGCCAGCTGGAGTTGGAACACGCCATTTTTTAGTAGCTTTTCACTTGAGCATGCACGTGCCCTGCGGGCCCGGCACGTGTTACAAACGCATCTGTTTCTTTTGCAAGGATCCTTTCCATGGTCCAGAACGTAGGCGGCGGAGCAGCGCTATCGTGAAGCACGCCAATGCAACTAGCATCACCTGACTGCGGCTACCAGTGAGCAGTGAGGCCTCTGGGGGAGGTCATGCCTTCAACGTCTTTATAAACGACGAGGCGAGAGTGACGAGCTGCAGTCCGGCGGGGCATGGCACGTGTTACAAACACATTTGTTTCTTTTGCTAGGTAAGATACTAAACCTCTGGGCGTTTGTACACGTTCTGTATTCCGCTGGACTGGCAATTCCGAAGTGTCAAGATGTCTATGGATTGTTTGGCGTGCATGAAAGCTGTATCTGCTGAACATGCAGGTATAAAGTGCAGAGTGTGTAACAACTGGTATCTGTATGGGAAGTGCTCTGGACTAACCAAAAATACAATGAAGGCTATGTCTTCAGACAAAATTGATAGCTGGCAATGCGCTACATGCCGAGTGCGTAAAAAAAGGTAACCGCTATCTGCCACGCGTACCAGCGATGATAAGCGCGCAGCAGACCCAACGGAGGCAAATGCATGCTGTGCCGAAGTTGTAAGGAAGATAAAGAAGCAAGACGAAGTTGTAACTGCCTTAAAGAACAACATGGACTCTGTCGATTCGAACGTTAACTTGCAGGTAGTAAAAAACATAAAGCTATTGAAGCTAAACTTGACATGTCTCTGCAGTCAAATCAGGAAATTAAAAAGGCCATGTCACTGCTTTCAGACAACCACGACGAGATCTTGACGAAAGTGGATGGTCGAGGTACAACTGTTCAACAGCTGAAAAAGAAGTCGACTCGCTTGAAGCACAGGTAACTGATCGAGAAAAAAATTCAAGGACCTGCAGTTGCCTGTCGATAACGCACAGCAGTATTCGCGCAGATGTAACCTGAAAATTCATGGATTACCATAGGCAAACAAGGAAGACTTGGTGGAAGTAGTACAAAACCTGGCCCAGAAATTGGACCTCCCCGTTCCAGACAAACAGAAAATCGAGGTTACATAGGTTATGTGCAAAAGAAGGAAAAGTCCCACCAATCATTGTAAAGGTTGCGCACGGATCTGTAAGAGACGAGTGACTTGAGAAATGTCTGGTTCCAAAATCAGAGCCCATTTTCATCAACGAAAATCTCACACAGCGAGTGAAGAAACTGTTTTGGATCACAAAGCTGATAGCCAAAGCAAAGGGGCATGAGTATATTTGGCCAAATACTGGCAAAGGAAGAACTACGAAGGCCCCAGGGGAAACAGTAATTCGAATGAACAGCGAGGTGGACCTCGACCAGCTATAAAATGTCTAAAACTTTGACTTCGCTTTAGGAATGGGACGCTTATATTCAAGATGCACCAAGAGATCAGGATTCCGATATTGAGTTTATTCTTCTACGTATAAACACGAGAAGTGTAAAGAAACACTGGGACCTGCTAAGAACACATCTTTGTGGACAGACCGTTACTCCTAATAGATTAGTATTTTGCGACACAAACCTCGAAGAATCGGAGTGCAGTCAATATATTATGAATGGGTACATATAGTACCACTTCTGCAGGAAGGATCTGAAAGGTGGGAAAATTTTGGTGTTTCATTATGTTACCACATATGCGAGCCGCTAAGTTACACCTTCAGTTCTGCAGAATTGTGAATACTGTCGGTAAAGACCAAGTCAGCTAGTTACGTAATATGTGCCATATATAGGCCCCCTAACAATAGTGTCGACACATTTCTCCTAAAACGAAACAAGTAATAAAAAGTTCATAATAGGAATCCCATATTTGTTGGATATTTCAATATCGATGTAGGAGTCACAAAGAAACCACACTTTCATACATACTTAACCTCGTTAGCCGGATATGGATTAAGTAACGTAATCGACGAATATACGAGAGAAGAATGGCGAGGAGAAACCTTTGCGCAAACTTACATTGATCATATTGCAACAACAACGTCCATATAACGCTTGCCTGGTGCAATACAAAAAAGGTTTCGGACCACTATTTCATTTCTCTAGCTTTCCTTGATAAAAGAGCTATGAAACAAACGCAGAAACAAAAGGTGACTCAAATAAATGACTGCAATTCCTTATTGCAGTATGACTACGTCGAAATGTGTCACAAGCTGGTGATGGAACTGAACAATATTTACTCCCAGGCTTCTAAGCAAAAAGTATTGAAACCAAAAGCGAGTGGATAGATGGAGAAATAATTAACTTTGTGATGACGAAAAAGAAGAGACATGGAAAGGCAGCAACAAGGAACCCGGAAATCCAATTTTACAGAAGAATACAGAACAATTCGCAGTAAAGTGGCAGCAAAGCTGCGGCTTGCGAAAAACCGGTACTATTTGGATAAAGTTTCAAATAATACAAAAAGCCCGAAAAACGCCTGCGGAATGTGAAATCAGCTTATCGGCAAACAAAAGAAAAGGTCTATTGACGACACCACTATTATTACCTTTAGGAAGAGGGACTACCTGTCCTTGAACGATGCATTCAATAACCACGTTCTATAGGGTATTGAAAGCATTAGGAAAGCAAAGAAAGTACCATCTTCGGATGAACTAATTAATAGGTCAACATGCTCACAACCGGCTTTTTTGCCAGAAATGACTAAAGAAGATCGTTGGTGTATTGTTAACCATATACTAATATTTAAACCTGTTGATGTGAATGGAATAAGGTCGAGAGACATTTTCAGAAATTTTAAGGAATTGCGAACTGTGGTCCAGGCTATAATTAACGGCATTCTCAACGCGAGTATAATACCAAATGAAATCAAAATCTCAATATTTAGGCCACTGTACAAGACAGGAAAGAAAGACAGCATTGATAATTATAGACCGATTTCTATGGTGTCTGTTATAACCCACATAAAAAAAGGATAGGGCAAAAAAATGATCAGCTTTTGTGAAAAGAATTTTTGTTGACGCCCATCCATAATGGTTTCAAAAAATGGCAAAGTACCCTGACGTTGCTAGAAGATTTTTTGTGACTATGTACAAGCCAAAATAGACCAGTATAAGGTTGCCTTAACTTTATTTTTGGATCTCACTCGAGCGTTTGACACAATCGACCACAACATTCTAATTTGAACTTGAAGGACTGAGATTTCATGGGTCATTCACAGCGTTGTTTAAAAATAATTGCTCCGACCGGAAGCAAACTGAAAATTTACGTTAATTACTGCAAATTAAGATTGACAAAATACGCAGTAGCCTAAGGTTCTTCATCGGGACCTTTGTTATTTAAATTGTATGTGAATGACCCCGGAATGCGAAACCTTCAGTACAAAATATTTCAATTCGCTGATGACACTGCCCGTCGTAACGCACAAGACTTTGGAGTGGGCAACAAATTATCTTCAATGTGACATATATAAAAGTTGCCATGGTATGAACAACACTACATATACGAGAATGCATCGAAAACAAAACTGGTTTGTTTTCACAATCCTCATAAAAGCTTGTTAAGTTGTAACCTCTGTTGCTGCATTCTAAAAATTGCAAAAGCTGTTTGTGTGTTCCATTGGAACTAAGGGTTACTGCAACATATTTGGGATTATAATTAGATGAGACGTTATCGTGGCGCGTTCATCTCGAGAGCATATGTAAAAAGTTACGTTAAGTTGCCGGTATGCTCTATCAAATTAAAACCAGTGCGAGTGTTAAGTTAAGAAATATTGTTTATCACGCACTGGGGAGTTGCTTTTAAGATACGGAATTTCGCTTCACTGTTTTTTTCTGACACACTCAAAAAACAAATAATAAAATGATATTCAGGGGTGTAAAGAGTATACGTTCCGTTACCAATTAAAATGATGTAGACAAGAAAAGCATATCGAAACTGTTTAGTGGAAACTTCTTACAGTGGAAAAGTTACGCGATTACGTTATTTATGTAACCCATTATTACGATAATCTGTTGGAAGTAGTCAAACCAAAGAATACATTTTTTGGAAAAATAGTGGATATTACAATATACCACGGATTTTTACTAATTATGGGAAATCCGCCTGATTATAGGCATGTGTGTAATTATTTTTGTTTGTGAATTGAATAAACCTTTGAAACCTTTGAAACCTTTGAAGCGATGACGAGTGTATATTGTTCCTTCGCTTTTAAATATGCTGCCAATTGACGCACTGGATACTTTATCATTGAAGCGAGCGAAGCGCACGTTGAAAAATGCATGCCTAGAAACGATATGAAATATACTTTCTTCTTGTATGTTTGCGTGTTTTTTAAGCATCTCGATGGAAGAATGTGAACTGTGTACGGAAATGATAACTGTGATTTTCGAGTGTAGTTATGCTTTGTTAATATAAGAGTATAACAAGATATCAATGACAACTGCTTAATTTGTCAACTAGTTTATTTATCGGCATTATGTACAGCTGTGATATATTTTGAGTATTGTTATTCACCGATGTAGGTAATTTTCACACAATGCCTCTTTGTGTTGCGTTCTTTTTTAGATGTGTGTTTGTGGCATATGTGAATTTTTTTGTGCTTTCAAATATTTCTTTGTTCAAAAGTTTTAAACTTTATTATGTACGTGAGGGATCGCGTTTTGTTGCACAGCTGTTAACTATGCCGGCTGCCTGTGCCGCACTCAAGCACGCTACTGCTTAAGCAGCGCAGAATTAGGAATGTCTCTAAGTTACAGTGCACAAATAAACTTACTCCCATGTTATCAGTGGATAAAATCAGTCACCAAGTGACTGAGCGTATTCCTTCGTAATGGCGCGTGTGAAAAGCAAAACCCGACAAACGCTGCCTCAATATTAGTGTACTCGTGTGTGGAAACCTCTTCCGCGGGAAACTACTCCCGTTCTCAGTCTCTTGTTTGACTGGATCACTCTACCCATTTAATGCAGGTATAGAGTGCTGCTGGCTCCGGAGCAAATATTCTTACCGGAAACCTAGGGTCTAAAATACAAATGTTCAACCACGCTAAGAAGGCTCTTAGCATCATAAACAGCACTTCCTCACCAGAGACGGATCTGGACACCCTGGCGTAGCTGCTACCTGCCACCTCCCATTTAGTGCCCATCTCAACTCTCTGCCCTGAGCCTTCAGCAGCTGTACGGTGCGTGTCCGCGGCGGCGGTGGGAACAGCGAAAGAGCGGGGGGTGCTAAGAATCTTTCCGTCTGAACAGGGCGCTTTTGGAACTTCATCCTGGCAACGTTCAATGCACGCACTTCGTCTAGTGAGGGAAGCTTAGCTGTAAAACTGAAGGCACCCTCGAGGATTCTCTCGGTTTATAAAGGGTTAAGTGAAGTTAGGACAGGAAAAGGCTTCATAGAGCTGGTCAGTGGGCATATTCTAAAATACAGTGGACTCCAAGAGAAGACAGAAAAAGGGTGGGGAATTTTATTTCACAGAGAAGTATCAGAAAAAATGGAGGAGTTTTTTTAGCATTAGCGAGAGAGACGCGGCTGTTGTGATCAAGCTAAACACCCTATACGGGTTAGCAATAGTATTGCGTGATGTGCCAAAAACGAGCTATGATGATGAAGCCATATATAGTCCCTACAGGCACGTCGAATCAGCAATGAATAAGGCAACAACACAGCGCACAATTGTGGTGGAAGATTTTAAAGTGATGGTTGGTAAGAAGCACATGAAAGAAAAGTCGTTTGGAAATATAGTAATAGACAATTTTACAATCGAGAAAAAGTCGTGGAATTTGAATAGACAACCAACCGGATGTTGATGAACACATTCTTCTACACATGACATAAACGGCAATGGACGTAGAAAAGTCCCAACGGTATAAAAAAAAACGAAAGAGATTTTTAAATAGGAAACCAAATGTAAGGAAGCGCTTTGAAGAGCCGGCATTCTGATCAAGAAAAGTGAAAAGGACGAAACTGTTGTGCAGGTGGTGCCGAGATACGGGAACAGAGTTTGGAATGGGGAAAAAAGAAGCCGGGGAGGAACAGTTTGCGACGGTGGTAGACAGAGAGCATCATTAAGGTCCTGAAGCTCTCGGTTACGCGAGAACGCCTCGGATATCTTCACTACAGCGCCGCACATTCCTCCTGGAAGCTCTCGGCTAGGCTTTAACGTCAAGGAGATGTTCGTTTCAAACCGCACCTTTTTCGCGGTGTGAAGACTGGAGAAGATTCGGCATCCTTCCTCGCCATACAACAGCAACGTAAATGCCACTACCGAACGCCAGCACACCACTCCAGCAGATGAACACGCCACCGTGCCATATGAGTGGGAACTATTTTTATAGAAACTTTTATTATGTGACTAATTTGTTTTTGGTATGACGGTTCTTATTATATTACTCTAATTCTAATCTGTCTATTTGGAATGTATGTTGTTCCTTAAATATATTTATTTTTGTCCGTAGCCAAAACGTTTCGGTTCCTGTCCGCGTGATAAAATTAACCTCATCTTCACTAAAACAATCTGCATCACACCGAGTACTCTTTCCGACGTAGAGGTAGTAGGTCATATTCCTAGCAGCTATCACATGATCGTTAGGTGCACCCTAAGGCTGAATCTCATATAGAAAGGTTTAAACTCGTGAAAATTAAGAAACTCTGCATGGGTTCAGTCCGAGCGAGATCGTAGTTTACAATGACTAACACATTTGCGTTTTTGAACAAGAAAAGAAATCCTTCTCCATCTTCACTATGGTGAAACCTTGGAACGTGCGAAGCATGCAGCGTGTAATTGTATTCTAAGGTTGGAAGTATCTCGTTTGCTACACCGCGCGCATTCATTGGGTGCAGGACCAGCGCTAGCGGGAAGAGCTAGCAAGCGCTTACTGAGGCGGTGGCCGCCATCTTGCGTTAAACTACATTTAAGCAATTAAAACATAGACAGACCGGCCGTAATTTGATTTCATGTCACACGGCGCAACTTGACAAAAAGTGTGCTTTACAGTACGTTTGAAACCAATTTCGAGAAAGAAGTGGGCACATTTTAGTTCATATTGCAAATAAATACCGAATGTTTCAGCATTCTAAATTGGTTTAATTTCTGTTGGTTTATTTTGAGCCGCTGGAATTTTGGACATGTTTTCTGACCCTCGTTTGACAACTTGAGTTACCGTGACGACACGAGGCGACGGCGGTAGACGCCGACAGCCAGAACCCCTAAGGTGCTTCATCCCTAAAACAAGATCGCTGTACGCCGGGTGAATTAAAACCTTGCAGCGGGACTCTGCGAATCAGCAGCAGCTGTAGCAGAGGCAACTTTCTGGAACAACTGGAAAGCTAGCTGGAAAAACGGAGGAACTAATTACCAACTGTAAGAACACGAAAGCGTCAAGTACTGCAGATTGATTTGATTTACCCGAGGTTTTTAAGCAAAATAAATGATGTAAAACAAACGAAATTTGCCTTATACCATGGCAGAGATTAAAAAGGCTTCAAATGTCCGGAAGCATGAAAGATACAAGGACAAAACTAGCCCCCGACAAAGGGAGCATCTACGCACTTTAAAACGAGACTGTAGCATTGCGCAACACTTGTACGTGATAACAAAGGTACCACAACGATTATATACTTGGCTGTACGCCAGTGAAGTTAGGAAAAAAAAAAAACTATAGAGATTACAAGTTCGACTTGTGACGTCCTTCCAGTAAAGAAGGAGGTTTGAAAGCCTGTCAAAGGCATGTAAAAAGGAAAAGCTGCAGGTGACAACGTAATACCGGTGGATATTTTTAAAGGGACAGTGAATTTGTCAAGCTCCCGTTTTTGCTTGCACTGCGTAGACTGGCTCAAATTAGCACACTCTTCATCGTTTATCCGGTTGACAAATCGGTAATTATTTTACAAAGCGCGAAAGAAGAAAAACTACCATGCGCGGTTTGCGGCGGCCGCACCAACTAAGGCTGTGACGTTGAGAGGAGGGGCGCCGTGATTGGACGATGCCCAAGGTTAGCAATCACACAAGTTTCGGTTTCGGTTTCGGTTCTGTAAAACATAACCAATTCCTTTGTTGGATGGGCATTCTCAATATCTCAGTAATCATCGTACCGCGCTTCTGCCATGTCGTCGGCTGTAAAATGCACACGATAAGCCTCCCAGGACGGCTTGTAGTCGTAGCATTCACTAGCCGAGACCTACGCAGTGCATGAACGCCCTCCGCGTACCCGCAGACGCCCAAATGTCATGCGCTTTTCCCCCACATTTGGAGCTTGCCTCCCTCATGCCTGTATCGTAAAAAGCGTATTCGCACCAGGCCAAGGGTCTGTTCATTCTGGCCTGTGCCCACTGCCTGCAAGCAGTCGGTGCTTATGGCAACAGCACGCCAACGAGAACTCGCTAGCGCGCCAGTGCCAGCCTGCGCGCGTTTTGTGAACTAGTTCGTGTAGCCATGAACGTTGCGGCCCCAAAAAAGGTGAACGCAATATAGAAAACATCGGCGGAAAACAAAAAAGTTAACTTACAAAAAAAAAGCACATACCCGCGGGGATTCGAACTCGTGACTCGCAAAACATTTGCGGTGAATTCCTAGCGCCCCAGACTGCTAGGCCACGGAGCGGGACGCAAATGCCCTGCTAATATAGGGTATATATTATACAACCGGTTTACACTTTTATTTAGTTTTGGCATTTCAAGCCGCTTAGGTGACTATTTGTTGTACTGCGATCGTGCAGTAAGCGTCGCCCGAGTTTCCACAGTAGCTCACGTCTAGCAATTGCATTTCGTAGACGAAAAAGCGTTCGCAGATGCGAAGTCGTGCTGCTGACCGCTGTGCTTGTTCGCCCAGCGCAAAAACGTGCTTCCCGCGCCCTAGTTTTACGCTGTACGGTAAAAATATCAGTTGATTTTATTTGCTTAGTACCTATATTGACTTCGCTGACTCTTCTCCCGCCTTCAAGAGGCCTTATATTTTCCTACTGGCGTACCAGTCAGCGAAGCGTCGCATGTGCAGCGCTTGTGTGAAGCGACGTTGACTTGGAGCTATATACAGTGTACAAACAAACCAAGTAAAGAAAGGCACATTCTTCCATTCACAAACGTGTCCTGGCTTCGTTTCAACTAAGCGAACGAATTGCGACCAAGCATTTTTTTTTAACCTCCTTGATTGCGACGACCCGCCGGCCGCCGGCGGACGAAACGCTGGGCCGACTGGCTCTGTCGGCCGGGGAGCCTTGCAGTAGCGCAGCCGTGGCGCAGCCAATTGCCAGCTCATCCCCTCCTGACGTCACACGAAAACGCCACAGAAAATGGGCGAGCGTAAAGAGAGGAGGACAGCGTTTTCGAATTAGTTTTTCTACTAAATAAAATCGCGTAAACGCGCCTAGAGTGGTCGAAACATGGCCTGGGGACTCCGGACTACAATTTGCGCTAGTAATCCCGCAATGTTTACTTATCACTTCAGTGTCCCTTTAAGCAAGGAGAAGACATTGTGCTCGAAAAGCTTGTTCTACTTATTTTGGAGTACTTGAGGCTCAAAAAGTGTCAATGCCATGAAAATATTCGTGGAATGCCAATATTTTTTACTTCCAGAAGAAAAGAGATGATAAGAACCTCAAAAATCGCAGACCCATTATCCAACTCTCAGTATTTGCCTGTGTTTACGAAAGTTATAGATAGCCACGCAGGTGAAAGCCTGGAATAAATGGAACGCCAGAGCAAGCAAAAAAAAAAAATAACTTCCAAGGGCAGGTGGTTTGGGCTGACCACAACCATGGGAGAATAATCCGGTGTAGAATAGGTATTTGTTGGGGAGACCTAGGAAAACACTCCTAAATAATTAAAAAGTGATGTCCATCTCTCCGTAAAGAAATATACAAACAGTGCAAACTGGCGGTATTATTGAAGCTAAATTTTGGCGCTTTATTAAAAAACTAGAAAGCAAACTTGGGTCGACCTAACAAGCCGTGGAACGAATGATGTTCGGAATAACACTGAGTCATAGGCAACGCGCTACCTGTATAGGGTAACAAAAGAGTATAAGAAAAAATAATTGAAATAAAACAAATGGACTTGGGCTGGCCATGACAGCACGAGCTGACAACGCATGGGCAAGGCGGGCAACAAAGTGATTAACAAGAGATGGGTCTGGAAGTGAAGGTCAAGAACACGATAAAGGGCTAAAATCCGACATTTCGGGCGTAAAGTGTTGGCTGAAGCCGCGCAGGACAGGACTGGTTGGGGCTCAATGGGAGAGGCGTCCGTCCTGAAATGGGCTTGAGAAAATGGCTGTTGCTTCTGCGTCTGCTGGTAATGATGGCGTGGTCTTACTATAATCCCGTACCTGATGGTATTTTTATGTCCACAGCAGAATAAAGACGTCTCAAATACAAAACGAGTGCTACTGTCTTAATAAAAGGAGTAGGCTTTTGTTGGCGTCACATTGTTTGTTTTTCACCCATCTTTTTCCAGCCTGAAGGAAGCAACAGTGCAGTTCTGCTGCTTCGCTGCAGATTACGTCTCTATAATATTGGCTGAGCTATTGTCAATTTTAGTGTCATAATTGCAACTGTGGTATCTCTATTCTAAATTTGTTTCCGTATTCATTGCTACCTTTGTCACCTCTAACCGTTGCACCTATGCTCTTTCGTGCGATGTTTGCTTGGTGTTTAAAACTCCCCCAACAATATTACTTGCATTGGTGGCTCAGTGGATACGAAGACGTGCCGATAATCATAAGTTTGGTGGTGGGTACCTGGTAGCGGCGGCCGCTTTTCTAAACAGGCAAAAAGAGAAAATGTTTTTTGTCTAGATACTTTTGCAAACGTTAAGGACGCCCTGGTAGCAAAATTATTCCGAAAGTTGCTCCTGGTACTCCCCCATACCCCTGGTGCAGCTTCGGTGAGGTAAATTCGTAATTACGCAATAAACCTTGGTAATGTCCAATACGATATCCCCTGTATGTGATTGTGGTTTTTTAGTATTGTTTACTGGGACAGGGTAGTCTAATGGGGAATATTTCGGAGTGCATCCTGAATGAACCAGGGCTTATAATTCCCTCCCCGGACTTATTTGGCTTCGTTAAATTCAGTAATGAAGCATTCGCCGCGATATTTGTTGTGTACTATTTTTAACATGTTTTAGGCTGGCGAAAAAAGTGCTTGATGGAACGCCATTCAGCATATTTCTTATATTATTAGTCTTTAAAGCGCAATACCAAATTTTCCCGCACGGAATCTGAAGCAATATTTTACACACTAAAATACACCTCGTTGTCTAAGGTGAATACTGTTTTTGACACGGGAGTGATGAATTGCAGCTGCTTCAAAGAAGGGACGCGGGGGTTATTGAGGAAGAACGATTCCGCTCCGAGCGAGGGTCGCATTTTCTAAATAACTGACACGTTCACAGGGTAATATTGATAATGGCATTGTCAAAAGTAAACGGTGATATTGACGAGTGTTTGCATGCGGACATTGATGCGAAGGTTACCGCACTCAACTTGCTTGTCACCGCACTCAACCGCAGTCTTGTTACCTGTTACTTGTTTCTTCTTACCGCATTAATATTCGTGGCCCCTCCAGCCTGTTCACTAATCAAGAATCCTCGCGTACCTAACGAAATCAGTGTTGGTATGGATGGGCCTCTGCAACACGCTCCCCGAAATTGTTTCAATTCCCAACGTGACTGACGCTATACATGTAGTCAATTTCATTTGTTACGCAGCTCTCCAAGTTTACATGGCCAGAAAATAATCCTGGACGCCACTGTTACGCAAACACTATCGAAGCGAGAGAGAAACAAGAATCACCAAAAAGGGTATGATAACGTTTCTTATAGATATAGTTTATTATGATGAGGATTAAGGTACTGACTGGACTATACCCAGTGCAAGATTCCAAATCCCCCCCTCCCGCAACGTTTTAGTCTTCCCTTATTTACACTTTCTGAACTGCACGCACAACTTTCTGGCTGATGAACATTTCGCCAGCTAGCACCGAATCTGGTTCAAGTCCAGATGTGGTTCCCTATCATGCTTACTGAACGAAATGCGGGCACTGAATCCTGTAGTTCATACAAAGCTGGAGTGTCAGGTCGGTTTCTTTTAGCTATAAGAGAGGAGACTTCTTTGACTCTGTGACCCTGTCTGCCCCGCGGCACCGCTTTAACCTGCGGATCATGTTATTCAGAGTTTCACAACGCTGCAACCTCTACCTTGTGTTGTGGCGCAATCCCGGCGGGTAATTTAACATTCCAACGGTCCCACAAAATAGTAATTTTGAACCGGGTGCAGAATAGGTCCACAATCGGTAAAGTTTCCTTTGGTCTGGAAGGTGCTTGTTAAGCTAAAGGCAAACTATATCTCCTTCTGCGTTTCCAGCTGGACGTGAATCATAATGCATCTTCAGGAAAAGCCAGACGGCACCACAGCGGTGCGGATGAGGAGAATGTGAATCCAGGTTTTTTAAAGGTTTCTGTTCTTCAGCCTAGACGTGTTTCTCTTTAAAGTGATGTCAGGCAACTCTCATTGTCTTAGCGTTAAGATAGTTCTTGTGCAGCGAGTCTGGCAGTGTTAGCAGATAGGTTGTGTGGCACGATGACGTTCGCGTTTTTGTGGCTTCCGCTCATGACGAGTTCGTTTTTATCCTCGTTATCTACTCACTGCACGTGTGTGGTGGTTTTTGACTATGCCGCTTCACCCTCTGATGGCATGGGGTTAGATTTTTAACTTCGGTGAGATTAGGCAAATTGGATTGGCGCCTGGGTGCAACACGCCACCCAGAATCTGCAATCGGAGCAAGCTGGTTTCGATAGACGTACGATAACGATTGACATTTCATGAACTGGGGGACAAAGATATACTCCAACCCGTAGAAAGGGGCCTCTACCTCATTTTTTTACTCTGTAAAAATCAAGATTTTTTGTGTAGTTGAAGTGCTGCCGCTGGATTATTTTTGATGGTTACAGGCGGAACCTTCTGTTCATCAGCTTTCGATTAGTCCGTACGCTCGGCGCTGCCTCGCCTTTGCCTCCCACCTGCAGGTATTTGTGTTCAGACTTGTTTTGAGCATTTAGGAATGCGAAATACGGCGCTTTGACGACCACCTTTTTTTTCTCTAAGCAGGCTTGCGAGACGTTGATGCACAAATTTCTCTGTATCGTCTTTTCGGCTTCTTCTACGGGTGAAAGCAGTGTGGGCTAAAGTTATCCCCGCTTCAGGCAGCCATGCTTGCCTGAAGCGGGGATAACTTTATTCTGATGAGGAACCCACCGCAGTGGCTCAGTGGCTACGAATTGGTGCTGCATAGTCCAAGGACACGGATGCCATTCCCACCTGCAGTGGCTGCCTTTTTGGGAGAAACAAAACGCGAAATTATCTCTTATATTGCGATTTCCTGCAATCGAACCCTCCAATATGGCGTGGGTCATCTCCAGTGTAGCGGCTGCTGCTAAACCACCCAACCAACCATAAAAGAGTGATGATAATGATTGACTGGCACATACCCAGGTAGAGATTCAACATCAACACCTAGCCTTTCTGCCACGTAGGGATTTCCTACCTTGTACCCGTTCACTTTTACGCTTCTTCAGAGCCGGCGTGTATGGTACCGGGAACGTTCAGGCGAGTTTTAGTCCTTCAATTTACTTGCAGACTGAAAAAGGCCTTGGATGCATCACATTGTTCAGTAGAATATGACCGTCACCCCGTGCACGCACGCCCTGGAGCGTCGAATGCCCTCCACACGCATAAAACGGACTAGTGTTGATGTCACTGCAAGGGTCAATTTGAAAATCTTTCCCCTTTTTTGAGCCACTGAACCAAACCTTTGCGCCACGTTTCCAAATAATCAAGAATATTGAGACCTTGCGGTGATTGACGCTCCTTTAGCGTCTCCAGCGAACAATATAGGTGCCTGATAACCACTTCAAGCGAATTCACCAAAACCGTAGCGCCTGTAATACTATAAGACACCCTGATCTCCTAAATGCGGACCAGTAGTCGTTGTACAAACAAACAACGATAAATTAAAGTCATTGTTACACCCATTAGCTATTTTGAGTGTATCCTAATTCCTTTTTGTTTCGTTATAATAGCTGATACTCTAAATTTGGTTCGGTGGTTCTAGTTTATGGTTTTACGTGAGTCGAGAATGTTCTTGTAGCCAGTGAATTGTTGTAAGCACTTGCGCCATCTGAGAATGGTAATGGCCTTCATGAGGAAGTAAAATTGTGTATTCGATTGGCCTTTTTTAGTAGTCTCTGACACCTGTCCATCGGTATTAATATCCGCCTTCGTCGTAAGAAGGTAAACGCTGTAACGAACTTTTCCGAGAATGATTACTGGGCCAGCCTCGCCGGTTTTTGGGACGGGGTGTTTTAATGTTGTTCTATTTATAACAGCTCGGTGATATTACAATATTATCATAGACTTCCTGACAAACGGTTTGTTTGCCCTCACAAGCCGCCACTCTGCGGTATCAACCGAAAATTATCCTCTTACAAACACATTCAAGTAATTGAAGGCTACATAATTGCCCCCAGAGAAAATTCGCTTGTCTAGATTCGTCTTCTAATGTCACCGAATACTTAAGGAGAGCAGGTGTAGAGAGCCAATTTTCTGTTTTAAAATGGTGGCCTATTAGTCTTGCAGAGCAGGCCACATTGCAATAAGAAGACAAAGAGCTCTCATTTCTTTCTTCGTCTCGAGGACCCCTAGCCCTGATACAGAAATGTGCATCATGCACGCTAGCGCATTCAACTGTTTTCTGCGTATTTATTACCTTAGGGATCCTGCGTCAAAGAATCTAGTTGTGGATAGACGCATCCATTTAATCTGGAATTTCTACGTACCAACAAGGGATCGTCCATACTCTTGCCTGGCGCAAGCTAAGGGTCTCTCGGCCTCACACAGCCCCTCAGGCACTTTTTGTCCTATCGGATACAAAGTTCTCTAGACCTCACTTGGACACAGTCAGCCAACTACTGCCATATAAGCGCGCTGTGCCAAGTATGCTGGCTTCGGCCAAAAATAAATGCTTAGAACGACTTTTAAAGCATCCTCGATATAGATTTTTTTCGTACTTCTTTATGAAACTCTACTTGACCATCACATATGGTCCTTCAATTAATGCGTCATGAGGTCTTGAAGCTGGCGTTGAAGTCTCAACCAAAGAATTTTACTTTTTAATAAGTTGGCAGTGAGGATTACAGCGAAAAATAAAAGCTAAAATAATAAAATGAGCTTGCCATCCAGAAAACGGTTAGACACAGGATGTTGCTTGACACGTTTTTAAACACTAAGAAAAGGCATGATTTTCATTTTAGGCATTCAATAACGCTCCTTGAGCGTGGCTGTTGTGCCCGGTAGGTACGCGCTGCATAAGAGACAAAACAATACTAATACCGTTCTCAGAAGTACAATAGTGTTACGGGTTGACAGGGCACAAAAAATGAACCCTGGAAGATGCGAGCGATGTATTTACGCTATATAAACGATATCGGGGATGCTCGTGCCTGAACAGCCCGGTCTTCTTAATATTAGTAGTCGGACGTTGGCGGGTAGCTAAATTCTTCCCGTGACAGTATCGTCTAAGTTAACCACAAAAAAAAAGCCTGACACCACATCCCGGTACCTGCTGATTATGGTAATAAGTGGGCCATTGTTACAACCCTTCGCCATTGCGAATTCACTAGGTGCCTTTTGGTTCACGCAGTAAAGCTCAAACTTTTGAAACTTGAAAGTTGTCATACAGCACTGCTTTCCTTTTGGTTTTGTCTAAATCATTACCTATAAAATGAATTGCCTGACTGATAGACTGACTGACTCTCTGACTGACTTACTGATCGACTCTTGAAGGATCAGCCAAAACCGATCGAACTTGTGACTTAAAATTTCCTTAGTACATTTCCGTTATGGCGTAGTCGCTCATCAAGACGGGACGTTCGGAAATTGCACTGCTAAGCGAAGACAAGGGCGAGATTGTGTTTTCCTAAATTTGTGATTATCTCGGTTGTTCATTACCATACCGCCGTGCGTTTTGCCGATATGCGTAGCCTTTCATATTATCTAAATAAAAATTTTAGCATTACGCCCAAAACAGCACCATAGCGATGATTCTTGAATTTCCGAACATTTGCTGTTGCTAAACATTCTATAACAAATGTTTCACCTATTCATTTATCCAATAAAATGCTTCTAACATATGTTAATTGCACAAATGAACCTAACCCATTTTAAATATTTTGTCGTGCCACGTCGGTGAGACGGCTAAATGTTTTTCCACAATCACACGCCTTACGAACAAAAAATGGCTAACAGTGTATGTCAGCACCTAGCCAAACTGGTCTTTCAAACAGCTTGAAATTTTATGAGCACATTGTGACTACGCTGCTGGAGCCTAATAATGCTGGCAATTTGAATAATTACACCACGGTGATCGTGAAAGACGATTAAGTATTTTTAGATAATATTTTTTATTCCTGTAACGACCATATTTTTCTGAAATCCCCGAGGAGGAGTAAGCTTGTTTGAGGGAAAC
Organism: Haemaphysalis longicornis; assembly: GCF_048455015.1. NCBI lineage: Eukaryota > Metazoa > Arthropoda > Arachnida > Ixodida > Ixodidae > Haemaphysalis > Haemaphysalis longicornis. Next base: position 88,701,794 of record NW_027526214.1, on the reverse strand, counting down.
TTTCACATCCACCTGGGCGCATCTAAACTCCTACAAAGGATGGCTATACAGCTTTCTCAGAAACGTCATGAATGAAGAAAATTTCGTCCTGTTAAAGGATTCTGGAGGGGGATATTGTGGGGTCGTTAATAACTGCAGTGGCGAATGCGGCGCAGTGCCTGTATTTGCAGCATGCACATATACCACGCCGATTCGAGCGGGGAGTCGTTCACCTATTCTCTAATCCATGCGGCTCACGTAGTGTAGGAGATGCATGTTGCGGGATATTGGTTTAATGATAAGCTTTGCATGCAATTCAAAAGAGAGGAGACTTTTAGCGTCAGTGCCGTCAATATGTCCTAATCCAAGGCGTTTAATTTCGAGGGTTATACTGAACGTTTTAGAAAAATGGACCACCTTATTGGGCGTGTTAAGAAGAGGGTGGAGGGCAGATTTGTGTGCCCTTCAATAGAGCCGAATAATCTTGTCTAAGTCAGTGGCAGTCGGGATCAGGTAGGGCCGGGCGTAGGTGCTTTTGCTGGTAATAAAAGCTTGCATCAGCCGGATACTTTCCTCTTTTTTGAGATCCCTGCGGCAGTATTAGATTCGTTTGATAAGCCCTAAATTTCGTTTAATATATCGTCCTAATTTTCGGAGGAATTGTTTGTTAGCGAGATTATTCTTGATAAGCACCCCCAGGATTTTATGGGTAGACATTACCTTTAAACATGTCGGAGGTAATGCGACCGATTTAGAGGTGTACGCTTGGGTTAAACTATAAACTGCGTATGTAGTTGTACGTGCAAAGCCCACGGTGTGTAGATTCCAGTTCAGTTATTATGGCGGCGTGAGACACGATATCGAAGCCCTTGGTGAAATCTAAGGCAAGGATGGCCGCCATGTCTAAATTGTTTTGGGGATTATGATTTAGTCGCAGGTTTGAACGGGGATGTTCTGCGTAGGCAGGCACAAACAGAAACCGATGATGGAGTGGAGAAGAGGGTAGAAATTTTGAATGTGGGAAACCCAGCGTGCTTGAATGATATCTTCGAACAGCTTCCACAGGCCCGAGGTAAAGGAAATGTGGTGGCATTCCAAAGCAAGAGGTTTTTCTGGTTTAGGAATAAATGTGATTTTAGGATGTTTTCGGAAATGTGGCAGCATTCCCTGTTGTCCATAATGGTTGATGTATCCTGCAATGGGTGGGATTTTTCAGCATTTTGTCGGTTACCTGATCAGGGTCAGGGGCGAGCCCCGTCGCAGCTGGAGTAAGGCTCCTCGTACTTCTGATTCAGTCGTTTGTCTTTCTATATACGAATTTGGTAGACCGGTTTTATAGGGGAAAGTTTTGCTAGAGCTTTTGAACAAATAGATGTCCTTGATCTTATTAACAAGTTCTGCATCCGTGTCTAGTAATCCGTGGTTGATGCTAGTGAGATGATGCACTCAACCTGTTTTCGACTGTTTCTGGTTCAGGAGGTGTTTGAGAAGGTGTCACATCAATTTCATTCCTATTGCCTTGCATCTCGTGACAGATTTCTCCCATTGAGCCTGAGTTACTCGCCGTGTGTGTTTTTGAATGTTCGCTTCCAATTCTGGGAGTTTAGTTCGTAAGTCATGGTTATGTTTGTTTCATCTACAACGTTTTTATGCCCTTTTATGCGTGCTACACCTCTTGCAGATGGGAATCTATTATCTCCTAAGCTATGTCTGGGTTGAATTCTTTGTGTACTCCTTGCCGGTTAGAAACCAGTTGCTTTACCCACTTTTGAAGATATAATGAATTATACCTGCGACTATATGTGGGCTTCTCAAAAACGTTTGAACTGTATTGATAAATCAATCGTGCGCAAACGACTGGCAGATCGGCAGCGAAAGGTAAAAAAAAAACATGCACTTGACCCTAGACTCGTTCTGCAGGGGGTCATCTAACCGGGTCTGTGACACAGCCCATGAACGTGAGCAATCACTCCCGAGTAATTGCCGTATGCGTCTTTCTGCAGAATGTAACTGAGTGCCTTCATTTCATGAGTTGAAGGTGCTGTGCCGCAGCAGAGACACAGTGGAATGCGAACTTTTGGATGCATACCTTGTTCCAATAAGTGTTGTGCTAGTAATGTGGAACTGGTATTTTTTATTTTTTATTGTTATTTCGCAATTTAATTTAACAGAGTTCATTGCTTTTTTATTGTACTCTCGCGCTGCCTAAGCTGTGTACATTCTTTTTAGTTCCTGTTTGGTTGGTTTTGCTGCTATAGGTGTATTCTTCATTTTGTAATAATTATTCATGGATACAATTGCAGTCTGTACACTATGGGACCCTCGTCTGTACACTAACTTGCACGTATATTACACCGTTAAAAATAAAAAAGAATTCAAAGTACAAAAAAATGTTACAGATCACCTGTGTTGCAAAAATTGATCTGGTCAAATCATTTTTTTCGTGTGGGTCCACCCCTTATGTAATACCCCACAGTTGGGTACTTAAGGAAATAAAAATGAAATGAAATGAAGCGAAACACTTACCCACAAGGTATCCTGCTCCATACCATACCCCACCTCCTACTCCGTCAAATGCAAGCAGTGTCACGAGCCCGGCACACTCTATTTTATGATTTCAGCGTCATCCCACACATCATCACTCCCCTAATCCCTCCTCCAACCATGAAAAAGTGGGAAGGCGTTTTAACCAGCCCATACCTGGATATCAGCTTCGGCTGGTTGAAAGGGCCCGCCTGACAGCGACCGCAAAAGAACTTCTCGACTGAAAAGCCCCCCGATAGCAACTACTCAAGAATCAATGTATATAAATAATATTTAGTCCTACTCCTACAACATGCTAAGCATGTACGTCGATGCCGAACACAAGACCTGGGACGTCGTTATAGCTTACGTCACTCTCACCTGCAACAAGTCAGAACAGGAAGCGACACGGATGACACCTCTGCGGCTTCTTAATGGTCGAGAGGTTTCGACTCTGCTTGACGCCACGCTACATCACAATGCAAGGAACGAAACAACTCCTGCCTTTTACTTTAGCCAGACTGCTGAAGAATCACGCTAGCTTCCGCTTCAGAGGATGCAGAACAACAGCACTTTAACGCTGCGTGTTACAATCTCAGGAAAAGATATGTGGAGTTTGTAGAGAGAGACAAAACGTTTTTATTAAGCTTTTAGGTGTAGTGGTTCCCCATTTAAGGTAGCCATGTGCGTCCCTGGCTCGACTGCCCTCTCCACCAGCTCAAGTTCATCTTTACAGAGGGAGCTAGACAGCAGTATCTCCCATTGCTAAGCGGTGGGTGTAGAAAAGGTTCTGGCGAATGTGGGTTCTTGTCACACTTCCATAATGCCGCAAACCATGCATTGGGTTTGCTTGTTTATGTTTTGCTTTTGACGGCCGGCTGCGCCTCTATGTGTTATCTCTGTGCCAAGGGAAGCGCGTGTTCTATTCTTTCTTTCTGGGCCGCATGTGTTATCTCTTCCGATAGCAAGAGCATTCCGATCTAACATGAACAGCCTGGAATAATCTTCATGGATCTACAATCTTCTAGATGTGAATCGATGGTTCGAGAACCACGCGCGCGTAAAGATAAAAAGCCTGCGGAGGAGACGCTTGGGCATTCAATTCTGCGACGCTCGCTGACGCAAGTCTTTTTGTTCACTGCTGCTTCGCCGCCTGTGTATTCTTTTGAGTTGTTAGGAGAGCACAAATTCGCTCCAATAAACTTGTTTCTCTTCCAACACAACTGCGTCGTCTTTGGCAACTGACATCTGGTAGAGGTGCGGGGTACTCACCCTTTATGCTCCCTACGACATCTGGAAGTCACCAAACCAGTCCAACGAGAGAAAGACGCCGACTGCAAGAATTGCTACCCGAGTTCGCTCTGATGCCAGAAGGGCCCAAGAGAAGGAGCGCTGCAACCAAAACCATTGTGCAAGAAACAACGTCGTCAATCGTCCTGCAGCAGCCCCGGGAACCACCATCGTTCCGGGGAGCCCACGCTGAAGACCCCGAAGAATGGTTGGAGAAGCTGGAGCGCGTCCGCATCTTCAACAGTTGGGACGACGAAGAAATGTTCCGGTATGTCTTCGTTTACTTAGAAGATGCTACTCGAACTTGGTTCGAGAACCATGAGAGCTCTTTGACCGACTGGACTCAATTCAAAAGAGAGTTCCTAATCACCTTCACTACCGTGGTGAGAAAAGAGCGAGCTGCGCTTTTGCTTGAAACTCAAACGCAACACCCCAACGAAAGTGTCGTGATCTTCCTTGAGGAGATAAAGTGACTTTTTCGCCGTGCGGACCCTGAAAAGACCGAAGAAAAGAAGCGCAGGTTTTTAAAGCGAGGAGTGAAGCAATGAATTTTTGCTTCTTTAGTGCGTAACCCGCTGAAGATGGTGGCTGAATTTTTGTCTAAGGTGGCCACGATGGAGAAGACGCTAGAAATTTAAACGAGGCAGTAGGACCACCCTGTCAGCGCGCTGTTCTCGGAGACCATCGGTGCCGCAACTGTAAGCTCCGATACATTGCGCGAGAACATTCGAGCAGTGATCGAGAAGGAGCTTGAGAAGCTTTTTCCAACGATGCCGCCACCTCAAGTGTCTTCTCTTACTGACGTCATCCGTAAAAAGGTTCAACAGGCACTGGGAACTTGTACGCCTTCAGAACCACCCCGTCAGCCCCAACCGATGACCTACTCCGCAGCTATTCGTCAACCCCGCACTGTTCCAACCCGTCGTCAAAAGGCCGAGCTATACGCCGTCCCACGCCGTCCGCCCGACGCCCTGTAGACCAATACCAGACGTCAAATAAGACCAACGTGTGGCCAACGCCCGATAATCGCCCGCTGTGATACCACTGCGCAGAGGCCGACCACATCTAACGGCGCTGCCCTTACAAAAGCTCGGTCTGCGAGGATTCTCCGACGACGCCCCACGCACCCGAACCGGCCAGCGCCCTACTGAGATCGACGAATACCTGTCCAATACGAACCGAGGACCAGCCCGCTTCAACCGTTCGCCGTCGCCCTACGCGTACCAGTCGTCGAACCGCCGTAGCACCACTGACTTTTCACGTGGAAGGTCCCCCATCCCACGTGAGGGAAACTAAAGTGTCAGCAACTTATGGAGGTGAAGTTGCACAACGGCGGAAAGACAAAAACCCTCCAATGACGCAATGATTCGCCGAAAACTTTCACTTTCGACATACCCTCATCCCGACGACCCGACTTAACCCTGACGTGGTGACTGAACACGACAACCGAATGGCACGACGCGAACTTCACATGACCAAACCTGCAGATGAGACGACAACGACGACGCACAGTGCCCGACCGTCAACACGCACAAGCCGAGATGCGACGCCCCGACGCACGCGGAACTCGAGGAAGGCAGCGTCCGACGTCCGGTTGTCCATCGCCGGCTTTGACGTAGTCGCCCTCATCGACACGGGAGCCGACTACTCGGTGATGAGTGGGTCATTCCGGTCTAAGCTGAAGAAAAGATACGGCAAGATGGGACGGTCCGCATATACGCACAGCAGGAGGCCATCTCATAACGCCAAGTGGAACGTGCACATCACGCGTAGCCATAGACGATCACGTACCCTGCTGCGTTCGTAATTTTACCTAACTTCTCCCGCGACGTAATACTCGGAATGGACTTTTTGACTGACAACGGCGTAATAATTGATCTTCAGACCAAGTCGATAACTTTTTCCTCTGAGCACTCCTTGACGCTGCCACTGAACTCCGATCACCGTGCTGCTGTGAGGATCACCGACGATCACGTCACCCTGCCACCCCGCGCAAGCTTGATGATCGCCGTCTACTGTGAGAATGCTGCTCCTGACATCGACGCTATCGTATAGGGTAACCAAAGGTTGCTTCTCACCCACGGTGTCTCCGTCGCAACAGGCATAGCGCGCTCTGGCAATGCAAATCCTATGTTTTGGTCATCAATTTCACCGAGCAGGAACAGCATCTAAACAAAAGCGCTGCAATTGCGTTCGTCGAAGAAACGCAAGAAGCAAGTAGAGTGATATCGGTCGCCAACTTTGAATGCGCATGTGCAGATGCTTCCAGGTCGCCGCAACCTTTCGACATGAACCCGGCACTGCCGAAAGAAAATCGGGACAGATTACTTCATTTGCTCCGTCGCTACGGCGAGTGCTTTTCGGCAAACTCAAGAGTACGTCAGACACCCATAGCGAAGCACCAAATTATAACCGAAGATGGAGCCCGACCTACCCGACAGTCACCGTACCACGTCTCTTCACACGAGCGGGAAGCCATCCGGACTCAAGCCGACGACATGCTCAGCGACGACATTATACAGCCATCGAAAAGCCCCTGGGCTGTGCCTGTCGTACTCGTGAAGAAAAAAGCCGGCACATTAAGGTTCTGCGTTGCCTACCGGTGACTGAACTAAATCATCAAATAGAACGTGTACCCCCTGCCACGAATCGACGACGCCCTTAACCACCTCTGCTATGCCAAGTACTTCTCATCGATGGATCCGAAGACCGGCTACTGGCAAATTGAAGTGGGGGAGAGAGTCCGAGAGAAGACTGCATTTATAACCCGGGACGGCCTGTACGAGTTCAAGGTGATTGATATCGGGCTGTACACGGCGCCAGCAATGTTTCAAAGAGTCATTCACACTGTGCTAGCTGGCCTGAAATGGCACACTTGCCTCGTATACCTCGACGACGTTGTCGTATTCGCCCGGACTTTCGACGAACACCTCGCAATGCTGGAGTCTGTACTCGAGGCAATTCGTACGTCGGGGTTAACGCTGAAGCCTGAAAAGTGTCGTTTCCTGTACTAGGAACTCGTCAATGCCGCGGGAGTCCTACCTGACCCAGCAAAAACTTCAGCCGTTGCGAACTTCCCAAGGCCGAAAGACAAGAAGGACGTGCGAAGACTTCTCGGACTGTGCGCATGCTACCACCACTTCGTCGCAAACTTTGCACCCATTGCTGAGCCGCTCACGCGCATGACGAAAGATAGCACCCTTTTCAGCTCGGAAAACTACCAAGAAAAGGCATTCTGCGAGCTGCAAAAACGCCTGCAAAGCCCGCCCGTGCTCGCTCATTCCGACGAAAACGCCGAAACAGGCAGTCCGCGTCGGAGTGTTTCCTGCCGGATTTATAGACGACTGTAACGTCGAAATCCTGCAGATACACACGGATACACTACTGCAAATACACACGGACGCCAGTGATATAGGCTTGGGTACCGCCCTCGTCCAAAAACAAAGCGGGTGCGAAAAGGTAATCGCCCATTCCAGCCGTGGTCTGTCGTAGGAGGAGAAAAACTACTGTGCCTCTAGGAAAGAGTGCCTGGCAATTATATAAGCGATTTCAATATTTCGCCCATACGCGTAAGGAAGACCATGAAAAGCTGTGACAGACCACCACGCGCTGTGTTGGCTCGCCAATTTGAAGTACCACTCTGGCCGTCTTGGGCGGTGGAGCTTGCGCCTGCAGGAGTTCGACGTTACAGTCGTCTATAAATCCGGCAGGAAACACTCCGATGCAGACTGCCTGTCCCGCGCCCCCCGTCGACCCACCACCACAACACTCGGATGAAGACACCGCGTTCTTCGGAATCCTGACGGTGAAAGATCTCGCCGCCCAACAGCGTGCCGACCCCGATTTACGCGTCATAATCGACTACATCGAGGGATGCAACGTCGCCGTTTCTAGGACCTTCAAACGCAGCTTACCAGCATTCAGCCTGAGAAATGCCTCCTCGTGAAGTAGAATTTCATCCCCGGAACGAGAACGAATTACCTTCTTGTCATCCCCGCAGACCTTCGTGACGACATTTTGGAAGCGTGCCGCGACGACCCGTCTTCCGGACATGTCGGCCAAGCCCGCACAATCGGAAACATCAAGGCGAAGCACTACTGGTCCCGCCTTACATCCGACGTCACCCTACTACGTCTGCGGCTGCCGTTACTGTCAGCGACGAAACACACCACCGATGAGACCCGCCGGACCTCTGCAGCTGATCGCGGTACCATCGAGGCCCTTCCAACAGATTGAAATGGACCTTGCTGGGCCGTTTCCGACGTCAGGATCCGATAACAAGTGGATTGTTGTAGCAACAGGCTACATGACGCGCTACGCAGAGACCGCCGCTTTTCCGAGGGGGACTGCACAAGAAGTCGCCAAGTTCTTCATGAACGAAGTTGTGCAACGACATGGAGCCCCTAAAGTTCTAATCCCGGACCCCGGAATGGCCTTCGCTGCATAGCCTATGCATAGAATCTTACGCTACAGCAACGCGAATAACAGAAGAACGACAGCGTTCCAACCCCAAATGAACAGACTTACGGAACGTCTCAACAAGGCGATCGCGGATATGCTGTCTATGTACGTCGCCGTTGAACATAAGACTTTGGACGAAGTCCTCCTGTATGTCACGTTTCCGAAAAACACAGCGACCCTGGAAACTACGCAGGTGACACTGTTCGAGCTTGACTACGGAAGACGGCCTACTACAATACTCGACGCCATGCTTCTGCACTTGGAAGACGACGACCTCAACACCGACGTCCAATGATATCTTCAACATGCGGAGGAGGCCCGCCAGCTCGCTCGAGTTCGTATAACGGACCAGCAGCTGGTGGATGGCAGACGCTACAGTCAACTTCGCCGAGACGCCGAGTACCATCCTGGGGACCGTGTGTGGGTTAGTACTCCCATCCGACGACGCGGACTCAGTGGGAAGCTTCTGCGACGGTATTTCCGACCCTACCAGATTCTACGACGTCTCGGCCAGCTTACTTACGAGGTGATCACCGATGGTGATTCCGGAACGTGAAGACGACGCACCCGGCCCGGAGTCGTCCACGTGGTTCGCTCAAAACCATTCTACTCACAATGAAGAACTCAATTTTTTTTGTTTGTTTGAACTGTCGCCTATGTTAGCATCGGGTCGATGTACTCTTAGAGGGGGGAATGCCGCAAATCATGCATTGGGTGTGTTTATGTTTTGCTTTTTCCGCCCGGCTGCGCATGTCTGTGTTTTTTCTGTGCCAATGGAAGCGCGTGTTCCATTCTTTCTTTCTGTGTCGTATGTGTTATCTCTTCTGACATGGAGAGCATTCCGATCGAACGTGAACAGCCTGGAATAATCTTCTTGGATCTACAATGTTCTAGATGTGAATCGACGGTTCGAGAACCACGTGCGCTGAAAGTAAAAAGCCTGCAGAACAGACACCGGGGCATTCGATTCTGCGACGCTCGCCGACGCAAGTCACTTTGTTGACTGCTGCTTCGCCGCCTCTATTATTTTGAGTTGTTAAAATAGTTTGGTAAAATAAACTTGTTTCTCCTTCAAAAGAACTGCGTCGTCTTTGGCAACGTGACAATATTATTTGCTTTAGAGTGCCTGATTGAGTACAGAATTTGCATTGGGCGTCGAATTGTTTGGGGAATAATAGATGTGTCCTGGCAGGATGGCAAAACGTTTTCTTCTGTATTAGTCTGAGTGTGGTTTCTTGGTAGTTTGAGAGCACGGAGTGTGGTGCCGGGAATTTTTTTCTACATACCCTGTAGTGTTGGCTAATTTCGTGAACATTGTAAGTGACGTGGGCTCTCCTGTCTTCTCCGTGCCATGGAGGGCGATATCGTGGGCCATGAGATGAACGTCACCCATCCAGTTCATCCATCCAGTCATGAAGCTGCGGCGCGCCTCTTTTGAGTCGGACAACGGTCGGGCTGTTGGTTTGTGTGAGAACGAGAGAAATGCCAAGTTCTTCAGTTACTTTGGCCATTTCGTTAGTAGAGGGATTTCCCAAGGCTCCTTGGAGTTTTTAGAATGCGGCAATGTCTGGATGTGGATGCCGCGTCGTCCGCGGCGTCGATCGGAACAGCTGCTGCGGTGATTTTACGGGGCTTCATAACGAGCAAAGATGGTAAGTGATGTGATTTATGAAGTTGTTTCATCCTTGTTCTACACCACACCGCCGGCCATAACCTGAAGTAGTTCACATGGGTCGCATGAAGCCGTATTTCTCCTGATACGGACATTTGTGACCTCAACGCTACGTCACCCCACCATTGATGCTTCATACCACACAGTGACTGTTCGCTTTGGAACAGCGAGGGAGAGAGAAATAACTTTATTGCAACCGATTTTATGACGTCTTCTCCAAGCGTCGTCCATGGGAGTGGTTCCCTAATCTTGAGACCCATATGCCTCTCTGGCCTCTTGTCCCCTGGCCATCAGCTAGATTTCGTCTTCCAGAGTGGGGCTAGTTAGCAAGGTGTCCCATTGCTCGGGGAGTAGGGGGTATTTGGGGAAAGTTTGAGGGGTTGAGGGCGGTTTCTGGTAAAATCACATTCTGCAAATATGTGCCGGGCGTTCCGAGTTCTTTTTTACAAAAGGGGCAATTTCGGGAGTAGCGTTGAGGAAACTTCTTATTTTGAAAGATAGGGTGTGGAAAGGACCTACTCTCTATCTGTCTGTATATTGATTGTTGGTCTATGTTCAGTGAGTTGTGTAGGTCAGTGAACCACTTTGTTTTTTGTTAGTACTGCGTTATGTAGCTATATCTAGTGACGGCGTGTGGCTCTGATTCGTTTTTCCAGTATTCCATTTCTTGGGCGAGTTGGTGGGATTGTTCATTGCCCTCTAACCGAGTGGGCCGGCGTCCATGTAAGCGCCACCTTTTCATTGGTGGGACTGCCGCTTTTCTTCAGTACTTTAAGTGCTTCGAGAGACACCCAACCTGCTCTGTAGCTGGCGTATGCCTTTTGGGAATCCGTGAATATTTTCTTCTGGCGGCGTCAGTGCAAGAGCAATTGCGGTTTCTTCGACTACTTCTGGATGGGACGTCCTGCTGGATGCCCAGGTGAAGAGTTCATTCCGTGTTGTTATCGCCAGGGTGGCCTTGTGGTGCCCTTAGTTATTGTTGCGTCAATGTATGGCGTTTTGTAATCATCTCCTCGGTCTATTTCCTTTGCGATAACATTTGTACGCGCTGCTCGGTGGCCATCGTTGCGTCCTGGATTCATGTTTTGGGGTAAGGTTTTACTCTCTATTTTGTTGGCCCATTCTTTGGTTACGCGGTCTTTCTCTTTACTGTCTGCTTCTTGCCTTCCTCCCTTGGGGAGGACTTGTTCCCCGGTCGTGGTCTGACTGAGCCGGACTTTTTGGTTTGAAAGGTGAGCTTTGGTTTGATAGGTAATGAATGCCTGTACCAGGGTCAAGACATCTTCCTCCTTGAAGCGTCTTCTTTTTTTGGCTACCGCTTGATCATATTGATGTATATTTCTGTCGATTGTTTGAGCTTATAGAGCGATGCCTCGGACTTTCGGTTGTTTTGAAATATGACTCTCAGTATACGGGCTTCGTTGGTTGAGTCACTGTGGGCGCCGTCTAGGGTGATACGTATGATGTCTTTGTTGCCGTTCTAGCGTCTTGGTTTGATGATCAGAAGCTCTGATTTCGGCGGAGAGCAACTGATGCCGCACGTTTTGGCGTATTCGTGCGGGGGCTCTGCCGCCCTCGTTGGGTTTCCTTTATCTACTCCTCCGATCCTGCCTGTGAAGTCCAGATTGTGATGTCGTCTGCGTAGAGGGTGTGAGCTATTTTTTCTATTGTTTCGAGCAGGCTCGGAAGTGGGAGAAGTGCCAGGTTAAAGATGAGCGGCGAGAATACGTCTCTTTTAGGGCTCCTCTGTATTGCAACGCTATGGGTGGTGACTTTTCTTCGTCGCCTATCTTGGTCGTTGCAGAGCGATTGCTTCGAAAGTTTTCTCGAGACAATGTTATCTCAGGAGGGGGACAAATGTCGAGTATTTCCGTGCTCTATAAGAGATGTTTGAATACGACGGAAACCAACAGAACGCCGCAAACCACCCCTCTTCAGCGCGTTCTTCGGACTGAGGACGACGACGAGGAGGAGTGTCTCTGGCAAATGTGAGCGAGAGCACGGGCGGCTATCTGGCGAGGAAAAAACGCCAGTATAGCACGTGGTGTAGAGGAGCTAGGACTGCTTCGCTGAGCTGTTGGAGGCACACGTTCGTCTTAACAAATTACTTTCAATCTATTTTACTCACCTGGTCTACTTATTCTTCATTCTTGTTACGTGGCAATATTATATGAGGGCAAATTAGTTAATGTGACCCTGCTACAGAGAATTGTGATAATTGCAATTTTACTTGATATAACTTCCACGGACCTCACAATACGTATTCACAATGGTGTGATAATTTTATACAAGGACAAGAAATAACGTGAATGTGAATAGAAATACCAGCTTTGCGGAAGCCTGGAAGAGTTTTGCACCTTTCTTCAGGAAACCTCCGACGCTGCTAGCTGAAGGGGTGGCGGAGCGGCGACAGATTACCTACAGCTGACCTTGCAACGCCACTGCACACACTTAGGCTGCCTTCTGAAGCCACACACCCATAACTAAGTAGGGCAAGGCGAAAGTGGTGACTTTAGAAACGAACACTGAAGGAACCAGTGCCGCTTCTTCAGCCACCCCTTCGCCATCCCTCAATATTCCTGTCGGTGCCGACGAGGTGGACAGTGGGGGAACCCGCTGGGGCTTTTGCCCCGCCAACCACCTGTGTCAACCATGGCCCTCTACATAAGAGCGCTGTTGCGTTTCATTAAAGATGTTTCTCTCTCTCTCTCTCGATTTAAGTAGCAACCTCCGCCACTTTGTAATTCCTCCTGCTTGAGCCTGACTTTGCGTGATCTCTGGTACCTTGGTGAGGTCTTATGCATGTGGTAAAACTCAGAGCCGGAGATTTGCCTTCGGTTTTAAAAATTCTCCAGCAAAACTTAGAAGAGTTTTTTTTTAATATTATGTGATTGGAGTGTCAATATTTGTGAAAGAAGCATATCAAGAATGCTTTCATTCAGTGTATCCTACTACCTACTGGGTATGTGGCCTGTCTTCTAAAATTGCGTTATTAAAACTTTGTCGTCTAATATCCACCCGCGTTATTTCTCAAGGTGCCGTTTCACTAATACTGTAATTAATGAACGTTTAGCCTGTTTTTCCTTCTTCGGTATTTATTTGCCAAAAAGACGTTTAGGAAACGCATCTGTAGCAATTATGTCCTTCTCAACAGAAAATGAGCTAAATATATATATATATATATATGTCGTTTTAACTACAGGTATATGCAGTAAGTTTTTTTTAGGCATCTTTTTTGCTGTGGGCTACCTGAACAAGTCTCTTTCAGACTAATTTGTAATCCATCTGTGTTATCCTCCGGATGCTTTAAAAGCTCGACCATCACCATCACTGTGAGACAACTATCATATTCGACACCGGTAACTTATCTCCACTACGAGAAGGTTTCTCCCATTGATTCTGCCGCACTCCTGTCATAAAAAAAAGAGTGACTCTATTGCCTGGATCTTACCGCAGAATTCATAAAACCATTTTTAAGTTAACCAGCGCACCGCCTTCCAAAAAGTAGCCTAAATATAGCAGGAGACTTGAAGGGGCTGAAGACGCCGTTCGCGTTTTGTAGGCATTGTGGACGACTTGCCTAATCAACTCCTTTGGCGAATCTACCAAGCTTACGCCCAGCGCAGATGGGCTCGCGATAAGGAGGGAATCATTAATACGCTATTTAAGGTCGTTAAGCAGTGGATTTTAAAAATGCCCTAACAGTAACTGTTCACATTTTTCTTCTTAAGCAAATAGTATTGCACTAGCATCTTCAATTTTTAATTCACTTCTTTTTTAGCCATTACATCCTGTAACCTGGCAACCTGTGTGCTGGCAATCGAGCGATGGCCTCCTAGACGGCGCTTCGTTGGTTTCATGTGCAGTTCTTAAATTTCGTATGTATATAGCATAGTGGGCGTAGGAAAGTGCAAGAAAGTTGCTCCCAGTTTCCAGTACATCGCGCGACGTGTTTCATGGACGTGTTTAGTAATGACTAAATTACCCGGACTGAAGAGGTGGCAGAAATCTTCAGTCCGGGTGAGTAATGTGTACGTGAGTAGGGCGTTTGAACTGAATAACCATCAACTCTAAACTAACAAGCGTAATGCGTTGGTGTAGACACATACCTTGTTAGTTTGTTGTCGAACAATCTCCTTGACCGTTCCTTTTACGTAGATGTAAGCTACAAAAAGTGTAGTGTTTACACTGCAACAAGTTGTGTACCTCAGGGTTCAAACCTGGGTTCTTTATTGTTTCCTATCTTTATCAATGATGTGTCACCAGTATTAACAAACTCTTCATTTCTTCTCTATTCTGATGATGCAAACTATTTAGGCACATCTGCGGTGTTCGGGACTGCCGTGCCCCGTCAAGTGATGTTTCGGAAATATCGGACTGGTGCAGCAAAAACTGTCTGATTTTGAGCCGTGCTAAACCAAAGGTTACCACATTCATCCGGAAAACCCATCATCTGTTGTTTTCCAACAGCATTCAGGGAGCTTAGGGAGATTAGGGACCTCGGGGTACTTTCCGACAGTACCTTCTCTTTTTCACCTCATAATAGGCCTATCATCCGGCGAGCGCTCCGAAGTCTTGGAAATGTGTGTCGGATTACAAAGGAATTCTCTTCTCCAGATGCATTTTTAATTCTGTACAATGCAATATGTATCCCCGAGGTTAGAATATGCATCTGTTGCCTAGAACGGCATTTCTAAATCAGGTAGTGATATAATAGACCTTGTCCAGAAGACGTTTTTATCCATATTTAAGCACCGCCATCACATTCACAGACAGGGTTCTGATTCTAACTTGCCCACAGTTTCTTGCATCTCTTCCTTGAACTGCAGACGTATGCGTGCGGATCTGACATTCCTTCACAAAATTGTTCATGGGGACCTTACTTGCGCAGACCTACTTAAATGTATAAAATTTAGTGTTTCACAAAGGCCCACCAGGTCGCATCGCCCGTTCTTGGACGGTGGGCGCAGCTCCAATAATTCTACTGTCGCCGAATACAGAATTCTTACAGCCACTTCTTTGAAGGCCTTAACATCTTTCAAAGTTTGTTTGAAATTTACATTAATGCACTGTTGAATACAGTATGTTAAACATCTATGATGTCTCTGTCGTCGTTTTTTTCTTTTCTTTTTTTTCTTCATTGCTGGGTATTGGTTTCTCCCGGGTTTTGTTTAATCAACAGGTAGTTGCCTATT
Organism: Haemaphysalis longicornis; assembly: GCF_048455015.1. Classification (NCBI taxonomy): domain Eukaryota; kingdom Metazoa; phylum Arthropoda; class Arachnida; order Ixodida; family Ixodidae; genus Haemaphysalis; species Haemaphysalis longicornis. The sequence goes on along the minus strand of NW_027526214.1, from coordinate 88,686,674 downwards.
TTAGAAACTGTTTACTGTGATTTGTTCGGCTTATCATTTGTTTCCGTACTGTTCCGTTGTTTTTCGTTTTTCTGTCAAGCTTTGTTGCTCTGCTTGTTGTGTCATCTTTACAACAAGCAGCGCCACGAAGCATCTTTTTTTACCTCTACCCAGCCTTCGCTTTTTTACTACTTCAATTTGTTTCTGTCTTCTCGTTTGTTTTTTCTTGGAATATTTTTCTTGTATTTTGTATAAATGTAACTATCTGTGCGCCAGCACTCAGGCCTTTGGCTGTTCCAGGGCACGTAAATCAACATGGTGTATTGATTGATTTTTAAAATTATTATTATTATTATTACTGTTTTTATTAAACATATCACTCTAGGTGTCATATGTCGCCTATAAAAGAGTTCAAGCAGTCGGGCTCTTTTGTCAAGTTACACGACTATCTGTCGTCCCAAGCTGCAGTATGCTTCTGTGATATAGAATACGCAAGCAAAACACTCTGTACGCACATTGAAAGTGTACAGAAAAAGTTTATCTCTATCTTCAATCATCGCTTTGCTAGCCATAACAATTTTGACTATATCTCTGAACTGATGCACGAGTGCTTAAACTCGAGACTAATTATGTATGATCTTCTTTGCCTGTTCGAAATCATTCACGACACAGTGTTTTGTGGTGAAATGCTGCAACATATTACACTCCATGTGCAGCAATAGTCCACCAGATGACACGGCACATCTTTCAATCCGAGCAGTCTACATGGCTTGTGCCCCATGTTTCGCCTCCAGTGTACGTACAGTCATAAAAACGAATATTTAGACATGCTTAATATTTCCTTGACAAAGTACTGCTAACATGTTCATGAGCTTGTCATGTAAGTGAGCTTTTTTATCCACTGTTCAGACGCAGTCACTTGAACATGAAGTGATGACAACACAATAGTTTCTTTTTTATAAACTTTTCTTATTCCATGTCTGGTTTTCTGTTCGTGAACATTCTTTCCATGCTCCTTTTCTTACATATAAGCTATCTTGATTCACTTCTTTTCCGTTCAACTGCTTTGTAAACCCTTATGTATATTTTTGAAATTATCTGTATCTGACGACCACTTGCGTGTGGGTTTTCTGTGGGTACATGTGTATTCTGGGGTACGACAGTGTTTAATTTTTGTGTGCGTGTGTCAGTATCGCTGTCTTTTATTTGGATTACTTGTGAGGTGTGTGCATCTTCGTGAATCAGCACAAAGGCGCTCTGGCTGTTTCTGGGCACAATAGTAAACGATTGATAGATAGATAGATTGAATATATTTTTGTTGTATTGTATTATTATTATTATTATTGGATTATGTATTATTATTATTATTATGTAAAATTATAATATTACCATTATTAATATTATTATTACTATTACTTTTCGAGCGCCTAAATGACCCCGCTGCTTGGCCGAAAGGCTGCCTCTTTAAAGAGTTTCCAGGCATGTTTCGCGAAGGCATGCTTCACAGCTCTGAGCGCATCACGTAGAAAAAACAATCATGACTAGTTTAGATGTTTTTTATTAGAACGTGCGACGTCTTCGAACTAAGGCGACTGAATTTTTTGGTAATGTTCTGGCTTCTTCCTTTCCGCTAATAGCTAGATCTAAAACTTGGTTATGAAATTTTTTCCAGTGATTATTTTCCTCAAAATTACCATGTATATCGCAATGATACAGCTTTAACGTGATGCAAACAAAAAGGGGGAGGGGTCCTTCGCGCCGTTAACAAATCTCTCCCGTGTGTGCTACGTAGTGATATTGATAACGCAGATGAGTCATTATGGATCAAAATTATTTGCTCTAAAACTGAAAATCTTCTAGTTGGTGTTTTTTACATTCCTCCTGATGTAGCTCCTGAGGCGTTCAATAAGTTAATATCCTCAATTGAACAGGTGCTTATCACTCATGGCAACCGCAAGGTCCTCCTCCTTAGAGATGTAATGCTCCTGGCGTTCTATGGAGTCAGCTAACCTGTTCTCACTATAAACACTACATTGAACAGAAGGATTATAGCTTACTCGATGTTTTGCTTTTACCTATATGGTACAGTGTAGTCGCATACAAAATTGCAGGGGAAATATTCTAGACCTGTGCTTTTCGAACTTTGATGGTGTTAGTGTGTCGCGCTCTGATTGTTCTTTAGTAATACCCGACATATTTCATCCTCCTCTTTATATTTCCTGTTGTCTCCCCTCATCACTCCACCGTTCCGTAAATTCCAACAACACACAACCTCGTTACGCCTTCGCCCGGGGAGATTATGTTAGGCTGTATGGCCACTTTTCCGCTGCCCCTTGGTCGACTGTCATTGACCACACTGATGCCAATGAACAAGTCGACCGTTTCATTGACATTGTGCTTTCGGGTATGAAGGAATACATCCCGCAATATTTACCGAAGAAGTTCAAGTTTCCACACTGGTTTTCTTCTGAATTTCGGGATGTCCTGAAACTCAAGGAACGTGCTCACAGAAAGATTAAGCGCTCTGGTGCCAACCACTTCGCTCAGGAATTCCAGCGTCTACGTGCCCTAAGTAAAATATTGCACAAACGTTATCATACTTCGTACCTGGCGTCGGTAGAAACTAAAGCAACTCATCAACCGGGAGCCTTCTGGAAGTACATCTATTCTAGATCTAGTACAACTAAAGATTCTATTCGTCTACTAGACTCCAACGGCGATGAGGTTGCCAAGGTGGCCGACTGCTTTGCTCGTCAATTTTCTTCTTTTTTGGGGATTAGCGGTGGTAGTGATAACAGCAGCGTCCCTTGTCACCATGGCGGGAACTCCGGTTGTTTGCAACTTGACGAGAACATCATTCGGACCAGCATCAAGCGGCTCAGGCCCTCGCTTCCGTGTGGGCCTGATGGTATTCCTGCTGCAATTTTAAGTACCGCTTTAAGCACCGCTTCCGTCATGTGCTAGAAGCCGCAAACGGCATCATGTCTTTTTTGAAAAGCATTCCTTCCCTCTGGTGTTGACGAATGCGAGCTGATTTTATCTGTCTCTATAAACTTCTTTATGGTAATATTTTGTGTGACAATTTGGTTACACTTATTATTGTCAATATACCAAATAAACGTTTCAGGAAATTTCCAGCTTTCAGACCAGCTGCTTTAAATAGCCGACGCTCGTCCATCAGCCGAATACTATGTTCATATAATGAATATTCCGTTCGTCTTTATATCTTCCAGAGCTCTTTTACTATGTTCTCTAATGAGTTGAAAACTGTTGTAGCTTAGGTCCTTTATGTCATTCCAAATTTATGTACCGTATTTGTTATATGCAAACTGCATTCTTGCTTGTTTTTTAGTTTTCTTTGTTTTGTGTTGCTTTAGTGTCAGTATTAGTAACGCTGAAGCTTTTTCTCTCTTTTTTTTTGGGGAACTTTCTAACATGTTGTTAGAAAAGCTTGGATTTATACGTATACTCTATGTCTTGTTCATCCGATATTTGCTTGTATAGTTCCTGTTTTTCAACTCTACTGAACGTTTCGCTGGCCGAGTGTCATGGCTTGCAACGCCAAGCCTGTGTTTTCCTTTTTGACTTTCTGTTGTTTTTTTCTCTCTTTTTCCTTTTTTTGCTTTCTAAGATTTCTGTAACTATTTTTACTTTATTGTTTATGTCATACAGGTTGTTTTTGTGTGTTGTCTCGTCCTAATTTTTGTGTGATTTTTTTCGTTTTGTATGGTGTTCCAGCACCAAGACCCTGTTCCTGGGCACCGCAAATAAAGGTTGGTTGATTGATTGATTGTTATTATTTTATATTTTTATTATATTATTATAATAATATTAATATTATTATTATTATTATTATTATTATTTTGCTGGCCGGGTGTCATGGCTTCTAACACTAGGCTTCCTTTTTTTTTGCTGTTTTGCTTTCTGGGATCTCTGTAACTATTTTTATCTTATTGTTTCTTTCATATATACGGTTTTCTGTGTTGTGTTGTCTTGATTTTAGTTTATTTTTATGAATGCTTGTATATGGTGTACCAGTACCAAGACCCTAGGGTTGTTCCTGGGCACCAAAAATAAAGGTTGATTGATTGATTGATTGATTATTATTATTATTATTATTATTATTATTATTCTGTCCAGTGATTATTTCCCTCAAAATTACCATGTATATCGTAGTGATCGTGCCTTGACGGGAAGCAAACAAAAAGGGGGCGGGGTCCTTCTTGCCGTCGACAAATCTCTCCCGAGTGTGCTTTGTAGTGATATTCAGAATGCAGTTGAGTCTGTATGGGTTGAAATTCTTATCTCTAAAACTGAAAAACTTCTTGTTGGGGTTTTTTACATTCCCCCTGATGTAGCTCCTGACGCATTCAATCAGTTAGTTTCCTCCATTGAACAAGAGCTGATTACTCAATGCAACCGCAAGGTCCTCCTTCTTGGAGACTTTAACGCTCCTGGCGTTCAGTGGAGCCATCTATCCTGTTCCCACCATAACCACCACATTGAACAGAAGGGTAATAGATTACTAGATTTTTCGTCTTTCACTTCCATGGCACAGCATAATCACATAGAAAACTGCAGTGGAAACATTTTGGACCTGTGTTTTTCGAATTTTGATGATGTTAGTGTGTCACACTCTGATTGTCCTTTAGTTAGACCTGACAGATTTCATCCTCCTCTTTCTATTTCTTGTTCCCTTCCCACAATGCTCCACCATTCCGTAAGTTCCTGCAACACGCAACCTCGCTACGCTTTCGCCCGGGGAGATTACGTTGGGCTGTATGATTACTTTTCTGCTGTCCCTTGGTCGACAGTCATTGACGAACCTGATGTCAATGAACAAGTTGACCGTTTTACTGAGATTGTACTTTTGGGTATGAAGAAATACATCCCGCAATATTTACCAAAGAAGTTCAAATTCCCACACTGGTTTTCTTCTGAATTGCGGGATGCCCTTAAACTCAAAGAACGTGCGCATAGAAAGATGAAGCGCTCTGGTGCGAACCAGTTCACTCAGGAGTTTCGGCGCCTACGTGCCTTATGCAAAATATTGCACAAGCGTGATCATGCTTCGTACCTGGCATCAGTAGAAGCTAAAGCAACCCATCACCCGGGAGCCTTCTGGAAGTACATTCATTCAAGATCTAGTAAAACTAAAGAATCTATTCGTTTACTAGACTCCAACGGCAATGAGGTTGCGGAGGTGGCCGACTGCTTTGCTCGTCAGTTTTCTTCATTTTTTGGAATTAGCGGTGGCAGTGATAACAGTAGCGCCCCTTCTCACCAGGGCGGTAACTCTGGTTGTTTCCAACTGGATGAGAACATCGTGCGGACCAGTATCAAGCGGCTAAAGCCCTCGCTTTCTTGTGGACCAGATGGTATTCCTGGCGCCATTCTAAAAACGTATGCAAACATATTCGTTCCAGTGTTCACTTCAATGTTTAATAACTGTATCCGGTCTGGCACGTTCCCTCGCTCATGGAAAATATCTCGCGTATTCCCTGTATTCAAGTCAGGCCCAAAAACTGACGCCATAAACTATAGGCCAGTCTCGCTCCTTTGTTCTGCCTCTAAACTATTCGAGTTATCTCTTCATATGGTGTTGTCTTTCTCACTTAAACACGTCCTCATTCCTAATCAACATGGCTTTATGCGTGGTCGTTCAACTTCCACAAACCTCGCGTGCTTCATGGAGCAGGCTGTCCCAGCAATCGTTGGTAGAAGCCAGCTTGATGTGGTCTACTGTGACATGAGCAAGGCCTTTGATGTAGTCAACCACTCGTTATTGCTTGCCAAGCTCATTCTGTTAGATGTCCACGCTTCTTTGGTGGGTCTTATACGTTGCTATCTCCAGCAGCGATATTGCTATGTAAGTGTTAACGGTCAAACTTCATTTAGGTACAAAGCAACAAGTGGTGTACCCCAGGGATCTGTTCTGGGTCCCCTTCTTTTCTCCAATTTCATTAACGATGTTGCTTCTGTAATTCAAAATTCTTCTTTTTTGTTGTATGCTGATGATATGAAAATCTTTAGAGAAGTGCGCAATATTCATGACTGTAATTATCTTCAGGCTGATATTGCGTCATTCCATCGTTGGTGCACCAAAAACGACCTAATTTTGAACCCCTCAAAAACGAAAGTTGTCTCCTATAGTAGAAAAACTCAACAGCTGCAATACTCTTATAAAATTGCAAGCACTGCATTGCCGAGGGTGACTGAAATTCGAGACTTGGGAGTACTATTTGATTCTTCTCTGACTTTCTCTTCCCACGTTACACAAATTACCCGTCGCTCTCTTCGATGTCTGGGTGCTGTTTGCAGGTATTCTAGAGAGTTTAAAGGTCCTCTTCCTTTTTTAAAGTTGTATTCGGCTCTCTGCCTACCTCTTCTCGAATACGGCTCTGTTGTTTGGAATGGAACTTGCAAGTCCAATAGTGACCGTATCGAAAGAGTTCAAAATAAGTTCCTCTTTATCTTTAAGCACCGCTTCCGTCATGTGCTAGAAGACGCTAACGGCAGTGTGCCTTTTCTGAAAAGTCTTCCTTCCCTTCGGTGTCGACGAATGCGAGCTGATATTATCTTTCTTTATAAACTTCTTCATGGGGATATTTTGTGTGACGACTTGGTTACACTTATCAATGTCAACTTGCCGAACAAACTTTTCCGAACATTTCGAACTTTTAGAACAGATGCTTTAAGTAGAAGACGCTCGTCCATCTGCGAATACAATGTGCATATAATGAATATTCTGATCGTCTTGATATATTTCAGAGCTCTTTTTCTTTGTTCTCAAACGACTTGAAAACTGTTGTAGCTTAAGTGCCTTTAGTCATTGCAAATTTATGTGCTGTATTTATTTTAGGGAAATCATGTTCTTGTTTGTTTGTTCTTCACATTTCCTGGTTTTGCGTTGCTTGAATTTCTGTAGGTTTGAGTGCCAGTGCTTGTAATGCTGAACTTCTTTCAAAGTTGAAACTTCCGAACATTTTGTTATAAAACCTTCGTGTTATGCGTATAACTTATCGCTGTCATGTTCAGTGAGTATTTCCTGTTTTTCACGTGCCTTGAACATTTCGCTGTCCGAGTGTCATGGCTTGCAACGCTAGGTCTCCTGTTCCTTTTCTTTTCTTTTCTTTTTTTTTGCTGTTTTGCTTTCTGAGATTACTGTAACTATCTTTACTTTATTGTTTCTTTCATGCATACAGTTGTGTGTGTTGTGTTGTCTTGATTTTAGTTTGTTTTTATGTACGATTTGTATATGGTGTACCAGTACCAAGACCCTAGGGTTGTTCCTGGGCACCGAAAATAAAGGTTGATTGATTGATTGATTGATTATTATTATATTAATATTATTATTATTATTATTGTTATTATTATTATTATTATTATTATTATTATTATTCGCGCACTCCTCATCGACGCGCTGGACGGCATTTCTTTCCTCAGCGACCAAGTGGCCCGGCTGCGGGAGGACAACGGCCTCCTACGCCGGGAAAACGCGCAGGCTTTCGACTGTCTCCGTCAGGGGAGGGAGGGTGACGGCGCCCATTATGCGCAGGTGGTTGCCTCCTTGCGAGCGGAGGTGTCCTCCTTGCGTGCCCAACTACTTCACCACCCCGCCGTGTTGCCGGAAGGAGTGCGTCACAGCTCAGGGCAGCCTTCTTTTGCCCAAGCTGTAAACAAGGAAGTGTTGCCTTCGGCTACGTCTGCTCCGCTGCAGTCGGTATCTTCGGCTTCTCCTGCACTGCCTCCTACTCCGTCCCAACTTTCCCCGGTGCATTCTGCGCCTGTGCTTGACTGTCTCCCTCCTACTGTTGAGAAGAAGCGTCGAAGCCGGGGATGTGTAGGTGCATCGGACACACGTGGACTGGTAGTCGTTCCGCAGCAGAAGCGCCCCAAAGCAATGTTCGTTTCAAAGCTTTCTCCGTCCACGACCTCTGCTAGTCTTAAAAGCCCATCTGTTAACCTTAGGTGTCTCGCCCTTGAAGTTCCGACGACTGAAAACTAAATTTGAAACGTACGCATCCTTTTATATTTCCGTCAGTGAAGAGTTTTTCGAGCGCTTGAATGACCCCGCTGCTTGCCCGAAAGACTGCCTCTTTAAGGAGTTTTGAGGCATGTTTCGCGAAGGCATGCTTCACAGCTCTGAGGGCAACACATCAGAAAAAGAATAATGACTACTTTAGATGTTTTTTATCAGAATGTGCGAGGTCTTCGAACTAAGGCGACTGAATTTTTTGGTAATGTTCTGGCTTCTTGCTTTCCGTTAATAGCTATATCTGAAACTTGGTTGTGCCCTGATATTCTAGACAATGACTATGTTCCTCAAAATTACCATGTATATCGTAATGATCGTGCCTTAACTGGATGCAAACAAAAAGGGGGCGGGGTACTTCTCGCAGTTAACAAATCTCTCCCGTGTGTGCTACGTAGCGATATTGAAAACGCAGGTGAGTCTTTATGGGTCGAAATTCATATCTCTAAAACTGAAAAACTTCTAGTTGGTGTTCTTTACGTTCCTACTGGTGTAGTTCCTGACGCGTTCAATAAGTTAGTCTCCTCCATTGAACAGGCGCTCACTACTCATTGCGACCTCAAGGTCCTCCTCCTTGGAGATTTTAGCGCTCCTGGCGTTCAGTGGAGCCACCTCACCTTTTCCCACTACAACCACCACTTTCAACAGAAGGGTAATAGGTTACTAGATTTTTCTTCTTTCACTTCTATGGCACAGCGTAATCACACGAAAAACTGCAGTGGAAACATTCTGGACCGGTGCTTTTCAAACTTCGATGGCGTTTATGTGTCGCGCTCTGATTGTGCTTTAGTAATACCCGAAAAATATCATCCTCCTCTTTCTATTTCTTGTTGCCTTCATACAATGCTCCACCGTTCTGTATTTTCAAGCAATGCGCAACCTCGCTACGCTTTCGCGCGGGGAGATTACGTTGGGCTGTATGGCTACTTTTCTGCTGCCCCTTGGTCAACAGTCATTGACCATCTGATGTCAATGAACAAGTTGACCGTTTTACTGAGATTGTGCTTTTGGGTATGAAGAAATACATCCCGTAACATTTACCAAAGAAGTTCAAGTTCCCACACTGGTTTTCTTCTGAATTGCGGGATGCCCTGAAACTCAAAGAACGCGCGCACAGAAAGATGAAGCGCTCTGGTGCGAATCAGTTCGCTCAGGAGTTCCGGTGCCTACGTGCCCTATGCAAAATATTGCACAAGCGTGATCATGCTTTGTAGCTGGCGTCAGTTGAAGCTAAAGCTACTCATCAGCCGGGAGCCTTCTGGAAGTACATTCATTCTAGATCTACTACAACGAAAGAATCTATTCGTCTACTGGATTCCAACGACGATGAGGTTGCAGATGCGGCCGACGGCTTTGCTCGTCAGTTTTCTTCTTTGTTTGGGCTTAGCGGTGGTAGTGATGACGGCAGCGTCTCTTGTCACCAGGACGGTTACTCCGCTTGTTTCCAATTGGATGAGAACATCGTGCGGGCCAGCATCAAGCGGCTAAAGCCCTCGTTTTCTTCTGGGCCAGATGGTATTCCTGCAGCAATTCTAAAAACGTATGCAAAAATATTTGTTCCTGTGTTCACCTCAATACTTAATAACTGTATCCGGTCTGGCACGTACCCTCGATCATGGAAAATCTGTCGTGTATTCCCTGTTTTCAAGTCAGGCCCAAAAACCGACCCCATGAACTATAGGCCAGTGTCGCTTCTTTGTTCTGCCTCTAAAATATTCGAGTTATCTCTTCTTAAAGTCTTGTCTTTCTCACTTAAACACGTCCTCATTCCTAATCAACATGGCTTCATGCGTGGTCGCTCAACTTCCACAAATCTCGCATGCTTCATGGAGCAGGCTGTCCCAGCAGTCATTGGTAGAAGCCAGCTTGATGCGGTCTACTGTTACATGAGCAAGGCCTTTGATGTAGTCAACCACTCGTTATTGCTGGCAAACTCATTCTGTGAGATGTTCACGCTTCCTTAGTGGGTCTTATACCTTGCTATCTCCAGGAGCGATATTGCTATTTAAGTGTTAATGGTCAAACATCATTTAGGTACAAAGCAACCAGTGGTGTACCCCAGGGCTCCGTTCTGGGCCCCCTTCTTTTTTCTATTTTCATTACGATGTTGCTTCTGCCATTAAAAATTCTTCTTTTTTGTTGTATGCTGATGATATGAAAATCTTCAGAGAAGTCCGTAATGTTCCGGACTGTAATTCTCTTCAGGCTGATATCGTGTCATTCCATCGTTGGTGCACCAAAAACGACTTAATTTTGAACCCCTCAAAAACGAAAGTTGTTTCCTATAGTAGGAAAACTCAACAGCTGCAATACTCCTATAAAATAGCAAGCACTGCACTGCCGAGGGTGACCGAAATTCGGGACTTGGGAGTACTATTTGATTCTTCTCTGACTTTCTCTTCCCACGTTACACAAATTACTGGACGCTCTCTTCGATGTCTGGGTGCTGTCTGCAGGTATTCTAGAGAGTTTAAAAGTCCTCTTCCTTTCTTAAAGTTGTATTCGGTTCTGTGCTTACCTCTTCTCGAATACGGTTCTGTTGTTTGGAATGGAACTTGCAAGTCCAATATTGACCGCATCGAAAGGGTTCAAAATAAGTTCCTTTCTATCTTTAGGCACCGTTTCCGTCATGTACAAGAAGACGCAAACGGCAGCATGTCTTGTCTCAAAAGTATTCCTTCCCTTTGGTGTGGACGAATGAGAGGTGACATTATCTTTCTTTATAAACTTCTTCATGGTGATATTTTGTGTGATGACTTGGTTGCACTTATCAATGTCAACTTGCCGAACAAACTTTTCCGAAGATTTCGAACTTTCAGAACAGATGCTTTAAGTAAACGATGCTCGTTTCATCTGCAGAATACAATGTGCATATAATGAATATTCCGATCGTCTTGATATATTCCAGAGCTCTTTGTCTTTGTTCTCTAATGAATTGAAAACTGTTGTAGGTTAAGTGCCTTTATGTCATTTATGTGCCATATTTCTGTTCCGTATTTATTTTATGCAAATCATCATCTTGCTTGTTTGTTTTTCACTTTTTCTGATTTTGTTTTGCTTGAATTTTTGTCGGTTTAGGTGTCAGTGCTTGTAACACTGAACTTCGTTTTTCCATTTTCAAACTTCCTAACATTTTGTTACATAACCTTTGTTTTATGTGTATAATCTATCTCCGTCATGTGCATTGAGTATTTGCTTGTGTATTTTCAATTTTTCACGTGCCTTCAACGTTTTGCTGGCCGGGTGTCATGGCTTCTAACACTAGGCTTCCTTTTTTTTGGCTGTTTTGCTGTTTTGCTTTCTGGGATCTCTGTAACTATTTTTACCTTATTGTTTGTTTCATATATATGGTTTTCTGTGTTGCGTTGTCTTGATTTTGGTTTGTTTTTATGAATGCTTGTATATGGTGTACCAGTACCAAGACCCTAGGGTTGTTCCTGGGCACCAAAAATAAAGGTTGATTGATGGATTGATTGATTATTATTATTATTCACTCACTCTTCCCTATAGTTACGCCTATTGTAAGATGTCTTCTTGCAATTGACCAAACATCACAGTTTCTATTGATTGTGTAATGTTGCCTAAAATTACACTATGGTATTTTTATTCTTCTTTGAAGTTGTAGTTTCTTCTTATATTTTGCTCACTCACTGTTCTTTTGCCAGCTGTGGATGCATTCCATTGCTGTCCTATACCTTTTCTGTGCGCCAGCACGACTTGATTGTGTAAAGTCGGTTGGATTACACTATTTTATTTCTAATCTTGTTTGCCGTTTTTTGTAGGTCTTTCTTTCTTTTCTTTTCTTTTTTTGCTCACTGAGTGTTTATTAGCAAATTGTTGATGTACTAAAGTGCTGCATTTCCCCCTCCGAGTGGTCCAGCACGAAGGCCTCCGCTGTTCCTGGGCACTATAATAAACATTGATTAATTGATTGACTGATTGCTTGATTGATTGATTGATTGATTGATTGATTGATTATTATTATTATCCAGGTCCACCCTGGTATGCTGCACAGCTCTGAAATAACTGAAAATTATCAGTAAGTACGACAGTTTCGACATATAATATCAAAACACTCGAGGACTACGAACTAAGTCCTCTAAATTTATTAGAAATATTGTATGCTCTAAATTATCTGCTGTTGTCATTACTGAAACCTAGCTTTCCGATGATATCTCGTCTTCGGAATATTTCCTTTCTAACTATCAAATCTTTAGAAGCGACAGAAAATTAACTGGACCTAAACAAAAGGGTGGCGGGGTTCTCATTGCCGTTGATCATTCAGTGCATTGCATGTGGCGTGCTGACCTCGAGACCCTAGACGAATCAGTCTGGCTTGAGGTAGGCCTCACGAAGGGCGAGAAGCTACTCATCGGTGCATTCTATAGATCCCCGGATGTATTACCTTCTGAATTTAATCGAACACTCACATCCATAGAAAATGTCTCGAATGCACACTCCAACCATAGGCTCATTATACTTGGAGCCTTCAACACCCCAGGTATTCGCTGGAACAGTCTTTCCTTTGAGCACAAAAACCATTGTGCAGCGCAGAAATGCAGCATGCTATTAGATTTTCAATCGTTCACCTCCATGCAGAAGTTTTGCCGCATAGAAAACTCTTGTGGTAATGTTCTAGATGTTTGCTTCTCAAACTTAAAAAAAAAACGTACAAGTGTGTGCCTCCGAAATATGCCTTGTGCACCCCGACAAGTTTCACCCCCCTCTTATTGTCTCTGTCTCGGTCGCGACCCAGCATCGCTCTGGCGGTGTTGACAATTGTGCAGTCCCGCTATATGCTTTCAAGCGTGTAGATTATGCTGGGCTGTATGACTTTTATTCATCTGCTGAATGGTTTAGTGTTTTTGATGTTTATGATGTTGACGAACACGTTCGACGTTTTGCCGAAATCGTCAGAAGTGGCGTGGAAAAGTATATCCCGTGTTATAAGCCTGTTCCTTCGAAATTTCCCTGCTGGTTTTCTAAAGAACTTCGAAGTTCCCTTAAATTTAAGGACAGCGCCCACAAAAAGGCCAAGCGTTCTGGGCTTCACAAGTGAAAGCGGAGTTTAGTCGGTATAGCACTCTTTGGAAAAACCTCTACCGGCGTGACCACCAGCCCTATATAGAATCGTTCAAGGCTGCTGCGTCTGAGAAACCGGTTGTATTCTGGAGGTATGTACGCGGCATTTCTAAGGCGTCTAAAGAACACGTTAGCCTGCTTAATTCCGATGGTAAAGAGGTTGAGAATGTTGCCACCAGTTTTGCTCAGTACTTTCATTCTGTCTTTCAACTACCAGATGGCAACGACGAACGCCTATCGTTTAATAACTATAATTTTAACACGCCTATGTTCGATGAAAAAATCGTCAATGATAGCCTTCAACGGATAAAACCATCATTTTCCTGTGGTACAGATGGAATAACGGCAGCCCTCATGAAGGCTTGCGGCAACAATTTTGTGCCTGTCTTAACTTCCTTAATAACTGCTTACTATTAGGTAAATTTCCTCGTGCATGGAAGATCGCTCAATTTTTTTCTATATTCAAGTCTGGTGATAAGTCAGCCGTTTCTAACTATCGCCCGATCTCACTCCTTTGTGTCGTCTGAAAACTCTTTGAGACTTCTCTGCACAAAGTTCTGGCTGCCTGCGTCAAGAACGTTATGATAACAAATCACCACGGCATTTTCTCGGGTCGATCGACGGTCACAAATGTTGCAACCTTTATGACACAGGCTTCGGCTGCAGTTTCTGAAAACGGCCAGTTGGACGTTATTTATTTTGACCTCAGTAAGGCTTTTGTTGTGGTGAACGATCAGTTATTAATTAACAAGCTTGCTAAGTCTTGCTAACAAGCCTTGTTGCCTTGTTGTCCAACTATCTCCTTCACCGGTCTTTTATGTAGATGTTAACTACGAAAAGTCTAGTGTTTACCCTGCAACAAGTGTTGTACCTTACCTGTGCACAATAATGTTTTCTATCTTTATCAATGATCGTTATCCTTATCTTCAATATTTAACAAACTCTTCTTTTCATCTCTATGCTGATGATGTTAAACTATTTAGGTACATTAGCGGTGTTCAGGACTGATGTGCCTTGCAGTGGAATGTGTCGGAATTATCGGTTTGCTGCAGGAACAACTGCCTCATTTTAAACCCCGCTCAAACAAAGGTTGTCACCTACAGCCGGAAAACCCACCGTCTGCTGTTTTCTTAGAGTATTGAGGCAGCTCCTCTGCAAAGGGTTGGGGAGATTAGGGACCTAGGGGTGCTTTTCGACAGTACCCTCTTTTTCTCCTCATAATAGGCACATCACCCAGCGAGCGTTCCGAAGTATTTGAAATGTGTGTCGGATTACAAAGGAATTCTCCTCTCCAGATCCATTTTTAATGCTATACAATGTAATATGTATACCACAGTTAGAATATGCTTCTTTTGCCTGGAACGGCGTCTTCAAATCTAGTAGTGAATCAAAACAACGTGTGCAGAAGACGTTATTATCCATATTTAAGAACCGTCATCACAATCACAGTTTTCATCCTGATTCTGACTTACCCATAGTCCCTTCCTTCCCTTCCTTGAACGGCAGACGTATGCGTGCAGACCTTACATTTCTTCACAAAATTGTTCACGGTGACCTTTCTTGTGGAGACCTGCTTAACTGTTTAGAGTTTAGTGTACCACAAAGGCCCACCAGGTCGCATCACCTGTTATTGACCGCTGCGCGCAACTACAATCTTTCTCCTGTGTGCAGATTACAGAATTGTTAAAACCGCTCCTTTGAACGCCTTGACATCGTTCAGAAATCCTTTACAATTTACCGTACAGCGCTGTTGAATACAGTATGTTAAACACCTATGATGTGTCTGTCGTTATTTTTTTTTCTTGAATTTGGTTTCTCTGCGGTTGTGTCTATCCAACTCGCAGTTGCCTCTTTTTGAAACTGATTAGTGTCATTTGTTCTTTTTATCATTTGTCTCTACACTCTTGCCGTTTTTTTTTATTACTGTCAAACTTTGTTGCTCTGCATGTCGTGTGGCCTTTACGGCAGGCAGAGCAACATAGGCATCTTCTGTTTTTATTTTTTACTTGTACCCAGGCTCCACCTGTGCTTTATTTCTGTCATTTTCACTATTTCAATTTGTGTGTGTCTTGTCGCTTGTTTGTTTCTTGCTATATGTTTCTTGAATTTTGTTTTCATGTAACTACCCCTGCGCCAGCACTCGGGCCTCTGGCTTTTCCTGGGCACTTAAATAAACATGATTGATTGATTGATTATTATAATATCGTTATTTTTAAAATAATAATAAAATAATAATATTATTATTATTAAATAATATGTAGCGAAGAACCTGAACAATAGCAGATGGACACTTTTCCAGTGGCTATGTCCTGTCAGGTCCTGTTGGTGGACAATCTTCCGATAAGGTTATGTGCCATGCAGCGCTTTTGGAAGGAGACGAAGTGTGTCCTCGCACAGCTCGAACCTCAGCCCCAGTTCCCTACGTCCGCTCGAACTCTGCCTGACTTGACGACGTGACCGTGCCCTGGTGTCAATAAACGTCACCACATTTTTGGTGGAGGTTGCCGCATCGCGATCCCCGCAAGGCCTGACAGCCTGGAATTGCGAAGCAGAAGACTCCCGGTCAGCGACGATATGCCGCCTACACCCCAGCAGCCCATCGTCTGTTCCGGTACGCTCCGGCAACGAGACCCGCCTTTCTTTAACGGCACCGATGACCATGATGCGGAAGACTGCCTTTCAATCTTCGAACGGGTGAGCTCCTATAATAAATGGGATGACACGATGAAGCTCAATAACGTCGGATTCTATTTTACGGTGCTGGCTGAGACATGGTATAACAACAACGGATCTACCTTCACTACTTGGCCAGACTTCAAAGCTGAATTTACGAAAGTTTTCGGCCGACCGGCACTTCGCAAACTCCAGGCCGAGCAGCAGCTGTGTGAGCGAGCGCAGCAGGCCGGTGAAACATTTACGAGCTACATAGAGGACGTCGTCGACCTCTGCAGGCGTGCAAATCCAGCTATGGCCGAAAGCGATAAGATCAAACACATTCTCAAGGGCATTGAGGACGATGCGTTTCAAAAGCTGCTGATTAAAAACCCGCAGACTATTAGCGACGTCGTGAACTGGTGCCAGAGCTATGACGAGCTCCGCAAGCAGCGCATTTTCACCCGCCAACGCCCTTCGCGGGAAGAACCGCAACGTGGGTCGCTGTCGGCATTGGCTGCTTCTCCTGACCTCTCGGCTCTTCTACCTCATATCGAGCAGTTCGTGCGAGAAGAGGTTTCACGTCAGCTGTCCCTGCTTCCCTGCGCTCCACAGCCCCCTTCCACGTTGCCTCACTCCGTCCAACGGGTGATCCGAGAGCGTGTTGCCGAGACGATCCCTTCCGTACGCCAGCCGTCAGTTGCGCCGGCATCCACCCTTTCACCAGTGGCCGCGTCGGTCGCACCTCCTGTCGTGTCGCCTATTGAACAATACGTCGAAGCCCCACTCACCTACGCTTCCGTCGCCACAAGACCGCCGCTGGCACCATTCCCTTCCTTTCTATGTCCCGCGGAGCAGTCAGTAGCGCCGTATCCTCGCATGGCGCCTCGGACCCCGAATCCATGGCGCACCCCAGACAACCGCCCAATCTGTTTCGCTTGTCGACTTCCGGGACATGTGGCACGTTTATGTCGCCGTCGACCCCAATCTCCCGTTGACGCCTACCAGTTCCCAGCCTATGGATTTCCACCACTTTTCGCTCCCGCTACTTCTAGCGCAACCCCACCTTCGTACTCATCTGACCAGTCGACCTCGACGCCTTCAAGCCGCCGTTCCTTTTCTCCGCGTCGCCGCTCCGTTTCCCCGATGCGCCCACGTGCCAACCCCGCAGATGAGGGAAACTAGCGGCCGCAGTTCCGGAGGCAACAACTGCGCCCACGTCGAACTACTCAAGTCCTCCGTTTTCGCCTAACAATGTGATTGACGTTACCGTAGAAGGTGTTTTCGCTTGCGCTCCTATCGATACTGGTGCCGCTGTGTCTGTGATACGTGAAAGTCTTTGTCGTTCCTTGAGGAAAGTCACCACTCCGCTTTCTGGCCTCACCCTCCGGACCGCGAATGCTCAAGACGTGAAACCATTGGCCACGTGCACCGCCCGAGTTACAATCCAGCAAAATGTCTATATCATCCAGTTCATCGTTTTGGCCTCCTGTTCGTACGATATCATCCTCGGTTGGGACTTTTTGTCACGACATCATGCGATCATTCGGTGTGCTCGCGCTGAGGTTGAACTTTTCCCGTTTGACGACATCGCTATCCCCGAACGTCCCGCCAAGTTGATTGCCGCCGATGATACCGATATTCCTCCCGGCACCTCAGTGCTTGTTTCCGTGTCTTGTGACTGTCTGTCCGACACCACCGTTTTCTTTACGCCGTCGCCACTGTTCAGCGCCCGGAAATGTTTGCCGCTACCTTTCGCGGTCCTTGAAATTCGCTCTGGTCTCGGTACAATCCTCGTTTCAAACCCGTCGTCATGCCCCGCCACATTGGTTCGCAGTGAATGTCTTGGCCACGTCGAGCCAGTTGACGATCATCTCATCGTCGACGCATCCGAGAACGCTGCATCACTGCACCTCGCCGCGCTTTGGCCTAGTGTGAACTGTGACTCCGATGTCTTTTTACGTTCCCTCGACGACGCTTTAGCTCCTGCGCAACGAGACGAGCTTCTGGCTCTTCTGCATCGTTTCCGAGACTCTTTCGATGCCCAACGCGTCGAATTGGGCCGGGCATCCAGTGTTTCGCACCATATTGACACCGGTTCCCATGCACCCCTCAGACAGCGGCCATACCGTGTGTCGCCCACTGAGCGCCAAGTCCTCGATGAGCACGTCGCGGACATGCTCAAGCGCGACGTTGTACGCCCTTCGACAAGCCCCTGGGCCTCTCCCGTAGTACTTGTGACGAAAAAAGATGGCTCAATTCGCTTCTGCGTGGACTACCGGCGCCTAAACAAGATCACGCGGAAAGACGTCTATCCGCTTCCTCGCATAGATGACGCCCTCCATTGCTTACAAGGAGCCGAGTTCTTCTCTTCTCTGGATTTACGGTCCGGCTATTGGCAAGTTCCTATGGCAGAAGCGGATCGTCTCAAAACAGCGTTTGTCACACCTGACGGGCTGTACGAATTCAACGTCATGCCCTTCGGGCTTTGCAATGCGCCAGCAACCTTTGAAAGGATGATGGACAACATATTGCGCGGCCTGAAGTGGAAAACATGCTTGTGTTACTTAGATGACATAGTCGTGTTTTCCCCTGATTTTGCGACGCATCTTACCCGCCTCGAACAAGTATTAACCTGCCTTGCCACAGCCGGCCTGCAGTTAAACTCGAAGAAATGCCGCTTTGCAGCTCGAAAACTTACTATTCTAGGCCACGTGGTGTCAGAAGATGGTGTCCTTCCTGACCCAGCAAAACTTCGCGCCGTGGCGGAATTTCCCAAACCGACGACAATGAAACAACTTCGCAGCTTTAGAGGACTTTGTTCTTACTTCCGGCGCTTTGTTCGCAATTTCGCCACCATCATTGCGCCTTTGACGAAGCTCCTTGGTGGTAACAACGAGATCGGAGATTGGTCACCCTCCTGCGAGGACGCCTTCAATATGTTGCGCCGCCTTCTTGTTTCCCCACCGGTACTGCGAGATTTTGATCCCAGCGCTCCCACGGAAATACATACCGATGCCAGCGGTGTGGGCCTGGGCGCAGTACTCGCACAACGCAAGACCGGATTCGAGGAGTACGTCGTCGCTTACGCCAGTCGTACCCTTACAAAAGCCGAAGTCAACTACTCCGTGACCGAAAAGGAATGCTTAGCGATCGTTTGGGCTATTACGAAATTTCGCCCGTACCTCTACGGGCGCCCATTCGACGTGGTGACGGACCACCACGCCCTTTGTTGGCTCTCGTCGCTAAAGGATCCGTCTGGCCGCCTCGGTCGATGGGCCCTCCGGCTGCAAGAGCATGACATACGAGTGGTATACCGGTCCGGCCGCAAGCACACAGACGCAGATGCCCTTTCTAGGTCTCCTCTACCATCCGACGCTGAAGATTTATCTTCTGTGGAGTGCACTCTGGCCCCCCTTGATATAACCGACATGGCTGCTGAACAGCGAAAGGATCCGTGGATCACTTCCATTGTGGAATTTTTGTCCCGTCCATCACCAGCAGCCGCGCCTCGCTCTCTCCGTCGCCAAGCTGCCCATTTCTCTGTCCGTGACCAACTCCTTTACCGCCGAAACTATTCGTCCGAAGGTCGCAAATGGCTCCTGGTCATCCCTCATCATTTACGCGTGCTCATCTGTTCTTCGTTCCACGGTGACGCGCAGTGTGCCCACGGAGGTGTCCTGAAGACATACCGAAGACTTCGCCTTCGCTTTTACTGGCGAGGCATGTACACCTTCGTCACAAAATATGTTCGTTCCTGCACAGACTGCCAGCGCCGTAAGTCTCCCCCGCGATCAACAGCGAGCGAACTCCAGCCTCTGCCGTGCCCTGCCCGCCCCTTCGATAGAGTGGGTATCGACCTCTACGGGCCGTTGCCGTGCACCTCCAGAGAGCACCGCTGGATTATCGTTGCGGTAGATCATCTCACGCGATATGCTGAGACAGCAGCCCTTTCAGCAGCCACAGCCCGGGTCGTGGCGTCCTTCCTCCTCCGTCGTTTCATCCTTCGCCACGGAGCGCCCCGAGAGCTGCTGAGTGACAGAGGTCGCGTCTTTTTATCGGACGTTATCAAAGCGCTCTTGGCCGAGTGTAACATCGTTTACCGCACTACCACAGCGTACCATCCGCAAACCAACGGCCTAACCGAACGATTCAACCGCACTCTGGGAGACATGCTGTCTATGTATATTTCATCAGACCATTCAAACTGGGATCAGGTCCTTCCGTTCATCACGTACGCGTACAATACCGCGACGCAGTCGACTACCGGATTTTCACCGTTCTTCCTCCTATGCGGACGGGAGCCGACCTGCACGCTGGACACGGTACTTCCATACCACCCTGATCCCTCGGAGTATACACCGATTTCCCAGATTTCGCAGTTTGCTGAGGAATGCCGCCAGCTCGCTCGTTCATTCACTTCTGAACACCAGCAGCTACAGAAAACTCGCCATGACGCGTCCAGTGCACCACGCGATTTCTCTCCCGACTCCCTTGTTTGGCTTTGGGTGCCATGTTCCACTCCAGGTCTCTCTCCGAAGCTTACATCGAAATACCACGGTCCTTACCGTGTTATCAAAAGCACTTCGCCAGTGAATTATATCGTCGAACCAGTTATGCCCTCATCGGATCTTCGGCGCCGCGGCCGTGAGACTGTGCATGTTCAGCGACTCAAGCCCTACTATCATCCGCTGGTTCCGTCGTCACCATGAGTCGCCAGGATGGCTCCCCCTTCTCGCCGGGGGTGATTGTAGCGAAGAACCTGAACAATAGCAGATGGACACTTTTCCAGTGGCTATGTCCTGTCAGGTCCTGTTGGTGGACAATCTTCCGATAAGGTTATGTGCCATGCAGCGCTTTTGGAAGAAGACGAAGTGTGTCCTCGCACACCTCGAACCTCAGCCCCGGTTCCCTACGTCCGCTCGAACTCTGCCTGACTTGACGACGTGACCGTGCCCAGGTGTCAATAAACGTCACCACAAATATTATGATTATTATTATTATTGTGGCGCTCAGTCAGGACTTCTGTGTTCTGTGCTCTTGTGCTTTTTTCGGGAAACAAAATATTTTCGCTGTGCGTAGTGCCAAAAACGTGTGCACGCGAAGTGCATTGTGTGGCCGGACCAGGAGCTGCATCTTTTGAAGTCGTGTGCTCGGTGATTTAGGTGCAATTTGTGTGAAACCACCGATGCGGCGCCTAAGCCTACCGAAGCTTGGTCGGCGAGCAACGACACCAGCCCGCTGTCCCGCACGCATTGATCACCCTGCGCCCGCCGACAATCGCCTGCCGCCTGGACCCCCGCGCCGCAGGCAGTCTCAATCGGTCGACATACGGACCGAAGTTGCCTCTCTCCACGCCCACCTCACCGACGCGCAGGAGGGAATTTCTTTTCTGAGCAACCAAGAAGCCCGGCTTCGCGAGGAAAACGAACAGGTCCGTCGTGAGAGCATGCAGAGCGTTGCTCCGTAGGAAGATGTTGTTGTCTTCATCCGGCAGGAAAATCCCTGCCTGCATGGGGAACTCGCTCGACGGCCTGCTGCTCTGCGCATCCAGCCCGGCTCCCCGGAATCGAAGACGCTATTCTCTGCGGTGGCGGCGGCGCCGACGCTGCCTGCCCCTGCCGCATCCCCCTCGCCGACATCAGCCACTGCCGGGGGTGTGCAGGGTAATGTGGTTGCATTTGTTCCTGCCCCGGTCACTGGGATTGTACAGCCTAAGGGACACCCAGCTCGGCTTCAACCGTCGTACGGCACTTCCGACCCGGGATCAATCACGGTGGTTTCACCGAAATTGACACACTCGGTTGACCAACAGCCGACACGTGACGTATCTCGGCGGCCACCTGCTATGTTCATTTCTAGGCTGTCACCGGAGACTACTAGTGAAGCCGTCTCCTCCCACCTCACCAGTTTGAATGCCCCTCCTGTGACATGCAAACGTCTAAAAACAAGGTTCACCAACTATGCGTCGTTTGATGTCGTGTTCTCCGATGAGTTCTTCGAACGCTTGCAAGACCCATCGTTGTGGCCGAACGGGTGCCTCTTTAAATGGTTTGTTGGCCCTCTTCAAAAATCTATGCTACACACGTCTGAAATATCTAATATTATTCCACTACAATGCAAATGAACATTCTCTATCAAAACGTTCGTGGCCTACGGACAAAGGCTAGGGAGTTTTTTTTATTCTGTATTTTCATCCGATTTTCCTATTATTCTTCTTACGGAAACCTGGCTTGAACCAGATATTGCCTCTGGAGACTATTTTACCGAAAATTTTAATGTTTACCACTGTGACCGGGACTGTACAAAAGGTAAAAGTTTTGGTGGGGGTCTTCTCATAGCTGTGGATCGTTCTATTACTTCCTTGAGGCGCAGTGATATCGAAACTGTGGATGAATCTGTCTGGGTTGAATTATGCTGCCCAGGTAAGCGGAATATATTACTTTCTACATTTTACTTTTCTCCAAATCTTCATCCACATGAGTATGAGTCAGGCATTTCGGCCATCGAAAACGTCGTCACCTCAAATCCCCGTCATGACTTCTGTATCGCTGGCGATTTTAACGCACCTGCTATCGACTGGTTGGATGGTACCGTCCAGCATAATTACCACTATGCCATATGGAAAGGCCCCTGCCTTCTCGAATTCACTTCTTTTACTGACCACCAGCAAAAAAAAATGGTGTAAAAAACTGCAACGGAAACACGCTTGACCTTTGCTTTTCCAATCTTCATTCTCTCGGTGTTTCCAAGTCCGTCTTTCATCTTGTGTGTCCTGACAAGTATCATCCGCCCTTGCATCTTTCTTTACCGCGTTCCCCTCAGTTCATTCTATCATGTCCATCTACCCGTCCTGCCTTTAACTTTACTGCTGGGGACTACGTAGATTTTTATAATTGTCTGTCGGAGTTTGATTGGTCTGAGGTTTTGAACGCTGGAAAAGTTGACGAGCTAGTCGAGCAATTTTCTTCCATTATGCAAGAATGTATGCGGAGATTCATCCCGCGGAAGCGCCCCAGAAACTCAAAATTCCCCGCTTGGTTTTCAGGTGAGCTCCGCGTGGCCTTGAAACATAAAAAGCTTGCCCATCGGAAGGC
The DNA here is from genome assembly GCF_048455015.1 of Haemaphysalis longicornis. NCBI lineage: Eukaryota > Metazoa > Arthropoda > Arachnida > Ixodida > Ixodidae > Haemaphysalis > Haemaphysalis longicornis. The sequence continues at coordinate 88,663,829 of NW_027526214.1, read as the reverse complement.
ACGGCAGACAAATAGTGAGTCATGGCAACAGCAATTTGTCTATTACAGGTCTTTGTGCAAAGTGCTCTATAAACGTGATCGGTTACTGTACATCTCTGCTGTTGAAAATGATGCTACGCGGAGTTCCAGATGCTTCTGGCAGTACGTCCGTTTTCGCTCTGGCACGAAGAGCCGAGAGCACATCAGCCTTCTTGATGAAAATGGAAATCATATCGCTTCTGTTGCCGATGCACTTTCTGAGCACTTCAGTTCAGTATTTGGACCCAATACCATCTCCTGCACCCGCAAACTATCTTCTTCGAATTTCTGTATCACCCTTATATGCGAAGAAGACGTTCTCAAGGCGCTCAAACAGCTAAAGCCATCTCTTTCCTCTGGTGTGGATGGAATTTCCTCCGCACTACTAAAAGCTTACAGGGTCATACTAGCTCCGATTCTCGCTTTTATATTTAACAACTGTATAAAATCATCTGACTTTCCGCTCCTTTGGAAAGTCGCGCATATTGTTCCTGTATTTAAGTCAGGTGTGAAAACAAAGGTAGAAAACTACAGGAAAATTTCTATGCTCTGCTCGGCAAGCAAACTGTTCGAATCAATTTTGAACGTAATTTTTTGAATAGTGTCAAAAACATCCTTCTTCCAGAACAACCGGGTTCTTTATCTGGCCGTTAAACTACTAAAAACCTTGTCTTTTATGTCCTTTCCCTCGGAAGCTGTGCATGGGCGGGGTCAGCTCTATACCGTGTACTGTGACCTCAGCAAAGCGTTTGTCGTAGTTGACCATTCCTTGCCTCTGTATAAAATGTCTTCTTATAACATTCCTTTTTGCTTCGTGGAGTTACTCAGCAGCTATTTTAATAATATGTCATGTTTTGTCTCCATTAATGATAAAGAATCTGCTGCCTACTATGCTTCCAGTGCTGTGCCTCATGGATATGTTCTGGGGCCCCTTTTGTTTTCCTTGTTTGTTAATGACGTCTCAGACTCTATAAATCACTCTTGTTTTCTGTTATATGCTGATGACTTCAAAATATTTAAAGAAGTTACTAGCGCTGAATATTGCATATCTCTTCAATCTGATGTGGATGCTTTTAGCAACTGGTGCTCCGAGAAAAAACAAACTTTCTCTTAGTGGCACTAAAACGAAGGTTATGTCCTACACTCGTAAAACGAACCCCATACTTTATCCGTACGTTGAGAAAAGTGTGCCACTACCGCGTGTGTAGAAAATATCTGACCTTAGAGTGGTATTTGGCAGTACGCTACACTTTTCTGCTCATGTGGATTCTATTTCTAAGCGCCCTTCGCCGATTGGTGGTTTGTCTGTCGAATATCAAGAGAATTCAGCAACCCTGTCTCAATACTAAAGCTTCATTTGTCTGTTGTCCACCCTATTTTAGAATATGCCTCTGTTGTTTGGAACGGCACCTGCCATTCGAACAGTAATATACTTGACAAAGTGCAAAATAAGTTGATATTTATCCCCAAACATCGTTCCTCCCGCCCCAGTGGCAATTGTTCAGACTTTTTTACTTTTAATTCTCTCCAAAGTTTGAAGTCAAGACGAACCAATGCGAACCTAATTTTTTATTCAAACTTGTACACGGGATTATTTCTTGTTCGGAGTTGCTTGCCAATGTAAATCTTAGAGTACCGTCAAAACTTACCCGTAAGTCTCCTATACTTCGTACCCGTAAGACATGCAATAGACACTGCACATTGTACCGCCTTCAAGAAACATACAATCTCTACTCCCATATTGTTGACCTGGTTTATACACACCTTCGGTCTTACATGTGCGACCTTCTGAGTTCTGTCTCTCCCCGACTTGGTTCCGACCAGTTTATTTTCTATTTTCATTGCCCTCTTTTCGTTTATGTTGCTCTCCTTTTTACTGTTCCTACTCAGATATATCTATATCTGCCCGTTTGTATTGTCCAATTTTTATGACACTGTGTTTTATCGTTTTGTGATTGTTCAAACTTGAAGGTGCCGAAATCATTGATTTTGTTAAATGATCTTTATTTCTCATTCTAGTTTTTTTTCTTCGCTTATATTTTGTTGTTGTTCTCACGCATGAATGTATTTGTGTCGTCGTCTGTCTTTCTCTTAAATGCGCCAGAACAAAGGCTACGGCTGTACCTGGGCACTATAATAAAGAGATTGCTTGATTGATAGATTGATTGATTGATTGATTGAATAATATTACTATTATTGCCGGGCAAGATGGCGCCCAGTAGGACTTCTGTGTTCTATGCTCGTGTGCTTTTTTCGGGAAACGAGAGTTTTTTCGCTGTGCGTAGTGTCAAAAACGTGTGCACGCGAAGTGCGTTGTGTGGCCGGACGAGGAGCTGCAGCTTTTGAAGTCGGGTGCTCGGCGATGTAGGTGCAATTTGTGTGAAACCACCGATGCGGCGCCTAAGCCTACCGAAGCTTGGTCCGCGAACAACGACACCGGCCCGCCGTCCCGCACGCATTATTCTCCCTGCGCCCGCCGACAGGCGCCGGCCGCCTGGACCCCCTCGCCGCTGTCCCAACCGGTCGACCTACGGATCGAAGTTGCCTCTCTCCACTCCCTCCTCACCGACGCGCTGGAGGGAATCTCTTTTCTGAGCAACCAATTAGCCCGGCTGCGTGAGGAAAACGAACAGGTCCATCGTGAGAGCATGCAGGGCTTTGCTCGGCAGGCCGATGTTGCTGTCTGCCTCCGGCAGGAAATTCCCTGCCTGCGTGGGGAACTCGCTCGACGGCCTGCTGCTCCGCGCACCCAGCCCTGCTCCCCGGAATCGAAGACGCTATTCTCTGCGGTTGCGGCGGCGCCGACGCTGCCTGCCCCTGCCGCATCCCCCTCTCCGACATCAGCCACTGCCGGGGGTGTGCAGGGTAATGTAGGGTGCATTTGTCCCTGCCCCGGTCACTGGGATTTTACAGCCGAAAGGAAGCCCAGCTTGCCCTCAACCGTCGTACGGCACTTCCGACCCGGGATCAATCACAGTGGTTTCACCGAAATTAACACACTCGGCTGACCAACAGCCGACACGTGACGTATCTCGGCGGCCACCTGCTATGTTCGTTTCTAGGCTGTCACTGGAGACTACTAGTGCAGCCTTGTTCTCCCACCTCACCAGTTTGAACGCACCTCCTGGGACCTGCAAACGTCTAAAATCAAGGTTCACCAAATATGCGTCATTTCATGTCGTGTTCTCCGATGAGTACTTCGAACGCTTGCAAGACCCATCGTCGTGGCCGAACGGGCGCGTCTTTAAACGGTTTCTAGCCCCTCTTCATGAATCCATGCTGCACACGTCTGAAATATCTAATATTATTCCACCACGATGCAAATGAACATGCTCTATCAAAACGTCCGTGGCCTACGGACAAAGGCTAGTGAGTTTTTTTATATTCTGTATTTCATCCAATTTTCCTATTATTATTCTTACGAAAACCTGGCTTGAACCAGATATTGCCTCTGGGGACTATTTTACCAAACTTTTAACGTTTACAGCAGTGACCGGGACTGTATAAAAGGTAAAAGTTTTGGTGGGGGTGTTCTCATTGCTGTGGATCGTTCTATTACTTCCTTGAGGCGGAGTGATATCGAAACTCTGAATGAATCTGACTGGGTTGAATTATGCTGCCCATTTAAGCGGAATATATTACTTTCTACATTTTACTTTTCTCCAAATCTGCATCCAGAAGAGTATGACTCAGGCATTTCGGCCATCGAAAACGTCGTCACCTCGAATCCCCGTCATGACTTCTGTATCGCTGGCGATTTTAACGCAACTGCTATCGACTGGTTGGATAGTACCGTCGAGCATTAATACCACTATGCCATACGGAAAGGCACCTGCCTTCTCGACTTCATTTCTTTTACTGACCTCCAGCAAAAAAATGGTGTAAAAAAACTGCAACGGAAACACGCTTTACCTTTGCTTTTCCAATCTTCATTCTCTAAGTGTTTCCAAGTCCGACTTTCATCTTGTGTGTCGTGACGAATATTATCCCCCTTGCATCTTTCTTTACCGTGTTTCCCTCAGTTCATTCGCTCCTGTCCATCTGACCGTCCTGCCTTTACTTTGCCGCTAGAGACTACGTAGTTTTTTATAATTATCTGTCGGAGTTTGATTGGTCTGAGGTTTTGAACGCTCGAAAAGTCGACGAGCGAGTCGAGACATTTTCTTCAATTATGCAAGAAGGTATGCGCAGATTCATCCTGCGTAAGCGGCCCAGGAACTCTAAATTCCCCGCTTGGTTTTCAGGTGAGGTCCGCGTGGCCTTGAAACATAATAAGCGTGCCCATCGGAAGGCACGGCGGACAAATAGTTAGTCATGGCAACAGCAATTTGTCTATTACAGGTCTTTGTGCAAAGCGCTCTATAAACGGGATCGGTTACTGCACATCTCTGCTGTTGAAAACGATGCTACGCGGAGTTCCAAATGCTTCTGGCAGTACGTCCGTTTTCGCTCAGGTACGAAGAGCCGAGAGCACATCAGCCTTCTTGAGGAAAAGGGAAATGATATCGCTTCTGTTGCCGATGCATTTGCTGAGCACTTTAGTTCAGTATTTAGACCCAATACCCTCTCTCGCACCCGCGAATTGTCTCCTTCGAATTTCTGTATCACCCTTATATGCGAAGAGGAAGTTCTCAAGGCACTCAAACAGCTTAAGCCATCTCTTTCCTCTGGTCTGGATGGAATACCCTCCGCACTACTAAAAGCTTACGGGGTCATACTAGCTCCGATTCTCGCCTATATATTTACAAATGTATAAAATCGTCTAACTTTCCGCGCCTTTGGAAAGTCGTGCGTATTGTTCCTGTGTTTACGTCTGGTGTGAAAACAAAGGTAGAAAACTACAGGCCAATGTCTATCCTCTGCTCGGCAAGCAAACTGTTCGAATCAATTTTGAACTTAATTTTGTTGAGTAGTGTCAAAAACATCCTTCTTCCAGAACAACACGGTTTTTTATCTGGCCGTTCAACTACTACAAAACTTGTGTCTTTTATATCCTTTGCCTCGGAAGCTGTGAATGGACGGGGTCAGCTCGATACCGTGTACTGTGACCTCAGCAAAGGGTTTGTCGTAGTTGACCATTCCTTGCTTCTGCATAAAATGTCTACTAATAACATTCCCGTTTGCTTCCTGGAGTTACTCAGCGGCTATCCTAATAATATGTCATGTTTTGTCTGTGTTACTGATAAAGAATCTGCTGCCTACTATGCTTCCAGTGGTGTGCCTCAGGGATATGTTCTGGTGCCCCTTCGTTTTCTTTCTTTTTTAATGACGTCTCAGCCTCTATAAATCACTTTTGTTTTCTGTTATATGCTGATGACTTGAAAATATTTAAAGAAGTTATTAGCGCTGAAGATTGCATAGCCCTTCAATCTGATGTGGATGCTTTTAGCAACTGGTGCTCCGCGAAAAAACAAACTTGCTCTTAGTGGCACTAAAACGAAGGTTGTATCCTACACTCGTAAAACCAACCCCATACTTTATCCGTACGTTGAGAAAAGTGTGCCACTTCCGCGTGTGTTGACCATATCTGACCAAGGAGTGGTATTTGACAGTGCGCCAAACTTTTCTGCTCATGTGAATTCTATTTTTAAGCGCGCCCTTCGCCGATTGGGGTTTGTCTGTCGAATATCAGGAGAATTCAGCAACCCTGTCTCACTACTAAAGCTTTATTTGTCTGTTGTCCGCCCTATTTTAGAACATGCCTGTGTTGTTTGAAACGGCATGTGCCAGTCGAACCTTAATATACTTGACAAAGTGCCAAATAATTTCATATCTATCCACAAACATCGTTTCTCCCACCACAGTGGCAATGGTTAAGACTTTTTTACTTCTCATCCTCTCCAAAGTTTGAAGTCAGGACGAACCAATGCGGACCTAATTTTTTATTCAAACATGTACACAGGACTATTTCTTGTTCGGAGTTGCTTGCAAATGTAAATCTTAGAGTACCGTCGAAAAGTACCTGTAAGTCTCCTATACTTCGTACCCGTAAGACATGCAATAGACACTGCACATTGTACCGCTTTCAAGAAACATACAATGTCTACTCCCATAATATTGACCTGTTTCAACAACCCCTTCGGTCTTACATGTGCGACCTTCTGACTTCTGTCTCTCCCCGACTTGGTTCCGACCAGTTTATTTTCTATTTTCATTGCACTATTTTCGTTTATGTTGCTCGCCTTTGTTACTGTTCCTACTCAGATATATCTATATCTCCCCGTTTGTATTGTCAAATTTTTATGACACTGTGTTTCATCGTTTTGTGATTGCTCAAACTCTATCATGCCGAAATCGTTGATTTTGTTAAATTATCTTTATTCTTCATTCTAGTTTTTTCTTCGCTTATATTGTGTTGTTCTCACGCGTGGATGTATTTGTGTCGTCCTCTGTCTTTCTCTTAAGTGCGCCAGAACAAAGGCTACGGCTGTACCTGGGCACTATAATAAAGAGATTGATTGATTGATTGATTGAATATTATTAATAATATTATTAGTAGCGCCCAGTGCAGATTTCTGTATTTTGTGCTCCCAGGCTTTCTTTGGTAAGCGAACGTTTTTCCGGTGTACCGCCTGTAAAAAACGTGTGCACGCGAATTGTGTTGCGTGGCCGGACGCGGAGCTGCAACTTCTGAAGTACGGTGCCCGGGTGTTCAATTGCAATCTGTGTGAGACGGCCGAGGCGGCGGCTAGGCCTAGCAGCAGAGCTTCACTGATGAGCGATGACACCTGCCTATCCGCCACCAGACGACCTTGTCCTTCGTCCCTCCGACGGAGGTCGCCGGCTGAAGAGGCCCATGTTTCGCCGTCCCAACCGGTTGGCGTTGGGGCTGATGCTGCTGTCCTCCGTGCGCTCCTCACCGACGTATTGGAGGGCATTTCTTTTTTCAGTGACCAAATGGTCCGACTGCGTGACGACAATGATCAGCGGCGCCGGGAGAATATGCAGGGTTTTGACATCCTTCGTCGGAAGATTGTGCGGGGGCGGGCCCACCACACTGCCATCGTTGTTTCCCTTCGGCAAGAGGTACGCACTAGCCGACAAGAGCTGGCCGCGCGGCAACCGGTTTCCCTGCTACACTCCCCCAAGCTCCCCTCTTCTACCGGCGTGATGATTTAAACCATGGCGTCGGGTATGGCAGGGTGTGGGTCACCTGTAGTCCCCGTGACAGCGTCGTTCGCCGCTGCAGTCGCAGCCGCTCCTGCTGTTACTGTTGGTGGTGCGCCTAAAAACGTTGTCCACCGTCACCAGCCGGTGGCTGAACACAAACAGCAGCGTCTGCAACGGCAGCTTGCGTCTCCTGTCTCCAGCCCGAATACTGTCGTGACTGGTGCTGATGCGTGTTCCGCACCGCAACCGTCAGCTGAAGCAGGAGGATCCATGGTGCGCCACACCAGCATTGGTGATGTCAACGGCAAGGCTCGTCAACCCGCATCCTTTGGGACATCCGACTCATCTGAGCTCACGGTGGTACAGCGGCGGCGGCTGCCGAAGGCCCTGTTCGTCATGAAACTTTCACCCGAAACCACGGAAGCTCATCTGTGCTCGTACCTGACTGCCAGAGATTCTGCTCCTCTTGCTTGCAAGCGGATCAAAACTAGGTACAACACCTACGCCTCCTTCTTTGCTGCCGTAAGCAACGTGTGCTATGAATTACTGCAGGATCCAGCTCTGTGGCCAAATGAGTGCCTTTCTAAGCTCTTCCGGGGGTACTAGGTGACTCCATGCTGCACCTGTCTGAACTTTCCTCGCCCGCATGATCACTGTTTGTCAGCATAATGTCCCTGGTTTGCAGACCGAATCTGCTAAGTTCTTTTTCTTTATAGCTTCGTCCTTACATAATGTAATCCTTTCCGAAACTTGGCTATCCTAAGACATTCCGTCTAGCAATTATTTTACCGATAATTATCTTGTTTTCCGAAGTGTCCGTACTGGCCCCACTTCTAAAAATGGCGGTGGTGGAGTGCTCATTGAGGTGTACAAGTCGTTGAACTGCCGTCGTCGGTCAGACCTCGGAACTGCTGCAGAATCAGTGTGGGTGGAGGTTCTCGGCGGTAGAAAAAATAGTATCGTAATTTCCACCTTTTATACACCTCCATCCGAAAACTACGCCGAATTTCAGCGCTGTGTCACATCAATAGAGGATGTTGTTAATGCCTACCCAGACACTAAATTTCTTATAAGCGGGGATTTCAACGTTCCCGGTGTAGACTGGGATGATCGCAGTGTCAGACACGATCATCATTACATTTCCCAGAAGGGCTACTGTCTGTTAGACTTTATTTTTTTCACTGGTCTGGAACAAACTAATAGGTGTGAAAACGTTTGCGGTAATGTTTCTGACCTTTGCTTTTCCAACAAGGTGGGCCTTACCATTTCTCTGTCGGATACTTTGCTGGTCCGTCCCGCCAAATTTCATCCTGTGCTTCATATCTCACTGCCGTATGTATCGGGGCAATCGAGATGCTCCGGCCATTCTGCACATCCGACGTACAATTATGCTGCTGGAGATTACGTTGCTTTTCATACCTACTTATGTAACACTGACCCGTCTCTCCTCTTCAAAGTTCCCTCTGTTAATGAACAAGTCAAGAAATATTGGACAAATATTCAGCAAGGAATGCAAATGTTTATACCAAGAACGTCCGGAACGAAATTTAAATTTCCGAAGTGGTTTTCTGCGGAACTGCGAAAGGCTTTAAAATGTTAACGCCGGGCTCACAAGAAAATTCGCCGGCTACAATCCGAAACTTAGAAAAAGAAGCTTAAGTATTTCAGAGCCCTGTGTAAAGAGCTGTATAATCGCGAACGGTCAGACTACATGTCCAATGTGAGAAATCAGCGCTACACGCGACCAGAAAAGTTATTGGCAGAATGTTCGCTCTCGATGTGCTGGCAAGGTTGCTGAAATCGTTAACCTTCTAGACGACAATGGAAACCCAATTGGAGGCGTTGCTAATGCCTTTGAGGATCATTTCAGCTCAGTATTTCCAAAGGGTGAAGTTAACATTTTGTCCAACTCTTCCTCTGCGTCGTCTAATTTCTGCGTTCCTAGAATAAGTGAGGGCGACGTCCGGAAAGCCCTGAAGCGCCTCATACCGTCATTTTCCTGTGGCCCTAACGGCATTCCTCCCGGAATATTAAAAACCTATGGGGAGCTTTTGATTCCCATACTAACCGGTATATTTATTATTTAAATTCAATCTGCTACTTTTCAAGCAGCCTCAAAGTTACCACGCTTGGTTCCTGTCTTCAAAACTGGTGATAAATATATTGCTAGAAAATTCCGGCCTGTTTCGCTACTGTGTGCGGCGTCTCAGCTTTTTGAGACTGTGTTGCATGATGTTTTAACTTCCAGTGTTAAGGGGATACAAATTTCCAAACAGCACGGGTTTATGTCCGGACGTTTCACAACCACTAACCTCGTTTCTTACATGCAGCGAGCGTCCGAAGCGGTTCATCATAGGAGGCAGCTTGATACTGTGTACTTTGACTAGAGCAAGGCTTTTGATGTGGTCAGTCACCCTTTGTAATTTCTAAACTGTCAGTCCTCAACAAAATAATTCGATTCTTGACCTCTTAATTAGTTACTTGCGTGGGTGGACCTGCTAGGTAAATGTTAACGGCCAGCAATCCTATCATTGCTGCGTTTCAAGTGGTGTGCCACAGGGGTCTGTTCTAGGCCATCTTTTGTTTTTTTATTTGTCAATGATGTTTCAGGTGCTATAAGACATTCTTCCTTGTTACTTTATGCTCATACATGGACAAATTAGCAGTGCGCAACTGCTTTCGGAGCTCCAGCTAAGAGTGCCTATTAAAACCACTAGAAAATGTCATCCTTGTCGTACTCTCAGCTCCTGTAACCGACATTGCCCGCTCTTCAGGCTGCAGAGCACATGTAACTTCTACTCTGCAGACGTAGATATTTTTAACAGCTCCCTCAACCAGTTCAGTTCAGACACTTCCAGAATTCTCATTCGCTAATATGGTCCCTCTTATTCTTTTACATGGAAATATATAAATATTTCTTTGCTCCGTCGTACTGAATGGATCTTGTTCTAGTTATAGTGACTTCTTTTTACCTGCTTGCCTTACTGTATAGAGAGTATGCTGCTTAAATGACTCTTTTGTTGTTTTCCATTTTAGGGATTGCTGTTATAAGGTTACACGATTATCTGTAGTGTGCAAATGTTCTGTTTCATCGGTTCTATGTATTACCAATTATGTTGCATCCTGTCAGTTTTGTTTGTGTTCGTTGCATGTAGTATATCCCGCGATATTTACCGAAGAAGTTCAAGTTTCCTTACTGCTTTTCTTCTGAATTGCTGGGTGTCCTGAAACTCAAAGAACATGCGCACAGAAGGGCAAAGTGATCTGGTGCTAACCAGTTCGCGCAGGAGTTTCGGCGCCTGCGTGCCCTATGCAAAATATTGCACAAGCATGATCATGCTTCGTACCTGGCGTCGCTAGACGCTAAAGTAACTCATCAACCGGGAGCCTTATGGAAGTATATTCATTCTAGATCTAGTACAACTAAAGCTTATATTTGTTTACTATACTCCAACGGCAATTAGGTTGCCAAGGTGGCCGACTGCTTTGCTCGTCAATTTCTTTCTTTTTTAAGATTAGCGGTGGTAGTGATAACAGCAGCATCCCTTGTTACCAGGGGGGGAATTCCGGTTGTTTCCAACTGGACGAAAACATCATTCGAAAAAACATCAAGTGGCTAAAGCCCTCACTTTCTTGTGGGCCAAATGGTATTCCTGCTGCAATTCAAAAACATGCGGAAATATATTCGTTCCTGTGTTCACTTCAATTTTTATTAACTGTCTCCGATCTGGTACGTTCCCTAGCTCATGGAAAATCTCTCGCGTATTCCCTGTTTTCCAGTCAGGCCTAAAAACTGATGCTATAAACTATTGGCCTGTCTCACAGCTGCGTTCTGCCTTTATATTTTCGACTTCTCTTCATACCGTCTTGTCTTTCTCATTTAAACACGTCCTCATTCCTAATCAACTTGGAATATTGCGTGGTAGTTCATTGTCCACCAACCTGTATGCTTCATGGAGGAGGCTGTGCCAGCAATCGTTGGTAGAAGCCAGATCGATGTGGCCTACTGAGACATGAGGAAAGCCTTTACTGTTGTCAACCCCTCGTTATGGCTTGCCAAGCTAACTCTGTTAGATGTACACGCTTCTTTGGTGGGTCTTATACCTTGCTATCTCAAGGAGCGGTATTGCTATGCGAGTGCTAACGGTCAAACATCATTTAGGTACAAAGAAACCAGTGGTGTACCCCAAGGCTCCGTTCTGGGTCCCCTTCTTTTTCCATTTTTATTAGCGGTGTTGCTTCTGCCATTCAAAATTCTCTTTTTTTGTTGTATGCTGATGATATAAAAATCTTTAGAGAAGTGCGTAGTGGTAAGGACTGTAATTCTCTTCAGGCTGATATAGTGTCATTCCATAGTTGGTGCACCAAAAACGACCTAATTTTGAAACACTCAAAAATTAAAGTTGTCTCCTATGGTAGAAAGCTCAACAGCTGCAATACTCTTATAGAATTGCAAGCTTTGCACTTCCGAGGGTGTCCGAAATTCGGGACTTGGGAATACTGTTTGATTCTTCTCTGACTTTCTCTTCCAACATTACACAAATTACCCGATGCTCTCTTCGATTTCTGGGGGCTGTTTGCAGATATTCTAAAGAGTTTAAAGGTCCGCTTCCTTTGTTAAAGTTGTATTCGGCTCTTCTCGAATACGGGTCTGTTGGTTGGAATGGAACTTGCAAGTGCAATAGTGACCGTGACAATAGAGGCACAGCTTCCGTCATGCGCAAGAAGATGCAAACGGCGTCATGTCTTTTCTGAAAAGTATTCCTTCCGTTTGGTGTCGACGAATGCGAGCAGATATTATCTTCCTGTAAGCTTGTTCACGGTAATATTTTGTGCGACGGTTTGGTTACACTTATCAATGTCAACTTGCCAAAAAAACTTTTCAGAAAATTTTCAGCTTTCACACCAGTTGCTTTAAATATCCGACGCTCGTCCATCTGCAGAAAACAATGTGCATATAATGAATATTTTGTTCGTCTTGATATATAACAGAGCGTTACACTTTGTTGTCTCATAAGTTGAAAACTGTACTAGCTTAAGTCCTTCATGTCATTCCAAATTTATGTACCGTATTTATTATATGCAGACTGTGTTCTTGCTTGTTTTTCACTTTTCCTTGTTTTGTGTTGCTTGAATATTTGTACGTTTTAGAGTCAGTGTTGGTAACGCTGAAGCTTTTTCTCTTTTTTGGAACTTCCTGACATGTTGTTAGAAAACCTCGTTTTTATACGCATACTCTATGTCATCTGCATTCAATATTTGCTTGTATAGTTCCTTTTTTTCAAGTCTATTGAACGTTTCGCTGGCCGAGTGTCATGGATTGCAACACTAAGCCTGTACCCTCTTTTTTGACTTTCTGTTCTTTTTTTCTCTATTTTCCATTTTTTTTTGCTTTCTAAAATTTCTGTAACTATTTTTATTTTATTGTTTATATCATACATATGGTTTTTGTGTGTTGTCTCGTCTTAATTATAGTGATTTCTTGTTTTCTATTGTATACCAGCATCAGGACCCTAGGGTTGTTCCTGGGCACGGAAAATAAAGATTGATAGATTGATTATTATTATTATCATTAAAATTATTATATTATTATTCCCGCAGTATTATTATGTTATATATAATATTATTATTAATTTTATTATTATTATTATTATGGCGCATGATGGCGCCCAGTAAGGACCAGTGCCTCCTCTGCTGCCTCGCTTTCTTCGGCAGGCAGGAGTTTTTTCGATGTTCGGCGTGTAAACGCCGTGCGCACGGAAAGTGCATTGTTCTTCCGGACGAGGAACTGCAGCGTTTGATCTCCGGTGAGCAGCCGTTCGTCTGCAATCTGTGTGTGGCTGCAGTGTCACCCGCTAGGCCTAGCGACCCCTGTGACCAAGCCAGCGAAGACGGTGAGCCAGCGAATATCCCGGCCAAACGAGTGGCGTCCCCTGTCGGAGCAAGCTTCAACCCTTCGGCGGACCTACGCGCAGAGGTCGCTGCGTTGAAGAATCTCCTTTCCGAAGCCTGCGCGAGCCTCTCTTTTCTCGGGGATGTTGTCACCGAGCTGCGAGAGGAGAACCGGCTTCTTCAACGGGACAATGTGGCTGGGCTTGACTAGCAGGCTGTAATCATCGCTTTCCTGCGCGAGGAGGTTCGCTGCCTGCGCGGGGAGCTTGCGCGTCCGCCGCCTTCTCCGCCTGCTTCCCCGAAGCCTGCTAATCCTTTCATGCCGCCAGTGACGTCACCGCAGTCTGGTATTCCTACCAGGTCGTCGTTCGCCGAAGCCGACGCCGGTGCAGCTGGTGAAGGTGCCCCCTTCCTGTCTTCTACCACCGCTTCGCCGTTCGTTGACCGCCCCAGCAGTCAACCTGCTACGGCCTTGAGCACCTTGGTTTCTCCTTCGGTCCACCCTCTGTACCCTCCTCCTAGGTCCGACACTGCGTTTAATGGCCCGCCGCCGAATTTGCAGAAGAAAAGGAGCCCTCCCCGCGTGTGTGCGTCGGAAGCTTCTCAGTCGGCTGTGGTACACCGACCACCGAGCTCCAGGGTCATCTTTGTTTCAAAACTGTCGGCTAACACCACATCTGTTCAACTATTGGCCCACTTGTCAACTGTGCAAGTTACGCCATTGTCTTGGAAACGCCTTAGAGCCAAGTACGACTCCTATTCTTCTTTTTGCGTAGCCGTTAACGAGGACTGTTTTAGGTGCCTGAGCGACCCGTCTATGTGGCCAAAAGGCTGCCTTTTCAAGCGGTTTCATGGCAAGGTCCACCCTAGTATGCTGCACAGCTCTGAAATAACTGAAAATGATCAGAAAGTACGAGAGTTTCGAAATATACCACCAAACCCTCGAGGTCTACGAACTATGTCCTCTGAATTTATTAGAAATATTGTATGCTCTAAAGTTTCTGCTATTGTGATTATTGAAACCTGGCTTTCAGATGATATCTATCTTCCGACTATTTCTCTTCCAACTATCGAATCTTTCTAAGCGACAGAAAATTAACTGGAGCTAAGCAAACAGGTGGCGGGGTTCTCATTGCCGTTGATCATTCAGTGCAGTGCATGCGGCGTGCTGACCTCGAGACCCTAGACGAATCAGTCTGGCTTGAGGTAGGCCTCAAAGAGCGGCGAGAAGCTACTCATCGGTGCATTTTATATATCCCCGAATGTATTACCTTCTGAATTTATTCGAACACTCACATCCATAGAAAATGTCTCAAATGCACACTTCAACCATAACCTCATTATACTTGGAGATTTCAACACCCCAGGTATTCGCTGGAACAGTCTTTCCTTTGAGCACAAAAACCATTATGCAGCGCAGAAATGCAGCATGCTATTAGGTTTTCAATCGTTCACCTCCATGCAACAGTTTTGCCGCATAGAAAACTCTTGTGGTAATGTTCAAGATGTGTGCTTCTCAAACCTAAAAAACGTACAAGTGTGTGCCTCCGAAATATCCCTTGTGCACACCGACAGGTTTCACCCCCCCCCCTCTTATTGTCTCTGTCTCGGTCGCGACCCATCATCGTTTTGGCGGTGTTGACACTTGTGCAGTTCCGCGATATGCTTTCAAGCGTGGAGATTATGCTGGGCTTTATCACTTTCATTCATCTGCGGAATGGTCTAGTGTTTTGGATTTCAATGATGTTGAAGAACAGGTTCGACGTTATACCGAAATCGTCAGAAGTGGCATGAAAAAGTACATCCGTCTTTACAAGCCGGTTCCTTCCAAATTTCCCCACTGGTTTTCTAAAGAACTTCGAAGTTCGCTTAAACTTAAGGATAGCGCCCACAAAAAGGCCAAGCGTTCTGGGCTTGACAAGTGGAAAGCGGAGTTTAGTCGTTATCGCTTACTTTGTAAAATCCTCTACCGCCGTGACCACCATCTCTAGATAGAATCGTTAGAGGCTGCTGCGTATCAGAAACCGGCTGAATTCTGGAAGTATGTACGCGGCCCTTCTAAGGCGTCTAAAGAACACGTTAGCCTGCCTAATTCCGATGGTGAAGAGGTTGAGGATTTGCCACCTGTTTTGCTCAGTACTTTCATTCTGTCTTTCAACTGCCAGATGGTCACAACGAAAGCCTATCGTTTAATTATATGTCTAATTTTAGTACACTTGTGTTCGATGAAAAACTTGTCAATGATAGCCTTAAACGGATGAAATCATCCTTTTCCTGTGGTGCAGATGCAATAACTGCTTACTTTTAGGTAAATTTCCTCGTGCATGGAAGATCGCTCAATTTTTTCCTATATTCAATTCTGGTGATAAGTCAGCCGTTTCTAACTATCGCCCGATCTCACTCCTTTGTGTCGCCTCAAAATTCTTTGAGTCAGCTCTGCGCAAAGTTCTTGCTGCCTGCGTCAAGAACGTTGTGATACCAAATCAGCACGGCTTTTTCTCGGGTCGATCAACGGTCACAAATCTTGCAAGCTTTATGACACAGGCTTCGGCTGCAGTTTGTGAAAACGGCCGTTGGACGTTATTTATTTTGACCTCAGTAAGGCGTTTGATGTGGTGAACTATCATTTATTAATTAATAAGCTTGCTAAGTCTGGAGTAGACGCAAGCCCTGTTGCCTTGTTGTCCAACTATCTCCTTGACCGGTAATTTTATGTAGATGTTAACTACAAAAAGTCTAGTGTTTACCCTGCAACAATTGGTGTACCAGAGGGTTCCATGCTGGGTCCATTATTGTTTCTGTATTTTATCAATGATGTTTCAACAGTGTTATCAAACTCTTATTATTTCTCTGTGCTGACGATGTCAAACTATTTAGGCACATTAGCGGTGTTCAGGATTTCTGTGCCTCGCAGAGGGATGTGTCGGAATTGTTGGTCTGGTGCAGGAAAAACTCCCTAATTTTAAACCCCACTAAAACAAAGGTTGTCACCTACAGCCGGAATACCCACCGTCTGCTGTTTTCCTACAGTATTGAGGGAGCTCCTCTGCAAAGAATTGAAGCGATTAGGGATCGAGGGGTGCTTTTCGACAGTTCCCTCTCTTTTTCTCCTCATATTAGGCTCATCAGCCGGCGAGCACTCCAAAGCCTTGGAAATGTGTGTCGGATTACAAAGGAATTCTCTTCTCCAGATCCATTTCTAATGCTATGCAATGCAATATGTATACTACAGTTAGAATATGCTTCTGTTGCCTGGAACGGCGTCTCCAAATCTAGTACTTAATTATTAGAACGTGTGCAGAAGACGTTTTTATCCATATTTAAGCACCGTCATCACAATCACAGTTTTCATCCTGATTCTGACTTACCCATAGTCCCTTCCATGCCTTCCTTGAACGAACTGCAGACGTATGCGTGCCATGCTTACATTTCTTCACAAAATTGTTCATGGTGACCTTTCTTGCGCAGACCTGCTTAACTGTTTAGAGTTTAGTGTACCACAAAGGCCCACCAGGTCGCATCACCCATTCTTGACCGCTGCACGCAACTCGAATCATTCTTATGTGCGCAGAATACAGAATTTTTACAACCGCTTCTTTGAACGCCTTGACATCTTTTACAAATCCTTTACAATTTACCGGACAGCGCTGTTGAATACAGTATGGTAAAGATCTATATGTCTGTAGTTCTTTTTTTTTCTGGAATTTGGTTTCTCTGCGGTTGTGTCTATCCAACTGATAGTTGCCTATTTTTGTAACTGTTTACTGTCATTTGTTCGTCTTATCATTTGTCTCTACACTCTTGCCGTTGTTTTGGTTGTATTACTGTCAAACTTTGTTGCTCTGCCTGTCGTGTGGCCTTTACGACAGGCAGAGCAACATAGGCATCTTCGTTTTTTTAACCTGTACCCAGCCTCCGCCTGTGCTTTATTTCTGTCTTTTTCACTATTTCAATTTGTGTGTGTCTTGTCGCTTGTTTGTTTCTTGATATATGTTTCTTGTAGTTTGTTTTTATGTAACAATCGTGCGCCAGCACTCAGCCCTCTGGCTGTTCCTGGGCATGTAAAAAAACATGATTGATTGATTGATTGATTGAGGTCGCGGGTTCGATTCCCGGCCGCGGCAGCAGCTTTTCTGATGGAGGCAAAAAGCAAAAACGCCCGTGTGTACGAGATTTCGGCGCACGTTAAAGATCCCCAGGTGGTCAAAATTAATCCGGAGCCCTCCACTACGGCGCGCCTCATCGCCTGCGTTGCGTCGGCGCGTTAAACCCCCACAATCAATCAATCAATCGATTGATTGATTGATTGATTGATTGATTGATTGATTGATTGATTGATTGATTATTATTATTATTCCCGCAGCATAGTCCTGCAGCATGGCGCCCAGCCGTGATGCATGCTTGCTCTGCTACTGCCCTTTTTTCGGTAAACAACAGTTCTATCGCTGCGAAAGCTGTTTAAAACGTGTGCATGCGAAGTGTGTGACGGGCCGGAGGACCAAC
Organism: Haemaphysalis longicornis; assembly: GCF_048455015.1. Taxonomy (NCBI): domain Eukaryota; kingdom Metazoa; phylum Arthropoda; class Arachnida; order Ixodida; family Ixodidae; genus Haemaphysalis; species Haemaphysalis longicornis. The sequence continues at coordinate 88,646,306 of NW_027526214.1, read as the reverse complement.
TGGAACTTTTGAGGGCAGGATCGCGCCAATTTTGCTGCTATTTGTGCAATTCCACCAGGTCGGGCGCTAAGCCTAGTGACGAGATGGAGGCATCCCCGACGGAAACGTGTTCTCCGCAGCCCAGCGTTCCCTCTCTCTCCTCTCCGGGTGATCTTTGTGGTGAGATTGCCGGTCTCCGCCGTCTTCTCCTCGACGCGCTGGAGGGAATTTCTTTTTTGAGCGACGAATTGTCGCAAATACGCGAAGAAAATGAGCGCCTCTGAAAGGACCATTCCCGCGGAGCCGAACAGCAGGCTCGAATCGTCGCCTCCCTCCGCTCCGAGGTTCGTTTTTTACGTGAGGAGTTGGCCCGCCGTGTGACCCCCGCGCCTGCGAAGTCCCCGACGGTTGTTCCATTTGAAGCTTCCGTGATCCCCTCAACCTCCGACAACCCCTCGCCCTCCGACACGCCTCGAGATACCGAAACCAGTCTTGTTTGCCGTACGCCGCCAGCTCGTCACTCCCCTTCGGAGCAACGCGTTGACGATCCTGCCCGACCCCCTTTGACAACAATTGCCACAAAAGGTGAAAGGAATACAAAGAAGGAAAACAGGCCTGCATTCCTTAGAGCCATGGAGTGATGTGCATTGTCGGTGGTTAAGCGGCCACGGCTTCAAAGGGCACTATTTGTTTTAAAGTTAAGCCCTGACACTGCTACTGCTGACTTCAAGAAGCCCATCGAATCTCAAAATATTTGTCCCGTTTCCGGCCGGCGGCTGAAAACAAAATAATTGTCGTACTCCTCGTTCTACGTCATGGTTGACGAAGAAAACAAGAAGCGTGTGAACGACCCCTAAATGTGGCCGCGTGGCTGCATTTTCAAGCCAGTCCGTGGGATCCTACATGATGATATGCTCCATCCTTCAGAGTCTGTAATTGGCAGTGGAGGAGTGTAATTTGGACATCTTTTACTAAAACGCTCGTGGTCTACGAACTAAGCCCACAGAATTCTTCGCTGATCTTATTTCGTTTTCGTTTCCGGTCATTGTGATTACCAAAACTTGGCTGTGCAATGAAACTGCTTAATCAGACTATTTTTCTTCAAGTTGCAACACCTTCCGCAGTGATTGTGACTTAAGTGCAACCAAACAAAAAGGTGGTGGCGTACTTATGGCAGTAGATAATTCTCTGAGATCTGTTCGCCGAATGACATTGAAACTGTTCCTGAATCAATATGGGTCGAAATTAGCCTTGACCACTGCGAAAAAATGTTGATTGGGTCCTTCTATGTGCCGCCTAGCATTACCCCAATATATTTTAATGAAATCATCTCTTCCATGAAAAATGTCATAGCTTCACATAGGAAGCACAGGATTGTTGTTATTGGTGATTTTAACACCACTGGTATAGGCTGGAGAACACCCTAATATTCTCATTACCATCAATACATAGAGAATAAGTGCGGCCTGCTATTAGATTTTCTTGCTTTTATTTCCCTTCAACAAAATATTTCTACTGCCAATCTTTGCGGTAAAATATTAGATCTGTGTATTTCGAACAATCAGCCTATTGATGTGTCACTCTCTGACGTTTTTCCTGTTCGTCAGGATAAATTTCACCCACCACTTAAACTAACACTTTCTCTGTCAGGGGAAAAACAGAGCTTTCAAAATACCATCAACAAATCGCCCAGATTTGCTTTCAAAAGAGGTGACTACGTTGGCTTACACCATGATTTATCCTCTATTGACTGGTCAATGGTAACTGAAAAAACTAATGTTGATGACCAAGTAAATCAGCTTATGGAACTTATCTTAAGCCGTATGTGCAAATAAATATCCCCCCTGGTTCTCGTCTGAACTTATAGGTGCTCGAAAGCATAAAGATCGCGCACACAGAAAGCTTAAAAGCACTCAGCGCAAGGAAGATTGCTAGCATATGGAAAATTGCTCTTGTTTTTGCAGTAATTAAGTCTGGCTCTAAAACTGATGTCTGGAATTATCGACCGATTTCTCTTCTCTGTTGCATGTCAAAGATTTTTGAGCTGCCCTTCACGACATACTGTCTTTTAATGTAAAAAACGCATTGAATAATCATCAACCTGGATTTGTCCCTGGCTCCTCAACCGTCAGTAATCTTGCCAGTTTATAACGCAAATATATTCACCTGTATTCCAGAGAGGACAGGTAGACACCATTTACTGTGACCTAAGCAAAGCGTTTGATTTAGTCAGTCACTCAATGCTTATGCTTAAGCTCGCTCATTTTTATGTTGACACCGCTGTTTTGAATCTATTGCATAGCTACCTTCGTGACAGATCATGTTATGTTGCCGTCAATGGCCAAACGTCTTCCTTTTACAATGTGACCATTGGTGTACCTCAAGGTTCGAAATTAGGCTAACTCCTCTTTTTAATGTATGTTAACGACGTTTCTTCTGCCATTCGCAACTCTTCTTTCCTTTTCTATGCAGATGATATAAAGATATTTAGGGAAAAACATTATTTAACGACTGTTGCTTGAAGCAGTCTCATTTGTGTTGTTTTTCATAATGGTGTAAAACAATAACATTTATCTCAATATTTCAAAGACAAAAGTCATGAGTTTCACTCGCAAATCATCTAGCGTATCTTTTTTATACTCTGTCAATTCTGTGTCTTTATGTACGGATTGTGAGATCAATGATCTCGACGTTCTCTTTGATAGCACCTTGCATTTTTCAGCTCATGCTAAGCGTGTTGGCATGCGGGGTCTTCGTTCTCTCGGCTGTGTTTATAGAACATCGAGAGAATTCAATTCTCCTATGCCACGCCGCAAATTGTACACCGCAACATGTCTTCCTCAACTTGAGTATGCATCTCTGATCTGGAGTTCCATCTCTAATTCCTTAGGTAACGTAATTGAGCGTGTCTAGAAAACATTTCTAAGCGTTTAGAACAATCGCTTCGCTAAAATTGACTCTGGCTCGTGTTCTAACACCATTCAACTATTGACACTGCCTTCACTTTGCTGTCGGCGAAATCGCGTTGATCTCTTCTTTCTTTTGAAGCTCGTTCACAGCACTATATCCGGCCCTATACTGCTCAATAGTATTAATTTTTGGATTCGGCGGAAGCAAACAAGAGAGAGCAGGCCGTTTCTTGTAATACCCGCCTCTCTCAGCACTCAACCCTGAACAGGATACAAAGTCTTTATAATTATTATTTTCTTGACCTCGATGTTTTTGATGGGTCACAGTTATCGTTCTCCTCCAAGGTTTGTACTGTTATAAGATAACATAACATATGCAATTTGTTCTACCATTCTCTTTTAGTTTATCTGCGCATTGTTGTATTTATGTATGTATGTATGTATCTGTGTATAATATCTGACTTTTCGTCATTATCATTATCTATTTCTCATACTCTGTTAATCTACGTCTGTCCTGTCGTCCTAATATTTCTGTACGCAGTGTGCCTCTTATAGTTTTCTTCTGTACATTCATCTTGCTCTCTTGTGTTATTCTTAGTTTTTTTTTCTTTTTTTGTGCGCCAGCATCAAGACCTCTCGATTGTGCCTGAGCACGTAAATAAATTATTGATTGATAAATGATTGATTGATTGATTATTATTATTATTATTATTTCTTGGATTTCAGTATTTGGAGTTTGGAGTTTTATTTGCAGTTCAGCATTTGGAACCAATAACCTCACCCGCGCCCGAGAACTGTCTTCTTCGAATTTCTGTATCACCCTTATATGCGAAGAAGACGTTCTCAAGGCACTCAAACAGATAAAGCCATCTCTTTCCTCTGGTCTGGATGGAATTCCCTCCGCACTACTAAAAGCTTACGTGGTCATAATAGCTCCGATTCTCGCTTCTATATTACAAATGTATAAAATCATCTACCTTTCCACGCCTTTGGAAGGTCATTCGTATTGTTCCTGTGTTTAAGTCTCGTGCGAAAACAAAAGTAGAAACTACAGGCCAATTGTTATGCTCTGCTTGACAAGCAAAGTATTCGAATCAATTTTGCACGTAATTTTGTCGAGTAGTCTCAAAAACATCCTTCTTCCAGAACAACACGGTTTTTTATCTGGAAGTTCAACTACTACAAACGTTGTGTCTTTTATATCGTTTGCCTCTGAAGCTGTGCATGGGCGTGGTCAGCTCGATACCGAGTACTGTGACCTATGCAAAGCGTTTGACGTGGTTGACAATGCCTTGCTTCTGCATAAAATGTCTACTTATAACATTCCCGTTTGCTTCGTGGAGTTACTCAGGAGCTATCCTAATAATAGGTCATATTTTGTCTATGTTAATGATAAAGAATCTGCTGCCTACTATGCTTCCAGTGGTGTTCCTCAGGGATCTGGTCTGGGGCCCCTTTTGTTTTCTTTGTTTGTTAATGACGTCTCAGCCTCTATAAATCACTCTTGTTTTCTGTTATATGCTGATGACATCAAAATATTTAAAGAAGTTACTAGCGCTGAAGATTGCATAGCTCTTCAATCTGATGTGGATGCTTTTAGCAACTGGTGCTCCGCGAACACACTTGATCCTAGTAACACTAAAACGAAGGTTATGTTCTACACTCGTAAAACAAACCCCATACTTTATCCGTACGTGGTGAAAGTGTGCCACTACCTCGTGTGTTGAAAATATCTGACCTCGGAGTGGTATTTGAAAGTGCGCTAAACGTTTCTGCTCATGTGGATTCTATTTCTAACGCCCTTCGCATCTTGGGGTTTGTCTGTCGAATATCAAGAGAATTCCGCAACACTGTCTCACTACTAAAGCTTTATTTGTCTGTTGTCCACCCTATTTTAGAATATGCCTGTGTTGTTTGGAACGGCGCGTGCCAGTAGAACAGTAATATACTTGACAAAGTGCAAAATAAGTTCATATCTATCCACAAACATCGTTTCTCCTGCCACAGTGGCAATGGTTCAGACTTCTTTACTTCTAATCCTCTCCAAAGTTTGAAGTCAAGAACCAATTCTGACCTAATTTTTTTTGTACACGGGATTATTTCTTGTTCGGAGTTGCTTGCAAATGTAAATCTTAGAGTACACTAGAAACTTACCCGTAAGTCCCCTACACTTCGTACCCGTAATACATGCAATAGACACTGCACATTGTACCGCCTTCAAGAAACATACCATCTCTACTCCCATAATATTGACCTGTTTCATACACTCCTTCGGTCTTACATGTGCGACCTTCTGACTTCTGTCTCTCCCAGACCTGGTTCCGACCAGTTTTAATTCTACTTTCATTGCCCCATTTCCGTTTATATTGCTCGCCTTTGTTACTGTTCCTACACATATATATCTATATCTACCCGTTTGCATTGTCAAATTTTCATGACACTGTGTTTTATCGTTTCGTGATTGTTCAAACTTTAGTCTGCCGAAATCATTGATTTTGTTAAATGACCTTTATTCTTCATTCTAGTTTTTTTCGTCGCTTGTATTTTGTTCTTCTCACTCGTGGTTGTGTTTGTGTCGTCGTCTGTCTTTTTCTTAAGTGCGCCAGAACAAAGGGTACGGCTGTACCTGGGCACTATATTAAGATATTGATGGATTGATGGATTGATTGATTGATAGATTGATTGATTGATTGATTGATTATAATTATATTAATATTGGGCTCAGTTGGGCATACCATGCCCAAGCGAGCCTTTCACCGCTGGGGCATGGTCTGCCGGATGTCTAGAGAATTCTGTAGTGCAAAGTACTTCCTGAAACTGTACTCCACTGGCTGTCGCCCCATGCTGGAATATGCCACGGTTGTTTGGAATGGCACATGCAAATCTAACAGTGGGGCCATTGATAAAGAGCAGAATGAGCTGCTGTCCATACTTAGACATCTCTTCCCACGCGAGTATCGCCGTCTTCCCTCGGGAACACGGTACTTGCAAGTGCTGCCTGATCTAAAGGCTAGGCGCGATACAGCTGACCTCTTATTTCTTTTAAAGCTCATACATAAACAAATTAGCAGAGCGGAACTTCTTTCTGAGCTCCGGCTAACAGTGCCTGTTAAAACCACAAAACAATGTCATCCTTTTCGTACGCTCTGGTACCGTAACCGACATTGCCCTCTGTTCAGGCTGCTGATCATGTGTAACTTCTATTCTGCAGACGTAGATATTTTTAACAGCACCCTCAATCAGTTCAGTTCAGACACGTACAGAATTTTCATTCGCTAATGCGCTCCCTCTTATTCTCTTTGCTCCGCCATACTGAATGGATCTTGTTGTGGTCACAGTTACTTTTTACCTGCATGCCTTAATACATAGATAGTATGATGTATATATGATTGTTGTCTTCCATTTTATGGATTGCCCTTATAACGTTACACGATTATCTGTAGTGTGTAGATGCTCTGTTTTATCTTTACGATGTTTTACGAATTCTGTTGTATCGTGTCAGTTTTGCTTGTGTTAATTGCATGTAGTGTATGTGCTGTCTACGTTTTGTAGTGGTTTGTACGGTATACTTTGTTATATATTTTGTAATAGTTTTTTTTACTCTTCTATCTTTTACGTTATCAAAGTGTTCTTACCTTTCACTTTTTTTTCCATTTTTTCGTTTGTATTCATCTGTGTGCCAACACCAAGGCCTCACGGCTGTTCCTGGGCACAATAAATATTCATGATTGATTGATTGATTGATTGATTGATTGATTGATTGATTGATTGATTGATTGATTGATTGATTGATTGACCTCCTAATTACTTCCTTGCATTGGCGGACCGCTAGGTAAATGTTAACGGCCACCAATCCTATCGTTACTGCGTTTCAAGTAGTGTGCCCCAGGGTTGCTGTTCTACGCCCTGTTTTGTTTTTTTTGTTTGTCAATGATGTTTCAGCTGCTATAAGGCACTCTTCTTTTTTACTTTCTGATGATGACATCAAGATTTTTAAGGGACATTCGTGTCTTGGCGACTGCCGGCATTTGCAAAGAGACGTGGATGCATTTACACTCTGGTGTAAAGAGAACGAACTGATAGTGAACACAGAGAAAACCATAGTGTTCTCGTACACGCCTAAAACAGACTACCTGCTTTATCACTACTCAGTTGATGATGTTACTTTGCCTAGAATCTCGACGGCAACTGATTTTGGCTTGCTCTTATATAACCAGCTGACTTTTACACCCCACGTTAGATCCATCAAACACCGACCTCTCCGCCACTTGGCCATGGTCTGCCAGATGTCTTAAGAATTCCGTAGTGCAAAGTTCTTCCCGCAACTGTACTGCACTGTCTGTCGTCCCGTGTTCGAATATGCCTCTGTTGTCCGGAATGGCAGATGCAAATCTTACAGCGGGGCAATTGATAAAGTGCAGAATAAGCTGCCGTCCATACAAAAACATCACTTATCTCGCGAGTATCCCTGTCTTGACTCCAGACCAAGGTACTTGGAAGTGCTGCCTGATCTAAAGGCTGGGCGCGATACAGCTGACCTTTTATTTCTTTTTAGCTCATACATGGACAAATTAGCCGTGCGCAACTTCTTTCTGAGCTCCAGCTAACTGTGCTCTTTAAACCACAAGAAAATGTCATCCTTTTCATACACTCAGCTTCTGTACCCGACATTGCCCGCTGTTCAGGCTGCATAGCTAATGACATTTCTATTCTGCACACGTAGATATTTTTATCCGCTCCCCGAATCAGTTCAGTCCAGACACTTGTAGAATTTTCATACGCTAATCCGCTCCCTCTTATTCTCCTACATTGAACTATATAGAATATTTCTCTGTTCCGTCATACTGAATGCATCTTGTTCTGGTTATAGTAACTCCTTTTTACCTGCTTGCCTTACTATTTGAATAGTATGCTGTTCATAAGACTTTTTTTGTTTTCCTTTTTTGGATTGCTGTTATAACGTTAAACGAATATCTGTAGTGTACAGACGTTCTGTTTGATCTGTACGATGAAATTACGAATTCTGTGTATCGTGTCAGCTTTGTTTGTGTTAATTGCATGTAGTGTTAACGCTATCTACGTTTTGTTGTGGTTTGTACGGTATACTTTGTAATATACATGGTAAAAGTTTTTTTTTTTTGCTCGTTTACCTTTTAGGTTTTCAAAGTGTTCTTTCCTTTGACTTTTTCTTTTTTTTTCACATGTATCCGTGTGTGTGCCAGCACCAATATCTCATGGCTGTTCCTGGGCACAATAAATATGCATGATTTATTGATTGATTGATTATTGCTTTTATTGTTGTTATTATTTACGGGTGCCTATTTAAACGGTTTCTATGTCCTCTTCATGAATCCATGCTACACGCATCTGAAGCATTTCATAATCATCTACCCAAATGCGCCTGAACATTCTCTATCAAAACGTTCGTGGCCTACGGACACAAGCTAGTGAGTTTTTTTCATTCCGTATCTTCATCCGATTTTCATATCATTATTCTTACGGAAACCTGGCTAGATCCAGATATTGCCTCCGGGGACTATTTTGCCGAAAATTGTAATGTTTACCGCAGTGACCGAGACTGTACAAAAGGTAAAAGTTTTGATGGGGGTGTTCTCATAGCTGTGGATCGTTCTATTATTTCCTTGAGGCGCAGTGATATCGAAACTGTGGATGAATCTATCTGGGTTGAAATATGCTGCCCAGGTAAGGGGAATATATTACTTTCTACATTTTACTTATCTCCAAATCTTCATCCACATAAGTACGAGTCAGGCATTTCGGCCATCGGAAACGTCGTCACCTCAAATCCCCGTCATGACTTCTGTATCGCTGGCGATTTTAACGCACCTGGGATCGACTGGTTGGGTGGTACCGTCCCGCATCAATACCACTATGACATAAAGAAAGGCACCTGCCTTCTCGACTTTATTTCTTTTACTGACCTCCAGCAAAAAAATGGTGTAAAAAACTGCAATGGAAACACGCTCGACCTTTGCTTTTGCAGTCTTCATTCTCTCAGTGTTTCCAAGTCCGACTTTCATCTTGTGTGTCCTGAGAAGTATCATCCCCTCTTGCATCTTCACCGTGTTCCCCTCAGTTCATTCGCTCATGCCCATCTGTTCGTCCTGCCTTTAACTTTGCCGATGGGGACTACGTAGGTTTTTGTAATTATCTGTCGGAGTTTGATTGGTCGGAAGTTTTGAACGCTGGAAAAGTTGGCGAGCAAGTCGAGCAATTTTCTTTTATTGTGCAAGAAGGTATGCGCAGATTGATCCCGCGTAAACGGACCAGGAACTCTAAATTCCCTGCTTGGTTTTCAGTTGAGCTCCGCAATGCCTTGAAACATAAGAAGCGTGCACATCCGAAGGCACGGCGGACAAATACTCAGTCATGGCAACAGCAATTTGTCTATTACTGGTGTTTGTGCAAAGTGTTCTTTAAGTATTATCGGTTACTGTACATCTCTGCTGTTGAAAATGATACTACGCGGAGTTCATAATGCTTCTGGCAGTACGTCCGTTTTCGCTCCCGCACGAAGAGCTGAAAACACATAAGCCTTCTCGATGAAAAAGGAAATGATATCGCTTCTGTTGCCGATGCATGTGCTGATCACTTCAGTTGAGTATTTGGAACCAATACCCTCTCCCGCACACGCGAAAAGTCTTCTTTGAATTTCTGTGTCACCCTTATATGCGAAGAAGACGTTCTCAAGACACTCAAACAGCTAAAGTCATCTCTTTCCTCTGGTCTAGATGGAATTCCCTCCGCACTACTTAAAGCTTACGGGGTCATACTAGCTCCGATTCTGTCTTCTATATTTAACATCTGTATAAAAAAATCTACCTTTCCGGGCCTTTGGAAAGTCGCGCGTATTGTTCCTGTATTTAAGTCTGGTGTGGAAACAAAGGTAGAAAACTACAGGCCAATTTCTATCCTCTGCTCGGCAAGCAAACTGTTCGAATCAATGTTGAACGTAATTTTGTTGAGTAGTGTCAAAAACATCCTCTCTTCTAGAACAACATGGTTCTTTATCTGGCCGTTGAACTACTACAAACCTTGTGTCTTTTATGTCCTTTGCCTCGGAAGCTGTGCACGGACGCGGTCAGCTCGATACCGTGTACTGTGACCTCAGCAAAGCGTTTGACGTAGTTGACCATTCCTTGCTTCTGCATAAAATGTCTACTAATAACATTTCCGTTTATTCTTGGAGTTACTCTTACAGCTATCTTAATAATGGGTCATGTTTTGTCTCTGTTAACGATACAGAATATGCTGTCTAGTATGCTTCCAGTGGTGTGCCTCAGGGATCGGTTCTTTTATTTTATTTATTTTTATTTCATACATACTGCAGACCACAGTAGGTCCAAGCAGGACGGGCATTTGGTATATAAACAAGTACAAGAAAAATAACAACTCAAGGGCAACAAGACATGCGATTACTCTAAGGAATGTGCGCAGAATACGGTTCACTTAACGTGTTCCAGTCATACACGGTCCGAGGGAAAAACGAATACATAACGTATCAGTTCTGGCAAAAAACGGGGTTAGTAAGTTAGAATGGAAGTGCCGAGTTGGCCTGGTTGGAAGAAAAGATAAGTGCAGGGATGGGTCTACCGACAGTTTGCGGTTCAGCAACAAAAAAAAGAAAATCAAGTCGCAAATCACGCCTGCGTGATTCAAGCGTTTGGATGCCGTTATCAAACATTAGCTGGGCTGCAGAATCGGTTCGTCAGTATTTGGATTAGATAAATCGAATTGCCTTCCTTTGTATACGTTCAAGTTTATTAATATTAACTTTCGTGTGCGGGTCCCATACTACACTGGCATATTCTAGTTTAGGCCTTATATATGATAAATAGCACATCAGTTTTACTTTTGAGGGAGAATTACGCAGTTTATGCCTTAAGAAACCAAGTTTACGAAGAGCGGCTGCGCATACGTTTTCAATGTGCAAGTTCCAAGATAGGGTTTTAGTAATCGTTAGTCCTAAGTATTTGTAGCTTGTTACCTCTTTTAAAAAATCACTTTCTAATTGGTATGCATGCTTTATTGGACGTTCCTTACGGGTAAGCTGCATATAGACACATTTATCAGTATTTAGCATCATTCCCCACATACTAGACCATTTTGAAATATTTGAAAGGTTGTTATCCAGTTCGGTTTGATCACCAGGACAGGTTTTTTCCCTCAATAGAACACAGTCGCCAGCCAACAGTCTAATCTGCACACCAGAATCAATAATATTGACGATGTCATTGATGTAGACAAGGAACAGTATTGGACCCAAGACACTTCCTTGGGGTACACCAGATGTCACATTAAGAGATGTTGATTGGTGATCATTTATGGAAACATATTGTTCCCGGTTACTCAAGTAATACGCGATCCAATTTACCAAAACGGCTGGAAGGCCAATGCGTTGAAGATTTATTATTAGTTTATCATGTGGAACCCTATCGAAGGCTTTACAGAAATCTAGAAATATTGCATTAATTTGCCCACTTTTATCAAAGTTTAAGGCAAAAGTGTGAATAACTGTAACTAATTGCGTAACTGTGGAATATCCCTTTCTAAAGCCATGTTGTTTATCAGATAGGATTGAGTGTTCACTTAAAAAGTTGAAGAGTTGGTTTGCTATTATATGGTCGATTAGCTTGCAGCATGAAGATGTTAGAGAAATGGGACGATAATTTTGAGGTGACAAGCGGTCACCTTTTTTAAATACGGGAGTGACGCGAGCGGCCTTCCAGTCCGGTGGTAGTGTGGACGCAAAACAAAAAGGAGCGAAAAATTGTCACAAGAAATTTTGCAACATGTTCAGCGTATCGTTCGAGAAAGACGTTAGGTATGCCATCGGGACCACAAGATGCTTCGGTTTTGAGTTTTAACAGCATAGACAGTACATCTGGATAGGATATAAAAATGGTTTCATGTGGATCAAACACTTGATTAACGTTGTTACAACAACCGGTACAAGAAAAAACGCTTTGAGAGTTCAAATTGAAATTGTCAGCAATAATTTCCTGGTCTGTCACAATTGAACCATCAATTTTTATTTCAGTGATAGGTTTCCTTTTTTCGCCGAGAAACTTCCAAAATTTGTTTGGGTCAGTCCTTATCAATTCAGGCAGAACTACTTTAAAATAACGGTCTGGGGACCCTTTTGGTTTCTTTGTTTGTTACTTATGTCGCAGCCTCTATAAATCACTCTTGTTTTCTGTTATATGCTGATGACATCAAAATATTTAAAGAAGGTACTAGCTCTGAAGATAGCATAGCTCTTCAATCTCATGTGAATGCTTTTAGCAATTGGTGCTCCGCGAACAAACTTGCTCTTAGTGGCACAAAAACGAAGGTTATGTCCTACACTCGTAAAACAAATCCAATACTTTATACGTACGCCGTGAAAAGTGTGCAACTACCGCGTGTCTTGAAAATATCTGACCTTGGAGTGGTATTTGACATTGCGCTAAACTTTCCTGCTCATGTGTATTCTATTTCTAAGCACGCCCTTCACCGCTTGTGGTTTGTCTCTCATATATCAAGAGGATTCAGCAACCCTGTCTCTGTACTCAAGCTTGATTTGTCTTTTGTCCGCCCTATTTTAGAATATGCCTCTGTTTTATGAAACGGCACGTGCCAGTCGAACAGTAGTATACTTGACAAAGTGCAAAATTAGTTTATATCTAACCACAATCATCGTTTCTCCCGCCACAGTGGCAGTGGTTCAGACCTTTTTTACTTCTAATTCTCTCCAAAGTTTGAAGTCAAGACGAACCAATGCTGACCTAATTTTTTTATTTCAACTTGTGCACGGGATTATTTTTTGTTCGAAGTTGCTTGCAAATGTAAATGTTAGAGTACAATGGAAACTTACCCGCAAGTCTCCTATGTACCCGTAAGACATGCACTAGACACTGCACGTTGTACCGCCTTCAAGAAACATACAATCTCTACTGCCATAATATTGACCTGTTTCATACACCCCTTGGGTCTTACATGTGCGACCTTCTGACTTCTGTCTCTCCCTGACTTGGTTCCGACCAGTTTTATTTCATTTTCATCGCCATATTTCCGTTTATGCTGCTCGCCTTTGTTACGGTTCCTAATCATATATACCTGCCAGTTGGTATTGTCAAATTTTTATGACACTGTGTTTTATCGTTGCGTGATTGTTCCAAGTGTAGTGTGCCGAAATTGATTTTGTTAAATGACTTTTATTCTTCATTCTAGTTTTTTTCTTCGCTTGTATTTTGTTGTTCTTGTCACGCGTAGATGTATATTTGTCGTCGTCGTCTGTCTTTTTCTTAAGTGCTACAGAACAAAGGCTATGCCTGTACCTTGGCATTATAATAAAAAGATTGATTGATTGATTGAATAATATTAATATTATTATTATTGTTATTATTGTTATTATTATTATTATTATTATTATTATTATTATTATTATTATTATTATTATTATTATTAATTTTTGATTCTGACTTATCCATAGTCCCTTCCATCGCTTCTTTGAACTGCAGACGTATGCGTGCAGACCTTACATTTCTTCACAAAATTGTTCATGGTGACCTTTCTTGCGCAGACCTGCTGAACTGTTTAGAGTTTAGTGTACCACAAAGGCCCACCAGGTCGCATCGCCTGTTCTTGACCGCTGCGCGCAACTCCAATCATTCTCCTGTGCGCAGAATACAGAATTGTTACAACCGCTTCTTTGAACGCCTTGACATCTTTCAGAAATCCTTTACAGTTTACCGTACAACGCTGTTGAATACAGTATGTTAAACACCTATGATATGTCTGTCGTTGTTTTTTTTCTGGAATTTGATTTCTCTGCGGTTGTGTCTATCCAACTGATAGTTGCCTATTTTGGAAACTGTTTACTGTCATTTGTTCGTTTTTTCATTTGTCTCTACACTCTTGCCGTTGTTTTTGTTGTATTACTGTCAAACTTTGTTGCTCTGCCTGTCGTGTGGCCTTTACGACGGGCAGAGCAACATGGGCATCTTTTTTTATATTTTACCTGTACCCAGGCTCCGCCTGTGCTTTATTTCTGTCATTTTCACTACTTCAATTTGTGTGTGTCTTGTCGCGTGTTTGTTTCTTGCTATATGTTTCTTGTATTTTGTTTTCATGTAACTGCCCGTGCGCCAGCACTCAGGCCTCTGGCTGTTCCTGGGCACGTAAATAAACATGATTGATTGATTGATTGATTGATTATGTCTGCTTACTTCACCCAACTGCTGTGACCATTGTTCCATATACTTTTGCCATTGATCCACCATTAGAGTTTCTTAATCGTCTAATTGTGTTTGGAATACCTTTTTATTATCCTTAGGGTTTTACTGCTTTTTTTTTCTTCGCTCGTTCTTCTTGTTGACTTTTTTATTGTGAGTTTCTGCTGTATATTAGTGCCGCATTTTGTCTTCCTCAGTGCGCCAGAACCAAGGCCTCGGCTGTTCCTGGGCATTCTAATAAACATTGATTGATTGATTATTATTGTGGTTGTTGTATACATGCTTATCTCTTATTTGATGCGTTCCTTCTGAGTTTTCGGCGACTACATGTACCTCTTTACCTTTCATTTGTTTCGCTTCGTGACCTGCCGGGCCCAGTCCATCAAGCAAAATTGGCTTTGACGGGCCCGCTACTCTGTATTGTCACAATAAGGGCAATGAAGTTATTATTATTATTATTATTGATTGGCGCCGCATGATGGCGCTAAGTAAGGACAAGTGTCTTTTCTGCGGCCTTGGTTTGCTCGGCAGGCAGATTTTTGTTGCTCTGAGTGTAAACGCCGTGCGCACAGAAAGTGCATTGTTCTTCCGGACGAGGAACTGCAGTGTCTGATCTGCGGTGAGGAGCCGTTTGTGTGTAGTCTCTGTATGGCTGCGGCGTCACCTGCTAGGCCAGCTACCGCGATGAGCAAACCGGCGAAGACGGTCAGCCAGCGAAAATCCAGGCCGAACGAGTGGCGTCCACTGTCGGACCAAGCTTCGTCCCTTCTGCAGACCTACGCGCAGAGGTAGCTGCCCTGAAGAATCTCCTGTCCGAAGCCTGCGCCAGCCTCACTTTTCTCGCGGATGTTGTCACGGAGCTGGGCGAAGACAACTGGCTTCTGCGACGGGACAATGTGGCTCGGCTTTCCCAGCAGGCTGCAATCGTCACTTCCCTGCGTGAGGAGGTTCGCTGCATCCGCGGAGAGCTCGCGCATTTCCCGCCTTCCCCGCCTGCTTCTCCGAAGCGTGCTAATCCTTTCATGCCACCGGTGACGTCACCGCAGCCTGGCATCCCTACGAGATCGTCGTTCGCCGTAACCGCCACCAGTGCACCTGGTAAAGCCGCCTCTTCCCTGTCCTCTACATCCGCTTCGCCGTTCGTTGAATGCCCCTGCTGTCAACCTGCTACGGCCTTGAGCACTTTGGCTTCCCCTTCGGTTTACCCTCTGCCCCCGCCTCCAAGGTCCGACAATGCGTTTAATGGCCCACCGACGCACATGCCGAAGAAAAGGAGCCCTCCCCGCGCGGGTGCGTCGGAAGCTTCTCAGTTGGTTGTGGTACGCCGCTCACCGAGCTCCAGGGCCATCTTTGTTTCGAAACTTTCGGCTGACACCACTTCTGCTCAACTGTTGGCCCACTTGTCAACTGTGCAAGTTATGCCATTGTCGTCCAAACGCCTTAGGACCAAGTACGACTCCTATTATTCTTTTTGCGTAACTGTAACGAGGAGTGTTTTACGCGCCTCGCCGGCTCCTCTATGTGGCCAAAAGGCTGTCTCTTCAAGCCGTTCCATGGAAAGTTCCACCCTGGTATGCTGCACAGCTGTGAAATAACTGAAAATGATCAGTCAGTACGATAGTCTCGACATCTTCTATCAAAACACTTGAGGTCTACGAACTAAAGCCTCTGAATTCATCAGAAATATTGTATGTTCTAAATTTTCTGCTATTGTCATTACTGAAACCTGGCTTTCCGATGATATCTCGTCTTCCGACCATTTCCCTTCTAACTATGAAATCTTTCGAAGCGACAGAAAATTAACTTGAACTAAACAAAAAGGTGGCGGGGTTCTCATTGCCGTCGATGACTCAGTGCAGTACACGCGGCGTACTGACCTCGCGACCGTAGACCAATCAGTCGGGTTTGAGATAGGCCTCACGAGGGGAGAGAAGCTACTCATCGGTGCATTCTATATATCCCCGGATGTATTACCTTCTGAATTTAGTTGAACACTCACATCCATAGAAAACGTCTCAAATGCACACTCCGACTATATGTCCATTATACTTGGGTACTTCAACACCCCGGGTATTCAATGGAACCGCGTTTCCTTTGAGCACCAAAACCATTATGCAGCGCAGAAATGCACCATGTTATTAGATTTTCAATAATTCACCTCCATGGAGCAGTTCTGCCGCATAGAAAACTCTTCTGGTAATGTTCTAGATCTATGCTTCTCCAACCTAAAAAAACGTACTATTGTGTGCATCCGAAATATTTCTTGAGCACCCCGACAATAACCCCCCTCTTATTGTCTCTATCTTGGTCGCTGCACAGCATCGCGATGGCGGTGTTGACGATTATGAACTCTCGCGATATGCTTTCAAGGGTGGGGATTATGCTGGGCTGTATCACTTTTATTATTCGGCTGAATAGTCAAGTGTCTTTGATGTCAATGATGTGGACGAACAGGTTCGACGTTTTACCAACATTGTCAGGAATGGCATGAAAAAGTACATCCGTCTTTACAAGCCTGTTCATTCCAAATTTCCCTATTGGTTCTCTAAAGAACTTCGAAGTTCGCTTAAACTTAAGGACAGCGCCCACAAAAAGGGCAAGCGTTCTGGGCTTGACAAGTGGAAAGATGAGTTTAGTGGGTATCGCTCACTTTGTAAAAACCTCTACCGGCGTGACTATCAGATCTATATAGAGTTGTTAGAGGCTGCTGTGTCTGCGAAACCTGCTGACGTCTGGAGGGATGTACGCGGCCGGTCTAAGGCACATAAAGAACAGATTAGCCTCCCTAATTCTGACAATGAACACGTTGAGGATGTTGCCACCAGCTTTGCTCAGTACTTTCACTGTCTTTCAACTGCCTGATCCTAACGACGAACCCCTATCATTCAATATAATGTGTAATTTTAATACACCCATTTTCGGTGACAAACATGTCAATGATAGCCTTAAATGGATGAAACCATCATTTTCCTGTGGTGCAGATGGAATTCCTGCAGCCCCCATGAAGCCTTCCGGCAACATTTTTGTGCCTGTTTTAACTTACATTTATAATAACTGTTTACTTTAAGGCAAATTTTCTCGTGAATGGAAGATTGCTCGAATTTTTTCTATATTCAAGTGTCTGCTGATAGGACAGCCGTTACTAGCTATCGCCCCATCTCACTTCTTTGTGTTGCCTCAAAACTTTTCGAGTAAGCTCTGCACAAAGTTCTTACGGCCTGCGTCAAGGTCGTTTTGATACCTAATCAGCATGGCTTTTTCTCAGGACGATCGACGGTTACAAACCCTGCCAGCTTTATGACACAGGCTTCGGCTGCAGTTTGCAAAAACGTACAGTTGGACGCCATTTATGTTGACCCCAGTAATCCATTTGATGTGGTTAACCATCAACAATTAATGAACAAGCTCACTGCATCTGTTGTTGATGCAGCCCTTGTTGCCTTGTTGTCGAACAAGCTCCTTGACCGGTCATTTTACGTAGATGTAAACAACAAAACGTCTGGTGTTTACACTGCAACACGTGGTGCACCTCAAGGTTCCGTGCTGGGTCCACTGTTGTTTTCTATATTTATCAACGATGTGTCAACAGTCTTAACAAAATCTTCATTTCTTCTCTATGCTGATGATGTCAAACTATTTAGGCACATTAGCGGTATTCAGGACTGCCGTGCCCTGAAGAGTGATTTGTCGGAATTATCGGGCTGGTGCACCAAAAACTGTATGATTTTAAACCCTGCTAAAACAACGTTTATCACGTACATCCGGGAAACCCATCGTATCCTGTTTTCCTACAGCATTGAGTGAGCTCCTTTGCAAAGGGTTGATGAGATTAGGGACTTCGGGGTGCTTTTCGACAGTACCCTCTCTTTTTACCCTTATATTAGGCTAATCACGCTGCGAGTGCTCCGAAGTCTTGGAAATGTGTGTCGGATTGCAAAAGAATTCACTTCTACAGATCCATTTTTATTTCTGTACAATGCAATATGTATCCCTCAGTTAGAATATGCTTCTGTTGCCTGGAACGGCATCTCTAAATTAGGTAGTGGTTTATTAGAACATGTTCAGAAGACGTTTTTATCCATATTTAGGCCCCGCCATCACATTCACAGTCCAGGTTCTGATTCTGACTTACCCACAGTTCATTCCATCCCTTCCTTGAACTGCAGACGTATGCGTGCAGACCTTACATTTCTTCACAAAATTGTTCATGGTGACCTTTCTTGCGCAGACCTGCTGAACTGTTTAGAGTTTAGTGTTCCGCAAACGCCCACCAGGTCGCATCGCCCGTTCTTGACCACTGCACGCAACTCGAATCATTCTCTTGTACGCAGAATGCAGAATTCTTACAACCGTTTCTTTGAGCGCCTTCACATCTTTCAAAGTTCCTTTAAAATTTAACGTACTGCGCTGTTTAATACAGTATGTTAAACATCTATGATGTCTTTTTCGTTCTTTTTTTTCCTCCATTGCCGGAATTTGGTTTCTCCATGGTTCTGTTTTACCAACTGATTTTTTGAAACTGTTTACTGTGATGTTGTTCGTCTTATCATTTTTTTGTACACTCTTGTTATGGTTTTTGTCGTTTTTCTGTCAACCTTTGTTGCTCTGCTTGTTGGGTGGTCTTTACAACAAGCAGAGCCACAAAGGAATCTTGTTCTTTTTCTTTTTTCACCTGTACCCAGGCTACGCCTGTGTGTTATTTGTGTAAATTTCCCTACTTCAATTTGTGTCTTGTTGCTTGTTTGTTTCTTGCAAAATTTTTCTTGTATTTTGTTCTCATGTAACTGTCCGTGCGCCAGCACTCAGGCCTTTTGCTGTTCCTGGGCACGTAAATAAACATGATTGACTGATTGATTATTATTATTGTCTGTGTAGCTGGCACACAGATGGATACATGTGAAAAAAGGAAAAAAAGTGAAAGGAAAGAACACTTTGACAACTTAAAAGATAAAAGAGCAAAAAAAACCATTACAATGTATATTACAAAGTATACCGTACAGATCACTACAAAACGTGGATAGTGTATACTCTATATGAAATGAACACAAACAAAACTCCCACAATAAAACAGAATTCGTAATTACATCGTACAGATGAAACAGAACATCTGTACACAACAGATAATCGTTTAACGTTTTACCAGCAATCCACAAAATGAAAAACAACAAAAACGTCATATAAACAGCATACTGTGAGCTTTTATACAATACTGTCTGTTTATATATTAGCCTTAATCCATGTCTGGTTTCTCTACATGTACATTTCTTTCATGATAATTTTCTTACATATAAACTGTCCTAATTCACTCTGTTTCCGCGAAACTGAACTTTGTTAATATTTATGTATATTTCTGAAATTATCTGTGTATGATGCCCCCCGGCGTGATGTCAAATGCTTTACTGCAAGGCACTGTACTTGTTCATGTGGGTATGTGTGTATGTGTATTTTCTGTGGGCGCATCTATATTCTGATGTACGACAGTGTGTAATTTTGGTGTGCATGTATCAGTATCGCTGTCCTTTAATTGCATTATTGTGAGGTGTGGGCATCTTAGATTGCGTATTTTTTTCTTTTTTCTTCGTGCGCCCGCACAAAGGTCCTCCGGCTGATCCTGGGCATGTTAATAAGCAATTGATTGATTGATTGATTGATTATTATTAGTATTATTAATATTAATATTATTATTATTACTATCGACTTGCACGCAACTAAACAAAAAGGTGGTGGCGTACTAATGGTAGTAGATAATTCTCTGAGATCTGTTCGCCGAAGTGACATTGAAACTGTTACTGAATCAATATGGGTCAAAATTAGCCTTGCTCGCTGCGAAAAATTGTTAATTGGGTCCTTCTATGCGCCGTCTAGCGTTACCCCAATCTTTTTTCATACATCGTCTCTTCCATTGAAAATGTCATAGCTTCACATTGGAAGCATAGAATTGTTGTATTGGTGGTTTTAATACCCCTGGTATCGTCTGGAGAACAGTCAAATATTCTCATTACCATCAATACATAGAGAATAAGTGCGACCTGATATTATATTTCCTTACTTTTAATTCCCTTCAACAACATAATTCTAGTGCCAATCCTTGCGGTAAAATATTAGATCTGTGTATTTCAAACAATCAGCCTATTGATGTGTCACTCTCTGACGTTTTTCCTGTTCGTCCGGATAAACTTCACCCACCACCTAAACTAACACTCTCCCTGTCAGGGTAAAAACAGAGCTTTTAAAATAATATCTTCAAATCGCCCAGATTTGCTTTCAAAAGAGGGGACTACGTTGGCTTACACCGTGACTTATCCTTCATGGACGGGTCTATGGTAACAGAAAAAAAAACAAATGTTGATGACCAAGTAGATCAGCTTACGGAACTTATCTTAAGCAGTATGCACAAATATATTCCACAATATACTCTTAAACTCCTAAATATCCCTTCCTGGTTCTCGTCTGAACTTATAGGTGCTCTAAAGCATAAAGATCGCGCACACAGAAAGCTCAAAAGCACTCCATCTCTCGATCACAAGGAAGATTTCCGATGCTTTCGAACTCTCTGTAAACGCCTATATAAACGGGATCACAGTTCATATATTGCACACTTAGAAAAAAGTGCCTCTGACAGGCCGGCTGAGTTCTGGAAGTATGTACGCAAACGGTCTAACAAAAGTGAAGAGCATTTAATACTACTGGACTCCAACGGAACATAAGTACAAGCCGTCGCTGACTGTTTTGCAGCGCAGTTCTCTTCCGTTTATAAAGCCTTTGACTCTAGCACTACTTTTCAACAACATTTGAAAATCAACACACCCAGTGCTCTGTCGCTAGATGAAAATCTCATCAGCGAATGCATTAAGCGCTTGAAACCATCCTTATCATATGGTTCAGATGGTATCCCCTCAGCCATACTAAAAGCTTATAGCAGTATATTGGTCCCATTACCGACTTGCATATTTAATAACTGTCTGATTACTTCCACTATTCCTAGCATGTTCAAAATTGCTCGTGTTTTTCCAGTATTTAAGTCTGGCTCTAAAACTAATGTCTCGAATTATCGACCAATTTTTCTTCTCTGTGCCATGTCAAAGATTTTTGAGCTGGCCCTTCACCACATACTGTCTTTTAATGTGAAAAACTCATTGAATAATAATCAGCATAAATTTGTCCCTGGCCACTCAACCGTCTCTAATCTTGCCACTTTCATGACGCAATTACCTACACCTGTATTCCAGAGAGGACAGGTCGACACCATTTACTATGACCTCAGCAAAGCGTTCGATGTAGTCAGTCACTCAATGCTTATGCTTAAACTCGCTCATTTTTATGTTGACACCGCTGTTGTGAATCTGTTGCATAGCTACCTTCGTGACAGATCATGTTATGTTGCCGTCAATTGCCAAACGTCCTCCTTTTACAAAGTGACCAGTGGTGTACCTCATGGTTTGGTACTAGGCCCACTCCTCTTTTTAATGTATTTTAACGACGTTTCTTCTGCCATTCGCCATTATTCTTTCCTTTTGTAGGCAGATGATATAAAGATATTTAGGGAAATTCATCATTTAATGGCTGTCGCTTGTTGCAGTCTGATTTGTGTTCTTTTTCAGAATGGTGTGATAACAATACCCTTTCTCTCAATATTTCAAAAACAAAAGTAATGAGTTTCACTTGCAAATTATCTAGCGTATCGTTTTATACTCTTTCAATTCTGTGTCTTTATGTAGGGTTTGTGAGACCAATGCTCTTGGCGTTATCTTTGATACCACCTTGCATTTTTCAGCTCATGCTAAGCGTGTTGGTATGCGGGGTACTCGTTCTCTCGGCTGTGTTTGTAGAATATCGAGAGAATTCAATTCTCATATGCCACTCCGCAAATTGTACACAGCAATATGTCTTCCTCAACTTGAGTATGCATCTGTTATCTGGAATGGCATCTCTAATTCCTTAAGTAATGTAATTGAGCGTGTCCAAAAAACATTTCTAAGCGTTTACAACCATAGCTTCGCTAAAAATGACTCTGGCTTGTGTTCTAACAACGTTGAACAATTGCCACTGTCTTCACTTTGCTGCTGGCAAAATCGCGCTGATCTCTCCTTTCTTTTCAAGCTCGTTTACGGTACTATATCCTGCCCTATACTGCTCAATAGTATTAATTTTCGGTTTCCGCGGAAGCAAACAAGAGAGCGCAGGCCATTTCTAGTAACTACCCACCTCTCTCAGCCCTCAACCCTCAACAGGATACATAGTTTTTGTAATTTTTATATTCTTGACGTCGATATTTTTGATGGGCCACAGTTATCGTTCTCCTCCAAGGTTTGTACCGTTAGAAGATAACATCACATGTGCAATTTGTTCTATCCTTCTCTTTTAGTTTATCTCTCGCATTGTTGTATGTATGTATGTATGTATCTATGTATATTATCTTACTTTTCGTCATTATCATTAGCTAGTTCTCATACTGTGTTAATCTACTTTTGTCCTGTCGTTTTAATATTTCTGCGCGCATTGTGTCTCCTATAGTTTTCTTCAGAACAGTCATCTTGTTCTCTTGTGTTATTCTTAGTTTTTTTGTGTTTTTTTTGTGCGCCAGGATCAAGACCTCTGCATTGTTCCTGGGCACGTAAATAAATGATTGATTTATTTATTGATTAATAATATTATTATTATTATTAAGTAACTTCCTTTTACTTGCTTGGCTTACTGTATAGAGAGTATGCTGTTTATATGACACTTTTGCTGTTTTACATTTCATGGATTGCTGTTATAAGGTTACACGACTATCTGTTTCATCGGTACGATGTAATTACCAATTCGGTTGTATCCTGTCAGTTTTGTTTATGTTCATTGCATGTAGTGTATACGCTACCTACGTTTTGTAGTGGTTTGTACGGTATACTTTGTAATATACATTCTTAAAGTTTATCTTATACGCTGTCAAAGTGTTCTTTCCTTTCACTTTTTGTTTTCCTTCTTTTCACCTGTATCCATCTGTAGTACAGCACAGCGGCCTCACGGCTGTTCCTGGGCACACTAAATATACACGATTGATTGATTTTTAGTATATTATTTTTATTATTTTTTTTTTTTCACCTGTATCCATCTGTAGTACAGCACAGCGGCCTCACGGCTGTTCCTGGGCACACTAAATATACACGATTGATTGATTGATTATTAGTATATTATTTTTATTATTATTATATTTTTTTTTGCTTTGCAGAATGGAATGCGCGGCAGCTCGGGGAAGCCTTCTTTCACCCAAGCTGTTAACAATGAAGTGCCATCCTCGTCGGCTACGTCGGCTCCGCTGCAGGCGGTGTCTCCGGCGTCTCCTACACTGCACCCAACTCCATCCACCCCTTTCCCAGTGCTTTCCGTGTCTGTGCCTGACTGTCACCCTCCCAGTTTTGAGAAGAAGCGCCGAAGCCGGGCATCTGTGGGTGCGTCAGACACATCTGGACTGGTCGTCGTTTCGCAGCCGAAGCGCCCCAAAGCTATGTTTGTTTCCAATCTTTCTCCGACCACCACCCCTGCCAGTCTCAATGCTCATCTGTCAACTTTAGGTGTCTCGCCCTTGAGCTGCCGACGACTGAAGACTAAATTCGACACCTATGCATCATTTTATATTTCCTTGAATGAAGAGTGTTTCGAGCGCCTAAATGACCCCGCTGTTTGGCCGAAAGACTGCCTCTTTAAGGAGTTTCAAGGCATGTTTCGCGAAGGCATGCTTCACAGCTCTGAGCGCATCACGTAAGAAAAACAACCATTACTAGTTTAGATGTTTTTTACCAGAATGTGCGAGGTCTTCGAACTAAGGCGACTGAATTTTTTGGTAACGTTCTGGCTTCTTGCTTTCCGTTAATAGCTATATCTGAAACTTGGTTGTGCCCTGATATCCTATCCAGTGATTATTTTCCTCAAAATTACCATGTATATCGTAATGATCGTGCTTTAACGGGATGCAAACAAAAAGGGGGCGGGGTCCTTCTCGCCGTTGACAAATCACTCCCGTGTGTGCTACGTAGCGATATTGATAACGCAGATGAGTCTTTATGGGTCGAAATTCATTTCTCTAAAACTGAAAAACTTCTAGTTGGTGTTTTTTACATTCCTCCTGATGTAGCTCCTGAGGCGTTCAATAAGTTAATATCCTCCATTGAACAGGTGCTTATCACTCATGGCAACCGCAAAGTCCTTCTGCTTGGAGATTTTAATGCTCCTGGCGTGGAGTGGAGCCAGCTAACTTGTTCCCACTAAAACCACCACATTGAACAGAAGGGTAATAGGTTGCTAGATTTTTTGGCTTTCACTTCTATGGCACAGTGTAATCGCATAAAAAATTGCAGTGGAAATATTCTGGACCTGTGCTTTTCGAACTTTGATGGCGTTAGTGTGTTGCACTGTGATTGTTCTTGAGTAATACCGGACAGATTTCATCCTCCTCTTTCTATTTCCTGTTGCCTCCCTTCATTGCTCCACCGTTCCGTAAATTCCAACAACACGCAACCTCATTACGCTTTCGCCAGGGGAGATTATGCTGGGCTGTATGGCTATTTTTCCGCTGCCCCTTGGTCGACCGTCATTGACCACACTGATGTCAATAAACAAGTCGACCGTTTCACAGAGATTGTGCTTTCGGGTATAAAGGAATACATCCCGCAATATTTACCGAGGAGGTTCAAGTTTCCACACTGGTTTTCTTCTGAATTGCGGGATGCCCTGAAACTCAAGGAACGTGCGCACAGAAAGATGAAGCGCTCTGGTGCCAACCAGTTTGCTCAGGAATTCCGGCGCCTACGTGCCCTATGTAAAATATTGCACAAACGTGATCATACTTCGTACCTGGCGTCGGTAGAAACTAAAGCAACTCACCAACCGGGAGCCTTCTGGAAATACATTCATTCTAGATCTAGTACAACTAAAGATTCTATTCGTCTTCTAGACTCCAACGGCGATGAGGTTGTCAAGGTGGCCGACTGCTTTGCTCGTCAATTTTCTTCTTTTTTGGGATTAGCGGTGGTAGTGACAACAGCAGCACCCCTTGTCACCAGGGCGAGAACTCCGGTTGTTTACAACTGGACGAGAACATCATTCGGACCAGCATCAAGCGGCTCAAGCCCTCGCTTTATTGTGGGCCAGATGGTATTCCTGCTGCAATCCTAAAAACATATGCAAATATATTCGTTCCTGTGTTCACTTCAATATTTAATAACTGTCTCCGGTCGGGAACGTTTCCTCGCTCATGAAAAATCTCTCGCGTATTCCCTGTTTTCAAGTCAGGCCTAAAAACTAATGCTATAAACTATAGGCCTGTCTCGCTGCTTTGTTCTGCCTCTAAAATTTTCGAGTTATCTCTTCATAAGGTCTTGTCTTTCTCATTTAAACATGTCCTCATTCCTAATCAACATGGATTTATGCGCGGTCGTTCAACTTCCACGAACCTTGTATGCTTCATGGAGCAGGCTGTCCCAGCAATCGTTGGTAGAAGCCAACTGGATGTGGTCTACTGTGACATGAGCAAAGCCTTTGATGTTGTCAACCACTCGTTATTGCTTGAAAAGCTCACTCTGTTAGATGTACACGCTTCTTTGGTGGGTCTTATACGTTGTTATCTCAAGGAGCGATATTGCTATGTAAGTGTTAACGGTCAAACATCATTTAGGTACAAAGCAACCAGTGGTGTACCCCAAGGCTCCGTTCTGGGTCCCCTTCTTTTTTCCATTTTCAGTAACCATGTTGCTTCTGCCATTCAAAATTCTTCTTTTTTGTTTTACGCTGATGATATAACAATCGTTAGAGAAGTGCGTAGTGTTCAGGACTGTAATTCTCTTCAGGTTGATATTGTGTCATTCCATCGTTGGTGCACCCAAAACGACCTTATTTTGAACCCTTCAAAAACTAAAGTTGTCTCCTATCGTAGAAAAACTCAACAGCTGCAATACCCTTATGAAATTGCAGGCACCACACTGCCGAGGGTGACCGAAATTCGGGACTTGGGAGTACTTTTTGATTCTCCTCTGACTTTCTTTTCCCACTATGCAGAAATCACCCGTCGGTCTCTTCGTTGTCTGGGTGCTGTTTGCAGGTATTCTAGAGAGTTTAATGGTCCGCTTCCTTTCTTAAAGTTGTATTCGGCTCTCTGCTTACCTCTTCTTGAATACGGGTCTGTTGTCTGGAATGGAACTTGCAAGTCCAATAGTGACCGCATCGAAAGGGTTCAAAATAAGTTCCTTTCTATCTTTAGGCACCGTTTCCGTCATGTACAAGAAGACGCAAACGGCAGCATGTCTTGTCTCAAAAGTATTCCTTCCCTTTGGTGTCGACGATTGAGAGCTGACATTATCTTTCGTTATAAACTTCTTCATGGAGATATTTTGTGTGATGACTTGGTTGCACTTATCAATGTCAACTTGCCGAACAATCTTTTCCGAAGATTTCGAGCTTTCAGAACAGATGCTTTAAGTAGACGACGCTCGTCCATCTGCAGAATACAATGTGCATATAATGAATATTCCGATCATCTTGATATATTCCAGAGCTCTTTGTCTTTGTTCTCTAATGAATTGAAAACTGTTGTAGCTTAAGTGCCTTTATCTCATTTATGTGCCGTATTTCTGTTCTATATTTATTTTATGCAAATCATCATCTTACTTGCTTGTTTTTCACTTTTCTTGATTTTGTGTTGCTTGAATTTCTGTCGGTTTAAGTGTCAGTGCTTGTAATGCTGAACTTCGTTTTTTCTATTTTGAAACTTCCTAACATTTTGTTACAAAACCTTTGTTTTTTGTGTATAATCTATCTCCGTCATGTTCATTGAGTATTTGCTTGTGTATTTTCAATTTTTCACGTGCCTTCAACGTTTCTGCTGGCCGGGTGTCATGGGTTCTAACACTAGGCTTCCTTTTTTTTCTTGCTGTTTTGCATTCTGGGATCTCTGTAACTATTTTTACCTTATTGTTTCTTTCATATATATGGTTTTCTGTGCTGTGTTGTCTTGATTTTAGTTTGTTTTTATGAATGCTTGTATATGGTGTACCAGTACCAAGACCCTAGGGTTGTTCCTGGGCACCAAAAATAAAGGTTGATTGATTGATTGATTGATTGATTATCATTATTGTTTATCCTGAGGGAGCTCCTCTCTATTGAGGGAGCTCATCTGCAAAGGGTAGAGGAGATTAGGGACCTAGCGGTGCTTTTCGACAGTACCCTCTCTTTTTCTCCTCATATTAGGCTCAACACCCGGCGAGCACTCCGAAGCCTTGGAAATGTGTGTCGGATTACAAAGGAATTCTCTTCTCCAGATCCATTTCTAATGCTATACAATGCAATATGTATACCACAGTTAAAATATGCTTCTGTTGCCTAGAACGGCATCTCCAAATATAGTAGTGAATAATAGAACGTGTGCAGAAGAAGTTTTTATCCATATTTAAGCACCGTCATCACAATCACAGTTTTCATCCTGATTCTGACTTACCCATAGTCCCTTACATCCCTTCCTTGAACTGCAGACGTATGCGTGCAAACCTTACATTTCTTCACAAAATTGTTCATGGTGACCTTTCTTGCACAGACCTGCTTAACTGTTTAGAGTTTAGTGTACCACAAAGGCGCACCAGGTCGCATCGCCCGTTGTTGACCGCTGCGCGCAACTCCAATCATTCTCCTGTGCGCAGAATACAGAATTGTTTCAACCGCTTCTTTGAACGCCTTGACATCTTTTAGAAATCCTTTACAATTTACCGTACAGCGCTGTTGAATACAGTATGTTAAATATCTATGATATCTCTGTCGTTCGTTTTTCTTTTTTTTCATAGCTGAAATTTTGTTTCTCTGCGGTTCTGTTTAACCAATATAGTTGCCTATTTTTGAAACTGTTTACTTATCATGCGTGTCTTGCATTTGTGTCTATACTCTTGTCATTTTTTTGTCGTCTTACTGTCAAACTTTGTTCTCTGCTTGTTGTGTATTCATTACAATAAGCTGAGCCACAAAGGCATCTTTTTTTTTCTTTTTTATCTGTACCCAGGCTCCGCCTGTGCTTTATTTCTGTAATCTTTGCTACTTCAATTTGTGTGTGTCTTGTCGCTTGTTTGTTTCTTGCAATATATTTCTTGTATTTTGTTTCCATGTCACTATCAGTGCGCCAGCACTCAGGCGTCTGGTTGTTCTTGGGCACGTAAATAAACATGATTGATTGATTATTATTAGTTGAAGAGATCAGAGACCGCGGCGTTCTTTTCGAGAGTGCCTTATTTTATCACCTCATGTCGTTCAACTTACTAGGCGGGCGCTACGCACTCACTCTACGTATGCAGACTTTCACGAGAATTCCAGTTTTCTTACTCATTCCTAAAACTATCCAGAACGCTTTGTATTCCGCAACTAGAATACGCTTCTGTCGTTCGGAATGGAACCTGTAGTTCCAACTATCAACGTATAGAGCGTGTGCAGCCAAATGTTCATGAATATTTAGGCATCGTTTTCCTTCGGAGCCTCTCCCTCTAACTGTTTCTCTAAGTTCCCGGCGGACCCACTCAGACCTTCTTTAATCGACCAGATTTAGGCGAAATCCCTAAGGTGGAGTAAGTTTCTGTGAAGGAAAGTTTGACATCCACCTAAATGCAGCCATACGGCTACAAAGCAAAGCTTTGTAGCCGTATGGCTGCATTTAGGTGGATTGTTGTTCTTTTATCGACTGTTTTATCACTTTTTTTATGTCTTTTTTATCATTATAAGTTGCCTAATTTACTTCATGCATCCATTTGAAACTGAAAATATACGCTTTCCGGATCTTGTAAAGACTTTCTTGAAATGACTTTCTTCTTTTAATTTACCTTTCTGTATAGTTGCGCTTATAGTGGAATGTCTTCTTGCAATAGACCAGACATTGCAGTTTCTATTGATTGTGCAATGTTGGCTATAATACACTACGGCATTTTTATTCTTCTTTGCAGTACTTGTAGTTTCTTTTTATTTTGTTTTCTCTGTGACTATTCATTTGCCAGCTGTTGATTTATTTCATTGCTGCCTTATACCTTTTCTTCGCGCCAGCACGAATTGATTGTGTATAATCGGTTAGATTCCTCTATTTTATTTCTAATCGTCTTTGCCGTTTTTTGTAGTTTTTTTTTTTGCTCACTGAACGTTTATTAGCAAATTGTTGATGTGCTACAGTACTGCATTTTCCCCTATGAGTGCTCCAGCACGAAGGCCTCCGCTGTTCCTAGGTGTGAGGCCGCGTGTTAAGCAGGCGGGCGTGTGGCTCGCGGAGCATGATCAACGACAAGTGATGCCATGGTTCAGCACATGTTAAAAAACATATTCTTTGGCGGACACACAAACGCTAGAGAAACGCACTAGGAACGATTACGGTAACAGAATGCAGCACACTCGCAACGCGGAGGGGAAAAGAAACTAACACAAGTCCGAAGTAAAGTTCGAATGGAGGGGAAAACAAAGGAGGCGATACTCTCACGTCTAGTCTATTCGACGCTGGGCGGAATGACGTCGGTAGTAGGTTGCGCGCCGGTTCCTTTCTTTTATGCGTTCCTCGTCAATCCATTCTTTTAGAGCTGGTCCAGACAGTCCTAGCTCCTTCCCAATGGACATCAAATTTTCTAGATCCATCCTCGCTTGCCACACCCACTTGCCTGCTTAGTCTCAAGATGGAATTCGAGCACGCAGTCCTGTCGCGGACGCCAGAAATTGTGAGGCCGCGTGTTAAGCAGGCGGGCGTGTGGCTCGCGGAGGATGATCAACGACAACATGTGCTGAACCCATGGCATCACTTGTCGTTGATCATCCTCCGCGAGCCACACGCCCGCCTGCTTAACACGCGGCCTCACAATTTCTGGCGTCCGCGACAGGACTGCGTGCTCGAATTCCATCTTGAGACTAAGCAGGCAAGTGGGTCTGGCAAGCGAGGATGGATCTAGAAAAGTTGATGTCCATTGGGAAGGAGCTAGGACTGTCTGGACCAGCTCTAAAAGAATGGATTGACGAGGAACGCATAAAAGAAAGGGACCGGCGCGCAACTGTACGCGAGGCGGCTAAAGAAGCGGCAATACTAGCCCAGAAGACAGAGTCCGAGTCCAGAGCGCGCATTGAGGCTGAACGTGCCATGCTAGAACTGAGGCTGCGGCTTCTGGAAGGGTCGCAGAGTTCTAATGATGTGGGAGGCCACACTGCGACTAATGCAGCACAAGGCGTCCACAGCCCTCACAAGTTCATTCCTGCATTCAACGAGGATCGAGATGAGCTTGACGCCTACATCCAGCGTTTTGAGAGGTTGGCAACCAGTCAAGGGTGGCCCTCAGACAAGTGGGTGCTGTCCCTACACTTGTGCTTGCCTGGTGAAGCTCTTAGTGCCGTTGGTCGCATGTCTTCTGAGGATGCCATGAATTACCCTAAACTAAAGCAGACCCTACTACAGAGGTTCAGATACACCAAGGAGGGCTACAGGTGCAAGTTTAGGGAATCCCAGCCACAGGACTCGGAGACAAGCCGTCAATTTGCGGGCCGCCTATTCGGCTACTTTGACAATTGGCAGGAGCTGGCGAAAACGGAGCAGACGTATGCCGCGCTACGAGACAAAATGGTGGCCGAGCAATTTCTCGACAGGTGTAACGAGAAACTAGCCATTTTCCTCAAAGAGAGGGGCTACAAAAACCTGGACCAGCTAGTCGAAGCAGCTGACCAGTACCTCGAAGCTCAAGGTCTCAACAACTTGGCAAGAAGTCGAGAAGACGAGAGGGGCAGGCCACCTGAAGTTGACAGGCCTCCTGACCAGCAGGACCGTAGGGCGAGGCCTTACTGCTTGTTATGTAATAAGCAGGGCCATTGGCCAGCTGACTGTTGGACGAAGTCGACGTCTCCGGGTTCCAGCCATGCCATCAAGAAGAATGCCTTCTGCTTCAGGGGCCGTAATCTCGGACACCAGGCTGAAGCTGGCGCAAACCTGCCCGAGAACCAGGGCCAAGCAGCAGGTTCATCGCCTGGACCCAATTCCTTTGCGATGGAAGCGCCGACCAAGACTCAACGACGCCACGCTCCGCGAGAGTATCACTGCGGAAACAGACGCAAGGTGTCTCAGGAAGAGAACCCGGTATTAGCAAGCACGGTTCTTGTAGAAGGCAGCACCCGGGTCCCAGCAGAACTGCGTGGTCGGAACCTGCCATTGTCTTCGCCAAATGTAGCAGGGTTGAACACCCGTATGCGCAAATCCGCAAGAACAATACCGCAGATACCTGCCGTTGCTGACAGCCCCTGCACTATCACCGCTACTGACTTATGTGCGCTACAGCAGCAAGACCCTTCTCTCCGAAAGTTTTTCGGCGAGGTCGGCAGAAAGGTGACATTCAACGCAGCGGTGATCGAGTTCGGGAAGACTGCTGGTATTCTTTACCGACGGCATCAGTTGCCCTCCGGAAAAGAAAGAAAGCAAATCGTCGTCCCCCAGGATCTACGAGGCATAGTCTTGGACAAGGCGCATCAAGGAACCCTCGGAAGTCACAGGGGTATCAAGCGAACCATGGAGCGCGTCTGCAAGGACTTCTACTGGCCTGGGATGAAAGCTGACGCTGCAGGCTTCGTAAAGTCGTGTCACATTTGTCAGAGCGCTGCGCCTAAATACCGAGTAGCCACGAGAGATCGTGCCAGGGATCGAGACATTTCGGCGTGTTGCCATCGACGCGATCGACCACCTCTAACCCACCGCCAAGAAGATTGGTCTATGAGCGACTGTATGCCGAAAGTTCCCAAATATTCTACTTCAGCAGGAGGACAGCATTCGAAAACTATTCCTAATACAGGTATTAGTTTATCTTTGGAGCGGCTATCACACTTTAGCTCTCTACCTTTAGCGAGAGGCTACACCACTTTAGCCAGAACGTAGCAGATTACTTGAGCCGTATCTCCGCGTCATGATCATGCTACTTTTTTGCTGGTGTACCGAACGTTGAAATAGCGACTGTCTTAGGGTTTTACTTCGAAGACTGTTTCGGACAGTACTCTTGTGCTGGTGCTAGTGGTGCTAGCACGTCTGACACGACAGAACGTTCTTCCGTGTAATACGTCTCGTCGCTGCCGTGGTGACATTCTGTGCCGAGTTTTGTTTCTCCTAAACAAACCTCTCGGGAAGGGGGGTGAATGTGATGATTGACGTCCCCGGGCCGGAAAGTGCGCCAGGAGACGCCGGGGAAAGAGAAGAAGACGACGAGCCGAGAGCACGGTAGGGGTGTGTGCCGGCAGTGACCGCGGACGGAACAGCGCAAGGATTCCTCTCGGGAGGCGGTTCGAGGGCAGGCCAGGAGCATTCGCGCGCCGTGCTCCGAGAGTCGTCCCGGGAGCTGTTCCGGGACTCCTCTGCTGCAACGAGGGGTGCCTGTTCCCGCTGGCGAGATCCCGAGGCGTGATCCGGGCCGAGGTTCGGGGCGAGACCTAGAGTGGCCAGGCACGAGCGCGGGCACTCTAGGTCTCGCCCCGAACCTCGGCCCGGATCACGCCTCGGGATCTCGCCAGCGGGAACAGGCACCCCTTGTTGCAGCAGAGGAGTCCCGGAACAGCTCCCGGGACGGCTCTCGGAGCACGGCGCGCGAATGCTCCTGGCCTGCCCTCGAACCGCCTCCCGAGAGGAATCCTTGCGCTGTCCCGTCCGCGGTCACTGCCGGCACACACCCCTACCGTGCTCTCGGCTCGTCGTCTTCTTCTCTTTCCCCGGCGTCTCCTGGCGCACTTTCCGGCCCGGGGACGTCAATCATCACACTAGGCAGTATAATAAACATTGATTGATTATTTGATTCATTCATCATTATTATATTGACCGTATCGAAAGGGCAACAATAAGTACCTTTCTATCTTTAAGCACCCTTTCCGTCATGTGCAAGAAGATGCAAACGGCATCATGAAAACTGTTCCTTCCCTTTGATATGGATGAATGCAAGTTGATATTATCTTTATTTATAAACTCCTTCATGGTGATATTTTGTGTGATAACTTGGTTACATGTAGCAATGTGAACTTTCCGAACAAACGTTTCCGAACATTTCGAACTTTCTCAACACTCTTTAGGTAAAGGACGTTTGCCCATCTGCCGAATAGAATGTGCATATAATGAATATTCCGATCGCCTTGATATATTCCAGAGCTCTTTTTTCTTGTTCTCTAATTACTAAGTGCATTTATGTCATTCAAAATTTATCTGCCGTATGTATTTAATGAAATAATTTTCCTGCTTGTTTGTCTTTCACTTTTCCTTGTTTTGTGTTGCTTGAATTTCTGTAAGTTTCAGTGCCAATGCTTGTAACGGTGTAGTTTTTTTTCTATATTGAAACTTGTCAATATTTTGTTACAAAACTTTCATTTTTATGCGTATTATCTATCCTGTGATGTTCATCGTGTATTTTCTTGTATATTTACTTTTTTTCACGTGCGGTGAACGTTTTGCTAGCCGACTGTCAAGGCTTGCAACACTAGTACTCCTATTTTTTTCTGTTTTTTGCTGCTTTGTTTTGTGACATTTCTGTAACTATTTTTACTTTTTTGTTTGAGTCATACATATGGTTTTGTGTGTTGTGTTGTCCCGATTTTAGTTTGTCTTTATTAATGTTTTGTATATGTTGTACCAGTGCCAAGACCCTGGGATTGTTCCTGGCACGGAAAATAAAGGCTGATTGATTGATTTATTGTTTGATCAAATAATAATATTACTATTGTTATTGTACCATCTTGTTGCAAGATGATGCCAATAACAGATGTCTGTGTGCAGATCTCCGCTGTTTTTTAAGGAAGACAGGAGTTTTTTTTATGCACGCCATGCAAAAAACGTGCGCACTCCTATTGTATTCAGCTGCCAACATGATGACGCAAGTGTAAAGACTGGTGAAAGGCTCTTGCTGTGCAATTTTTGCGTGTGCTCGGCGGGCGACGGAAGTTTCGGGGAGCCCAAGCGACGAGTCCGGGCAAGAGTCGCAGCTAACTTCCCCGTGTTATACAACAGGATGGTGGTCCTCGTCCGCGCGACCTTTGCAGAGACGCAGCCAAACTCCGTGAATTGCTTTTCAATGCCCTCGAGGACTCTCCAGGAGAACGCACGTGGTTTCGCCCAGCAGGCAGGCATAATTGCTTCATTGCGGGCGGAAGTCCGCAGCCATTCCTTCCGCTCTCTTCCCGGCTAAAGGGCCTCCCTTCCGCCTCTCCTCCATCTGCCGCCTGCCGCCAGCCTCTCCTCCGAACCCTGAGCTTGATGGGGCGCCGCCGACACCGTGTGATTTCACCACAGCAGCGGTGAACGATGCATGAAGCCCACGCTGCCGCCTGCCGCCAGCCTCTCCTCCGAACCCTGAGCTTGATGGGGCGCCGCCGACACCAACCCCGCAGCGTGGGCTTCATGCATCGTTCACCGCTGCTGTGGTGAAATCACACGGAACACCTTCAACACTAGAGGAGCTGACTCCAGCACCAGCCACCTCTGCCGTTTCCCCCGAGGAACACTGCGACGACTCGGCCCTGACAAATCAAGAGAGTGGGCTTGCCCCGTGTATGGTTTCATCTGATTCGTGTCGCCTCTCCATCTTAGGCACAACATCCTAGGCACATCTTTGAAAAGTGTCCCCTTGCACCACCTCAGCACAACTGAGGGAGCACCTGCCGACAGTTCACGTCGTACCCCTGGCTTGCCAGCGGATGAAATCCAAGTATACCTTTTACTCCTCTTTCTGTGTGACTGTCAACGCGTTCTCTTTTAATCGTCTGGGCGATGCTGTCTTGTGCCCCAAGGGCTGTCTTTACAAAACCTTCCGTGGCAAGCTGGATGCCGACATGACGCGCCGATTTCACAGTGACGACTAAAAGATGCGACTGAGTGGACATCTATAAGGAAAATTCGCAGGGCAATCGCACCAAAGCGAATAAATTCTTGTCAAACGTGATTTCTTTAAATTTACCGATTATTATTATTTCTGAAACATGGCTCTCCAATGACATTAGCTGTAATGAACATTTACCAAAAATCTACCAAGCTTTTTGTAAAAATAGGAACTTTTTTGGGTTATAAAAAGGGGAGGGGGTTTTAGTTGCAGTCAGTAGTGCTTTTCAACCAATGCGGCGTCATGAACTTGAGGGCGAGAAGGAGTCTTTGTGGCTGAACATTCGTCTGATTTGCGGTGAGAAGCTTTTAGTAGGGGCATTTTACATTACCCCTGACGTTCCTATATCTTCGTTTATTAAGCTTCTTACATCTGTAAAGTTTCCGCATCACACCAAAATCACCAGAATATCATTCTCGGCGATTTCAATACACCTGGGGTACAATAAGAATATCTTACCCATGAACACTACAATTCTTAGGTACAGCCAAAATTCAGCATGATTTTAGACTTCGTAGACCTCACAGCCATGGTGCAACTTAATATGATCAAAGACAGCTCCGAAAATATCGCAGTTCTTAGCTCTTCAGACATTATGAACGCCCGGGAATCGTTATCTGACATCTCCTTTGTCAAACCAGACAAGCTTCATCCCTTTTTCTAGTTACTGCTCCCGTCTCCATTCAGGGTAGCAGTGCTTCACTGCAAAAAAAATATTTGTCCACTGTTATGCCCATAGTGATAAGATTGGCTTGGATAACTTTTTTTCTTGGTATGATTGGTTAGAAATTCAAGAACTTCATAATTGCGATGGGCAGTTCGAGTGGTTCACTGAAATACTCAAAAGCGGCATGAATCAGTTTATACCCAATTGCACACCCTGCTGTTCAAAACACTCCTTTTGGTTCTCTAATAAACAGCGCACTACCCTTAAGTGCAAAGACCGCTGCCATGAAAAATAAAAGAAAAGCGGGATTGAATGGGAAGAGGACTTTCGCTCTTACCGTAAAACGTGTAAACGTTTTTATGAGCAGGACCAGCACTCTTATCTCTTTTCTGTGGAGAGCAGAAATATTTCCCAGCATAGAACATTCTGGAGATATTTTCGATCCCGTAACATTAACTCACACGAGCAAATTCATCTTTTGATTTCTCTGGCGAAGCAGTTCCTGATGTTGCCAACCATATTGCGCAGCAATTTAGTACTAGATATGGCCATCGCAATGAGAGTGAAATAGACGTCATGTTGTATAATGTACAGGGTTCTAGCTTGGCACAATAGGACGAGCAATTTCTGCTTCACGGTCTGAGGCTCATGAAACAGTCACTGTCGTGCGGTACTGATGAAATACCTTCTGATACTTTAAAAACACTCAGCACCGTTTTTGTCATGTTTTACTGCGATATGCAATACTTGTATAAAAACAAACGTATTTCCTCGTAAATAAAAATTTCTCGAGTGGGCCCCATTTTCAAGTCAGGCAACAAATATGATGCAAAAACTACAGAGTAGTTTCTCTCCTTTCTCCTTCCTCCAACCTTGTTGAGGCAGCGTAACACAAGGTATTGTGAAGTTCTGTACAGCAGTTTCTTACAAGTAAACAGCATGCTTTTACGTCAGGAATGTCGACAACAACTAATCTCGCCTGTTTCATGGAGCAGGCGCCCGCTGCACTTTCCGAGCGAGGCCAGTTGGAAGTGGATGACTGTTACGTGAGCAAAGCATTTGATGTTGTCGGCTACGTGTTGTAATTGACAAGTATTTGCAGTGGGCATTGATACACCACTTGAAGCATTGCTGGGTGTCTATCCAGGAAATCTATTCAGTTTTGTTAGCGTATGTTTATATGTCCTCTATGTATAAATCAACAAGCGGTGAGCCCCAAGGCTCGGTGTTGGGCCCTGTCTTCTTCATTCTACTGCAAGGCAGTTTATGTGTAACCCCCCCGCACTACCGCCCCCCCACCTTTTTAATTCCGGCATCATCGGTTTACTCGGCGCCGCTCCGGGGCTCCTCCTCACCACCGCTGACGACTCTTTCTCAACTATTTTCTCTCTGGCCTTCACCGATGGCCCTTTGACAACTTTCCCAGTCGCAGTTAACGGTTGTCTGCGGTTACCAGATAATTTCGAAAAAAAAAACAGAAGCACGGATGGGCGTAAAAACTGCACTGGTGATTACTACACTCCCTATTATAAAATTTGTGGGCAGCGCGACCTGCAGTCCTCTCGGTCACGGTACATTTTTGCTGCACCTCAGGAAGTATTTGCGAGATCAGCGAACGTACGGCGGCGTGCGCTACTCTGGTGCTACTTCGCAGTGCGCAGCCGCCGCCGTCCAGCATGTTGCAAATCATGTTTGAAGCTCCCGTGCAAATGTCACGTGGTTTAGATTAGCGGAGAATGGAACCGCGTCTGGGAAGTGTGTCAGGGGGAGGGCGCTTCTTGGTGCCGACCACGGAGTGATGCCGACTCATCAAACATTTGTGAGGAAAATGCAGTTAGAGAGATGACGCCGTAGCCGAACGTGTCGTACATCCTTTCACCCTTCTGACGCTCCTCTCAGTTTTCTTGCTTTTGTCGCTGCTGCTTTCGCTCACTAGGTTGTGCGGACATAAACAAATGTCGCTCCCGCGAATACTAGGTAACAGCTCCGAAAGGGCTTCCCCCTAAAGATACCGAAGCCCTCTGTCGGCGTTTCCACTTAAATTTACTTCGCCAAGTAGCTGAGAATACCTCCAGGTAGAAGAGGCACTTCCGAAGTTGGAACGCTGGCTCGAGCCCATATTTCTGTTTAGGCTTTGACGGCCTTCCGAGCGACTTTTTCTCCGGTGTATTTTATGCTAAGTATGCGTCATCACCGGTTTCCGGTTTATGCGTGCACTGTTTGCCTGTAGAAAAAGGGGTGCGTGCACGCACAGCTAGGCTTTATGCCGCTACCTATGAAATGCCGGTTGCGCTGGTGATATATTTAAATGTCAAAATAACATGGCGAAATGCGGTTAGTCGGCTGTCCTCCTTAATCGAGTGGTTCGGGTGTGGGTACATGTGTTACACAGCCATCTTACAATAAGATGCACACGAGGGGGAAGGAAAATGGACAGCCACATGTTTGTACGCGAGAATAGAGCTCAAAGGTTTCCAGGATTTCAATCGTCATAGGACGGATCCACACCGTTTTTTTGGAGGAAGAACATCAAGAGTAGAAGCTTTATCCCGAACACAAGCGCGACTCGTAACAAAAAAACGGAAAGCTACAGGCGCCGCCGTTACCGCCTCAACTTCAGCTCGTGGATTAGCGGCGGTTCCCTCTCGGATAAACAGCAAATTGCCTGCTTGGAACGCCAGCGTTAGCCAATACCACTTCTTCAGAGGGCTTTCAGGGGATATTTTCTGCAGCGTCTGTCGCTTCTAAGCACCCGCACACGACCAGTTACCTGTTTTTGCATGCGCCGGTTTTTAGTGTAGAGTAGTGGGAGGGAGGTGGGGAGGTGTGCACGCGCAGCTACAGGTTTCATGCCCGTACTGATGGATGGCATGTCCGTTGTGCTAGTGCGCGACTTAAACGCGGTGGCTAAACAGCCCAATAAGACCTGTCCGGAGTCCTTACTTGTAGAGCAAATTTGGTTTATGTGTTAGGCTACGTTCAGATTGTCGCCACAAAACCAGTAACATGATCTATGGACGTAAAAAATTCCATATCATACAGTTCGGTTGGCTGAGACGTGAAATGACGTCATTATTTAAAGTTATTACGACAGTTACGGCAACAGTCTGAACCCGGCATTACACAAACAGTAAGATGCTTACCACACGGGAGGGACGCAGGCAGTTGCATGTTTGTCTGCAAGAACAGAGCTTAGAACTGTCAGAGGATCATTCGGGTAATTGGGTATGAAATATACTCCACCTCAATTTACGATAAACGTATTTTTGTTTCGTGAAGTCCACTGACTGTGTCCAGCTTTGCAGGTCATCCTTTTTTAAAGAGTGGAAGGGCACTAATTTTTTTGTAAGCGATGTGTCAGCCGCCATAAAAACATCTTGTTTTCTTCTCTACGCTGACGACATGAAAATATTCAGATGTATAAAGTCCATCGATGACTGTGTTGCACTGCAGCAAGATATGTTCATCATCATCATCATCATCATCATCATCATCATCACCAGCCTATCTACGCCCACTGCAGGGCAAAGGCCTCCCATTATTCTCCAATTACCTCGGTCCTGTGCCAACTGTGACCAATTTATCCCCGCAAACGTCTTGATCTGATCTGCCCATCTAACTTGCTGCCGCCCCCTGCAACGCTTGCCTTCTCTAGGGATCCACTCTGTTACCCTTAATAACCAGCGGTTATCTTGCGTTCGCATTACATGCCCTGCCCACGTCCATTTCTTCTTCTTAATTTCTACTAATATGTCTTTAACACCAGTTTGCTCCCTGACCCACTCCGCTCTCTTCTTGTCCCTTAATGTTACACCTATCATTTTCCGCTCCATTGCCCGCTGAGTCGTTGTCAATTTAAGTTGAACCCTCTTAGTGAGCCTCCAGGTTTCTGCCCCGTAGGTGTGTACAGGTAAGATGCAGCTGTCACGCACTTTCTTTTCAGCGACAATGGTAGGCTGCTATTCATTATCTCAGAATGTCTTCCATATGCACCCCACCCCATTCTGATCCTTCTAACTATCTCTGCCTCATGGTTGGGATCTGGGTCACAACTTGGCCTAAGTAGATATATTCGCTTACCACTTCTACTGCCTCGCCACCTATCTCAAACCGCTGTGCTGTCCCGGGGTTATTGATCATTACTTTAGTTTTCTGCATAATAATTTTCAGGCCCACGGTTCTACTCTGTTCGCCCAGTGCGGAAAGCATGCTTTGAAATTCGTCCCCCGAGTTACTTAGCAAGGCAACGTCATCAGCCAATCTGAGGTTACTGAGGTATTCTCCATATTAAGCCTTACTCCCACCTGTTCCCAATCCAATTCTGTTTCAAAAACGGGCTGGTGATTACGATACTCCCTAATGCGATATTTAGGCGCAGCTATTCGGGCAGCTCGTTTAGCAACAGCGGCCGACGACGCAGTTCCACCAGTTGCGTCGCTCATTGCCCAGTAAGAACTGGCCGAGATCGCATGTGCGCGTTCCACAACATCCGCTTGAGATGCGCATGGCTGGTTGCGTAACTCACAGTTTAGCACTCACTCCTGATGGTTGCAATGCGCTGGGGCAGCCCTCACTCGTGGGTTCTCTCGACGGTGAGCCTCTGCGGCGGCGGCGGGAAGTGTGTCTGACGAAGGTACCGCGAAATGCTTCTCAAAATTGCATGGTTCACGGTGTAGTTGTAACTATTGTAAAATTCTTCTCCGCTATCAATACATATGGGATTCCACGGGAGGGAAACGGAAAGCCTCATGCTTGTCCACACGAACAAAACTCCAGTTAGTCAAAACTTCCTTCAGTAATTACAACAATGCTCAATCGCAAATTACAAATAAACCTGTTTTGCTTCGTGCACTTCTAGGACTACGGCCCATTCAAAGCTCGCGTTGAGGCTCGGCACCGCACTTTAGCTGGTCGTTCTTTTTCACAGAGTGGAAGGGCACTACATTTTTTGGGCTTACAGTGGTGGTGGTAACGGCCGTGTTTCTTGTCACCAGGGCGGTAACTGCGGTTGTTTCGAACTGGATGGGAACATCGTGCGGACCAGCATAAAGCGACTAAAGCCCTTGTTACTTATCGGCCAGATGGTATTCCTGCTGCATTTCCTAAAGCATATGCAAAACTTTTCATTGCTGTGTTCACCTCAATATTTATTAACCATCTCCGGTACGCCACGTTCGCGCGCTCATAGAAAATCTCTCGTGTATTCCTCGTTTTCTAGTCAGGCTCTAAAACTGACCCCTATAAATATTGGCCAGTCTCGCTCCTCTGTTCTGCGTCTAAAATATTCTGGTTATCTCTTCATATGGTCTTCTCTTTCTCCCTTAAACACGTCCTCATTCCTAATCAACGCGACTTCAGGCGTGGTCGCTCACCTTCCATAAACCTCGCGTGCTTCGTGGAGCAGGCTGTCCCAGAAATCGTTGGTAGAAGGAAGCTTGATGCTGTCTACTGTGATATGAGTAAGCCTTTGATGTAGTCAACCCCTCGTTATTACTTGCCAAACTCGTTCTGTTACATATTACGCTTCTTTGGTGGGTCTTATACGCAGCGATCTCCAGAAGGAATATTCCTATGTAAGTGTTACGGTCAAACACAATTCAGGTACAAAGCAGCCAGTGGTGTATTCCAGGGCTAAGTTCTGGCCCCCCTTCTTGTTTCCATTTTCATGTACGATGTTGCTTCTGCCATTCAAAATTATTCTTTTTTGTTTCATGCTCATGATATAAAAATCATTAGTGAAGTGCGTAATGTTGATGACTGCAATTCTCTTCAGGCTGATATCGTGTCATTACATCATTCGTGCACAAAAAGTGACCTAATTTTAAACCCATGAAAAACAAAAGTTGCCTCCTATAGTCGTGAAACTCAACAGCTGCAATACTCCAAAAATAGCAAGCACTCCACTGCCTAGGGTAACCAAAA
The DNA here is from genome assembly GCF_048455015.1 of Haemaphysalis longicornis. Taxonomy (NCBI): domain Eukaryota; kingdom Metazoa; phylum Arthropoda; class Arachnida; order Ixodida; family Ixodidae; genus Haemaphysalis; species Haemaphysalis longicornis. The sequence goes on along the minus strand of NW_027526214.1, from coordinate 88,604,734 downwards.
TTCGGGCATTGAGAGTACTATTTGACTCTTCTCTGAGTGTCTCTTCCCACGTTACACAAACTACAGGACGCTCTATTAAATTCTCGGTTCTGTTTGCAGGTATTCTAGAGAGTTTAAAAGTCATCTTCCTTTCTTAAAGTTGTATTAGGCTCTCTCCTTGACTTTTCTTGAATAAGGATATGTTGTTTTGCATGGAACTTGCAAGTCCAATAGTGACCATAACCAAAGGGTTCAAAATAGGTTTCTCTCTATCTATAAGCACCGTTTCCATCATGTAGAAGAGGACGCAAATGGCAGCATGTCTTGTCTCCAAAGTATTCCTTCTCTTTGCTGCCGAATATTCCGAGCTTATATTATCGTTCTTTTTAAACTTCTTTATAGTGACATTTTGTGTGATGAATTTGTTACACTTATTAACGTCAACTTGCCGAACAAACGTTTGCGAACGTTTCGAACTTTCAGAATTGATGCTTTAAGTAGAGGACGCTCGTCCATCTGTCGAATACAATGTGCATATAATGAATATTCCGATCGTCTTGACATATTTCAGAGCTCTTTTCCTTGGTTCTCTAACTAATTGAAAACTGTTGCAGCTAAAGTGTCATAATGTCATTCCAAATCTATGTGCGAAATTATTTTATGCAAATTATCTTCTTGCTTGTTTGTTTTTCACTTTTCCTAATTTTTTGTGGCTTGAATTTCTGTAAGTTTGAGTGTCAGTGCTTGTAACGCTGAACTTCGTTTTGCCATTTCGAAACTTCCAAACATTTTGATACAAAACCGTTGTTTCATCTTTATAATCTATTTTCGTCAGGTTCATTGTGTATTTTCTTGTGCATTTTTCATGTTTCGTGTGCCTTCAACATTTTTCTGGCCAAGTGTCGTAGCCTCTAATATTAGGATTCCTTTTGTTTGCTGTTTTCCTTTCTTGGATCTCTGCAACTATTTGTGCTTTATTATTTCTGTCATACCTATCCTTTTCTGTGTTGGTTTGTCCTGATTTAGGTTGGTTTTTATGAATGTTTGAATATGATATACCAGTACAAAGAACCTAAGGTGTTCCTGGGCACCGAAAATAAAGCTTGATTGATTGAATATTCATAATATTATTAATATTATTATTAGAGGCCTGTTTAATGAAAGAAGCATTTTCTGCACTTTCCGAGCGAGGCCAGTTGGATGTTGTCTACTGTTACCCGAGCCAATCATTTGACGTTGTCTGCCAGGCGTTCTAAGTTGTTAAGCTTTTGCTGTCGGGCATTGATACACCACTCGTGGCATTGCTGGGTAGCTATCTAAGCAATCGGTTCAGTTTCGTTAGCGTAATGGGCAGACGTCCTCTATGTATAGATCAACAAGAGGCGTGCCCCAAGGCTCCGTGTTGGGCCCTCTCTTTTCCATTTTTGGGAATGATGTGTTAGTGGCAATTAAAAAGTCTTAGTTTCGTCTGTATGCTGACGAAATCAAAATATTCCCATGTATAAATTCCAAAGATGACTGTGCTGCCCTGCAGCATGATATATTCTCCTTTGCAAACTGGCGCTCAGATAACAGACTAAATCTTAATCCGCGAAAACAAAGGTCACGTTATATACCCGCTAAACGAACCTCATTTTCTTTCGTTACAATATGGATGATAGTTTTCTGTCCAGAGTCGACAAGATGAAATACCTCGGACTGATCTTCGACAGCGCCTTACCGTTCTCGCCTCATGTCACTCAACTGAGTCAGCGAGCGCTCCACTCGCTAGGTGCCGTATGGAGGTTTTCACAAGATTTCCAGTCTCCTCATTCGTTCCTTAAACATTTTATGGCACTTTGGATTTCTCAACCTAAATATGCCTCTGTCATTTGGAATGGAACCGTGTGTGAATGAAGAGCGTGTACAGACTTATGTTTAGCAATAGTTATGCATCGTGTTTCTTCTGAGCCTCTCCTGATTACTGTCACTTTATGGTACCAGCGTACCAGCTCAGAACTTCTGTTCCTAAACAAACCATTCATGGTACAATTTTATGCACGGAAGTGCTTGCAGCAATTGGTTTTCGTGTAGCTAAGAAAGCAACAATGCTTAACCACCCTTTTCACACAACTGCGCATCTTAGCAGATGTTCTCCTTTTGATAGACTCAAAAGCCTACATAACCTTCATCCCAGGAACTTGATATTTTCGCAGTCCAGATCAGGGGTTTTTGGCCGGGCTGTTAGCCGTGGCGCACTAACTGCATTTCGACAGTGTTGTGTTCCTCAGTTATTTTCCTCATGTGTGTGTTGTCTTCATAGAGTTTATTTAATTTTGTTCGTATAGGATGTTGGTGCTGCGGGCGTAATCGCTGTATGTATTGTGACACACTTCTGTAGTCTACTCTTAATACATATTTTAAGTAGCCCGGGCAGGCCACAGTAATAAATGGTTCTATAACTAACTTATGTCTTTCTGTGAATAGTTACAAATATTTTCGGTTCTTTGTTTCATACATTTTTGTGTAATTGATGCTTCATCCTACTGCAATGGTCATTGTACGATGTGTTTTTGTAATGTACCATAATTTAGAATCTCTCTTAGCCGTGTGATGTAATTTGGATGACACTTTTAACTTTATTATCTCTAGTATTTGAGTTTGTTGTTCTTCACTCACCCACCTTTTTTCTGGTTGTTTATGTGTCAGCCGCTTATGTATTTCAAGGCGGCGTTTTTTTCCTCTCAGCGGGCCAGCACGAAGACTTCGGCCGCTCCTAGGTACTCTAATAAACGTTGATTGATTGATTAATATTATTATTATATTATTATTATATTATTTATCGCTTTATTTATTTATTGCGGCAAGATGGCGCCGAGCAAGGATTGCTGTATTCTATGCTCTTGTGTTTTTTACGGTAAGCAAAAGTTTTTCCGATGCCTTTCCTGTAAGAAACGCGTGCACGTGAAGTGTGTTGTGTGGCCGGACGCTGAGCGTCAACTCCTGAGATCTTGCGCTCAGCCGTTCAAGTGCAACATCTGTGAAACGGCTGAGGTGGCGGCTAGGCCTAGTGGAACCGGCGACGACATTCGCACGTCCGCAAGCAGGGTGATTCCCCCTGCTCCCTTCTACGAGACTCGCCGCCCGTCGTCGAGAAGGCCCCGGCCCCGCCACCCCAGCCGGTTGACCTTGACGCCGAAGCTGCCGGTCTTCGCGCACTCCTCATCGACGTGCTGGACAGAATTTCTTTCCTCAGCAACCAAGTGGCACGGCTGCAGGAGGACAATGACCTCGTGCGCCGGGAAAACGCGCACTCTTTGGACCGTCTCCGTCAAGAGAGGGAGGGAGACTGCTCCCATTATGCTAAGGTGGTTGCTTCCATGCGTGCGGAGGTGTAATCGTTGCGTGCCGAATTGCTTCACCGCCCCCCTGCCTTGCAGAATGGAGTGCGCCGCAGCTCGGAAAAGCCTTCTTTCACGCAAGTTGTCTTCAAAGAAGTGTCGCCGTCGGCTACGTCGGCTCCGCTGCAGTCGGTGTCTACGGCTTTTCCGACACTGCCTCCCACTCCGTCCCCACTTCCCACGGTGCAATATGTGTCTGTGCTTGACCGTAACCCTCCTACTATTGAGAAGAAGCGCCGAAGCCGGGCATGTGTAGGTGCATCGGACACATGTGGACTCGTCGTCGTTCCGCAGCCGAAGCGCCTCAAAGCTATGTTCGTCTCAAAGCTTTCCCCATCCACCACCACTGCTAGCCTGAAAGCCCATCTGTCAACCTTAGGTGTCTCATCTTGAGCTGCCAACGACTGAAGACTAAATTTGACACGTACGCATTCTATTATATTTCCGTGAGTGAAGAGTTTGTTCGAGCGCCTAAATGACCCCGCTGTTTGGCCGAAAGACTGCCTCTTTGAGGAGCTTCGAGGTGTGTTTCGCGAAGGCATGCTTCACAGCTCTGAGCGCATCACATAAGAAAAGCAATGAAGACTAGTACTTTGGATGTGTTTTAACAGAATGTTCGCGGTCTTCGTACAAAGGAGCTGACTTGTTTGGTAATGTTATGGCTTCTTGTTTTTGTTGTGCCCTGATAGCTGGTTGTGCCCTGATATCCTGTCCATTAACTATTTCCCTCAACATTACCAAGTATATCGTAGTGATCGTGCCTTTCGTACACTGGTTTTCGTTCACTGGTTTTCTTCTAAATTGCGGGATTCCCTTAAACTCAAAGAACGTGCGCACAGAAAGATGAAGCGCTCTGGTGCGTACCACTTCGCTCAGGAGTTTCGGCGCCTACGTGCCTTATGCAAAATATTGCACAAGCGTGATCTTGCTTCGTACCTGGCGTCAGTAGAAACTAAAGAAACGCATCAACTGGGAGCCTTCTGGAAGTACATTCAATCAACATCTCGTAAGTGTAAAGAATCTATTCATTTACTAGACTCCAACGGCAATGTTGGTTTCGGAGGTGGCCGACTGCTTTGCTCGTCAGCTTTCTTCTTTTTTTGGAATTAGCGGTGGCAGTGATAACAGTAGCGCCCCTTGTCACCAGGGCGGTAACTCTGGTTGTTTCCAACTGGATGAGAACATCGTGCGGACCAGTATCAAGTGGTAAAGCCCTCGCTTTCTTGTGGACCAGATGATATTCCTGCCGCCATTCTAAAAACGTATGCAAAAATATTCGTTCGTGTGTTCACTTCAATGTTTAATAACTGTATCCGCTCTGGCCCGTTCCCTTGCTCATGGAAAATCTCTCGCGTATTCCCTGTATTCAAGTCTGGCCCAAAAACTGACGCCATAAACCATAGGCCAGTCTCGCTCATTTGTTCTGCCTCTAAAATATTTCAGTTAAATCTTCTTATGGTCTCGTTTTTCTCACTTAAACACGTCATCATTTCTAATCAACATGGCTCTATGCGTGGTCGTTCAACTTCCACAAACCTCGCTAGCTTCATGGAGCAGGCTGTCTGAGCAGTCGCTGGTAGAAGCCAGCTTGATGTGGTCCACTTTGACATGAGCAAGGCCTTTGATGTAGTCAACCACTCGCTATTGCTTGCCAAGCTCATTCTGTTAGATGTCAACGCTTCTTTGGTACGTCTTATACTTTGCTATCTCCAGCAGCGTTATTGCCATGTAAGTGTTAATGGTCAAAATTCATTTAGGTGCAAAGCAACCAGTGGTGTACCCCAGAGATCTGTTCTGAGTCCCCTTCTTTTTTCCATTTTCATTAACGATTTTGCTTGTGTAATTCAATATTCATCTTTTTTGCTGTATGCTGAAGATATGAAAATCTTTAGAAAAGGGCGTAATATTGATGACTGTAATTATCTTCAGGCTGATATCGGGTCACTCCATCGTTGGTGCACCAAAAACGACCTAACTTTGAACCCCTCAAAATTGCAAGGTGTCTCATATAAAAGAAAAACTCGAGAGCTGCAATACTCCTATAAAATAGCAAGCACTGCATTCCCGAGGGTGACCGAAATTCGGTACTTGGGAGTACTATTTGATTCTTCTCCGACTTTCTCTTCCCACGTTACACCAATTACACGTCGCTCTCTTTGATGTCTGGGTGCTGTTTGCAGGTATTCTAGAGAGTTTAAAGGTCCTCTTCCATTCCTAAAGTTGTATTCGGCTCTCTGCTTACCTCTTCTCGAATACGGCTCTGTTGTTTGGAATGAAACTTGCAATTCCAATAGTGACCGTATCGAAACAGTTCAAAATACGTTCCTCTTTATCTTTAGGCACCGCTTCAGTCATGTGCAAGAAGACGCAAACGGCAGTTTGCCTTTTCTGAAAAGTCTTCTTTTCCCTTTGGTTTCGACAAATGCGAGCTGATATTATCTTTATTTATAAACTTCTTTATGGGGATATCTTGTGTGACGACTTGGTTACACTTATAAATGTCAACTTGCCGAACAAACTTTTCCGAACATTTCGAACTTTTAGAACAGATGCTTTAAGTACAAGACGCTCATCAATATGCAGAATACCTTGTGCTCATAATGAATATTCCAATCGTCTCGATATATTCCAGAGCTCCTTTTCTTTGTTCTCTAATGACTTGAAAACTATTGTAGCTTAAGTGGCTCTAAATCATTGAAAATTTATCTACCGTATTTATTTTAGGCAAATCATGTTCTTGCTTGTTTGTTTTTCAGGTTTCATGCTTTTGTGTTGCTTGAATTTCTGTAGGTTTGAGTGCCAGTGCTTGTAATGCTGAGCTTCTTTCAAATTTGAAACTTCTGAACATTTTGTTATAAAACCTTCGTTTTATGCATATAACTTATCTCTGTCATGTTAAGTGAGTATTTCCTGTTTTTCACGTGCCTTGGACGTTTTTCTGTCCGAGTGTCATGGCTTGCAACGCTAGGCCTGCTTTTTCTTTTTTTTTTTTTTGATTTTTTGCTTTTCGAGATTACTGTAACTATCTTTACTTTATTGTTTCTGTCATGCATACGGTTTTATGTGTTGTGTTGTCTTAATTTTAGTTTGTTTTTATGTATGTGTTATATATGGTGTACCAGTACCAAGATACTAGGGTTGTTCCTGGGCACCGAAAATAAAGGTTGATTGATTGATGGATTGATTGATTACTATTTTTAATATTATTATTATTAATATTATTATTATTATATTATTAATATTATTATTATTATTATTATTATTATTATTATTATTATTATTACGAGAGCCTGCCGGCCACGCAGCCGCCCGATCCTCAGAACAGCGCTCCTCGACCAGGCGACTTTGGAGGGGACGCGAACGACATCCGCGAAGTGCTGCTCCACGCTCTCGAGAGCCTTTCAGTCCTGACGGACGAGGTGGCAAAGCTACGAGAGGCCAACGACCGCCTGAGCAGGGAGAACGCGCGTGCTTTCGCCCAGCAGTCAGGCATAATTGCTTCTCGGAGGGCGGAGGTTCGCAGCCTTCGAGGGGAGCGGCTCTCGCGGTTACCGCGGGCCGGTCCCTCGCCTCCCGAGCTGATGCCCCCCCTTCGACACCTGAGCTCAACGTGACGATGGCGACCCTTTCCACGCATCGAGTGGACCTTTCATCCTTTGCCACGGTTGTGGCGAAGATAAACGCAGCGTCTACGCTTTCAGCGAACGAGAAGCTGACCCCAGCCCCTTCCGAGGCTTGCCTTTTGTTAAATAATGCATCCGGCAAGCCACCTTCCAACGACTCGGCCCAGTCAAACAAACGCAGAGGGAGTGCAGTGTGTGTGGGTGCTTCAGATGCGGGTAGCATCTCCGTCGTTCGTCCATCTAAGCGTCCGAGACACATCTTCGTGTCTAAACTGTCACCTTGCACCACTTCAGCCCAACTGACGGAGCATCTTTCGACGGTACATGTCATACCGCTGGCTTCTCAGCGGCTGAAGACTAAGTACAGTTCATATTCTCCCTTCTGTGTTACGGTCGATGAGGACTCCTTCGCGTTTGAGCGATCCTTTGTTCTGGCCTGAGGGCTGCCTTTTCAAACCTTTCCGCGGAAATTTGCATGCCGAAATGTTCTGTTCCACTGATGTCCAACACGATAAAAAAAACCAACAATAGGGTGGACATTTACTATCAGAATGCGCGCAGCCTTCGCACTAAAGCGTCGGAATTTTTTGCTAATGTACTTTCCTCAAATATTCTTAATATTGTAATTTCTGAATCCTGGCTCTGTAGCGACATTAGCTCAAATGATAATTTCCCTCCAAATTACCAAGTTTTCCGCAACGATAGGAATTTTACTGGGGCTAAACAAAAGGGAGGGGTCGTATTAGTTGCGGTCGATTGTGGTCTTCAGTGTAAGAGGCGTCAAGATCTTGAGAGCGAGAATGAGTGTGTCTGGCTGGAAATCCGACTGACTGGGGGCGAGAGGCTCCTAATAGGGGCGTTTTATATTCCCCCCGATGTTCCTATTGCTTCGTTCAATGAGCTACTTACTTCTGTAGAAGAAGTTTGCGCTTCACACCAAAATCACCATTTTTTCATTCTCGGGGATTTCAATGCGCCTGGTGTACAATGGGACAGTCTAACTAACCAGCATTACAATTATTACGTACAGCAAAAATCTCGCATTGTTTTAGACTTCTAGATTTCACATCCATGGCACAACTGAATAACATCAAAAACTGCTCCGAAAATATCTTAGACCTCTGCTTCTCCAACATTCAGAACGCGCGAGTATCAATGGTGGATATCTCTCTCGTCAAACCCGACAAGCTTCATCCTCCATTTTCAGTTTCGGCTCCCGTTTCGATTCGGCATTGTGGTACCTCACTAGAGTATAATGAACTCTCTCCCTTCTGTTATGCACGTGGGGATTACATTGGCTTGTATAGCCTTTTTTCTTCTTTTGATTGCTCGGAAATTCAAGAACTCCCTGATTGCAATGCACAGGTCGAACGGTTCACCGAAATTGTCAAAAGCGGTATGAACCAATTTATTCCCAATTATAAACCAAACCACTCCAAGCACCCGCATTGGTTTTCGAAAGAACGTCGTACAACTCTTAAATTAAAAGACCGCTGCCACAGAAAGTATAAAAAAACCGGGAGTGACGAATGGAAACAGAACTTCTGCTCTTACCGTAAATTATGTAAAAACCTTTATGAGCGGGACCAGCGCGCCTATCTCGATTCTGTAGAGAGTAGAGCGAATTCTCAGCTTGAAACATTTTGGAGATACATCCGGTCCAGTAAGAACAACTCACATGATCTTATCAATCTTGTAGATTCCTCTGGGGAAGAAGTTCATAATGTCGCCAACCACTTTGCTCAGCACTTCAGTGCCACATGCGGCAAGCGTGACGTCTCTGAAATGAACATATTGTTAAATCGCGTAGAAGGCTCTAGCTTAGTGCTTTTGGACGAGCAGTTGGTTTTGGAGAGACTAAAGCGCATGAAACCGTGATTGTCGTGTGGAGCTGACGGAATACCTCCAGCTATTCTCAAAACATACGGCAGCATTTTTGTACCTGCTTTGACGGTGATATTTACCCAGTGTCTAAAAACAAACGTGTTTCCTCTCACGTGGAAAATTTCTCGAGTGCGTCCTATTTTCAAGTCAGGCTCCAAATCGGATGCAACAAACTACAGAGCAGTTTCTCTCCTTTGTGCTTGTTCCAAGCTGTTTGAGACAGCGCTGTACAAATTACTGTCAAGTTCTGTACAGAATCTTCTTGTAAGTAAACAGCACGGCTTTATATCAGGAAGGTCGACAACGACTAATCTCTCCTGCTTCATGGAGCAGGCTTTGGCAGCCATTTCTGAGAGGGGCCAGCTCGACGTTCTCTACTGTGATCTGAGCAAAGCATTTGACGTTGTCTGCCACACGCTGTTACTTAAAAAGCTTTTACAGGTATGAATTGATACACCACTCGTGGCATTTTTGTGTAGTTATCTAGATAACCGGTTTAGTTTCGTTAGCGTTAACGGGCAGACATCTGGTCTGTACAGATCAACAAGCGGTGTGCCTCAAGGCTCCGTGTTGGGGCCTCTCTTGTTCTCCATTTTTGTTAATGATGTGTCAGCCGCAATTGAGATGTCTTCGTTCCTTCTTTACGCTTACGACATTAAAATATTCAGACGGATTGAGTCCATTAATGACTGCATTGCCCTGGAGCAAGATATATCCTCATTTTCCAAGTGGTGCTTAGACAATAGAATAAATCTTAACTCTACAAAAACAAAGGTCATGTCTTATAGTAGGAAAACGAACCGCACTTTATTTTGCTACAGTATTAACGGTGGTTACTTGTCTAGAGTTGAAGAGATCAGAGACCTCGGCGTGCTTTTCGACAGTGCCTTAACTTTCTCACCTCATGTCACTCAACTTACTAGGCGGGCGCTAGGCTCTCTTGGGGCTGTTTGCTAGTTTTCTCGAGAATTCCGGTTTCCTTCTTCATTCCTAAAACTATTCAGAACGCTTTGTATTCCGCAACTAGAATATGCTTCTGTCGTTTGGAATGGAACCTGTAGTTCCAACTGTCAACGTGTAGAACGTGTACAAACCAAATTTTCATCAATATTTAGGCATCGTTTTCCTTCGGAGCCTATCCCTATAACTGTTTCTCCAAGTTCCCGCCGGACCCACTCAGACCTTCTTTTCATGTACAAATTGCTTCATGGTATTATTTTATGCCCAGAACTACTTGAATCAATCAGGTTTCGCGTTCCACAAAAAGCTACAAGGCTCGCCCACCCTTTTAAAGCAGCTGGAGCTCTCAGCACACGTTCTCCTCTTCAAAGGATGCAGCATCTGCATAATGTTCACTCCGAGAAGCTCGATATCCTTCAGCGTCCTCTTCGGGAGTTTTTGGCCGGGTTGTCAGCTCTGACACACTAGGTTCATCTTGGCAGTGCTCTTTTTCTTTTTCTTCACTTATCGTCCTGACGTGTGCATTGACTTCACCGAGCTTGTTCTTGTTCCTGGTTATTCGTGTATTGTGCTGATACTGCGACTGTAATTATCGTAGAGTTTTTCTTTTTCTGCCGTTTTTATCATTAAAAGTTGCCATATTCACTTCATGCGTTCATTTCAAACTGAAAATGTACCCTTCCCGAATCTTGTAAAAACTTTCTTCTTTTCACTCACCCTTCCCTATAGTTACGCTTATTGTAAGATGTCTTCTTGCAGTTGACCAGACATTACAGTTTTTATTGATTGTGTAATGTTGCCTAAAATTACACTATAGTATTTTTATTCTTCTTTGAAGTTGTAGTTTCTAATTTTTTGCTCACTCACGGTTCTTTTGCCAGCTGTTGATGCATTTCATTGCTGTCCTATACCTTTTCTGTGCGCCAGCACGACTTGATTGTGTAAAGTCGGTTGGATTGCACTATTTTATTTCTAATCTTGTTTGCCGTTTTTTGTAGGTCCTTCTTTCTTTTTTTTTGCTCACTGAGTGTGTATTAGCAAATTGTTGATGTACTACAGTGCTGCATTTTCCCCTCTGAGTGCTCCAGCACGAAGGCCTCCGCTGTTCCTGGGCACTATAATAAACATTGATTGATTGATTGATTGATTGATTGATTGATTATTGTTATTATTATAATTATTAATAAATAACCCCGGATATTTTACCTGCTGAATATAATCTAAAGCTCACATCTATTGAAAATGTTTCCAATTCACGCACCAACCATAAGCTAATTATACTTGGCGACTTCAACACCCCAGGTATGCACTGGAACAGTCTTTCATTTCAGCATAAAAACCATTATGCAGCGCAGAAATGCACCATGTTATTAGATTTTCAATCATTCACCTCCTTGCAGCAGTTCTGCCAAATAGAAAACTTCTGTGGTAATGTCCTAGATGTGTGCTTCTCGAACTTGAAAAACGTACAAGTGTGTGCCTCCTAAATATCTCTTCTACACCCCGACAAGTTTCACCCCTCTTATTGTCTCTGTCTCTGTCGCTGCCCAGCATTGCTGTGGTGGTGTTGACGATTGTGCAGTCCCGCGATATGCTTTCAAGCGTGGAGATTATGTTGGGCTGTATCACTTTTATTAATCTGCTGAATGGTCTAGTGTTTTTGATGTCAATGATGTTGACGAACAGGTTCGACGTTTTACCGAAATTGTCAGAAGTGGCATGGAAAAGTACATCCCTTGTTATAAGCCTGTTCATTTCAAATTTCCCCATTGGTTCTCTGAAGAACTTTGAAGTTCGCTTAAACTTAAGGACCGCGCCCACAAAATGGCCAAGCGTTCTGGGCTTGACGAGTGGAAAGCGGAGTTTAGTCGGTATCGCTCACTTTGTAAAATCCTCTACCGCCGTGACCACCAGCTCTATATAGAGTCGTTAGAGGCTTCTGCGTCTCAGAAACCGGCTGACTTCTGGAGGTATATAGGCGGCCGTTCTAAGGCGTGAAGAACACATTAGCCTGCTTAATTCCGATGGGGAACAGGTTGAGTATGTCGCCACGAGCTTTGCTCAGTACTTTCAATCTGTCTTTCAACTGCCAGATGGTCACGACGAACGCCTATCGTTTAATAATATGTCTAATTTTAGTACACTTATGTTCGATGAAAAACTTGTCAATGATAGCCTTAAACGGATGAAACCGTCATTTTCCTGTGGTGCAGACGGAATTCCAGCAGCCCTCATGAAGGCTTACGGCAACATTTTTGTGCCTGTCTTAACTTCCATTTATAATAACTGTTTACTTTTCGCCAAATTTCCTCGTGCATGGAAGATTGCTCGAATTTTTGAATATTTATGTCTGGTGATAAGTCAGCCCTTACCAACTATCGCCCAATGTCACTCCTTTGTGTCGCTTTAAAACTCTTTGAGTCAGCTCTGCACAACGTTCTTGCTGCCTGCGTCAAGAACGTTCTGATACCACATCAGCACGGCCTTTTCTCGGGTCGATCGACGGTTACAAATCTTGCAAGCTTCATGACTCAGGCTTCGGCTGCAGTTTGTCAAAACGGCCAGTTGGATGTTATCTATTTTGACCTCAGTAAGGCGTTTGATGTAGTGAACCATAAATTATTAATTAACAAGCTTACTATGTCTGGTGTTGATGCAAGCCTTGTTGCCTTGTTGTCCAACTATCTCCTTAACCGGTCCTTTTACGTAGATGTAAACTTCAAAACGTCTAGTGTTTACACTGCAACGAGTGGTGTACCTCAGGGTTCTGTGCTGGGTCCACTATTATTTTCTGTCTTTATCAATGAAGTGTCAACAGTGTTAACAAAATCTTCATTTCTCCTATATGCTGATGATGTCAAAATATTAGGCACATTAGCCGTTTCCAGGACTGCTGTGCCTTGCAGAGGGATGTGTCGGAATTCTCGGTCTGGTGCAGCAAAAACTGTCTAATTTTAAATCCAGCTAAAGCAAAGGTTGTCACGTACAGCCGGAAAACCCATCGTCTACTGTTTTCCTACAGTATAGAGGGAGCTCCTTTGCAAAGGGTTGAGGAGATTAGGGACCTCGGAGTTCTTTTCGACAGTACCCTCTCTTTTTCTTCTCATATTAGGCTCATCACCCGGCGAGCGCTCTGAAGTCTTGGAAATGTGTGTCGGATTACAAAGGAATTCTCTTCTCCAGATCCATTTCTAATGCTATACAATGCAATATGTATCCCCCAGTTAGAATATGCTTCTGTGGCCTGGAACGGCATCTCCAAATCTAGTAGTGAAATAATAGAACGTTTGCAGAAGAAGTTTTTATCCATATTTAAGCACCGTCATCACAATCACAATTTTCATCCTGATTCTGACTTACCCATAGTTACTTCCATTCCTTCGTTGACCTGCAGACGTATGCGTGGAGACCTTACATTTCTTCACAAAATTGTTCATGGTGGCCTTTCTTGCGCGGACCTGCTTAACTGTTTAGAGTTTAGTGTTCCACAGAGGCCCACCAGGTCGCATCGCCCTTTCTTGACCGCTGCGCGCAACTCCAATCATTCTCCTGTGCGCAGAATACAGAATTGCTACAACCGCTTCTCTGAACGCCTTGACATCTTTCAAAGCTCCTTTACAATTTACCGTACTGCGCTGTTGAACACAGTATGTTAAACATCTATGATATATCTGTCGTTCGTTTCTCTTTTTTTTATTGCTGAAATTTGGTTCCTCTGCGGTTCTGTTTAACCATTATAGTTGCCTGTTTTTGAAACTGTTTACTTATCATGCTTGTCTTATCATTTGTCTCTATACTCTTATCATTGTTTTTGTCGTGTTACTGTCAAACTTTTTTCTCTGCTTGTTGTGTATTCATTACAATAAGCTGAGCCACAAAGGCATCTTCTTTTTTCTTTTTTACCTGTACCCAGGCTCCGCCTGTGCTTTATTTTTGTAATTTTCGCTACTTCAATATGTGTGTGTCTTGTCGCTTGTTTGTTTCTTGCAATATGTTTCTTGTATTTTGTTTTCATGTAACTATCCGTGCGCCAGCACTCAGGTCTCTGGCAGTTCCTGGGCACGTAAATAAACATGATTGATTGATTGATTGATTGATTGATTGATTGATTGATTGATTGATTGATTGATTATTAATATTGTTGTTGCCCTGAGAAGATGGCCCCAGTCAGGACTTCTGTGTTCTATGCTATTGTGCTTTTTTCGGGAAACAAAAGTTTTTTCGCTGTGCGTCGTGCCAAAAACGTGTACACGCGAAGTGCGTTGTGTGGCCGAACGAGGAGTTGCAGGTTTTAAAGTCGGGTGCTCGGCGATTTAGGTGCAATTTGTGCGAAACCGCCGATGCGCGCCTAAGCCTACCGAAGCTTTGTCGGCGAGCAACGACACCGGCCCGTCATCCCGCAGGCATTCTTCACCCTGCACCCGCACACAGTCGCCGGACCAACCGCTCGACCTTCGGACCGAATTACCTCTCTCCACACCATCCTCACCGACGCGCAGGAGGGAATCTCTTTTCTGAGCGACCAAGTGGCCTGGCTTCGCGAGGAAAACGAACAGGTCCGTCGTGAGAGCATGTAGGGCTTTCCTCGCCAGGCCGATGTTGTTGTCTTCCTCCGGGAGGAAATTCACAGCCTGCGTGAGGAACTCACTCGACGGCCTGCTGCCCCGCGCACCTAGCCCAGCTCCCTAGACTCGAAGTCCGTATTCTCTGCGGTTGTGGTGGCTCCGACGCTGCCTGCCCCTGCCGTATCCCTTTCGCCCACATCAGCCACTGCCAGGGTTGTGCAGGGTAATGTGGTTGCATTTGTCCCTGCCCCGGACAATGGGATTGTACAGCCGAAGGGACACCCAGCTCGCCTTTACCCGTCGTGTGGCACTTCCGACCCGGGATCAATCACGGTGGCTTCATTTAAATTAACACACTCGGCTGACCAACAGCCGACACGTGACGTATCTCGGCGGCCACCTGCTATGTTCGTTTATAGGCTGTCACCGGAGACTACTAGTGAAGTCTTGTCCTCCCACCTCACCACTTTGAACGCGCCTCCTGTGACCTGCAAACGACTAAAAACAAGGTTCACTAACTATGCGTCGTTTCATGTCTTTTTCTCCGATGAGTATTTCGAACGCTTGCAAGACCCACCGTTGTGGCCGAACGGGTGCCTCTTTAAACGGTTTCTAGGTCCTCTTAACGAATCCATGCTACACACATCTGAAACAACTAATAATAATACACCCGGATGCGCCTGAACATTCTCTACCAAAACGTTCCTGGCCTACGGACAAGGCTAGTGAGTTTTTTTATTCCGTATCTTCATCTGATTTTCATATTATTATTCTTACGGAAACCGGGCTTGAACCAGATATTGCCTCTGGGGACTATTTTACAGAAAATTTTATTGTTTACGGCAGTGACCAAGACTGTACGAAAGGTAAAAGTTTTGGTTGGGGTGATCTTATAGCTGTGGTTCGTTTTATTACTTCCTTGAGGCTCAGTGATATCGAAACTGTTGATGAATCTGTCTGGGTTGAATTATGCTGCCCAGGTAAGCGGAATATATTACTTTCTACATTTTACTTTTCTCCAAATCTTCATTCACAAGAGTATGAGTCAGGCATTTCGGCCCTCGAAAACGTTGTCACCTCAAATCCCCGTCATGACTTCTGTATCGCTGGCGATTTTAACGCACCTGGTATCGACTGGTGGTATGGTACCGTCCAGAATCAATACCACAATGCCATAAGGAAAGGCACCTGCCTTCTGGACTTCATTTCTGTTACTGACCTGCAGCAAAAAAAATGGTGTAAAAAACTGCAACGGAAACACGCTTGACGTTTGCTTTTTCAATCTTCATTATCTCAGTGTTTCTAAGGCCGACGTTCATCTTGCGCATCCTGACAAGTATCATCCCCTCTTGCATCATTCTTTACAATGTGCCCTTCAGTTCATTCGCTCCTGTCCATCTGCCCGTCCTGCCTTTAGCTTGCCGATGGGGACTACGTAGGTTTTTAGAATTATCTGTCGGTGTTTCATTGGTCTGAGGTTTTGAACGCTGGGGAAGTTTACGAGAGAGTCGAGCAATTTTCTTTTATTATGCAAGAAGATATGCGGAGATTCATCCCGCCTAAGCGGCCCAGGAACTCTAAATTCCCCGCTTGTTTTTTAGGTGAGCTCCGCATGGCCTTGAAACATAGGAAACGTGCCCATCGGAGGGCACGGCGGAAAATGGTGAGTCATGGCAACAGCAATTTGTCTATTGCAGGTCTTTGTGCAAAGTGCTCTATGTGCGGGATCGGTTACTGTACATCTTTGCTGTTGAAAATGATGCTACGCGGAGTTCCAAATGCTTCTGGCAGTACGTCCGTTTTCACTCTGGCACGAAGAGCCGAGAACTCATCAGCCTTCTCGATGAAAAGGAAAATGATATCGCTTCGGTTGCCGATGCATTTGCTGAGCACTTCAGTTCAGTATTTGGACCCAATACCTTCTTCCCCGCCCGCCAACTGTCTTGGTCGAATTTCTGTATCACCCTTATATGCGAAGACGACGTTTTCAAAGCACTCAAACAGCTAAAGTCATCGCTTTCCTCTGGTCTGGATGGAATTCCCTCCGCACTACTAAACGCTTACGGGGTCATACTAGCTCCGATTCTCGCTTCTATATTCACCAACTGTAAAAAATCCTGTACGTTGCCGCGCCTTTGGAAAGTCGGGAGTATTGTTGCTGTGTTTAAGTCTGGTGTGAAAACAAAGGTAGAAAACTACATGCCAATTTCTATTCTCTGCTCGGCAAGCAAACTGTTCGAATCAATTTTGAACGTAATTTTGTTGAGTAGTGTCGAAAACATTCTTCTTCCAGAACAACACCGTTCTTTATCTTGCCGTTCAACTACTAAAAATCTTGTGTCTTTTATGTCCTTTGCCTCGGAAGCTGTGCATGGACGGGATCAGCTTGATACCGTGTACTGGAACCTCAGCAAAGCATTTGACGTAGTTGACCATTCCTTGGTTCTGCATAAAATGTCTACTTATAACATTCCCGTTTGCTTCGTGGAGTTACTCAGGCGGCTACCTTAATAATAGCTCATGTATTGTCCCTGTTAAATATAAAGAATCTGCTGCCTGCTATGCTTCCAGTGGTGTGCCTCAGGGATCTCTTCTGGGGCCCCTTTTGTTTTCTATATTTTAAATGACGTCTCAGCCTCTATAAATCAATCTTGTATTTCTGTTATATGCTTATGACATCAAAATGTTTAAAGTTACTAGCGCTGAAGATTGCATAGCTCTTCAATCTGATGTGGATGCTTTTAGCAACTGGTGCTCCACAAACAAACTTGCTCTTAGTGGCACTAAAACGAAGGTCATGTCCAACCCTCGTAAAAAAATCCCATACTTTATCCGTACGTTGTGAAACGTGTGCCACTGCCGCGTGTGTGGAAATTATCTCACCTTGGAGTGGTATTTGACAGTGCGCTAAACTTTATTGCTCATGTAGATTCTATTTCTAGCGCGCCCTTCTTCGCTTGGGGTTTGTCTGTCAAATATCAAGAGAATTCAGCAACCCTGCCTAACTACTAAAGCTTTATTTGTCTGTTTTTGGCCTATTTTAGAATATGCTCCTTTTCGTCGGAACGGCACATGCCAGTCGAACATTATTATACTTGACAAAGCGCAAAATAAGTTCATATCTATCCACAAACATCTTTTCTCCCACCACAGTGGCAATGGTTCAGACTTTTTTACTTCTAATCCTCTCTAAAGTTTGAAGTCAAGGCGAACCAATGGTGACATAATTTTTCATTTAAACTTGTACTCGGGAATATTTTTTGTTCGGAGTTGCTTGCAAATGTAAATCTTTAAGTACAGTCGAAAAGTACCCGTAAGTCTCCTATACTTCGTACCCGTAAGACATGCAATAGACACTGCACATTGTACCGCCTTCAAGAAACATACAATCTCTACTCCCATAATATTGACCTGTTTCATACACCCCTTCGGTCTTACATGTGCGACCTTCTGACTTCTGTATCTCCCTGACTAAGTTCCGGCCAGTTTTAATTCTATTTTCATTGTCGTATTTCCGTTTATGTTGCTCGCCTGTTCCTACTCACATATATGTGTATCTGCCCGTTTGTATCAAACTTTAGTGTGCCGAAATCATTGATTTTGTTAAATGATATTTATTCTTCATTCTAGTTTTTTTCTTCGCTTGTATTTGGTTGTTCTTCTCACGCGTGGATCTATTTGTGTCGTCGTCTGTCTTTTTCCTAAGTGCGCCAGAACAAAGGCTACGGCTGTACCTGGGCACTATAATAAAGAGATTGATTGATTGATTGATTGATTGATTGATTGATTGATTGAATATTACTCCTTTGTTCTCCCTCTAAAATATTCTAGTTATCTATTCATACGGTCTTGTCTTTCTCACTTAAACACGTCCTCAATCCTTATCAATATGGCTTCATGCGTGGTCGCTCAACTTCTACAAACCTCGCATGCTTCATGGAGTAGGGTGTCGCAGCAGTTGTTGGTAGAAGCTGGCTTGATGCTGTCAACTCTGAAATGAGTAAGGCCTTTGATGTAGTCAACCACTCGTAATTGCATCCAAGCTCATTCTGTTAGATGTTCACGCTTCTTTGGTGGGTCTTATACGTTGCTATCTCCAGGAGCGATATTGCCATGTATGTGTTAACGGTCAAACATCATATAGGTACAAAACAACCAGTGGTGTACCGCAGGGCTCCGTTGTCGCCCCCTTTTTTTTCATTTTCATTAACGATGTTGCTTCTGTCGTTCAAAATTCTTCTTTTTTGTTGTATGCTGATGATATAAAAATCTTTACAGAAGTACGTAATGTTCAGGATTGTAATTCTCTTCAGGCTGATATCGTGTCATTTCATTGTTGGTGTACCAAAATCAACCTAATTTTAAACCACTCAAAAACGAAAGTTGTCTCCTATAGTAGGAAAACTCAACAGCTGCAATACTCCTATAAAATAGCAAGCACTGCACTGCCGAGGGTGACCGAAATTCGGGACTTGGGAGTACTATTTGATTCTTCTCTGACTTTCTCTTCCCACGTTACACAAATTACCGGACGCTCTCTTCGATGTCTGGGTGCTGTCTGCAGGTATTCTAGAAAGTTTAAAAGTCCTCTTCCTTTCTTAAAGTTGTATTCGGTTCTGTGCATACCTCTTCTCGAATACGGTTCTGTTGTTTGGAATGGAACTTGCAAGTCCAATAGTGACCGCATCGAAAGGGTTCAAAATAAGTTCCTTTCTATCTTTAAGCACCGTATCCGTCATGTACAAGAAGACGCAAATGGCAGCATGTCTTGTCTCAAAAGTATTCCTTCCCTTTGGTGTCGACGATTGCGAGCTGATATTATCTTTTTTTAAAAACTTTTTCGTGGTGATATTTTGGTGATGACTTGGTTGCACTAAATAATGTAAACTTGCAGAACAAACTTTTCCGAACATTTTGAACTTTCAGAATAGATGCTTTAAGTAGACGACGCTCGTCCATCTGCCGAATACAATGTGCATATAATGAATATTCCGGTCGTCTTGATATATTTCAGAGCTCTTTTTTTTTTGTTCTCTAATGAATTGAAAACTGTTCTAGCTTAAGTGTTTTATGTCATTCCAAATTTATGTGCAGTATTTATTTTATGCACCTCATCTTCCTGCTTGTTTGTTTTTCACTTTTCCTGGTTTTGTTCAGTCATGGGCACGTTACCGAAAAAAAGTAAGAGTGTTACAGTTACAGTTGTTTAACCCAAAAAAGTAACTCTGCTACAGTTACAGTTACGAAATTTCCAAAAGTAACTAGTTACAGTTACAGTTACTGCCAAAAAGTAACGTCATTACTTTTCCGTTACGGAAAATATTTGGCTTATTTAATAGAAACGTACGAAGTAGAAATCACGCAGGTAGTAAAAAAAAGTAAAAATTGCGCAGGTAGTTGAAATTACGCGTAGTAAAGCCTTCACGAGGGGAACCTAAAATGATGCACTCTTATGCCCAAACCAACAATCGTTGTGTACGCCTCATTTTTTTATTACGGATGTTTTGCTATCCGTCACCAGATACTTTTTTTTTGTCGATGCACTGTCGCTGCAAAAAATGTATTTGAAAACACCATTGTAGCACAGAATTAGTTGTTTTTCAAAATTGGAATCAGAGGGGCCGAACTTATACTATGCCGAGCTGGATGACAACACAGCCGAAACAATCTTTCAATGTCAACTTAGTTTATTTTCGCCTACAATGCCGTCGCTTGTCCTCCCCGCAAAGTGAGAGAGTATGGGAAAAAGGGGGCGATGAAGGCGGATCGACGGAAGGCCCTTGGACGAATGGAGAACGGAGGAGTACATCGGTTGTCGAGGTATTTTTGAAAGATACTCAAAAAAGGCGTTTCGTTAAAATTTTATTTCGTGCTTGTTGTCGGAGACGGAGACCAATTTGAGCCAATGCCGAAGCGACATTTTTCTGTGGGCCCTCGGAGTTGTTCTCCCGCCCCAACCCCCAGCCACCCCCATCCCTTGAATGAGACACGATATTTCCAAAGGGAATAGAAACTGAAATGAACGCTTTACTGTTTCCCCCTTCTCCTCCTCCCCCTAGTCCTCACAAAGGGATTTCGCCGTCTCGAACGGGAAACACTGCTCTCACAATCCCATCCTTCCACAGCAATCACGTCGCCGATCAAAGAACCCCTCCCTTCGTTTGCTTTGAGGCGTAGGCCGAACGAAGCTAGCCCAAGTATTCGTTGCACCAAACGTTCAGAATCAAATGTAGCTACGGTTTTCGTTTCTGCCACAGCCCTCGAAACGAAGTCGCGAGGCTTTCCAAGAACATTTCTTCGTGCAGTTGCAGTGTGGTCAGACGTCTTCCAGCCAAGATTCTGGCTTGTGTGAGAGCACTCGGGGGCCACCATCATTGGGGTTGTCGTATCTGTGGAGGGGCGTGAAATTTATTACTTCCTCGACCTCGTTCGAGTACTGTTGACAGCTCGATGAAGCCTCTAGACCAGGGGTCCCAAACGCGTGGTCCCAAGTAGGGCCAGGCGTCTCTAAAGAGCACAATGGTCGCAAACAACTGCTACTTGTGAATAGAACACTACAGTGCGCACAGGGCTGGACGAGTGCGAGGACGCCGAGAGACTCCCCGCGGCGTTTTATGACCCCACAAACGGAGCTGCACGTCGCTAATGAGAAAGCGACGCCCTGACCGGAGTTTTCCAGGCTTCTGCGAAAGTGCAAAGATTTCAGTGCATTGTTCGGCGTTTGTGGGTGTTTGTTTTCCTGTTCGTCTTTGTGTCAAACACTTTTTTACTGCGCCCCAGATGTGGCGAAAATGGTGCAGCCGCGCGTTGGCCGCGTCAACATGCATTCACGTGCGCTTAGACGCGTGTCGCTGCGTTATTTATGGCCTGGGTGAGAGCGATGTCGCGCTACTGAGAAAAATACTGCAGCTTAGACTTAGAAACTTCGAGCCCTTAGTAGACCGTGTGAGACCCCAGGCACACGTCCACGCCTGAACATTTCTAGTCCATATGTTTTTCACCCATGCGAAGGGAGTGAGCTGGAGTAGATGAAGTAGACGAAGGTTCTGCAGAAGAAAGGCCGAAAAAGTTAATGAGTGTTGCTTGTTGAATGATTTTTTTTATAGAAATAAAGTAACTGTAACGATATTTCTCGTTACAGTTACTCTACAAAAAGTAACAGTGTTACAGTTACAAGTTCCTCTACCTTAAAGTAACTAGTTACAGTTACAAATTACTGAAAAAGTAACTAGTTACCGGTAACGCGTTACTAGTAACTAGTTACTGCCCAAGACTGGTTTTCTTTCTGCTTGATTTTCTGTAGGTTCTAGTGACAGTGCTTGTAAGGCTGAACTACGTTTCTTCATTTTGAAAGTTCCTATTATTTTGTAAAAACCTTCGTTTTATGTGTATAATCTATCTCCGTCAAGTTCATTGACCATTTCCTTGTGTATTTTCAATTTTTCACGTGCCTTCAACGTTTTGCTGCCCGGGTGTCACGTCTTCTAACACAAGACTTTCTTTTTTTTGCTGTTTTGCTTCCTGGGATCTCTGTAACTATTTTACTGTATTGTTCCTGTCATACATATGGTTTTCTGTGTTGTGTTGTCTTGATTTCATTTTGTTTTTATGAATGTCCGTATATGGTGTACCAGTACCAATACCCTAGGGTTGTTCCTGGGCACCGAAAATAAATGTTGATTGATTGATTGATTATTATTATTATTTATTAATAATTTTATTATTAATAATGTTGTAGAGCATGTACAGACCACGTTTTTATCAATATTTATGCATCTTTTGCCGTCTGAGCCTCTACCGATAACTGTTTCTTTATGTTATCGGCGAACCCTCTCAGACCTTCTTTTACTATGCACACTGCTTCATGGCACACTTTCATGCCCAGAACTGCTTCAAGCAATCGGTTTCCGTCTTCCGAAAAAAGCAACATGGCTTAACCACCCTTTTCACACAGCTGTGCATCTTAGCAGATGTTCTCCTCTTGATAGACTGCAATGCCAATATAACCGGCACTCCGTCGAACATTATATTTTTTGCCGTCCCCTGGGGGGGGGGGGGTTTAGCCGGGCTGTTAGCCGTGTCGCGCTAACCTCATTCCGACAGTTCTCGTGTTTTCAGTTATTTTCCTCGTGTGTGTGTTTTTTTCCACAGAGTTTGTTCCATTTGTTCGTACATGTTGTTGGTGCTGCGGGCGTAATCATTCTATGTACTATGACACACTTCTGCAGTCAACTCTTCATACATATTTGTAAGGGGCCCAGGAAGGGCACAGTAACAAAGGTTTGTATAACTTATCACTTTCTGTAAATAGTTACAAATATTTCCTGTACTTTTTTTCGGACATTTTTGTGTCATTGATGACTCATCTGATTGCTATTGTCATTGTACGATGTGTGTTTGCAATGTACCATAATTTACAGTCTCTCTTATTCGTGTAAAGTAGTTTAGATACTACTTTTAATTTTATTCTCTGTAGTATTCCAGTTTATTGTTTTTCACTTACCCACCTTTTTTCCTGGCTGTTTATGTGTCAGCCGTTGATGTATTTCAATCCGGCCTTTTTCTCTTTTTTTTCGCTCTCAGTGCGCCAGCACGAAGGCTTCGGCTGTTCCTGGGGACGTAAAAATGTTGATTGATTGATATTTATATTATTAGTTTTGTTGTTATTAATATATAATATATTATTAATAATAATAATATTATTATTATTATTATTCCGCAGTCCCGCAGCATGGCGCCCAGCCGGGATTCATGCTTGCTCTGCTCGTGCCCTTTTTTCGGAAAACAACAGTTCTATCGCTGAGAAAGGTGTGTAAAACGTGTGCATGCAAAGTGTGTGACCTGGCCGGACGACCAACTGGAACTTTTGAGGGCTGGATCGCGCCCATTTTGCTGCAATTTGTGCGATTCGACCAAGTCGGGCGCTAAGCCTAGCGACGAGATGGAGGCATCCCCGACGGAAACGTGTTCTCTGCAGCCCAGCGCTCCACCGACCGGTTCCTCTCTCTCCCCTCCGGGTAACCTTTGTGGTGAGATTGCCGGTCTCCGCCGTCTTCTCCTCGACGCGCTGGAGGGAATTTCTTTTTTGAGCGACGAATTGTCGCAAATGCGCGAAGAAAATGAGCGCCTCTGAAAGGACCATTCCCGCGGAGCCGAACAGCAGGCTCGAATCGTCGCCTCCCTCCGCTCCGAGGTTCGTTTTTTACGTGAGGAGTTGGCCCGCCGTGTGACTCCCGCGCCTGCGAAGTCCCCGACGGTTGTTCCATTTCAAGCTTCCGTGATCTCCTCAACCTCCGACAACCCCTCGCCCTCCGACACGCCTCGAGACACCGAGACCAGGCCTGTTTGCCCTACGCCGCCAGCTCGTCAATCCCCTTCGGAGCAACGCGTTGACGATCCTGCCCGAACCCCTTTGACAACAATTGCCACAAAGGGTGAAAAGAATACAAAGAAGGGAAACAGGCCTGCATTCCTTAGAGCCAGGGAGTCGTGTGCATTGTCGGTGGTTGAGCGGCCGCAGCGTCAAAGGGCACTATTTGTTTCAAAGTTTTATTTATTTATTTAAGTACCTACATTCGCCCGAGGCCATTACAGTAAGGGGGCATTCACACAAGGCATAAAAAATTGCGCTTAACAGTTTCGAACGCTACAGTCGAAAAATGTTAACAAAGAAGTAAATAAAATGTACAAGCAAACAACAATATGAAAACAAATAGGCATAAGCACCACAGTGCGCGATATGTGGTAAGGGCTGCTAGCAAGGCATGAAAGAGGACATAATAGTCACAAAACATGGCTTAAAACAGGGCATATACAAGACAAATGTTTAAAACATTGCAAGAAGGGAAAAGCACAAACGCAGTACTATTCACTGAGTAAATGCTGGGTTAACAATTCAAAAAATTTATCGTCGCTTATCATCCCCATGACGTGTTGCGGAAGGTGATTCCAATGCTTGATGGAACGGGGAAAGGAAGAATTCATAAAAATTGAGGTACCCGCAGCTACTTCACTTATCTTAAATTGGTGGTCTCGCCGAGTAAATATGTAGTTTGGTGGTAGTAAATATAGATTCCTGGTGACGGCATTGCGCTGAAGGTATACATCACGAAGGAAACAAATGCGAAAACGTGTCCGACGCAAAGAAAGGTTAGGCCAGCCAAGCGAGTTCTTTATTTGAGTAATACTTGTAGGAAACTGGTAATTTTGGGTTAAAAATCGAGCAGAACGATTCTGAATTGATTCTAGGCGGTCGATAAGGTTTTGAGTGTGGGGATCCCACACAATGCATGCGTACTCGAGTCTAGGCCGAATATTTGACAAGTATAGCCGTTCATTTACATCCTGAGGTGCGTGTCTAAAATTTCTACGAATAAAGTTAAGAGTTGATGATGCTTTAAAAGACACGGCTTCAATGTGACGGTTCCAGGTTAGATCAGCTGAAAAGATTACTCCTAAATATTTAACTTCGTTTTTTTTGTAGAATGGGCACGTTTTTCAAACTGTATTTTGCTGGGAGAGGCACGTGTTTTCTAGAAAATGGAATGTGTTGGCATTTACTGATGTTCAAGGGGATACACCACGTGCAGCACCATGAATGAATTTTGTCGAGATCTGATTGTAGCGCCAATTTATCCGAATGGTCATTAACCTCTCTGTATAAGACGCAGTCATCTGCATAAGGCCTGATTTTTGACTGAATGCCCTGGCCTATAGCATTAATAAATATCAGAAATAACAATGGCCCCAGCACTGACCCCTCAGGAACACCAGAAGAAACAGATTTTATGGCTGATTCGGTTCTATTGACAACAACTTTTTGATAGCGTCCATTGAGGTAGCAGTGGAGCCATTGAAGAATATTTTCGGGTAATCCCAGAAAAGACAGTTTGTGCATAAGCAGTACATAAGAAACCTTATCAAACGCTTTTTGAAAGTCCAGTAATATACAGTCGGTTTCACGGCCACGGTCGTAAGATTGCAACACGTCATGGGAAAATTCTATCAGCTGAGTGGAGCAAGAATGCTCTACCCTAAAGGCGTGCTGATAATCTACAAAAAAGGTATTATTTTGAAGGTGACGAAAAATGCTCGAATTTAATACGTGCTCCAAAATTTTGCAGCATACGCTTGTCAACGAAATCGGTCTATAGTTTGATACGGAGTTACGTAGGCCACTTTTGTGCAACGGGACAATGTTACCAATTTTTCAGTCTTGTGGAAGAATAGAATACGCTAAAGATAAGCTATATAACAACACAAGATACAAAGTCAGAACTGGGGCACAAGTCTTAAGTACAATGTTTGGGATACCATCTGGGCCCGGAGCAGCGTTAGTTTTCAGGTTCTGCAGAAGCTTGAGGACCCCGCAACTGTCAACTATAATGTTGCGCATGCTATCATATGAAGGGCGTGAGTAGCCAGGCATATCCTGGGGAACAGCCTTTAAAAAAACAGACTCAAATAGTTATTTAAACAGTTAGCCTTGTCAGCATCAGCAGAAACGGAAACATCATCGTACGTTAGCAATGTAATGCCGGTATTATCTTTACGATTAGATTTAACAAATTTCCAAAACTCTTTGGGGTTATGTTTTATTTTTGAACCCAGAGAGAGGAAAAACTCTTTCTTGGAAGTTTGGATCTTAAGCTTTATTTCAATATTCCCCTGCTCTAGGGCAGCGTGAATGCCTTCTTCCTTCTGCATATGGTACTTCTTAAATATGCGTTTTCTTTTATTTATAGAGTTTTTATTTCCTTTGTGAACCACGGTTTATTTTTCCTTTGTTTAGCTGAAAGTATTTTAAACGGGATATGTAGGTCGATAAGAGTTAAGAGTTTATGTTTGAGCAGTGACCACAGATCATCTATATTTGACGAGGCACTAAGGGATTCAAATGTCTCAAAGTATTCCTCTAAGGCCAGCGATATGCTACCAAAGTTGCCCCTATCATATAAATAAACTTTTCTAGGTCGGACAACAGGCGTACGAGGACACGTACAAACTATACGGGCCGTCACGCATTCGTGGTCACTAATACTAGGTATGGTTAACACGTCTCGTATTAAATCCGGTGAATTTGCAAAAAAAGGTCTAGAGTGTGTCTTGTGGAAGGAGTGATACGGGTGGGGTTTTCAACAAACTGAAAGAGGCCATGACTGATAATTAAATCACCGAAAGCTTTCGAAAGGGCTGACTGAGACGAAAACATAGGCATTTCATTTCGCCGACAAACATCTGGCATGTTAAAGTCGCCACCTAACAGAAGGTAATCTGTGGAAACTTTATGCAAGATGTTGGAAAGTTTAACAAAAGGTTCATTGCTTCTGTCACAGGGTGGGCGATAAAAGGCGCCAACTGAAAGATATAATCCAGAAGACAGCATGACCTTACACCATACCGACTCGCCGTTTATATTGCCAATATCGAGAAACAGGCTGGGTATATGCTTATTCACAAGTATGAACACACCACCACCATGAGCGTTTCGGTCCTGACGATAAGCAACGTAGTTATCAGTAAAAACCTCAGAACTTGAAATTGTATCATCAAGCCACGATTCTGATTCAATAACCACATCTGGGTTAATTGACGATAACAGTGCAGCCAGCTCATCTGATTTATTTTTTATACTGCGGCAATTGACAAGTAGAACATTAATACCAGATGATTGTGCATTGACACAGGAACTCGTACGGCTAACAGTCGGACGAAGAGGCTTCACCCGTTTTGCTGCTTTTTAACTGAACGATACCATCGCACGCTGGGTCATAAACGTACACGCTTTTTTCGATGATAAGCTTGTCGTGACGTAATTTCTACTTTAGAGGCTGCTATTTTCCAAATTCCAGGAGCCTTTTTTGCACCATTCGCACTGAACGAGACACATCTTGTCGAACAGAAAAATCTGTTCCTTTCAGCTTTGTACATGCCGATAACACCGCATCCCTTTCCCTAAATCGGGAAAACCTAACTATGGGGCGGTCTTTGTTATGTTGGAAGGCGCCAATCCTGTGAGCTCGATCAATGTTAATCGGGTCTATGGTAATTTCAAGTTTTTCAGAGCAGAAAGCAATAATATGCTCTTCGGACTGCTTCCATGTTTCAGCCCGATCATCCGAGAAACCAAAAAACAGAAGATTGTTACGGCGTAGCCTGTTCTCCGCGTCTTCCGTACGTCTTCTTAATTCATATATCTCAGATATCTGTGGCTGCAGCATGTCTGCATCGGGTGGAAGCCTACTCTTCTCCAGCGAGGCCACGCGGGGGGAAAGGTCCTGTATCGCCTCTTGAGTTCTCGCCTCTCTGAGTTGAATATTAGCGAATTCAGCCAAAATTTTTTCCTGCCCAGATTCGACTCTGTTAATGGCCTGTAAAACCGCGGAGACGTCAAGCGTATCTGTCTGAGTACCAGACTCAGAGACGGGCCCGGGGCTTGATTTAACGTCTCCCGACCGCGCCAAAAGCAAATGTGAAAGTGCAACATGGTAGTAAGCAACCACTACATGCACTAAAATCCAATGCAACTGGTCTTTCACATCAAGGGGGCACGACACCGCAATGAGAAATCGATTTGACGTTTTTAGACAGCAGCAATCAAGGTAACTAACCTGCAGCAAGAACACTGATGAGAACATTGCGCAGTGAACGGTGCCTTTCCCGATGGTTGCAGCTCCGGTAGGCGTTTATATACGCCTTCGGCTGTCCCTGGTTTCCAGGCTAGAAGGGCAGTACTGTCCACGTAGGGTGCGCAGGAGGAGGCGCAGAATGAGGCACCGAGCAACGCCGGGAAGACGGGTAGTGCGCTTGCATCCAGTTGAAGTTTGATGGTCGTACATTCGATAAGATAGTTGTCTGAACTTGAAGGCCAGGCACACAAAAGGACCTGCAGCAAGAACACTGATGAGAACATTGCGCAGTGAACGGTGCCGTGTCCCGATGATTGCAGCTCCGGTAGGCGTTTATATACGCCTTCGGCTGTCCCTGGTTTCCAGGCTAGAAGGGCCGTACTGTCCACGTAGGGTGCGCAGGAGGAGGCGCAGAATGAGGCACCGAGCAACGCCGGGAAGACGGGTAGTGCGCTTGCGTCCAGTTGAAGTTCGCTTGTCGTACATTCCATAAGATAGTTGTCTGAACTTGAAGGCCAGGCACACAAAAGGACCTGCAGCAAGAACACTGATGAGAACATTGCGCAGTGAACGGTGCCGTGTCCCCTGACACGGCACCGTTGAGCCCTGACACTGACAAGTTGAGCCCTGACACTGCCACTGCTGACCTCAAGAAGCACATCGAATCTCAAAATATTTGTCCCGTTTCCTGCCGGCGGCTGAAAACAAAATATTTGTTGTACTCCTCGTTCTACGTCATGGTTGACGAAGAAAACATGAAGCGTCTGAACGACCCCTCAATGTGGCCGCGTGGCTGCATTTTCAAGCCATTCCGTGGGATTCTACATGATGATATGTTCCATCCTTCATAGTCTGTAATAGAAAGTGAAGGTGTGTAATTTTGACATATTTTACCAAAACGCTAGTGGTCTACGAACTAAGCCAACTGTATTTTTTGCTAATGGTATTTCGTCTTCGTTTCCTGTCGTTGTGATTACCGAAACTTGGCTGTGCAATGAGATTCCCTCATCAGACTATTTTCCACACAGTTGCAACACTTTCCGCAGTGATCGTGACTTCAGTGCAACCAAACAAAAAGGTGGTGGCGTACTTATGGCTTTGGATAATTCTCTGATATCTGTTCGCCGAAGTGACATTGAAAGTGTTCCTGATTCAATATGGGTCGAAATTAGCCTTGATCGCTGCGAAAAGTTGTTGATTGGGTCCTTCTATGTGCCGCCTAGCATTACCCTAATCTCTTTTATGACATCATCTCTTCCATTGAAAGTGTCATAGCTTCACATAGGAAGCACAGGATTGTTGTTATTGGTGATTTTAATACCCCTTCTATGGACTGGACAACACTTAAATATACTCATTACCATCAATACATAGAGAATACGTGCGGCCTGCTATTAGAATTTCTTGCTTTTAATTCCCTTCAACAACATATTTCTATTGCCAATCCTTGCGGTAACATATTAGATCTGTATATTTCGAACAATCAGCCAATTGAAGGGTCACTCTCTGACGTTTTTCTTGTTCGTCCCGATAAATTTTACCTACCACTTAAACTAACACTCTCTCTGTCAGAAAAAAAACAGAGCTTTCAAAAACACATCAACAAATCTCCCAGATTTGCTTTCAAAAAAGGTGACTACGTTGGCTTACACCATGACTTATCCTCCATTGACTGGTCTATGGTAACTGAAAAAAACAATGTTGATGACCAAGTAGATCAGCTTACGGAACTTATCTTAAGCAGTATGCGCAAATATATTCCACAATATACTCCTAAACTCCATAAATATCCCCCCTGGTTCTCGTCTGAACTTATAAGTGCTCTAAAGCATAAAGATCGCGCACACAGAAAGCTTAAAAGCACTCCATCTCTCGAGCGCAAGGAAGATTTCCGATGCTTTCGAACTCTTTGTAAACGCCTATATAAACGGGATCACAGTTCATATATTGCATACTTAAAAAAAGCGCCTCTGACAGCCCGGCTGAGTTCTGGAAGTATGTACGCAAACGGTCTAACAAAAGTGAAGAGCCTTTAATACTACTGGACTCCAATTGAACAGAACTACAAGCCGTCGCTGACTGTTTTGCCACCCAGTTCTCTTCCGTTTATAAAGCCTCTGACTCTAGCACTACTATCGAACAACACTTGGAAATCAACACACCCAATGCTCTGTCGCTAGATGAAAATCTCATCAGCGAATGCATTAGCGCTTGAAACCATCCTTATGATGTGGTCCAGATGGTATCCCCTCAGCCATACTAAAAGATTATAGCAGTATATTAGTCCCAGTACTGACTAGCGTATTTAATAACTGTCTGATTACTTCCACATTTACTAGCATGTGGAAAATTGCTCGTGTTTTTCCAGTAACTAAGTCTGTCTCTAAAACTGATGTCTGGAATTATTGACCGATTTCTCTTCTCTGTGCTATGTCAAAGATTTTTGAGCTGGCCCTTCACCACATACTGTCTTTTAATGTGAAAAACGTATTGAATAATAATCAACATGGATTTGTCCCTGGCTGCTCAACCGTTACTAATCTTGGCAGTTTCATGACGCAAATATCTACACCTGTATTCTAAAGAGGACAGGTCGACACCATTTACTGTGACCTCAGCAAAGCGTTCGATGTAGTCAATCACTCAATCCTTATGGTTAAACTTGCTCATTTTGATGTTGACACCGCTGTTGTGAATCTATTGCATAGCTACCTTCGTGACAGATCATGTTATGTTGCCGTCAATGGCCAAACGTCCTCCTTCTACAAATTGACCAGTGGTGTACCTCAGGGTTCGGTATTAGGCCCACTCCTCTTTTTAATGTATGTTAACGACGTTTCTTCTGCCATTCGCAATTCTTCTTTCCTATTGTATGCAGATGATATGAAGATATTTAGGGAAATTCATTCATTTACGACAGTCGCTTGTTGCAGTCTGATTTGTGTTCTTTTTCAGAATGGTGTAAAAACAATAACCTTTCTCTCAATATTTCAAAGACAAAAGCCATGAGTTTCACTCGCAAATCATCTGGCGTATCTTTTTTATACTTTGTCAATTCTGTGTCTTTATGTAGGGTTTGTGAGATCAATGATCTCGGCGTTCTCTTTGCTAGCACCTTGCATTTTTCAGCTCATACTAAGCGTGTTGCTATGCGGGGTCTTCGTTCTCTCGGCTGTGTTTGTAGAATATCGAGAGAATTCAATTCTCCTATGCCACTCCGCAAATTGTACACCGCAATATGTCTTCCTCAACTAGAGTATGCATCTGTGATCTGGAATGGCATCTCTAATTCCTTAAGTAACGTAGTTGAGCGTGTCGAGAAAACGTTCTAAGCGTTTACAACGATCGCTTCGCTAAAATTGACTCAGGCTCGTGTTCTAACACCGTTCAACTATTGTCACTGCCTTCACTTCGCTGCCGGCGAAATCGCGCCGATCTCTTCTTTCTTTTCAAGCTCGTTCACGGTACTATATCCTGTCCTATACTGCTCAATAGTATTATTTTCGGATTCCGCGGAAGCAAACAAGAGAGAGCAGGCCGTTTCTTGTAACTACCCGCCTCTCTCAGCACTCAACCCTCAACAGGATAAAAGTCTTTATAATTTTTATTTTCTTGACCTTGATGTTTTTGACGGGTCACAGTCATCGTTTTCCTCCAAGGTTTCTACCGTTATAAGATAACAGCACATGTGCAATTTGTTCTATCCTTCTCTTTTAGTTTATCTGGCGCATTGTTGTATGTATCTATGTATGTATGTATCTATGTATGTATGTATGTATGTATGTATGTATGTATGTATGTATATTATCTGACTTTTCGTCATTATCATTAGCTATTTCTCATACTGTGTTAATCTACTTTTGTCCTGTCGTCCTAATATTTCTGTGCGCATTGTATCTCTGATAGTTTTCTTCTGAACAGTCATCTTCTTCTATTGTGTTATTGTTAGTTTTTTTGTTTCTTTTTTTTTGTGCGCGAGCATCAAGACCTCTCGGTTGTTCCTGGGCACGTTAAATAAATGATTGATTCATTGATTGAATATTATCATTATTATTATTATTATTCCGTCATGTGCATTGAGTATTTGCTTGTGTATTTTCGATTTTTCACGTGCCTTCAACGTTTTGCTGGCCGGGTGTCATGGCTTCTAACACTAGGCTTCCTTTTTTTTTGCTGTTTTGCTGTTTTGCTTTCTGGGATCTCTGTAACTATTTTTATCTTATTGTTTCTTTCATATATACGGTTTTCTGTGTTGTGTTGTCTTGATTTTAGTTTGTTTTTATGAATGCTTGTATACGGTGTACCAGTACCAAGACCCTAGGGTTGTTCCTGGGCACCAAAAATAAAGGTTGATTGATTGATTGATTGATTGATTGATTGATTGATTGATTATTAATATTATTATCATGCCAGTGAATTCAGAAATATCCTTAACACAATCGAAACTACAGTAATATCTCACAGTGATCACCATTTCCTTGTCACTGGGGACTTTAACGCACCGGGGATTTCTTGGGAGACTCAGCGGGTCAGTCAGGCGTCTCATCCAATATCTCCGAAGTGTGACTTTCTACATGATTTTATTTCTTTTACTTCCTTGCAGCAGTGCAGCCTCATTAGGAATTCATGTAGGAACGTCTTAGATTTGTGTCTGACGAGCTTGCAAACTGTCGCCGTCTCGCGCAGTAACACTAACCTTGTAAAACCGGACAAGTTTCATCCATCATTACATATTTCATTGCATAACGTATCTCTCCTTCGTTACAGTCCCCCTGTTTGCACACCAGGAAGCAGTAGTTACGACTTTACGCGTGGTGACTACATTGGTTTATTTCACTTTCTTAGTAACACTGATTGGTCACCAATAGCTAACCTCAATGACGTTGATGAACAGACCAATTTTTTTACTGAAGTTGTTCACGATGGCTTGAGGAGCTTTGTTCCCCGAAAATTTGAAAAGAAAGGCAATTTTGCGCGTTGGTTTTCTGCTGAACTTAAACGAGCTTTGGGGAGGAAAAATCGAGCGCACGAGCAAGCTAAGAAAACGGGGCAGGAAAGGTGGCAGAAGAGTTTCGTCAACTCAGATCTCTTTGTAAACGTCTAATTAGGCGCGATAGGTCGAATTACATTGCCGCGGTTGAGGCTGATGCAACACGCAGTGCAAAAGCTTTCTGGGGCCACGTCCGCTCTCTAACATGTAAAAATTCACCTGGGAACATTAACCTCATCGATGAACGAGGAGAGAGCATATCGGACGTTGCCAATGCTTTTGCGCGACAATTCCGTTTCACTTATGGCAACAACAGTGCAGCTTGCCCCCCTCCACAATCTCTAGGTTACTGTAAAAACTCAGTAGTGTTGGTTTCGGAAAGTCTCGTTTTGAAAGCTCTGAAACAATTGAAATCGTCATTTTCATGCGGCCCTGACGGCATTCATTCTGCCGTACTGAAAGCGTTTGGTGATATCCTAGTTTCAGTATTGACGTGTATATTTCAAACTTCTTTCAAGTCTGGCAAGTTCCCCGCTCGTTGGAAGAATGCAAGGGTTGTTCCTGTATTTAAGACAGGTTCAAAATTGAACCCCACGAACTACCGACCGATATCTATTCTATGTGCTGCTTCTAAATTGTTTGAGTCAATACTGCATTAACTGCTCACACTGAGTATAAATACCACATTATTACCTTAACAGCATGGCTTTTTCGCGGGCCGATCGACCACTACCAATCTCGTAAACTTCATGCTGCATGCTTCGGAAGCTGTGCAGTCTACTTTGATTTAAGCAAGGCTTTTGATGTCGTCTGCCACGAGCTCTTAGCCAAGAAACTATCTGAGCCCTATATACAACTATCCCTGATATCTCTTATATGCAATTATCTATGTGATAGATCATGTTTTGTGCATGTAAATGGACAGTCTTCTCTTTCCTATGAGGTCACCAGTGGTGTCCCTCAGGGCTCAGTTCTCGGGCCACTTCTCTTCTCAAGCTTTATAAAAGATGTCGCGACAATATTTAATGATTGTAATTTTTTTTTATATGCCGATGATGTAAAAATATTTAAATCTGTTTCCAACCCTGCCAGCTGTTCCGCTCTCCAGAGAATAATCTCGTCCTTCTCGCATTGGTGCTCATGCAACAAACTACTCATTAATACATCTAAAACTAAGGTAATGACATACACAAGAAAGACTGACAACATCTTGTTTCCCTATAACATCAACGGTGAATTACTCCCACTTGTGGTAGAGGTTAATAACCTAGGCGTCACTTTCGACAGTAAACTGAGCTTCTCTCCACATATTCAGGCAATTAATCGTAGAGCTCTTCGATCGCTTGGCGTTGTCTGTCGCGTGTCCAAGTAGTTCAAGGAGCCGATTTCTCTTCTCAAGCTCTACACACCTATAAGTCGTCCTCAGGTTGAATATGCATATGTTGTCTGGAACAGCACGAGTAAAACACACCGTAAGCTTGTAGAAAGGGTCCAAAATAAGTTCATATCTATCTTCAACCATCGCTTTGGCGATAGTAGTAATTATAACCCTGGATCGCCCTCTTCATTGACGCTATCATGCTTAACTTCCAGGCGGAACAAGGCTGATATTCTCTTCCTCTTCAAAATTATGCACGGCATAGTGTCTTGTGGTGAGCTGCTACAACATGCTCGTCTTTATGTGCCGCAAAAGTGGACCAGGAAACATGATACATTTTGCAACCCCAATTGTCTGCGTGTCTTGTGTCCTGTGTTCCGACTGCAATGCACGTACAATCGGTACTCGGATTACCTTGATATATTTAATGGTTGCCCTACTCTGTTTCGCAAACATGTCTGTGAGTTTGTATTGGCGTAACTACCAACTTTTCTTATTCTGCATTTGTCTTTTATTCTTGAGTTCATGCACCTAAATGACTTTCATTCCGTAACTTCAATATAAGCTATCCTTTCGTTTTTTTTGTATTTCATTTTGTATTTGAGAGATGTATACATTATGTTTCGTGTGTTTCTGTTTCCGTGCGCCAGCACAAAGGCCCCCCCCGGCTGTTCCTGGGCACGCAAATAAATGATTGATTGATTTATTGGTTGATTGATTGATTGATTGATTGATTGATTGATTGATTGATTGATTGATTGAATGATTGATTGATTGATTGATTGATTGATTGATTATTAGTGTGAAGACAAACTAAGACTCCTATTCTTCCTTCTGCGTGACTGTAAACGAGGACTCGTCTCAGCGTCTGGCAGATCCCTCCTTGTGGCCTCAGGATTGTCTTTTTAAACCGTTTCGAGGAAAGCTGCTTCCGGAGATGATACTTACTACCCATGTCGCGTAAGATGACAAAAAAGATAAATAGAACAGACGTCTATTATCAGAATACTCGCGGTCTTCGCACCAAAGCGTCTGAATTTTTTTCAAATTTATTTTATTCAAGTATTCAGGTTATTGTTATTTCCGAAACCTGGCTCTGCGGTGATATTAGCTCTTCGGATTAGTTTCCACCAAACTACCAAATCTTTCGTAAAGATAGGGATTTTGGTGGGGTTAAGCAAAAGGAAGGGGGGGGGGGGTGTTTGTTGCGGTTGACAGTACTTTTCAATGTGTGCGCTGTCAAGAACTGGAGGGCGACCACGAGTCTGTCTGGCTATATATACGACTAGATGGAGGTGAGATGCTTTTACTGGGGGCATTCTATATTCCTCCGGATATGGCTCCTTCATCGTTCAATCAGGTTCTTACATCTATAGAACAAGTATTCGCATCTGACCAAAACCATCAGCATGTTATTCTGGGTTATATCAATATACCTGGTGTGCAATATGATAGCCTTACTCTTCAACACTACAACTATAACGTGCAACAGAAATCCAGAATGCTATCAGACTTCGTAGCCTTTACATCCATGACGCAACCTAATAATATCAAGAATAGCTCCGACAACATCTTAGACCTCTGCTTTTCAAACATTCAGAATGCACGAGTATCGAGGTCACGTATTTCTCTTGTTAAACCCGACAAGTTTCATCCTCCGTTTTTAGTTTGTACTCCAATCTCTTTTCAACGCCGTACTGTCTCGTCGAAGAAAAGCGAATTATCTTGCTACTGTTATGCTCGTGGGGACTTCTTTTGTACATTTGATTGCTCTGCAATTCAAGATCTTCCTGATTGTGATGCAGAGGTCGAGGGGTTCACTGAGGTTGTCAAAAGCGGTATGGACAAGTTTATCCCCAAGTTCAAGCCCAGCCGCTCAAAGTACCCCTATTGGTTCTCCGCAGAACTTCGTACCGCGCTTAAATTAAAGGACCGCGCCCACAGAAAGTCAAAGAGCACTGGACTTGTTAAATGGAAGGAGGAATTTCGCTCTAACCGAAAAATATGTTAAAGTCTATATGAGCGTGACAACCGCACCTATCTAGATTCCGTGGAGAGCAGCATAAATTCCCAGCCTGCAAAATTTTGGAAATATATCCGGGATCGTCAAAACAACTCATGTGATCGCATCAGCCTGGTTAATTCCTCTGGGGAACAGGTGCATGACGTCGCCAACTATTTTACGCAGCAATTTAGCGCTACATATGGCCAGCGCAATGAGACGGTAATGAACCTTTTGTTAAACCATGTACAAGGCCCAAGGCTTATACTATTAGACGAAAAGCTGGTTCTTGAGAGTCTAAAGCGCATGAAACCATCTTTGTCCTGTGGCCCTGACGGAATCCCTCCAGCCATTGTTAAAACCTAAGGCAGTATTTTTCTACATGTTCTAACTTCGATATTGAATAATTGTCTAAAAACAAACGTCTTCCCCCGCACGTGGAAAATCTCTCGAGTGCGTACAATTTTAAAGACAGGCCTGACGTCTGACGCAACAAATTATAGGGCCCTTTCTCTCCTTTGTGCCTGCTCTAAGCTGTTTGAGACAGCGCTTCACAAAGTCTTATCAAGTTCTGTACAAAACGTCCTGATACCTAACCAGCATGGTTTTATATCCGGAAAGTCAATAACAACAAATCTCCCCTGCTTCATAGAGCAGGCCTCTGCAGCAGTTTCAGAGAGAGGCCAGTTGGACTTTGTATACGGCGACCTGACCAAGGCATTCGATGTTGTCGGCCACTCGTTGTTACTTAATAAGCTTTTACTGTCTGGAATTGACGCACCACTCGTGGCATTGTTGTGGAGTTATCTACACAATCGGTTTTGTTATGTGAGTGTTCACGACAGGAAGTCCGCTATTTACAGGACGACAAGTGGTGTCCCCTAGCCTCTGTGTTGGGCCCTCTGTTGTTTTCTATTTTTATAAACGATGTGTCAGCTGCAATCAAGAAGTCTTCGTTCCTAATCTATGCTGACGACATCAAAATATTCAAACGTATTAGGTCTGCTGAGGACTGTGTTTCCCTAAACAAAGATATGTCCTCGTTCTCCTAATGGTGTTCAGAGAATAGAATAAATCTTAATCCAAAGAAAACAAAGGTCATCTCTTATAGCCGAAAAACAAACATCCTTTACTTTCCTCACACTATTGACGGGGGCGCCCTGTCTAGATTTGATGGTATCAGAGACCTTGGAGTGCTCTTTCACAGCGCATTACATTCTCACCCCATGTCGATGAACTTACTCGGCGGGCTCTTCGCTCTCTTGGTGCTGTATGCCGATTTTCACGGGACTTTAGGTCTCCTAATTATTTCCTGAAACTATTCAAAACACTTTGTATTCCTCAACTACAATATACCTCTGTCGTGTGGAATGGAACCTGTCATTCTAACAGCAACCGTATAGAGCGTGTTCAGACCAAATTTCTATCAATATACAGGCATCGTTTTTCCTCTGGGCCTCCCGAGACTGCCTTCGCAGTATCCAGATTCCCATTGCCTGTCTCTCTGAGTTCTCGGCGAAGCCGCATAGATCTTTTTTTTTATATATAAACTGCTTTATGGTGTTATCACATGCCAGGAACTACTTGCACAAGTCAGCCTTCGTGTTTCCCAAAAAACCACAAGGTTTACCTCCCTTTCCATAATGCTACAGCACTCAACACCCATTCCCCCCTCCAAAGAGTGCAGCGTCTCTATAACTGTCACTCTGGGAAACTTGATGTATTTCAACGTCCCCTTCGGGAGGTTTTGACAGGGTTGTTAGCTGTGATGCAATAATTACTCTTCTTTTTTTTTAATTTTTTATATCATTTTTATGGGTGCAATATCTTCATAGTTCTTGTTTCTTGTTTGTAAGTCCTATATATTCGTGACTTTGTGGCTGTAACTGCTTCATCGACTTGTTATATATTACGGTATGCTACTTGCCTTCCATCGCACACGATTTATTGTGCCGCGAGGAGCCACAGTTATGTGTCTGTTACTTTCCATCTTCTGTTGCTGTAACTTCATAAATCAGTTCCTGTATTTTGTTTCATACATTCATCTTTAATTGAAGCTTTGTGTTTTCGCCTATATCTGCGAATATGTTTTTATGTCTGCTTGCTTCACCCAACTGCTGTGACCATTGTTCTACATACTTTTGCCATTGATCCACCATTAGAGTTTCTTAATCGTCTAATTTTGGTTGGAATACCTTTTTATTATCCTTAGGGTTTTAGTGCTCTTTTTTTCTTCGCTCGTTCTTCTCGTTGGCTGTTATATTGTGAGTTTCTGCTGTATATCAGTGCCGCATTTTGTCTTCCTCAGTGCGCCAGAACCAAGGCCTCGGCTGTTCCTGGGCACTCTAGTAAACATTGATTGATTGATTGATTGATTGATTGATTGATTGATTGATTATTATTATTATTATTCACTCTTCTTTTCACCCACCCTTCCGTATAGTTACGCTTATTGTAAGATGTATTCTTGCAATTGACCAGACATTACAGTTTCTATTGATTGTGTAAGGTTGGCTAAAATTACACTATGGTATTTTTATTCTTCTTTGAAGTTATAGTTTCTTCTTATTTTCTTCTCACTCAATGTTCATCGGCCAGCTGTTAATGTAGTTCATTGCTGTCTTATACCTTTTCTCAGCGCCAGGACGAATTGATTGTGTAAAGTCGATTGGATTGCACAAATTTATTCCTAATATTTTTTGCCATTTTTGTAGGTTTTTTTTGCTCACTGAGTGCTTATTAGCAAATTGTTGATGTACTACAGTGCTGCATTTTCCCCGCTGAGTGCTCCAGCACGAAGGTCTCCGCTGTTCCTGGGCACTACAATAAACATTGATTGATTGATTATTATTATTATTGGCAGTCGGTGGCAAAAGTTTGCCACGGACTGACGGCTTCTACTCCTACCGATTTTCCCGGTGGCTTCGCTGTCCGATCAAGCTCGTGACTTTTCTGGACCTGGGTGGCCTGCTGACGCGTACGACACTTTGTCGCTTATTCGGTGGCGCTTTTGTACCTGTCGCTCGCCGGTACCGACCGTTCTGCTTCGTCTGGCGGCAGTCTGCGCAGCAGCTGGAAACCCAGGCTATATGATCATCCTTAAAAGGGCGCGGATCTCGGCGGTGCCTCGCAGTCGGCGGCGAAAGTTTGCCTCGGACTGACGGCTTCTACTCCTACAAGTAGTCAAAGTATTCTGTTCATTTACCCTGTTTTGTTTGCTTTTCGCCGCTGACTGCACTGTGGTACTGTCTTTTTGGGGGTGGTATTCACTATGTAGGACCAGCACAGTTGTATTGTGTGCCATGAACTGATACCGGATGATGGCTAATTTATGAAGTGTTTGGAATGCAACCACTGCTATCAACAAGGCCAAACTTGCTCGGGCATTGCTTCTGGCACTTTTACAACTATGGTCCATACAAAACGAGACACTTGGGTGTGCAAGACGTGTCGTCCAGTTAGGAAGCGTCGTGGTCCATCGTCTCAGTACGATGGTTCTCAAGCCAGGGAGAGTTTTTGCTCCGAACCTGCTTTGCTGTCCAAACTTTGGGAGATGAGGAAAAGTTTAAAATCTCTACCAGAAATGCATGCGAAAGTTGATTCGCTGTACCTCCACAAAACGGAATTTGTAGGGCTGTCTAAGCATGTCCAAGAATTGCAGGAATCGGTGGACTTCACCTCCAAACAGTACGATACCGTACTCGATCAAGTGAAAGCTAACCAGCAGCAAATGTCGAAAGGCGAGGAGGAGACCGATGCTTCGAAAAAGATTGTGTTTGAGCAGGCAATGAAGATACAGCT
The DNA here is from genome assembly GCF_048455015.1 of Haemaphysalis longicornis. NCBI lineage: Eukaryota > Metazoa > Arthropoda > Arachnida > Ixodida > Ixodidae > Haemaphysalis > Haemaphysalis longicornis. The sequence goes on along the minus strand of NW_027526214.1, from coordinate 88,564,544 downwards.
GCTACAGGAAGACCAGAACGAAAGCGAACAGTACAGTCGCAGAGCAAACCTGGAGATCCATGGTTTGCCTTTCAACCAAGATGAAGACTTAAAAGACGACCTTTCAAAACTACCAGTCGCACTGAACTTGCCGAACATCTCTCCATTCTATGCGTTGGCAATTCACAGGCTTCCTTCTAAACGTGACACCGTACCTGTAGTTCTCGTGAGATTCGCGTCACTTTCGGTCAAGGAGTCTTGGTCTGCTGCACGCGGTAAACTCAGGCATTTGCAGCAGTCTGGGGCACTGCCTAAACTGTTTTTCAATGACAACCTGACAAAGTTGACTCGGGATTTGTTCTGGCACGCGAGGACTGCAGCAAACGACAAAGGCTATCTCTTCGCTTGGGTGAAGACGGGAAAAATGTGTGATAAAACGAATGAAGACGCACCACTTCTCCGAATAAGCAAACTGTCCGACATCGCTAAAATACAATAAACTTCATGCCTCTTGCTTCTAAAGAGCTTGCCAACTTCAGCGTCCTACGAGATACGCTTCGCATAACTAAATCAGGCTTGTGTTTTCAATTATTAACATAAATATTCGCAGCCTGCGTAAATACTGGGACGAATTCAAACATATCGCTGAATCGGCATCGGATCTTATAGGTGTGTTTGTTATAACCGAAATAAATATTCCCGAATCCTGTGTTAGTTTGTTCACCTTGCCAAGCTACCGTTCTCACTTTGTAACTCGAACAGACCGCCGAGCGGAGGCATTGCTATTTTTGTTCGCGATCATTTTGAAGTGACTGTAATTGATGCAACCTTCAGTCATGCAGAAGCTCTAGCTATTAGGGTCAAAAATGGTGGGATATTTACGGTACTTTTTCAATTTACCGTCCTCCTTCACACAACTGTTAAAACGTTCGCCGCAGCAGATGAAATATCTTTATTCGGTGACCTAAATATAAATATATTGTGTCCTGCTCAACGTGTTGTTGCTGACTATTTGGGATTGCATTCGTCACACGGTCTTGAGGGTACGGTAATCCTTCCTACGCGTGAAGAAGTGGTAGGTGATAAGCTGGTTACATCGTGCTTGGATCATATCTTTATCAGGGCCGAAAGCTTTTCTCTTGCTTCCTACGTCATCACTAAAAAATTAGCTGATCATTATTTGGTGGCCTGTCGCCTTTCGGCCTACTCTGTTTTGTCTAGAGCATATACGGTGGAAGGGAGTTCAGACAACGAAATTCGTTTTTTGTTCATAAACAAAAATAAGTTTGATGGTTTGCTAGCTGATTTCACTTGGTTGGCGTTAATGCTAGACGGTTCCCCTGATACGGTTTGTGAACACTTAGGCGAACAACTGAAAACTTTCGAACATTCCAGCACGGTTTTTGTGTTCAAAAAGCGCCGTAAGAATTGCTGCTGGATAACTTCCGAGGTTTTGCAGGCTATCTCGTACAGAGATTGGTTGTGGAAATGGGTTAAGCGGTCACCTGGAGACCATGACTTGCGTAAAAATTATAAAACCGCACGTAATAGGGTCGTCGCCCTCTTACGAGCGGCCGAGCGCCGGTAGTGCCTTAAACAATTTAATCAACATTCAAAGAATCCCAGGAAGACCTGGTCTCTTGTGAACGCTTTACGCGGTAATGTGAGTAATATCTGTTTCATTTTTTCATCGTTCCATGATGATTCTATTGATGTAGCAAAAGCGTTGATTCGTGCTTTTAAAACGTACCGGAACCCTCAGAGCTTTCTGGTGGGCCCTGCACACTTAAACACTCCATTTCCTCGTCAGCATTTTTACCTCGTTTACCAAATCTGACCTCAATACCATCGTGTTCAACTTTCGTTTGAATAAGCCTGCCAGTTCGGATGGTATGTCTATTGATACACTTCGCAGAAATTTCGAGACTTTAGCTGATGTCGTTCTTTTCATTTTGAGTGGCTTCATAAAAGGTGCAGATATTTCTATGGATTTAAAAGCTGCTATTTTACGTCCTGTTCACACAGCAGGTCTGAAAGTTTATGTAAATGTATATTGCCCATTTCTAAACTGCCCATCCTGTCTCAAATATTAGACAAATTTCTTTTGATAACGATGTCCTCGTTTCTTGGAAACTTTTTGTGATTTGGCCTCTGCAGTTTGGCTTCATTGCCGGACGTGGAAATATCACAGTGTTGGAAGAATTTGCGGGTGAACTGTACTCCGCTTTTTAAAGTAATCTGTTCGCCTGTGCTTTATTTTTAAACTTAAAAAGCGTTTGATTCCGTTTGCCATAAAATATTGTTAAGAAAACGTAAGAAAGAAATATTCTTAAGAACCAGGTTTTCGTGGGCCGTTTTACGATCTACTAAATCAATAAGTATGCGGTCTATTTCAGGTTGTTGCTACGGACAACGGTCTAGAATTCAGCCGTCTGCCTTTATCAACCGGTGTACCAGACGGTTCAATTTTATCTCCACTCCTCCTAATTATTTACATGAATGATTTTTCTTCGGCAATTGATAAATGTAAAGTATTTCAATACGCCGATAATACGGTTTTATTCTCAAAACACCTCAATTATGAAAGAGCGGTCAATACTTTTCAAAGTGACATAAGAAACGTAGTACGTTGGTTTCCTCAAAGTCGCATTACCATAAATTCTAACAAAACTAAAATGATTTGCTTTCGGAATTCATTGAAAACTACACTGATAAATATTGCTGTATATTTACATGATCATCCCCATCCTTGCCAAAGTAATGTGGTTGAATATGTTGAATATGTCAAGTATTTAAGAATTTTTTTGACTGTGCACTGACGTGGCAACACCATTTATCGTATGTCTTTGAAAAACTTCGTAGGATGGCTTGTGTACTATGTAATATGAAAAGTTTTGTTCCCGTGCATGTTAAGAAAAGTATCGCGCGCGCACTCTCCATACAGTGTTTTAAGATATGGCATCACCATTTTCGGGTGCTGTTCTTCACGTTGGAAACCTCGAGTTGATTCTGTTCTGAAAAACATTTTAATATCTATAGCCTATTTTTCTCCTAAGTGCAATTCCACAGACATTTTCAAAGCGTTGTATTTGCCTTCATTTGATAATGTCGTTGTTCGAACTTTAGTAACGACTCACTTTTGGGAGTCTGAATTTAAGGTAAAAACAAGCCTGTTGGAGTTTTGCGAACTCAGCCTCGTTTTGTTGTTCCTCGTTAGCGTACTAGGTACGGTATGGCACGAAGATGTGTTTATGTAGCAAAAATATTTATTGAGTTGCCGGATGAAATTTTTTTGACCTCTTCAAAAAGGCAACTTAAAAAAGTTTTCAAAGATTACATGGTACAGTTTCCTGATTGTTTGTAAATTTCGCATATCTCATTTACCCCCCTCCCCCCTTTCCAAGTTGGTACAGTACTCAACACCCATTCCCCCCTCGAAAGAGTGCAGCGTACCTATAACTGTCCCTCTGGAAAACTTCATATACTTCAACGTCCTCTTCGGGAGTTTTTGACTGTGTAGTTAGCATCGATACAATATAACTCTTTTTTTGTACAGTTTTTGTGTCCTGTGTGTGCAATGTCATCATAGTTCTTGTTTCTTGTTTGTAAGTCCTGTATATTCGTAACTTTGTGGCTCTAATTGCTTCATTGACTTGTCATATATTACGGTATGCTACTTGCCTTCCATCGCACCCGATTTATTGTGCCGCGAGGAGCCACAGTGATGTGTCTTGTACTTTTCATCTTCTGTTGCTGTAATGTCATAAATCAGTTCCTGTATTTTGTCGCATACATTCAGGTTTAATTGAAGCTTCGTGTTTTCGCGTATATCTGCGAATATGTATTTGTCTGATTGCTTCACCCAACTTGTGTGAATATTTTTTCGCATACTTGTAGCATTGATCCACCATTAGAGTTTTTCAATCGTATAATTTTGGTTGGAATACCTTTTTATTATCCTTTGGGTTTATTTTTATTGCTTTTTTTCCTTGCTCGTCCTTTCTCGTTGACTGTTTTTATTGTAAGCTTATGATGTCTATTAGATTAGCATTTTGTTTTCCTCAGTGCGCCAGAACCAAGGCCTCGGCTTTTCCTGGGCACTCTAGTAAACATTGATTAATTGATTGATTATTATTACATGAATTGTGAAAAATTTGTTTTCTCTTTTATCTTATTCGTTGTCAAAGTGTTATTTCCTTTTACTTTTTCCCTTTTTTTCACTTGTATCCATCGGTGTGCCAGCACCAAGTCCTCACGGCTGTTCCTGGGCACAATAAATATACATGATTGAAAATTATTATTATTCATTGATCGATCGTATATTATTATGTTATAATATATTAATATTAAAATAATCAATGATTCAATCAATCAATCATGTTTATTTACGTGCCCAGGATCAGCCAGAGGCCTGAGTGCTGGCGCACGGATAGTTACATGAAAACAAAATACAAGAAACATATAGCAAGAAACAAACAAGCGACAAGATACACACAAAGTTAAGTAGTGAAAATTACAGAAATAAAGCACAGGCGGAGCCTGGGTACAGGTAAAAAATAAAAAAAAAGATGCCTATGTTGCTCTGCCTGTCGTAAAGGCCACACGACAGGCAGAGCAACAAAGTTTGACAGTAATACAACAAAAACATTCCAAGAAAAACAATTATTAATAATAATAATAATATTATTACTATTATTATTACGTTTCACACCAGTCCCAAAGAGTCTGCATGAGCTTGTTGTGGAACAGCAATGAAAAAAAATTCAAGCGGAAAAAGACGGAAGCGTCTCCCGCTGTAGCAAAAAAGGCCCAGCCGTAAAAAGTTGCTACCAATTTTTATCTGCATCTTGGGTGTAACAAAACGCGACACTGGATGACTGAATAATACTATAACAAGGAGCCGAAGTGGAACGGGAAGCGTTTCTATGGAGATCGAGAGAATTGAATAGCCTTTGTAACACGTTCCCGATTTTATTATATTTGAAGTTATTATATTTGAAGTTATTGCCTATTTTATTCTTAAAAAAAACTCGCTGCCAGAAGTGCATATAAATTTTTTTAACCGAGCGAGTAAAGAAGAGCGCCTGATGTGCCCTTAAAAATGTGTTTGCCATAATAAATAGTCGTCGTTCTGTACGTGTTATTTCTGAACACCGGCTAATAAGCTGTCATCGCCTACGAGTACTGACTGCATGTAAGCAGTACTGTGAAACCGCAATGTACTGATGTACATGGAGGCCTGCCGAAGGTTCAGCCGAGAACCCTCACAATGAAGTTTTTATTTTAAATTTCTAGAAACTTTTTACGATGATTTATTCACTTATTCACTATATTTTAATAATTCTTGTAGGAACTTGAAGTGAGAGGGGCGAAAAAAGCAAAAAAAAAACACAAATTGAACAGAAGCAACATTATATTAAACAATACAATGTAGTTTATACAATGTAACTAACAGCAGCAGTACCATGGAAGAAGCGTACTTTAGTTACAATAATGGTGTGTCGCACAAGGGTGTTGAAAGGCGAGCGTGCCAACAAGAAAAAGAGCAAACAGCATATGCACTCCAGGCAGGGTAGTGTTAACTCCATTGAAAACAGCAAAAATGCGGCAAAGCACATGGGCTCATATATAAATACACGTTTTATGGTGAATAACACTGGTACACTTGGTTGCGGAATTGTATAGTGAGCGATTGAAATTGTTGTGTCTGAAAGATAGTTCCACAATGTTAGCGCTGTGGGCAGTGTCGATAATTTAAATGCTTGGGTGTAGCCATAAATACGTTTGAAACGCTGCGCATTGTTCGACAATTTTGGACGTGCGTGCGGTGGCTTCGAAAGGAAGTGGTGAAATATAACAGGAGTTTACATACTGGTCAGGTAAACAAATGATAGCAACGAAACGGCGTATGTCTAAGGGTTCGAGAGTGGAATCATTTTTTATTTATGTTGCGCTTTGATGACGGAGCCCTTTCGAGACACGTAACGTGCAGCACGGTTTTGGATTACTTCAATCACAGAAGAACAATAGTTAAGGCGGCTCGACAGATAGCAAATAAAATTGCCGGCGAATGTAAATTACGGAAGCCAGCTTATGCACGGTTGCCGCGCAGTGCAAACGTGCATAAGCTAATAACGCGCATAAGCATAAGCTGTGCCTAATGTGCGGCACAGTTTGCCGCTCATTAGGGCATAAGAATCCCAGTGATCTGGAGGCTTTGGAACAAACTTGTGCACGGACGAGGAAGATTTTTTGTGAGATGCACGCTGAGATGCTGATATGATAAAGCTAGGCTGACAGGTAGGTTGTTTAATACATGTTTAATTGATGGAACCGTTACGATCTTCACTGAACAATGGAGGCATGCATTTCGACAGGCATAAGTCATAATTGTCTCCAATGAACAATAGCGTTCAGGTCATTTTCGGAAGCTATGTGATCTACTGATTAAGGGATGGTGTGGTATATAACACAGTAGTTTAAAAAAACGCGCATTCCAGGGGGTATAATATTTGTTAAGTGGTTTGTATGAATAAAAAATAACAGGGGCCCAGGATTTCTTCTCTGAGGAACACCAAAATTTACAAGACAACGGGTGGTAAAAAATGATTTACGACTGTGAAATATTGGTGAAAACAAAGCAAGGTAAAGGTACCGATCCAAGTAAAGATGGAGAATTTAGTCTATGGGCTGTCAATTTTGATGATAATCGACTTTAGGCGACTACATCAAATGCTTTTGAGAAATCGACAGAAATACAACCAGATGGCTGATTGGTATTCATGCTAAAGTGTGAGTCGGTAGTAAATTCTAGTAAGTGTGTATCACAAGAAAAGTATTTCCTGAACCCACACTGATCAGGGCACAATATAAAGATTAATTTCTAGATGACGGAAAATATGAGACGCAATTATGTATTTAAGCACATTGCAAAAACTACATCTGAGGGCTATGCGACGATAATTATGGGGCGCCTGCTTGTTTCGGCTTTGAAACACGGCACTATTTAAATATCTTCGAATCTGCCGGTGGCTTTTCTGACTATAGGTTTTGTAAAATAAATAGCATATCTTACTGCAGAGTATTGAAGTGTTTTGCAATAGTTTTGAATTGATGTCTGTACCGACGGATGAGGAGACCTTTAGGTTAGCAATGACAAGTGAAATGCCTTTAACCGTAATGGTAGCTGGGTCCACACAGCGGAAGCCCACGTCAGGTGCAAATGGTGCTTTGGAATGGTCTGCCACGGTAACGACCTAACAAAAAATGAAACATAGCGAGCCGCTAGAAATCCGACACTGGTGCTTGGTTAGCGTCGAGTAATGAAATGCGATGAGAGTCACTGGTCAGAGTAAACAGTCCACCATAACTTTCTAGGATTCGTCTAGAGGAGATGGGTCATGCCACTGGATTATTACTTTTTGTAGCATCGCATATTGAACGGGCATACGTTTTCTGGAATTTTTTGGATTTTAAAAACGCTGAGGGATTAAAACCTTTTTTGTTGCCCCGTATAACTACTTGTTTTCGGTTTAGAAGACAACCTAATGATGGATTAAACCAAGGATCGGTCTTTTCGTTTGTAATAATATCAACAGAAAGTAGAAGTCGGTGAAATTAGCCAGATATTTTCTATACAGTATAAAATTTTCTTCGATTGTGCTGTGAGTAAAATTCGGCAAAAGTTTCTGGGCAGGAGATGGGACATACCAGACAAGATGGCTACGGCCCTGTAGTTCCCAGGATCGTCATCGGCACCGTTCTTATGTATAGGGCGTACTACGAAAATCTTCATTTGTTTCTGGAATACTCCCGGTCGTTCAGATGCCGTTAGGTATCCAAAAAACCGACATGCCTTATCTCTATGTGTGCAATTTTATATCTCGTGGTCGGATCTGATCGTATCTGGCTGGTTTCGTAGTTCAAATCGCATCCACAATACTGTGGAGCTCTCCCACGCTCATGTCTGTGAGAAAGGGTGACTCAACAATGCTGGGCACATTGGTAATTTATATTCAGCGACCCTTATTCTTTCATTAAAACGTACGGTGCTACCAATAAACACCGAATTAAATGCGTCACACAATGAGGTCATCTGGCAAGAATCTCCGAAACCTTTGCGAATTGCTGAGTCAGTTCACCAATTACTGTTGCTGCCCTATAGGCTAGTTTAGCCGCAGCTATGTTTTCTTCATGTTTCCCTTGGCCCTATTTATTTTTAAGAAAACTTTGTCTCTTTGCTAGTCGGAGCTTCGCAGTAACTTTATTTCTGAGTACGCAAAATTTCTCTTTTAACGCCCGTCGACTGGCTGCTGTTTTAACTTTTTCCGTGGTTCTTCTGTAAACTGACACAGTGCGAGGATAAGACCATCGATCCACTTATTTTCCCGTTTCCTTTGTTTACCTTCAACAGTCATTTCGGAGTTTTATAAAATGTCTGTAGGTGCCCAAATATTACGTCGTACATTTATAAGTCATCAGTTGACACCATATCGTTCCAGTCAAACTGGCGCACCTTCTGAGGGAATGCTTTATTGTCAATGAATCTTTGTTGTTTACAAGATTCTTGTTATTTACACTAACAAGTACCCGAAATATCTGTAGTGTAACGTAAAAATGATCAGCTAATTCGTTAGACATAATAGCCGGCAGAAAAATAAATATTTTGTGCGGGTAAGAATATGGGCTATAGAAGATTTTGTAATTTTATCTTTTAAATGGTCTCCTCGCGTTATTGCACATGTTGTGGTTTCCACGCAAAACAGCGACAAAATATGTAAATCGCTGACACCGGTTTTGAAAAGGTTAGGAATATCTATGTGTAAATATTCAGCAATAGTAAGGTTTCTTGCGTAATCAAACTTTTTCAACCTAAATTAAATCTCTGAAAGTTCATAAATCATGCTTTTTTGCGGTCGGTAAATTTCCCAAACAACAAATGTATTGTGGTTGCTGAAAATTTCCACTGCCCTACGTTCTGCCGTCAAAAAATTAAAGTGCAATTTGTTTTGCTTTACAAATATTTCTCACAAATACAAGTAGCCCAGCACCTCTTCTGTTCTCACGGCCCACGAAAAATGAAGTATAACGTGGAAGACTGTAGGTATTACACATATCGCGGTTCACACCAATCTCGGTCAAACATTTGCACATCAACTTCTGTATTTACCACCGCAATGTGTATAAGCAATTCATTTGAGTGCTTTCAATGCTACGGATATTTACATGGGTTATCTGCAGGTGTGCCAGTATATTTTCTTCTTCGATGCACTCCTTACTGTAACGACGCCATTGTTCAAAATTATAGAATACTTTTGTGCTCATTTCAATTGGTGTAAGTCACCTTCCGATTTATTCCAGATTTTAGGCGCACCTTTTTTCATTGGCAAGCACTTTTTTGTTGCGTGTCCAGACAAAAATATTTTTTTACGAGCTTTCATCTTAGTAGCCCAAAGCAACTGCTTGGCATAATGCGGTAAATTTTCAATAATGAAAATTCTTTCATCTCCCAGCGTGGTTCTTTTGGCGCAACCTTTTACCACGATCATCTCTTTTCCAAAAGAGCACGATATTGGGCGGGATATTTTCTTCTTTTGCTGTTAGCCTATGCGCAGCTGAGACTTCAGCAGAATAGAAAGTTGGGCGAGTTGGTAGGTCGACATGATGTAAAAACAGCGTGGTAGGACGAAATACCAGAGGAAGAAGTACGCCTGCCTGGTTCCTTTCCTCGTGTATTTCGTTCTACCGCGCTGTTTTTACATCATGCAGTTGATACGGCCTCGACAGTGCGCATGGGCAGTTGAAGTTTGCCCGCAATTTCCGTCAGGAAGTTCATGAGGTTTTCTTCATCTTTTACCAGAACACATTGCACTTAGATGTTTTTTTCATCGTGAATACGGTACTGCATCCATTAAAGCCATTCTGATTTGTTTAAATTCACTATCTTTGTTTCAAACGTAAACTTGAAGTTCTCGAACGCCAAGTTAGTTCTCAGGATGCCATTGCTACCTTTTCTAGGCGGCCAAAAATTTTGTCCTACTTTTCTTCAAGCAACCCGACTGACTTCTCAATACGTTCCAAAGTTATTGTTTGATCGTCCACAGTTTTTTGGATTTCTTCTTTTCGTGCATTTTGAGAGCAAAGTTCTTTTTAAATTCCCTCAATTTTTATAATCACCTGAGCTAGATTTTCTAGAGATTTGGGGCCCTCTTTAGTAAGAAAGTCCAATGCGTCAACGTGTGTTTAGATAGTCTGCTTCGTTTGGTAGGAGCCCTTGGCTTCGGACTGTCGCTTAGCATGAATGTGGCAGGTAAACCATGTCTATGCATTACTTTCATCGTTAATCATTTCCTTCAACACAGCTTTTCCTATTCCGCAACATTGCGAGCAGTGGAAGTAGGCCGAGCCAACAGCGATATGCCCAGGGCAAGCAAGAAAGAGCGAGTCATCAGCAGACATACTAAACCCACACAAGCCAGCGGTGCGAGTGCAACTATATTAGGAATCTGCAAATCCACACCCACCTTTAAAAGTGAGGAACCTAGTTACGCGTGTCCGACCGGCCGATATGATCCGTCGGTCTGCAGAGTCGATGTCGGAGCGGGGCTATATAGCATGGAATGCAGCTGCTGCAATCACATGAACGGGAAGGGCGCTCTGTCTTCCGCCGCACTGCGCATGCTCAAGGAAAGCCCCTCATCGGTCAGCACGTAGTCTTTGGCGCTCTGTCGCCTTCATAACTTTAATAGTGAGGAACCAAGTTACACGCGTTCGTACGACAAATATGCCCCGCCGGTCTGGTGCATATCGGGATATATCTGCAATTTATTTTATCCGTAGAGATTTTTGTTGTGGCTGACGCGTATTCAACTTCCCTCGCAGGCCTGCCTGGAAACCGTTACTGGCCGATGCACCATTAAGAATTCCATATCAAAACAATATCCTTTCAAGCAACACCGAGGATGTTGGTGCACACGCTGTCCAAATAATTTCCTGCCTTAAGTGTAAAATATAGGTTTCAGACAGCGAAGAAGAAGAAGAAAAACTTTAGAAAGTCTTACGAAACGTAGAACAGGGTGAACTGGTGGGGGCACTAGCTGCTTTTAAATCTGAGCAGCAATGTGAATATTATATATTAAAAAAGACGTTCAATGGAGTTGTTTCAAGGCATCTCTAACAGAGGTCGTGGAACACCTCCATTAGATGTCGTGGAAGGCCTTCAAGAAAAGCAACAGTGCGGCTTTGAATGTATTGGCCAGGTATGCAGAAATAGATAGAAAATCTTATTGCGAAGTGAGCTTGCAATTGCGAAGGGATGTTTGTAACTCAAATATGTACCAACTGGCCTGCCTACAATCTGTGATGCAATCTGGGAAGCTCGAGCTTGCTCATGGTGTACTGCATGAAGTAGTATTCAACAGCCTTGCTGCACGTTCCTTGGAAAAGTTCTGGATTACATCTGTGCGACTATGCAGAGCTCCTAAGCAGTGGCATTTTGAGGATCAATGAAAATTTCTGGATGAAAAACACCTAAACTAAGCGTCCAGGTATTGCCTATTCAAAAACCTTGAAAATATGTTCGCGAAGCATGAGATCACACTAGAGGTATATAAACATGAGTTTTGAATTCCTTCCAATATTGTTTGAAGCTTTTCGCGGGTGTTTAGCTTCTCACACGTTATTTCCAGTACTTGCACCCGAGAGTCAACCGACTGGAACAAGGTGGGTACAATTCGTAAAATGTTTTCTGAAGGATACTGAGCACGCCACCGAAGCATTCTAAGTGACTCTTCAGAAATGCCCTCTTGCCTCCGGAGGACAGCCAAAGCACGGCCGAACTGCTGACCTGGAGGTCCCTAGTAGCACGCTTACAGGCCTATGCGGCTAAGCCTGCGCAGGCGTAAAGAAACATCAGCAAAATCCCAAGGAGAAAAGCTCAGTTTCAGGAATGCCCAAGTAGGACACCGAGTTCATTCTAAATGACCCAAATTGTAACGTAAATTCCACAATTCACTGTTCCATTTATACACTGTTTCACATTCTCGGGAGAGAATATATATACGCCTAAGGCGAAAGGGGCTCCATATCCTCGAATCAAACCTTAAGTTCGTACCGCGAGACATAGATAAGGAGGAGAACCACAACAGCCAAACTCAACCTGAGCAAGCATGGACGACATTGGGAAGGTGGCGCGACATCTTTATCTTTCATCACCCATTGTTCAACAGCGGAATGTGATACAGGCCAAAGTACATGAAAATGTTGAAAATATGTAATCGGCGAAGGGTAAATGGGACGAGCTACGATACGGGAAAGCGGGGCGAAAAAATTCTCGCCTCAACAGCTTCCCTTCAAATTGCAAAACCGTTCGAAGCGCAAACCATCAACGAGGGACGACGAGAAAGCAGAGGGACAAGCGCTACTTCCTACTAAGATATCTTATAAAAAGGAGACATATATACACACAGAAATCATGCACACACCGGTACATTCTTGAGGTCACGCCGCACACACCCAAGATACGCATGATAAAATCAAAATAACGATAAAAACAACGATAAAACAAAATAACAAAAACAAAAAAACTGCTTTTTGACATCAGTATGTGCGATACGCGTATACAGGTTCATACGTCCAGATACGAAAGTTTCGTTCATGATAGTGCGACAGATGGCTTGCTCATGCAATCATCCCCTCCGAGGCGGGCGATTTCAGAAGCTTCGATAACTTTTTCTTGTAAACTGGTTGTGATGTCTTGCTATGGTTATAGTGTAATTGAATTCAGGTTTTCATTTTGTTACAATCTCGGCAGTGCGTACTAAGGTGCCCCATGTTTCCACGCTCTACTTTCCATTTGTAATACCGCAGTCGATCATTTAAACACCGGGATGTCTGGCCTACGTATTTATGACCACAGGAGAGGGGAATTACATACACCACGATTTCGGTACACGCAGTGAACTTGTTCTTGTGTTTAACCTTGCAGGTCCTTTTCTGCTTTTGTCCTGGGGAAGTTTCTTTACAAAGCTTTGAAAGCTTTCCAGGAGCGGAAAAAACTTCCTTCACGTTTCTGCAGGCACCGATCTGCTTGAGCCAATGGAAAGGTGGTGTAGTTACGGAAGAACTGCGGTTTTATTCCCGGCCTAGTCGCTCACGTCAACTTCGGGTGGTTCGTTTCTGAGGGAACGTTTGACGTCTCGCAGGAGCCTATTTGCCACAGAGGTACCAAGGGTGTGTGGAGCATATACATTGTGAAAGGAGCAACTGGGCCAGAACAATGGCCGGGGGTAAGGTGTAAGAAGCAGTGGGGAACAATCGTTTTCGCAAGCCATTAAAAAAACGCATTCCTTGGTTCGAATGGAGTCTATGCTGTTTCTCTATACAATTCTACATCATCGCCGTCGATGGCAACATCATTTCGTAGTGTTTCATAGTGCTGTATTTGGCTTTCGGTTATGGCTGAGGTAAAGTTTACTACATCTTTGTATTTTTCATCATTAGGAGGGTAAATTGTGGACTTTGATTTAACTCGGGTACAGCGAAGAAACTTTACTTTTTTCATACTATTTTGTTAAAGGGGCTTATCTACTGAAGAAAACTAGTTCACGTGTTTCTTCAGTTTCTGCATTGTATTTGTAAAACTGGGGAAATTGTTTGTTTGTTTTTGACAGGTTTGAAACGTTACGACTACTCTTCTTGCTTCAAGTAAAGAATGCTGCTCATATCTCATCGAGTGGTGGTCAATGTTCACGGTTGCAATAGAAGATAAGTACTCGAAACATCTTTTCTGAAGTACCTCACGAAAGTGAACGAACCAAAATAATATTTTGTTATTATTAAAAACTAAATTTGGGGCACATCTATCTCTTTTCTTCAGTATGCTCACGCAAGTTTCTAAATTATATTCGATATATATGGTTTTAAATGGAGCCCACCACGAGGGTTGTTTTATATTGTTAGGTATTTGAAAAAATAGCGTGGATATATACAGGAACTCTTACTTTCAGATTGCTTAAAATTTCTCGCATGGGCATGGCAGCCCAAATTATTTTGGGAGGCATTTTTGGTTTAGAAACGCCCAAAGAATTATTATTTAATTACATATACTGCAGAGCCATAACTGATACTCTCCAGTTTGAATTTTTGAATCTCTTATCATATATATTTATTACTATTATAAAGTTTCATATTTATTCATCCGAATTATAATGATCATGCCAATTTTAATGATCATACCATTTGTCGTTTGATCGCCGAAAGCCAACTCCAGGTAAAAGGAGACAAAAAATATGGACACAAAGAAAACGTATCGTTTATTGTAATAAAAATGTTTCTGGCAAATGTAAGGTATGCGGTTTTTAAAGAGCTAAATCTCCGGTTTATATGGGCCAAGCTATAGGTAAGCGTCTTCTGATCGCCTTTTTTCGACACTGGTGCTCCCACTGCAACTCTGCCAATGCAGGGCGACCGGATCAATGCAGCCATCTTTGTGTGGACCCAGATTAAATAGCGAACGTGCATCCGCACCGAAATCTGGGCATAGACAAGCAGCGATGGAGCGTACGTGGCTCCGACCGGTCTTTTTGATTACACAGCTGCTGGTAATCTTCTGCTCGTGGGCTGCCTCGGAAGCGATACCACCTGGCTGATACCACTACAACCCCTGAAATCTCGTTCTTCGGTGCCGTTGTTGTAGCTGCGACACGGTCCGGCAGCGCCTTTATCGCCTTCGTCGACACTGGTGCACCCACTACAACTCTGCCACTGCAGGGCGACCGGATCAACGCAGCCATCATCGTGTCGACCTAGCTTAAATGGCGAGCGTGCATCCGCACCGACCACTTGGCATGGTCAAGCAAGGATGGAGCGAACGTGGCTCAGACCGTTCATTTTGATTACACAGGTTAGTCCTTTATTTTTCCTCAATTCGAAGCGCACTAGTAACAAGTGTTTCCTGCTTATCCCATGCTCAAATACGCTCTTATTGTTGGCTTGTAGTTGTGTTCGTGCGACCAAGTTGCTACCTATGTGTTGTTATGTGGAGCAAAATCCCGGCCCTCCAAGCGATAGTCCCGATGAATGAAAAGGGACACACAATAACGCGCTATCCGCCATAAACTCCCTCGGTTGAACGATGGAATCAAGGCACCTAGCAGTGATTTCCTCCGTGAATCAAGTTAGGGCTAGCCAAAAACAGCATGAAAAACGAGTCCCAAATATTAACACCAGGCTAGCGACTGTCAAGTTAAAAGTAACGTCGTTGGGCCGCCTTCCTGCTCCAACCGACATTCAACGCCTTGTTGCAGAAGCTGTTAGTAGCGAGAATGCCGCCATTCAGTTCCGCTTGGATGATCACGAGGATAGGTGTCGACGGGGTAAGGTTATTTTTCATGGAATAACTGACACGCTCGCCGAGACATGGTCCCAAACAGAAAACAAAGTGCGGGCTCTTCTCGCGAATACATTTTCGCTAGAGCTGAATGACGAAGGAATCGCGCGAGCACATAGGCTAGGTGGTTACGTCGTGAACAAGTGCCGTCCTGTGGTTGTTAATTTTGCTGCGTTCAAAGTAGGGATCATGTTCTGTCCCAGCGATCCAAACTGAAAGTCAGTGGTGTAACCTTGCAAGAGTAGTTTTGCAAATCGACAAGGCTTTCATGAAAAAGCTCCGTGAGCTTGGTAACTCGAGTTGACGGAAGTTTGACCTAAAATACAACTAACTTTACATTACCAAAAGGTGTTATGTATAGGTTGCACAAGGTGACAGTGTATGTAAAGTGACACTCTTGAACATGCCCGGAACCAAGGGCGATGTCGCATTCTCGTCTGCGTCTGATTCTAATGCATGCGCTTCTGACGCTGTACCACCCTCATCATTGTCCTAGGAAACTTCAGCTGTTCAGGCACGACGAGAACATGACTATTCATTTTTTTTCACCAACCTCAGAAGTATTGTAAATGAACGTAATTCTTTGTCTGCCTTGATAGATACTTGCTTAACCGACGTAGTCATACTAACGTGACCTTCCAGTAAACTGGCCAACAGCGAGTTCTTTATTTGCAAAAAAGGCTACGTGTACAGACGTGACCGATGCGAGTGTATCGGTGGAGGAACCCTGATTGCTGTATAAAATGACCTAGTATCATATTCCATCCCTATCACCGTTCCCGCCTCTTTAGAACTCGTCTCAGTTAGCATCAGTGTGAACCACAGAGACGTGGTGTTCTGCGTATGTTATCGTGCACCCAACGCCGCAGATACCTTTTCTGCTGACCTATTTGATTGTTTGAACAAAATTACTATCAGGTATCCTAGCGCCCCAATTTTTTGGGAGAATTTAATTTTCCAAAAATCTCGTGGGAGGATCAGCCTGTAGTAACCTGTGGTTCCTCGGAATTTCTAGTATTTCTTGACTTGTGTACATCATTTTATCTGGCACAAATTGTAAAAACACCTGCCCGCGTAAACACTTCCTATGCCAATGTACTATACCTAATATTGACTACGGTACCTGATTTAATTTCTTCCCTAACTGTTTTGCCAGGCTTAAGCGACCACGCGGTTCTACACTTCAGCATTCCTTCCGCTCTACCCCGTCCGCTTATGTGTTACAAAACAATTAGAGACTACAGTAAGGCTGATTTTGACGCAATTCACTCGGAGCTTGCGAACTTTGCCGACTCATATTTTGCACAATTCTTGGAGCGTAGCATTGAAGATAATTGGTGCTTATTCAAAGATATTGTTAAAGCACTAACAGAAATATATCTCATTGCGTCGGTTGGCACAGCTTATGTCACCGTGGTTCAACCCAACGCTGAAACGCCTTATTAATAAAAAAGCGCATCTTTCGCAGCTACAAGCGTTCCAGGTCGCGCAACAAACTATCATCTTATCTCTCGGCATCTTAACTCCTCGAACATATAATCTATACAAACCTGATTAGTTTCCTCTAATAAAATTCCTTTTTTTCACCATACCAACAGGGATTTCGTAAATATCAATTCTGTGAGACTCAACTGATAGCCTTTACCAATGACCTATTTACTGCATTAGATCACTCATTGCTCATTCACAGCATCTTCATCAATTTTGCGAAAGCTTTTGACACCGCACCCCATCAAATTCTTCTCTTTAAGCTCAGCAAACATAACCTAGACGCGAGCATGCTTAAATGAATTGAATATTTCCTACGTAACCGTACCCATATGTCAGTGTTAATTGTTACCAATCCGACCTTCACTCAGTGACTTCCCGTGTGCCACAGGGTGCAGTTTTAGCCCCTCTCCATTTTCTCATATATATTAATGATCTTCCTCAATCTGTTTCTTCTTCCATACGGCTGTTTGCTGATGATGGCGTAATATATAGACAAATTACTAACCAATCCGATGTCTATGGCCTGCAATCTGACCTTAACAACATCTCTGTATGGTGAGACCGCTGGATGAAGCACCTTAATACTCCCAAATCCAAATCAATGGGAATTTCACGGAAGACTAATCTTCACGACCCCGCTTATTTTCCGAATGACTTGCCTTTATCCCCCCTGAAGAGTTACAAATACTTTGGTTTCTACATTTTTAATGCCTCACCTGGCACACTCAAATTCAGCACATAACCAGCAATGCCAACTGGATGCTTGGTTAATTAGTCGAAACTTTTCTCTCGCACCTACCACACTAAAACTGTTGCTTTATAAAACGCTCGTGCGGTCAAAAAAAGAATACGCGTCATCAGTTTCGGATACACAAACTAACAGGCTGATTTCCACACTCGAATCACTCCAGAATCGCACAGCGTGAATTATACTTTCATATCATTGCCGTCTTGCTAGTGCCACGCTAATGAAATCCTGATTACATCTTGAGGGGCGCTGCGAGCGTTCGGAGCGAGCGGACGTGCTTCGCATCGGCTCCGTCGATGAGGCCAATTTTGGGAAGACCATTCGACCCCACCCGTCCAAAACGGTACTATCGGTTTCGGCTTGACACCCGGAGCACGTAGAGCCCAAATTTTGGTGAGTCCGCCCATTTTTGCGGATTTTACGCCTGTTTTGCGCCGGACAACGTGGCGAGCCAGCTAGGTCTAACCGGCCAGCTAAGCTTAGCGACGGCTTCGGCCGCATCGAACAGCGCCGGCGGCCCCGCTTCGTGCGAAATGTCGGCGTCGGGTAGCTCAGCAATAGATACGAGCCCGGCCCGGGACCAGCAGCCCATTTTGGACCACAGCTCGGGACGCACGGTGGTTGCCGTCCCCGGAACGTCGATCGACGAGACCCCGGAGAACATCGCCGGTTAAGTGGTCGCCACTCAGCGAGGCAAGAAGGCCACTCCGATAAACGCCGAGACTCCGCAGCAAGTTTCAGCACCCCAGCCCGGTAAGAAGGCAGCCCAGCCAACCCGGGCCCAGATTATCAAGAAAGTCAACGCGAACTTCGCGAAGACGGCACGCATGCCTCACGTGCCACGTGGCGAATGCAAGGTGATAGTCAGGCGCCGCGGGGGACTGCTGGTGGGCAAGATTATGATGCCGGAGCTCGTGCAGGCGATTGCGGGTACGGCGAGAATAAGTCTCGAAGACATACAGAGGGACACGATCTGTCCAAACGTCGCTCAAAACGTTATCGTGATCAGCACGCCGGACGGCGAGAGAGTCAGCCGCTACGCGGCCATTCATGCACTCATGATTGGAAATCAAGCATACGAAGTGTGCGCTTACGCGGCGGCACCCTAAAATACGGTGAAGGGCGTAATCAGAGGCATCCCGCTCAGCGAAACGTCCGAAATGATCCGAGCGAAAGTTGCAAATATCTGCAACGGTACGGCGCTCGAAGCGCACCGGATTGGAAACTTGCATGCAGTGATCGTGATCTTTAAGGGGGACAAAGTCCCGCCCTACGTTAAATACTGCGGTGCGCTAATAAGGTGTCGGCTATGCCGCCAACACAGAAGTGTGCAGAACGTGCGGGCAGGTGGGCCACCGGAGAGACGTGTGCCCCCGACCGAATGTGGTGGTTTGCTTCGCCTGCGGGAAGGCAAACCCCGGCGAAAATCACGAGCAGGAGTGCAAGCCCCACTGCAAACTGTGCGGAGGCTCGCATGCCACCGGCACGGGAAACTGTGCGAACAAGTTCAAGACGCCATTCTTGCTGCGGAAGCGCGAACACGAGCGCAAGATAGCGGCGGAAAAGGCGGGAAAGTCTGGCCAGAGCAAGGTCAGATTTTCTAGAAAAGACGAATTCCCCGAACTCTCCCCGAGCAAACAAGGGGGGCGGCGCAAGAGCCGTAGCGAGAGCCGAGGGCGGTCCCCAAGCCGGGGACCCTCGGAGAGTCGCGATAGGCGGCGCAGTCCCTCACGTGACGGCCGGAAGTTGTGGACAGATATCGCCAGAGGCGGAGCCAAGGGCGGAAAAGGCGCGAAGGAGCGCCAGTGCTCACGCACGCCGGCGAGGAAGCCGCAGAACGACCCGCTTGCATCCAAGATGATGCAGCTCGAGAGCACGATTAGGCTGTTGCAGGAGGCGGTGAAGCAACAACAGGAGACTATGAAACAGCAGAAGGAGCTGATTGCAAGATTCACATCGCAACAGCACGGAAACCAGTCAGGCACGTCATGGAGTGTGGGAACGGCGCAGCAGACGGCATCGTTCACCCCGCTGGGGACGCCGGTCATGCCACGGCCACCACCGCCGCCGCAATCGTTGGAACAAGGCAAGGCCCCTTGCCAGAAGAAGGCCCGCCGTAGCTCGGTGATCGAGTCGGACGAGGACGAAGACCTGAACATGAACACCGGGGACGACGAGACCGAATCCATCTCATCGATCTCGACACTTCACTCTAGGAACACGGATACCCAAGGCGGCCTTGACTGCGGGGCCCGGTTCAAACAAATCAACGAGCGCCTAAACAGGCAAGACAAGCGCATAAATGAGATCTCACAGAAGGTCGACAACGTTTGGACCTTCACCAGGTCCAAAGCGTTCAGTCCGTTTGTCCAAGGCGTTCACCAGACAAACCGACTCGACAAAGAAGGTCGAGTCCGTTTGTGTGGTGAACGCCTACAGCAACCCTCAGTACCGCAGCCAGCGGTTCCGGACGCTGTTCCAGAAAGCCAGGCGAAAACCCGTCAACATGCCGATCATCGTGGCGGGTGACTTCAACTCGTCCCACAGGGAACTAGGCTACCCCCGCACGACTGCCAAAGGATGGAGCCTGCTGGACGAGGCTGAAGAGGCTGAATTCGAGCTGCTCTCGGACCCGCAGCAGCCGTCACGAATTGGCACTTCAGCAACCAGGGACACCACCCCCGACCTCGCCTTCGTGCACCTCCCGCACGACAGACCAATGAGCTGGCGCAACACGGGGCTCAACTTGGGAAGTGACCATTACATCATACAAGTGGAATTGCCGCTGCGGGTCCGGAGCAAGCAGGCCCCGACTCGCAAGTACAAGCTGACGGATTGGAACGCCTTCCACCGGCAGGAGATAGCGCCCACCATTGAGGACCTCGAAAAGGGGACACGCAGCCTGGTAGACGTGGCGGCGCGTGTGAGTGGAGATAGTGGAGACGGACGAATCGATCCCCCTATGGACCCTCGACTGGCGCACCTGATCGAGGCACGACAATCACTGCAACGCCGATGGAAGCGCATGCGGCACAGCAGAACACTGCGCAAACGCATCGCCCACCTCGGCCGCGAAATCTAAAAATACAGCAGGCAGCTCTGCGCGCAGCAGTGGCATGCCATCTGTAAAGCAGCCGACGGGCAGCTGCACGCCAGCCGTACGTGGAAGCTGCTCCGCCACTTCCGTGACGAGACGCAGAGCAAATCGTTCCAGCAACACCGACTGGCGCAGATCCTGCACGCGGCAATCAAAGAACACGGCGAGGACGAGGTGGGCAAACGCCTTAACGATCAATATCTCCCGGCCACCGCACAAGTCCGACACCCGGACTACGAAGGCCCAGACAACCCCGCACTCGATGCGGATATAGAAGAATGGGAGGTCCGCCGAGCGGTGCAAGAGCTGAACTGCAAATCGGCAGCCGGCCCGGACCTGATCCACAATAAGGCCCTGCGTAACCTTGGAGACGTGGCCATTATGGCCCTTACGAATTTCTACAACGACTGTTGGCGCTCCGGCACGCTGCCCCTGCAGTGGCGGACCGCCCAAACGATATTGATTCCTAAACCCAACAAGCCGCCCAGCATTCAGAATCTCCGCCCGATCTCCCTGACGTCGTGCGCGGGGAAGGTGCTGGAGCACGTGCTAAACAACCCTTGGCAGAGTTACATGGAAGAGCACGACGCGTACCCGGTTGCGATGCTGGGCTTTCGGGCCCGGCTAAGCACGCAGGACGCAATGCTACTGATCCAGCACGACCTGCTCGAGTCCCCCAGCAAGACCGACTGCAGGGCGATCCTAGGCCTCGACCTCAAGAGTGCCTTTGACAACGTGCTGCATTCCGCAATCCTGGCACAGGTCGAGAGGCTCGGGCTGTGACGGCGAACGTACGATACCATCCGGGCCTTTCTCTCGAATCGGACGGCGTGCCTCCACGTCGGTCACCTGCAGCTGGAGGAGCGAAGGTTGGGCAGCGTCGGCACACCGCAAGGGGCCGTCATCTGCCCCTTTCTTTTCAATATAGTCATAATACCAGTAGCCGAGTGCCTTGCCCGATTGCCGCAGCTCCAGCACACAATATATGCAGATGACATCACATTGTGGATGACGGGAGGCACGACCGGCCACATAGAAGAGTCACTGCAAGAGGCAATCTGGCAGATAGAAGACTGCCTGCGGGGGACAGGCCTCCGATGCTCTCCGCAGAAGTCGGAGCTGCTGGTATTGCCACCTCCTGGCCACTGGCGCAAGTCGGCGGAGAAGGAGGCGGCTAAGATCACGCTGCGGACCGAAGATGGAATCAGAGTACTCGGCATGTACGTCCCCGCGGGACATGGCAACCACACCGCTCTGAGCCGGCTGCTAACGAAGGTGGGAGTGCCGACCCGCCTGGTCAAGCAGATCTCCACCAAACGACACGGGATGCGAGAAACGAATCTCCTGCGACTGCTGCAGTCGTTCGTGACGAGCCACGTCTCGTACGTCGGCGCATTCCACGGATGGCTGCGGCACGAGCGGCAGAAAATCAACGCTACAATAAGGAAGGCCCACAAGACGGCGCTGGGCCTCCTCGCCAGTACGAGCAACGACGCCCTGGCTCGACTAGGAGTCCATAATACCCTGGAGGAGGTGAGCGAGGCCCAGCGCACGACGCAGCTGACTCGCCTCGCAACAACCAAATCCGGAAGAGCGATCCTACAGAGGGCCGGCCTGTGCCCGCCAAGGGCCGAATCCTATTGGGAGGAAGCCCCGAAGCGGAAGGAGGTGAGCAAGCAAGTAGCAAGGCACCTGGTGGTCCTGCCGCTCCCGCGCAACGTGCACCCGGACAGCAACAAGGAGCGAAGGGTTGCCAGGGCGAGAGCCCTGGCAGAAACATACGCCGACGATGCAACGGCGGTGTACGTGGACGCAGCCAAACACCAACGCAAGCCGAAGACGTACGTGGCAGCGGTTGTCCGGGCCACGGACGGGAAAGTACTCAACGCCTGCAGTGTCCGAGCGACGTCTGCGGTGCAAGCGGAGGAAGCCGCCATCGCCCTAGCGCTGAGCGGCACACCGGAGGCGACCACGATCCTGAGTGACTCCCGCACGGCCATCGCCAACTTTGGCCGCGGGAGCGTCGGGACGCCGGCGGCGAGCCTGCTGCCGAGGACCAAGTCAACCACGACCCATCTACGATGGTTCCCGGCCCACGTCGGAGTCATCCAAGGGGGAGCGGCCAACCGAAACGAGGAGGCGGACGTCGTCGCGCGTGAGCTCGCTTACCGTGCGGCGCCCCCCCCCGCCCCTCGGAAGCGGACGATGCTGACTTCCTGGACCAGGACCAGCTACTGGACTACGGAGGAATTCTCGCTTGGCACCGAGAGGGCCGCCGAGCGTTGCCTGGGTCTCACCCGAGACTAGGGCGACGTGAGGGGGTCCTCTTACGACAGCTACAGACTGGAACAGTACTCACGCCGGCCCTAGCCCGGCACGTGTGTCCCGGACTTTTTGAAAGTGCTACGTGCAGTGTGTGTGCGCGAGAACTGGCAACCTTACCCCATGTGCTGTGGGAGTGTGTCGCGTGTGCGGGGAGATCCGTGCGGGACTCTCTGCCACCAGACATGGAACACTACATCAGTTCGCCCGACCATCAGGCGCAAACACAAGCCATCCAGCGGCTCGACGCGGCCCTGGCCCGGCAAAAGCGAATGGAGGTAACTCCTAGTAGCTAGCGCCGTACCGGTCCACGTTGAGGTCTAGTGAGATAGGGGGTTGGTGAAGCCCTGTGCGGCCTGATCCACCCTTACATGCCGGATTGATATCAATAAAGTCATTTTCCTTCTCCTCCTCCAGATCTTTCGTACCGCTGACAACTACCTCGTTTATCACTCTTCCAATAAATTTTTTATACCAATGTAATCCTAAAGAAATTATTTTCAATCGTCCCAGCTAACTATCATCTCGCATTGACGACGATTTGAAAGTTGGCATACCCAATGCAGGACTAACCAACGCAGGACTAATAAATAACTTGTATTGAATGGTGGTATATATTCTATCTGGGTTTTGGCGACGTATTTGTGTCGTGTGGAGTTAGTGTATAACACTTATAAAAATGTAAACCACAGACAAGCGTTCGCTGGAACAGTTTCATATTTTTCCAGTGACTATGTGACATGGTGCGAGGGTGTTGCATGTGCGTGACCTATCCGGAAACTGCATTAGGCAACTTCAGTGAATCTGTTCATCGTTGTGCTGTCCCCCGGGTTTGAGTGCTTGCGGAAAACAAGTTAACACCCTTGCGCCAACAGAATGATGGAACGTTTCAAGGAAAAGCCCAAGGGAGCCGTCATGTGCACCATAACTCAAAATGGCTTGAAGGTGGCTCTACCATCGCTCAACGCCTGCGTGCGACCTTCCAACCACACATTCATGCTACGCTCGCAGAGCTCGTCTACGTGGAATCGCTTCGTGGGCTCGGGTAATTTCCCTCTGCCAGCTGAGCCGGTTTAGCACATCTCCGTTGACATTGTGTACCACCTTCCGCCAGCCAGGCCATAGCGCTATGGCTTTGCAGCCATTGATCAAATCACTCGGTGGCTTGAGGTATGGCCTGTCCAACGGGTAAGAGCAGAACTCGTTGCTTCATCTGAAATCAGAAGTTGTTATGGAAACACCCGTCGATGAGTAACAGCAGCTTCATGACTTTATCGGTGACAAAAATGCCACGGCCTCCAGCTTGGCAGCTCGCGGCCGTGTCTACGTTCTGCCAATTGTGGTTTTCTCGAATATTGCTAAACAGGGTCGTATACGATTCCAGGCCCTGTCGCCAAAGCGACGATCATAGCAAAAGCCACCTTTGTCATTGCGGTCCATGAGTCAGTGTTACGGTCGTGGATTTCAGCGTGGTTGCGAAGACGCGACTGTGGGCGTGGATCTAGGTGCCTCTGACAAGAGTAGAGCTATCATAGGTTGTTGTCGATAGGGCGCACGAGCTACGTTGTGGATTATGGGGCGTTCACGGACGGACAGTGAGTGACGGAGTAGGCGGCGAAACTTTGGAGACTCGGTCCCCGATCACGCCGAGTTGGTCTTGTGGTCGAGTCGGCAGAACATGGGCGATGGGTTTGCGTATAACGGTTCGCGGTGGAGAGAAGGGTTTGGAAGGTAAAGTCGCCAAACTGCATGTTACTAGCCAGGGTACTTATGTTGTACAGCAACTGAGACGGCTTACAAACGGCTTTACTTCGTACTATAGTAGTTAGCGCCCCTTCTGGTCAACCGAAAGGGAAAGCCTTCGGATAACTTGTCTTGAAATGCAGGTAGCGGTTGTTAGCCAGAGGGCTTGTGAGTATATCGCGGAGCTCTATTGCATAGTGGAGCTCGAGATGGGTGGCGGCATATTCGTAGCGCCTACGTGCTGGGATGATGAATTCCAGAGAAAACTCTGCCTCCACTTGTGGAATTCAAGCCTCACATGGCCGATCAATTGCGTGGTGGCTGCACAGTGATGCGAAAGACGTCAGGGTTAGTGACGGTCGCAGGAATAGCGGCACCAGCGTTAATAGCGACCACTTGAGAAGGGCTTTGGGATACATGATGAGGGCGAGTGCGAGTCGTTTTGGATGCACTGCTAGGTTTGCTGAAGATACTGGTTTTCGTTTTCAATCTAATATGATGGACTTTGTTTTGGTTACCTTGTTTGCGAAAAGCGCGGTGTTTTACTGATTGGCGATGAAATTTCGATAATTCTAATATTCCGTTCACCAGATCTGGCGTTATTTCTTTCACTTCAAGTGGTGTAAAACAACCGTTATTCTCGAATGCGGAATGGCGCTTTACTCTACTTCCATGCGCCTACAGTCAACCTCTCCCTCTTGCTGTTTCACTCCCGTGGTGCCGCTTGCGCGACGTCGGTTATGGAGCAATCGGACGCCGTGTTGAGGATAATAAAAATGTGGCTTATGCGAGTACGGGAGCATGGGCATAGGCAATGGCTTGTGTTCAGCTGTGGTTATTGGGCGACTGGCTATGTGACCCCGTTTCTCCGTCGCTTTCCGCAAAATTTTGGTGCCGTCAAACCCGGGAAGTCAAACTACAAGCAGACTTGACGAGGCGGAGACACCAAGGCACACAACGCTGGGGATTCTTTTGGACCCAGCTGATGCGGAAAGCCTCATTCTAGAACGCTGATCGCCACCCATGCTTGTACCCACACCGTCCGGTGGCGTGGCGTCGCCGCCGTCTGATATGGAGGAGGTACGCCGCCATTGTTACTTTGTAAGTCAAAACCTCAGAAGGTAGTTGCAGCAATTGAACCGTTGCTACACGATCCAGATGCAGCGATCGAGTAATCCGCCAACGCCTACGCGCCATGAACTGCAAGTACGAGGAAATGATGGCCCTTGACGTGCAAGTCCTGAAAAATATCGATTCTGAAGATTTAGTAGCAGATTTTTTTTTCAGGAGGTAAGAGTCCGACGAGAAGGTTCTCTTGACCCGCACATAGGTTTACTCCGCAGGCCCTTTGCGGTTCCTTCCATAGTTGCTGCTGAGAGTACCAAAGCAACAAGCACTGATTTCGTCGTCATCGCGCATGTCAAAAAGATGGCGCTACATGGTGACCATACGGTAGCCGTGGTAGCCGAAAAAATGGCGAACGTGCACGCTGCGTGTGAGCCGTGCGTCTGTGACCTGACAGCTGGGGAGGATACTGATCACAAGAAGCAACTTCCGAAACTCGCGACCAATTGCCTTGACGGGCAAGATGTACCTAGAAGCCCGCTATGATTCTGTCGTCAATGCAGATGCCCAAGATACCGGCCTCTGAGAAGACGGGGTACCTAGATGTCAAAGGACTTGGCCGAACGGCACACACCCAATTTGACTTTGTTGTTGCCGCTAGTAGAGCTTGTTTGCCAAAACACTGCGTGGGTGACAGTAGCGAGAGGAAGCCGTTAATCACTTGCACGCCCGTATCCGTTCTGCTACCGGCACTGTCTTCGCTGCTTGCGTAGGCCCTTTCAGGTTTCTCCACCTCCTATTGGGGTCCCCGAGAATCCATTCTGTTCACGAGATCCACCAAGCTACCCTGGTTGCGGGGAAATTGTGAACCGAAACAGGACAGCTTCAATGACCCCGCTTGACGACACCCTGAAAAATTCGTGGAAGCTTCCGCATCCGCTGACGCGATTGTCGTACCCGAGGGACGATGACGCAGCTCAGTATCGTTATCTGTGCTACTCACAACAGTCAGGGGTCATCTGTGACCAATTACACGCCATGACGCTGTATGCGAAAAAAATGCATGCCGGGCAGGGACGCACCATAGTGTACGTCAATCGAGGGTGGCTGCAACCTGCACGAACAATTTTATTATGATCCGGGCGGCTACGGCGGCAAAGGAATCGACAGGGCAGCAATCAAGGCACTGGGTATCATCATTGTGTAGGCCACGACCAGGATGCACTGCTTAACGGCCAGCGTGCCTACGCCATCACGCACACAACGTGGTCAAACAAGATGACGAGGAGAAATCCGCAGCCGCGAAGGAAGCTTCCCGCGGGAAGTTGAATAAGACGGCGGAGAGTGGCCTACTCCTGCGGTGCCTGGTGCGCTGGATGGCTAGGCAGCAGCAGATAATCAGTGACTGGCCTGACGACATCTGCCTCCGGATGATTTGCTAGTGGACTACGCGGCGTGTTCATACTGACTTTTCGCTGCCTCCGACTTCCACAACTTCGAGCTCAAGAACGAAATTCAACTACGTCATGACGCCGTCGAGCGCGCGAACACTATCATTTTAGAGGTTGTATATGTGGGGCCGTTTGAAAAGCCCTGCTTTATGATGATGGTATTGTACTGCTTCCTGTACTTGATCATCCTCAACTGTGTGGGCAAACTCGAGGTTGGGGACAAAAGTTTGATGTGTCTTCTAGGTTTACAATTATCAAGCACTTCTTCTAACTTTTACTTTTGAACGTTCGCCACCGTGCTCTCCGTGGTGCTGCCTTCAACCACCCGACTCGCATAACCAACATGAACGCAATAACTGTGATCGGCTACCACCTACTTGTCTCTTCCTCTTCTTGGGCTTTCGCATCTTGACTGCGGGTGCAGTGTGTTGATGATAATAAAGCGGTGCGTTGCGCTGGCGCGGGGAACAGGCATAGCTGGCTCAAGCACTCGAGGCATCGGCTTGTGCTCAATACCAGGGAAAGGGCGAGCGGCTGTGAGGCCAGTTTTTTCCTGCGCTTTCCGCGATAGTCCACGCAGAGTTGCTTTGCCGCTGGGTGATCTCTTCTAGAACAATCGAGAAACACACAGGCGCGGACGCTACAACCTGTTTTTTTTCTTCTCCTAGACGTTTACGCTGGATACCTGGCCTTTATTTAACGTTTATGTGATTCGCCGAAATGCCTAACTTCTTAAAGTGGTGTGCAAGAATTTTAAATAATCTCCGAGTGCAAGCTTTTTTGCTAGCCAAGGAAAGGAAATCTTGTTTGGTTGTTTGTTTGTTTGTCTTTGTTCGCATCTTGCACAACGTACATGACGCTGGGATTGAGCAGTAAAAGCCGTCAAAAATCGACAGCTTGACAGAGCTGCAAGCCCCCAAGCACTGGGCA
Source organism: Haemaphysalis longicornis (assembly GCF_048455015.1). Lineage (NCBI taxonomy): Eukaryota > Metazoa > Arthropoda > Arachnida > Ixodida > Ixodidae > Haemaphysalis > Haemaphysalis longicornis. The sequence goes on along the minus strand of NW_027526214.1, from coordinate 88,536,330 downwards.
GCGTAACGGCAACATCAAATACAACTTGTATATTGAAAAAAAAAGAAGAGCAAAAGAGAGAGAGAAAAAATAAAGAAAATAAAAAAATGGACCAAAAATTAACTGCCAACACAGTAAATACGCAGAAGCCGTACAGTGGTACTACACGTACTTCGGCATTACACAAACTTCACATGCTATCATGTATTATACAAACAATAACAATGAATATAATATCATGTATCATAGACAGAATATAATATCATTTATTATACAAAGAATAACAAAGTCAAAGACAGGGCTATACACCAGAGGAAATGAAAAAAAAAATTGAAAAATAAAATAAAAACAATACAATTTTTTTAGGGACATCAATACGAGGCACTCGATAGGGGAAAGAGTAGTCTTTTTGGCATCATGTGTACCGATGCATAACAAACAATCAGCACATTCAACATTTTTTAAAATATTCTCGTAGTTCTCAGAAATTCGTTTCGGGGAGTCTAATCTCCTGGCGATTTAGTTCATTTAATAGGCATGGAAGTTTATTTTGTAGGGTTTGCAGTCCATATGTAGTTTTGTATGTTTGGACACAGAACGGTTCAACATGCCTTGTTCGGTATGTTTTGGTGCTTTCTTGAAGTTTTGCTAATTTAGAAAAAAAGGGGAGTTGTTAAGCGTAGCCTGCTTTACCGCTTTACACAGTAGGTAATCGAACGTTTTTGCAATAGGCATTATAATATATTTCGGGAATAAATGTTGCGTAGGTGAACGCGTAGGAATGTTTTCGAGAACTCTAATAAACTTTTTTTGTAATCTGTGTATACTCTGTAGATTCGTTTGCGTAGTTGATGCCCATACTAAGTGGCAATAGTTAATTCTGGATAAAAATATAGTATTATATACTAACAACATAATGTTACGTGGTAATATGTGCTGGTTCCGGTACAGTAAGCCAACTACCTGCGATAACTTACGATTAGGGAGGTTATGTGACTATCCCATGAAAGCTTTTTGTGAAAAATTACCCTTAAAGTCTTAACTCTTTGTACAATTTCCACAGCGGTTGATCTTAAAGATATTGTGTTGTTGAATATTACGGTTTTATTTCTGGCCCGGAAAAGTACAGCTTCAGTCTTAGCAATGTTTATTTTCAGACAATTTTTTTGCGTACATGCATCTAGTTTAAGTAAAATTAGGTTTGCATCATCGATTAAACCATCGGCTACGCTACCAGTTAAGAATATAGTGGTGTCGTCTGCGGAAATGACGAATTTAGCATGCGGCCCAATACTGACTATGTCATTCACAAACATATTAAATAAAAAAGGTACTAAAATGCTGCCCTGGGGTACTCCTGCAAGAACTGGCAAAGCATCAGAGGAAGAACCATCCACAGTAACTATTTGGCTTAGGTGTTCAAGATAAGATTGCACCAGTGATCCGGCTTTTCCCCGAATTCCATACCGCGCGAGCTTTTCAAGTAACTGATTGTGATTAATGTGGTCGAATGCCTTTGACAAGTCGATGAAGATTCCTAAAACAAGTTTTCCTTGCTCAAGTTGTGTGAGTAGATGTTCTTTTTGTGTCAGCAAAGCGTGTTGTGTACTGGAACCCTTGCGAAACCCAAATTGGCACTCCGATATTATGTTATGTTTTTGTTCAAATTGCGATATTCGCTTTAGTATTACTTTTTCGAGAATCTTCGAGAAGACGGGAAGTATTGATAATGGCCTCTAGTTTCCCATATCATTTCGGTCACCTTTTTTAAAGACAATTGCCACTCTTGCAATCTGCATTCTTTCAGGAAAGATAGCCTGACTTATACACAGATTGAAAATATGCGCAATACATGGGCCGAGTAGATGCGCGACGTGCTTTATTGGTTTAACTTGGTAACCATCGAAATCTTTGGCGTTGCTGTTATTTACCTCAATATTGTGGTACTTATCTCACAGTGATTTACCGGATCAAGAAAAATGGTGCTGTTAATGTGAGGTACATCCCTAAGGTCATTACGCACTGTAGTGTCAGCAGCAATATTAACAAAGTGCTGATTGAAGGCGTTTGCAAGCGCCTTTCCCGTGACCTCCACGTCGTTTATTTTTAGACGGTGTATTCTTTGAGCTGAAATCTTTTGGTTTATTATTGTGTTTAGTTTTCGCCATATCACGTCTACACGGCCAGCAGTTGAATGAAATGAAGCAGTGAAATAGTCTCGCCTAGCTTTTTTGAGGTATTTATTCAAACGATTACGAAATACGTTGTAAGTTTTAAATACTTCTTGGCTTCTATTTTTGAGAAATTCGCTGTACAGCACATTCTTTCTCATAATTCTTGCTGATGACTCAGCCGTAACCCAAGGTTTTCTTGATTTTTTTCTTTTCCTAAAAGATGTATACGGAAAACTAGCGTCGTATATAGATTTCAATATTTTACAAAATTCATCATAGGCGCTGTTCGCGTTTTTTTCCCTAAATAAACTGTCCCAACGGGTTCGGGCTACTTTATCATAGAAAGTAGCAAGAGTTCTTTCTGTAATGTGGTGCACCTGATAAGTTGTATTTGTTCGCCTAATTCGGACGTGTTCCTTAGAGCATAAAAATATAGGGAGATGGTCACTTAAATCTGATACAAGTACTCCGGTTTGAATGTTTTCCGAGTGTAAATTTGTGACGAATATGTCAATGAGTGATGATGAGTTGACCGCGAGTCTGGTGGGTAGTGTAATTACGTTCCGGCAACCATTTTGACTTTAAGAGAACCTCTAGCTTAACCTGCGAGGTATCACATTTCAGCATGTTAACATTAACACCGCCATCACAAATTACATTAAGCTGATTATTATTCACAAAATCAAGAAGTGTCTCAAGATATTCCAAAAAAATGTGTCAGGGAACCACTTGGGGGACGGTAGCATACAACAAGAAGAGTGCCTTGAAGTTTTATGGTCAATATTTCGTAGTCAAGCGTCATCGCAGAAAATTTAGGTATCATTTCACAAGAAAATGCCTTTTTAACCAAAATACAAACTCCGCCGCCAAGGCCTGTGGGGTGATTCAGATAGAAAGCGTGATAAGATGATTTACGAAAGACTTCGGATTGTTGTGTGCACCATGTCTCAGTTAACATTAGAACAACAAATGATGGCTTTATTTGATCTAAGAAAAGATTCAAGTCGACTGCTTTTTTTCGAATGGATCGTACGTTTAAGTGTAGACATGTAGTCTTCAGAATGGGCGGATGCCATGGTATTTTCAGTTGGCTTTATTTTTCTTCATCTTATCTGAGCCGGTCGCGGTCGCAAGCATTAGTAACCACCACCACTTGGTCGCCATCTACTTTGCGCATGAGTACTTTGTTGTTGTAGTGGAGCTTCCACTTTTTCCAGCCTCCGCTTCAAATCCCTTACTTCTTGCTAGTTGCGCTCCGTGCGTGTTAATAGTTCGTCGTAACGTTCGCTCATGAATTGTACACGGTCTTCAATGCTTTCCACAGTTTCCTTCAATGGCATCAACTACACGAGTTTTTCATGAAGTTATTTCAGCCATGTCCGTATATCCGGTGTATCGGGGTCAAAGCTAGGTTTCTCGGGCGGCTGTGGCCGAGACTTGGAACGTCTGCATACTGCGCAACGCTAAGCGTTACGATACGGCTCGCCCTTTGAATTTATCGTTGTTTCCGAAACTCCGGCACATTTCCCGTTGTGATACTTGCTACTGCAGTCACTGCACTTTATAACCGAGTCACTCGCGACAAGTTGCACACGGCAAACTTGACATAGTTCAGTTGACGACATTGTCACACTTGGCAGCAGCAGCAGCAGCAGCAAGAGAAGTAATGAAGGAAAAAACACACGAGAATGTGACAACTGACCTGCAACAACGCAAAGCGCTGTATCAGACAGACGGCCGTTCTTTGACGCTGCCGCTGCTGCCAAAGTGGTGTAGCGGGGTCCATCGGGCTTGTTTTATAGTGCGTCCTTGACTTGCAGCGCTGTTTGCTTGTAGTGGCGGGATTCCTGGCTTGATTTCAAGCAGCTCGGTGTACGCCCACCAAGAACCGAGGGGAAAGGGGGTCCTGATGCTCGTTGTATTGACGTCAGCTATTTCCTGGCAATCTGCAACAACGCAAAGCGCTGCATCAGATGGTCGTTCTTTGACGCTGCCGCTGCTGCCAAGGTGGTGTAGCGTGGTCCATCGGGCTTGTTTTATAGTGCGTCCTTGACTTGCAGCGCTGTTTGCTTGTAGTGGCAGGATTCCTGGTTTGATTTCAAGGAGCTCGGTGTACGCCCACCAAGAACACAGGGGAGGGTGGTCCTGATGTTCGTGGTGTTGACGTCAGCTATTTCCTGGCAATCTGCAACAACGCAAAGCGCTGCATCAGACGGTCGTTCTTTGACGCTGCCGCTGCTGCCAACGTGTTGTAGGGGGGTCCATCGGGCTTGTTTTATAGTGCGTCCTTGACTTGCAGCGCTGTTTGCTTGTAGTGTCGGGATTCCTGGCTTAATTTCAAGCAGCTCGGTGTACGCAGACCAAGAACACAGGGGAGGGTGGTCCTGATGTTCGTGGTGTTGACATCAGCTATTTCCTGGCAATCTGCAACAACGCAAAGCGCTGCATCAGACGGTCGTTCTTTGACGCTGCCGCTGCTGCCAACGTGGTGTAGCGGGGTCCATCGGCTTGTTTTATAGTGCGTCCTTGACTTGTAGCGCTGTTTGCTTGTAGTGGCGGGATTGCTGGCTTGTTTTCAAGCAGCTCGGTGCGCACCCACCAAGAACACAGGGGAGGGTGGTCCTCATGCTCGTAATGTTGACGTCAGCCATTTCCTCGCAATCTGCAACAACACAAAGCGCTGCATCAGACGGTCGTTCTTTGACGCTGCCGCTGCTGCCAACGTGGTGAAGCGGGGTCCATCGGGCTTGTTTCATAGTGCGTCCTTGACTTGAAGCGCTGTTCGCTTGTAGTGGCGGGATTCGTGGCTTGATTTCAAGCAGCTCGGTGTACGCCCACCAAGAACACAGGGGAGGAGGATAATGATGCTCGTGGTGTTGACGTCAGCTATTTCCTGGCAATCTGCAACAACGCAAAGCGCTGCATCAGACGGTCGTTCTTTGACGCTGCCGCTGCTGCCAACGTGGTGTAGAGTGGTCCATCGGGCTTGTTTTATAGTGCGTCCTTGACTTGCAGCGCTGTTTGCTTGTAGTGGCGGGATTGTTAGCTTGATTTCAAGCAGCTCGGTGTACGCAGACCAAGAACACAGGGGAGGGTGGTCCTGATGTTCGTGGTGTTGACATCAGCTATTTCCTGGCAATCTGCAACAACGCAAAGCGCTGCATCAGACGGTCGTTCTTTGACGCTGCCGCTGCTGCCAACGTGGTGCAGTGGGGTCCATCGGGCTTGTTTTATAGAGCGTTCTTGATTTGCAGCGTTGTTTGCTTGTAGTGGCGGGATTCCTGGCTTGATTTCAAGCAGCTCGGAGTACGCCCACCAAGAACACAGGCGAGGGTCGTTCTGATGCTCGTGGTGTTGACGTCAGCTATTTCCTGGCAATCTGCAACAACGCAAAGCGCTGCATCAGACGGTCGTTCTTTGACGCTGCCGCTGCTGCCAACGTGGTGTAGCGGGGTCCATCGGGCTTGTTTTATAGTGCGTCCTTGACTTGCAGTGCTCTTCGCTTGTAGTGTCGGGATTCCTGGCTTGATTTCAAGCAGCTCGGTGTACGCAGCCGAAGAACACAGGGGAGGGTGGTCCTGATGTTCGTGGTGTTGACATCAGCTATTTCCTGGCAATCTGCAACAACGCAAAGCGCTGCATGAGAAGGTCATTCTTTGACGCTGCCGCTGCTGCCAACGTGGTGTGGCGGGGTCCATCGGGCTTATTTTATAGTGCGTCCTTGACTTGCAGCGCTGTTTGCATGTAGTGGCGGGATTCCTGGCTTGATTTCAAGCAGCTCGGTGTACGCCCACCAAGAACACAGGGGAGGGTGTTCCTGATGCTCGTTGTGTTGACGTTAGCTATTTCCTGGCAATCTGCAACAACGCAAAGCGCTGCATCAGACGGTCGTTCTTTGACGCTGCCGCTGCTGCCAACGTGGTGTAGCGGGGTCCACCGGGCTTGTTTTATAGTGCGTCCTTGACTTGCAGCGCTGTTTGGTTGTAGTGGCTGGATTCCTGGCTTGATTTCAAGCATGTCGGTGTACGCCCACCAAGAACACAGGGGAGGGTGGTCCTGATGCTCGTGGTGTTGACGTCAGCTATTTCATGGCAATCTGCAACAACGCAAAGCACTGCATCAGACGGTCGTTCTTTGACGCTGCCGCTGCTGCCAACGTGGTGTAGCGGGGTCCATCGGGCTTGTTTTATAGTGCGTCCTTGATTTGCAGCGCTGTTTGCATGTAGTGGCGGGATTCCTGGCTTGATTTCAAGCAGCTCGGTGCACGCCCACCAAGAACACAGGGGAGGGTGGTCCTGATGCTCGTAATGTTGACGTCAGCTATTTCCTAGCAATCTGCAACAAGACAAAGCGCTGCATCAGACGGTCGTTCTTTGACGCTGCCGCTGCTGCCAACGTGGTGAAGCGGGGTCCATCGGGCATGTTTTATAGTGTGTCCTTGACTTGCAGCGCTGTTCGCTTGTAGTGGCAGGATTCCTGGCTTGATTTCAAGCAGCTCGGTGTACGCCCACCAAGAACACAGGGGAGGGGGGTCCTGATGCTCGTGGTGTTGACGTCAGCTATTTCCTGGCAATCTGCAACAACGCAAAGCGCTGCATCAGAAGGTCGTTCTTTGACGCTGCCGCTGCTGCCAACGTGGTGTAGCGGGGTCCATCGGGCTTGTTTTATAGTGCGTCCTTGACTTGCAGCGCTGTTTGCTTGTAGTGTCGGGATTCCTGGCTTGATTTCAAGCAGCTCGGTGTACGCAGACCAAGAACACAGGGGAGGGTGGTCCTGATGTTCGTGGTGTTGACATCAGCTATTTCCTGGCAATCTGCAACAACGCAAAGCGCTGCATCAGACGGTCGTTCTTTGACGCTGCCGCTGCTGCCAACGTGGTGCAGTGGGGTCCATCGGGCTTGTTTTATAGAGCGTTCTTGATTTTCAGCGTTGTTTGCTTGTAGTGGCGGGATTCCTGGCTTGATTTCAAGCAGCTCGGAGTACGCCCACCAAGAACACAGGCGAGGGTCGTTCTGATGCTCGTAATGTTGACGTCAGCTATTTCCTAGCAATCTGCAACAAGACAAAGCGCTGCATCAGACGGTCGTTCTTTGACGCTGCCGCTGCTGCCAACGTGGTGAAGCGGGGTCCATCGGGCTTGTTTTATAGTGCGTCCTTGACTTGCAGCGCTGTTCGCTTGTAGTGGCGGGATTCCTGGCTTGATTTCAAGCAGCTCGGTGTACGCCCACCAAGAACACAGGGGAGGGGGGTCCTGATGCTCGTGGTGTTGACGTCAGCTATTTCCTGGCAATCTGCAACAACGCAAAGCGCTGCATCAGAAGGTCGTTCTTTGACGCTGCCGCTGCTGCCAACGTGGTGTAGCGGGGTCCATCGGGCTTGTTTTATAGTGCGTCCTTGACTTGCAGCGCTGTTTGCTTGTAGTGTCGGGATTCCTGGCTTGATTTCAAGCAGCTCGGTGTACGCAGACCAAGAACACAGGGGAGGGTGGTCCTGATGTTCGTGGTGTTGACGTCAGCTATTTCCTGGCAATCTGCAACAACGCAAAGCGCTGCATCAGACGGTCGTTCTTTGACGCTGCCGCTGCTGCCAACGTGGTGCAGCGGGGTCCATCGGGCTTGTTTTATAGTGCGTCTTTGACTTGCAGCGCGGTTTGCTTGTAGTGGCGGGATTCCTGGCTTGATTTCAAGCAGCTCGGTGTACGCCCACCAAGAACACAGGGGAGGGTGGTCCTGATGCTCGTGGTATTGACGTCAGCTATTTCCTGGCAATCTGCAACAACGCAAAGCGCTGCATCAGACGGTCGTTCTTTGACGCTGCCGCTGCTGCCAACGTGGTGTAGCGGGGCCCATCGGGCTTGTTTTATAGTGCGTCCTGGACTTGCAGCGCTGTTTGCTTGTAGTTGCGGGATTCCTGGCTTGATTTCAAGCAGGTCGGTGTACGCCCACCAAGAACACAGGGGAGGGTGGTCCTGATACTCGTGGTGTTGACGTCAGCTATTTCCTGGCAATCTGCAACAACGCAAAGCGCTGCATCAGACGGTCGTTCTTTGACGCTGCCGCTGCTGCCACCGTGGTGTAGCGGGGTCCTTCGGGCTTGTTTTATAGTGCGTCCTTGACTTGCACCGCTGTTTGCTTGTAGTGTCGGGATTCCTGGCTTAATTTCAAGCAGCTCGGTGTACGCAGACCAAGAACACAGTGGAGGGTGGTCCTGATGTTCGTGGTGTTGACGTCAGCTATTTCCTGGCCATCTGCAACAACACAAAGCACTGCATCAGACGGTCGTTCTTTGACGCTGCCGCTGCTGCCAACGTGGTGAAGCGGGGTCCACCGGGCTTGTTTTATAGTGCGTCCTTGACTTGCAGCGCTGTTGGCTTGTAGTGGCGGGATTCCTGGCTTGATTTCAAGCAGCTCGGTGTACGCCCACCAAGAACACAGGGGAGGGGGATAATGATGCTCGTGGTGTTGACGTCAGCTATTTCCTGGCAATCTGCAACAACGCAAAGCGCTGCATCAGACGGTCGTTCTTTGACGCTGCCGCTGCTGCCAACGTGGTGCAGCGGGGTCCATCGGGCTTGTTTTATAGTGCGTTCTTGACTTGCAGCGTTGTGTGCTTGTAGTGGCGGGATTCCTGGCTTGATTTCAAGCAGCTCGGAGTACGCCCACCAAGAACACAGGGGAGGGTCGTTCTGATGCTCGTGGTGTTGACGTCAGCTATTTCCTGGCAATCTGCAACAACGCAAAGCGCTGCATCAGACGGTCGTTCTTTGACGCTGCCGCTGCTGCCAACGTGGTGTAGCGGGGTCCATCGGGCTTGTTTTATAGTGCGTCCTCGACTTGCAGCGCTGTTCGCTTGTAGTGTCGGGATTCCTGGCTTGATTTCAAGCAGCTCGGTGTACGCAGCCGATGAACACAGGGGAGGGTGGTCCTGATGTTCGTGGTGTTGACATCAGCTATTTCCTGGCAATCTGCAACAACGCAAAGCGCTGCATCAGACGGTCGCTCTTTGACGCTGCCGCTGCTGCCAACGTGGTGTAGCGGGGTCCATCGGGCTTGTTTTATAGTGCGTCCTTGACTTGCAGCGCTGTTTGCGTGTAGTGGCGGGATTCCTGGCTTGATTTAAAGCAGGTCGGTGTACGCCCACCAAGAACAATAGGAGGGTGGTCCTGATACTCGTGGTGTAACGTCAGCTATTTCCTGGCAATCTGCAACAACGCAAAGCACTGCATCAGACGGTCGTTCTTTGACGCTGCCGCTGCTGCCGACGTGGTGAATCGGGGTCCATCGGGCTTGTTTTATAGTGCGTCCTGGACTTGCAGCGCTGTTCGAATGTAGTGGCGGGATTCCTGGCTTGATTTCAAGCAGCTCGGAGTAAGCCCACCAAGAACACAGGGGAGGGTCGTTCTGATGTTCGTGGTGTTGACGTCAGCTATTTCCTGGCAATCTGCAAGAACGCAAAGCGCTGCATCAGACGGTCGTTCTTTTACGCTGCCGCTGCTGCCAACGTGGTGTAGCGGGGTCCATCGGGCTTGTTTTACAGTGCGTTCTTGATTTGCAGCGTTGTTTCCTTGTATTGGCGGGAATCCTGGTTTGATTACAAGCAGCTCGGAGTAAGCCCACCAAGAACACAGGGGAGGGTCGTTCTGATGCTCGTGGTGTTGACGTCAGCTATTTCCTGGCAATCTGCAAGAACGCAAAGCGCTGCATCAGACGGTCGTTCTTTTACGCTGCCGCTGCTGCCAACGTGGTGTAGCGGGGTCCATCGGGCTTGTTTTATAGTGCGTCCTTGACTTGCAGCGCTGTTTGCTTGTAGTGTCGGGATTCCTGGCTTAATTTCAAGCAGCTCGGTGTACGCAGACCAAGAACACAGGGGAGGGTGGTCCTGATGTTCGTGGTGTTACATCAGCTATTTCCTGGCAATCTGCAACAACGCAAAGCGCTGCATCAGACGGTCGTTTTTTGACGCTGCCGCTGCTCCCAACGTGGTGTAGCTGGGTCCATCGGGCTTGTTTTATAGTGCGTCCTTGACTTGTAGCGCTGTTTGCTTGTAGTGGTGGGATTCCTGGCTTGATTTCAAGCAGCTCGGTGCACGCCCACCAAGAACACAGGGGAGGGTGGTCCTGATGCTCGTAATGTTGACGTCAGCTATTTCCTGGCAATCTGCAACAACACAAAGCGCTGCATCAGACGGCCGTTCTTTGACGCTGCCGCTGCTGCCAACCTGGTGAAGCGGGGTCCATCGGGCTTGTTTCATAGTGCGTCCTTGACTTGCAGCGCTGTTCGCTTGTAGTGGCGGGATTCCTGGCTTGATTTCAAGCAGCTCGGTGTACGCCCACCAAGAACACAGGGGAGGGGGATAATGATGCTCGTGGTGTTGACGTCAGCTATTTCCTGGATATCTGCAACAACGCAAAGCACTGCATCAGACGGTCGTTCTCTGACATTGCCGCTGCTGCCAACGTGGTGCAACGGGGTCCAACGGGCTTGTTTTATAGTGCGTTCTTGACTTGCAGCGTTGTTTGCTTGTAGTGGCGGGATTCCTGGCTTGATTTCAAGCAGCTCGGAGTACGCCCACCACGAACACAGGGAAGGGTCGTTCTGATGCTCGTGGTGTTGACGTCAGCTATTTCCTGGCAATCTGCAACAACGCAAAACGCTGCATCAGACGGTCGTTCTTTGACGCTGCCGCTGCTGCCAACGTGGTGTAGCGGGGTCCATCGGGCTTGTTTTATAGTGCGTCCTTGACTTGTAGCGCTGTTTGCTTGTAGTGGCGGGATTCCTGGCTTGATTTCAAGCAGCTCGGTGCACGCCCACCAAGAACACAGGGGAGGGTTGTCCTGATGCTCGTAATGTTGACGTCAGCTATTTCCTGGCAATCTGCAACAAGACAAAGCGCTGCATCAGACGGTCGTTCTTTGACGCTGCCGCTGCTGCCAACGTGTTGAAGCGGGGTCCATCGGGCTTGTTTTATAGTGCGTCCTTGACTTGCATCGCTGTTTGCTTGTAGTGGCGGGATTCCTTGCTTGATTTCAAGCAGCTCGGTGCACGCCCACCAAGAACACAGGGGAGGGTGGTCCTGATGCTCGTAATGTTGACGTCAGCTATTTCCTGGCAATCTGCAACAACGCAAAGCACTGCATCTGACGGTCGTTCTTTGACGCTGCCGCTGCTGCCAACGTGGTGTAGTGGGGTCCATCGGGATTGTTTTAACCTCCTCAGTCCCGGGGTACCCAAATGGGTACCACAACCATAAAGGCAATAGCTTTCCCCCATTCGAAACTAGCGTGTCAGAAGTTGTCTCCCCGCCAAAAGCAGGCCTTGCTTTCACTAAGCCCCTCTAGGTGGCGCGATGTGTCCAGGAATCTCTGAAGAGTGAGGCGCCGAAAATGGCTTTCAGCGGCGCGAGCGCTCGAATGCGTTCACCAGGTAAGAAGACCCAGAGTACCCAAATGGGTACCATCAAATTTTATAACTTTCGTTTGCATTTCCGCTATTGCAATTTTTTAGCACTTATTTCTATGGACAATGAACCAAATAATAGTGTGTTGTAGCATTTTTGTAGCACTTTCGAAGCATTGTAGAATTTCGAAAATATTGGCTCTTGCATTCCACATGCACTGAGACCCAGAGTACCCAAATGGGTACCATAAATTCTATTACTTTCGCTTGCTTTTTTGCTACTGTAATTTTTTTGCGTTTATTTCTATGGATATTGAATCGAATAAAAGTGTGTTACGAAAGATTTTTCTATTTCCGCATTCTTGGGTCTGAAGAGGTTATAGTGCGTCCTTGGCTTGCAGTGCTGTTTGCATGTAGTGTCGGGATTCCTGGCTTGATTTCAAGCAGCTCGGTGTACGCCCACCAAGAACACAGGGGAGGGTGGTCCTGATGCTCGTTGTGTTGACGTTAGCCATTTCCTGGCAATCTGCAACAACGCAAAGCACTGCATCAGACGGTCGTTCGTTGACGCTACTGCTGCTGCCAACGTGGTGTAGCGGGGTCCATCGGGCTTGTTTTATAGTGCGTCCTTGACTTGTAGCGCTGTTTGCTTGTAGTGGCGGGATTCCTGGCTTGATTTCAAGCAGCTCGGTGCACGCCCACCAAGAACACAGGGGAGGGTGGTCCTGATGCTCGTAATGTTGACATCAGCTATTTCCTGGCAATCTGCAACAACGCAAAGCGATGCATCAGACGGTCGTTCTTTGACGCTGCCGCTGCTGCCAACGTTGTGTAGCGGGGTCCATCGGGCTTGTTTTATAGTGCGTCCTTAACTTGCAGCGCTGTTCGCTTGTAGTGGCGGGATTCCTGGCTTGATTTCAAGCAGCTCGGTGTACGCCCACCAAGAACACAGGGGAGGGGGTCCTGATGCTCGTGGTGTTGACGTCAGCTATTTCCTGGCAATCTGCAACAACGCAAAGCCCTGCATCAGAAGGTGGTTCTTTGACGCTGCCGCTGCTGCCAACGTGGTGTAGCGGGGTCCATCGGGCTTGTTTTATAGTGCGTCCTTGACTTGCAGCGCTGTTTGCTTGTAGTGTTGGGATTCCTGGCTTGATTTCAAGCAGCTCGGTGTACGCAGACCAAGAACACAGGGGAGGGTGGTCCTGATGTTCGTGGTGTTGACGTCAGCTATTTCCTGGCAATCTGCAACAACGCAAAGCGCTGCATCAGACGGTCGTTCTTTGACGCTGCCGCTGCTGCCAACGTGGTGCAGCGGGGTCCATCGGGCTTGTTTTATAGTGCGTCTTTGACTTGCAGCGCGGTTTGCTTGTAGTGGCGGGATTCCTGGCTTGATTTCAAGCAGCTCGGTGTACGCCCACCAAGAACACAGATGAGGGTGGTCCTGATGCTCGTGGTATTGACGTCGGCTATTTCCTGGCAATCTGCAACAACGCAAAGCGCTGCATCAGACGGTCGTTCTTTGACGCTGCCGCTGCTGCCAACGTGGTGTAGCGGGGCCCATCGGGCTTGTTTTATAGTGCGTCCTGGACTTGCAGCGCTGTTTGCTTGTAGTTGCGGGATTCCTGGCTTGATTTCAAGCAGGTCGGTGTACGCCCACCAAGAACACAGGGCAGGGTGGTCCTGATACTCGTGGTGTTGACGTCAGCTATTTCCTGGCAATCTGCAACAACGCAAAGCGCTGCATCAGACGGTCGTTCTTTGACGCTGCCGCTGCTGCCACCGTGGTGTAGCGGGGTCCTTCGGGCTTGTTTTATAGTGCGTCCTTGACTTGCACCGCTGTTTGCTTGTAGTGTCGGGATTCCTGGCTTAATTTCAAGCAGCTCGGTGTACGCAGACCAAGAACACAGGGGAGGGTGGTCCCGATGTTCGTGGTGTTGACGTCAGCTATTTCCTGGCCATCTGCAACAACACAAAGCACTGCATCAGACGGTCGTTCTTTGACGCTGCCGCTGCTGCCAACGTGGTGAAGCGGGGTCCACCGGGCTTGTTTTATAGTGCGTCCTTGACTTGCAGCGCTGTTGGCTTGTAGTGGCGGGATTCCTGGCTTGATTTCAAGCAGCTTGGTGTACGCAGCCGATGAACACAGGGGAGGGTGGTCCTGATGTTCGTGGTGTTGACATCAGCTATTTCCTGGCAATCTGCAACAACGCAAAGCGCTGCATCAGACGGTCGCTCTTTGACGCTGCCGCTGCTGCCAACGTGGTGTAGCGGGGTCCATCGGGCTTGTTTTATAGTGCGTCCTTGACTTGCAGCGCTGTTTGCGTGTAGTGGCGGGATTCCTGGCTTGATTTAAAGCAGGTCGGTGTACGCCCACCAAGAACAAGGGGAGGGTGGTCCTGATACTCGTGGTGTAACGTCAGCTATTTCCTGGCAATCTGCAACAACGCAAAGGACTGCATCAGACGGTCGTTCTTTGACGCTGCCGCTGCTGCCAACGTGGTGAATCGGGGTCCATCGGGCTTGTTTTATAGTGCGTCCTTGACTTGCAGCGCTGTTCGCTTGTAGTGGCGGGATTCCTGGCTTTATTTCAAGCAGCTCGGAGTAAGCCCACCAAGAACACAGGGGAGGGTCGTTCTGATGCTCGTGGTGTTGACGTCAGCTATTTCCTGGCAATCTGCAAGAACGCAAAGCGCTGCATCAGACGGTCGTTCTTTTACGCTGCCGCTGCTGCCAACGTGGGGTAGCGGGGTCCATCGGGCTTGTTTTATAGTGCGTTCTTGATTTGCAGCGTTGTTTGCTTGTAGTGGCGGGATTCCTGGCTTGATTTCAAGCAGCTCGGAGTAAGCCCACCAAGAACACAGGGGAGGGTCGTTCTGATGCTCGTGGTGTTGACGTCAGCTATTTCCTGGCAATCTGCAAGAACGCAAAGCGCTGCATCAGACGGTCGTTCTTTTACGCTGCCGCTGCTGCCAACGTGGTGTAGCGGGGTCCATCGGGCTTGTTTTATAGTGCGTCCTTGACTTGTAGCGCTGTTTGCTTGTAGTGGTGGGATTCCTGGCTTGATTTCAAGCAGCTCGGTGCACGCCCACCAAGAACACAAGGGAGGGTGGTCCTGATGCTCGTAATGTTGACGTCAGCTATTTCCTGGCAATCTGCAACAACACAAAGCGCTGCATCAGACGGCCGTTCTTTGACGCTGCCGCTGCTGCCAACCTGGTGAAGCGGGGTCCATCGGGCTTGTTTCATAGTGCGTCCTTGACTTGCAGCGCTGTTCGCTTGTAGTGGCGGGATTCCTGGCTTGATTTCAAGCAGCTCGGTGTACGCCCACCAAGAACACAGGGGAGGGGGATAATGATGCTCGTGGTGTTGACGTCAGCTATTTCCTGGATATCTGCAACAACGCAAAGCACTGCATCAGACGGTCGTTCTCTGACATTGCCGCTGCTGCCAACGTGGTGCAACGGGGTCCAACGGGCTTGTTTTATAGTGCGTTCTTGACTTGCAGCGTTGTTTGCTTGTAGTGGCGGGATTCCTGGCTTGATTTCAAGCAGCTCGAAGTACGCCCACCACGAACACAGGGAAGGGTCGTTCTGATGCTCGTGGTGTTGACGTCAGCTATTTCCTGGCAATCTGCAATAACGCAAAGCGCTGCATCAGACTGTCGTTCTTTGACGCTGCCGCTGCTGCACACGTGGTGTAGCGGGGTCCATCGGGCTTTTTTTATAGTGGGTCCTTGACTTGCAGCGCTGTTCGCTTGTAGTGTCGGGATTCCTGGCTTGATTTCAAGCAGCTCGGTGTACGCAGCCGAAGAACACAGGGGAGTGTGGTCCTGATGTTCGTGGTGTTGACATCAGCTATTTCCTGGCAATCTGCAACAACGCAAAGCGCTGCATCAGACGGTCGTTCTTTGACGCTGCCGCTGCTGCCAACGTGGTGTGGCGGGGTCCATCGGGCTTGTTTTATAGTGTGTCCTTGACTTGCATCGCTGTTTGCTTGTAGTGGCGGGATTCCTTGCTTGATTTCAAGCAGCTCGGTGCACGCCCACCAAGAACACAGGGGAGGGTGGTCCTGATGCTCGTAATGTTGACGTCAGCTATTTCCTGGCAATCTGCAACAACGCAAAGCACTGCATCTGACGGTCGTTCTTTGACGCTGCCGCTGCTGCCAACGTGGTGTAGTAGTGTCCATCGGGATTGTTTTATAGTGCGTCCTTGACCTGCAGTGCTGTTTGCATGTAGTGTCGGGATTCCTGGCTTGATTTCAAGCAGCTCGGTGTACGCCCACCAAGAACACAGGGGAGGGTGGTCCTGATGCTCGTTGTGTTGACGTTAGCCATTTCCTGGCAATCTGCAACAACGCAAAGCGCTGCATCAGACGGTCGTTCGTTGACGCTACTGCTGCTGCCAACGTGGTGTAGCGGGGTCCATCGGGCTTGTTTTATAGTGCGTCCTTGACTTGTAGCGCTGTTTGCTTGTAGTGGCGGGATTCCTGGCTTGATTTCAAGCACCTCGGTGCACGCCCACCAAGAACACAGGGGAGGGTGGTCCTGATGCTCGTAATGTTGACATCAGCTATTTCCTGGCAATCTGCAACAACGCAAAGCGATGCATCAGACGGTCGTTCTTTGACGCTGCCGCTGCTGCCAACGTTGTGTAGCGGGGTCCATCGGGCTTGTTTTATAGTGCGTCCTTGACTTGCAGCGCTGTTCGCTTGTAGTGGCGGGATTCCTGGCTTGATTTCATGCAGCTCGGTGTACGCCCACCAAGAACACAGGGGAGGGGGTCCTGATGCTCGTGGTGTTGACGTCAGCTATTTCCTGGCAATCTGCAACAACGCAAAGCGCTGCATCAGAAGGTGGTTCTTTGACGCTGCCGCTGCTGCCAACGTGGTGTAGCGGGGTCCATCGGGCTTGTTTTATAGTGCGTCCTTGACTTGCAGCGCTGTTTGCTTGTAGTGTTGGGATTCCTGGCTTGATTTCAAGCAGCTCGGTGTACGCAGACCAAGAACACAGGTCCTGATGTTCGTGGTGTTGACGTCAGCTATTTCCTGGCAATCTGCAACAACGCAAAGCGCTGCATCAGACGGTCGTTCTTTGACGCTGCCGCTGCTGCCAACGTGGTGCAGCGGGGTCCATCGGGCTTGTTTTATAGTGCGTCTTTGACTTGCAGCGCGGTTTGCTTGTAGTGGCGGGATTCCTGGCTTGATTTCAAGCAGCTCGGTGTACGCCCACCAAGAACACAGGGGAGGGTGGTCCTGATGCTCGTGGTATTGACGTCGGCTATTTCCTGGCAATCTGCAACAACGCAAAGCGCTGCATCAGACGGTCGTTCTTTGACGCTGCCGCTGCTGCCAACGTGGTGTAGCGGGGCCCATCGGGCTTAATTTATAGTGCGTCCTGGACTTGCAGCGCTGTTTGCTTGTAGTTGCGGGATTCCTGGCTTGATTTCAAGCAGGTCGGTGTACGCCCACCAAGAACACAGGGGAGGGTGGTCCTGATACTCGTGGTGTTGACGTCAGCTATTTCCTGGCAATCTGCAACAACGCAAAGCGCTGCATCAGACGGTCGTTCTTTGACGCTGCCGCTGCTGCCACCGTGGTGTAGCGGGGTCCTTCGGGCTTGTTTTATAGTGCGTCCTTGACTTGCACCGCTGTTTGCTTGTAGTGTCGGGATTCCTGGCTTAATTTCAAGCAGCTCGGTGTACGCAGACCAAGAACACAGGGGAGGGTGGTCCCGATGTTCGTGGTGTTGACGTCAGCTATTTCCTGGCCATCTGCAACAACACAAAGCACTGCATCAGACGGTCGTTCTTTGACGCTGCCGCTGCTGCCAACGTGGTGAAGCGGGGTCCACCGGGCTTGTTTTATAGTGCGTCCTTGACTTGCAGCGCTGTTGGCTTGTAGTGGCGGGATTCCTGGCTTGATTTCAAGCAGCTTGGTGTACGCAGCCGATGAACACAGGGGAGGGTGGTCCTGATGTTCGTGGTGTTGACATCAGCTATTTCCTGGCAATCTGCAACAACGCAAAGCGCTGCATCAGACGGTCGCTCTTTGACGCTGCCGCTGCTGCCAACGTGGTGTAGCGGGGTCCATCGGGCTTGTTTTATAGTGCGTCCTTGACTTGCAGCGCTGTTTGCGTGTAGTGGCGGGATTCCTGGCTTGATTTAAAGCAGGTCGGTGTACGCCCACCAAGAACAAGGGGAGGGTGGTCCTGATACTCGTGGTGTAACGTCAGCTATTTCCTGGCAATCTGCAACAACGCAAAGGACTGCATCAGACGGTCGTTCTTTGACGCTGCCGCTGCTGCCAACGTGGTGAATCGGGGTCCATCGGACTTGTTTTATAGTGCGTCCTTGACTTGCAGCGCTGTTCGCTTGTAGTGGCGGGATTCCTGGCTTGATTTCAAGCAGCTCGGAGTAAGCCCACCAAGAACACAGGGGAGGGTCATTCTGATGCTCGTGGTATTGACGTCAGCTATTTCCTGGCAATCTGCAAGAACGCAAAGCGCTGCATCAGACGGTCGTTCTTTTACGCTGCCGCTGCTGCCAACGTGGTGTAGCGGGGTCCATCGGGCTTGTTTTATAGTGCGTTCTTGATTTGCAGCGTTGTTTGCTTGTAGTGGCGGGATTCCTGGCTTGATTTCAAGCAGCTCGGAGTAAGCCCACCAAGAACACAGGGGAGGGTCGTTCTGATGCTCGTGGTGTTGACGTCAGCTATTTCCTGCCAATCTGCAAGAACGCAAAGCGCTGCATCAGACGGTCGTTCTTTTACGCTGCCGCTGCTGCCAACGTGGTGTAGCGGGGTCCATCGGGCTTGTTTTATAGTGCGTCCTTGACTTGTAGCGCTGTTTGCTTGTAGTGGTGGGATTCCTGGCTTGATTTCAAGCAGCTCGGTGCACGCCCACCAAGAACACTGGGGAGGGTGGTCCTGATGCTCGTAATGTTGACGTCAGCTATTTCCTGGCAATCTGCAACAACACAAAGCGCTGCATGAGACGGCCGTTCTTTGACGCTGCCGCTGCTGCCAACCTGGTGAAGCGGGGTCCATCGGGCTTGTTTCATAGTGCGTCCTTGACTTGCAGCGCTGTTCGCTTGTAGTGGCGGGATTCCTGGCTTGATTTCAAGCATCTCGGTGTACGCCCACCAAGAACACAGGGGAGGGGGATAATGATGCTCGTGGTGTTGACGTCAGCTATTTCCTGGATATCTGCAACAACGCAAAGCACTGCATCAGACGGTCGTTCTCTGAGATTGCCGCTGCTGCCAACGTGGTGCAACGGGGTCCAACGGGCTTGTTTTATAGTGGGTCCTTGACTTGCAGCGCTGTTCGCTTGTAGTGTCGGGATTCCTGGCTTGATTTCAAGCAGCTCGGTGTACGCAGCCGAAGAACACAGGGGAGTGTGGTCCTGATGTTCGTGGTGTTGACATCAGCTATTTCCTGGCAATCTGCAACAACGCAAAGCGCTGCATCAGACGGTCGTTCTTTGACGCTGCCGCTGCTGCCAACGTGGTGTGGCGGGGTCCATCGGGCTTGTTTTATAGTGTGTCCTTGACTTGCATCGCTGTTTGCTTGTAGTGGCGGGATTCCTTGCTTGATTTCAAGCAGCTCGGTGCACGCCCACCAAGAACACAGGGGAGGGTGGTCCTGATGCTCGTAATGTTGACGTCAGCTATTTCCTGGCAATCTGCAACAACGCAAAGCACTGCATCTGACGGTCGTTCTTTGACGCTGCCGCTGCTGCCAACGTGGTGTAGTGGGGTCCATCGGGATTGTTTTATAGTGCGTCCTTGACCTGCAGTGCTGTTTGCATGTAGTGTCGGGATTCCTGGCTTGATTTCAAGCAGCTCGGTGTACGCCCACCAAGAACACAGGGGAGGGTGGTCCTGATGCTCGTAATGTTGACATCAGCTATTTCCTGGCAATCTGCAACAACGCAAAGCGATGCATCAGACGGTGGTTCTTTGACGCTGCCGCTGCTGCCAACGTTGTGTAGCGGGGTCCATCGGGCTTGTTTTATAGTGCGTCCTTGACTTGCAGCGCTGTTCGCTTGTAGTGGCGGGATTCCTGGCTTGATTTCATGCAGCTCGGTGTACGCCCACCAAGAACACAGGGGAGGGGGTCCTGATGCTCGTGGTGTTGACGTCAGCTATTTCCTGGCAATCTGCAACAACGCAAAGCGCTGCATCAGAAGGTGGTTCTTTGACGCTGCCGCTGCTGCCAACGTGGTGTAGCGGGGTCCATCGGGCTTGTTTTATAGTGCGTCCTTGACTTGCAGCGCTGTTTGCTTGTAGTGTTGGGATTCCTGGCTTGATTTCAAGCAGCTCGGTGTACGCAGACCAAGAACACAGGTCCTGATGTTCGTGGTGTTGACGTCAGCTATTTCCTGGCAATCTGCAACAACGCAAAGCGCTGCATCAGACGGTCGTTCTTTGACGCTGCCGCTGCTGCCAACGTGGTGCAGCGGGGTCCATCGGGCTTGTTTTATAGTGCGTCTTTGCCTTGCAGCGCGGTTTGCTTGTAGTGGCGGGATTCCTGGCTTGATTTCAAGCAGCTCGGTGTACGCCCACCAAGAACACAGGGGAGGGTGGTCCTGATGCTCGTGGTATTGACGTCGGCTATTTCCTGGCAATCTGCAACAACGCAAAGCGCTGCATCAGACGGTCGTTCTTTGACGCTGCCGCTGCTGCCAACGTGGTGTAGCGGGGCCCATCGGGCTTAATTTATAGTGCGTCCTGGACTTGCAGCGCTGTTTGCTTGTAGTTGCGGGATTCCTGGCTTGATTTCAAGCAGGTCGGTGTACGCCCACCAAGAACACAGGGGAGGGTGGTCCTGATACTCGTGGTGTTGACGTCAGCTATTTCCTGGCAATCTGCAACAACGCAAAGCGCTGCATCAGACGGTCGTTCTTTGACGCTGCCGCTGCTGCCACCGTGGTGTAGCGGGGTCCTTCGGGCTTGTTTTATAGTGCGTCCTTGACTTGCACCGCTGTTTGCTTGTAGTGTCGGGATTCCTGGCTTAATTTCAAGCAGCTCGGTGTACGCAGACCAAGAACACAGGGGAGGGTGGTCCCGATGTTCGTGGTGTTGACGTCAGCTATTTCCTGGCCATCTGCAACAACACAAAGCACTGCATCAGACGGTCGTTCTTTGACGCTGCCGCTGCTGCCAACGTGGTGAAGCGGGGTCCACCGGGCTTGTTTTATAGTGCGTCCTTGACTTGCAGCGCTGTTGGCTTGTAGTGGCGGGATTCCTGGCTTGATTTCAAGCAGCTTGGTGTACGCAGCCGATGAACACAGGGGAGGGTGGTCCTGATGTTCGTGGTGTTGACATCAGCTATTTCCTGGCAATCTGCAACAACGCAAAGCGCTGCATCAGACGGTCGCTCTTTGACGCTGCCGCTGCTGCCAACGTGGTGTAGCGGGGTCCATCGGGCTTGTTTTATAGTGCGTCCTTGACTTGCAGCGCTGTTTGCGTGTAGTGGCGGGATTCCTGGCTTGATTTAAAGCAGGTCGGTGTACGCCCACCAAGAACAAGGGGAGGGTGGTCCTGATACTCGTGGTGTAACGTCAGCTATTTCCTGGCAATCTGCAACAACGCAAAGGACTGCATCAGACGGTCGTTCTTTGACGCTGCCGCTGCTGCCAACGTGGTGAATCGGGGTCCATCGGGCTTGTTTTATAGTGCGTCCTTGACTTGCAGCGCTGTTCGCTTGTAGTGGCGGGATTCCTGGCTTGATTTCAAGCAGCTCGGAGTAAGCCCACCAAGAACACAGGGGAGGGTCGTTCTGATGCTCGTGGTGTTGACGTCAGCTATTTCCTGGCAATCTGCAAGAACGCAAAGCGCTGCATCAGACGGTCGTTCTTTTACGCTGCCGCTGCTGCCAACGTGGTGTAGCGGGGTCCATCGGGCTTGTTTTATAGTGCGTTCTTGATTTGCAGCGTTGTTTGCTTGTAGTGGCGGGATTCCTGGCTTGATTTCAAGCAGCTCGGAGTAAGCCCACCAAGAACACAGGGGAGGGTCGTTCTGATGCTCGTGGTGTTGACGTCAGCTATTTCCTGGCAATCTGCAAGAACGCAAAGCGCTGCATCAGACGGTCGTTCTTTTACGCTGCCGCTGCTGCCAACGTGGTGTAGCGGGGTCCATCGGGCTTGTTTTATAGTGCGTCCTTGACTTGTAGCGCTGTTTGCTTGTAGTGGTGGGATTCCTGGCTTGATTTCAAGCAGCTCGGTGCACGCCCACCAAGAACACAGGGGAGGGTGGTCCTGATGCTCGTAATGTTGACGTCAGCTATTTCCTGGCAATCTGCAACAACACAAAGCGCTGCATCAGACGGCCGTTCTTTGACGCTGCCGCTGCTGCCAACCTGGTGAAGCGGGGTCCATCGGGCTTGTTTCATAGTGCGTCCTTGACTTGCAGCGCTGTTCGCTTGTAGTGGCGGGATTCCTGGCTTGATTTCAAGCAGCTCGGTGTACGCCCACCAAGAACACAGGGGAGGGGGATAATGATGCTCGTGGTGTTGACGTCAGCTATTTCCTGGATATCTGCAACAACGCAAAGCACTGCATCAGACGGTCGTTCTCTGAGATTGCCGCTGCTGCCAACGTGGTGCAACGGGGTCCAACGGGCTTGTTTTATAGAGCGTTCTTGACTTGCAGCGTTGTTTGCTTGTAGTGGCGGGATTCCTGGCTTGATTTCAAGCAGCTCGGAGTACGCCCACCACGAACACAGGGAAGGGTCGTTCTGATGCTCGTGGTGTTGACGTCAGCTATTTCCTGGCAATCTGCAATAACGCAAAGCGCTGCATCAGACTGTCGTTCTTTGACGCTGCCGCTGCTGCACACGTGGTGTAGCGGGGTCCATCGGGCTTGTTTTATAGTGGGTCCTTGACTTGCAGCGCTGTTCGCTTGTAGTGTCGGGATTCCTGGCTTGATTTCAAGCAGCTCGGTGTACGCAGCCGAAGAACACAGGGGAGTGTGGTCCTGATGTTCGTGGTTTTGACATCAGCTATTTCCTGGCAATCTGCAACAACGCAAAGCGCTGCATCAGACGGTCGTTCTTTGACGCTGCCGATGCTGCCAACGTGGTGTGGCGGGGTCCATCGGGCTTGTTTTATAGTGTGTCCTTGACTTGCAGCGCTGTTTGCATGTAGTGGCGGGATTCCTGGCTTGATTTCAAGCAGCTCGGTGTACTCCCACCAAGAACACAGGGGAGGGTGGTCCTGATGC
This sequence comes from Haemaphysalis longicornis, assembly GCF_048455015.1. Classification (NCBI taxonomy): domain Eukaryota; kingdom Metazoa; phylum Arthropoda; class Arachnida; order Ixodida; family Ixodidae; genus Haemaphysalis; species Haemaphysalis longicornis. Next base: position 88,513,561 of record NW_027526214.1, on the reverse strand, counting down.
TCGTTGTGTTGACGTTAGCTATTTCCTGGCAATTTGCAACAACGCAAAGCGCTGCATCAGACGGTCGTTCTTTGACGCTGCCGCTTCTGCCAACGTGGTGTAGCGGTGTCCATCGGGCTTGTTTTATAGTGCGTCCTTGACTTGTAGCGCTGTTTGCTTGTAGTGGCGGGATTCCTGGCTTGATTTCAAGCAGCTCGGTGCACGCCCACCAAGAACACAGGGGAGGGTGGTCCTGATGCTCGTTGTGTTGACGTTAGCTATTTCCTGGCAATTTGCAACAACGCAAAGCGCTGCATCAGACGGTCGTTCTTTGACGCTGCCGCTTCTGCCAACGTGGTGTAGCGGGGTCCATCGGGCTTGTTTTATAGTGCGTCCTTGACTTGTAGCGCTGTTTGCTTGTAGTGGCGGGATTCCTGGCTTGATTTCAAGCAGCTCGGTGCACGCCCACCAAGAACACAGGGGAGGGTGGTCCTGATGCTCGTAATGTTGACGTCAGCTATTTCCTGGCAATCTGCAACAAGACAAAGCGCTGCATCAGACGGTCGTTCTTTGACGCTGCCGCTGCTGCCAACGTGGTGAAGCGGGGTCCATCGGGCTTGTTTTATAGTGCGTCCTTGACTTGCATCGCTGTTTGCTTGTAGTGGCGGGATTCCTTGCTTGATTTCAAGCAGCTCGGTGCACGCCCACCAAGAACACAGGGGAGGGTGGTCCTGATGCTCGTAATGTTGACGTCAGCTATTTCCTGGCAATCTGCAACAACGCAAAGCACTGCATCTGACGGTCGTTCTTTGACGCTGCCGCTGCTGCCAACGTGGTGTAGTGGGGTCCATCGGGATTGTTTTATAGTGCGTCCTTGACTTGCTGTGCTGTTTGCATGTAGTGGCGGGATTCCTGGCTTGATTTCAAGCAGCTCGGTGTACGCCCACCAAGAACACAGGGGAGGGTGGTCCTGATGCTCGTTGTGTTGACGTTAGCTATTTCCTGGCAATCTGCAACAACGCGAAGCGCTGCATCAGACGGTCGTTCGTTGACGCTACTGCTGCTTCTAACGTGGTGTAGCGGGGTCCATCGGGCTTGTTTTATAGTGCGTCCTTGACTTGTAGCGCTGTTTGCTTGTAGTGGCGGGATTCCTGGCTTGATTTCAAGCAGCTCGGTGCACGCCCACCAAGAACACAGGGGAGGGTGGTCCTGATGCTCGTAATGTTGACATCAGCTATTTCCTGGCAATCTGAAACAACGCAAAGCGCTGCATCAGACGGTCGTTCTTTGACGCTGCCGCTGCTGCCAACGTTGTGTAGCGGGGTCCATCGGGCTTGTTTTATAGTGCGTCCTTGAATTGCAGCGCTGTTTGGTTGTAGTGGCGGGATTCCTGGCTTGATTTCAAGCATGTCAGTGTACGCCCACCAAGAACACAGGGGAGGGTGGTCCTGATGCTCGTGGTGTTGACGTCAGCTATTTCCTGGCAATCTGCAACAACGCAAAGCACTGCATCAGACGGTCGTTCTTTGACGCTGTCACTGCTGCCAACGTGGTGTAGCGGGGTCCATCGGGCTTGTTTTATAGTGCGTCCTTGACTTGCAGCGCTGTTTGCTTGTAGTGGTGGGATTCCTGGCTTGATTTCAAGCAGCTCGGTGCACGCCCACCAAGAACACAGAGGAGGGTGGTCCTGATGCTCGTAATGTTGACGTCAGCTATTTCCTAGCAATCTGCAACAAGACAAAGCGCTGCATCAGACGGTCGTTCTTTGACGCTGCCGCTGCTGCCAACGTGGTGAAGCGGGGTTTATCGGGCTTGTTTTATAGAGCGTCCTTGACTTGCAGCGCTGTTCGCTTGTAGTGGCGGGATTCCTGGCTTGATTTCAATCAGCTCGGTGTACGCCCACCAAGAACACAGGGGAGGGGGGTACTGATGCTCGTGGTGTTGACGTCAGCTATTTCCTGGCAATCTGCAACAACGCAAAGCGCTACATCAGAAGGTCGTTCTTTGACGCTGCCGCTGCTGCCAACGTGGTGCAGCGGGGTCCATCGGGCTTGCTTTATAGTGCGTTCTGACTTGCAGCGCTGTTTGCTTGTAGTGGCGGGATTCCTGGCTTGATTTCAAGCAGCTCGGAGTACGCCCACGAAGAACACAGGGGAGGGTCGTCCTGATGCTCCTGGTGTTGACGTCAGCTATTTCCTGGCAATCTGCAACAACGCAAAGCGCTGCATCAGACGGTCGTTCTTTGGCGCTTCCGCTGCTGCCAACGTGGTGTAGCGGGGTCCATCGGGCTTGTTTTATAGTGCGTCCTTGACTTGCAGCGCTGTTTGCTTGTAGTGTCGGGATTCCTGGCTTGATTTCAAGCAGCTCGGTGTACGCAGACCAAGAACACAGGGGAGGGTGGTCCTGATGTTCGTGGTGTTGACGTCAGCTATTTCCTGGCAATCTGCAACAACGCAAAGCGCTGCATCAGACGGTCGTTCTTTGACGCTGCCGCTGCTGCCAACGTGGTGCAGCGGGGTCCATCGGGCTTGTTTTATAGTGCGTCTTTGACTTGCAGCGCTGTTTGCTTGTAGTGGCGGGATTCCTGGCTTGATTTCAAAGAACACAGGGGAGGGTGGTCCTGATGTTCGTGGTGTTGACATCAGCTATTTCCTGGCAATTTGCAACAACGCAAAGCGCTGCATCAGACGGTCGTTCTTTGACGCTGCCGCTGCTGCCAACGTGGTGTAGCGGGGTCCATCGGGCTTGTTTTATAGTGCATCCTTGACTTGTAGCGCTGTTTGCTTCTAGTGGCGGGATTCCTGGCTTGATTTCAAGCAGCTCGGTGCACGCCCACCAAGAACACAGGGGAGGGTGGTCCTGATGCTCGTAATGTTGACGTCAGCTATTTTCTGGCAATCTGCAACAACACAAAGCGCTGCATCAGACGTTCGTTCTTTGACGCTGACGCTGCTGCCAACGTGGTGAAGCGGGGTCCATCGGGCTTGTTTTGTAGTGCGTCCTTGACTTGCAGCGCTGTTTGCTTGTAGTGGCGGGATTCCTTGCTTGATTTCAAGCAGCTCGGTGCACGCCCACCAAGAACACAGGGGAGGGTGGTCCTGATGCTCGTAATGTTGACGTCAGCTATTTCCTGGCAATCTGCAACAACGCAAAGCACTGCATCTGACGGTCGTTCTTTGACGCTGCCGCTGCTGCCAACGTGGTGTAGTGGGGTCCATCGGGATTGTTTTATAGTGCGTCCTTGACTTGCAGTGCTGTTTGCATGTAGTGGCGGGATTCCTGGCTTGATTTCAAGCAGCTCGGTGTACGCCCACCAAGAACACAGGGGAGGGTGGTCCTGATGCTCGTTGTGTTGACGTTAGCTATTTCCTGGCAATCTGCAACAACGCGAAGCGCTGCATCAGACGGTCGTTCGTTGACGCTACTGCTGCTTCTAACGTGGTGTAGCGGGGTCCATCGGGCTTGTTTTATAGTGCGTCCTTGACTTGTAGCGCTGTTTGCTTGTAGTGGCGGGATTCCTGGCTTGATTTCAAGCAGCTCGGTGCACGCCCACCAAGAACACAGGGGAGGGTGGTCCTGATGCTCGTAATGTTGACATCAGCTATTTCCTGGCAATCTGAAACAACGCAAAGCGCTGCATCAGACGGTCGTTCTTTGACGCTGCCGCTGCTGCCAACGTTGTGTAGCGGGGTCCATCGGGCTTGTTTTATAGTGCGTCCTTGAATTGCAGCGCTGTTTGGTTGTAGTGGCGGGATTCCTGGCTTGATTTCAAGCATGTCAGTGTACGCCCACCAAGAACACAGGGGAGGGTGGTCCTGATGCTCGTGGTGTTGACGTCAGCTATTTCCTGGCAATCTGCAACAACGCAAAGCACTGCATCAGACGGTCGTTCTTTGACGCTGCCACTGCTGCCAACGTGGTGTAGCGGGGTCCATCGGGCTTGTTTTATAGTGCGTCCTTGACTTGCAGCGCTGTTTGCTTGTAGTGGTGGGATTCCTGGCTTGATTTCAAGCAGCTCGGTGCACGCCCACCAAGAACACAGAGGAGGGTGGTCCTGATGCTCGTAATGTTGACGTCAGCTATTTCCTAGCAATCTGCAACAAGACAAAGCGCTGCATCAGACGGTCGTTCTTTGACGCTGCCGCTGCTGCCAACGTGGTGAAGCGGGGTTTATCGGGCTTGTTTTATAGAGCGTCCTTGACTTGCAGCGCTGTTCGCTTGTAGTGGCGGGATTCCTGGCTTGATTTCAAGCAGCTCGGAGTACGCCCACGAAGAACACAGGGGAGGGTCGTCCTGATGCTCCTGGTGTTGACGTCAGCTATTTCCTGGCAATCTGCAACAACGCAAAGCACTGCATCAGACGGTCGTTCTTTGACGCTGCCGCTGCTGCCAACGTGGTGTAGCGGGGTCCATCGGGCTTGTTTTATAGTGCGTCCTTGACATGCTGCGCTGTTTGCTTGTAGTGGCGGGATTCCTGGCTTGATTTCAAAGAACACAGGGGAGGGTGGTCCTGATGTTCGTGGTGTTGACATCAGCTATTTCCTGGCAATTTGCAACAAAGCAAAGCGCTGCATCAGACGGTCGTTCTTTGACGCTGCCGCTGCTGCCAACGTGGTGTAGCGGGGTCCATCGGGCTTGTTTTATAGTGCATCCTTGACTTGTAGCGCTGTTTGCTTCTAGTGGCGGGATTCCTGGCTTGATTTCAAGCAGCTCGGTGCACGCCCACCAAGAACACAGGGGAGGGTGGTCCTGATGCTCGTAATGTTGACGTCAGCTATTTCCTGGCAATCTGCAACAACACAAAGCGCTGCATCAGACGTTCGTTCTTTGACGCTGACGCTGCTGCCAACGTGGTGAAGCGGGGTCCATCGGGCTTGTTTTGTAGTGCGTCCTTGACTTGCAGCGCTGTTCGCTTGTTGTGGCGGGATTCCTGGCTTGATTTCAAGCAGGTCGGTGTACGCACACCAAGAACACAGGGGAGGGTGGTCCTGATGCTCGTGGTGTTGACGTCAGCTATTTCCTGGCAATCTGCAACAACGCAAAGCACTGCATCAGACGGTCGTTCTTTGACGCTGCCGCTGCTGCCAACGTGGTGTAGCGGGGTCCATCGGGCTTGTTTTATAGTGCGTCCTTGACATGCTGCGCTGTTTGCTTGTAGTGGCGGGATTCCTGGCTTGATTTCAACCAGCTCGGTGCACGCCCACCAAGAACACAGGGGAGGGTGGTCCTGATGCTCGTAATGTTGACGTCAGCTATTTCCTGGCAATCTGCAACAACCCAAAGCGCTGCATCAGAAGGTCGTTCTTTCACGCTGCCGCTGCTGCCAACGTGGTGCAGCGGGGTCCAACGGGCTTGTTTTATAGTGCGTTCTTGACTTGCAGCGCTGTTTTCTTGTAGTGGCGGGATTCCTGGCTTAATTTCAAGCAGCTCGGTGTACGCCCACCAAGAACACAGGGGAGGGTGGTCCTGATGCTCGTGGTATTGACGTCAGCTATTTCCTGGCAATCTGCAACAACGCAAAGCGCTGCATCAGACGGTCGTTCTTTGACGCTGCCGCTGCTGCCAACGTGGTGTAGCGGGGTCCATCGGGCTTGTTTTATAGTGCGTCCTTGACTGGCAGAGCTGTTTGCTTGTAGTGGCGGGATTCCTGGCTTGATTTCTAGCAGCTCGGTGCACGCACACCAAGAACACAGGGGAGGGTGGTCCTGATGCTCGTGGTGTTGACGTCAGCTATTTCCTGGCAATCTGCAACAACGCAAAGCACTGCATCAGACGGTCGTTCTTTGACGCTGCCGCTGCTGCCAACGTGGTGTAGCGGGGTCCATCGGGCTTGTTTTATAGTGCGTCCTTGACATGCTGCGCTGTTTGCTTGTAGTGGCGGGATTCCTGGCTTGATTTCAACCAGCTCGGTGTACGCCCACCAAGAACACCGGGGAGGGTGGTCCTGATGCCCGTGGTGTAGACGTCAGCTATTTCCTGGCAATCTGCAACAACGCAAAGCACTGCATCAGACGGTCGTTCTTTGACGCTGCCGCTGCTGCCAACGTGGTGTAGCGGGGTCCATCGGGCTTGTTTTATAGTGCGTCCTTGACTTGCAGCGCTGTTTGCTTGTAGTGGTGGGATTCCTGGCTTGATTTCAAGCAGCTCGGTGCACGCCCACCAAGAACACAGAGGAGGGTGGTCCTGATGCTCGTAATGTTGACGTCAGCTATTTCCTAGCAATCTGCAACAAGACAAAGCGCTGCATCAGACGGTCGTTCTTTGACGCTGCCGCTGCTGCCAACGTGGTGAAGCGGGGTTTATCGGGCTTGTTTTATAGAGCGTCCTTGACTTGCAGCGCTGTTCGCTTGTAGTGGCGGGATTCCTGGCTTGATTTCAATCAGCTCGGTGTACGCCCACCAAGAACACAGGGGAGGGGGGTCCTGATGCTCGTGGTGTTGACGTCAGCTATTTCCTGGCAATCTGCAACAACGCAAAGCGCTACATCAGAAGGTCGTTCTTTGACGCTGCCGCTGCTGCCAACGTGGTGCAGCGGGGTCCATCGGGCTTGCTTTATAGTGCGTTCTGACTTGCAGCGCTGTTTGCTTGTAGTGGCGGGATTCCTGGCTTGATTTCAAGCAGCTCGGAGTACGCCCACGAAGAACACAGGGGAGGGTCGTCCTGATGCTCCTGGTGTTGACGTCAGCTATTTCCTGGCAATCTGCAACAACGCCAAGCGCTGCATCAGACGGTCGTTCTTTGACGCTTCCGCTGCTGCCAACGTGGTGTAGCGGGGTCCATCGGGCTTGTTTTATATTGCGTCCTTGACTTGCAGCGCTGTTTGCTTGTAGTGTCGGGATTCCTGGCTTGATTTCAAGCAGCTCGGTGTACGCAGACCAAGAACACAGGGGAGGGTGGTCCTGATGTTCGTGGTGTTGACGTCAGCTATTTCCTGGCAATCTGCAACAACGCAAAGCGCTGCATCAGACGGTCGTTCTTTGACGCTGCCGCTGCTGCCAACGTGGTGCAGCGGGGTCCATCGGGCTTGTTTTATAGTGCGTCTTTGACTTGCAGCGCTGTTTGCTTGTAGTGGCGGGATTCCTGGCTTGATTTCAAAGAACACAGGGGAGGGTGGTCCTGATGTTCGTGGTGTTGACATCAGCTATTTCCTGGCAATTTGCAACAACGCAAAGCGCTGCATCAGACGGTCGTTCTTTGACGCTGCCGCTGCTGCCAACGTGGTGTAGCGGGGTCCATCGGGCTTGTTTTATAGTGCATCCTTGACTTGTAGCGCTGTTTGCTTCTAGTGGCGGGATTCCTGGCTTGATTTCAAGCAGCTCGGTGCACGCCCACCAAGAACACAGGGGAGGGTGGTCCTGATGCTCGTAATGTTGACGTCAGCTATTTCCTGGCAATCTGCAACAACATAAAGCGCTGCATCAGACGTTCGTTCTTTGACGCTGACGCTGCTGCCAACGTGGTGAAGCGGGGTCCATCGGGCTTGTTTTGTAGTGCGTCCTTGACTTGCAGCGCTGTTTGCTTGTAGTGGCGGGATTCCTTGCTTGATTTCAAGCAGCTCGGTGCACGCCCACCAAGAACACAGGGGAGGGTGGTCCTGATGCTCGTAATGTTGACGTCAGCTATTTCCTGGCAATCTGCAACAACGCAAAGCACTGCATCTGACGGTCGTTCTTTGACGCTGCCGCTGCTGCCAACGTGGTGTAGTGGGGTCCATCGGGATTGTTTTATAGTGCGTCCTTGACTTGCAGTGCTGTTTGCATGTAGTGGCGGGATTCCTGGCTTGATTTCAAGCAGCTCGGTGTACGCCCACCAAGAACACAGGGGAGGGTGGTCCTGATGCTCGTTGTGTTGACGTTAGCTATTTCCTGGCAATCTGCAACAACGCGAAGCGCTGCATCAGACGGTCGTTCGTTGACGCTACTGCTGCTTCTAACGTGGTGTAGCGGGGTCCATCGGGCTTGTTTTATAGTGCGTCCTTGACTTGTAGCGCTGTTTGCTTGTAGTGGCGGGATTCCTGGCTTGATTTCAAGCAGCTCGGTGCACGCCCACCAAGAACACAGGGGAGGGTGGTCCTGATGCTCGTAATGTTGACATCAGCTATTTCCTGGCAATCTGAAACAACGCAAAGCGCTGCATCAGACGGTCGTTCTTTGACGCTGCCGCTGCTGCCAACGTTGTGTAGCGGGGTCCATCGGGCTTGTTTTATAGTGCGTCCTTGAATTGCAGCGCTGTTTGGTTGTAGTGGCGGGATTCCTGGCTTGATTTCAAGCATGTCAGTGTACGCCCACCAAGAACACAGGGGAGGGTGGTCCTGATGCTCGTGGTGTTGACGTCAGCTATTTCCTGGCAATCTGCAACAACGCAAAGCACTGCATCAGACGGTCGTTCTTTGACGCTGCCACTGCTGCCAACGTGGTGTAGCGGGGTCCATCGGGCTTGTTTTATAGTGCGTCCTTGACTTGCAGCGCTGTTTGCTTGTAGTGGTGGGATTCCTGCCTTGATTTCAAGCAGCTCGGTGCACGCCCACCAAGAACACAGAGGAGGGTGGTCCTGATGCTCGTAATGTTGACGTCAGCTATTTCCTAGCAATCTGCAACAAGACAAAGCGCTGCATCAGACGGTCGTTCTTTGCCGCTGCCGCTGCTGCCAACGTGGTGAAGCGGGGTTTATCGGGCTTGTTTTATAGAGCGTCCTTGACTTGCAGCGCTGTTCGCTTGTAGTGGCGGGATTCCTGGCTTGATTTCAATCAGCTCGGTGTACGCCCACCAAGAACACAGGGGAGGGGGGTCCTGATGTTCGTGGTGTTGACATCAGCTATTTCCTGGCAATTTGCAACAAAGCAAAGCGCTGCATCAGACGGTCGTTCTTTGACGCTGCCGCTGCTGCCAACGTGGTGTAGCGGGGTCCATCGGGCTTGTTTTATAGTGCATCCTTGACTTGTAGCGCTGTTTGCTTCTAGTGGCGGGATTCCTGGCTTGATTTCAAGCAGCTCGGTGCACGCCCACCAAGAACACAGGGGAGGGTGGTCCTGATGCTCGTAATGTTGACGTCAGCTATTTCCTGGCAATCTGCAACAACACAAAGCGCTGCATCAGACGTTCGTTCTTTGACGCTGACGCTGCTGCCAACGTGGTGAAGCGGGGTCCATCGGGCTTGTTTTGTAGTGCGTCCTTGACTTGCAGCGCTGTTCGCTTGTTGTGGCGGGATTCCTGGCTTGATTTCAAGCAGGTCGGTGTACGCACACCAAGAACACAGGGGAGGGTGGTCCTGATGCTCGTGGTGTTGACGTCAGCTATTTCCTGGCAATCTGCAACAACGCAAAGCACTGCATCAGACGGTCGTTCTTTGACGCTGCCGCTGCTGCCAACGTGGTGTAGCGGGGTCCATCGGGCTTGTTTTATAGTGCGTCCTTGACATGCTGCGCTGTTTGCTTGTAGTGGCGGGATTCCTGGCTTGATTTCAACCAGCTCGGTGCACGCCCACCAAGAACACAGGGGAGGGTGGTCCTGATGCTCGTAATGTTGACGTCAGCTATTTCCTGGCAATCTGCAACAACCCAAAGCGCTGCATCAGAAGGTCGTTCTTTCACGCTGCCGCTGCTGCCAACGTGGTGCAGCGGGGTCCAACGGGCTTGTTTTATAGTGCGTTCTTGACTTGCAGCGCTGTTTTCTTGTAGTGGCGGGATTCCTGGCTTAATTTCAAGCAGCTCGGTGTACGCCCACCAAGAACACAGGGGAGGGTGGTCCTGATGCTCGTGGTATTGACGTCAGGTATTTCCTGGCAATCTGCAACAACGCAAAGCGCTGCATCAGACGGTCGTTCTTTGACGCTGCCGCTGCTGCCAACGTGGTGTAGCGGGGTCCATCGGGCTTGTTTTATAGTGCGTCCTTGACTGGCAGAGCTGTTTGCTTGTAGTGGCGGGATTCCTGGCTTGATTTCTAGCAGCTCGGTGCACGCACACCAAGAACACAGGGGAGGGTGGTCCTGATGCTCGTGGTGTTGACGTCAGCTATTTCCTGGCAATCTGCAACAACGCAAAGCACTGCATCAGACGGTCGTTCTTTGACGCTGCCGCTGCTGCCAACGTGGTGTAGCGGGGTCCATCGGGCTTGTTTTATAGTGCGTCCTTGACATGCTGCGCTGTTTGCTTGTAGTGGCGGGATTCCTGGCTTGATTTCAACCAGCTCGGTGTACGCCCACCAAGAACACCGGGGAGGGTGGTCCTGATGCCCGTGGTGTAGACGTCAGCTATTTCCTGGCAATCTGCAACAACGCAAAGCACTGCATCAGACGGTCGTTCTTTGACGCTGCCGCTGCTGCCAACGTGGTGTAGCGGGGTCCATCGGGCTTGTTTTATAGTGCGTCCTTGACTTGCAGCGCTGTTTGCTTGTAGTGGTGGGATTCCTGGCTTGATTTCAAGCAGCTCGGTGCACGCCCACCAAGAACACAGAGGAGGGTGGTCCTGATGCTCGTAATGTTGACGTCAGCTATTTCCTAGCAATCTGCAACAAGACAAAGCGCTGCATCAGACGGTCGTTCTTTGACGCTGCCGCTGCTGCCAACGTGGTGAAGCGGGGTTTATCGGGCTTGTTTTATAGAGCGTCCTTGACTTGCAGCGCTGTTCGCTTGTAGTGGCGGGATTCCTGGCTTGATTTCAATCAGCTCGGTGTACGCCCACCAAGAACACAGGGGAGGGGGGTCCTGATGCTCGTGGTGTTGACGTCAGCTATTTCCTGGCAATCTGCAACAACGCAAAGCGCTACATCAGAAGGTCGTTCTTTGACGCTGCCGCTGCTGCCAACGTGGTGCAGCGGGGTCCATCGGGCTTGCTTTATAGTGCGTTCTGACTTGCAGCGCTGTTTGCTTGTAGTGGCGGGATTCCTGGCTTGATTTCAAGCAGCTCGGAGTACGCCCACGAAGAACACAGGGGAGGGTCGTCCTGATGCTCCTGGTGTTGACGTCAGCTATTTCCTGGCAATCTGCAACAACGCAAAGCGCTGCATCAGACGGTCGTTCTTTGACGCTTCCGCTGCTGCCTACGTGGTGTAGCGGGGTCCATCGGGCTTGTTTTATATTGCGTCCTTGACTTGCAGCGCTGTTTGCTTGTAGTGTCGGGATTCCTGGCTTGATTTCAAGCAGCTCGGTGTACGCAGACCAAGAACACAGGGGAGGGTGGTCCTGATGTTCGTGGTGTTGACGTCAGCTATTTCCTGGCAATCTGCAACAACGCAAAGCGCTGCATCAGACGGTCGTTCTTTGACGCTGCCGCTGCTGCCAACGTGGTGCAGCGGGGTCCATCGGGCTTGCTTTATAGTGCGTTCTGACTTGCAGCGCTGTTTGCTTGTAGTGGCGGGATTCCTGGCTTGATTTCAAGCAGCTCGGAGTACGCCCACGAAGAACACAGGGGAGGGTCGTCCTGATGCTCCTGGTGTTGACGTCAGCTATTTCCTGGCAATCTGCAACAACGCAAAGCGCTGCATCAGACGGTCGTTCTTTGACGCTTCCGCTGCTGCCAACGTGGTGTAGCGGGGTCCATCGGGCTTGTTTTATATTGCGTCCTTGACTTGCAGCGCTGTTTGCTTGTAGTGTCGGGATTCCTGGCTTGATTTCAAGCAGCTCGGTGTACGCAGACCAAGAACACAGGGGAGGGTGGTCCTGATGTTCGTGGTGTTGACGTCAGCTATTTCCTGGCAATCTGCAACAACGCAAAGCGCTGCATCAGACGGTCGTTCTTTGACGCTGCCGCTGCTGCCAACGTGGTGCAGCGGGGTCCATCGGGCTTGTTTTATAGTGCGTCTTTGACTTGCAGCGCTGTTTGCTTGTAGTGGCGGGATTCCTGGCTTGATTTCAAAGAACACAGGGGAGGGTGGTCCTGATGTTCGTGGTGTTGACATCAGCTATTTCCTGGCAATTTGCAACAACGCAAAGCGCTGCATCAGACGGTCGTTCTTTGACGCTGCCGCTGCTGCCAACGTGGTGTAGCGGGGTCCATCGGGCTTGTTTTATAGTGCATCCTTGACTTGTAGCGCTGTTTGCTTCTAGTGGCGGGATTCCTGGCTTGATTTCAAGCAGCTCGGTGCACGCCCACCAAGAACACAGGGGAGGGTGGTCCTGATGCTCGTAATGTTGACGTCAGCTATTTCCTGGCAATCTGCAACAACATAAAGCGCTGCATCAGAGGTTCGTTCTTTGACGCTGACGCTGCTGCCAACGTGGTGAAGCGGGGTCCATCGGGCTTGTTTTGTAGTGCGTCCTTGACTTGCAGCGCTGTTTGCTTGTAGTGGCGGGATTCCTTGCTTGATTTCAAGCAGCTCGGTGCACGCCCACCAAGAACACAGGGGAGGGTGGTCCTGATGCTCGTAATGTTGACATCAGCTATTTCCTGGCAATCTGAAACAACGCAAAGCGCTGCATCAGACGGTCGTTCTTTGACGCTGCCGCTGCTGCCAACGTTGTGTAGCGGGGTCCATCGGGCTTGTTTTATAGTGCGTCCTTGAATTGCAGCGCTGTTTGGTTGTAGTGGCGGGATTCCTGGCTTGATTTCAAGCATGTCAGTGTACGCCCACCAAGAACACAGGGGAGGGTGGTCCTGATGCTCGTGGTGTTGACGTCAGCTATTTCCTGGCAATCTGCAACAACGCAAAGCACTGCATCAGACGGTCGTTCTTTGACGCTGCCTCTGCTGCCAACGTGGTGTAGCGGGGTCCATCGGGCTTGTTTTATAGTGCGTCCTTGACTTGCAGCGCTGTTTGCTTGTAGTGGTGGGATTCCTGCCTTGATTTCAAGCAGCTCGGTGCACGCCCACCAAGAACACAGAGGAGGGTGGTCCTGATGCTCGTAATGTTGACGTCAGCTATTTCCTAGCAATCTGCAACAAGACAAAGCGCTGCATCAGACGGTCGTTCTTTGACGCTGCCGCTGCTGCCAACGTGGTGAAGCGGGGTTTATCGGGCTTGTTTTATAGAGCGTCCTTGACTTGCAGCGCTGTTCGCTTGTAGTGGCGGGATTCCTGGCTTGATTTCAATCAGCTCGGTGTACGCCCACCAAGAACACAGGGGAGGGGGGTCCTGATGTTCGTGGTGTTGACATCAGCTATTTCCTGGCAATTTGCAACAAAGCAAAGCGCTGCATCAGACGGTCGTTCTTTGACGCTGCCGCTGCTGCCAACGTGGTGTAGCGGGGTCATTCGGGCTTGTTTTATAGTGCATCCTTGACTTGTAGCGCTGTTTGCTTCTAGTGGCGGGATTCCTGGCTTGATTTCAAGCAGCTCGGTGCACGCCCACCAAGAACACAGGGGAGGGTGGTCCTGATGCTCGTAATGTTGACGTCAGCTATTTCCTGGCAATCTGCAACAACACAAAGCGCTGCATCAGACGTTCGTTCTTTGACGCTGACGCTGCTGCCAACGTGGTGAAGCGGGGTCCATCGGGCTTGTTTTGTAGTGCGTCCTTGACTTGCAGCGCTGTTCGCTTGTTGTGGCGGGATTCCTGGCTTGATTTCAAGCAGGTCGGTGTACGCACACCAAGAACACAGGGGAGGGTGGTCCTGATGCTCGTGGTGTTGACGTCAGCTATTTCCTGGCAATCTGCAACAACGCAAAGCACTGCATCAGACGGTCGTTCTTTGACGCTGCCGCTGCTGCCAACGTGGTGTAGCGGGGTCCATCGGGCTTGTTTTATAGTGCGTCCTTGACATGCTGCGCTGTTTGCTTGTAGTGGCGGGATTCCTGGCTTGATTTCAACCAGCTCGGTGCACGCCCACCAAGAACACAGGGGAGGGTGGTCCTGATGCTCGTAATGTTGACGTCAGCTATTTCCTGGCAATCTGCAACAACCCAAAGCGCTGCATCAGAAGGTCGTTCTTTCACGCTGCCGCTGCTGCCAACGTGGTGCAGCGGGGTCCAACGGGCTTGTTTTATAGTGCGTTCTTGACTTGCAGCGCTGTTTTCTTGTAGTGGCGGGATTCCTGGCTTAATTTCAAGCAGCTCGGTGTACGCCCACCAAGAACACAGGGGAGGGTGGTCCTGATGCTCGTGGTATTGACGTCAGGTATTTCCTGGCAATCTGCAACAACGCAAAGCGCTGCATCAGACGGTCGTTCTTTGACGCTGCCGCTGCTGCCAACGTGGTGTAGCGGGGTCCATCGGGCTTGTTTTATAGTGCGTCCTTGACTGGCAGAGCTGTTTGCTTGTAGTGGCGGGATTCCTGGCTTGATTTCTAGCAGCTCGGTGCACGCACACCAAGAACACAGGGGAGGGTGGTCCTGATGCTCGTGGTGTTGACGTCAGCTATTTCCTGGCAATCTGCAACAACGCAAAGCACTGCATCAGACGGTCGTTCTTTGACGCTGCCGCTGCTGCCAACGTGGTGTAGCGGGGTCCATCGGGCTTGTTTTATAGTGCGTCCTTGACATGCTGCGCTGTTTGCTTGTAGTGGCGGGATTCCTGGCTTGATTTCAACCAGCTCGGTGTACGCCCACCAAGAACACCGGGGAGGGTGGTCCTGATGCCCGTGGTGTAGACGTCAGCTATTTCCTGGCAATCTGCAACAACGCAAAGCACTGCATCAGACGGTCGTTCTTTGACGCTGCCGCTGCTGCCAACGTGGTGTAGCGGGGTCCATCGGGCTTGTTTTATAGTGCGTCCTTGACTTGCAGCGCTGTTTGCTTGTAGTGGTGGGATTCCTGGCTTGATTTCAAGCAGCTCGGTGCACGCCCACCAAGAACACAGAGGAGGGTGGTCCTGATGCTCGTAATGTTGACGTCAGCTATTTCCTAGCAATCTGCAACAAGACAAAGCGCTGCATCAGACGGTCGTTCTTTGACGCTGCCGCTGCTGCCAACGTGGTGAAGCGGGGTTTATCGGGCTTGTTTTATAGAGCGTCCTTGACTTGCAGCGCTGTTCGCTTGTAGTGGCGGGATTCCTGGCTTGATTTCAATCAGCTCGGTGTACGCCCACCAAGAACACAGGGGAGGGGGGTCCTGATGCTCGTGGTGTTGACGTCAGCTATTTCCTGGCAATCTGCAACAACGCAAAGCGCTACATCAGAAGGTCGTTCTTTGACGCTGCCGCTGCTGCCAACGTGGTGCAGCGGGGTCCATCGGGCTTGCTTTATAGTGCGTTCTGACTTGCAGCGCTGTTTGCTTGTAGTGGCGGGATTCCTGGCTTGATTTCAAGCAGCTCGGAGTACGCCCACGAAGAACACAGGGGAGGGTCGTCCTGATGCTCCTGGTGTTGACGTCAGCTATTTCCTGGCAATCTGCAACAACGCAAAGCGCTGCATCAGACGGTCGTTCTTTGACGCTTCCGCTGCTGCCAACGTGGTGTAGCGGGGTCCATCGGGCTTGTTTTATATTGCGTCCTTGACTTGCAGCGCTGTTTGCTTGTAGTGTCGGGATTCCTGGCTTGATTTCAAGCAGCTCGGTGTACGCAGACCAAGAACACAGGGGAGGGTGGTCCTGATGTTCGTGGTGTTGACGTCAGCTATTTCCTGGCAATCTGCAACAACGCAAAGCGCTGCATCAGACGGTCGTTCTTTGACGCTGCCGCTGCTGCCAACGTGGTGCAGCGGGGTCCATCGGGCTTGCTTTATAGTGCGTTCTGACTTGCAGCGCTGTTTGCTTGTAGTGGCGGGATTCCTGGCTTGATTTCAAGCAGCTCGGAGTACGCCCACGAAGAACACAGGGGAGGGTCGTCCTGATGCTCCTGGTGTTGACGTCAGCTATTTCCTGGCAATCTGCAACAACGCAAAGCGCTGCATCAGACGGTCGTTCTTTGACGCTTCCGCTGCTGCCAACGTGGTGTAGCGGGGTCCATCGGGCTTGTTTTATATTGCGTCCTTGACTTGCAGCGCTGTTTGCTTGTAGTGTCGGGATTCCTGGCTTGATTTCAAGCAGCTCGGTGTACGCAGACCAAGAACACAGGGGAGGGTGGTCCTGATGTTCGTGGTGTTGACGTCAGCTATTTCCTGGCAATCTGCAACAACGCAAAGCGCTGCATCAGACGGTCGTTCTTTGACGCTGCCGCTGCTGCCAACGTGGTGCAGCGGGGTCCATCGGGCTTGTTTTATAGTGCGTCTTTGACTTGCAGCGCTGTTTGCTTGTAGTGGCGGGATTCCTGGCTTGATTTCAAAGAACACAGGGGAGGGTGGTCCTGATGTTCGTGGTGTTGACATCAGCTATTTCCTGGCAATTTGCAACAACGCAAAGCGCTGCATCAGACGGTCGTTCTTTGACGCTGCCGCTGCTGCCAACGTGGTGTAGCGGGGTCCATCGGGCTTGTTTTATAGTGCATCCTTGACTTGTAGCGCTGTTTGCTTCTAGTGGCGGGATTCCTGGCTTGATTTCAAGCAGCTCGGTGCACGCCCACCAAGAACACAGGGGAGGGTGGTCCTGATGCTCGTTGTGTTGACGTTAGCTATTTCCTGGCAATCTGCAACAACGCGAAGCGCTGCATCAGACGGTCGTTCGTTGACGCTACTGCTGCTTCTAACGTGGTGTAGCGGGGTCCATCGGGCTTGTTTTATAGTGCGTCCTTGACTTGTAGCGCTGTTTGCTTGTAGTGGCGGGATTCCTGGCTTGATTTCAAGCATGTCAGTGTACGCCCACCAAGAACACAGGGGAGGGTGGTCCTGATGCTCGTGGTGTTGACGTCAGCTATTTCCTGGCAATCTGCAACAACGCAAAGCACTGCATCAGACGGTCGTTCTTTGACGCTGCCACTGCTGCCAACGTGGTGTAGCGGGGTCCATCGGGCTTGTTTTATAGTGCGTCCTTGACTTGCAGCGCTGTTTGCTTGTAGTGGTGGGATTCCTGCCTTGATTTCAAGCAGCTCGGTGCACGCCCACCAAGAACACAGAGGAGGGTGGTCCTGATGCTCGTAATGTTGACGTCAGCTATTTCCTAGCAATCTGCAACAAGACAAAGCGCTGCATCAGACGGTCGTTCTTTGACGCTGCCGCTGCTGCCAACGTGGTGAAGCGGGGTTTATCGGGCTTGTTTTATAGAGCGTCCTTGACTTGCAGCGCTGTTCGCTTGTAGTGGCGGGATTCCTGGCTTGATTTCAATCAGCTCGGTGTACGCCCACCAAGAACACAGGGGAGGGGGGTCCTGATGTTCGTGGTGTCTACATCAGCTATTTCCTGGCAATTTGCAACAAAGCAAAGCGCTGCATCAGACGGTCGTTCTTTGACGCTGCCGCTGCTGCCAACGTGGTGTAGCGGGGTCCATCGGGCTTGTTTTATAGTGCATCCTTGACTTGTAGCGCTGTTTGCTTCTAGTGGCGGGATTCCTGGCTTGATTTCAAGCAGCTCGGTGCACGCCCACCAAGAACACAGGGGAGGGTGGTCCTGATGCTCGTAATGTTGACGTCAGCTATTTCCTGGCAATCTGCAACAACACAAAGCGCTGCATCAGACGTTCGTTCTTTGACGCTGACGCTGCTGCCAACGTGGTGAAGCGGGGTCCATCGGGCTTGTTTTGTAGTGCGTCCTTGACTTGCAGCGCTGTTCGCTTGTTGTGGCGGGATTCCTGGCTTGATTTCAAGCAGGTCGGTGTACGCACACCAAGAACACAGGGGAGGGTGGTCCTGATGCTCGTGGTGTTGACGTCAGCTATTTCCTGGCAATCTGCAACAACGCAAAGCACTGCATCAGACGGTCGTTCTTTGACGCTGCCGCTGCTGCCAACGTGGTGTAGCGGGGTCCATCGGGCTTGTTTTATAGTGCGTCCTTGACATGCTGCGCTGTTTGCTTGTAGTGGCGGGATTCCTGGCTTGATTTCAACCAGCTCGGTGCACGCCCACCAAGAACACAGGGGAGGGTGGTCATGATGCTCGTAATGTTGACGTCAGCTATTTCCTGGCAATCTGCAACAACCCAAAGCGCTGCATCAGAAGGTCGTTCTTTCACGCTGCCGCTGCTGCCAACGTGGTGCAGCGGGGTCCAACGGGCTTGTTTTATAGTGCGTTCTTGACTTGCAGCGCTGTTTTCTTGTAGTGGCGGGATTCCTGGCTTAATTTCAAGCAGCTCGGTGTACGCCCACCAAGAACACAGGGGAGGGTGGTCCTGATGCTCGTGGTATTGACGTTAGCTATTTCCTGGCAATCTGCAACAACGCAAAGCGCTGCATCAGACGGTCGTTCTTTGACGCTGCCGCTGCTGCCAACGTGGTGTAGCGGGGTCCATCGGGCTTGTTTTATAGTGCGTCCTTGACTGGCAGAGCTGTTTGCTTGTAGTGGCGGGATTCCTGGCTTGATTTCTAGCAGCTCGGTGCACGCACACCAAGAACACAGGGGAGGGTGGTCCTGATGCTCGTGGTGTTGACGTCAGCTATTTCCTGGCAATCTGCAACAACGCAAAGCACTGCATCAGACGGTCGTTCTTTGACGCTGCCGCTGCTGCCAACGTGGTGTAGCGGGGTCCATCGGGCTTGTTTTATAGTGCGTCCTTGACATGCTGCGCTGTTTGCTTGTAGTGGCGGGATTCCTGGCTTGATTTCAACCAGCTCGGTGTACGCCCACCAAGAACACCGGGGAGGGTGGTCCTGATGCCCGTGGTGTAGACGTCAGCTATTTCCTGGCAATCTGCAACAACGCAAAGCACTGCATCAGACGGTCGTTCTTTGACGCTGCCGCTGCTGCCAACGTGGTGTAGCGGGGTCCATCGGGCTTGTTTTATAGTGCGTCCTTGACTTGCAGCGCTGTTTGCTTGTAGTGGTGGGATTCCTGGCTTGATTTCAAGCAGCTCGGTGCACGCCCACCAAGAACACAGAGGAGGGTGGTCCTGATGCTCGTAATGTTGACGTCAGCTATTTCCTAGCAATCTGCAACAAGACAAAGCGCTGCATCAGACGGTCGTTCTTTGACGCTGCCGCTGCTGCCAACGTGGTGAAGCGGGGTTTATCGGGCTTGTTTTATAGAGCGTCCTTGACTTGCAGCGCTGTTCGCTTGTAGTGGCGGGATTCCTGGCTTGATTTCAATCAGCTCGGTGTACGCCCACCAAGAACACAGGGGAGGGGGGTCCTGATGCTCGTGGTGTTGACGTCAGCTATTTCCTGGCAATCTGCAACAACGCAAAGCGCTACATCAGAAGGTCGTTCTTTGACGCTGCCGCTGCTGCCAACGTGGTGCAGCGGGGTCCATCGGGCTTGCTTTATAGTGCGTTCTGACTTGCAGCGCTGTTTGCTTGTAGTGGCGGGATTCCTGGCTTGATTTCAAGCAGCTCGGAGTACGCCCACGAAGAACACAGGGGAGGGTCGTCCTGATGCTCCTGGTGTTGACGTCAGCTATTTCCTGGCAATCTGCAACAACGCAAAGCGCTGCATCAGACGGTCGTTCTTTGACGCTTCCGCTGCTGCCAACGTGGTGTAGCGGGGTCCATCGGGCTTGTTTTATATTGCGTCCTTGACTTGCAGCGCTGTTTGCTTGTAGTGTCGGGATTCCTGGCTTGATTTCAAGCAGCTCGGTGTACGCAGACCAAGAACACAGGGGAGGGTGGTCCTGATGTTCGTGGTGTTGACGTCAGCTATTTCCTGGCAATCTGCAACAACGCAAAGCGCTGCATCAGACGGTCGTTCTTTGACGCTGCCGCTGCTGCCAACGTGGTGCAGCGGGGTCCATCGGGCTTGTTTTATAGTGCGTCTTTGACTTGCAGCGCTGTTTGCTTGTAGTGGCGGGATTCCTGGCTTGATTTCAAAGAACACAGGGGAGGGTGGTCCTGATGTTCGTGGTGTTGACATCAGCTATTTCCTGGCAATTTGCAACAACGCAAAGCGCTGCATCAGACGGTCGTTCTTTGACGCTGCCGCTGCTGCCAACGTGGTGTAGCGGGGTCCATCGGGCTTGTTTTATAGTGCATCCTTGACTTGTAGCGCTGTTTGCTTCTAGTGGCGGGATTCCTGGCTTGATTTCAAGCAGCTCGGTGCACGCCCACCAAGAACACAGGGGAGGGTGGTCCTGATGCTCGTAATGTTGACGTCAGCTATTTCCTGGCAATCTGCAACAACATAAAGCGCTGCATCAGACGTTCGTTCTTTGACGCTGACGCTGCTGCCAACGTGGTGAAGCGGGGTCCATCGGGCTTGTTTTGTAGTGCGTCCTTGACTTGCAGCGCTGTTTGCTTGTAGTGGCGGGATTCCTTGCTTGATTTCAAGCAGCTCGGTGCACGCCCACCAAGAACACAGGGGAGGGTGGTCCTGATGCTCGTAATGTTGACGTCAGCTATTTCCTGGCAATCTGCAACAACGCAAAGCACTGCATCTGACGGTCGTTCTTTGACGCTGCCGCTGCTGCCAACGTGGTGTAGTGGGGTCCATCGGGATTGTTTTATAGTGCGTCCTTGACTTGCAGTGCTGTTTGCATGTAGTGGCGGGATTCCTGGCTTGATTTTAAGCAGCTCGGTGTACGCCCACCAAGAACACAGGGGAGGGTGGTCCTGATGCTCGTTGTGTTGACGTTAGCTATTTCCTGGCAATCTGCAACAACGCGAAGCGCTGCATCAGACGGTCGTTCGTTGACGCTACTGCTGCTTCTAACGTGGTGTAGCGGGGTCCATCGGGCTTGTTTTATAGTGCGTCCTTGACTTGTAGCGCTGTTTGCTTGTAGTGGCGGGATTCCTGGCTTGATTTCAAGCAGCTCGGTGCACGCCCACCAAGAACACAGGGGAGGGTGGTCCTGATGCTCGTAATGTTGACATCAGCTATTTCCTGGCAATCTGAAACAACGCAAAGCGCTGCATCAGACGGTCGTTCTTTGACGCTGCCGCTGCTGCCAACGTTGTGTAGCGGGGTCCATCGGGCTTGTTTTATAGTGCGTCCTTGAATTGCAGCGCTGTTTGGTTGTAGTGGCGGGATTCCTGGCTTGATTTCAAGCATGTCAGTGTACGCCCACCAAGAACACAGGGGAGGGTGGTCCTGATGCTCGTGGTGTTGACGTCAGCTATTTCCTGGCAATCTGCAACAACGCAAAGCACTGCATCAGACGGTCGTTCTTTGACGCTGCCACTGCTGCCAACGTGGTGTAGCGGGGTCCATCGGGCTTGTTTTATAGTGCGTCCTTGACTTGCAGCGCTGTTTGCTTGTAGTGGTGGGATTCCTGCCTTGATTTCAAGCAGCTCGGTGCACGCCCACCAAGAACACAGAGGAGGGTGGTCCTGATGCTCGTAATGTTGACGTCAGCTATTTCCTAGCAATCTGCAACAAGACAAAGCGCTGCATCAGACGGTCGTTCTTTGACGCTGCCGCTGCTGCCAACGTGGTGAAGCGGGGTTTATCGGGCTTGTTTTATAGAGCGTCCTTGACTTGCAGCGCTGTTCGCTTGTAGTGGCGGGATTCCTGGCTTGATTTCAATCAGCTCGGTGTACGCCCACCAAGAACACAGGGGAGGGGGGTCCTGATGCTCGTGGTGTTGACGTCAGCTATTTCCTGGCAATCTGCAACAACGCAAAGCGCTACATCAGAAGGTCGTTCTTTGACGCTGCCGCTGCTGCCAACGTGGTGCAGCGGGGTCCATCGGGCTTGCTTTATAGTGCGTTCTGACTTGCAGCGCTGTTTGCTTGTAGTGGCGGGATTCCTGGCTTGATTTCAAGCAGCTCGGAGTACGCCCACGAAGAACACAGGGGAGGGTCGTCCTGATGCTCCTGGTGTTGACGTCAGCTATTTCCTGGCAATCTGCAACAACGCAAAGCGCTGCATCAGACGGTCGTTCTTTGACGCTTCCGCTGCTGCCAACGTGGTGTAGCGGGGTCCATCGGGCTTGTTTTATAGTGCGTCCTTGACTTGCAGCGCTGTTTGATTGTAGTGTCGGGATTCCTGGCTTGATTTCAAGCAGCTCGGTGTACGCAGACCAAAAACACAGGGGAGGGTGGTCCTGATGTTCGTGGTGTTGACGTCAGCTATTTCCTGGCAATCTGCAACAACGCAAAGCGCTGCATCAGACGGTCGTTCTTTGACGCTGCCGCTGCTGCCAACGTGGTGCAGCGGGGTCCATCGGGCTTGTTTTATAGTGCGTCTTTGACTTGCAGCGCTGTTTGCTTGTAGTGGCGGGATTCCTGGCTTGATTTCAAAGAACACAGGGGAGGGTGGTCCTGATGTTCGTGGTGTTGACATCAGCTATTTCCTGGCAATTTGCAACAACGCAAAGCGCTGCATCAGACGGTCGTTCTTTGACGCTGCCGCTGCTGCCAACGTGGTGTAGCGGGGTCCATCGGGCTTGTTTTATAGTGCATCCTTGACTTGTAGCGCTGTTTGCTTCTAGTGGCGGGATTCCTGGCTTGATTTCAAGCAGCTCGGTGCACGCCCACCAAGAACACCGGGGAGGGTGGTCCTGATGCTCGTAATGTTGACGTCAGCTATTTCCTGGCAATCTGCAACAACACAAAGCGCTGCATCAGACGTTCGTTCTTTGACGCTGACGCTGCTGCCAACGTGGTGAAGCGGGGTCCATCGGGCTTGTTTTGTAGTGCGTCCTTGACTTGCAGCGCTGTTCGCTTGTTGTAGCGGGATTCCTGGCTTGATTTCAAGCAGGTCGGTGTACGCACACCAAGAACACAGGGGAGGGTGGTCCTGATGCTCGTGGTGTTGACGTCAGCTATTTCCTGGCAATCTGCAACAACGCAAAGCACTGCATCAGACGGTCGTTCTTTGACGCTGCCGCTGCTGCCAACGTGGTGTAGCGGGGTCCATCGGGCTTGTTTTATAGTGCGTCGTTGACATGCTGCGCTGTTTGCTTGTAGTGGCGGGATTCCTGGCTTGATTTCAACCAGCTCGGTGCACGCCCACCAAGAACACAGGGGAGGGTGGTCCTGATGCTCGTAATGTTGACGTCAGCTATTTCCTGGCAATCTGCAACAACGCAAAGCGCTGCATCAGAAGGTCGTTCTTTCACGCTGCCGCTGCTGCCAACGTGGTGCAGCGGGGTCCAACGGGCTAGTTTTATAGTGCGTTCTTGACTTGCAGCGCTGTTTTCTTGTAGTGGCGGGATTCCTGGCTTGATTTCAAGCAGCTCGGTGTACGCCCACCAAGAACACAGGGGAGGGTGGTCCTGATGCTCGTGGTATTGACGTCAGCTATTTCCTGGCAATCTGCAACAACGCAAAGCGCTGCATCAGACGGTCGTTCTTTGACGCTGCCGCTGCTCCCAACGTGGTGTAGCGGGGTCCATCGGGCTTGTTTTATAGTGCGTCCTTGACTGGCAGAGCTGTTTGCTTGTAGTGGCGGGATTCCTGGCTTGATTTCTAGCAGCTCGGTGCACGCCCACCAAGAACACAGGGGAGGGTGGTCCTGATGCTCGTAATGTTGACGTCAGCTATTTCCTGGCAATCTGCAACAACGCAAAGCGCTCCATCAGACGGTCGTTCTTTGACGCTGCCGCTGCTGCCAACGTGGTGAAGCGGGGTCCATCGGGCTTGTTTTATAGTGCGTCCTTGACTTGCAGCGCTGTTCGCTTGTAGTGGCGGGATTCCTGGCTTGATTTCAAGCAGGTCGGTGTACGCCCACCAAGAACACCGGGGAGGGTGGTCCTGATGCCCGTGGTGTAGACGTCAGCTATTTCCTGGCAATCTGCAACAACGCAAAGCACTGCATCAGACGGTCGTTCTTTGACGCTGCCGCTGCTGCCAACGTGGTGTAGCGGGGTCCATCGGGCTTGTTTTATAGTGCGTCCTTGACTTGCAGCGCTGTTTGCTTGTAGTGGCGGGATTCCTGGCTTGATTTCAAGCAGCTCGGTGCACGCCCACCAAGAACACAGGGGAGGGTGGTCCTGATGCTCGTAATGTTGACGTCAGCTATTTCCTAGCAATCTGCAACAAGACAAAGCGCTGCATCAGACGGTCGTTCCATGACGCTGCCGCTGCTGCCAACGTGGTGAAGCGGGGTCCATCGGGCTTGTTTTATAGAGCGTCCTTGAATTGCAGCGCTGTTCGCTTGTAGTGGCGGGATTCCTGGCTTGATTTCAATCAGCTCGGTGTACGCCCACCAAGAACACAGGGGAGGGGGGTCCTGATGCTCGTGGTGTTGACGTCAGCTATTTCCTGGCAATCTGCAACAACGCAAAGCGCTGCATCAGAAGGTCGTTCTTTGACGCTGCCGCTGCTGCCAACGTGGTGCAGCGGGGTCCATCGGGCTTGCTTTATAGTGCGTTCTGACTTGCAGCGCTGTTTGCTTGTAGTGGCGGGATTCCTGGCTTGATTTCAAGCAGCTCGGAGTACGCCCACGAAGAACACAGGGGAGGGTCGTCCTGATGCTCCTGGTGTTGACGTCAGCTATTTCCTGGCAATCTGCAACAACGCAAAGCGCTGCATCAGACGGTCGTTCTTTGGCGCTGCCGCTGCTGCCAACGTGGTGTAGCGGGGTCCATCGGGCTTGTTTTATAGTGCGTCCTTGACTTGCAGCGCTGTTTGCTTGTAGTGTCGGGATTCCTGGCTTGATTTCAAGCAGCTCGGTGTACGCAGACCAAGAACACAGGGGAGGGTGGTCCTGATGTTCGTGGTGTTGACGTCAGCTATTTCCTGGCAATCTGCAACAACGCAAAGCGCTGCATCAGACGGTCGTTCTTTGACGCTGCCGCTGCTGCCAACGTGGTGCAGCGGGGTCCATCGGGCTTGTTTTATAGTGCGTCTTTGACTTGCAGCGCTGTTTGCTTGTAGTGGCGGGATTCCTGGCTTGATTTCAAGCACCTCGGTGTACGCCCACCAAGAACACAGGGGAGGGTGGTCCTGATGCTCGTAGTATTGACGTCAGCTATTTCCTGGCAATCTGCAACAACGCAAAGCGCTGCATCAGACGGTCGTTCTTTGACGCTGCCGCTGCTGCCAACGTGGTGTAGCGGGGACCATCGGGCTTGTTTTATAGTGCGTCCTTGACTTGCAGCGCTGTTTGCTTGTAGTTGCGGGATTCCTGGCTTGATTTCAAGCAGGTCGGTGTACGCCCACCAAGAACACAGGGGAGGGTGGTCCTGATACTCGTGGTGTTGACGTCAGCTATTTCCTGGCAACCTGCAACAACGCAAAGCGCTGCATCAGACGGTCGTTCTTTGACGCTGCCGCTGCTGCCAACGTGGTGTAGCGGGGTCCATCGGGCTTGTTTTATAGTGCGTCCTTGACTGGCAGCGCTGTTTGCTTGTAGTGGCGGGATTCCTGGCTTGATTTCTAGCAGCTCGGTGCACGCCCACCAAGAACACAGGGGAGGGTGGTCCTGATGCTCGTAATGTTGACGTCAGCTATTTCCTGGCAATCTGCAACAACGCAAAGCGCTGCATCAGACGGTCGTTCTTTGACGCTGCCGCTGCTGCCAACGTGGTGTAGCGGGGTCCATCGGGCTTGTTTTATAGTGCGTCCTTGACTGGCAGCGCTGTTTGCTTGTAGTGGCGGGATTCCTGGCTTGATTTCTAGCAGCTCGGTGCACGCCCACCAAGAACACAGGGGAGGGTGGTCCTGATGCTCGTAATGTTGACGTCAGCTATTTCCTGGCAATCTGCAACAACACAAAGCGCTGCATCAGACGGTCGTTCTTTGACGCTGCCGCTGCTGCCAACGTGGTGAAGCGGGGTCCATCGGGATTGTTTTATAGTGCGTCCTTGACTTGCAGCGCTGTTCGCTTGTAGTGGCGGGATTCCTGGATTGATTTCAAGCAGGTCGGTGTACGCCCACCAAGAACACAGGGGAGGGTGGTCCTGATGCCCGTGGTGTAGACGTCAGCTATTTCCTGGCAATCTGCAACAACGCAAAGCACTGCATCAGACGGTCGTTCTTTGACGCTGCCGCTGCTGCCAACGTGGTGTAGCGGGGTCCATCGGGCTTGTTTTATAGTGCGTCCTTGACTTGCAGCGCTGTTTGCTTGTAGTGGCGGGATTCCTGGCTTGATTTCAAGCAGCTGGGTGCACGCCCACCAAGAACACAGGGGAGGGTGGTCCTGATGCTCGTAATGTTGACGTCAGCTATTTCCTAGCAATCTGCAACAAGACAAAGCGCTGCATCAGACGGTCGTTCTTTGACGCTGCCGCTGCTGCCAACGTGGTGAAGCGGGGTCCATCGGGCTTGTTTTATAGAGCGTCCTTGACTTGCAGCGCTGTTCGCTTGTAGTGGCGGGATTCCTGGCTTGATTTCAATCAGCTCGGTGTACGCCCACCAAGAACACAGGGGAGGGGGGTCCTGATGCTCGTGGTGTTGACGTCAGCTATTTCCTGGCAATCTGCAACAACGCGAAGCGCTGCATCAGACGGTCGTTCGTTGACGCTACTGCTGCTTCTAACGTGGTGTAGCGGGGTCCATCGGGCTTGTTTTATAGTGCGTCCTTGACTTGTAGCGCTGTTTGCTTGTAGTGGCGGGATTCCTGGCTTGATTTCAAGCAGCTCGGTGCACGCCCACCAAGAACACAGGGGAGGGTGGTCCCGATGCTCGTAATGTTGACATCAGCTATTTCCTGGCAATCTGCAACAACGCAAAGCGCTGCATCAGACGGTCGTTCTTTGACGCTGCCGCTGCTGCCAACGTTGTGTAGCGGGGTCCATCGGGCTTGTTTTATAGTGCGTCTTCGAATTGCAGCGCTGTTTGGTTGTAGTGGCGGGATTCCTGGCTTGATTTCAAGCATGTCAGTGTACGCCCACCAAGAACACAGGGGAGGGTGGTCCTGATGCTCGTGGTGTTGACGTCAGCTATTTCCTGGCAATCTGCAACAACGCAAAGCACTGCATCAGACGGTCGTTCTTTGACGCTGCCACTGCTGCCAACGTGGTGAAGCGGGGTATATCGGGCTTGTTTTATAGAGCGTCCTTGACTTGCAGCGCTGTTCGCTTGTAGTGGCGGGATTCCTGGCTTGATTTCAATCAGCTCGGTGTACGCCCACCAAGAACACAGGGGAGGGGGGTCCTGATGCTCGTGGTGTTGACGTCAGCTATTTCCTGGCAATCTGCAACAACGCAAAGCGCTACATCAGAAGGTCGTTCTTTGACGCTGCCGCTGCTGCCAACGTGGTGCAGCGGGGTCCATCGGGCTTGCTTTATAGTGCGTTCTGACTTGCAGCGCTGTTTGCTTGTAGTGGCGGGATTCCTGGCTTGATTTCAAGCAGCTCGGAGTACGCCCACGAAGAACACAGGGGAGGGTCGTCCTGATGCTCCTGGTGTTGACGTCAGCTATTTCCTGGCAATCTGCAACAACGCAAAGCGCTGCATCAGGCGGTCGTTCTTTGACGCTTCCGCTGCTGCCAACATGGTGTAGCGGGGTTCATCGGGCTTGTTTTATAGTGCGTCCTTGACTTGCAGCGCTGTTTGCTTGTAGTGTCGGGATTCCTGGCTTGATTTCAAGCAGCTCGGTGTACGCAGACCAAGAACACAGGGGAGGGTGGTCCTGATGTTCGTGGTGTTGACGTCAGCTATTTCCTGGCAATCTGCAACAACGCAAAGCGCTGCACCAGACGGTCGTTCTTTGACGCTGCCGCTGCTGCCAACGTGGTGCAGCGGGGTCCATCGGGCTTGTTTTATAGTGCGTCTTTGACTTGCAGCGCTGTTTGCTTGTAGTGGCTGGATTCCTGGCTTGATTTCAAAGAACACAGGGGAGGGTGGTCCTGATGTTCGTGGTGTTGACATCAGCTATTTCCTGGCAATTTGCAACAACGCAAAGCGCTGCATCAGACGGTCGTTCTTTGACGCTGCCGCTGCTGCCAACGTGGTGTAGCGGGGTCCATCGGGCTTGTTTTATAGTGCATCCTTGACTTGTAGCGCTGTTTGCTTCTAGTGGCGGGATTCCTGGCTTGATTTCAAGCAGCTCGGTGCACGCCCACCAAGAACACAGGGGAGGGTGGTCCTGATGCTCGTAATGTTGACGTCAGCTATTTCCTGGCAATCTGCAACAACACAAAGCGCTGCATCAGACGTTCGTTCTTTGACGCTGACGCTGCTGCCAACGTGGTGAAGCGGGGTCCATCGGGCTTGTTTTATAGTGCGTCCTTGACTTGCAGCGCTGTTCGCTTGTTGTGGCGGGATTCCTGGCTTGATTTCAAGCAGGTCGGTGTACGCACACCAAGAACACAGGGGAGGGTGGTCCTGATGCTCGTGGTGTTGACGTCAGCTATTTCCTGGCAATCTGCAACAACGCAAAGCACTGCATCAGACGGTCGTTCTTTGACGCTGCCGCTGCTGCCAACGTGGTGTAGCGGGGTCCATCGGGCTTGTTTTATAGTGCGTCCTTGACATGCTGCGCTGTTTGCTTGTAGTGGCGGGATTGCTGGCTTGATTTCAACCAGCTCGGTGCACGCCCACCAAGAACACAGGGGAGGGTGGTCCTGATGCTCGTAATGTTGACGTCAGCTATTTCCTGGCAATCTGCAACAACGCAAAGCGCTGCATCAGAAGGTCGTTCTTTCACGCTGCCGCTTCTGCCAACGTGGTGCAGCGGGGTCCAACGGGCTTGTTTTATAGTGCGTTCTTGACTTGCAGCGCTGTTTTCTTGTAGTGGCGGGATTGCTGGCTTGATTTCAAGCAGCTCGGAGTACGCCCACGAAGAACACAGGGGAGGGTCGTCCTGGTGCTCGTGGTGTTGACGTCAGCTATTTCCTGGCAATCTGCAACAACGCAAAGCGCTGCATCAGACGGTCGTTTTTGACGCTGCCGCTGCTGCCAACGTGGTGCAGCAGGGTCCATCGGGTTTGTTTTATAGTGCGTCTTTGACTTGCAGCGCTGTTTGCTTGTAGTGGCGGGATTCCTGGCTTGATTTCAAGCAGCTCGGTGTACGCCCACCAAGAACACAGGGGAGGGTGGTCCTGATGCTCGTGGTATTGACGTCAGCTATTTCCTGGCAATCTGCAACAACGCAAAGCGCTGCATCAGACGGTCGTTCTTTGACGCTGCCGCTGCTGCCAACGTGGTGTAGCGGGGTCCATCGGGCTTGTTTTATAGTGCGTCCTTGACTGGCAGAGCTGTTTGCTTGTAGTGGCGGGATTCCTGGCTTGATTTCTAGCAGCTCGGTGCACGCCCACCAAGAACACAGGGGAGGGTGGTCCTGATGCTCGTAATGTTGACGTCAGCTATTTCCTGGCAATCTGCAACAACGCAAAGCGCTCCATCAGACGGTCGTTCTTTGACGCTGCCGCTGCTGCCAACGTGGTGAAGCGGGGTCCATCGGGCTTGTTTTATAGTGCGTCCTTGACTTGCAGCGCTGTTCGCTTGTAGTGGCGGGATTCCTGGCTTGATTTCAAGCAGGTCGGTGTACGCCCACCAAGAACACAGGGGAGGGTGGTCCTGATGCCCGTGGTGTAGACGTCAGCTATTTCCTGGCAATCTGCAACAACGCAAAGCACTGCATCAGACGGTCGTTCTTTGACGCTGCCGCTGCTGCCAACGTGGTGTAGCGGGGTCCATCGGGCTTGTTTTATAGTGCGTCCTTGACTTGCAGCGCTGTTTGCTTGTAGTGGCGGGATTCCTGGCTTGATTTCAAGCAGCTCGGTGCACGCCCACCAAGAACACAGGGGAGGGTGGTCCTGATGCTCGTAATGTTGACGTCAGCTATTTCCTAGCAATCTGCAACAAGACAAAGCGCTGCATCAGACGGTCGTTCCATCACGCTGCCGCTGCTGCCAACGTGGTGAAGCGGGGTCCATCGGGCTTGTTTTATAGAGCGTCCTTGAATTGCAGCGCTGTTCGCTTGTAGTGGCGGGATTCCTGGGTTGATTTCAATCAGCTCGGTGTACGCCCACCAAGAACACAGGGGAGGGGGGTCCTGATGCTCGTGGTGTTGACGTCAGCTATTTCCTGGCAATCTGCAACAACGCAAAGCGCTGCATCAGAAGGTCGTTCTTTGACGCTGCCGCTGCTGCCAACGTGGTGCAGCGGGGTCCATCGGGCTTGCTTTATAGTGCGTTCTGACTTGCAGCGCTGTTTGCTTGTAGTGGCGGGATTCCTGGCTTGATTTCAAGCAGCTCGGAGTACGCCCACGAAGAACACAGGGGAGGGTCGTCCTGATGCTCCTGGTGTTGACGTCAGCTATTTCCTGGCAATCTGCAACAACGCAAAGCGCTGCATCAGACGGTCGTTCTTTGACGCTGCCGCTGCTGCCAACGTGGTGTAGCGGGGTCCATCGGGCTTGTTTTATAGTGCGTCCTTGACTTGCAGCGCTGTTTGCTTGTAGTGTCGGGATTCCTGGTTTGATTTCAAGCAGCTCGGTGTACGCAGACCAAGAACACAGGGGAGGGTGGTCCTGATGTTCGTGGTGTTGACGTCAGCTATTTCCTGGCAATCTGCAACAACGCAAAGCGCTGCATCAGACGGTCGTTCTTTGACGCTGCCGCTGCTGCCAACGTGGTGCAGCGGGGTCCATCGGGCTTGTTTTATAGTGCGTCTTTGACTTGCAGCGCTGTTTGCTTGTAGTGGCGGGATTCCTGGCTTGATTTCAAGCAGCTCGGTGTACGCCCACCAAGAACACAGGGGAGGGTGGTCCTGATGCTCGTAGTATTGACATCAGCTATTTCCTGGCAATCTGCAACAACGCAAAGCGCTGCATCAGACGGTCGTTCTTTGACGCTGCCGCTGCTGCCAACGTGGTGTAGCGGGGACCATCGGGCTTGTTTTATAGTGCGTCCTTGACTTGCAGCGCTGTTGCTTGTAGTTGCGGGATTCCTGGCTTGATTTCAAGCAGGTCGGTGTACGCCCACCAAGAACACAGGGGAGGGTGGTCCTGATACTCGTGGTGTTGACGTCAGCTATTTCCTGGCAACCTGCAACAACGCAAAGCGCTGCATCAGACGGTCGTTCTTTGACGCTGCCGCTGCTGCCAACGTGGTGTAGCGGGGTCCATCGGGCTTGTTTTATAGTGCGTCCTTGACTGGCAGCGCTGTTTGCTTGTAGTGGCGGGATTCCTGGCTTGATTTCTAGCAGCTCGGTGCACGCCCACCAAGAACACAGGGGAGGGTGGTCCTGATGCTCGTAATGTTGACGTCAGCTATTTCCTGGCAATCTGCAACAACGCAAAGCGCTGCATCAGACGGTCGGTCTTTGACGCTGCCGCTGCTGCCAACGTGGTGTAGCGGGGTCCATCGGGCTTGTTTTATAGTGCTTCCTTGACTGGCAGCGCTGTTTGCTTGTAGTGGCGGGATTCCTGGCTTGATTTCTAGCAGCTCGGTGCACGCCCACCAAGAACACAGGGGAGGGTGGTCCTGATGCTCGTAATGTTGACGGCAGCTATTTCCTGGCAATCTGCAACAACACAAAGCGCTGCATCAGACGGTCGTTCTTTGACGCTGCCGCTGCTGCCAACGTGGTGAAGCGGGGTCCATCGGGCTTGTTTTATAGTGCGTCCTTGACTTGCAGCGCTGTTCGCTTGTAGTGGCGGGATTCCTGGCTTGATTTCAAGCAGGTCGGTGTATGCCCACCAAGAACACAGGGGAGGGTGGTCCTGATGCCCGTGGTGTAGACGTCAGCTATTTCCTGGCAATCTGCAACAACGCAAAGCACTGCATCAGACGGTCGTTCTTTGACGCTGCCGCTGCTGCCAACGTGGTGTAGCGGGGTCCATCGGGCTTGTTTTATAGTGCGTCCTTGACTTGCAGCGCTGTTTGCTTGTAGTGGCGGGATTCCTGGCTTGATTTCAAGCAGCTGGGTGCACGCCCACCAAGAACACAGGGGAGGGTGGTCCTGATGCTCGTAATGTTGACGTCAGCTATTTCCTAGCAATCTGCAACAAGACAAAGCGCTGCATCAGACGGTCGTTCTTTGACGCTGCCGCTGCTGCCAACGTGGTGAAGCGGGGTCCATCGGGCTTGTTTTATAGAGCGTCCTTGACTTGCAGCGCTGTTCGCTTGTAGTGGCGGGATTCCTGGCTTGATTTCAATCAGCTCGGTGTACGCCCACCAAGAACACAGGGGAGGGGGGTCCTGATGCTCGTGGTGTTGACGTCAGCTATTTCCTGGCAATCTGCAACAACGCAAAGCGCTGCATCAGAAGGTCGTTCTTTGACGCTGCCGCTGCTGCCAACGTGGTGCAGCGGGGTCCATCGGGCTTGCTTTATAGTGCGTTCTGACTTGCAGCGCTGTTTGCTTGTAGTGGCGGGATTCCTGGCTTGATTTCAAGCAGCTCGGAGTACGCCCACGAAGAACACAGGGGAGGGTCGTCGTGATGCTCCTGGTGTTGACGTCAGCTATTTCCTGGCAATCTGCAACAACGCAAAGCGCTGCATCAGACGGTCGTTCTTTGACGCTGCCGCTGCTGCCAACGTGGTGTAGCGGGGTCCATCGGGCTTGTTTTATAGTACGTCCTTGACTTGCAGCGCTGTTTGCTTGTAGTGTCGGGATTCCTGGCTTGATTTCAAGCAGCTCGGTGTACGCAGACCAAGAACACAGGGGAGGGTGGTCCTGATACTCGTGGTGTTGACGTCAGCTATTTCCTGGCAACCTGCAACAACGCAAAGCGCTGCATCAGACGGTCGTTCTTTGACGCTGCCGCTGCTGCCAACGTGGTGTAGCGGGGACCATCGGGCTTGTTTTATAGTGCGTTCTTGACTTGCAGCGCTGTTTTCTTGTAGTGGCGGGATTGCTGGCTTGATTTCAAGCAGCTCGGAGTACGCCCACGAAGAACACAGGGGAGGGTCGTCCTGGTGCTCGTGGTGTTGACGTCAGCTATTTCCTGGCAATCTGCAACAACGCAAAGCGCTGCATCAGACGGTCGTTTTTGACGCTGCCGCTGCTGCCAACGTGGTGCAGCAGGGTCCATCGGGTTTGTTTTATAGTGCGTCTTTGACTTGCAGCGCTGTTTGCTTGTAGTGGCGGGATTCCTGGCTTGATTTCAAGCAGCTCGGTGTACGCCCACCAAGAACACAGGGGAGGGTGGTCCTGATGCTCGTGGTATTGACGTCAGCTATTTCCTGGCAATCTGCAACAACGCAAAGCGCTGCATCAGACGGTCGTTCTTTGACGCTGCCGCTGCTGCCAACGTGGTGTAGCGGGGTCCATCGGGCTTGTTTTATAGTGCGTCCTTGACTGGCAGAGCTGTTTGCTTGTAGTGGCGGGATTCCTGGCTTGATTTCTAGCAGCTCGGTGCACGCCCACCAAGAACACAGGGGAGGGTGGTCCTGATGCTCGTAATGTTGACGTCAGCTATTTCCTGGCAATCTGCAACAACGCAAAGCGCTCCATCAGACGGTCGTTCTTTGACGCTGCCGCTGCTGCCAACGTGGTGAAGCGGGGTCCATCGGGCTTGTTTTATAGTGCGTCCTTGACTTGCAGCGCTGTTCGCTTGTAGTGGCGGGATTCCTGGCTTGATTTCAAGCAGGTCGGTGTACGCCCACCAAGAACACAGGGGAGGGTGGTCCTGATGCCCGTGGTGTAGACGTCAGCTATTTCCTGGCAATCTGCAACAACGCAAAGCACTGCATCAGACGGTCGTTCTTTGACGCTGCCGCTGCTGCCAACGTGGTGTAGCGGGGTCCATCGGGCTTGTTTTATAGTGCGTCCTTGACTTGCAGCGCTGTTTGCTTGTAGTGGCGGGATTCCTGGCTTGATTTCAAGCAGCTCGGTGCACGCCCACCAAGAACACAGGGGAGGGTGGTCCTGATGCTCGTAATGTTGACGTCAGCTATTTCCTAGCAATCTGCAACAAGACAAAGCGCTGCATCAGACGGTCGTTCCATCACGCTGCCGCTGCTGCCAACGTGGTGAAGCGGGGTCCATCGGGCTTGTTTTATAGAGCGTCCTTGAATTGCAGCGCTGTTCGCTTGTAGTGGCGGGATTCCTGGGTTGATTTCAATCAGCTCGGTGTACGCCCACCAAGAACACAGGGGAGGGGGGTCCTGATGCTCGTGGTGTTGACGTCAGCTATTTCCTGGCAATCTGCAACAACGCAAAGCGCTGCATCAGAAGGTCGTTCTTTGACGCTGCCGCTGCTGCCAACGTGGTGCAGCGGGGTCCATCGGGCTTGCTTTATAGTGTGTTCTGACTTGCAGCGCTGTTTGCTTGTAGTGGCGGGATTCCTGGCTTGATTTCAAGCAGCTCGGAGTACGCCCACGAAGAACACAGGGGAGGGTCGTCCTGATGCTCCTGGTGTTGACGTCAGCTATTTCCTGGCAATCTGCAACAACGCAAAGCGCTGCATCAGACGGTCGTTCTTTGACGCTGCCGCTGCTGCCAACGTGGTGTAGCGGGGTCCATCGGGCTTGTTTTATAGTGCGTCCTTGACTTGCAGCGGTGTTTGCTTGTAGTGTCGGGATTCCTGGCTTGATTTCAAGCAGCTCGGTGTACGCAGACCAAGAACACAGGGGAGGGTGGTCCTGATGTTCGTGGTGTTGACGTCAGCTATTTCCTGGCAATCTGCAACAACGCAAAGCGCTGCATCAGACGGTCGTTCTTTGACGCTGCCGCTGCTGCCAACGTGGTGCAGCGGGGTCCATCGGGCTTGTTTTATAGTGCGTCTTTGACTTGCAGCGCTGTTTGCTTGTAGTGGCGGGATTCCTGGCTTGATTTCAAGCAGCTCGGTGTACGCCCACCAAGAACACAGGGGAGGGTGGTCCTGATGCTCGTAGTATTGACATCAGCTATTTCCTGGCAATCTGCAACAACGCAAAGCGCTGCATCAGACGGTCGTTCTTTGACGCTGCCGCTGCTGCCAACGTGGTGTAGCGGGGACCATCGGGCTTGTTTTATAGTGCGTCCTTGACTTGCAGCGCTGTTGCTTGTAGTTGCGGGATTCCTGGCTTGATTTCAAGCAGGTCGGTGTACGCCCACCAAGAACACAGGGGAGGGTGGTCCTGATACTCGTGGTGTTGACGTCAGCTATTTCCTGGCAACCTGCAACAACGCAAAGCGCTGCATCAGACGGTCGTTCTTTGACGCTGCCGCTGCTGCCAACGTGGTGTAGCGGGGTCCATCGGGCTTGTTTTATAGTGCGTCCTTGACTGGCAGCGCTGTTTGCTTGTAGTGGCGGGATTCCTGGCTTGATTTCTAGCAGCTCGGTGCACGCCCACCAAGAACACAGGGGAGGGTGGTCCTGATGCTCGTAATGTTGACGTCAGCTATTTCCTGGCAATCTGCAACAACGCAAAGCGCTGCATCAGATGGTCGGTCTTTGACGCTGCCGCTGCTGCCAACGTGGTGTAGCGGGGTCCATCGGGCTTGTTTTATAGTGCTTCCTTGACTGGCAGCGCTGTTTGCTTGTAGTGGCGGGATTCCTGGCTTGATTTCTAGCAGCTCGGTGCACGCCCACCAAGAACACAGGGGAGGGTGGTCCTGATGCTCGTAATGTTGACGGCAGCTATTTCCTGGCAATCTGCAACAACACAAAGCGCTGCATCAGACGGTCGTTCTTTGACGCTGCCGCTGCTGCCAACGTGGTGAAGCGGGGTCCATCGGGCTTGTTTTATAGTGCGTCCTTGACTTGCAGCGCTGTTCGCTTGTAGTGACGGGATTCCTGGCTTGATTTCAAGCAGGTCGGTGTATGCCCACCAAGAACACAGGGGAGGGTGGTCCTGATGCCCGTGGTGTAGACGTCAGCTATTTCCTGGCAATCTGCAACAACGCAAAGCACTGCATCAGACGGTCGTTCTTTGACGCTGCCGCTGCTGCCAACGTGGTGTAGCGGGGTCCATCGGGCTTGTTTTATAGTGCGTCCTTGACTTGCAGCGCTGTTTGCTTGTAGTGGCGGGATTCCTGGCTTGATTTCAAGCAGCTGGGTGCACGCCCACCAAGAACACAGGGGAGGGTGGTCCTGATGCTCGTAATGTTGACGTCAGCTATTTCCTAGCAATCTGCAACAAGACAAAGCGCTGCATCAGACGGTCGTTCTTTGACGCTGCCGCTGCTGCCAACGTGGTGAAGCGGGGTCCATCGGGCTTGTTTTATAGAGCGTCCTTGACTTGCAGCGCTGTTCGCTTGTAGTGGCGGGATTCCTGGCTTGATTTCAATCAGCTCGGTGTACGCCCACCAAGAACACAGGGGAGGGGGGTCCTGATGCTCGTGGTGTTGACGTCAGCTATTTCCTGGCAATCTGCAACAACGCAAAGCGCTGCATCAGAAGGTCGTTCTTTGACGCTGCCGCTGCTGCCAACGTGGTGCAGCGGGGTCCATCGGGCTTGCTTTATAGTGCGTTCTGACTTGCAGCGCTGTTTGCTTGTAGTGGCGGGATTCCTGGCTTGATTTCAAGCAGCTCGGAGTACGCCCACGAAGAACACAGGGGAGGGTCGTCCTGATGCTCCTGGTGTTGACGTCAGCTATTTCCTGGCAATCTGCAACAACGCAAAGCGCTGCATCAGACGGTCGTTCTTTGACGCTGCCGCTGCTGCCAACGTGGTGTAGCGGGGTCCATCGGGCTTGTTTTATAGTACGTCCTTGACTTGCAGCGCTGTTTGCTTGTAGTGTCGGGATTCCTGGCTTGATTTCAAGCAGCTCGGTGTACGCAGACCAAGAACACAGGGGAGGGTGGTCCTGATACTCGTGGTGTTGACGTCAGCTATTTCCTGGCAACCTGCAACAACGCAAAGCGCTGCATCAGACGGTCGTTCTTTGACTCTGCCGCTGCTGCCAACGTGGTGTAGCGGGGACCATCGGGCTTGTTTTATAGTGCGTCCTTGACTTGCAGCGCTGTTTGCTTGTAGTTGCGGGATTCCTGGCTTGATTTCAAGCAGGTCGGTGTACGCCCACCAAGAACACAGGGGAGGGTGGTCCTGATACTCGTGGTGTTGACGTCAGCTATTTCCTGGCAACCTGCAACAACGCAAAGCGCTGCATCAGAAGGTCGTTCTTTGACGCTGCCGCTGCTGCCAACGTGGTGTAGCGGGGTCCATCGGGCTTGTTTTATAGTGCGTCCTTGACTTGCAGCGCTGTTTGCTTGTAGTGTCGGGATTCCTGGCTTAATTTCAAAGAACACAGGGGAGGGTGGTCCTGATGTTCGTGGTGTTGACATCAGCTATTTCCTGGCAATTTGCAACAACGCAAAGCGCTGCATCAGACGGTCGTTCTTTGACGCTGCCGCTGCTGCCAACGTGGTGTAGTGGGGTCCATCGGGCTTGTTTTATAGTGCATCCTTGACTTTTAGCGCTGTTTGCTTCTAGTGGCGGGATTCCTGGCTTGATTTCAAGCAGCTCGGTGCACGCTCACCAAGAACACAGGGGAGGGTGGTCCTGATGCTCGTAATGTTGACGTCAGCTATTTCCTGGCAATCTGCAACAACACAAAGCGCTGCATCAGACGGTCGTTCTTTGACGCTGACGCTGCTGCCAACGTGGTAAAGCGGGGTCCATCGGGCTTGTTTTATAGTGCGTCCTTGACTTGCAGCGCTGTTCGCTTGTTGTGGCGGGATTCCTGGCTTGATTTCAAGCAGGTCGGTGTACGCACACCAAGAACACAGGGGAGGGCGGTCCTGATGCTCGTGGTGTTGACGTCAGCTATTTCCTGGCAATCTGCAACAACGCAAAGCACTGCATCAGACGGTCGTTCTTTGACGCTGCCGCTGCTGCCAACGTGGTGTAGCGGGGTCCATCGGGCTTGTTTTATAGTGCGTCCTTGACATGCAGCGCTGTTTGCTTGTAGTGGCGGGATTCCTGGCTTGATTTCAACCAGCTCGGTGCACGCCCACCAAGAACACAAGGGAGGGTGGTCCTGATGCTCGTAATGTTGACGTCAGCTATTTCCTGGCAGTCTGCAACAACGCAAAGCGCTGCATCAGAAGGTCGTTCTTTCACGCTGCCGCTGCTGCCAACGTGGTGCAGCGGGGTCCAACGGGCTTGTTTTATAGTGCGTTCTTGACTTGCAGCGCTGTTTGCTTGTAGTGGCGGGATTCCTGGCTTGATTTCAAGCAGCTCGGAGTACGCCCACGAAGAACACAGGGGAGGGTCGTCCTGGTGCTCGTGGTGTTGACGTCAGCTATTTCCTGGCAATCTGCAACAACGCAAAGCGCTGCATCAGACGGTCGTTTTTTGACGCTGCCACTGCTGCCAACGTGGTGCAGCAGGGTCCATCGGGCTTGTTTTATAGTGCGTCTTTGACTTGCAGCGCTGTTTGCTTGTAGTGGCGGGATTCCTGGCTTGATTTCAAGCAGCTCGGTGTACGCGCACCAAGAACACAGAGGAGGGTGGTCCTGATGCTCGTGGTATTGACGTCAGCTATTTCCTGGCAATCTGCAACAACGCAAAGCGCTGCATCAGACGGTCGTTCTTTGACGCTGCCCCTGCTGCCAACGTGGTGTAGCGGGGCCCATCGGGCTTGTTTTATAGTGCGTCCTTGACTTGCAGCGCTGTTTGCTTGTAGTTGCGGGATTCCTGGCTTGATTTCAAGCAGGTCGGTGTACGCCCACCAAGAACACAGGGGAGGGTGGTCCTGATACTCGTGGTGTTGACGTCAGCTATTTCCTGGCAATCTGCAACAACGCAAAGCGCTGCATCAGACGGTCGTTCTTTGACGCTGCCGCTGCTGCCAACGTGGTGTAGCGGGGTCCATCGGGCTTGTTTTATAGTGCGTCCTTGACTGGCAGCGCTGTTTGCTTGTAGTGGCGGGATTCCAGGCTTGATTTCTAGCAGCTCAGTGCACGCCCACCAAGAACACAGGGGAGGGTGGTCCTGATGCTCGTAATGTTGACGTCAGCTATTTCCTGGCAATCTGCAACAAGGCAAAGCGCTGCATCAGACGGTCGTTCTTTGACGCTGCCGCTGCTGCCAACGTGGTGTAGCGGGGTCCATCGGGTTTGTTTTATAGTGCGTCCTTGACTTGCAGCGCTGTTTGCTTGTAGTGTCGGGATTCCTGGCTTGATTTCAAGCAGCTCGGTGTACGCAGACCAAGAACACAGGGGAGGGTGGTCCTGATGTTCGTGGTGTTGACGTCAGCTATTTCCTGGCAATCTGCAACAACGCAAAGCGCTGCATCAGACGGTCGTTCTTTGACGCTGCCGCTGCTGCCAACGTGGTGCAGCGGGGTCCATCGGGCTTGTTTTATAGTGCGTCTTTGACTTGCAGCGCTGTTTGCTTGTAGTGGCGGGATTCCTGGCTTGATTTCAAGCAGCTCGGTGTACGCCCACCAAGAACACAGGGGAGGGTGGTCCTGATGCTCGTGGTATTGACGTCAGCTATTTCCTGGCAATCTGCAACAACGCAAAGCGCTGCATCAGACGGTCGTTCTTTGACGCTGCCGCTGCTGCCAACGTGGTGTAGCGGGGACCATCGGGCTTGTTTTATAGTGCGTCCTTGACTTGCAGCGCTGTTTGCTTGTAGTTGCGGGATTCCTGGCTTGATTTCAAGCAGGTCGGTGTACGCCCACCAAGAACACAGGGGAGGGTTGTCCTGATACTCGTGGTGTTGACGTCAGCTATTTCCTGGCAATCTGCAACAACGCAAAGCGCTGCATCAGACGGTCGTTCTTTGACGCTGCCGCTGCTGCCAACGTGGTGTAGCGGGGTCCATCGGGCTTGTTTTATAGTGCGTCCTTGACTTGCAGCGCTGTTTGCTTGTAGTGTCGGGATTCCTGGCTTAATTTCAAAGAACACAGGGGAGGGTGGTCCTGATGTTCGTGGTGTTGACATCAGCCATTTCCTGGCAATCTGCAACAACGCAAAGCGCTGCATCAGACGGTCGTTCTTTGACGCTGCCGCTGCTGCCAACGTGGTGTAGCGGGGTCCATCGGGCTTGTTTTATAGTGCATCCTTGACTTGTAGCGCTGTTTGCTTCTAGTGGCGGGATTCCTGGCTTGATTTCAAGAAGCTCGGTGCACGCCCACCAAGAACACAGGGGAGGGTGGTCCTGATGCTCGTAATGTTGACGTCAGCTATTTCCTGGCAATCTGCAACAACACAAAGCGCTGCATCAGACGGTCGTTCTTTGACGCTGACGCTGCTGCCAACGTGGTGAAGCGGGGTCCATCGGGCTTGTTTTATAGTGCGTCCTTGACTTGCAGCGCTGTTCGCTTGTTGTGGCGGGATTCCTGGCTTGATTTCAAGCAGGTCGGTGTACGCACACCAAGAACACAGGGGAGGGTGGTCCTGATGCTCGTGGTGTTGACGTCAGCTATTTCCTGGCAATCTGCAACAACGCAAAGCACTGCATCAGACGGTCGTTCTTTGACGCTGCCGCTGCTGCCAACGTGGTGTGGCGGGGTCCATCGGGCTTGTTTTATAGTGCGTCCTTGACTTGCAGCGCTGTTTGCTTGTAGTGGCGGGATTCCTGGCTTGATTTCAACCAGCTCGGTGCACGCCCACCAAGAACACAGGGGAGGGTGGTCCTGATGCTCGTAATGTTGACGTCAGCTATTTCCTGGCAATCTGCAACAACGCAAAGCGCTGCATCAGAAGGTCGTTCTTTCACGCTGCCGCTGCTGCCAACGTGGTGCAGCGGGTTCCAACGGGCTTGTTTTATAATGCGTTCTTGACTTGCAGCGCTGTTTGCTTGTAGTGGCGGGATTCCTGGCTTGATTTCAAGCAGCTCGGAGTACGCCCACGAAGAACACAGGGGAGGGTCGTCCTGGTGCTCGTGGTGTTGACGTCAGCTATTTCCTGGCAATCTGCAACAACGCAAAGCGCTGCATCAGACGGTCGTTCTTTGACGCTGCCGCTGCTGCCAACGTGGTGTAGCGGGGACCATCGGGCTTGTTTTATAGTGCGTCCTTGACTTGCAGCGCTGTTTGCTTGTAGTTGCGGGATTCCTGGCTTGATTTCAAGCAGGTCGGTGTACGCCCACCAAGAACACAGGGGAGGGTGGTCCTGATACTCGTGGTGTTGACGTCAGCTATTTCCTGGCAACCTGCAACAACGCAAAGCGCTGCATCAGAAGGTCGTTCTTTGACGCTGTTGCTGCTGCCAACGTGGTGTAGCGGGGTCCATCGGGCTTGTTTTATAGTGCGTCCTTGACTGGCAGCGCTGTTTGCTTGTAGTGGCGGGATTCCTGGCTTGATTTCTAGCAGCTCGGTGCACGCCCACCAAGAACACAGGGGAGGGTGGTCCTGATGCTCGTAATGTTGACGTCAGCTATTTCCTGGCAATCTGCAACAACACAAAGCGCTGCATCAGACGGTCGTTCTTTGACGCTGCCGCTGCTGCCAACGTGGTGAAGCGGGGTCCATCGGGCTTGTTTTATAGTGCGTCCTTGACTTGCAGCGCTGTTCGCTTGTAGTGGCGGGATTCCTGGCTTGATTTCAAGCAGGTCGGTGTACGCCCACCAAGAACACAGGGGAGGGTGGTCCTGATGCCCGTGGTGTAGACGTCAGCTATTTCCTGGCAATCTGCAACAACGCAAAGCACTGCATCAGATGGTCGTTCTTTGACGCTGCCGCTGCTGCCAACGTGGTGTAGCGGGGTCCATCGGGCTTGTTTTAAAGTGCGTCCTTGACTTGCAGCGCTCTTTGCTTGTAGTGGCGGGATTCCTGGCTTGATTTCAAGCAGCTCGGAGTACGCCCACGAAGAACACAGGGGAGGGTCGTCCTGATGCTCGTGGTGTTGACGTCAGCTATTTCCTGGCAATCTGCAACAACGCAAAGCGCTGCATCAGACGGTCGTTTTTTGACGTTGCCGCTGCTGCCAACGTGGTGCAGCAGGGTCCATCGGGCTTGTTTTATAGTGCGTCTTTGACTTGCAGCGCTGTTTGCTTGTAGTGGCGGGATTCCTGGCTCGATTTCAAGCAGCTCGGTGTACGCCCACCAAGAACACAGGGGAGGGGGGTCCTGATGCTCGTGATATTGACGTCAGCTATTTCCTGGCAATCTGCAACAACGCAAAGCGCTGCATCAGACGGTCGTTCTTTGACGCTGCCCCTGCTGCCAACGTGGTGTAGCGGGGCCCATCGGGCTTGTTTTATAGTGCGTCCTTGACTTGCAGCGCTGTTTGCTTGTAGTTGCGGGATTCCTGGCTTGATTTCAAGCAGGTCGGTGTACGCCCACCAAGAACACAGGGGAGGGTGGTCCTGATACTCGTGGTGTTGACGTCAGCTATTTCCTGGCAATCTGCAACAACGCAAAGCGCTGCATCAGACGGTCGTTCTTTGACGCTGCCGCTGCTGCCAACGTGGTGTAGCGGGGTCCATCGGGCTTGTTTTATAGTGCGTCCTTGACTGGCAGCGCTGTTTGCTTGTAGTGGCGGGATTCCTGGCTTGATTTCTAGCAGCTCAGTGCACGCCCACCAAGAACACAGGGGAGGGTGGTCTTGATGCTCGTAATGTTGACGTCAGCTATTTCCTGGCAATCTCCAACAACACAAAGCGCTGCATCAGACGGTCGTTCTTTGACGCTGCCGCTGCTGCCAACGTGGTGAAGCGGGGTCCATCGGGCTTGTTTTATAGTGCGTCCTTGACTTGCAGCGCTGTTCGCTTGTAGTGGCGGGATTCCTGGCTTGATTTCAAGCAGCTCGGTGTACGCCCACCAAGAACACAGGGGAGGGGGGTCCTGATGCTCGTGGTATTGACGTCAGCTATTTCCTGGCAATCTGCAACAACGCAAAGCGCTGCATCAGAAGGTCGTTCTTTGACGCTGCCGCTGCTGCCAACGTGGTTCAGCGGGGTCCACCGGGCTTGTTTTATAGTGCGTTCTTGACTTGCAGCGCTGTTTGCTTGTAGTGGCGGGATTCCTGGCTTGATTTCAAGAAGCTCGGAGTACGCCCACCAAGAACACAGGGGAGGGTCGTTCTGATGCTCGTGGTGTTGACGTCAGCTATTTCCTGGCAATCTGCAACAACGCAAAGCGCTGCATCAGACGGTCGTTCTTTGACGCTGCCGCTGCTGCCAACGTGGTGAAGCGGGGTCCATCGGGCTTGTTTTATAGTGCGTCCTTGACTTGCAGCGCTGTTTGCTTGTTGTGTCGGGATTCCTGGCTTGATTTCAAGCAGCTCGGTGTACGCAGACCAAGAACACAGGGGAGGGTGGTCCTGATGTTCGTGGTGTTGACGTCAGCTATTTCCTGGCAATCTGCAACAACGCAAAGCGCTGCATCAGACGGTCGTTCTTTGACGCTGACGCTGCTGCCAACGTGGTGTAGCGGGGTCCATCGGGTTTGTTTTATAGTGCGTCTTTGACTTGCAGCTCTGTTTGCTTGTAGTGGCAGGACTCCTGGCTTGATTTCAAGCAGCTCGGTGTACGCCCACCAAGAACACAGGGGAGGGTGGTCCTGATGCTCGTGGTATTGACGTCAGCTATTTCCTGGCAATCTGCAACAACGCAAAGCGCAGCATCAGACGGTCGTTGTTTGACGCTGCCGCTGTTGCCAACGTGGAGTAGCGGGGTCCATCGGGCTTGTTTTATAGTGCGTCCTTGACTGGCAGCGCTGTTTGCTTGTAGTGGCGGGATTCCTGGCTTGATTTCTAGCAGCTCAGTGCACGCCCACCAAGAACACAGGGGAGGGTGGTCCTGATGCTCGTAATGTTGACGTCAGCTATTTCCTGGCAATCTGCAACAACACAAAGCGCTGCATCAGACGGTCGTTCTTTGACGCTGACGCTGCTGCCAACGTGGTGTAGCGGGGTCCATCGGGTTTGTTTTATAGTGCGTCTTTGACTTGCAGCTCTGTTTGCTTGTAGTGGGAGGATTCC
Organism: Haemaphysalis longicornis; assembly: GCF_048455015.1. Taxonomy (NCBI): domain Eukaryota; kingdom Metazoa; phylum Arthropoda; class Arachnida; order Ixodida; family Ixodidae; genus Haemaphysalis; species Haemaphysalis longicornis. The sequence continues at coordinate 88,470,126 of NW_027526214.1, read as the reverse complement.
TGGCTTGATTTCAAGCAGCTCGGTGTACGCCCACCAAGAACACAGGGGAGGGTGGTCCTGATGCTCGTGGTATTGACGTCAGCTATTTCCTGGCAATCTGCAGCAACGCAAAGCGCAGCATCAGACGGTCGTTCTTTGACGCTGCCGCTGTTGCCAACGTGGAGTAGCGGGGTCCATCGGGCTTGTTTTATAGTGCGTCCTTGACTTGCAGCGCTGTTTGCTTGTAGTTGCGGGATTCCTGGCTTGATTTCAAGCAGCTCGGTGTACGCCCATCAAGAACACAGGGGAGGGTGGTCCTGATGCTGGTGGTGTTGACGTTAGCTATTTCTTGGCAATCTGCAACAACGCAAAGCGCTGCATAAGACGGTCGTTCTTTGACGCTGACGCTGCTGCCAACGTGGAGTAGCGGGGTCCATCGGGCTTGTTTTATAGTGCGTCCTTGACTTGCAGCGCTGTTTGCTTGTAGTTGCGGGATTCCTGGCTTGATTTCAAGCAGGTCGGTGTATGCCCACCAAGAACACAGGGGAGGGTGGTCCTGATGCCCGTGGTGTAGACGTCAGCTATTTCCTGGCAATCTGCAACAACGCAAAGCACTGCATCAGACGGTCGTTCTTTGACGCTGCCGCTGCTGCCAACGTGGTGTAGCGGGGTCCATCGGGCTTGTTTTATAGTGCGTCCTTGACTTGCAGCGCTGTTTGCTTGTAGTGGCGGGATTCCTGGCTTGATTTCAAGCAGCTGGGTGCACGCCCACCAAGAACACAGGGGAGGGTGGTCCTGATGCTCGTAATGTTGACGTCAGCTATTTCCTAGCAATCTGCAACAAGACAAAGCGCTGCATCAGACGGTCGTTCTTTGACGCTGCCGCTGCTGCCAACGTGGTGAAGCGGGGTCCATCGGGCTTGTTTTATAGAGCGTCCTTGACTTGCAGCGCTGTTCGCTTGTAGTGGCGGGATTCCTGGCTTGATTTCAATCAGCTCGGTGTACGCCCACCAAGAACACAGGGGAGGGGGGTCCTGATGCTCGTGGTGTTGACGTCAGCTATTTCCTGGCAATCTGCAACAACGCAAAGCGCTGCATCAGAAGGTCGTTCTTTGACGCTGCCGCTGCTGCCAACGTGGTGCAGCGGGGTCCATCGGGCTTGCTTTAAGTGCGTTCTGACTTGCAGCGCTGTTTGCTTGTAGTGGCGGGATTCCTGGCTTGATTTCAAGCAGCTCGGAGTACGCCCACGAAGAACACAGGGGAGGGTCGTCGTGATGCTCCTGGTGTTGACGTCAGCTATTTCCTGGCAATCTGCAACAACGCAAAGCGCTGCATCAGACGGTCGTTCTTTGACGCTGCCACTGCTGCCAACGTGGTGTAGCGGGGTCCATCGGGCTTGTTTTATAGTACGTCCTTGACTTGCAGCGCTGTTTGCTTGTAGTGTCGGGATTCCTGGCTTGATTTCAAGCAGCTCGGTGTACGCAGACCAAGAACACAGGGGAGGGTGGTCCTGATACTCGTGGTGTTGACGTCAGCTATTTCCTGGCAACCTGCAACAACGCAAAGCGCTGCATCAGACGGTCGTTCTTTGACGCTGCCGCTGCTGCCAACGTGGTGTAGCGGGGACCATCGGGCTTGTTTTATAGTGCGTTCTTGACTTGCAGCGCTGTTTTCTTGTAGTGGCGGGATTGCTGGCTTGATTTCAAGCAGCTCGGAGTACGCCCACGAAGAACACAGGGGAGGGTCGTCCTGGTGCTCGTGGTGTTGACGTCAGCTATTTCCTGGCAATCTGCAACAACGCAAAGCGCTGCATCAGACGGTCGTTTTTGACGCTGCCGCTGCTGCCAACGTGGTGCAGCAGGGTCCATCGGGTTTGTTTTATAGTGCGTCTTTGACTTGCAGCGCTGTTTGCTTGTAGTGGCGGGATTCCTGGCTTGATTTCAAGCAGCTCGGTGTACGCCCACCAAGAACACAGGGGAGGGTGGTCCTGATGCTCGTGGTATTGACGTCAGCTATTTCCTGGCAATCTGCAACAACGCAAAGCGCTGCATCAGACGGTCGTTCTTTGACGCTGCCGCTGCTGCCAACGTGGTGTAGCGGGGTCCATCGGGCTTGTTTTATAGTGCGTCCTTGACTGGCAGAGCTGTTTGCTTGTAGTGGCGGGATTCCTGGCTTGATTTCTAGCAGCTCGGTGCACGCCCACCAAGAACACAGGGGAGGGTGGTCCTGATGCTCGTAATGTTGACGTCAGCTATTTCCTGGCAATCTGCAACAACGCAAAGCGCTCCATCAGACGGTCGTTCTTTGACGCTGCCGCTGCTGCCAACGTGGTGAAGCGGGGTCCATCGGGCTTGTTTTATAGTGCGTCCTTGACTTGCAGCGCTGTTCGCTTGTAGTGGCGGGATTCCTGGCTTGATTTCAAGCAGGTCGGTGTACGCCCACCAAGAACACAGGGGAGGGTGGTCCTGATGCCCGTGGTGTAGACGTCAGCTATTTCCTGGCAATCTGCAACAACGCAAAGCACTGCATCAGACGGTCGTTCTTTGACGCTGCCGCTGCTGCCAACGTGGTGTAGCGGGGTCCATCGGGCTTGTTTTATAGTGCGTCCTTGACTTGCAGCGCTGTTTGCTTGTAGTGGCGGGATTCCTGGCTTGATTTCAAGCAGCTCGGTGCACGCCCACCAAGAACACAGGGGAGGGTGGTCCTGATGCTCGTAATGTTGACGTCAGCTATTTCCTAGCAATCTGCAACAAGACAAAGCGCTGCATCAGACGGTCGTTCCATCACGCTGCCGCTGCTGCCAACGTGGTGAAGCGGGGTCCATCGGGCTTGTTTTATAGAGCGTCCTTGAATTGCAGCGCTGTTCGCTTGTAGTGGCGGGATTCCTGGGTTGATTTCAATCAGCTCGGTGTACGCCCACCAAGAACACAGGGGAGGGGGGTCCTGATGCTCGTGGTGTTGACGTCAGCTATTTCCTGGCAATCTGCAACAACGCAAAGCGCTGCATCAGAAGGTCGTTCTTTGACGCTGCCGCTGCTGCCAACGTGGTGCAGCGGGGTCCATCGGGCTTGCTTTATAGTGCGTTCTGACTTGCAGCGCTGTTTGCTTGTAGTGGCGGGATTCCTGGCTTGATTTCAAGCAGCTCGGAGTACGCCCACGAAGAACACAGGGGAGGGTCGTCCTGATGCTCCTGGTGTTGACGTCAGCTATTTCCTGGCAATCTGCAACAACGCAAAGCGCTGCATCAGACGGTCGTTCTTTGACGCTGCCGCTGCTGCCAACGTGGTGTAGCGGGGTCCATCGGGCTTGTTTTATAGTGCGTCCTTGACTTGCAGCGCTGTTTGCTTGTAGTGTCGGGATTCCTGGCTTGATTTCAAGCAGCTCGGTGTACGCAGACCAAGAACACAGGGGAGGGTGGTCCTGATGTTCGTGGTGTTGACGTCAGCTATTTCCTGGCAATCTGCAACAACGCAAAGCGCTGCATCAGACGGTCGTTCTTTGACGCTGCCGCTGCTGCCAACGTGGTGCAGCGGGGTCCATCGGGCTTGTTTTATAGTGCGTCTTTGACTTGCAGCGCTGTTTGCTTGTAGTGGCGGGATTCCTGGCTTGATTTCAAGCAGCTCGGTGTACGCCCACCAAGAACACAGGGGAGGGTGGTCCTGATGCTCGTAGTATTGACATCAGCTATTTCCTGGCAATCTGGAACAACGCAAAGCGCTGCATCAGACGGTCGTTCTTTGACGCTGCCGCTGCTGCCAACGTGGTGTAGCGGGGACCATCGGGCTTGTTTTATAGTGCGTCCTTGACTTGCAGCGCTGTTGCTTGTAGTTGCGGGATTCCTGGCTTGATTTCAAGCAGGTCGGTGTACGCCCACCAAGAACACAGGGGAGGGTGGTCCTGATACTCGTGGTGTTGACATCAGCTATTTCCTGGCAACCTGCAACAACGCAAAGCGCTGCATCAGACGGTCGTTCTTTGACGCTGCCGCTGCTGCCAACGTGGTGTAGCGGGGTCCATCGGGCTTGTTTTATAGTGCGTCCTTGACTGGCAGCGCTGTTTGCTTGTAGTGGCGGGATTCCTGGCTTGATTTCTAGCAGCTCGGTGCACGCCCACCAAGAACACAGGGGAGGGTGGTCCTGATGTTCGTGGTGTTGACATCAGCCATTTCCTGGCAATCTGCAACAACGCAAAGCGCTGCATCAGACGGTCGTTCTTTGACGCTGCCGCTGCTGCCAACGTGGTGTAGCGGGGTCCATCGGGCTTGTTTTATAGTGCATCCTTGACTTGTAGCGCTGTTTGCTTCTAGTGGCGGGATTCCTGGCTTGATTTCAAGAAGCTCGGTGCACGCCCACCAAGAACACAGGGGAGGGTGGTCCTGATGCTCGTAATGTTGACGGCAGCTATTTCCTGGCAATCTGCAACAACACAAAGCGCTGCATCAGACGGTCGTTCTTTGACGCTGACGCTGCTGCCAACGTGGTGAAGCGGGGTCCATCGGGCTTGTTTTATAGTGCGTCCTTGACTTGCAGCGCTGTTCGCTTGTTGTGGCGGGATTCCTGGCTTGATTTCAAGCAGGTCGGTGTACGCACACCAAGAACACAGGGGAGGGTGGTCCTGATGCTCGTGGTGTTGACGTCAGCTATTTCCTGGCAATCTGCAACAACGCAAAGCACTGCATCAGACGGTCGTTCTTTGACGCTGCCGCTGCTGCCAACGTGGTGTGGCGGGGTCCATCGGGCTTGTTTTATAATGCGTTCTTGACTTGCAGCGCTGTTTGCTTGTAGTGGCGGGATTCCTGGCTTGATTTCAAGCAGCTCGGAGTACGCTCACGAAGAACACAGGGGAGGGTCGTCCTGGTGCTCGTGGTGTTGACGTCAGCTATTTCCTGGCAATCTGCAACAACGCAAATCGCTGCATCAGACGGTCGTTTTTTGACGCTGCCGCTGCTGCCAACGTGGTGCAGCAGGGTCCATCGGGTTTGTTTTATAGTGCGTCTTTGACTTGCAGCGCTGTTTGCTTGTAGTGGTGGGATTCCTGGCTTGATTTCAAGCTGCTCGGTGTACGCCCACCAAGAACACAGGGGAGGGTGGCCCTGATGCTCGTGGTATTGACGTCAGCTATTTCCTGGCAATCTGCAACAACGCAAAGCGCTGCATCAGACGGTCGTTCTTTGACGCTGTTGCTGCTGCCAACGTGGTGTAGCGGGGTCCATCGGGCTTGTTTTATAGTGCGTCCTTGACTGGCAGCGCTGTTTGCTTGTAGTGGCGGGATTCCTGGCTTGATTTCTAGCAGCTCGGTGCACGCCCACCAAGAACACAGGGGAGGGTGGTCCTGATGCTCGTAATGTTGACGTCAGCTATTTCCTGGCAATCTGCAACAACACAAAGCGCTGCATCAGACGGTCGTTCTTTGACGCTGCCGCTGCTGCCAACGTGGTGAAGCGGGGTCCATCGGGCTTGTTTTATAGTGCGTCCTTGACTTGCAGCGCTGTTCGCTTGTAGTGGCGGGATTCCTGGCTTGATTTCAAGCAGGTCGGTGTACGCCCACCAAGAACACAGGGGAGGGTGGTCCTGATGCCCGTGGTGTAGACGTCAGCTATTTCCTGGCAATCTGCAACAACGCAAAGCACTGCATCAGATGGTCGTTCTTTGACGCTGCCGCTGCTGCCAACGTGGTGTAGCGGGGTCCATCGGGCTTGTTTTAAAGTGCGTCCTTGACTTGCAGCGCTCTTTGCTTGTAGTGGCGGGATTCCTGGCTTGATTTCAAGCAGCTCGGAGTACGCCCACGAAGAACACAGGGGAGGGTCGTCCTGATGCTCGTGGTGTTGACGTCAGCTATTTCCTGGCAATCTGCAACAACGCAAAGCGCTGCATCAGACGGTCGTTTTTTGACGTTGCCGCTCCTGCCAACGTGGTGCAGCAGGGTCCATCGGGCTTGTTTTATAGTGCGTCTTTGACTTGCAGCGCTGTTTGCTTGTAGTGGCGGGATTCCTGGCTCGATTTCAAGCAGCTCGGTGTACGCCCACCAAGAACACAGGGGAGGGGGGTCCTGATGCTCGTGATATTGACGTCAGCTATTTCCTGGCAATCTGCAACAATGCAAAGCGCTGCATCAGACGGTCGTTCTTTGACGCTGCCCCTGCTGCCAACGTGGTGTAGCGGGGCCCATCGGGCTTGTTTTATAGTGCGTCCTTGACTTGCAGCGCTGTTTGCTTGTAGTTGCGGGATTCCTGGCTTGATTTCAAGCAGGTCGGTGTACGCCCACCAAGAACACAGGGGAGGGTGGTCCTGATACTCGTGGTGTTGACGTCAGCTATTTCCTGGCAATCTGCAACAACGCAAAGCGCTGCATCAGACGGTCGTTCTTTGACGCTGCCGCTGCTGCCAACGTGGTGTAGCGGGGTCCATCGGGCTTGTTTTATAGTGCGTCCTTGACTGGCAGCGCTGTTTGCTTGTAGTGGCGGGATTCCTGGCTTGATTTCTAGCAGCTCAGTGCACGCCCACCAAGAACACAGGGGAGGGTGGTCCTGATGCTCGTAATGTTGACGTCAGCTATTTCCTGGCAATCTCCAACAACACAAAGCGCTGCATCAGACGGTCGTTCTTTGACTCTGCCGCTGCTGCCAACGTGGTGAAGCGGGGTCCATCGGGCTTGTTTTATAGTGCGTCCTTGACTTGCAGCGCTGTTCGCTTGTAGTGGCGGGATTCCTGGCTTGATTTCAAGCAGCTCGGTGTACGCCCACCAAGAACACAGGGGAGGGGGGTCCTGATGCTCGTGGTATTGACGTCAGCTATTTCCTGGCAATCTGCAACAACGCAAAGCGCTGCATCAGAAGGTCGTTCTTTGACGCTGCCGCTGCTGCCAACGTGGTTCAGCGGGGTCCACCGGGCTTGTTTTATAGTGCGTTCTTGACTTGCAGCGCTGTTTGCTTGTAGTGGCGGGATTCCTGGCTTGATTTCAAGAAGCTCGGAGTACGCCCACCAAGAACACAGGGGAGGGTCGTTCTGATGCTCGTGGTGTTGACGTCAGCTATTTCCTGGCAATCTGCAACAACGCAAAGCGCTGCATCAGACGGTCGTTCTTTGACGCTGCCGCTGCTGCCAACGTGGTGAAGCGGGGTCCATCGGGCTTGTTTTATAGTGCGTCCTTGACTTGCAGCGCTGTTTGCTTGTTGTGTCGGGATTCCTGGCTTGATTTCAAGCAGCTCGGTGTACGCAGACCAAGAACACAGGGGAGGGTGGTCCTGATGTTCGTGGTGTTGACGTCAGCTATTTCCTGGCAATCTGCAACAACGCAAAGCGCTGCATCAGACGGTCGTTCTTTGACGCTGACGCTGCTGCCAACGTGGTGTAGCGGGGTCCATCGGGTTTGTTTTATAGTGCGTCTTTGACTTGCAGCTCTGTTTGCTTGTAGTGGCAGGATTCCTGGCTTGATTTCAAGCAGCTCGGTGTACGCCCACCAAGAACACAGGGGAGGGTGGTCCTGATGCTCGTGGTATTGACGTCAGCTATTTCCTGGCAATCTGCAACAACGCAAAGCGCAGCATCAGACGGTCGTTGTTTGACGCTGCCGCTGTTGCCAACGTGGAGTAGCGGGGTCCATCGGGCATGTTTTATAGTGCGTCCTTGACTGGCAGCGCTGTTTGCTTGTAGTGGCGGGATTCCTGGCTTGATTTCTAGCAGCTCAGTGCACGCCCACCAAGAACACAGGGGAGGGTGGTCCTGATGCTCGTAATGTTGACGTCAGCTATTTCCTGGCAATCTGCAACAACACAAAGCGCTGCATCAGACGGTCGTTCTTTGACGCTGACGCTGCTGCCAACGTGGTGTAGCGGGGTCCATCGGGTTTGTTTTATAGTGCGTCTTTGACTTGCAGCTCTGTTTGCTTGTAGTGGGAGGATTCCTGGCTTGATTTCAAGCAGCTCGGTGTACGCCCACCAAGAACACAGGGGAGGGTGGTCCTGATGCTCGTGGTATTGACGTCAGCTATTTCCTGGCAATCTGCAGCAACGCAAAGCGCAGCATCAGACGGTCGTTCTTTGACGCTGCCGCTGTTGCCAACGTGGAGTAGCGGGGTCCATCGGGCTTGTTTTATAGTGCGTCCTTGACTTGCAGCGCTGTTTGCTTGTAGTTGCGGGATTCCTGGCTTGATTTCAAGCAGCTCGGTGTACGCCCATCAAGAACACAGGGGAGGGTGGTCCTGATGCTGGTGGTGTTGACGTTAGCTATTTCTTGGCAATCTGCAACAACGCAAAGCGCTGCATAAGACGGTCGTTCTTTGACGCTGACGCTGCTGCCAACGTGGAGTAGCGGGGTCCATCGGGCTTGTTTTATAGTGCGTCCTTGACTTGCAGCGCTGTTTGCTTGTAGTTGCGGGATTCCTGGCTTGATTTCAAGCAGCTCGGTGTACGCCCATCAAGAACACAGGGGAGGGTGGTCCTGATGCTGGTGGTGTTGACGTTAGCTATTTCTTGGCAATCTGCAACAACGCAAAGCGCTGCAGAAGACGGTCGTTCTTTGACGCTGCCGCTGCTGCCAACGTGCTGTAGCGGGGTCCATCAGGCTTGTTTTATAGTGCGTTCTTGACTTGCAGCGCTGTTTGCTTGTAGTTGCGGGATTCCTGGCTTGATTTCAAGCAGCTCGGTGTACGCCCACCAAGATCACAGGGGAGGGTGGTCGTGATACTCGTGGTGTTGACGTCAGCTATTTCCTGGCAATCTGCAACAACGCAAAGCGCTGCATCAGACGGTAGTTCTTTGACGCTGCCGCTGCTGCCAACGTGGTGAAGCGGGTCCATCGGGCTTGTTTTATAGTGCGTCCTTGACTTGCAGCGCTCTTCGCTTGTAGTGGCGGGATTCCTGGCTTGATTTCAAGCAGCTCGGTGTACGCCCACCAAGAACACAGGGGAGGGGGGTCCTGATGCTCGTGGTATTGACGTCAGCTATTTCCTGGCAATCTGCAACAACGCAAAGCGCTGCATCAGAAGGTCGTTTTTTTTGACGCTGCCGCAGCTGCCAACGTGGTGAAGCGGGGTCCATCGGGCTTGTTTTATAGTGCGTCCTTGACTTGCAGCGCTGTTTGCTTGTTGTGTCGGGATTCCTGGCTTGATTTCAAGCAGCTCGGTGTACGCAGACAGAGAACACAGGGGAGGGTGGTCCTGATGTTCGTGGTGTTGACGTCAGCTATTTCCTGGCAATCTGAAACAACGCATAGCGCTGCATCAGACGGTCGTTCTTTGACGCTGCCGCTGCTGCCAACGTGGTGTAGCGGGGTCCATCGGGCTTGTTTTATAGTGCGTCTTTGACTTGCAGCTCTGTTTGCTTGTAGTGGCGGGATTCCTGGCTTGATTTCAAGCAGCTCGGTGTACGCCCACCAAGAACACAGGGGAGGGTGGTCCTGATGCTCGTGGTATTGACGTCAGCTATTTCCTGGCAATCTGCAACAACGCAAAGCGCTGCATCAGACGGCCGTTCTTTGACGCTGCCGCTGCTGCCAACGTAGAGTAGCGGGGTCCTTCGGGCTTGTTTTATAGTGCGTCCTTGACTTGCAGCGCTGTTTGCTTGTAGTTGCGGGATTCCTGGCTTGATTTCAAGCAGCTCGGTGTACGCCCATCAAGAACACAGGGGAGGGTGGTCCTGATGCTGGTGGTGTTGACGTTAGCTATTTCTTGGCAATCTGCAACAACGCAAAGCGCTGCATCAGAAGGTCGTTCTTTGACGCTGCCGCTGCTGCCAACGTGGTGTAGCGGGGTCCATCGGGCTTGTTTTATAGTGCGTCTTTGACTTGCAGCGCTGTTTGCTTGTAGTGGCGGGATTCCTGGCTTGATTTCAAGCAGCTCGGAGTACGCCCACCAAGAACACAGGGGAGGGTCGTTCTGATGTTCGTGGTGTTGACGTCAGCTATTTCCTGGCAATCTGCAACAACGCAAAGCGCTGCATCAGACGGTCGTTCTTTGACGCTGACGCTGCTGCCAACGTGGTGTAGCGGGGTCCATAGGGCTTGTTTTATAGTGCGTCTTTGACTTGCAGCTCTGTTTGCTTGTAGTGGCAGGATTCCTGGCTTGATTTCAAGCAGCTCGGTGTACGCCCACCAAGAACACAGGGGAGGGTGGTCCTGATGCTCGTGGTATTGACGTCAGCTATTTCCTGGCAATCTGCAACAACGCAAAGCGCTGCATCAGACGGTCGTTCTTTGACGCTGCCGCTGTTGCCAACGTGGAGAAGCGGGGTCCATCGGGCTTGTTTATAGTGCGTCCTTGACTTGCAGCGCTGTTTGCTCGTAGTTGCGGGATTCCTGGCTTGATTTCAAGCAGCTCGGTGTACGCCCATCAAGAACACAGGGGAGGGTGGTCCTGATGCTGGTGGTGTTGACGTTAGCTATTTCTTGGCAATCTGCAACAACGCAAAGCGCTGCATAAGACGGTCGTTCTTTGACGCTGCCGCTGCTGCCAACGTGCTGTAGCGGGGTCCATCAGGCTTGTTTTATAGTGCGTTCTTGACTTGCAGCGCTGTTTGCTTGTAGTGGCGGGATTCCTGGATTGATTTCAAGCAGCTCGGAGTACGCCCACCAAGAACACAGGGGAGGGTCGTTCTGATGCTCGTGGTGTTGACGTCAGCTATTTCCTGGCAATCTGCAACAACGCAAAGCGCTGCATCAGACGGTCGTTCTTTGACGCTTCCGCTGCTGCCAACGTGGTGAAGCGGGGTCCATCGGGCTTGTTTTATAGTGCGTCCTTGACTTGCAGCGCTGTTTGCTTGTTGTGTCGGGATGCCTGGCTTGATTTCAAGCAGCTCGGTGTACGCAGACCAAGAACACAGGGGAGGGTGGTCCTGATGTTCGTGGTGTTGACGTCAGCTATTTCCTGGCAATCTGCAACAACGCAAAGCGCTGCATCAGACGGTCGTTCTTTGACGCTGACGCTGCTGCCAACGTGGTGTAGCGGGGTCCATCGGGTTTGTTTTATAGTGCGTCTTTGACTTGCAGCTCTGTTTGCTTGTAGTGGCAGGATTCCTGGCTTGATTTCAAGCAGCTCGGTGTACGCAGACCAAGAACACAGGGGAGGGTGGTCCTGATGCTCGTGGTGTTGACGTCAGCTATTTCCTGGCAATCTGCAACAACGCAAAGCGCTGCATCAGACGGTCGTTCTTTGACGCTTCCGCTGCTGCCAACGTGGTGAAGCGGGGTCCATCGGGCTTGTTTTATAGTGCGTCCTTGACTTGCAGCGCTGTTTGCTTGTTGTGTCGGGATGCCTGGCTTGATTTCAAGCAGCTCGGTGTACGCAGACCAAGAACACAGGGGAGGGTGGTCCTGATGTTCGTGGTGTTGACGTCAGCTATTTCCTGGCAATCTGCAACAACGCAAAGCGCTGCATCAGACGGTCGTTCTTTGACGCTGACGCTGCTGCCAACGTGGTGTAGCGGGGTCCATCGGGTTTGTTTTATAGTGCGTCTTTGACTTGCAGCTCTGTTTGCTTGTAGTGGCAGGATTCCTGGCTTGATTTCAAGCAGCTAGGTGTACGCCCACCAAGAACACAGGGGAGGGTGGTCCTGATGCTCGTGGTATTGACGTAAGCTATTTCCTGGCAATCTGCAGCAACGCAAAGCGCAGCATCAGACGGTCGTTCTTTGACGCTGCCGCTGTTGCCAACGTGGAGTAGCGGGGTCCATCGGGCTTGTTTTATAGTGCGTCCTTGACTTGCAGCGCTGTTTGCTTGTAGTTGCGGGATTCCTGGCTTGATTTCAAGCAGCTCGGTGTACGCCCATCAAGAACACAGGGGAGGGTGGTCCTGATGCTGGTGGTGTTGACGTTAGCTATTTCTTGGCAATGTGCAACAACGCAAAGCGCTGCATAAGACGGTCGTTCTTTGACGCTGACGCTGCTGCCAACGTGGTGTAGCGGGGTCCATCGGGTTTGTTTTATAGTGCGTCTTTGACTTGCAGCTCTGTTTGCTTGTAGTGGCAGGATTCCTGGCTTGATTTCAAGCAGCTCGGTGTACGCCCACCAAGAACACAGGGGAGGGTGGTCCTGATGCTCGTGGTATTGACGTCAGCTATTTCCTGGCAATCTGCAACAACGCAAAGCGCTGCATCAGACGGTCGTTCTTTGACGTTGCCGCTGTTGGCAACGTGGAGTAGCGGGGTCTATCGGGCTTGTTTTATAGTGCGTCCTTGACTTGCAGCGCTGTTTGCTTGTAGTTGCGGGATTCCTGGCTTGATTTCAAGCAGCTCGGTGTACGCCCATCAAGAACACAGGGGAGGGTGGTCCTGATGCTGGTGGTGTTGACGTTAGCTATTTCTTGGCAATCTGCAACAACGCAAAGCGCTGCATAAGACGGTCGTTCTTTGACGCTGCCGCTGCTGCCAACGTGCTGTAGCGGGGTCCATCAGGCTTGTTTTATAGTGCGTTCTTGACTTGCAGCGCTGTTTGCTTGTAGTTGCGGGATTCCTGGCTTGATTTCAAGCAGCTCGGTGTACGCCCACCAAGATCACAGGGGAGGGTGGTCCTGATACTCGTGGTGTTGACGTCAGCTATTTCCTGGCAATCTGCAACAACGCAAAGCGCTGCATCAGACGGTAGTTCTTTGACGCTGCCGCTGCTGCCAACGTGGTGAAGCGGGGTCCATCGGGCTTGTTTTATAGGGCGTCCTTGACTTGCAGCGCTCTTCGCTTGTAGTGGCGGGATTCCTGGCTTGATTTCAAGCAGCTCGGTGTACGCCCACCAAGAACACAGGGGAGGGGGGTCCTGATGCTCGTGGTATTGACGTCAGCTATTTCCTGGCAATCTGCAACAACGCAAAGCGCTGCATCAGAAGGTCGTTTTTTTTGACGCTGCCGCTGCTGCCAACGTGGTGAAGCGGGGTCCATCGGGCTTGTTTTATAGTGCGTCCTTGACTTGCAGCGCTGTTTGCTTGTTGTGTCGGGATTCCTGGCTTGATTTCAAGCAGCTCGGTGTACGCAGACCAAGAACACAGGGGAGGGTGGTCCTGATGTTCGTGGTGTTGACGTCAGCTATTTCCTGGCAATCTGAAACAACGCATAGCGCTGCATCAGACGGTCGTTCTTTGACGCTGCCGCTGCTGCCAACGTGGTGTAGCGGGGTCCATCGGGCTTGTTTTATAGTGCGTCTTTGACTTGCAGCTCTGTTTGCTTGTAGTGGCGGGATTCCTGGCTTGATTTCAAGCAGCTCGGTGTACGCCCACCAAGAACACAGGGGAGGGTGGTCCTGATGCTCGTGGTATTGACGTCAGCTATTTCTTGGCAATCTGCAACAACGCAAAGCGCTGCATCAGACGGCCGTTCTTTGACGCTGCCGCTGCTGCCAACGTAGAGTAGCGGGGTCCTTCGGGCTTGTTTTATAGTGCGTCCTTGACTTGCAGCGCTGTTTGCTTGTAGTTGCGGGATTCCTGGCTTGATTTCAAGCAGCTCGGTGTACGCCCATCAAGAACACAGGGGAGGGTGGTCCTGATGCTGGTGGTGTTGACGTTAGCTATTTCTTGGCAATCTGCAACAACGCAAAGCGCTGCATCAGAAGGTCGTTCTTTGACGCTGCCGCTGCTGCCAACATGGTGTAGCGGGGTCCATCGGGCTTGTTTTATAGTGCGTCTTTGACTTGCAGCGCTGTTTGCTTGTAGTGGCGGGATTCCTGGCTTGATTTCAAGCAGCTCGGAGTACGCCCACCAAGAACACAGGGGAGGGTCGTTCTGATGCTCGTGGTGTTGACGTCAGCTATTTCCTGGCAATCTTCAACAACGCAAAGCGCTGCATCAGACGGTCGTTCTTTGACGCTGCCGCTGCTGCCAACGTGGTGAAGCGGGGTCCATCGGCTTGTTTTATAGTGCGTCCTTGACTTGCAGCGCTGTTTGCTTGTTGTGTCTTGATTCCTGGCTTGATTTCAAGCAGCTCGGTGCACGCAGACCAAGAACACAGGGGAGGGTGGTCCTGATGTTCGTGGTGTTGACGTCAGCTATTTCCTGGCAATCTGAAACAACGCAAAGCGCTGCATCAGACGGTCGTTCTTTGACGCTGACGCTGCTGCCAACGTGGTGTAGCGGGGTCCATCGGGCTTGTTTTATAGTGCGTCTTTGACTTGCAGCTCTGTTTGCTTGTAGTGGCAGGATTCCTGGCTTGATTTCAAGCAGCTCGGTGTACGCCCACCAAGAACACAGGGGAGGGTGGTCCTGATGCTCGTGGTATTGACGTCAGCTATTTCCTGGCAATCTGCAACAACGCAAAGCGCTGCATCAGACGGTCGTTCTTTGACGCTGCCGCTGTTGCCAACGTGGAGTAGCGGGGTCCATCGGGCTTGTTTATAGAGCGTCCTTGACTTGCAGCGCTGTTTGCTCGTAGTTGTGGGATTCCTGGCTTGATTTCAAGCAGCTCGGTGTACGCCCATCAAGAACACAGGGGAGGGTGGTCCTGATGCGGGTGGTGTTGACGTTAGCTATTTCTTGGCAATCTGCAACAACGCAAAGCGCTGCATAAGACGGTCGTTCTTTGACGCTGCCGCTGCTGCCAACGTGCTGTAGCGGGGTCCATCAGGCTTGTTTTATAGTGCGTTCTTGACTTGCAGCGCTGTTTGCTTGTAGTGGCGGGATTCCTGGCTTGATTTCAAGCAGCTCGGAGTACGCCCACCAAGAACACAGGGGAGGGTCGTTCTGATGTTCGTGGTGTTGACGTCAGCTATTTCCTGGCAATCTGCAACAACGCAAAGCGCTGCATCAGACGGTCGTTCTTTGACGCTGCCGCTGCTGCCAACGTGGCGTAGCGGGGTCCATCGGGCTTGTTTTATAGTGCGTCCTTGACTTGCAGCGCTGTTTGCTTGTAGTGGCGGGATTCCTGGCTTGATTTGAAGCAGCTCGGTGTACGCCCACCAAGAACAAAGGGGAGGGTGGTCCTGATGCTCGTGGTGTTGACGTGAGCTATTTCCTTGCAATCTGCAACAACGCAAAGCGCTGCATCAGACGGTCGTTCTTTGACGCTGCCCCTGCTGCCAACGTGGTGTAGCGGGGCCCATCGGGCTTGTTTTATAGTGCGTCCTTGACTTGCAGCGCTGTTTGCTTGTAGTTGCGGGATTCCTGGCTTGATTTCAAGCAGGTCGGTGTACGCCCACCAAGAACACAGGGGAGGGTTGTCCTGATACTCGTGGTGTTGACGTCAGCTATTTCCTGGCAATCTGCAACAACGCAAAGCGCTACATCAGACGGTCGTTTATTGACGCTGCCGCTGCTGCCAACGTGGTGTAGCGGGGTCCATCGGGCTTGTGTTATAGTGCGTCCTTTACTGGCAGCGCTGTTTGCTTATAGTGGCGGGATTCCTGGCTTGATTTCAAGCAGCTCGGTGCACGCCCACCAAGAACACAGGGGAGGGTGGTCCTCATGCTCGTAATGTTTACGTCAGCTATTTCCTGGCAATCTGCAACAACGCAAAGCGCTGCATCAGACGGTCGTTCTTTGACGCTGCCGCTGCTGCCAACGTGGTGTAGCGGGGTCCATCGGGCTTGTTTTATAGTGCGTCCTTGACTGGCAGCGCTGTTTGGTTGTAGTGGCGGGATTCCTGGCTTGATTTCTAGCAGCTCGGTGCACGCCCACCAAGAACACAGGGGAGGGTGGTCCTGATGCTCGTAATGTTGACGTCAGCTATTTCCTGGCAATCTGCAACAACACAAAGCGCTGCATCAGACGGTCGTTCTTTGACGCTGCCGCTGCTGCCAACGTGGTGAAGCGGGGTCCATCGGGCTTGTTTTATAGTGCGTCCTTGACTTGCAGCGCTGTTCGCTTGTAGTGGCGGGATTCCTGGCTTGATTTCAAGCAGGTCGGTGTACGCCCACCAAGAACACAGGGGAGGGTGGTCCTGATGCCCGTGGTGTTGACGTCAGCTATTTCCTGGCAATCTGCAACAACGCAAAGCACTGCATCAGACGGTCGTTCTTTGACGCTGCCGCTGCTGCCAACGTGGTGTAGCGGGGTCCATCGGGCTTGTTTTATAGTGCGTCCTTGACTTGCAGCGCTCTTTGCTTGTAGTGGCGGGATTCCTGGCTTGATTTCAAGCAGCTCGGAGTACGCCCACGAAGACCACAGGGGAGGGTCGTCCTGATGCTCGTGGTGTTGACGTCAGCTATTTCCTGGCAATCTACAACAACGCAAAGCGCTGCATCAGACGGTCGTTTTTTGACGCTGCCGCTGCTGCCAACGTGGTGCAGCAGGGTCCATCGGGCTTGTTTATTAGTGCGTCTTTGACTTGCAGCGCTGTTTGCTTGTAGTGGCGGGATTCCTGGCTTGATTTCAAGCAGCTCGGTGTACGCCCACCAAGAACACAGGGGAGGGTGGTCCTGATGCTCGTGGTATTGACGTCAGCTATTTCCTGGCAATCTGCAACAACGCAAAGCGCTGCATCAGACGGTCGTTCTTTGACGCTGCCCCTGCTGCCAACGTGGTGTAGCGGGGCCCATCGGGCTTGTTTTATAGTGCGTCCTTGACTTGCAGCGCTGTTTGCTTGTAGTTGCGGGATTCCTGGCTTGATTTCAAGCAGGTCGGTGTACGCCCACCAAGAACACAGTGGAGGGTGGTCCTGATACTCGTGGTGTTGACGTCAGCTATTTCCTGGCAATCCGCAACAACGCAAAGCGCTGCATCAGACGGTCGTTCTTTGACGCTGCCGCTGTTGCCAACGTGGAGTAGCGGGGTCCATCGGGCTTGTTTATTGTGCGTCCTTGACTTGCAGCGCTGTTTGCTCGTAGTTGCGGGATTCCTGGCTTGATTTCAAGCAGCTCGGTGTACGCCCACCAAGAACACAGGGGAGGGTGGTCCTGATGCTCGTGGTATTGACGTCAGCTATTTCCTGGCAATCTGCAACAACGCAAAGCGCTGCATCAGACGGTCGTTTTTTGACGCTGCCCCTGCTGCCAACGTGGTGTAGCGGGGCCCATCGGGCTTGTTTTATAGTGCGTTCTTGACTTGCAGCGCTGTTTGCTTGTAGTGGCGGGATTCCTGGCTTGATTTCAAGCAGCTCGGAGTACGCCCACCAAGAACACAGGGGAGGGTCGTTCTGATGTTCGTGGTGTTGACGTCAGCTATTTCCTGGCAATCTGCAACAACGCAAAGCGCTGCATCAGACGGTCGTTCTTTGACGCTGCCACTGCTGCCAACGTGGCGTAGCGGTGTCCATCGGGCTTGTTTTATAGTGCGTCCTTGACTTGCAGCGCTGTTTGCTTGTAGTGGCGGGATTCCTGGCTTGATTTGAAGCAGCTCGGTGTACGCCCACCAAGAACAAAGGGGAGGGTGGTCCTGATGCTCGTGGTGTTGACGTGAGCTATTTCCTGGCAATCTGCAACAACACAAAACGCTGCATCAGACGGTCGTTCTTTGACGCTGCCGCTGCTGCCAACGTGGTGAAGCGGGGTCCATCGGGCTTGTTTTATAGTGCGTCCTTGACTTGCAGCGCTGTTCGCTTGTAGTGGCGGGATTCCTGGCTTGATTTCAAGCCGGTCGGTGTACGCCCACCAAGAACACAGGGGAGGGTGGTCCTAATGCCCGTGGTGTTGACGTCAGCTGTTTCCTGGCAATCTGCAACAACGCAAAGCACTGCATCAGACGGTCGCTCTTTGACGCTGCCGCTGCTGCCAACGTGGTGTAGCGGGGTCCATCGGGCTTGTTTTATAGTGCGTCCTTGACTTGCAGCGCTCTTTGCTTGTAGTGGCGGGATTCCTGGCTTGATTTCAAGCAGCTCGGAGTACGCCCACGAAGAACACAGGGGAGGGTCGTCCTGATGCTCGTGGTGTTGACGTCAGCTATTTCCTGGCAATCTGCAACAACGCAAAGCGCTGCATCAGACGGTCGTTTTTTGACGCTGCCGCTGCTGCCAACGTGGTGCAGCAGGGTCCATCGGGCTTGTTTAATAGTGCGTCTTTGACTTGCAGCGCTGTTTGCTTGTAGTGGCGGGATTCCTGGCTTGATTTCAAGCAGCTCGGTGTACGCCCACCAAGAACACAGGGGAGGGTGGTCCTGATGCTCGTGGTATTGACCTCAGCTATTTCCTGGCAATCTGCAACAACGCAAAGCGCTGCATCAGACGGTCGTTCTTTGACGCTGCCGCTGTTGCCAACGTGGAGTAGCGGGGTCCATCGGGCTTGTTTATAGTGCGTCCTTGACTTGCAGCGCTGTTTGCTCGTAGTTGCGGGATTCCTGGCTTGATTTCAAGCAGCTCGGTGTACGCCCATCAAGAACACAGGGGAGGGTGGTCCTGATGCTGGTGGTGTTGACGTTAGCTATTTCTTGGCAATCTGCAACAACGCAAAGCGCTGCATAAGACGGTCGTTCTTTGACGCTGCCGCTGCTGCCAACGTGCTGTAGCGGGGTCCATCAGGCTTGTTTTATAGTGCGTTCTTGACTTGCAGCGCTGTTTGCTTGTAGTGGCGGGATTCCTGGCTTGATTTCAAGCAGCTCGGAGTACGCCCACCAAGAACACAGGGGAGGGTCGTTCTGATGTTCGTGGTGTTGACGTCAGCTATTTCCTGGCAATCTGCAACAACGCAAAGCGCTGCATCAGACGGTCGTTCTTTGACGCTGCCGCTGCTGCCAACGTGGCGTAGCGGGGTCCATCGGGCTTATTTTATAGTGCGTCCTTGACTTGCAGCGCTGTTTGCTTGTAGTGGCGGGATTCCTGGCTTGATTTGAAGCAGCTCGGTGTACGCCCACCAAGAACAAAGGGGAGGGTGGTCCTGATGCTCGTGGTGTTGACGTGAGCTATTTCCTGGCAATCTGCAACAACACAAAGCGCTGCATCAGACGGTCGTTCTTTGACGCTGCCGCTGCTGCCAACGTGGTGAAGCGGGGTCCATCGGGCTTGTTTTATAGTGCGTCCTTGACTTGCAGCGCTGTTCGCTTGTAGTGGCGGGATTCCTGGCTTGATTTCAAGCCGGTCGGTGTACGCCCACCAAGAACACAGGGGAGGGTGGTCCTAATGCCCGTGGTGTTGACGTCAGCTGTTTCCTGGCAATCTGCAACAACGCAAAGCACTGCATCAGACGGTCGCTCTTTGACGCTGCCGCTGCTGCCAACGTGGTGTAGCGGGGTCCATCGGGCTTGTTTTATAGTGCGTCCTTGACTTGCAGCGCTCTTTGCTTGTAGTGGCGGGATTCCTGGCTTGATTTCAAGCAGCTCGGAGTACGCCCACGAAGAACACAGGGGAGGGTCGTCCTGATGCTCGTGGTGTTGACGTCAGCTATTTCCTGGCAATCTGCAACAACGCAAAGCGCTGCATCAGACGGTCGTTTTTTGACGCTGCCGCTGCTGCCAACGTGGTGCAGCAGGGTCCATCGGGCTTGTTTAATAGTGCGTCTTTGACTTGCAGCGCTGTTTGCTTGTAGTGGCGGGATTCCTGGCTTGATTTCAAGCAGCTCGGTGTACGCCCACCAAGAACACAGGGGAGGGTGGTCCTGATGCTCGTGGTATTGACGTCAGCTATTTCCTGGCAATCTGCAACAACGCAAAGCGCTGCATCAGACGGTCGTTTTTTGACGCTGCCCCTGCTGCCAACGTGGTGTAGCGGGGCCCATCGGGCTTGTTTTATAGTGCGTCCTTGACTTGCAGCGCTGTTTGCTTGTAGTTGCGGGATTCCTGGCTTGATTTCAAGCAGGTCGGTGTACGCCCACCAAGAACACAGGGGAGGGTGGTCCTGATACTCGTGGTGTTGACGTCAGCTATTTCCTGGCAATCTGCAACAACGCAAAGCGCTGCATCAGACGGTCGTTCTTTGACGCTGCCGCTGCTGCCAACGTGGTGTAGCGGGGTCCATCGGGCTTGTTTTATAGTGCGTCCTTGACTGGCAGCGCTGTTTGCTTGTAGTGGCGGGATTCCTGGCTTGATTTCTAGCAGCTCAGTGCACGCCCACCAAGAACACAGGGGAGGGTGGTCCTGATGCTCGTAATGTCGACGTCAGCTATTTCCTGGCAATCTGCAACAACACAAAGCGCTGCATCAGACGGTCGTTCTTTGACGCTGCCGCTGCTGCCAACGTGGTGAAGCGGGGTCCATCGGGCTTGTTTTATAGTGCGTCCTTGACTTGCAGCGCTGTTCGCTTGTAGTGGCGGGATTCCTGGCTTGATTTCAAGCAGCTCGGTGTACGCCCACCAAGAACACAGGGGAGGGGGGTCCTGATGCTCGTGGTATTGACGTCAGCTATTTCCTGGCAATCTGCAACAACGCAAAGCGCTGCATCAGAAGGTCGTTCTTTGACGCTGCCGCTGCTGCCAACGTGGTGAAGCGGGGTCCATCGGGCTTGTTTTATAGTGCGTCCTTGACTTGCAGCGCTGTTTGCTTGTTGTGTCGGGATTCCTGGCTTGATTTCAAGCAGCTCGGTGTACGCAGACCAAGAACACAGGGGAGGGTGGTCCTGATGTTCGTGGTGTTGACGTCAGCTATTTCCTGGCAATCTTCAACAACGCAAAGCGCTGCATCAGACGGTCGTTCTTTGACGCTGACGCTGCTGCCAACGTGGTGTAGCGGGGTCCATCGGGCTTGTTTTATAGTGCGTCTTTGACTTGCAGCTCTGTTTGCTTGTAGTGGCAGGATTCCTGGCTTGATTTCAAGCAGCTCGGTGTACGCCCACCAAGAACACAGGGGAGGGTGGTCCTGATGCTCGTGGTATTGACCTCAGCTATTTCCTGGCAATCTGCAACAACGCAAAGCGCTGCATCAGACGGTCGTTCTTTGACGCTGCCGCTGTTGCCAACGTGGAGTAGCGGGGTCAATCGGGCTTGTTTATAGTGCGTCCTTGACTTGCAGCGCTGTTTGCTCGTAGTTGCGGGATTCCTGGCTTGATTTCAAGCAGCTCGGTGTACGCCCATCAAGAACACAGGGGAGGGTGGTCCTGATGCTGGTGGTGTTGACGTTAGCTATTTCTTGGCAATCTGCAACAACGCAAAGCGCTGCATAAGACGGTCGTTGTTTGACGCTGCCGCTGCTGCCAACGTGCTGTAGCGGGGTCCATCAGGCTTGTTTTATAGTGCGTTCTTGACTTGCAGCGCTGTTTGCTTGTAGTGGCGGGATTCCTGGCTTGATTTCAAGCAGCTCGGAGTACGCCCACCAAGAACACAGGGGAGGGTCGTTCTGATGTTCGTGGTGTTGACGTCAGCTATTTCCTGGCAATCTGCAACAACGCAAAGCGCTGCATCAGACGGTCGTTCTTTGACGCTGCCGCTGCTGCCAACGTGGCGTAGCGGGGTCCATCGGGCTTATTTTATAGTGCGTCCTTGACTTGCAGCGCTGTTTGCTTGTAGTGGCGGGATTCCTGGCTTGATTTGAAGCAGCTCGGTGTACGCCCACCAAGAACAAAGGGGAGGGTGGTCCTGATGCTCGTGGTGTTGACGTGAGCTATTTCCTGGCAATCTGCAACAACGCAAAGCGCTGCATCAGACGGTCGTTCTTTGACGCTGCCCCTGCTGCCAACGTGGTGTAGCGGGGCCCATCGGGCTTGTTTTATAGTGCGTCCTTGACTTGCAGCGCTGTTTGCTTGTAGTTGCGGGATTCCTGGCTTGATTTCAAGCAGGTCGGTGTACGCCCACCAAGAACACAGGGGAGGGTGGTCCTGATACTCGTGGTGTTGACGTCAGCTATTTCCTGGCAATCTGCAACAACGCAAAGCGCTGCATCAGACGGTCGTTCTTTGACGCTGCCGCTGCTGCCAACGTGGTGTAGCGGGGTCCATCGGGCTTGTGTTATAGTGCGTCCTTGACTGGCAGCGCTGTTTGCTTGTAGTGGCGGGATTCCTGGCTTGATTTCAAGCAGCTCGGTGCACGCCCACCAAGAACACAGGGGAGGGTGGTGCTGATGCTCGTAATGTTGACGTCAGCTATTTCCTGGCAATCTGCAACAACGCAAAGCGCTGCATCAGACGGTCGTTCTTTGACGCTGCCGCTGCTGCCAACGTGGTGTAGCGGGGTCCATCGGGCTTGTTTTATAGTGCGTCCTTGACTGGCAGCGCTGTTTGCTTGTAGTGGCGGGATTCCTGGCTTGATTTCTAGCAGCTCGGTGCACGCCCAACAAGAACACAGGGGAGGGTGGTCCTGATGCTCGTAATGTTGACGTCAGCTATTTCCTGGCAATATGCAACAACACAAAGCGCTGCATCAGACGGTCGTTCTTTGACGCTGCCGCTGCTGCCAACGTGGTGAAGCGGGGTCCATCGGGCTTGTTTTATAGTGCGTCCTTCACTTGCAGCGCTGTTCGCTTGTAGTGGCGGGATTCCTGGCTTGATTTCAAGCAGGTCGGTGTACGCCCACCAAGAACACAGGGGAGGGTGGTCCTGATGCCCGTGGTGTTGACGTCAGCTATTTCCTGGCAATCTGCAACAACGCAAAGCACTGCATCAGACGGTCGTTCTTTGACTCTGCCGCTGCTGCCAACGTGGTGTAGCGGGGTCCATCGGGCTTGTTTTATAGTGCGTCCTTGACTTGCAGCGCTCTTTGCTTGTAGTGGCGGGATTCCTGGCTTGATTTCAAGCAGCTCGGAGTACGCCCACGAAGAACACAGGGGAGGGTCGTCCTGATGCTCGTGGTGTTGACGTCAGCTATTTCCTGGCAATCTGCAACAACGCAAAGCGCTGCATCAGACGGTCGTTTTTTGACGCTGCCGCTGCTGCCAACGTGGTGCAGCAGGGTCCATCGGGCTTGTTTAATAGTGCGTCTTTGACTTGCAGCGCTGTTTGCTTGTAGTGGCGGGATTCCTGGCTTGATTTCAAGCAGCTCGGTGTACGCCCACCAAGAACACAGGGGAGGGTGGTCCTGATGCTCGTGGTATTGACGTCAGCTATTTCCTGGCAATCTGCAACAACGCAAAGCGCTGCATCAGACGGTCGTTCTTTGACGCTGCCCCTGCTGCCAACGTGGTGTAGCGGGGCCCATCGGGCTTGTTTTATAGTGCGTCCTTGACTTGCAGCGCTGTTTGGTTGTAGTTGCGGGATTCCTGGCTTGATTTCAAGCAGGTCGGTGTACGCCCACCAAGAACACAGGGGAGGGGGGTCCTGATGCTCGTGGTATTGACGTCAGCTATTTCCTGGCAATCTGCAACAACGCAAAGCGCTGCATCAGAAGGTCGTTCTTTGACGCTGCCGCTGCTGCCAACGTGGTTAAGCGGGGTCCATCGGGCTTGTTTTATAGTGCGTTCTTGACTTGCAGCGCTGTTTGCTTGTAGTGGCGGGATTCCTGGCTTGATTTCAAGCAGCTCGGAGTACGCCCACCAAGAACACAGGGGAGGGTCGTTCTGATGCTCGTGGTGTTGACGTCAGCTCTTTCCTGGCAATCTGCAACAACGCAAAGCGCTGCATCAGACGGTCGTTCTTTGACGCTGCCGCTGCTGCCAACGTGGTGTAGCGGGGTCCATCGGGCTTGTTTTATAGTGCGTCTTTGACTTGCAGCTCTGTTTGCTTGTAGTGGCGGGATTCCTGGCTTGATTTCAAGCAGCGCGGAGTACGCCCACCAAGAACACAGGGGAGGGGGGTCCTGATGCTCGTGGTGTTGACGTCAGCTATTTCCTGGAAATCTGCAACAACGCAAAGCGCTGCATCAGACGGTCGTTCTTTGACGCTGCCGCTGCTGCCAACGTGGTGCAGCGGGGTCCATCAGGCTTGTTTTATAGTGCGTTCTTGACTTGCAGAGCTGTTTGCTTGTAGTGGCGGGATTCCTGGCTTGATTTCAAGCAGCTCGGAGTACGCCCACCAAGAACACAGGGGAGGGTCGCTCTGATGTTCGTGGTGTTGACGTCAGCTATTTCCTGGCAATCTGCAACAACGCAAAGCGCTGCATCAGACGGTCGTTCTTTGACGCTGCCGCTGCTGCCAACGTGGTGCAGCGGGCTCCATCGGGCTTGTTTTATAGTGCGTCCTTGACTTGCAGCGCTGTTTGCTTGTAGTGGCGGGATTCCTGGCTTGATTTGAAGCAGCTCGGTGTACGCCCACCAAGAACACAGGGGAGGGTGGTCCTGATGCTCGTGGTGTTGACGTCAGCTATTTCCTGGCAATCTGCAACAACGCAAAGCGCTGCATCAGACGGTCGTTCTTTGACGCTGCCGCTGCTGCCAACGTGCTGTAGCGGGGTCTATCGGGCTTGTTTTATAGTGCGTCCTTGACTTGCAGCGCTGTTTGCTTGTAGTGGCGGGATTCCTGGCTTGATTTCAAGCAGCTCGGTGTACGCCCACGAAGAACACAGGGGAGGGGGGTCCTGATGCTCGTGGTGTTGACGTCAGCTATTTCCTGGCAATCTGCAACAACGCAAAGCGCTGCATCACACGGTCGTTCTTTGACGCTGCCGCTGCTGCCAACGTGGTGTACCGGGGTCCATCGGGCTTGTTTTATAGTGCGTCCTTGACTTGCAGCGCTGTTTGCTTGTAGTGGTGGGATTCCTGGCTTGATTTCAAGCAGCTCGGAGTACGCCCACCAAGAACACAGGGGAGGGTCGTTCTGATGTTCGTGGTGTTGACGTCAGCTATTTCCTGGCAATCTGCAAACACGCAAAGCGCTGCATCAGACGGTCGTTCTTTGACGCTGCCGCTGCTGCCGACGTGGTGTAGTGGGGTCCATCGGGCTTGTTTTATAGTGCGTCCTTGACTTGTAGCGCTGTTTGCTTGTAGTGGCGGGATTCCTTTCTTGATTTCAAGCAGCTCTGTGCACGCCCACCAAGAACACAGGGGAGGGTGGTCCTGATGCTCGTAATGTTGGCGTCAGCTATTTCCTGGCAATCTGCAACAACACAAAGCACTGCATCAGATGGTCGTTCTTTGACGCTGCCGCTGCTGCCAACGTGGTGAAGCGGGGTCCATCGGGCTTGTTTTATAGTGCGTCCTTGACTTGCAGCGCTGTTCGCTTGTAGTGGCGGGATTCCTGGCTTGATTTCAAACAGCTCGGTGTACGCCCACCAAGAACACAGGGGAGGGGGGTCCTGAAGCTCGTGGTGTTGACGTCAGCTATTTCCTGGCAATCTGCAACAACGCAAAGCGCTGCATCAGACGGTCGTTCTTTGACGCTGCCGCTGCTGCCAACGTGGTGCAGCGGGGTCCATCGGGATTGTTTTATAGTGCGTTCTTGATTTGCAGCGTTGTTTGCTTGTAGTGGCGGGATTCCTGGCTTGATTTCAAGCAGCTCGGAGTACGCCCACCAAGAACACAGGGGAGGGTAGTTCTGATGCTCGTGGTGTTGACGTCAGCTATTTCCTGGCAATCTGCAACAACGCAAAGCGCTGCATCAGACGGTCGTTCTTTGACGCTGCCGCTGCTGCCAACGTGGTGCAGCGGGCTCCATCGGGCTTGTTTTATAGTGCGTCCTTGACTTGCAGCGCTGTTCGCTTGTAGTGGCGGGATTCCTGGCTTGATTTCAAGCAGCTCGGTGTACGCCCACCAAGGACACAGGGGAGGGGGGTCCTGATGCTCGTGGTGTTGACGTCAGCTATTTCCTGGCAATCTGCAACAACGCAAAGCGCTGCATCAGACGGTCGTTCTTTGACGCTGCCGCTGCTGCCAACGTGGTGTAGCGGGGTCCATCGGGCTTGTTTTATAGTGCGTCCTTGACTTGCAGCGCTGTTTGCTTGTAGTGGTGGGATTCCTGGCTTGATTTCAAGCAGCTCGGTGTACGCCCACCAAGAACACAGGGGAGGGTGGTCCTGATGCTCGTTGTGTTGACGTTAGCTATTTCCTGGCAATCTGCAACAACGCAAAGCGCTGCATCAGACGGTCGTTCTTTGACGCTGCCGCCGCTGCCAACGTGGTGAAGCGGGGTCCATCGGGCTCTTTTTATAGTGCGTCCTTGACTTGCAGCGCCGTTTGCTTCTAGTTGCGGGATTCCTGGCTTGATTTCAAGCAGCTCGGTGTACGCCCATTAAGAACACAGGGGAGGGTGGTCCTGATGCTGGTGGTGTTGACGTTAGCTATTTCTTGGCAATCTGCAACAACGCAAAGCGCTGCATAAGACGGTCGTTCGTTGACGCTGCCGCTGCTGCCAACGTGCTGTAGCGGGGTCCATCGGGCTTGTTTTATAGTGCGTCCTTGACTTGCAGCACTGTTCGCTTGTAGTGGCGGGATTCCTGGCTTGATTTCAAGCGCTCGGTGTACGCCCACCAAGAACACAGGGGAGGGGGGTTCTGATGCTCGTGGTGTTGACGTCAGCTATTTCCTGGCAATCTGCAACAACGCAAAGCGCTGCATCAGACGGTCGTTCTTTGACGCTGCCGCTGCTGCCAACGTGGTGCAGCGGGGTCCATCAGGCTTGTTTTATAGTGCGTTCTTGACTTGCAGCGCTGTTTGCTTGTAGTGGCAGGATTCCTGGCTTGATTTCAAGCAGGTCGGAGTACGCCCACCAAGAACACAGGGGAGGGGGGTCCTGATGCTCGTGGTGTTGACGTCAGCTATTTCCTGGCAATCTGCAACAACGCAAAGCGCTGCATCAGACGGTCGTTCTTTGACGCTGCCGCTGCGGCCAACGTGGTGCAGCGGGGTCCATCAGGCTTGTTTTATAGTGCTTTCTTGACTTGCAGCGCTGTTTGCTTGTAGTGGCGGGATTCCTGGCTTGATTTATAGCAGCTCGGAGTACGCCCACCAAGAACACAGGGGAGGGTCGTTCTGATGTTCGTGGTGTTGACGTCAGCTATTTCCTGGCAATCTGCAACAACGCAAAGCGCTGCATCAGACGGTCGTTCTTTGGCGCTGCCGCTGCTGCCAACGTGGCGTAGCGGGGTCCATCGGGCTTGTTTTATAGTGCGTCCTTGACTTGCAGCGCTGTTTGCTTGTAGTGGCGGGATTCCTGGCTTGATTTGAAGCAGCTCGGTGTACGCCCACCAAGAACACAGGGGAGGGTGGTCCTGATGCTCGTGGTGTTGACGTCAGCTATTTCCTGGCAATCTGCAACAACGCAAAGCGCTGCATCAGACGGTCGTTCTTTGACGCTGCCGCTGCGGCCAACGTGGTGCAGCGGGGTCCATCAGGCTTGTTTTATAGTGCGTTCTTGACTTGCAGCGCTGTTTGCTTGTAGTGGCGGGATTCCTGGCTTGATTTCAAGCAGCTCGGTGTACGCCCACCAAGAACACAGGGGAGGGGGGTCCTGATGCTCGTGGTGTTGACGTCAGCTATTTCCTGGCAATCTGCAACAACGCAAAGCGCTGCATCAGACGGTCGTTCTTTGACGCTGCCGCTGCTGCCAACGTGGTGTACCGGGGTCCATCGGGCTTGTTTTATAGTGCGCCCTTGACTTGCAGCGCTGTTTGCTTGTAGTGGAGGGATTCCTGGCTTGATTTCAAGCAGCTCGGTGTACGCCCACCAAGAACACAGGGGAGGGGGGTGCTGATGCACGTGGTTTTGACGTCAGCTATTTCCTGGCAATCTGCAACAACGCAAAGCGCTGCATCAGACGGTCGTTCTTGGACGCTGCCGCTGCTGCCGACGTGGTGTAGCGGGGTCCATCGGGCTTGTTTTATAGTGCGTCCTTGACTTGTAGCGCTGTTTGCTTGTAGTGGCGGGATTCCTGGCTTGATTTCAAGCAGCTCGGTGCACGCCCACCAAGAACACAGGGGAGGGTGGTCCTGATGCTCGTAATGTTGGCGTCAGCTATTTCCTGGCAATCTGCAACAACACAAAGCACTGCATCAGACGGTCGTTCTTTGACGCTGCCGCTGCTGCCAACGTGGTGAAGCGGGGTCCATCGGGCTTGTTTTATAGTGCGTCCTTGACTTGCAGCGCTGTTCGCTTGTATTGGCGGGATTCCTGGCTTGATTTCAAGCAGCTCGGTGTCGCCCACCAAGAACACAGGGGAGGGGGGTCCTGATGCTCGTGGTGCTGACGTCAGCTATTTCCTGGCAATCTGCAACAACGCAAAGCGCTGCATCAGACGGTCGTTCTTTGACGCTGCCGCTGCTGCCAACGTGGTGCAGCGGCGTCCATCGGGATTGTTTTATAGTGCGTTCTTGATTTGCAGCGTTGTTTGCTTGTTGTGGCGGGATTCCTGGCTTGATTTCAAGCAGCTCGGAGTACGCCCACCAAGAACACAGGGGAGGGTCGTTCTGATGCTCGGGGTGTTGACGTCAGCTATTTCCTGGCAATCTGCAACAACGCAAAGCGCTGCATCAGACGGTCGTTCTTTGACGCTGCCGCTGCTGCCAACGTGGTGCAGCGGGCTCCATCGGGCTTGTTTTATAGTGCGTCCTTGACTTGCAGCGCTGTTCGCTTGTAGTGGCGGGATTCCTGGCTTGATTTCAAGCAGCTCGGTGTACGCCCACCAAGAACACAGGGGAGGGTGGTCCTGATGCTCGTGGTATTGACGTCAGCTATTTCCTGGCAATCTGCAACAACGCAAAGCGCTGCATCAGACGGTCGTTCTTTGACGCTGCCGCTGCTGCCAACGTGGTGAAGCGGGGTCCACCGGGCTTGTTTTATAGTGCGTCCTTGACTTGCAGCGCTGTTCGCTTGTAGTGGCGGGATTCCTGGCTTGATTTCAAGCAGCTCGGTGTACGCCCACCAAGAACACAGGGGAGGGTGGTCCTGATGCTCGTGGTATTGACGTCAGCTATTTCCTGGCAATCTGCAACAACGCAAAGCGCTGCATCAGACGGTCGTTCTTTGACGCTGCCGCTGCTGCCAACGTGGTGAAGCGGGGTCCACCGGGCTTGTTTTATAGTGCGTCCTTGACTTGCAGCGCTGTTCGCTTGTAGTGGCGGGATTCCTGGCTTGATTTCAAGCAGCTCGGAGTACGCCCACCAAGAACACAGGGGAGGGTCGTTCTGATGCTCGTGGTGTTGACGTCAGCTATTTCCTGGCAATCTGCAACAACGCAAAGCGCTGCATCAGACGGTCGTTCTTTGACGCTGCCGCTGCTGCCAACGTGGTGTAGCGGGGTCCATCGGGCTTGTTTTATAGTGCGTCCTTGACTTGTAGCGCTGTTTGCTTGTAGTGGCGGGATTCCTGGCTTGATTTCAAGCAGCTCGGTGCACGCCCACCAAGAACACAGGGGATGGTGGTCCTGATGCTCGTAATGTTGACGTCAGCTATTTCCTGGCAATCTGCAACAACACAAAGCGCTGCATCAGACGGTCGTTCTTTGACGCTGCCGCTGCTGCCAACGTGGTGAAGCGGGGTCCATCGGGCTTGTTTCATAGTGCGTCCTTGACTTGCAGCGCTGTTCGCTTGTAGTGGCGGGATTCCTGGCTTGATTTCAAGCAGCTCGGTGTACGCCCACCAAGAACATAGGGGAGGGGGATAATGATGATCGTGGTGTTGACGTCAGCTATTTCCTGGCAATCTGCAACAACGCAAAGCGCTGCATCAGACGGTCGTTCTTTGACATTGCCGCTGCTGCCAACGTGGTGCTGCGGGGTCCATCGGGCTTGTTTTATAGTGCGTTCTTGACTTGCAGCGTTGTTTGCTTGTAGTGGCGGGATTCCTGGCTTGATTTCAAGCAGCTCGGAGTACGCCCACCACGAACACAGGGGAGGGTCGTTCTGATGCTCGTGGTGTTGACGTCAGCTATTTCCTGGCAATCTCCAACAACGCGAAGCGCTGCATCAGACTCTCGTTCTTTGACGCTGCCGCTGCTGCCAACGTGGGGTAGCGGGGTCCATCGGGCTTGTTTTATAGTGGGTCCTTGACTTGCAGCGCTGTTCGCTTGTAGTGTCGGGATTCCTGGCTTGATTTCAAGCAGCTCGGTGTACGCAGCCGAAGAACACAGGGGAGTTTGGTCCTGATGTTCGTGGTGTTGACATCAGCTATTTTCTGGCAATCTGCAACAACGCAAAGCGCTGCATCAGACGGTCGTTCTTTGACGCTGCCGCTGCTGCCAACGTGGTGCAGCGGCGTCCATCGGGATTGTTTTATAGTGCGTTCTTGATTTGCAGCGTTGTTTGCTTGTTGTGGCGGGATTCCTGGCTTGATTTCAAGCAGCTCGGAGTACGCCCACCAAGAACATAGGGGAGGGTCGTTCTGATGCTCGGGGTGTTGACGTCAGCTATTTCCTGGCAATCTGCAACAACGCAAAGCGCTGCATCAGACGGTCGTTCTTTGACGCTGCCGCTGCTGCCAACGTGGTGCAGCGGGCTCCATCGGGCTTGTTTTATAGTGCGTCCTGGACTTGCAGCGCTGTTCGCTTGTAGTGGCGGGATTCCTGGCTTGATTTCAAGCAGCTCGGTGTACGCCCACCAAGAACACAGGGGAGGGTGGTCCTGATGCTCGTGGTATTGACGTCAGCTATTTCCTGGCAATCTGCAACAACGCAAAGCGCTGCATCAGACGGTCGTTCTTTGACGCTGCCGCTGCTGCCAACGTGGTGAAGCGGGGTCCACCGGGCTTGTTTTATAGTGCGTCCTTGACTTGCAGCGCTGTTCGCTTGTAGTGGCGGGATTCCTGGCTTGATTTCAAGCAGCTCGGTGTACGCCCACCAAGAACTTAGAGGAGGGGGGTCCTGATGCTCGTAGTGTTGACGTCAGCTATTTCCTGGCAATCTGCAACAACGCAAAGCGCTGCATCAGACGGTCGTTCTTTGAAGCTGCCGCTGCTGCCAACGTGGTGCAGCGGGGTCCATCGGGCTTGTTTTATAGTGCGTTCTTGATTTGCAGCGTTGTTTGCTTGTAGTGGCGGGATTCCTGGCTTGATTTCAAGCAGCTCGGAGCACGCCCACCAAGAACACAGGGGAGGGTCGTTCTGATGCTCGTGGTGTTGACGTCAGCTATTTCCTGGCAATCTGCAACAACGCAAAGCGCTGCATCAGACGGTCGTTCTTTGACGCTGCCGCTGCTGCCAACGTGGTGTAGCGGGGTCCATCGGGCTTGTTTTATAGTGCGTCCTTGACTTGTAGCGCTGTTTGCTTGTAGTGGCGGGATTCCTGGCTTGATTTCAAGCAGCTCGGTGCACGCCCACCAAGAACACAGGGGAGGGTGGTCCTGATGCTCGTAATGTTGGCGTCAGCTATTTCCTGGCAATCTGCAACAACACAAAGCACTGCATCAGACGGTCGTTCTTTGACGCTGCCGCTGCTGCCAACGTGGTGAAGCGGGGTCCATCGGGCTTGTTTTATAGTGCGTCCTTGACTTGCAGCGCTCTTCGCTTGTAGTGGCGGGATTCCTGGCTTGATTTCAAGCAGCTCGGTGCACGCCCACCAAGAACACAGGGGATGGTGGTCCTGATGCTCGTAATGTTGACGTCAGCTATTTCCTGGCAATCTGCAACAACACAAAGCGCTGCATCAGACGGTCGTTCTTTGACGCTGCCGCTGCTGCCAACGTGGTGAAGCGGGGTCTATCGGGCTTGTTTCATAGTGCGTCCTTGACTTGCAGCGCTGTTCGCTTGTAGTGGCGGGATTCCTGGCTTGATTTCAAGCAGCTCGGTGTACGCCCACCAAGAACATAGGGGAGGGGGATAATGATGCTCGTGGTGTTGACGTCAGCTATTTCCTGGCAATCTGCAACAACGCAAAGCGCTGCATCAGACTGTCGTTCTTTGACGCTGCCGCTGCTGCCAACGTGGGGTAGCGGGGTCCATCGGGCTTGTTTTATAGTGGGTCCTTGACTTGCAGCGCTGTTCGCTTGTAGTGTCGGGATTCCTAGCTTGATTTCAAGCAGCTCGGTGTACGCAGCCGAAGAACACAGGGGAGTGTGGTCCTGATGTTCGTGGTGTTGACATCAGCTATTTCCTGGCAATCTGCAACAACGCAAAGCGCTGCATCAGACGGTCGTTCTTTGACACTGCCGCTGCTGCCAACGTGGTGTGGCGGGGTCCATCGGGCTTGTTTTATAGTGTCTCCTTGACTTGCAGCGCTGTTTGCATGTAGTGGCGGGATTCCTGGCTTGATTTCAAGCAGCTCGGTGTACGCCCACCAAGAACACAGGGGAGGGTGGTCCTGATGCTCGTTGTGTTGACGTTAGCTATTTCCTGGCAATCTGCAACAACGCAAAGCGCTGCATCCGACGGTCGTTCTTTGACGCTGCCGCTGCTGCCAACGTGGTGTAGAGGGTCCATCGGGCTTGTTTCATGGTGCGTCCTTGAATTGCAGCGCTGTTTGGTTGTAGTGGCGGGATTCCTGGCTTGATTTCAAGCATGTCAGTGTACGCCCACCAAGAACAGAGGGGAGGGTTGTCCTGATGCTCGTGGTGTTGACGTCAGCTATTTCCTGGCAATCTGCAACAACGCAAAGCACTGCATCAGACGGTCGTTCTTTGACGCTGCTGCTGCTGCCAACGTGGTGAAGCGGGGTCCATCGGGCTTGTTTTATAGTGCGTCCTTTGACTTGCAGCGCTGTTCGCTTGTAGTGGCGGGATTCCTGGCTTGATTTCAAGCAGCTCGGTGTACGCCCACCAAGAACACAGGGGAGGGGGGTCCTGATGCTCGTGGTGTTGACGTCAGCTATTTCCTGGCAATCTGCAACAACGCAATCCGCTGCATCAGAAGGTCGTTCTTTGACGCTGCCGCTGCTGCCAACGTGGTGCAGCGGGGTCCATCGGGCTTGGTTTATAGTGCGTTCTGACTTGCAGCGCTGTTTGCTTGTAGTGGCGGGATTCCTGGCTTGATTTCAAGCAGCTTGGAGTACGCCCACGAAGAACACAGGGGAGGGTCGTCCTGATGCTCCTGGTGTGTACGTCAGCTATTTCCTGGCAATCTGCAACAACGCAAAGCGCTGCATCAGACGGTCGTTCTTTGACGCTGCCGCTGCTGCCAACGTGGTGCAGCGGCGTCCATCGGGATTGTTTTATAGTGCGTTCTTGATTTGCAGCGTTGTTTGATTGTTGTGGCGGGATTCCTGGCTTGATTTCAAGCAGCTCGGAGTACGCCCACCAAGAACACAGGGGAGGGTCGTTCTGATGCTCGGGGTGTTGACGTCAGCTATTTCCTGGCAATCTGCAACAACGCAAAGCGCTGCATCAGACGGTCGTTCTTTGACGCTGCCGCTGCTGCCAACGTGGTGCAGCGGGCTCCATCGGGCTTGTTTTATAGTGCGTCCTTGACTTGCAGCGCTGTTCGCTTGTAGTGGCGGGATTCCTGGCTTGATTTCAAGCAGCTCGGTGTACGCCCACCAAGAACTTAGAGGAGGGGGGTCCTGATGCTCGTAGTGTTGACGTCAGCTATTTCCTGGCAATCTGCAACAACGCAAAGCGCTGCATCAGACGGTCGTTCTTTGAAGCTGCCGCTGCTGCCAACGTGGTGCAGCGGGGTCCATCGGGCTTGTTTTATAGTGCGTTCTTGATTTGCAGCGTTGTTTGCTTGTAGTGGCGGGATTCCTGGCTTGATTTCAAGCAGCTCGGAGCACGCCCACCAAGAACACAGGGGAGGGTCGTTCTGATGCTCGTGGTGTTGACGTCAGCTATTTCCTGGCAATCTGCAACAACGCAAAGCGCTGCATCAGACGGTCGTTCTTTGACGCTGCCGCTGCTGCCAACGTGGTGTAGCGGGGTCCATCGGGCTTGTTTTATAGTGCGTCTTTGACTTGCAACGCTGTTTGCTTGTAGTGTCGGGATTCCTGGCTTGATTTCAAGCAGCTCGGTGTACGCCCACCAAGAACACAGGGGAGGGGGGTCCTGATGCTCGTGGTGTTGACGTCAGCTATTTCCTGGCAATCTGCAACAACGCAAAGCGCTGCATCAGACGGTCGTTCTTTGACGCTGCCGCTGCTCCCAACGTGGTGTAGCGGGGTCCATCGGGCTTGTTTTATAGTGCGTCTTTGACTTGCAGCTCTGTTTGCTTGTAGTGGCGGGATTCCTGGCTTGATTTCAAGCAGCTCGGTGTACGCCCACCAAGAACACAGGGGAGGGTGGTCCTGATGCTCGTGGTATTGACGTCAGCTATTTCCTGGCAATCTGCAACAACGCAAAGCGCTGCATCAGACGGTCGTTCTTTGACGCTGCCGCTGCTGCCAACGTGATGAAGCGGGGTCCACCGGGCTTGTTTTATAGTGCGTCCTTGACTTGCAGCGCTGTTCGCTTGTAGTGGCGGGATTCCTGGCTTGATTTCAAGCAGCTCGGTGTACGCCCACCAAGAACTTAGAGGAGGGGGGTCCTGATGCTCGTAGTGTTGACGTCAGCTATTTCCTGGCAATGTGCAACAACGCAAACCGCTGCATCAGACGGTCGTTCTTTGACGCTGCCGCTGCTCCCAACGTGGTGTAGCGGGGTCCATCGGGCTTGTTTTATAGTGGGTCCATGACTTGCAGCGCTGTTCGCTTGTAGTGTCGGGATTCCTGGCTTGATTTCAAGCAGCTCGGTGTACGCAGCCGAAGAACACAGGGGAGTTTGGTCCTGATGTTCGTGGTGTTGACATCAGCTATTTTCTGGCAATCTGCAACAACGCAAAGCGCTGCATCAGACGGTCGTTCTTTGACGCTGCCGCTGCTGCCAACGTGGTGCAGCGGCGTCCATCGGGATTGTTTTATAGTGCGTTCTTGATTTGCAGCGTTGTTTGCTTGTTGTGGCGGGATTCCTGGCTTGATTTCAAGCAGCTCGGAGTACGCCCACCAAGAACACAGGGGAGGGTCGTTCTGATGCTCGGGGTGTTGACGTCAGCTATTTCCTGGCAATCTGCAACAACGCAAAGCGCTGCATCAGACGGTCGTTCTTTGACGCTGCCGCTGCTGCCAACGTGGTGCAGCGGGCTCCATCGGGCTTGTTTTATAGTGCGTCCTTGACTTGCAGCGCTGTTCGCTTGTAGTGGCGGGATTCCTGGCTTGATTTCAAGCAGCTCGGTGTACGCCCACCAAGAACTTAGAGGAGGGGGGTCCTGATGCTCGTAGTGTTGACGTCAGCTATTTCCTGGCAATCTGCAACAACGCAAAGCGCTGCATCAGACGGTCGTTCTTTGAAGCTGCCGCTGCTGCCAACGTGGTGCAGCGGGGTCCATCGGGCTTGTTTTATAGTGCGTTCTTGATTTGCAGCGTTGTTTGCTTGTAGTGGCGGGATTCCTGGCTTGATTTCAAGCAGCTCGGAGCACGCCCACCAAGAACACAGGGGAGGGTCGTTCTGATGCTCGTGGTGTTGACGTCAGCTATTTCCTGGCAATCTGCAACAACGCAAAGCGCTGCATCAGACGGTCGTTCTTTGACGCTGCCGCTGCTGCCAACGTGGTGTAGCGGGGTCCATCGGGCTTGTTTTATAGTGCGTCCTTGACTTGTAGCGCTGTTTGCTTGTAATGGCGGGATTCCTGGCTTGATTTCAAGCAGCTCGGTGCACGCCCACCAAGAACACAGGGGAGGGTGGTCCTGATGCTCGTAATGTTGGCGTCAGCTATTTCCTGGCAATCTGCAACAACACAAAGCACTGCATCAGACGGTCGTTCTTTGACGCTGCCGCTGCTGCCAACGTGGTGAAGCGGGGTCCATCGGGATTGTTTTATAGTGCGTCCTTGACTTGCAGCGCTCTTCGCTTGTAGTGGCGGGATTCCTGGCTTGATTTCAAGCAGCTCGGTGCACGCCCACCAAGAACACAGGGGATGGTGGTCCTGATGCTCGTAATGTTGACGTCAGCTATTTCCTGGCAATCTGCAACAACACAAAGCGCTGCATCAGACGGTCGTTCTTTGACGCTGCCGCTGCTGCCAACGTGGTGAAGCGGGGTCTATCGGGCTTGTTTCATAGTGCGTCCTTGACTTGCAGCGCTGTTCGCTTGTAGTGGCGGGATTCCTGGCTTGATTTCAAGCAGCTCGGTGTACGCCCACCAAGAACATAGGGGAGGGGGATAATGATGCTCGTGGTGTTGACGTCAGCTATTTCCTGGCAATCTGCAACAACGCAAAGCGCTGCATCAGACGGTCGTTCCTTGACATTGCCGCTGCTGCCAACGTGGTGCAGCGGGGTCCATCGGGCTTGTTTTATAGTGCGTTCTTGACTTGCAGCGTTGTTTGCTTGTAGTGGCGGGATTCCTGGCTTGATTTCAAGCAGCTCGGAGTACGCCCACCACGAACACAGGGGAGGGTCGTTCTGATGCTCGTGGTGTTGACGTCAGCTATTTCCTGGCAATCTGCAACAACGCAAAGCGCTGCATCAGACTGTCGTTCTTTGACGCTGCCGCTGCTGCCAACGTGGGGTAGCGGGGTCCATCGGGCTTGTTTTATAGTGGGTCCTTGACTTGCAGCGCTGTTCGCTTGTAGTGTCGGGATTCCTGGCTTGATTTCAAGCAGCTCGGTGTACGCAGCCGAAGAACACAGGGGAGTGTGGTCCTGATGTTCGTGGTGTTGACATCAGCTATTTCCTGGCAATCTGCAACAACGCAAAGCGCTGCATCAGACGGTCGTTCTTTGACGCTGCCGCTGCTGCCAACGTGGTGAAGCGGGGTCCATCGGGCTTGTTTTATAGTGCGTCCTTGACTTGCAGCGCTGTTTGCATGTAGTGGCGGGATTCCTGGCTTGATTTCAAGCAGCTCGGAGCACGTCCACCAAGAACACAGGGGAGGGTCGTTCTGATGCTCGTGGTGTTGACGTCAGCTATTTCCTGGCAATCTGCAACAACGCAAAGCGCTGCATCAGACGGTCGTTCTTTGACGCTGCCGCTGCTGCCAACGTGGTGTAGCGGGGTCCATCGGGCTTGTTTTATAGTGCGTCCTTGACTTGTAGCGCTGTTTGCTTGTAGTGGCGGGATTCCTGGCTTGATTTCAAGCAGCTCGGTGCACGCCCACCAAGAACACAGGGGAGGGTGGTCCTGATGCTCGTAATGTTGGCGTCAGCTATTTCCTGGCAATCTGCAACAACACAAAGCACTGCATCAGACGGTCGTTCTTTGACGCTGCCGCTGCTGCCAACGTGGTGAAGCGGGGTCCATCGGGATTGTTTTATAGTGCGTCCTTGACTTGCAGCGCTCTTCGCTTGTAGTGGCGGGATTCCTGGCTTGATTTCAAGCAGCTCGGTGCACGCCCACCAAGAACACAGGGGATGGTGGTCCTGATGCTCGTAATGTTGACGTCAGCTATTTCCTGGCAATCTGCAACAACACAAAGCGCTGCATCAGACGGTCGTTCTTTGACGCTGCCGCTGCTGCCAACGTGGTGAAGCGGGGTCTATCGGGCTTGTTTCATAGTGCGTCCTTGACTTGCAGCGCTGTTCGCTTGTAGTGGCGGGATTCCTGGCTTGATTTCAAGCAGCTCGGTGTACGCCCACCAAGAACATAGGGGAGGGGGATAATGATGCTCGTGGTGTTGACGTCAGCTATTTCCTGGCAATCTGCAACAACGCAAAGCGCTGCATCAGACGGTCGTTCTTTGACATTGCCGCTGCTGCCAACGTGGTGCAGCGGGGTCCATCGGGCTTGTTTTATAGTGCGTTCTTGACTTGCAGCGTTGTTTGCTTGTAGTGGCGGGATTCCTGGCTTGATTTCAAGCAGCTCGGAGTACGCCCACCACGAACACAGGGGAGGGTCGTTCTGATGCTCGTGGTGTTGACGTCAGCTATTTCCTGGCAATCTGCAACAACGCAAAGCGCTGCATCAGACTGTCGTTCTTTGACGCTGCCGCTGCTGCCAACGTGGGGTAGCGGGGTCCATCGGGCTTGTTTTATAGTGGGTCCTTGACTTGCAGCGCTGTTCGCTTGTAGTGTCGGGATTCCTGGCTTGATTTCAAGCAGCTCGGTGTACGCAGCCGAAGAACACAGGGGAGTGTGGTCCTGATGTTCGTGGTGTTGACATCAGCTATTTCCTGGCAATCTGCAACAACGCAAAGCGCTGCATCAGACGGTCGTTCTTTGACGCTGCCGCTGCTGCCAACGTGGTGAAGCGGGGTCCATCGGGCTTGTTTTATAGTGCGTCCTTGACTTGCAGCGCTGTTTGCATGTAGTGGCGGGATTCCTGGCTTGATTTCAAGCAGCTCGGTGTACGCCCACCAAGAACACAGGGGAGGGTGGTCCTGATGCTCGTTGTGTTGACGTTAGCTATTTCCTGGCAATCTGCAACAACGCAAAGCGCTGCATCCGACGGTCGTTCTTTGACGCTGCCGCTGCTGCCAACGTGGTGTAGAGGGTCCATCGGGCTTGTTTCATAGTGCGTCCTTGAATTGCAGCGCTGTTTGGTTGTAGTGGCGGGATTCCTGGCTTGATTTCAAGCATGTCGGTGTACGCCCACCAAGAACACAGGGGAGGGTGGTCCTGATGCTCGTGGTGTTGACGTCAGCTATTTCCTGGCAATCTGCAACAACGCAAAGCACTGCATAAGACGGTCGTTCTTTGACGCTGCTGCTGCTGCCAACGTGGTGAAGCGGGGTCCATCGGGCTTGTTTTATAGTGCGTCCTTTGACTTGCAGCGCTGTTCGCTTGTAGTGGCGGGATTCCTGGCTTGATTTCAAGCAGCTCGGTTTACGCCCACCAAGAACACAGGGGAGGGGGGTCCTGATGCTCGTGGTGTTGACGTCAGCTATTTCCTGGCAATCTGCAACAACGCAATGCGCTGCATCAGAAGGTCGTTCTTTGACGCTGCCGCTGCTGCCAACGTGGTGCAGCGGGGTCCATCGGGCTTGGTTTATAGTGCGTTCTGACTTGCAGCGCTGTTTGCTTGTAGTGGCGGGATTCCTGGCTTGATTTCAAGCAGCTTGGAGTACGCCCACGAAGAACACAGGGGAGGGTCGTCCTGATGCTCCTGGTGTGGACGTCAGCTATTTCCTGGCAATCTGCAACAACGCAAAGCGCTGCATCAGACGGTCCTTCTTTGACGCTGCCGCTGCTGCCAACGTGGTGTAGCGGGGTCCATCGGGCTTGTTTTATAGTGCGTCTTTGACTTGCAACGCTGTTTGCTTGTAGTGTCGGGATTCCTGGCTTGAGTTCAAGCAGCTCGGTGTACGCCCACCAAGAACACAGGGGAGGGGGGTCCTGATGCTCGTGGTGTTGACGTCAGCTATTTCCTGGCAATCTGCAACAACGCAAAGCGCTGCATCAGACGGTCGTTCTTTGACGCTGCCGCTGCTCCCAACGTGGTGTAGCGGGGTCCATCGGGCTTGTTTTATAGTGCGTCTTTGACTTGCAGCTCTGTTTGCTTGTAGTGGCGGGATTCCTGGCTTGATTTCAAGCAGCTCGGTGTACGCCCACCAAGAACACAGGGGAGGGTGGTCCTGATGCTCGTGGTATTGACGTCAGCTATTTCCTGGCAATCTGCAACAACGCAAAGCGCTGCATCAGACAGTCGTTCTTTGACGCTGCCGCTGCTGCCAACGTGATGAAGCGGGGTCCACCGGGCTTGTTTTATAGTGCGTCCTTGACTTGCAGCGCTGTTCGCTTGTAGTGGCGGGATTCCTGGCTTGATTTCAAGCAGCTCGGTGTACGCCCACCAAGAACTTCGAGGAGGGGGGTCCTGATGCTCGTAGTGTTGACGTCAGCTATTTCCTGGCAATGTGCAACAACGCAAAGCGCTGCATCAGACGGTCGTTCTTTGACGCTGCCGCTGCTGCCAACGTGGTGCAGCGGGGTCCATCGGGCTTGTTTTATAGTGCGTTCTTGATTTGCAGCGTTGTTTGCTTGTAGTGGCGGAATTCCTGGCTTGATTTCAAGCAGCTCGGAGTACGCCCACCAAGAACACAGGGGAGGGTCGTTCTGATGCTCGTGGTGTTGACGTCAGCTATTTCCTGGCAATCTGCAACAACGCAAAGCGCTGCATCAGACGGTCGTTCTTTGACGCTGCCGCTGCTGCCAACGTGGTGTAGCGGGGTCCATCGGGCTTGTTTTATAGTGCGTCCTTGACTTGTAGCGCTGTTTGCTTGTAGTGGCGGGATTCCTGGCTTGATTTCAAGCAGCTCGGTGCACGCCCACCAAGAACACAGGGGAGGGTGGTCCTGATGCTCGTGGTATTGACATCAGCTATTTCCTGGCAATCTGCAACAACGCAAAGCGCTGCATCAGACGGTCGTTCTTTGACGCTGCCGCTGCTGCCAACGTGGTGCAGCGGGGTCCATCGGGCTTGTTTTATAGTGTGTTCTTGATTTGCAGCGTTGTTTGCTTGTAGTGGCGGGATTCCTGGCTTGATTTCAAGCAGCTCGGAGTACGCCCACCAAGAACGCAGGGGAGGGTCGTTCTGATGCTCGTGGTGTTGACGTCAGCTATTTCCTGGCAATCTGCAACAACGCAAAGCGCTGCATCAGACGGTCGTTCTTTGACGCTGCCGCTGCTGCCAACGTGGTGTAGCGGGGTCCATCGGGCTTGTTTTATAGTGCGTCCTTGACTTGCAGCGCTGTTTGCTTGTAGTGTCGGGATTCCTCGCTTAATTTCAAGCAGCTCGGTGTACGCAGACCAAGAACACAGGGGAGGGTGGTCCTGATGTTCGTGGTGTTGACATCAGCTATTTCCTGGCAATCTGCAACAACGCAAAGCGCTGCATCAGACGGTCGTTCTTTGACGCTGCCGCTGCTGCCAACGTGGTGTAGCGGGGTCCATCGGGCTTGTTTTATAGTGCGTCCTTGACTTGTAGCGCTGTTTGCTTGTAGTGGCGGGATTCCTGGCTTGATTTCAAGCAGCTCGGTGCACGCCCACCAAGAACACAGGGGATGGTGGTCCTGATGCTCGTAATGTTGACGTCAGCTATTTCCTGGCAATCTGCAACAACACAAAGCGCTGCATCAGACGGTCGTTCTTTGACGCTGCCGCTGCTGCCAACGTGGTGAAGCGGGGTCCATCGGGCTTGTTTCATAGTGCGTCCTTGACTTGCAGCGCTGTTCGCTTGTAGTGGCGGGATTCCTGGCTTGATTTCAAGCAGCTCGGTGTACGCCCACCAAGAACATAGGGGAGGGGGATAATGATGCTCGTGGTGTTGACGTCAGCTATTTCCTGGCAATCTGCAACAACGCAAAGCGCTGCATCGGACGGTCGTTCTTTGACATTGCCGCTGCTGCCAACGTGGTGCAGCGGGGTCCATCGGGCTTGTTTTATAGTGCGTTCTTGACTTGCAGCGTTGTTTGCTTGTAGTGGCGGGATTCCTGGCTTGATTTCAAGCAGCTCGGAGTACGCCCACCACGAACACAGGGGAGGGTCGTTCTGATGCTCGTGGTGTTGACGTCAGCTATTTCCTGGCAATCTGCAACAACGCAAAGCGCTGCATCAGACTGTCGTTCTTTGACGCTGCCGCTGCTGCCAACGTGGGGTAGCGGGGTCCATCGGGCTTGTTTTATAGTGGGTCCTTGACTTGCAGCGCTGTTCGCTTGTAGTGTCGGGATTCCTGGCTTGATTTCAAGCAGCTCGGTGTACGCAGCCGAAGAACACAGGGGAGTGTGGTCCTGATGTTCGTGGTGTTTACATCAGCTATTTCCTGGCAATCTGCAACAACGCAAAGCGCTGCATCAGACGGTCGTTCTTTGACGCTGCCGCTGCTGCCAACGTGGTGCAGCGGCGTCCATCGGGATTGTTTTATAGTGCGTTCTTGATTTGCAGCGTTGTTTGCTTGTTGTGGCGGGATTCCTGGATTGATTTCAAGCAGCTCGGAGTACGCCCACCAAGAACACAGGGGAGGGTCGTTCTGATGCTCGGGGTGTTGACGTCAGCTATTTCCTGGCAATCTGCAACAACGCAAAGCGCTGCATCAGACGGTCGTTCTTTGACGCTGCCGCTGCTGCCAACGTGGTGCAGCGGGCTCCATCGGGCTTGTTTTATAGTGCGTCCTTGACTTGCAGCGCTGTTCGCTTGTAGTGGCGGGATTCCTGGCTTGATTTCAAGCAGCTCGGTGTACGCCAACCAAGAACACAGGGGAGGGTGGTCCTGATGCTCGTGGTATTGACGTCAGCTATTTCCTGGCAATCTGCAACAACGCAAAGCGCTGCATCAGACGGTCGTTCTTTGACGCTGCCGCTGCTACCAACGTGGTGAAGCGGGGTCCACCGGGCTTGTTTTATAGTGCGTCCTTGACTTGCAGCGCTGTTCGCTTGTAGTGGCGGGATTCCTGGCTTGATTTCAAGCAGCTCGGTGTACGCTCACCAAGAACTTAGAGGAGGGGGGTCCTGATGCTCGTAGTGTTGACGTCAGCTATTTCCTGGCAATCTGCAACAACGCAAAGCGCTGCATCAGACGGTCGTTCTTTGACGCTGCCGCTGCTGCCAACGTGGTGCAGCGGGGTCCATCGGGCTTGTTTTATAGTGCGTTCTTGATTTGCAGCGTTGTTTGCTTGTAGTGGCGGGATTCCTGGCTTGATTTCAAGCAGCTCGGAGTACGCCCACCAAGAACACAGGGGAGGGTCGTTCTGATGCTCGTGGTGTTGACGTCAGCTATTTCCTGGCAATCTGCAACAACGCAAAGCGCTGCATCAGACGGTCGTTCTTTGACGCTGCCGCTGCTGCCAACGTGGTGTAGCGGGGTCCATCGGGCTTGTTTTATAGTGCGTCCTTGACTTGTAGCGCTGTTTGCTTGTAGTGGCGGGATTCCTGGCTTGATTTCAAGCAGCTCGGTGCACGCCCACCAAGAACACAGGGGAGGGTGGTCCTGATGCTCGTAATGTTGGCGTCAGCTATTTCCTGGCAATCTGC
Organism: Haemaphysalis longicornis; assembly: GCF_048455015.1. Lineage (NCBI taxonomy): Eukaryota > Metazoa > Arthropoda > Arachnida > Ixodida > Ixodidae > Haemaphysalis > Haemaphysalis longicornis. The sequence continues at coordinate 88,427,734 of NW_027526214.1, read as the reverse complement.
AACAACACAAAGCACTGCATCAGACGGTCGTTCTTTGACGCTGCCGCTGCTGCCAACGTGGTGAAGCGTGGTCCATCGGGCTTGTTTTATAGTGCGTCCTTGACTTGCAGCGCTGTTCGCTTGTAGTGGCGGGATTCCTGGCTTGATTTCAAGCAGCTCGGTGCACGCCCACCAAGAACACAGGGGATGGTGGTCCTGATGCTCGTAATGTTGACGTCAGCTATTTCCTGGCAATCTGCAACAACACAAAGCGCTGCATCAGACGGTCGTTCTTTGACGCTGCCGCTGCTGCCAACGTGGTGCAGCGGGGTCCATCGGGCTTGTTTTATAGTGCGTTCTTGACTTGCAGCGTTGTTTGCTTGTAGTGGCGGGATTCCTGGCTTGATTTCAAGCAGCTCGGAGTAAGCCCACCACGAACACAGGGGAGGGTCGTTCTGATGCTCGTGGTGTTGACGTCAGCTATTTCCTGGCAATCTGCAACAACGCAAAGCGCTGCATCAGACTGTCGTTCTTTGACGCTGCCGCTGCTGCCAACGTGGGGTAGCGGGGTCCATCGGGCTTGTTTTATAGTGGGTCCTTGACTTGCAGCGCTGTTCGCTTGTAGTGTCGGGATTCCTGGCTTGATAAGCAGCTCGGTGTACGCAGCCGAAGAACACAGGGGAGTGTGGTCCTGATGTTCGTGGTGTTGACATCAGCTATTTCCTGGCAATCTGCAACAACGCAAAGCGCTGCATCAGACGGTCGTTCTTTGACGCTGCCGCTGCTGCCAACGTGGTGTGGCGGGGTCCATCGGGCTTGTTTTATAGTGTCTCCTTGACATGCAGCGCTGTTTGCATGTAGTGGCGGGATTCCTGGCTTGATTTCAAGCAGCTCGGTGTACGCCCACCAAAAAAACAGGGGAGGGTAGTCCTGATGCTCGTTGTGTTGACGTTAGCTATTTCCTGGCCATCTGCAACAACGCAAAGCGCTGCATCAGACGGTCGTTCTTTGACGCTGCCGCTGCTGCCAACGTGGTGTAGCGGGGTCCATCGGGCTTGTTTTATAGTGCGTCCTTGACTTGTAGCGCTGTTTGCTTGTAGTGGCGGGATTCCTGGCTTGATTTCAAGCAGCTCGGTGCTCGCCCACCAAGACACAGGGGAGGGTGGTCCTGATGCTCGTAATGTTGACGTCAGCTATTTCCTGGCAATCTGCAACCAGACAAAGCGCTGCATCAGACGGTCGTTCTTTGACGCTGCCGCTGCTGCCAACGTGGTGAAGCGGGGTCCATCGGAATTGTTTTATAGTGCGTCCTTGACTTGCAGCGCTGTTTGCTTGTAGTGGCGGGATTCCTGGCTTGATTTCAAGCAGCTCGGTGCACGCCCACCAAGAACACAGGGGAGGGTGGTCCTGATGCTCGTAATGTTGACGTCAGCTATTTCCTGGCAATCTGCAACAACGCAAAGCACTGCATCAGACGGTCGTTCTTTGACGCTGCCGCTGCTGCCAACGTGGTGTAGCGGGGTGCGTCGGGCTTGTTTTATGATGCGTCCCTGACTTGCAGCGCTGTTTGCATGTAGTGGCGGGATTCCTGGCTTGATTTCAAGCAGCTCGGTGTACGCCCACCAAGAACACAGGGGAGGGTGGTCCTGATGCTCGTTGTGTTCACGTTAGCTATTTCCTGGCAATCTGCAACAACGCAAAGCGCTGCATCCGACGGTCGTTCTTTGACGCTGCCGCTGCTGCCAACGTGGTGTAGAGGGTCCATCGGGCTTGTTTCATAGTGCGTCCTTGAATTGCAGCGCTGTTTGGTTGTAGTGGCGGGATTCCTGGCTTGATTTCAAGCATGTCGGTGTACGCCCACCAAGAACACAGGGGAGGGTGGTCCTGATGCTCGTGGTGTTGACGTCAGCTATTTCCAGGCAATCTGCAACAACGCAAAGCACTGCATCAGACGGTCGTTCTTTGACGCTGCCGCTGCTGCCAACGTGGTGTAGCGGGGTCCATCGGGCTTGTTTTATAGTGCGTCCTTGACTTGCAGCGCTGTTTGCTTGTAGTGGCGGGATTCCTGGCTTGATTTGAAGCAGATCGGTGCACGCCCACCAAGAACACAAGGGAGGGTGGTCCTGATGCTCGTAATGTTAACGTCAGCTATTTCCTAGCAATCTGCAACAAGACAAAGCGCTGCATCAGACGGTCGTTCTTTGACGCTGCTGCTGCTGCCAACGTGGTGAAGCGGGGTCCATCGGGCTTGTTTCATAGTGCGTCCTTGACTTGCAGCGCTGTTCGCTTGTAGTGGCGGGATTCCTGGCTTGATTTCAAGCAGCTCGGTGTACGCCCACCAAGAACATAGGGGAGGGGGATAATGATGCTCGTGGTGTTGACGTCAGCTATTTCCTGGCAATCTGCAACAACGCAAAGCGCTGCATCGGACGGTCGTTCTTTGACATTGCCGCTGCTGCCAACGTGGTGCAGCGGGGTCCATCGGGCTTGTTTTAAAGTGCGTTCTTGACTTGCAGCGTTGTTTGCTTGTAGTGGCGGGATTCCTGGCTTGATTTCAAGCAGCTCGGAGTACGCCCACCACGAACACAGGGGAGGGTCGTTCTGATGCTCGTGGTGTTGACGTCAGCTATTTCCTGGCAATCTGCAACAACGCAAAGCGCTGCATCAGACTGTCGTTCTTTGACGCTGCCGCTGCTGCCAACGTGGGGTAGCGGGGTCCATCGGGCTTGTTTTATAGTGGGTCCTTGACTTGCAGCGCTGTTCGCTTGTAGTGTCGGGATTCCTGGCTTGATTTCAAGCAGCTCGGTGTACGCAGCCGAAGAACACAGGGGAGTGTGGTCCTGATGTTCGTGGTGTTTACATCAGCTATTTCCTGGCAATCTGCAACAACGCAAAGCGCTGCATCAGACGGTCGTTCTTTGACGCTGCCGCTGCTGCCAACGTGGTGCAGCGGCGTCCATCGGGATTGTTTTATAGTGCGTTCTTGATTTGCAGCGTTGTTTGCTTGTTGTGGCGGGATTCCTGGCTTGATTTCAAGCAGCTCGGAGTACGCCCACCAAGAACACAGGGGAGGGTCGTTCTGATGCTCGGGGTGTTGACGTCAGCTATTTCCTGGCAATCTGCAACAACGCAAAGCGCTGCATCAGACGGTCGTTCTTTGACGCTGCCGCTGCTGCCAACGTGGTGCAGCGGGCTCCATCGGGCTTGTTTTATAGTGCGTCCTTGACTTGCAGCGCTGTTCGCTTGTAGTGGCGGGATTCCTGGCTTGATTTCAAGCAGCTCGGTGTACGCCAACCAAGAACACAGGGGAGGGTGGTCCTGATGCTCGTGGTATTGACGTCAGCTATTTCCTGGCAATCTGCAACAACGCAAAGCGCTGCATCAGACGGTCGTTCTTTGACGCTGCCGCTGCTGCCAACGTGCTGAAGCGGGGTCCACCGGGCTTGTTTTATAGTGCGTCCTTGACTTGCAGCGCTGTTCGCTTGTAGTGGCGGGATTCCTGGCTTGATTTCAAGCAGCATGGTGTACGCTCACCAAGAACTTAGAGGAGGGGGGTCCTGATGCTCGTAGTGTTGACGTCAGCTATTTCCTGGCAATCTGCAACAACGCAAAGCGCTGCATCAGACGGTCGTTCTTTGACGCTGCCGCTGCTGCCAACGTGGTGCAGCGGGGTCCATCGGGCTTGTTTTATAGTGCGTTCTTGACTTGCAGCGTTGTTTGCTTGTAGTGGCGGGATTCCTGGCTTGATTTCAAGCAGCTCGGAGTAAGCCCACCACGAACACAGGGGAGGGTCGTTCTGATGCTCGTGGTGTTGACGTCAGCTATTTCCTGGCAATCTGCAACAACGCAAAGCGCTGCATCAGACTGTCGTTCTTTGACGCTGCCGCTGCTGCCAACGTGGGGTAGCGGGGTCCATCGGGCTTGTTTTATAGTGGGTCCTTGACTTGCAGCGCTGTTCGCTTGTAGTGTCGGGATTCCTGGCTTGATTTTAAGCAGCTCGGTGTACGCAGCCGAAGAACACAGGGGAGTGTGGTCCTGATGTTCGTGGTGTTGACATCAGCTATTTCCTGGCAATCTGCAACAACGCAAAGCGCTGCATCAGACGGTCGTTCTTTGACGCTGCCGCTGCTGCCAACGTGGTGTGGCGGGGTCCATCGGGCTTGTTTTATAGTGTCTCCTTGACATGCAGCGCTGTTTGCATGTAGTGGCGGGATTCCTGGCTTGATTTCAAGCAGCTCGGTGTACGCCCACCAAAAACACAGGGGAGGGTGGTCCTGATGCTCGTTGTGTTGACGTTAGCTATTTCCTGGCCATCTGCAACAACGCAAAGCGCTGCATCAGACGGTCGTTCTTTGACGCTGCCGCTGCTGCCAACGTGGTGTAGCGGGGTCCATCGGGCTTGTTTTATAGTGCGTCCTTGACTTGTAGCGCTGTTTGCTTGTAGTGGCGGGATTCCTGGCTTGATTTCAAGCAGCTCGGTGCTCGCCCACCAAGAACACAGGGGAGGGTGGTCCTGATGCTCGTAATGTTGACGTCAGCTATTTCCTGGCAATCTGCAACCAGACAAAGCGCTGCATCAGACGGTCGTTCTTTGACGCTGCCGCTGCTGCCAACGTGGTGAAGCGGGGTCCATCGGAATTGTTTTATAGTGCGTCCTTGACTTGCAGCGCTGTTTGCTTGTAGTGGCGGGATTCCTGGCTTGATTTCAAGCAGCTCGGTGCACGCCCACCAAGAACACAGGGGAGGGTGGTCCTGATGCTCGTAATGTTGACGTCAGCTATTTCCTGGCAATCTGCAACAACGCAAAGCACTGCATCAGACGGTCGTTCTTTGACGCTGCCGCTGCTGCCAACGTGGTGTAGCGGGGTGCGTCGGGCTTGTTTTATGATGCGTCCCTGACTTGCAGCGCTGTTTGCATGTAGTGGCGGGATTCCTGGCTTGATTTCAAGCAGCTCGGTGTACGCCCACCAAGAACACAGGGGAGGGTGGTCCTGATGCTCGTTGTGTTCACGTTAGCTATTTCCTGGCAATCTGCAACAACGCAAAGCGCTGCATCCGACGGTCGTTCTTTGACGCTGCCGCTGCTGCCAACGTGGTGTAGAGGGTCCATCGGGCTTGTTTCATAGTGCGTCCTTGAATTGCAGCGCTGTTTGGTTGTAGTGGCGGGATTCCTGGCTTGATTTCAAGCATGTCGGTGTACGCCCACCAAGAACACAGGGGAGGGTGGTCCTGATGCTCGTGGTGTTGACGTCAGCTATTTCCTGGCAATCTGCAACAACGCAAAGCACTGCATCAGACGGTCGTTCTTTGACGCTGCCGCTGCTGCCAACGTGGTGTAGCGGGGTCCATCGGGCTTGTTTTATAGTGCGTCCTTGACTTGCAGCGCTGTTTGCTTGTAGTGGCGGGATTCCTGGCTTGATTTGAAGCAGATCGGTGCACGCCCACCAAGAACACAATTGAGGGTGGTCCTGATGCTCGTAATGTTAACGTCAGCTATTTCCTAGCAATCTGCAACAAGACAAAGCGCTGCATCAGACGGTCGTTCTTTGACGCTGCTGCTGCTGCCAACGTGGTGAAGCGGGGTCCATCGGGCTTGTTTTATAGTGCGTCCTTTGACTTGCAGCGCTGTTCGCTTGTAGTGGCGGGATTCCTGGCTTGATTTCAAGCAGCTCGGTGTACGCCCACCAAGAACACATGGGAGGGGGGTCCTGATGCTCGTGGTGTTGACGTCAGCTATTTCCTGGCAATCTGCAACAATGCAATGCGCTGCATCAGAAGGTCGTTCTTTGACGCTGCCGCTGCTGCCAACGTGGTGCAGCGGGGTCCATCGGGCTTGGTTTATAGTGCGTTCTGACTTGCAGCGCTGTTTGCTTGTAGTGGCGGGATTCCTGGCTTGATTTCAAGCAGCTTGGAGTACGCCCACGAAGAACACAGGGGAGGGTCGTCCTGATGCTCCTGGTGTGGACGTCAGCTATTTCCTGGCAATCTGCAACAACGCAAAGCCCTGCATCAGACGGTCCTTCTTTGACGCTGCCGCTGCTGCCAACGTGGTGTAGCGGGGTCCATCGGGCTTGTTTTATAGTGCGTCCTTGACTTGCAACGCTGTTTGCTTGTAGTGTCGGGATTCCTGGCTTGATTTCAAGCAGCTCGGTGTACGCAGACCAAGAACACAGGGGAGGGTGGTCCTGATGTTCGTGGTGTTGACGTCAGCTATTTCCTGGCAATCTGCAACAACGCAAAGCGCTGCATCAGACGGTCGTTCTTTGACGCTGCCGCTGCTGCCAACGTGGTGCAGCGGGTCCATCGGGCTTGTTTTATAGTGCGTCTTTGACTTGCAGCGCTGTTTGCTTGTAGTGGCGGGATTCCTGGCTTGATTTGAAGCAGATCGGTGCACGCCCACCAAGAACACAAGGGAGGGTGGTCCTGATGCTCGTAATGTTAACGTCAGCTATTTCCTAGCAATCTGCAACAAGACAAAGCGCTGCATCAGACGGTCGTTCTTTGACGCTGCTGCTGCTGCCAACGTGGTGAAGCGGGGTCCATCGGGCTTGTTTCATAGTGCGTCCTTGACTTGCAGCGCTGTTCGCTTGTAGTGGCGGGATTCCTGGCTTGATTTCAAGCAGCTCGGTGTACGCCCACCAAGAACATAGGGGAGGGGGATAATGATGCTCGTGGTGTTGACGTCAGCTATTTCCTGGCAATCTGCAACAACGCAAAGCGCTGCATCGGACGGTCGTTCTTTGACATTGCCGCTGCTGCCAACGTGGTGCAGCGGGGTCCATCGGGCTTGTTTTATAGTGCGTTCTTGACTTGCAGCGTTGTTTGCTTGTAGTGGCGGGATTCCTGGCTTGATTTCAAGCAGCTCGGAGTACGCCCACCACGAACACAGGGGAGGGTCGTTCTGATGCTCGTGGTGTTGACGTCAGCTATTTCCTGGCAATCTGCAACAACGCAAAGCGCTGCATCAGACTGTCGTTCTTTGACGCTGCCGCTGCTGCCAACGTGGGGTAGCGGGGTCCATCGGGCTTGTTTTATAGTGGGTCCTTGACTTGCAGCGCTGTTCGCTTGTAGTGTCGGGATTCCTGGCTTGATTTCAAGCAGCTCGGTGTACGCAGCCGAAGAACACAGGGGAGTGTGGTCCTGATGTTCGTGGTGTTTACATCAGCTATTTCCTGGCAATCTGCAACAACGCAAAGCGCTGCATCAGACGGTCGTTCTTTGACGCTGCCGCTGCTGCCAACGTGGTGCAGCGGCGTCCATCGGGATTGTTTTATAGTGCGTTCTTGATTTGCAGCGTTGTTTGCTTGTTGTGGCGGGATTCCTGGCTTGATTTCAAGCAGCTCGGAGTACGCCCACCAAGAACACAGGGGAGGGTCGTTCTGATGCTCGGGGTGTTGACGTCAGCTATTTCCTGGCAATCTGCAACAACGCAAAGCGCTGCATCAGACGGTCGTTCTTTGACGCTGCCGCTGCTGCCAACGTGGTGCAGCGGGCTCCATCGGGCTTGTTTTATAGTGCGTCCTTGACTTGCAGCGCTGTTCGCTTGTAGTGGCGGGATTCCTGGCTTGATTTCAAGCAGCTCGGTGTACGCCAACCAAGAACACAGGGGAGGGTGGTCCTGATGCTCGTGGTATTGACGTCAGCTATTTCCTGGCAATCTGCAACAACGCAAAGCGCTGCATCAGACGGTCGTTCTTTGACGCTGCCGCTGCTGCCAACGTGGTGAAGCGGGGTCCACCGGGCTTGTTTTATAGTGCGTCCTTGACTTGCAGCGCTGTTCGCTTGTAGTGGCGGGATTCCTGGCTTGATTTCAAGCAGCATGGTGTACGCTCACCAAGAACTTAGAGGAGGGGGGTCCTGATGCTCGTAGTGTTGACGTCAGCTATTTCCTGGCAATCTGCAACAACGCAAAGCGCTGCATCAGACGGTCGTTCTTTGACGCTGCCGCTGCTGCCAACGTGGTGCAGCGGGGTCCATCGGGCTTGTTTTATAGTGCGTTCTTGATTTGCAGCGTTGTTTGCTTGTAGTGGCGGGATTCCTGGCTTGATTTCAAGCAGCTCGGAGTACGCCCACCAAGAACACAGGGGAGGGTCGTTCTGATGCTCGTGGTGTTGACGTCAGCTATTTCCTGGCAATCTGCAACAACGCAAAGCGCTGCATCAGACGGTCGTTCTTTGACGCTGCCGCTGCTGCCAACGTGGTGTAGCGGGGTCCATCGGGCTTGTTTTATAGTGCGTCCTTGACTTGTAGCGCTGTTTGCTTGTAGTGGCGGGATTCCTGGCTTGATTTCAAGCAGCTCGGTGCACGCCCACCAAGAACACAGGGGAGGGTGGTCCTGATGCTCGTAATGTTGGCGTCAGCTATTTCCTGGCAATCTGCAACAACACAAAGCACTGCATCAGACGGTCGTTCTTTGACGCTGCCGCTGCTGCCAACGTGGTGAAGCGTGGTCCATCGGGCTTGTTTTATAGTGCGTCCTTGACTTGCAGCGCTGTTCGCTTATAGTGGCGGGATTCCTGGCTTGATTTCAAGCAGCTCGGTGCACGCCCACCAAGAACACAGGGGATGGTGGTCCTGATGCTCGTAATGTTGACGTCAGCTATTTCCTGGTAATCTGCAACAACACAAAGCGCTGCATCAGACGGTCGTTCTTTGACGCTGCCGCTGCTGCCAACGTGGTGCAGCGGGGTCCATCGGGCTTGTTTTATAGTGCGTTCTTGACTTGCAGCGTTGTTTGCTTGTAGTGGCGGGATTCCTGGCTTGATTTCAAGCAGCTCGGAGTAAGCCCACCACGAACACAGGGGAGGGTCGTTCTGATGCTCGTGGTGTTGACGTCAGCTATTTCCTGGCAATCTGCAACAACGCAAAGCGCTGCATCAGACTGTCGTTCTTTGACGCTGCCGCTGCTGCCAACGTGGGGTAGCGGGGTCCATCGGGCTTGTTTTATAGTGGGTCCTTGACTTGCAGCGCTGTTCGCTTGTAGTGTCGGGATTCCTGGCTTGATTTTAAGCAGCTCGGTGTACGCAGCCGAAGAACACAGGGGAGTGTGGTCCTGATGTTCGTGGTGTTGACATCAGCTATTTCCTGGCAATCTGCAACAACGCAAAGCGCTGCATCAGACGGTCGTTCTTTGACGCTGCCGCTGCTGCCAACGTGGTGTGGCGGGGTCCATCGGGCTTGTTTTATAGTGTCTCCTTGACATGCAGCGCTGTTTGCATGTAGTGGCGGGATTCCTGGCTTGATTTCAAGCAGCTCGGTGTACGCCCACCAAAAACACAGGGGAGGGTGGTCCTGATGCTCGTTGTGTTGACGTTAGCTATTTCCTGGCCATCTGCAACAACGCAAAGCGCTGCATCAGACGGTCGTTCTTTGACGCTGCCGCTGCTGCCAACGTGGTGTAGCGGGGTCCATCGGGCTTGTTTTATAGTGCGTCCTTGACTTGTAGCGCTGTTTGCTTGTAGTGGCGGGATTCCTGGCTTGATTTCAAGCAGCTCGGTGCTCGCCCACCAAGAACACAGGGGAGGGTGGTCCTGATGCTCGTAATGTTGACGTCAGCTATTTCCTGGCAATCTGCAACCAGACAAAGCGCTGCATCAGACGGTCGTTCTTTGACGCTGCCGCTGCTGCCAACGTGGTGAAGCGGGGTCCATCGGAATTGTTTTATAGTGCGTCCTTGACTTGCAGCGCTGTTTGCTTGTAGTGGCGGGATTCCTGGCTTGATTTCAAGCAGCTCGGTGCACGCCCACCAAGAACACAGGGGAGGGTGGTCCTGATGCTCGTAATGTTGACGTCAGCTATTTCCTGGCAATCTGCAACAACGCAAAGCACTGCATCAGACGGTCGTTCTTTGACGCTGCCGCTGCTGCCAACGTGGTGTAGCGGGGTGCGTCGGGCTTGTTTTATGATGCGTCCCTGACTTGCAGCGCTGTTTGCATGTAGTGGCGGGATTCCTGGCTTGATTTCAAGCAGCTCGGTGTACGCCCACCAAGAACACAGGGGAGGGTGGTCCTGATGCTCGTTGTGTTCACGTTAGCTATTTCCTGGCAATCTGCAACAACGCAAAGCGCTGCATCCGACGGTCGTTCTTTGACGCTGCCGCTGCTGCCAACGTGGTGTAGAGGGTCCATCGGGCTTGTTTCATAGTGCGTCCTTGAATTGCAGCGCTGTTTGGTTGTAGTGGCGGGATTCCTGGCTTGATTTCAAGCATGTCGGTGTACGCCCACCAAGAACACAGGGGAGGGTGGTCCTGATGCTCGTGGTGTTGACGTCAGCTATTTCCTGGCAATCTGCAACAACGCAAAGCACTGCATCAGACGGTCGTTCTTTGACGCTGCCGCTGCTGCCAACGTGGTGTAGCGGGGTCCATCGGGCTTGTTTTATAGTGCGTCCTTGACTTGCAGCGCTGTTTGCTTGTAGTGGCGGGATTCCTGGCTTGATTTGAAGCAGATCGGTGCACGCCCACCAAGAACACAATTGAGGGTGGTCCTGATGCTCGTAATGTTAACGTCAGCTATTTCCTAGCAATCTGCAACAAGACAAAACGCTGCATCAGACGGTCGTTCTTTGACGCTGCTGCTGCTGCCAACGTGGTGAAGCGGGGTCCATCGGGCTTGTTTTATAGTGCGTCCTTTGACTTGCAGCGCTGTTCGCTTGTAGTGGCGGGATTCCTGGCTTGATTTCAAGCAGCTCGGTGTACGCCCACCAAGAACACATGGGAGGGGGGTCCTGATGCTCGTGGTGTTGACGTCAGCTATTTCCTGGCAATCTGCAACAATGCAATGCGCTGCATCAGAAGGTCGTTCTTTGACGCTGCCGCTGCTGCCAACGTGGTGCAGCGGGGTCCATCGGGCTTGGTTTATAGTGCGTTCTGACTTGCAGCGCTGTTTGCTTGTAGTGGCGGGATTCCTGGCTTGATTTCAAGCAGCTTGGAGTACGCCCACGAAGAACACAGGGGAGGGTCGTCCTGATGCTCCTGGTGTGGACGTCAGCTATTTCCTGGCAATCTGCAACAACGCAAAGCCCTGCATCAGACGGTCCTTCTTTGACGCTGCCGCTGCTGCCAACGTGGTGTAGCGGGGTCCATCGGGCTTGTTTTATAGTGCGTCCTTGACTTGCAACGCTGTTTGCTTGTAGTGTCGGGATTCCTGGCTTGATTTCAAGCAGCTCGGTGTACGCAGACCAAGAACACAGGGGAGGGTGGTCCTGATGTTCGTGGTGTTGACGTCAGCTATTTCCTGGCAATCTGCAACAACGCAAAGCGCTGCATCAGACGGTCGTTCTTTGACGCTGCCGCTGCTGCCAACGTGGTGCAGCGGGTCCATCGGGCTTGTTTTATAGTGCGTCTTTGACTTGCAGCGCTGTTTGCTTGTAGTGACGAGATTCCTGGCTTGATTTCAAGCAGCTCGGTGTACGCCCACCAAGAACACAGGGGAGGGTGGTCCTGATGCTCGTGGTATTGACGTCAGCTATTTCCTGGCAATCTGCAACAACGCAAAGCGCTGCATCAGACGGTCGTTCTTTGACGCTGCCGCTGCTGCCAACGTGGTGTAGCGGGGCCCATCGGGCTTGTTTTATAGTGCGTCCTTGACTTGCAGTGCTGTTTGCTTGTAGTTGCGGGATTCCTGGCTTGATTTCAAGCAGGTCGGTGTACGCCCACCAAGAACACAGGGGAGGGTGGTCCTGATACTCGTGCTGTTGACGTCAGCTATTTCCTGGCAATCTGCAACAACGCAAAGCACTGCATCAGACGGTCGTTCTTTGACGCTGCCGCTGCTGCCAACGTGGTGTAGCGGGGTCCATCGGGCTTGTTTTATAGTGCGTCCTTGACTTGCAGCGCTGTTTTCTTGTAGTATCGGGATTCCTGGCTTAATTTCAAAGAACACAGGGGAGGGTGGTCCTGATGTTCGTGGTGTTGACATCAGCTATTTCCTGGCAATCTGCAACAACGCAAAGCACTGCATCAGACGGTCGTTCTTTGACGCTGCCGCTGCTGCCAACGTGGTGTAGGGGGTCCATCGGGCTTGTTTTATAGTGCGTCCTTGACTTGCAGCGCTGTTTGCTTGTAGTGGCGGGATTCCTGGCTTGATTTCAAGCAGCTCGGTGCACGCCCACCAAGAACACAGGGGAGGGTGGTCCTGATGCTCGTAATGTTGACGTCAGCTATTTCCTGGCAATCTGCAACAACGCAAAGCGCTGCATCAGAAGGTCGTTCTTTGACGCTGCCGCTGCTGCCAACGTGGTGCAGCGGGGTCCATCGGGCTTGTTTTATAGTGCGTTCTTGACTTGCAGCGCTGTTTGCTTGTAGTGGCGGGATTCCTGGCTTGATTTCAAGCAGCTCGGTGCACGCCCACCAAGAACACAGGGGAGGGTGGTCCTGATGCTCGTAATGTTGACGTCAGCTATTTCCTGGCAATCTGCAACAACGCAAAGCGCTGCATCAGAAGGTCGTTCTTTGACGCTGCCCCTGCTGCCAACGTGGTGTAGCGGGGCCCATCGGGCTTGTTTTATAGTGCGTCCTTGACTTGCAGCGCTGTTTGCTTGTAGTTGCGGGATTCCTGGCTTGATTTCAAGCAGGTCGGTGTACGCCCACCAAGAACACAGGAGAGGGTGGTCATGATACTCGTGGTGTTGACGTCAGCTATTTCCTGGCAATCTGCAACAACGCAAAGCGCTGCATCAGACGTTCGTTCTTTGACGCTGCCGCTGCTGCCAACGTGGTGTAGCGGGGTCCATCGGGCTTGTTTAATAGTGCGTCCTTGACTGGCAGCGCTGTTTGCTTGTAGTGGCGGGATTCCTGGCTTGATTTCTAGCAGCTCGGTGCACGCCCACCAAGAACACAGGGGAGGGTGGTCCTGATGCTCGTGGTGTTGACGTGAGCTATTTCCTGGCAATCTGCAACAACGCAAAGCGCTGCATCAGACGGTCGTTCTTTGACGCTGCCGCTGCTGCCAACGTGGTGTAGCGGGGTCCATCGGGCTTGTTTTATAGTGCGTCCTTGACTGGCAGCGCTGTTTGCTTGTAGTGGCGGGATTCCTGGCTTGATTTCTAGCAGCTCGGTGCACGCCCACTAAGAACACAGGGGAGGGTGGTCCTGATGCTCGTAATGTTGACGTCAGCTATTTCCTGGCAATCTGCAACAACACAAAGCGCTGCATCAGACGGTCGTTCTTTGACGCTGCCGCTGCTGCCAACGTGGTGAAGCGGGGTCCATCGGGCTTGTTTTATAGTGCGTCCTTGACTTGCAGCGCTGTTCGCTTGTAGTGGCGGGATTCCTGGCTTGATTTCAAGCAGGTCGGTGTACGCCCACCAAGAACACAGGGGAGGGTGGTCCTAATGCCCGTGGTGTTGACGTCAGCTGTTTCCTGGCAATCTGCAACAACGCAAAGCACTGCATCAGACGGTCGTTCTTTGACGCTGCCGCTGCTGCCAACGTGGTGTAGCGGGGTCCATCGGGCTTGTTTTATAGTGCGTCCTTGACTTGCAGCGCTCTTTGCTTGTAGTGGCGGGATTCCTGGCTTGATTTCAAGCAGCTCGGAGTACGCCCACGAAGAACACAGGGGAGGTTCGTCCTGATGCTCGTGGTGTTGACGTCAGCTATTTCCTGGCAATCTGCAACAACGCAAAGCGCTGCATCAGACGGTCGTTTTTTGACGCTGCCGCTGCTGCCAACGTGGTGCAGCAGGGTCCATTGGGCTTGTTTAATAGTGCGTCTTTGACTTGCAGCGCTGTTTGCTTGTAGTGGCGGGATTCCTGGCTTGATTTCAAGCAGCTCGGTGTACGCCCACCAAGAACACAGGGGAGGGTGGTCCTGATGCTCGTGGTATTGACGTCAGCTATTTCCTGGCAATCTGCAACAACGCAAAGCGCTGCATCAGACGGTCGTTTTTTGACGCTGCCCCTGCTGCCAACGTGGTGTAGTGGGGCCCATCGGGCTTGTTTTATAGTGCGTCCTTGACTTGCAGCGCTGTTTGCTTGTAGTTGCGGGATTCCTGGCTTGATTTCAAGCAGGTCGGTGTACGCCCAAAAAGAACACAGGGGAGGGTGGTCCTGATACTCGTGGTGTTGACGTCAGCTATTTCCTGGCAATCTGCAACAACGCAAAGCGCTGCATCAGACGGTCGTTCTTTGACGCTGCCGCTGCTGCCAACGTGGTGTAGCGGGGTCCATCGGGCATGTTTTATAGCGCGTCCTTGACTGGCAGCGCTGTTTGCTTGTAGTGGCGGGATTCCTGGCTTGATTTCTAGCAGCTCAGTGCACGCCCAGCAAGAACACAGGGGAGGGTGGTCCTGATGCTCGTAATGTTGACGTCAGCTATTTCCTGGCAATCTGCAACAACACAAAGCGCTGCATCAGACGGTCGTTCTTTGACGCTGCCGCTGCTGCCAACGTGGTGAAGCGGGGTCCATCGGGCTTGTTTTATAGTGCGTCCTTGACTTGCAGCGCTGTTCGCTTGTAGTGGCGGGATTCCTCGCTTGATTTCAAGCAGCTCGGTGTACGCCCACCAAGAACACAGGGGAGGGGGGTCCTGATGCTCGTGGTATTGACGTCAGCTATTTCCTGGCAATCTGCAACAACGCAAAGCGCTGCATCAGAAGGTCGTTCTTTGACGCTGCCGCTGCTGCCAACGTGGTGAAGCGGGGTCCATCGGGCTTGTTTTATAGTGCGTCCTTGACTTGCAGCGCTGTTTGCTTGTTGTGTCGGGATTCCTGGCTTGATTTCAAGCAGCTCGGTGTACGCAGACCAAGAACACAGGGGAGGGTGGTCCTGATGTTCGTGGTGTTGACGTCAGCTATTTCCTGGCAATCTGCAACAACGCAAAGCGCTGCATCAGACGGTCGTTCTTTGACGCTGACGCTGCTGCCAACGTGGTGTAGCGGGGTCCATCGGGCTTGTTTTATAGTGCGTCTTTGACTTGCAGCTCTGTTTGCTTGTAGTGGCAGGATTCCTGGCTTGATTTCAAGCAACTCGGTGTACGCCCACCAAGAACACAGGGGAGGGTGGTCCTGATGCTCGTGGTATTGACCTCAGCTATTTCCTGGCAATCTGCAACAACGCAAAGCGCTGCATCAGACGGTCGTTCTTTGACGCTGCCGCTGCTGCCAACGTGGTGTAGCGGGGTCCATCGGGCTTGTGTTATAGTGCGTCCTTGACTGGCAGCGCTGTTTGCTTGTAGTGGCGGGATTCCTGGCTTGATTTCAAGCAGCTCGGTGCACGCCCACCAAGAACACAGGGGAGGGTGGTCCTGGTGCTCGTAATGTTGACGTCAGCTATTTCCTGGCAATCTGCAACAACGCAAAGCGCTGCATCAGACGGTCGTTCTTTGACGCTGCCGCTGCTGCCAACAAGCTGTAGCGGGGTCCATCAGGCTTGTTTTATAGTGCGTTCTTGACTTGCAGCGCTGTTTGCTTGTAGTGGCGGGATTCCTGGCTTGATTTCAAGCAGCTCGGAGTACGCCCACCAAGAACACAGGGGAGGGTCGTTCTGATGTTCGTGGTGTTGACGTCAGCTATTTCCTGGCAATCTGCAACAACGCAAAGCGCTGCATCAGACGGTCGTTCTTTGACGCTGCCGCTGCTGCCAACGTGGCGTAGCGGGGTCCATCGGGCTTGTTTTATAGTGCGTCCTTGACTTGCAGCGCTGTTTGCTTGTAGTGGCGGGATTCCTGGCTTGATTTGAAGCAGCTCGGTGTACGCCCACCAAGAACAAAGGGGAGGGTGGTCCTGATGCTCGTGGTGTTGACGTGAGCTATTTCCTGGCAATCTGCAACAACGCAAAGCGCTGCATCAGACGGTCGTTCTTTGACGCTGCCCCTGCTGCCAACGTGGTGTAGCGGGGTCCATCGGGCTTGTGTTATAGTGCGTCCTTGACTGGCAGCGCTGTTTGCTTGTCGTGGCGGGATTCCTGGCTTGATTTGAAGCAGCTCGGTGTACGCCCACCAAGAACAAAGGGGAGAGTGGTCCTGATGCTCGTGGTGTTGACGTGAGCTATTTCCTGGCAATCTGCAACAACGCAAAGCGCTGCATCAGACGGTCGTTCTTTGACGCTGCCCCTGCTGCCAACGTGGTGTAGCGGGGCCCATCGGGCTTGTTTTATAGTGCGTCCTTGACTTGCAGCGCTGTTTGCTTGTAGTTGCGGGATTCCTGGCTTGATTTCAAGCAGGTCGGTGTACGCCCACCAAGAACACAGGGGAGGGTGGTCCTGATACTCGTGGTGTTGACGTCAGCTATTTCCTGGCAATCTGCAACAACGCAAAGCGCTGCATCAGACGGTCGTTCTTTGACGCTGCCGCT
Organism: Haemaphysalis longicornis; assembly: GCF_048455015.1. Classification (NCBI taxonomy): domain Eukaryota; kingdom Metazoa; phylum Arthropoda; class Arachnida; order Ixodida; family Ixodidae; genus Haemaphysalis; species Haemaphysalis longicornis. The sequence goes on along the minus strand of NW_027526214.1, from coordinate 88,411,466 downwards.
GCTGCCAACGTGGTGTAGCGGGGTCCATCGGGCTTGTGTTATAGTGCGTCCTTGACTGGCAGCGCTGTTTGCTTGTAGTGGCGGGATTCCTGGCTTGATTTCAAGCAGCTCGGTGCACGCCCACCAAGAACACAGGGGAGGGTGGTCCTGATGCTCGTAATGTTGACGTCAGCTATTTCCTGGCAATCTGCAACAACGCAAAGCGCTGCATCAGACGGTCGTTCTTTGACGCTGCCGCTGCTGCCAACGTGGTGTAGCGGGGTCCATCGGGCTTGTTTTATAGTGCGTCCTTGACTGGCAGCGCTGTTTGCTTGTAGTGGCAGGATTCCTGGCTTGATTTCTAGCAGCTCGGTGCACGCCCAACAAGAACACAGGGGAGGGTGGTCCTGATGCGCGTAATGTTGACGTCAGCTATTTCCTGGCAATATGCAACAACACAAAGCGCTGCATCATACGGTCGTTCTTTGACGCTGCCGCTGCTGCCAACGTGGTGAAGCGGGGTCCATCGGGCTTGTTTTATAGTGCGTCCTTGACTTGCAGCGCTGTTCGCTTGTAGTGGCGGGATTCCTGGCTTGATTTCAAGCAGGTCGGTGTACGCCCACCAAGAACACAGGGGTGGGTGGTCCTGATTCCCGTGGTGTTGACGTCAGCTATTTCCTGGCAATCTGCAACAACGCAAAGCACTGCATCAGACGGTCGTTCTTTGACGCTGCCGCTGCTGCCAACGTGGTGTAGCGGGGTCCATCGGGCTTGTTTTATAGTGCGTCCTTGACTTGCAGCGCTCTTTGCTTGTAGTGGCGGGATTCCTGGCTTGATTTCAAGCAGCTCGGAGTACGCCCACGAAGAACACAGGGGAGGGTCGTCCTGATGCTCGTGGTGTTGACGTCAGCTATTTCCTGGCAATCTGCAACAACGCAAAGCGCTGCATCAGACGGTCGTTTTTTGACGCTGCCGCTGCTGCCAACGTGGTGCAGCAGGGTCCATCGGGCTTGTTTAATAGTGCGTCTTTGACTTGCAGCGCTGTTTGCTTGTAGTGGCGGGATTCCTGGCTTGATTTCAAGCAGCTCGGTGTACGCCCACCGAGAACACAGGGGAGGGTGGTCCTGATGCTCGTGGTATTGACGTCAGCTATTTCCTGGCAATCTGCAACAACGCAAAGCGCTGCATCAGACGGTCGTTCTTTGACGCTGCCCCTGCTGCCAACGTGGTGTAGCGGGGCCCATCGGGCTTGTTTTATAGTGCGTCCTTGACTTGCAGCGCTGTTTGCTTGTAGTTGCGAGATTCCTGGCTTGATTTCAAGCAGGTCGGTGTACGCCCACCAAGAACACAGGGGAGGGTGGTCCTGATACTCGTGGTGTTGACGTCAGCTATTTCCTGGCAATCTGCAACAACGCAAAGCGCTGCATCAGACGGTCGTTTATTGACGCTGCCGCTGCTGCCAACGTGGTGTAGCGGGGTCCATCGGGCTTGTTTTATAGTGCGTCCTTGACTGGCAGCGCTGTTTGCTTGTAGTGGCGGGATTCCTGGCTTGATTTCTAGCAGCTCGGTGCACGCCCAACAAGAACACAGGGGAGGGTGGTCCTGATGCGCGTAATGTTGACGTCAGCTATTTCCTGGCAATATGCAACAACACAAAGCGCTGCATCAGACGGTCGTTCTTTGACGCTGCCGCTGCTGCCAACGTGGTGAAGCGGGGTCCATCGGGCTTGTTTTATAGTGCGTCCTTGACTTGCAGCGCTGTTCGCTTGTAGTGGCGGGATTCCTGGCTTGATTTCAAGCAGGTCGGTGTACGCCCACCAAGAACACAGGGGTGGGTGGTCCTGATTCCCGTGGTGTTGACGTCAGCTATTTCCTGGCAATCTGCAACAACGCAAAGCACTGCATCAGACGGTCGTTCTTTGACGCTGCCGCTGCTGCCAACGTGGTGTAGCGGGGTCCATCGGGCTTGTTTTATAGTGCGTCCTTGACTTGCAGCGCTCTTTGCTTGTAGTGGCGGGATTCCTGGCTTGATTTCAAGCAGCTCGGAGTACGCCCACGAAGAACACAGGGGAGGGTCGTCCTGATGCTCGTGGTGTTGACGTCAGCTATTTCCTGGCAATCTGCAACAACGCAAAGCGCTGCATCAGACGGTCGTTTTTTGACGCTGCCGCTGCTGCCAACGTGGTGCAGCAGGGTCCATCGGGCTTGTTTAATAGTGCGTCTTTGACTTGCAGCGCTGTTTGCTTGTAGTGGCGGGATTCCTGGCTTGATTTCAAGCAGCTCGGTGTACGCCCACCGAGAACACAGGGGAGGGTGGTCCTGATGCTCGTGGTATTGACGTCAGCTATTTCCTGGCAATCTGCAACAACGCAAAGCGCTGCATCAGACGGTCGTTCTTTGACGCTGCCCCTGCTGCCAACGTGGTGTAGCGGGGCCCATCGGGCTTGTTTTATAGTGCGTCCTTGACTTGCAGCGCTGTTTGCTTGTAGTTGCGAGATTCCTGGCTTGATTTCAAGCAGGTCGGTGTACGCCCACCAAGAACACAGGGGAGGGTGGTCCTGATACTCGTGGTGTTGACGTCAGCTATTTCCTGGCAATCTGCAACAACGCAAAGCGCTGCATCAGACGGTCGTTCTTTGACGCTGCCGCTGCTGCCAACAAGCTGTAGCGGGGTCCATCAGGCTTGTTTTATAGTGCGTTCTTGACTTGCAGCGCTGTTTGCTTGTAGTGGCGGGATTCCTGGCTTGATTTCAAGCAGCTCGGAGTACGCCCACCAAGAACACAGGGGAGGGTCGTTCTGATGTTCGTGGTGTTGACGTCAGCTATTTCCTGGCAATCTGCAACAACGCAAAGCGCTGCATCAGACGGTCGTTCTTTGACGCTGCCGCTGCTGCCAACGTGGCGTAGCGGGGTCCATCGGGCTTGTTTTATAGTGCGTCCTTGACTTGCAGCGCTGTTTGCTTGTAGTGGCGGGATTCCTGGCTTGATTTGAAGCAGCTCGGTGTACGCCCACCAAGAACAAAGGGGAGGGTGGTCCTGATGCTCGTGGTGTTGACGTGAGCTATTTCCTGGCAATCTGCAACAACGCAAAGCGCTGCATCAGACGGTCGTTCTTTGACGCTGTCCCTGCTGCCAACGTGGTGTAGCGGGGTCCATCGGGCTTGTGTTATAGTGCGTCCTTGACTGGCAGCGCTGTTTGCTTGTCGTGGCGGGATTCCTGGCTTGATTTGAAGCAGCTCGGTGTACGCCCACCAAGAACAAAGGGGAGGGTGGTCCTGATGCTCGTGGTGTTGACGTGAGCTATTTCCTGGCAATCTGCAACAACGCAAAGCGCTGCATCAGACGGTCGTTCTTTGACGCTGCCCCTGCTGCCAACGTGGTGTAGCGGGGCCCATCGGGCTTGTTTTATAGTGCGTCCTTGACTTGCAGCGCTGTTTGCTTGTAGTTGCGGGATTCCTGGCTTGATTTCAAGCAGGTCGGTGTACGCCCACCAAGAACACAGGGGAGGGTGGTCCTGATACTCGTGGTGTTGACGTCAGCTATTTCCTGGCAATCTGCAACAACGCAAAGCTCTGCATCAGACGGTCGTTCTTTGACGCTGCCGCTGCTGCCAACGTGGTGTAGCGGGGTCCATCGGGCTTGTGTTATAGTGCGTCCTTGACTGGCAGCGCTGTTTGCTTGTAGTGGCGGGATTCCTGGCTTGATTTCAAGCAGCTCGGTGCACGCCCACCAAGAACACAGGGGAGGGTGGTCCTGATGCTCGTAATGTTGACGTCAGCTATTTCCTGGCAATCTGCAACAACGCAAAGCGCTGCATCAGACGGTCGTTCTTTGACGCTGCCGCTGCTGCCAACGTGGTGTAGCGGGGTCCATCGGGCTTGTTTTATAGTGCGTCCTTGACTGGCAGCGCTGTTTGCTTGTAGTGGCAGGATTCCTGGCTTGATTTCTAGCAGCTCGGTGCACGCCCAACAAGAACACAGGGGAGGGTGGTCCTGATGCGCGTAATGTTGACGTCAGCTATTTCCTGGCAATATGCAACAACACAAAGCGCTGCATCAGACGGTCGTTCTTTGACGCTGCCGCTGCTGCCAACGTGGTGAAGCGGGGTCCATCGGGCTTGTTTTATAGTGCGTCCTTGACTTGCAGCGCTGTTCGCTTGTAGTGGCGGGATTCCTGGCTTGATTTCAAGCAGGTCGGTGTACGCCCACCAAGAACACAGGGGTGGGTGGTCCTGATTCCCGTGGTGTTGACGTCAGCTATTTCCTGGCAATCTGCAACAACGCAAAGCACTGCATCAGACGGTCGTTCTTTGACGCTGCCGCTGCTGCCAACGTGGTGTAGCGGGGTCCATCGGGCTTGTTTTATAGTGCGTCCTTGACTTGCAGCGCTCTTTGCTTGTAGTGGCGGGATTCCTGGCTTGATTTCAAGCAGCTCGGAGTACGCCCACGAAGAACACAGGGGAGGGTCGTCCTGATGCTCGTGGTGTTGACGTCAGCTATTTCCTGGCAATCTGCAACAACGCAAAGCGCTGCATCAGACGGTCGTTTTTTGACGCTGCCGCTGCTGCCAACGTGGTGCAGCAGGGTCCATCGGGCTTGTTTAATAGTGCGTCTTTGACTTGCAGCGCTGTTTGCTTGTAGTGGCGGGATTCCTGGCTTGATTTCAAGCAGCTCGGTGTACGCCCACCGAGAACACAGGGGAGGGTGGTCCTGATGCTCGTGGTATTGACGTCAGCTATTTCCTGGCAATCTGCAACAACGCAAAGCGCTGCATCAGACGGTCGTTCTTTGACGCTGCCCCTGCTGCCAACGTGGTGTAGCGGGGCCCATCGGGCTTGTTTTATAGTGCGTCCTTGACTTGCAGCGCTGTTTGCTTGTAGTTGCGAGATTCCTGGCTTGATTTCAAGCAGGTCGGTGTACGCCCACCAAGAACACAGGGGAGGGTGGTCCTGATACTCGTGGTGTTGACGTCAGCTATTTCCTGGCAATCTGCAACAACGCAAAGCGCTGCATCAGACGGTCGTTTATTGACGCTGCCGCTGCTGCCAACGTGGTGTAGCGGGGTCCATCGGGCTTGTTTTATAGTGCGTCCTTGACTGGCAGCGCTGTTTGCTTGTAGTGGCGGGATTCCTGGCTTGATTTCTAGCAGCTCAGTGCACGCCCACCAAGAACACAGGGGAGGGTGGTCCTGATTCTCGTAATGTTGACGTCAGCTATTTCCTGGCAATCTGCAACAACACAAAGCGCTGCATCAGACGGTCGTTCTTTGACGCTGCCGCTGCTGCCAACGTGGTGAAGCGGGGTCCATCGGGCTTGTTTTATAGTGCGTCCTTGACTTGCAGCGCTGTTCGCTTGTAGTGGCGGGATTCCTGGCTTGATTTCAAGCAGCTCGGTGTACGCCCACCAAGAACACAGGGGAGGGGGGTCCTGATGCTCGTGGCATTGACGTCAGCTATTTCCTGGCAGTCTGCAACAACGCAAAGCGCTGCATCAGAAGGTCGTTCTTTGACGCTGCCGCTGCTGCCAACGTGGTTCAGCGGGGTCCATCGGGCTTGTTTTTTAGTGCGTTCTTGACTTGCAGCGCTGTTTGCTTGTAGTGGCGGGATTCCTGGCTTGATTTCAAGCAGCTCGGAGTACGCCCACCAAGAACACAGGGGAGGGTCGTTCTGATGCTCGTGGTGTTGACGTCAGCTATTTCCTGGCAATCTGCAACAACGCAAAGCGCTGCATCAGACGGTCGCTTTTTTGACGCTGCCGCTGCTGCCAACGTGGTGAAGCGGGGTCCATCGGGCTTGTTTTATAGTGCGTCCTTGACTTGCAGCGCTGTTTGCTTGTTGTGTCGGGATTCCTGGCTTGATTTCAAGCAGCTCGGTGTACGCAGACCAAGAACACAGGGGAGGGTGGTCCTGATGTTCGTGGTGTTGACGTCAGCTATTTCCTGGCAATCTGCAACAACGCATAGCGCTGCATCAGACGGTCGTTCTTTGTCGCTGCCGCTGCTGCCAACGTGGTGTAGCGGGGTCCATCGGGCTTGTTTTATAGTGCGTCTTTGACTTGCAGCTCTGTTTGCTTGTAGTGGCGGGATTCCTGGCTTGATTTCAAGCAGCTCGGTGTACGCCCACCAAGAACACAGGGGAGGGTGGTCCTGATGCTCGTGGTATTGACGTCAGCTATTTCCTGGCAATCTGCAACAACGCAAAGCGCTGCATCAGACGGTCGTTTTTTGACGCTGCCGCTGCTGCCAACGTGGTGCAGCAGGGTCCATCGGGCTTGTTTAATAGTGCGTCTTTGACTTGCAGCGCTGTTTGCTTGTAGTGGCGGGATTCCTGGCTTGATTTCAAGCAGCTCGGTGTACGCCCACCGAGAACACAGGGGAGGGTGGTCCTGATGCTCGTGGTATTGACGTCAGCTATTTCCTGGCAATCTGCAACAACGCAAAGCGCTGCATCAGACGGTCGTTCTTTGACGCTGCCCCTGCTGCCAACGTGGTGTAGCGGGGCCCATCGGGCTTGTTTTATAGTGCGTCCTTGACTTGCAGCGCTGTTTGCTTGTAGTTGCGAGATTCCTGGCTTGATTTCAAGCAGGTCGGTGTACGCCCACCAAGAACACAGGGGAGGGTGGTCCTGATACTCGTGGTGTTGACGTCAGCTATTTCCTGGCAATCTGCAACAACGCAAAGCGCTGCATCAGACGGTCGTTTATTGACGCTGCCGCTGCTGCCAACGTGGTGTAGCGGGGTCCATCGGGCTTGTTTTATAGTGCGTCCTTGACTGGCAGCGCTGTTTGCTTGTAGTGGCGGGATTCCTGGCTTGATTTCTAGCAGCTCGGTGCACGCCCAACAAGAACACAGGGGAGGGTGGTCCTGATGCGCGTAATGTTGACGTCAGCTATTTCCTGGCAATATGCAACAACACAAAGCGCTGCATCAGACGGTCGTTCTTTGACGCTGCCGCTGCTGCCAACGTGGTGAAGCGGGGTCCATCGGGCTTGTTTTATAGTGCGTCCTTGACTTGCAGCGCTGTTCGCTTGTAGTGGCGGGATTCCTGGCTTGATTTCAAGGAGGTCGGTGTACGCCCACCAAGAACACAGGGGTGGGTGGTCCTGATTCCCGTGGTGTTGACGTCAGCTATTTCCTGGCAATCTGCAACAACGCAAAGCACTGCATCAGACGGTCGTTCTTTGACGCTGCCGCTGCTGCCAACGTGGTGTAGCGGGGTCCATCGGGCTTGTTTTATAGTGCGTCCTTGACTTGCAGCGCTCTTTGCTTGTAGTGGCGGGATTCCTGGCTTGATTTCAAGCAGCTCGGAGTACGCCCACGAAGAACACAGGGGAGGGTCGTCCTGATGCTCGTGGTGTTGACGTCAGCTATTTCCTGGCAATCTGCAACAACGCAAAGCGCTGCATCAGACGGTCGTTTTTTGACGCTGCCGCTGCTGCCAACGTGGTGCAGCAGGGTCCATCGGGCTTGTTTAATAGTGCGTCTTTGACTTGCAGCGCTGTTTGCTTGTAGTGGCGGGATTCCTGGCTTGATTTCAAGCAGCTCGGTGTACGCCCACCGAGAACACAGGGGAGGGTGGTCCTGATGCTCGTGGTATTGACGTCAGCTATTTCCTGGCAATCTGCAACAACGCAAAGCGCTGCATCAGACGGTCGTTCTTTGACGCTGCCCCTGCTGCCAACGTGGTGTAGCGGGGCCCATCGGGCTTGTTTTATAGTGCGTCCTTGACTTGCAGCGCTGTTTGCTTGTAGTTGCGAGATTCCTGGCTTGATTTCAAGCAGGTCGGTGTACGCCCACCAAGAACACAGGGGAGGGTGGTCCTGATACTCGTGGTGTTGACGTCAGCTATTTCCTGGCAATCTGCAACAACGCAAAGCGCTGCATCAGACGGTCGTTCTTTGACGCTGCCGCTGCTGCCAACAAGCTGTAGCGGGGTCCATCAGGCTTGTTTTATAGTGCGTTCTTGACTTGCAGCGCTGTTTGCTTGTAGTGGCGGGATTCCTGGCTTGATTTCAAGCAGCTCGGAGTACGCCCACCAAGAACACAGGGGAGGGTCGTTCTGATGTTCGTGGTGTTGACGTCAGCTATTTCCTGGCAATCTGCAACAACGCAAAGCGCTGCATCAGACGGTCGTTCTTTGACGCTGCCGCTGCTGCCAACGTGGCGTAGCGGGGTCCATCGGGCTTGTTTTATAGTGCGTCCTTGACTTGCAGCGCTGTTTGCTTGTAGTGGCGGGATTCCTGGCTTGATTTGAAGCAGCTCGGTGTACGCCCACCAAGAACAAAGGGGAGGGTGGTCCTGATGCTCGTGGTGTTGACGTGAGCTATTTCCTGGCAATCTGCAACAACGCAAAGCGCTGCATCAGACGGTCGTTCTTTGACGCTGTCCCTGCTGCCAACGTGGTGTAGCGGGGTCCATCGGGCTTGTGTTATAGTGCGTCCTTGACTGGCAGCGCTGTTTGCTTGTCGTGGCGGGATTCCTGGCTTGATTTGAAGCAGCTCGGTGTACGCCCACCAAGAACAAAGGGGAGGGTGGTCCTGATGCTCGTGGTGTTGACGTGAGCTATTTCCTGGCAATCTGCAACAACGCAAAGCGCTGCATCAGACGGTCGTTCTTTGACGCTGCCCCTGCTGCCAACGTGGTGTAGCGGGGCCCATCGGGCTTGTTTTATAGTGCGTCCTTGACTTGCAGCGCTGTTTGCTTGTAGTTGCGGGATTCCTGGCTTGATTTCAAGCAGGTCGGTGTACGCCCACCAAGAACACAGGGGAGGGTGGTCCTGATACTCGTGGTGTTGACGTCAGCTATTTCCTGGCAATCTGCAACAACGCAAAGCTCTGCATCAGACGGTCGTTCTTTGACGCTGCCGCTGCTGCCAACGTGGTGTAGCGGGGTCCATCGGGCTTGTGTTATAGTGCGTCCTTGACTGGCAGCGCTGTTTGCTTGTAGTGGCGGGATTCCTGGCTTGATTTCAAGCAGCTCGGTGCACGCCCACCAAGAACACAGGGGAGGGTGGTCCTGATGCTCGTAATGTTGACGTCAGCTATTTCCTGGCAATCTGCAACAACGCAAAGCGCTGCATCAGACGGTCGTTCTTTGACGCTGCCGCTGCTGCCAACGTGGTGTAGCGGGGTCCATCGGGCTTGTTTTATAGTGCGTCCTTGACTGGCAGCGCTGTTTGCTTGTAGTGGCAGGATTCCTGGCTTGATTTCTAGCAGCTCGGTGCACGCCCAACAAGAACACAGGGGAGGGTGGTCCTGATGCGCGTAATGTTGACGTCAGCTATTTCCTGGCAATATGCAACAACACAAAGCGCTGCATCAGACGGTCGTTCTTTGACGCTGCCGCTGCTGCCAACGTGGTGAAGCGGGGTCCATCGGGCTTGTTTTATAGTGCGTCCTTGACTTGCAGCGCTGTTCGCTTGTAGTGGCGGGATTCCTGGCTTGATTTCAAGCAGGTCGGTGTACGCCCACCAAGAACACAGGGGTGGGTGGTCCTGATTCCCGTGGTGTTGACGTCAGCTATTTCCTGGCAATCTGCAACAACGCAAAGCACTGCATCAGACGGTCGTTCTTTGACGCTGCCGCTGCTGCCAACGTGGTGTAGCGGGGTCCATCGGGCTTGTTTTATAGTGCGTCCTTGACTTGCAGCGCTCTTTGCTTGTAGTGGCGGGATTCCTGGCTTGATTTCAAGCAGCTCGGAGTACGCCCACGAAGAACACAGGGGAGGGTCGTCCTGATGCTCGTGGTGTTGACGTCAGCTATTTCCTGGCAATCTGCAACAACGCAAAGCGCTGCATCAGACGGTCGTTTTTTGACGCTGCCGCTGCTGCCAACGTGGTGCAGCAGGGTCCATCGGGCTTGTTTAATAGTGCGTCTTTGACTTGCAGCGCTGTTTGCTTGTAGTGGCGGGATTCCTGGCTTGATTTCAAGCAGCTCGGTGTACGCCCACCGAGAACACAGGGGAGGGTGGTCCTGATGCTCGTGGTATTGACGTCAGCTATTTCCTGGCAATCTGCAACAACGCAAAGCGCTGCATCAGACGGTCGTTCTTTGACGCTGCCCCTGCTGCCAACGTGGTGTAGCGGGGCCCATCGGGCTTGTTTTATAGTGCGTCCTTGACTTGCAGCGCTGTTTGCTTGTAGTTGCGAGATTCCTGGCTTGATTTCAAGCAGGTCGGTGTACGCCCACCAAGAACACAGGGGAGGGTGGTCCTGATACTCGTGGTGTTGACGTCAGCTATTTCCTGGCAATCTGCAACAACGCAAAGCGCTGCATCAGACGGTCGTTCTTTGACGCTGCCGCTGCTGCCAACAAGCTGTAGCGGGGTCCATCAGGCTTGTTTTATAGTGCGTTCTTGACTTGCAGCGCTGTTTGCTTGTAGTGGCGGGATTCCTGGCTTGATTTCAAGCAGCTCGGAGTACGCCCACCAAGAACACAGGGGAGGGTCGTTCTGATGTTCGTGGTGTTGACGTCAGCTATTTCCTGGCAATCTGCAACAACGCAAAGCGCTGCATCAGACGGTCGTTCTTTGACGCTGCCGCTGCTGCCAACGTGGCGTAGCGGGGTCCATCGGGCTTGTTTTATAGTGCGTCCTTGACTTGCAGCGCTGTTTGCTTGTAGTGGCGGGATTCCTGGCTTGATTTGAAGCAGCTCGGTGTACGCCCACCAAGAACAAAGGGGAGGGTGGTCCTGATGCTCGTGGTGTTGACGTGAGCTATTTCCTGGCAATCTGCAACAACGCAAAGCGCTGCATCAGACGGTCGTTCTTTGACGCTGTCCCTGCTGCCAACGTGGTGTAGCGGGGTCCATCGGGCTTGTGTTATAGTGCGTCCTTGACTGGCAGCGCTGTTTGCTTGTCGTGGCGGGATTCCTGGCTTGATTTGAAGCAGCTCGGTGTACGCCCACCAAGAACAAAGGGGAGGGTGGTCCTGATGCTCGTGGTGTTGACGTGAGCTATTTCCTGGCAATCTGCAACAACGCAAAGCGCTGCATCAGACGGTCGTTCTTTGACGCTGCCCCTGCTGCCAACGTGGTGTAGCGGGGCCCATCGGGCTTGTTTTATAGTGCGTCCTTGACTTGCAGCGCTGTTTGCTTGTAGTTGCGGGATTCCTGGCTTGATTTCAAGCAGGTCGGTGTACGCCCACCAAGAACACAGGGGAGGGTGGTCCTGATACTCGTGGTGTTGACGTCAGCTATTTCCTGGCAATCTGCAACAACGCAAAGCTCTGCATCAGACGGTCGTTCTTTGACGCTGCCGCTGCTGCCAACGTGGTGTAGCGGGGTCCATCGGGCTTGTGTTATAGTGCGTCCTTGACTGGCAGCGCTGTTTGCTTGTAGTGGCGGGATTCCTGGCTTGATTTCAAGCAGCTCGGTGCACGCCCACCAAGAACACAGGGGAGGGTGGTCCTGATGCTCGTAATGTTGACGTCAGCTATTTCCTGGCAATCTGCAACAACGCAAAGCGCTGCATCAGACGGTCGTTCTTTGACGCTGCCGCTGCTGCCAACGTGGTGTAGCGGGGTCCATCGGGCTTGTTTTATAGTGCGTCCTTGACTGGCAGCGCTGTTTGCTTGTAGTGGCAGGATTCCTGGCTTGATTTCTAGCAGCTCGGTGCACGCCCAACAAGAACACAGGGGAGGGTGGTCCTGATGCGCGTAATGTTGACGTCAGCTATTTCCTGGCAATATGCAACAACACAAAGCGCTGCATCAGACGGTCGTTCTTTGACGCTGCCGCTGCTGCCAACGTGGTGAAGCGGGGTCCATCGGGCTTGTTTTATAGTGCGTCCTTGACTTGCAGCGCTGTTCGCTTGTAGTGGCGGGATTCCTGGCTTGATTTCAAGCAGGTCGGTGTACGCCCACCAAGAACACAGGGGTGGGTGGTCCTGATTCCCGTGGTGTTGACGTCAGCTATTTCCTGGCAATCTGCAACAACGCAAAGCACTGCATCAGACGGTCGTTCTTTGACGCTGCCGCTGCTGCCAACGTGGTGTAGCGGGGTCCATCGGGCTTGTTTTATAGTGCGTCCTTGACTTGCAGCGCTCTTTGCTTGTAGTGGCGGGATTCCTGGCTTGATTTCAAGCAGCTCGGAGTACGCCCACGAAGAACACAGGGGAGGGTCGTCCTGATGCTCGTGGTGTTGACGTCAGCTATTTCCTGGCAATCTGCAACAACGCAAAGCGCTGCATCAGACGGTCGTTTTTTGACGCTGCCGCTGCTGCCAACGTGGTGCAGCAGGGTCCATCGGGCTTGTTTAATAGTGCGTCTTTGACTTGCAGCGCTGTTTGCTTGTAGTGGCGGGATTCCTGGCTTGATTTCAAGCAGCTCGGTGTACGCCCACCGAGAACACAGGGGAGGGTGGTCCTGATGCTCGTGGTATTGACGTCAGCTATTTCCTGGCAATCTGCAACAACGCAAAGCGCTGCATCAGACGGTCGTTCTTTGACGCTGCCCCTGCTGCCAACGTGGTGTAGCGGGGCCCATCGGGCTTGTTTTATAGTGCGTCCTTGACTTGCAGCGCTGTTTGCTTGTAGTTGCGAGATTCCTGGCTTGATTTCAAGCAGGTCGGTGTACGCCCACCAAGAACACAGGGGAGGGTGGTCCTGATACTCGTGGTGTTGACGTCAGCTATTTCCTGGCAATCTGCAACAACGCAAAGCGCTGCATCAGACGGTCGTTTATTGACGCTGCCGCTGCTGCCAACGTGGTGTAGCGGGGTCCATCGGGCTTGTTTTATAGTGCGTCCTTGACTGGCAGCGCTGTTTGCTTGTAGTGGCGGGATTCCTGGCTTGATTTCTAGCAGCTCAGTGCACGCCCACCAAGAACACAGGGGAGGGTGGTCCTGATTCTCGTAATGTTGACGTCAGCTATTTCCTGGCAATCTGCAACAACACAAAGCGCTGCATCAGACGGTCGTTCTTTGACGCTGCCGCTGCTGCCAACGTGGTGAAGCGGGGTCCATCGGGCTTGTTTTATAGTGCGTCCTTGACTTGCAGCGCTGTTCGCTTGTAGTGGCGGGATTCCTGGCTTGATTTCAAGCAGCTCGGTGTACGCCCACCAAGAACACAGGGGAGGGGGGTCCTGATGCTCGTGGCATTGACGTCAGCTATTTCCTGGCAGTCTGCAACAACGCAAAGCGCTGCATCAGAAGGTCGTTCTTTGACGCTGCCGCTGCTGCCAACGTGGTTCAGCGGGGTCCATCGGGCTTGTTTTTTAGTGCGTTCTTGACTTGCAGCGCTGTTTGCTTGTAGTGGCGGGATTCCTGGCTTGATTTCAAGCAGCTCGGAGTACGCCCACCAAGAACACAGGGGAGGGTCGTTCTGATGCTCGTGGTGTTGACGTCAGCTATTTCCTGGCAATCTGCAACAACGCAAAGCGCTGCATCAGACGGTCGCTTTTTTGACGCTGCCGCTGCTGCCAACGTGGTGAAGCGGGGTCCATCGGGCTTGTTTTATAGTGCGTCCTTGACTTGCAGCGCTGTTTGCTTGTTGTGTCGGGATTCCTGGCTTGATTTCAAGCAGCTCGGTGTACGCAGACCAAGAACACAGGGGAGGGTGGTCCTGATGTTCGTGGTGTTGACGTCAGCTATTTCCTGGCAATCTGCAACAACGCATAGCGCTGCATCAGACGGTCGTTCTTTGTCGCTGCCGCTGCTGCCAACGTGGTGTAGCGGGGTCCATCGGGCTTGTTTTATAGTGCGTCTTTGACTTGCAGCTCTGTTTGCTTGTAGTGGCGGGATTCCTGGCTTGATTTCAAGCAGCTCGGTGTACGCCCACCAAGAACACAGGGGAGGGTGGTCCTGATGCTCGTGGTATTGACGTCAGCTATTTCCTGGCAATCTGCAACAACGCAAAGCGCTGCATCAGACGGTCGTTCTTTGACGCTGCCGCTGCTGCCAACGTGGAGTAGCGGGGTCCATCGGGCTTGATTTATAGTGCGTCCTTGACTTGCAGCGCTGTTTGCTTGTAGTTGCGGGATTCCTGGCTTGATTTCAAGCAGCTCGGTGTACGCCCATCAAGAACACAGGGGAGGGTGGTCCTGATGCTGGTGGTGTTGACGTTAGCTATTTCTTGGCAATCTGCAACAACGCAAAGCGCTGCATAAGACGGTCGTTCTTTGACGCTGCCGCTGCTGCCAACGTGCTGTAGCGGGGTCCATCGGGCTTGTTTTATAGTGTGTCCTTGACTTGCAGCACTGTTCGCTTGTAGTGGTGGGATTCCTGGGTTGATTTCAAGCAGCTCGGTGTACGCCCACCAAGAACACAGGGGAGGGGGGTCCTGATGCTCGTGGCGTTGACGTCAGCTATTTCCTGGCAATCTGCAACAACGCAAAGCGTAGCATCAGACGGTCGTTCTTTGACGCTGCCGCTGCTGCCAACGTGGTGCAGCGGGGTCCATCAGGCTTGTTTTATAGTGCGTTCTTGACTTGCAGCGCTGTTTGCTTGTAGTGGCGGGATTCCTGGCTTGATTTCAAGCAGCGCGGAGTACGCCCACCAAGAACACAGGGGAGGGGGGTCCTGATGCTCGTGGTGTTGACGTCAGCTATTTCCTGGAAATCTGCAACAACGCAAAGCGCTGCATCAGACGGTCGTTCTTTGACGCTGCCGCTGCTGCCAACGTGGTGCAGCGGGGTCCATCAAGCTTGTTTTATAGTGCGTTCTTGACTTGCAGAGCTGTTTGCTTGTAGTGGCGGGATTCCTGGCTTGATTTCAAGCAGCTCGGAGTACGCCCACCAAGAACACAGGGGAGGGTCGTTCTGATGTTCGTGGTGTTGACGTCAGCTATTTCCTGCCAATCTGCAACAACGCAAAGCGCTGCATCAGACGGTCGTTCTTTGACGCTGCCGCTGCTGCCAACGTGGCGTAGCGGGGTCCATCGGGCTTGTTTTATAGTGCGTCCTTGACTTGCAGCGCTGTTTGCTTGTAGTGGCGGGATTCCTGGCTTGATTTGAAGCAGCTCGGTGTACGCCCACCAAGAACACAGGGGAGGGTGGTCCTGATGCTCGTGGTGTTGACGTCAGCTATTTCCTGGCAATCTGCAACAACGCAAAGCGCTGCATCAGACGGTCGTTCTTTGACGCTGCCGCTGCTGCCAACGTGCTGTAGCGGGGTCTATCGGGCTTGTTTTATAGTGCGTCCTTGACTTGCAGCGCTGTTTGCTTGTAGTGGCGGGATTCCTGGCTTGATTTCAAGCAGCTCGGTGTACGCCCACCAAGAACACAGGGAGGGGGGTCCTGATGCTCGTGGTGTTGACGTCAGCTATTTCCTGGCAATCTGCAACAACGCAAAGCGCTGCATCACACGGTCGTTCTTTGACGCTGCCGCTGCTGCCAACGTGGTGTAGCGGGGTCCATCGGGCTTGTTTTATAGTGCGTCCTTGACTGGCAGCGCTGTTTGCTTGTAGTGGCGGGATTCCTGGCTTGATTTCTAGCAGCTCGGTGCACGCCCAACAAGAACACAGGGGAGGGTGGTCCTGATGCTCGTAATGTTGACGTCAGCTATTTCCTGGCAATATGCAACAACACAAAGCGCTGCATCAGACGGTCGTTCTTTGACGCTGCCGCTGCTGCCAACGTGGTGAAGCGGGGTCCATCGGGCTTGTTTTATAGTGCGTCCTTGACTTGCAGCGCTGTTCGCTTGTAGTGGCGGGATTCCTGGCTTGATTTCAAGCAGGTCGGTGTACGCCCACCAAGAACACAGGGGTGGGTGGTCCTGATGCCCGTGGTGTTGACGTCAGCTATTTCCTGGCAATCTGCAACAACGCAAAGCACTGCATCAGACGGTCGTTCTTTGACGCTGCCGCTGCTGCCAACGTGGTGTAGCGGGGTCCATCGGGCTTGTTTTATAGTGCGTCCTTGACTTGCAGCGCTCTTTGCTTGTAGTGGCGGGATTCCTGGCTTGATTTCAAGCAGCTCGGAGTACGCCCACGAAGAACACAGGGGAGGGTCGTCCTGATGCTCGTGGTGTTGACGTCAGCTATTTCCTGGCAATCTGCAACAACGCAAAGCGCTGCATCAGACGGTCGTTTTTTGACGCTGCCGCTGCTGCCAACGTGGTGCAGCAGGGTCCATCGGGCTTGTTTAATAGTGCGTCTTTGACTTGCAGCGCTGTTTGCTTGTAGTGGCGGGATTCCTGGCTTGATTTCAAGCAGCTCGGTGTACGCCCACCAAGAACACAGGGGAGGGTGGTCCTGATGCTCGTGGTATTGACGTCAGCTATTTCCTGGCAATCTGCAACAACGCAAAGCGCTGCATCAGACGGTCGTTCTTTGACGCTGCCCCTGCTGCCAACGTGGTGTAGCGGGGCCCATCGGGCTTGTTTTATAGTGCGTCCTTGACTTGCAGCGCTGTTTGCTTGTAGTTGCGGGATTCCTGGCTTGATTTCAAGCAGGTCGGTGTACGCCCACCAAGAACACAGGGGAGGGTGGTCCTGATACTCGTGGTGTTGACGTCAGCTATTTCCTGGCAATCTGCAACAACGCAAAGCGCTGCATCAGACGGTCGTTCTTTGACGCTGCCGCTGCTGCCAACGTGGTGTAGCGGGGTCCATCGGGCTTGTTTTATAGTGCGTCCTTGACTGGCAGCGCTGTTTGCTTGTAGTGGCGGGATTCCTGGCTTGATTTCTAGCAGCTCAGTGCACGCCCACCAAGAACACAGGGGAGGGTGGTCCTGATGCTCGTAATGTTGACGTCAGCTATTTCCTGGCAATCTGCAACAACACAAAGCGCTGCATCAGACGGTCGTTCTTTGACGCTGCCGCTGCTGCCAACGTGGTGAAGCGGGGTCCATCGGGCTTGTTTTATAGTGCGTCCTTGACTTGCAGCGCTGTTCGCTTGTAGTGGCGGGATTCCTGGCTTGATTTCAAGCAGCTCGGTGTACGCCCACCAAGAACACAGGGGAGGGGGGTCCTGATGCTCGTGGTATTGACGTCAGCTATTTCCTGGCAATCTGCAACAACGCAAAGCGCTGCATCAGAAGGTCGTTCTTTGACGCTGCCGCTGCTGCCAACGTGGTTCAGCGGGGTCCATCGGGCTTGTTTTATAGTGCGTTCTTGACTTGCAGCGCTGTTTGCTTGTAGTGGCGGGATTCCTGGCTTGATTTCAAGCAGCTCGGAGTACGCCCACCAAGAACACAGGGGAGGGTCGTTCTGATGCTCGTGGTGTTGACGTCAGCTATTTCCTGGCAATCTGCAACAACGCAAAGCGCTGCATCAGACGGCCGCTTTTTTGACGCTGCCGCTGCTGCCAACGTGGTGAAGCGGGGTCCATCGGGCTTGTTTTATAGTGCGTCCTTGACTTGCAGCGCTGTTTGCTTGTTGTGTCGGGATTCCTGGCTTGATTTCAAGCAGCTCGGTGTACGCAGACCCAGAACACAGGGGAGGGTGGTCCTGATGTTCCTGGTGTTGACGTCAGCTATTTCCTGGCAATCTGCAACAACGCATAGCGCTGCATCAGACGGTCGTTCTTTGACGCTGCCGCTGCTGCCAACGTGGTGTAGCGGGGTCCATCGGGCGTGTTTTATAGTGCGTCTTTGACTTGCAGCTCTGTTTGCTTGTAGTGGCGGGATTCCTGGCTTGATTTCAAGCAGCTCGGTGTACGCCCACCAAGAACACAGGGGAGGGTGGTCCTGATGCTCGTGGTATTGACGTCAGCTATTTCCTGGCAATCTGCAACAACGCAAAGCGCTGCATCAGACGGTCGTTCTTTGACGCTGCCGCTGCTGCCAACGTGGAGTAGCGGGGTCCATCGGGCTTGATTTATAGTGCGTCCTTGACTTGCAGCGCTGTTTGCTTGTAGTTGCGGTATTCCTGGCTTGATTTCAAGCAGCTCGGTGTACGCCCATCAAGAACACAGGGGAGGGTGGTCCTGATGCTGGTGGTGTTGACGTTAGCTATTTCTTGGCAATCTGCAACAACGCAAAGCGCTGCATAAGACGGTCGTTCTTTGACGCTGCCGCTGCTGCCAACGTGCTGTAGCGGGGTCCATCGGGCTTGTTTTATAGTGTGTCCTTGACTTGCAGCACTGTTCGCTTGTAGTGGTGGGATTCCTGGCTTGATTTCAAGCAGCTCGGTGTACGCCCACCAAGAACACAGGGGAGGGGGGTCCTGATGCTCGTGGCGTTGACGTCAGCTATTTCCTGGCAATCTGCAACAACGCAAAGCGTAGCATCAGACGGTCGTTCTTTGACGCTGCCGCTGCTGCCAACGTGGTGCAGCGGGGTCCATCAGGCTTGTTTTATAGTGCGTTCTTGACTTGCAGCGCTGTTTGCTTGTAGTGGCGGGATTCCTGGCTTGATTTCAAGCAGCGCGGAGTACGCCCACCAAGAACACAGGGGAGGGGGTCCTGATGCTCGTGGTGTTGACGTCAGCTATTTCCTGGAAATCTGCAACAACGCAAAGCGCTGCATCAGACGGTCGTTCTTTGACGCTGCCGCTGCTGCCAACGTGGTGCAGCGGGGTCCATCAAGCTTGTTTTATAGTGCGTTCTTGACTTGCAGAGCTGTTTGCTTGTAGTGGCGGGATTCCTGGCTTGATTTCAAGCAGCTCGGAGTACGCCCACCAAGAACACAGGGGAGGGTCGTTCTGATGTTCGTGGTGTTGACGTCAGCTATTTCCTGGCAATCTGCAACAACGCAAAGCGCTGCATCAGACGGTCGTTCTTTGACGCTGCCGCTGCTGCCAGCGTGGCGTAGCGGGGTCCATCGGGCTTGTTTTATAGTGCGTCCTTGACTTGCAGCGCTGTTTGCTTGTAGTGGCGGGATTCCTGGCTTGATTTGAAGCAGCTCGGTGTACGCCCACCAAGAACACAGGGGAGGGTGGTCCTGATGCTCGTGGTGTTGACGTCAGCTATTTCCTGGCAATCTGCAACAACGCAAAGCGCTGCATCAGACGGTCGTTCTTTGACGCTGCCGCTGCTGCCAACGTGCTGTAGCGGGGTCTATCGGGCTTGTTTTATAGTGCGTCCTTGACTTGCAGCGCTGTTTGCTTGTAGTGGCGGGATTCCTGGCTTGATTTCAAGCAGCTCGGTGTACGCCCACCAAGAACACAGGGGAGGGGGGTCCTGATGCTGGTGGTGTTGACGTCAGCTATTTCCTGGCAATCTGCAACAACGCAAAGCGCTGCATCACACGGTCGTTCTTTGAAGCTGCCGCTGCTGCCAACGTGGTGTACCGGGGTCCATCGGGCTTGTTTTATAGTGCGTCCTTGACTTGCAGCGCTGTTTGCTTGTAGTGGCGGGATTCCTGGCTTGATTTCAAACAGCTCGGTGTACGCCCACCAAGAACACAGGGGAGGGGGGTCCTGAAGCTCGTGGTGTTGACGTCAGCTATTTCCTGGCAATCTGCAACAACGCAAAGCGCTGCATCAGACGGTCGTTCTTTGACGCTGCCGCTGCTGCCGACGTGGTGCAGCGGGGTCCATCGGGATTGTTTTATAGTGCGTTCTTGATTTGCAGCGTTGTTTGCTTGTAGTGGCGGGATTCCTGGCTTGATTTCAAGCAGCTCGGAGTACGCCCACCAAGAACACAGGGGAGGGTGGTCCTGATGCTCGTAATGTTGGCGTCAGCTATTTCCTGGCAATCTGCAACAACACAAAGCACTGCATCAGACGGTCGTTCTTTGACGCTGCCGCTGCTGCCAACGTGGTGAAGCGGGGTCCATCGGGCTTGTTTTATAGTGCGTCCTTGACTTGCAGCGCTGTTCGCTTGTAGTGGCGGGATTCCTGGCTTGATTTCAAACAGCTCGGTGTACGCCCACCAAGAACACAGGGGAGGGGGGTGCTGAAGCTCGTGGTGTTGACGTCAGCTATTTCCTGGCAATCTGCAACAACGCAAAGCGCTGCATCAGACGGTCGTTCTTTGACGCTGCCGCTGCTGCCAACGTGGTGCAGCGGGGTCCATCGGGATTGTTTTATAGTGCGTTCTTGATTTGCAGCGTTGTTTGCTTGTAGTGGCGGGATTCCTGGCTTGATTTCAAGCAGCTCGGAGTACGCCCACCAAGAACACAGGGGAGGGTCTTTCTGATGCTCGTGGTGTTGACGTCAGCTATTTCCTGGCAATCTGCAACAACGCAAAGCGCTGCATCAGACGGTCGTTCTTTGACGATGCCGCTGCTGCCAACGTGGAGTAGCGGGGTCCATCGGGCTTGATTTATAGTGCGTCCTTGACTTGCAGCGCTGTTTGCTTGTAGTTGCGGGATTCCTGGCTTGATTTCAAGCAGCTCGGTGTACGCCCATCAAGAACACAGGGGAGGGTGGTCCTGATGCTGGTGGTGTTGACGTTAGCTATTTCTTGGCAATCTGCAACAACGCAAAGCGCTGCATAAGACGGTCGTTCTTTGACGCTGCCGCTGCTGCCAACGTGCTGTAGCGGGGTCCATCGGGCTTGTTTTATAGTGTGTCCTTGACTTGCAGCACTGTTCGCTTGTAGTGGTGGGATTCCTGGCTTGATTTCAAGCAGCTCGGTGTACGCCCACCAAGAACACAGGGGAGGGGGGTCCTGATGCTCGTGGCGTTGACGTCAGCTATTTCCTGGCAATCTGCAACAACGCAAAGCGTAGCATCAGACGGTCGTTCTTTGACGCTGCCGCTGCTGCCAACGTGGTGCAGCGGGGTCCATCAGGCTTGTTTTATAGTGCGTTCTTGACTTGGAGCGCTGTTTGCTTGTAGTGGCGGGATTCCTGGCTTGATTTCAAGCAGCGCGGAGTACGCCCACCAAGAACACAGGGGAGGGGGGTCCTGATGCTCGTGGTGTTGACGTCAGGTATTTCCTGGAAATCTGCAACAACGCAAAGCGCTGCATCAGACGGTCGTTCTTTGACGCTGCCGCTGCTGCCAACGTGGTGCAGCGGGGTCCATCAAGCTTGTTTTATAGTGCGTTCTTGACTTGCAGAGCTGTTTGCTTGTAGTGGCGGGATTCCTGGCTTGATTTCAAGCAGCTCGGAGTACGCCCACCAAGAACACAGGGGAGGGTCGTTCTGATGTTCGTGGTGTTGACGTCAGCTATTTCCTGGCAATCTGCAACAACGCAAAGCGCTGCATCAGACGGTCGTTCTTTGACGCTGCCGCTGCTGCCAACGTGGCGTAGCGGAGTCCATCGGGCTTGTTTTATAGTGCGTCCTTGACTTGCAGCGCTGTTTGCTTGTAGTTGCGGGATTCCTGGCTTGATTTCAAGCAGGTCGGTGTACGCCCACCAAGAACACAGGGGAGGGTGGTCCTGATACTCGTGCTGTTGACGTCAGCTATTTCCTGGCCATCTGCAACAACGCAAAGCACTGCATCAGACGGTCGTTCTTTGACGCTGCCGCTGCTGCCAACGTGGTGTAGCGGGGTCCATCAGGCTTGTTTTATAGTGCGTCCTTGACTTGCAGCGCTGTTTTCTTGTAGTATCGGGATTCCTGGCTTAATTTCAAAGAACACAGGGGAGGGTGGTCCTGATGTTCGTGGTGTTGACATCAGCTATTTCCTGGCAATCTGCAACAACGCAAAGCACTGCATCAGACGGTCGTTCTTTGACGCTGCCGCTGCTGCCAACGTGGTGTAGGGGGTCCATCGGGCTTGTTTTATAGTGCGTCCTTGACTTGCAGCGCTGTTTGCTTGTAGTGGCGGGATTCCTGGCTTGATTTCAAGCAGCTCGGTGCACGCCCACCAAGAACACAGGGGAGGGTGGTCCTGATGCTCGTAATGTTGGCGTCAGCTATTTCCTGGCAATCTGCAACAACACAAAGCACTGCATCAGACGGTCGTTCTTTGACGCTGCCGCTGCTGCCAACGTGGTGAAGCGGGGTCCATCGGGCTTGTTTTATAGTGCGTCCTTGACTTGCAGCGCTGTTCGCTTGTAGTGGCGGGATTCCTGGCTTGATTTCAAACAGCTCGGTGTACGCCCACCAAGAACACAGGGGAGGGGGGTCCTGAAGCTCGTGGTGTTGACGTCAGCTATTTCCTGGCAATCTGCAACAACGCAAAGCGCTGCATCAGACGGTCGTTCTTTGACGCTGCCGCTGCTGCCAACGTGGTGCAGCGGGGTCCATCGGGATTGTTTTATAGTGCGTTCTTGATTTGCAGCGTTGTTTGCTTGTAGTGGCGGGATTCCTGGCTTGATTTCAAGCAGCTCGGTGTACGCCCACCAAGAACACAGGAGAGGGTGGTCATGATACTCGTGGTGTTGACGTCAGCTATTTCCTGGCAATCTGCAACAACGCAAAGCGCTGCATCAGACGTTCGTTCTTTGACGCTGCCGCTGCTGCCAACGTGGTGTAGCGGGGTCCATCGGGCTTGTTTAATAGTGCGTCCTTGACTGGCAGCGCTGTTTGCTTGTAGTGGCGGGATTCCTGGCTTGATTTCTAGCAGCTCGGTGCACGCCCACCAAGAACACAGGGGAGGGTGGTCCTGATGCTCGTGGTGTTGACGTGAGCTATTTCCTGGCAATCTGCAACAACGCAAAGCGCTGCATCAGACGGTCGTTCTTTGACGCTGCCCCTGCTGCCAACGTGGTGTAGCGGGGCCCATCGGGCTTGTTTTATAGTGCGTCCTTGACTTGCAGCGCTGTTTGCTTGTAGTTGCGGGATTCCTGGCTTGATTTCAAGCAGGTCGGTGTACGCCCACCAAGAACACAGGGGAGGGTGGTCCTGATACTCGTGGTGTTGACGTCAGCTATTTCCTGGCAATCTGCAACAACGCAAAGCGCTGCATCAGACGGTCGTTCTTTGACGCTGCCGCTGCTGCCAACGTGGTGTAGCGGGGTCCATCGGGCTTGTGTTATAGTGCGTCCTTGACTGGCAGCGCTGTTTGCTTGTAGTGGCGGGATTCCTGGCTTGATTTCAAGCAGCTCGGTGCACGCCCACCAAGAACACAGGGGAGGGTGGTCCTGGTGCTCGTAATGTTGACGTCAGCTATTTCCTGGCAATCTGCAACAACGCAAAGCGCTGCATCAGACGGTCGTTCTTTGACGCTGCCGCTGCTGCCAACGTGGTGTAGCGGGGTCCATCGGGCTTGTTTTATAGTGCGTCCTTGACTGGCAGCGCTGTTTGCTTGTAGTGGCGGGATTCCTGGCTTGATTTCTAGCAGCTCGGTGCATGCCCACTAAGAACACAGGGGAGGGTGGTCCTGATGCTCGTAATGTTGACGTCAGCTATTTCCTGGCAATCTGCAACAACACAAAGCGCTGCATCAGACGGTCGTTCTTTGACGCTGCCGCTGCTGCCAACGTGGTGAAGCGGGGTCCATCGGGCTTGTTTTATAGTGCGTCCTTGACTTGCAGCGCTGTTCGCTTGTAGTGGCGGGATTCCTGGCTTGATTTCAAGCAGGTCGGTGTACGCCCACCAAGAACACAGGGGAGGGTGGTCCTAATGCCCGTGGTGTTGACGTCAGCTGTTTCCTGGCAATCTGCAACAACGCAAAGCACTGCATCAGACGGTCGTTCTTTGACGCTGCCGCTGCTGCCAACGTGGTGTAGCGGGGTCCATCGGGCTTGTTTTATAGTGCGTCCTTGACTTGCAGCGCTCTTTGCTTGTAGTGGCGGGATTCCTGGCTTGATTTCAAGCAGCTGGGAGTACGCCCACGAAGAACACAGGGGAGGTTCGTCCTGATGCTCGTGGTGTTGACGTCAGCTATTTCCTGGCAATCTGCAACAACGCAAAGCGCTGCATCAGACGGTCGTTTTTTGACGCTGCCGCTGCTGCCAACGTGGTGCAGCAGGGTCCATTGGGTTTGTTTAATAGTGCGTCTTTGACTTGCAGCGCTGTTTGCTTGTAGTGGCGGGATTCCTGGCTTGATTTCAAGCAGCTCGGTGTACGCCCACCAAGAACACAGGGGAGGGTGGTCCTGATGCTCGTGGTATTGACGTCAGCTATTTCCTGGCAATCTGCAACAACGCAAAGCGCTGCATCAGACGGTCGTTTTTTGACGCTGCCCCTGCTGCCAACGTGGTGTAGTGGGGCCCATCGGGCTTGTTTTATAGTGCGTCCTTGACTTGCAGCGCTGTTTGCTTGTAGTTGCGGGATTCCTGGCTTGATTTCAAGCAGGTCGGTGTACGCCCAAAAAGAACACAGGGGAGGGTGGTCCTGATACTCGTGGTGTTGACGTCAGCTATTTCCTGGCAATCTGCAACAACGCAAAGCGCTGCATCAGACGGTCGTTCTTTGACGCTGCCGCTGCTGCCAACGTGGTGTAGCGGGGTCCATCGGGCTTGTTTTATAGCGCGTCCTTGACTGGCAGCGCTGTTTGCTTGTAGTGGCGGGATTCCTGGCTTGATTTCTAGCAGCTCAGTGCACGCCCACCAAGAACACAGGGGAGGGTGGTCCTGATGCTCGTAATGTTGACGTCAGCTATTTCCTGGCAATCTGCAACAACACAAAGCGCTGCATCAGACGGTCGTTCTTTGACGCTGCCGCTGCTGCCAACGTGGTGAAGCGGGGTCCATCGGGCTTGTTTTATAGTGCGTCCTTGACTTGCAGCGCTGTTCGCTTGTAGTGGCGGGATTCCTCGCTTGATTTCAAGCAGCTCGGTGTACGCCCACCAAGAACACAGGGGAGGGGGGTCCTGATGCTCGTGGTATTGACGTCAGCTATTTCCTGGCAATCTGCAACAACGCAAAGCGCTGCATCAGAAGGTCGTTCTTTGACGCTGCCGCTGCTGCCAACGTGGTGAAGCGGGGTCCATCGGGCTTGTTTTATAGTGCGTCCTTGACTTGCAGCGCTGTTTGCTTGTTGTGTCGGGATTCCTGGCTTGATTTCAAGCAGCTCGGTGTACGCAGACCAAGAACACAGGGGAGGGTGGTCCTGATGTTCGTGGTGTTGACGTCAGCTATTTCCTGGCAATCTGCAACAACGCAAAGCGCTGCATCAGACGGTCGTTCTTTGACGCTGACGCTGCTGCCAACGTGGTGTAGCGGGGTCCATCGGGCTTGTTTTATAGTGCGTCTTTGACTTGCAGCTCTGTTTGCTTGTAGTGGCAGGATTCCTGGCTTGATTTCAAGCAACTCGGTGTACGCCCACCAAGAACACAGGGGAGGGTGGTCCTGATGCTCGTGGTATTGACCTCAGCTATTTCCTGGCAATCTGCAACAACGCAAAGCGCTGCATCAGACGGTCGTTCTTTGACGCTGCCGCTGCTGCCAACGTGGTGTAGCGGGGTCCATCGGGCTTGTGTTATAGTGCGTCCTTGACTGGCAGCGCTGTTTGCTTGTAGTGGCGGGATTCCTGGCTTGATTTCAAGCAGCTCGGTGCACGCCCACCAAGAACACAGGGGAGGGTGGTCCTGGTGCTCGTAATGTTGACGTCAGCTATTTCCTGGCAATCTGCAACAACGCAAAGCGCTGCATCAGACGGTCGTTCTTTGACGCTGCCGCTGCTGCCAACAAGCTGTAGCGGGGTCCATCAGGCTTGTTTTATAGTGCGTTCTTGACTTGCAGCGCTGTTTGCTTGTAGTGGCGGGATTCCTGGCTTGATTTCAAGCAGCTCGGAGTACGCCCACCAAGAACACAGGGGAGGGTCGTTCTGATGTTCGTGGTGTTGACGTCAGCTATTTCCTGGCAATCTGCAACAACGCAAAGCGCTGCATCAGACGGTCGTTCTTTGACGCTGCCGCTGCTGCCAACGTGGCGTAGCGGGGTCCATCGGGCTTGTTTTATAGTGCGTCCTTGACTTGCAGCGCTGTTTGCTTGTAGTGGCGGGATTCCTGGCTTGATTTGAAGCAGCTCGGTGTACGCCCACCAAGAACAAAGGGGAGGGTGGTCCTGATGCTCGTGGTGTTGACGTGAGCTATTTCCTGGCAATCTGCAACAACGCAAAGCGCTGCATCAGACGGTCGTTCTTTGACGCTGCCCCTGCTGCCAACGTGGTGTAGCGGGGTCCATCGGGCTTGTGTTATAGTGCGTCCTTGACTGGCAGCGCTGTTTGCTTGTCGTGGCGGGATTCCTGGCTTGATTTGAAGCAGCTCGGTGTACGCCCACCAAGAACAAAGGGGAGGGTGGTCCTGATGCTCGTGGTGTTGACGTGAGCTATTTCCTGGCAATCTGCAACAACGCAAAGCGCTGCATCAGACGGTCGTTCTTTGACGCTGCCCCTGCTGCCAACGTGGTGTAGCGGGGCCCATCGGGCTTGTTTTATAGTGCGTCCTTGACTTGCAGCGCTGTTTGCTTGTAGTTGCGGGATTCCTGGCTTGATTTCAAGCAGGTCGGTGTACGCCCACCAAGAACACAGGGGAGGGTGGTCCTGATACTCGTGGTGTTGACGTCAGCTATTTCCTGGCAATCTGCAACAACGCAAAGCGCTGCATCAGACGGTCGTTCTTTGACGCTGCCGCTGCTGCCAACGTGGTGTAGCGGGGTCCATCGGGCTTGTGTTATAGTGCGTCCTTGACTGGCAGCGCTGTTTGCTTGTAGTGGCGGGATTCCTGGCTTGATTTCAAGCAGCTCGGTGCACGCCCACCAAGAACACAGGGGAGGGTGGTCCTGATGCTCGTAATGTTGACGTCAGCTATTTCCTGGCAATCTGCAACAACGCAAAGCGCTGCATCAGATGGTCGTTCTTTGACGCTGCCGCTGCTGCCAACGTGGTGTAGCGGGGTCCATCGGGCTTGTTTTATAGTGCGTCCTTGACTGGCAGCGCTGTTTGCTTGTAGTGGCGGGATTCCTGGCTTGATTTCTAGCAGCTCGGTGCACGCCCAACAAGAACACAGGGGAGGGTGGTCCTGATGCGCGTAATGTTGACGTCAGCTATTTCCTGGCAATATGCAACAACACAAAGCGCTGCATCAGACGGTCGTTCTTTGACGCTGCCGCTGCTGCCAACGTGGTGAAGCGGGGTCCATCGGGCTTGTTTTATAGTGCGTCCTTGACTTGCAGCGCTGTTCGCTTGTAGTGGCGGGATTCCTGGCTTGATTTCAAGCAGGTCGGTGTACGCCCACCAAGAACACAGGGGTGGGTGGTCCTGATTCCCGTGGTGTTGACGTCAGCTATTTCCTGGCAATCTGCAACAACGCAAAGCACTGCATCAGACGGTCGTTCTTTGACGCTGCCGCTGCTGCCAACGTGGTGTAGCGGGGTCCATCGGGCTTGTTTTATAGTGCGTCCTTGACTTGCAGCGCTCTTTGCTTGTAGTGGCGGGATTCCTGGCTTGATTTCAAGCAGCTCGGAGTACGCCCACGAAGAACACAGGGGAGGGTCGTCCTGATGCTCGTGGTGTTGACGTCAGCTATTTCCTGGCAATCTGCAACAACGCAAAGCGCTGCATCAGACGGTCGTTTTTTGACGCTGCCGCTGCTGCCAACGTGGTGCAGCAGGGTCCATCGGGCTTGTTTAATAGTGCGTCTTTGACTTGCAGCGCTGTTTGCTTGTAGTGGCGGGATTCCTGGCTTGATTTCAAGCAGCTCGGTGTACGCCCACCGAGAACACAGGGGAGGGTGGTCCTGATGCTCGTGGTATTGACGTCAGCTATTTCCTGGCAATCTGCAACAACGCAAAGCGCTGCATCAGACGGTCGTTCTTTGACGCTGCCCCTGCTGCCAACGTGGTGTAGCGGGGCCCATCGGGCTTGTTTTATAGTGCGTCCTTGACTTGCAGCGCTGTTTGCTTGTAGTTGCGAGATTCCTGGCTTGATTTCAAGCAGGTCGGTGTACGCCCACCAAGAACACAGGGGAGGGTGGTCCTGATACTCGTGGTGTTGACGTCAGCTATTTCCTGGCAATCTGCAACAACGCAAAGCGCTGCATCAGACGGTCGTTTATTGACGCTGCCGCTGCTGCCAACGTGGTGTAGCGGGGTCCATCGGGCTTGTTTTATAGTGCGTCCTTGACTGGCAGCGCTGTTTGCTTGTAGTGGCGGGATTCCTGGCTTGATTTCTAGCAGCTCAGTGCACGCCCACCAAGAACACAGGGGAGGGTGGTCCTGATTCTCGTAATGTTGACGTCAGCTATTTCCTGGCAATCTGCAACAACACAAAGCGCTGCATCAGACGGTCGTTCTTTGACGCTGCCGCTGCTGCCAACGTGGTGAAGCGGGGTCCATCGGGCTTGTTTTATAGTGCGTCCTTGACTTGCAGCGCTGTTCGCTTGTAGTGGCGGGATTCCTGGCTTGATTTCAAGCAGCTCGGTGTACGCCCACCAAGAACACAGGGGAGGGGGGTCCTGATGCTCGTGGCATTGACGTCAGCTATTTCCTGGCAGTCTGCAACAACGCAAAGCGCTGCATCAGAAGGTCGTTCTTTGACGCTGCCGCTGCTGCCAACGTGGTTCAGCGGGGTCCATCGGGCTTGTTTTTTAGTGCGTTCTTGACTTGCAGCGCTGTTTGCTTGTAGTGGCGGGATTCCTGGCTTGATTTCAAGCAGCTCGGAGTACGCCCACCAAGAACACAGGGGAGGGTCGTTCTGATGCTCGTGGTGTTGACGTCAGCTATTTCCTGGCAATCTGCAACAACGCAAAGCGCTGCATCAGACGGTCGCTTTTTTGACGCTGCCGCTGCTGCCAACGTGGTGAAGCGGGGTCCATCGGGCTTGTTTTATAGTGCGTCCTTGACTTGCAGCGCTGTTTGCTTGTTGTGTCGGGATTCCTGGCTTGATTTCAAGCAGCTCGGTGTACGCAGACCAAGAACACAGGGGAGGGTGGTCCTGATGTTCGTGGTGTTGACGTCAGCTATTTCCTGGCAATCTGCAACAACGCATAGCGCTGCATCAGACGGTCGTTCTTTGTCGCTGCCGCTGCTGCCAACGTGGTGTAGCGGGGTCCATCGGGCTTGTTTTATAGTGCGTCTTTGACTTGCAGCTCTGTTTGCTTGTAGTGGCGGGATTCCTGGCTTGATTTCAAGCAGCTCGGTGTACGCCCACCAAGAACACCGGGGAGGGTGGTCCTGATGCTCGTGGTATTGACGTCAGCTATTTCCTGGCAATCTGCAACAACGCAAAGCGCTGCATCAGACGGTCGTTCTTTGACGCTGCCGCTGCTGCCAACGTGGAGTAGCGGGGTCCATCGGGCTTGATTTATAGTGCGTCCTTGACTTGCAGCGCTGTTTGCTTGTAGTTGCGGGATTCCTGGCTTGATTTCAAGCAGCTCGGTGTACGCCCATCAAGAACACAGGGGAGGGTGGTCCTGATGCTGGTGGTGTTGACGTTAGCTATTTCTTGGCAATCTGCAACAACGCAAAGCGCTGCATAAGACGGTCGTTCTTTGACGCTGCCGCTGCTGCCAACGTGCTGTAGCGGGGTCCATCGGGCTTGTTTTATAGTGTGTCCTTGACTTGCAGCACTGTTCGCTTGTAGTGGTGGGATTCCTGGGTTGATTTCAAGCAGCTCGGTGTACGCCCACCAAGAACACAGGGGAGGGGGGTCCTGATGCTCGTGGCGTTGACGTCAGCTATTTCCTGGCAATCTGCAACAACGCAAAGCGTAGCATCAGACGGTCGTTCTTTGACACTGCCGCTGCTGCCAACGTGGTGCAGCGGGGTCCATCAGGCTTGTTTTATAGTGCGTTCTTGACTTGCAGCGCTGTTTGCTTGTAGTGGCGGGATTCCTGGCTTGATTTCAAGCAGCGCGGAGTACGCCCACCAAGAACACAGGGGAGGGGGGTCCTGATGCTCGTGGTGTTGACGTCAGCTATTTCCTGGAAATCTGCAACAACGCAAAGCGCTGCATCAGACGGTCGTTCTTTGACGCTGCCGCTGCTGCCAACGTGGTGCAGCGGGGTCCATCAAGCTTGTTTTATAGTGCGTTCTTGACTTGCAGAGCTGTTTGCTTGTAGTGGCGGGATTCCTGGCTTGATTTCAAGCAGCTCGGAGTACGCCCACCAAGAACACAGGGGAGGGTCGTTCTGATGTTCGTGGTGTTGACGTCAGCTATTTCCTGCCAATCTGCAACAACGCAAAGCGCTGCATCAGACGGTCGTTCTTTGACGCTGCCGCTGCTGCCAACGTGGCGTAGCGGGGTCCATCGGGCTTGTTTTATAGTGCGTCCTTGACTTGCAGCGCTGTTTGCTTGTAGTGGCGGGATTCCTGGCTTGATTTGAAGCAGCTCGGTGTACGCCCACCAAGAACACAGGGGAGGGTGGTCCTGATGCTCGTGGTGTTGACGTCAGCTATTTCCTGGCAATCTGCAACAACGCAAAGCGCTGCATCAGACGGTCGTTCTTTGACGCTGCCGCTGCTGCCAACGTGCTGTAGCGGGGTCTATCGGGCTTGTTTTATAGTGCGTCCTTGACTTGCAGCGCTGTTTGCTTGTAGTGGCGGGATTCCTGGCTTGATTTCAAGCAGCTCGGTGTACGCCCACCAAGAACACAGGGAGGGGGGTCCTGATGCTCGTGGTGTTGACGTCAGCTATTTCCTGGCAATCTGCAACAACGCAAAGCGCTGCATCACACGGTCGTTCTTTGACGCTGCCGCTGCTGCCAACGTGGTGTAGCGGGGTCCATCGGGCTTGTTTTATAGTGCGTCCTTGACTGGCAGCGCTGTTTGCTTGTAGTGGCGGGATTCCTGGCTTGATTTCTAGCAGCTCGGTGCACGCCCAACAAGAACACAGGGGAGGGTGGTCCTGATGCTCGTAATGTTGACGTCAGCTATTTCCTGGCAATATGCAACAACACAAAGCGCTGCATCAGACGGTCGTTCTTTGACGCTGCCGCTGCTGCCAACGTGGTGAAGCGGGGTCCATCGGGCTTGTTTTATAGTGCGTCCTTGACTTGCAGCGCTGTTCGCTTGTAGTGGCGGGATTCCTGGCTTGATTTCAAGCAGGTCGGTGTACGCCCACCAAGAACACAGGGGTGGGTGGTCCTGATGCCCGTGGTGTTGACGTCAGCTATTTCCTGGCAATCTGCAACAACGCAAAGCGCTGCATCAGACGGTCGTTTTTTGACGCTGCCGCTGCTGCCAACGTGGTGCAGCAGGGTCCATCGGGCTTGTTTAATAGTGCGTCTTTGACTTGCAGCGCTGTTTGCTTGTAGTGGCGGGATTCCTGGCTTGATTTCAAGCAGCTCGGTGTACGCCCACCAAGAACACAGGGGAGGGTGGTCCTGATGCTCGTGGTATTGACGTCAGCTATTTCCTGGCAATCTGCAACAACGCAAAGCGCTGCATCAGACGGTCGTTCTTTGACGCTGCCCCTGCTGCCAACGTGGTGTAGCGGGGCCCATCGGGCTTGTTTTATAGTGCGTCCTTGACTTGCAGCGCTGTTTGCTTGTAGTTGCGGGATTCCTGGCTTGATTTCAAGCAGGTCGGTGTACGCCCACCAAGAACACAGGGGAGGGTGGTCCTGATACTCGTGGTGTTGACGTCAGCTATTTCCTGGCAATCTGCAACAACGCAAAGCGCTGCATCAGACGGTCGTTGTTTGACGCTGCCGCTGCTGCCAACGTGGTGTAGCGGGGTCCATCGGGCTTGTTTTATATTGCGTCCTTGACTGGCAGCGCTGTTTGCTTGTAGTGGCGGGATTCCTGGCTTGATTTCTAGCAGCTCAGTGCACGCCCACCAAGAACACAGGGGAGGGTGGTCCTGATGCTCGTAATGTTGACGTCAGCTATTTCCTGGCAATCTGCAACAACACAAAGCGCTGCATCAGACGGTCGTTCTTTGACGCTGCCGCTGCTGCCAACGTGGTGAAGCGGGGTCCATCGGGCTTGTTTTATAGTGCGTCCTTGACTTGCAGCGCTGTTCGCTTGTAGTGGCGGGATTCCTGGCTTGATTTCAAGCAGCTCGGTGTACGCCCACCAAGAACACAGGGGAGGGGGGTCCTGATGCTCGTGGTATTGACGTCAGCTATTTCCTGGCAATCTGCAACAACGCAAAGCGCTGCATCAGAAGGTCGTTCTTTGACGCTGCCGCTGCTGCCAACGTGGTTCAGCGGGGTCCATCGGGCTTGTTTTATAGTGCGTTCTTGACTTGCAGCGCTGTTTGCTTGTAGTGGCAGGATTCCTGGCTTGATTTCAAGCAGCTCGGAGTACGCCCACCAAGAACACAGGGGAGGGTCGTTCTGATGCTCGTGGTGTTGACGTCAGCTATTTCCTGGCAATCTCCAACAACGCAAAGCGCTGCATCAGACGGTCGCTTTTTTGACGCTGCCGCTGCTGCCAACGTGGTGAAGCGGGGTCCATCGGGCTTGTTTTATAGTGCGTCCTTGACTTGCAGCGCTGTTTGCTTGTTGTGTCGGGATTCCTGGCTTGATTTCAAGCAGCTCGGTGTACGCAGACCAAGAACACAGGGGAGGGTGGTCCTGATGTTCCTGGTGTTGACGTCAGCTATTTCCTGGCAATCTGCAACAACGCATAGCGCTGCATCAGACGGTCGTTCTTTGACGCTGCCGCTGCTGCCAACGTGGTGTAGCGGGGTCCATCGGGCTTGTTTTATAGTGCGTCTTTGACTTGCAGCTCTGTTTGCTTGTAGTGGCGGGATTCCTGGCTTGATTTCAAGCAGCTCGGTGTACGCCCACCAAGAACACAGGGGAGGGTGGTCCTGATGCTCGTGGTATTGACGTCAGCTATTTCCTGGCAATCTGCAACAACGCAAAGCGCTGCATCAGACGGTCGTTCTTTGACGCTGCCGCTGCTGCCAACGTGGAGTAGCGGGGTCCATCGGGCTTGATTTATAGTGCGTCCTTGACTTGCAGCGCTGTTTGCTTGTAGTTGCGGTATTCCTGGCTTGATTTCAAGCAGCTCGGTGTACGCCCATCAAGAACCCAGGGGAGGGTGGTCCTGATGCTGGTGGTGTTGACGTTAGCTATTTCTTGGCAATCTGCAACAACGCAAAGCGCTGCATAAGACGGTCGTTCTTTGACGCTGCCGCTGCTGCCAACGTGCTGTAGCGGGGTCCATCGGGCTTGTTTTATAGTGTGTCCTTGACTTGCAGCACTGTTCGCTTGTAGTGGTGGGATTCCTGGCTTGATTTCAAGCAGCTCGGTGTACGCCCACCAAGAACACAGGGGAGGGGGGTCCTGATGCTCGTGGCGTTGACGTCAGCTATTTCCTGGCAATCTGCAACAACGCAAAGCGTAGCATCAGACGGTCGTTCTTTGACGCTGCCGCTGCTGCCAACGTGGTGCAGCGGGGTCCATCAGGCTTGTTTTATAGTGCGTTCTTGACTTGCAGCGCTGTTTGCTTGTAGTGGCGGGATTCCTGGCTTGATTTCAAGCAGCGCGGAGTACGCCCACCAAGAACACAGGGGAGGGGGTCCTGATGCTCGTGGTGTTGACGTCAGCTATTTCCTGGAAATCTGCAACAACGCAAAGCGCTGCATCAGACGGTCGTTCTTTGACGCTGCCGCTGCTGCCAACGTGGTGCAGCGGGGTCCATCAAGCTTGTTTTATAGTGCGTTCTTGACTTGCAGAGCTGTTTGCTTGTAGTGGCGGGATTCCTGGCTTGATTTCAAGCAGCTCGGAGTACGCCCACCAAGAACACAGGGGAGGGTCGTTCTGATGTTCGTGGTGTTGACGTCAGCTATTTCCTGGCAATCTGCAACAACCCAAAGCGCTGCATCAGACGGTCGTTCTTTGACGCTGCCGCTGCTGCCAGCGTGGCGTAGCGGGGTCCATCGGGCTTGTTTTATAGTGCGTCCTTGACTTGCAGCGCTGTTTGCTTGTAGTGGCGGGATTCCTGGCTTGATTTGAAGCAGCTCGGTGTACGCCCACCAAGAACACAGGGGAGGGTGGTCCTGATGCTCGTGGTGTTGACGTCAGCTATTTCCTGGCAATCTGCAACAACGCAAAGCGCTGCATCAGACGGTCGTTCTTTGACGCTGCCGCTGCTGCCAACGTGCTGTAGCGGGGTCTATCGGGCTTGTTTTATAGTGCGTCCTTGACTTGCAGCGCTGTTTGCTTGTAGTGGCGGGATTCCTGGCTTGATTTCAAGCAGCTCGGTGTACGCCCACCAAGAACACAGGGGAGGGGGGTCCTGATGCTGGTGGTGTTGACGTCAGCTATTTCCTGGCAATCTGCAACAACGCAAAGCGCTGCATCACACGGTCGTTCTTTGAAGCTGCCGCTGCTGCCAACGTGGTGTACCGGGGTCCATCGGGCTTGTTTTATAGTGCGTCCTTGACTTGCAGCGCTGTTTGCTTGTAGTGGTGGGATTCCTGGCTTGATTTCAAGCAGCTCGGAGTACGGCCACCAAGAACACAGGGGAGGGTCGTTCTGATGTTCGTGGTGTTGACGTCAGCTATTTCATGGCAATCTGCAACAACGCAAAGCGCTGCATCAGACGGTCGTTCTTTGACGCTGCCGCTGCTGCCGACGTGGTGCAGCGGGGTCCATCGGGATTGTTTTATAGTGCGTTCTTGATTTGCAGCGTTGTTTGCTTGTAGTGGCGGGATTCCTGGCTTGATTTCAAGCAGCTCGGAGTACGCCCACCAAGAACACAGGGGAGGGTGGTCCTGATGCTCTTAATGTTGGCGTCAGCTATTTCCTGGCAATCTGCAACAACACAAAGCACTGCATCAGACGGTCGTTCTTTGACGCTGCCGCTGCTGCCAACGTGGTGAAGCGGGGTCCATCGGGCTTGTTTTATAGTGCGTCCTTGACTTGCAGCGCTGTTCGCTTGTAGTGGCGGGATTCCTGGCTTGATTTCAAACAGCTCGGTGTACGCCCACCAAGAACACAGGGGAGGGGGGTCCTGAAGCTTGTGGTGTTGACGTCAGCTATTTCCTGGCAATCTGCAACAACGCAAAGCGCTGCATCAGACGGTCGTTCTTTGACGCTGCCGCTGCTGCCAACGTGGTGCAGCGGGGTCCATCGGGATTGTTTTATAGTGCGTTCTTGATTTGCAGCGTTGTTTGCTTGTAGTGACGGGATTCCTGGCTTGATTTCAAGCAGCTCGGAGTACGCCCACCAAGAACACAGGGGAGGGTCTTTCTGATGCTCGTGGTGTTGACGTCAGCTATTTCCTGGCAATCTGCAACAACGCAAAGCGCTGCATCAGACGGTCGTTCTTTGACGATGCCGCTGCTGCCAACGTGGAGTAGCGGGGTCCATCGGGCTTGATTTATAGTGCGTCCTTGACTTGCAGCGCTGTTTGCTTGTAGTTGCGGGATTCCTGGCTTGATTTCAAGCAGCTCGGTGTACGCCCATCAAGAACACAGGGGAGGGTGGTCCTGATGCTGGTGGTGTTGACGTTAGCTATTTCTTGGCAATCTGCAACAACGCAAAGCGCTGCATAAGACGGTCGTTCTTTGACGCTGCCGCTGCTGCCAACGTGCTGTAGCGGGGTCCATCGGGCTTGTTTTATAGTGTGTCCTTGACTTGCAGCACTGTTCGCTTGTAGTGGTGGGATTCCTGGCTTGATTTCAAGCAGCTCGGTGTACGCCCACCAAGAACACAGGGGAGGGGGGTCCTGATGCTCGTGGCGTTGACGTCAGCTATTTCCTGGCAATCTGCAACAACGCAAAGCGTAGCATCAGACGGTCGTTCTTTGACGCTGCCGCTGCTGCCAACGTGGTGCAGCGGGGTCCATCAGACTTGTTTTATAGTGCGTTCTTGACTTGGAGCGCTGTTTGCTTGTAGTGGCGGGATTCCTGGCTTGATTTCAAGCAGCGCGGAGTACGCCCACCAAGAACACAGGGGAGGGGGGTCCTGATGCTCGTGGTGTTGACGTCAGGTATTTCCTGGAAATCTGCAACAACGCAAAGCGCTGCATCAGACGGTCGTTCTTTGACGCTGCCGCTGCTGCCAACGTGGTGCAGCGGGGTCCATCAAGCTTGTTTTATAGTGCGTTCTTGACTTGCAGAGCTGTTTGCTTGTAGTGGCGGGATTCCTGGCTTGATTTCAAGCAGCTCGGAGTACGCCCACCAAGAACACAGGGGAGGGTCGTTCTGATGTTCGTGGTGTTGACGTCAGCTATTTCCTGGCAATCTGCAACAACGCAAAGCGCTGCATCAGACGGTCGTTCTTTGACGCTGCCGCTGCTGCCAACGTGGCGTAGCGGAGTCCATCGGGCTTGTTTTATAGTGCGTCCTTACTTGGAGCGCTGTTTGCTTGTAGTGGCGGGATTCCTGGCTTGATTTGAAGCAACTCGGTGTACGCCCAACAAGAACACAGGGGAGGGTGGTCCTGATGCTCGTGGTGTTGACGTCAGCTATTTCCTGGCAATCTGCAACAACGCAAAGCGCTGCATCAGACGGTCGTTCTTTGACACTGCCGCTGCTGCCAACGTGCTGTAGCGGGGTCTATCGGGCTTGTTTTATAGTGCGTCCTTGACTTGCAGCGCTGTTTGCTTGTAGTGGCGGGATTCGTGGCTTGATTTCAAGCAGCTCGGTGTACGCCCACCAAGAACACAGGGGAGGGGGGTCCTGATGCTCGTGGTGTTGACGTCAGCTATTTCCTGGCAATCTGCAACAACGCAAAGCGCTGCATCACACGGTCGTTCTTTGACGCTGCCGCTGCTGCCAACGTGGTGTACCGGGGTCCATCGGGCTTGTTTTATAGTGCGTCCTTGACTTGCAGCGCTGTTTGCTTGTAGTGGTGGGATTCCTGGCTTGATTTCAAGCAGCTCGGAGTACGCCCACCAAGAACACAGGGGAGGGTCGTTCTGATGTTCGTGGTGTTGACGTCAGCTATTTCCTGGCAATCTGCAACAACGCAAAGCGCTGCATCAGACGGTCGTTCTTTGACGCTGCCGCTGCTGCCGACGTGGTGTAGTGGGGTCCATCGGGCTTGTTTTATAGTGCGTCCTTGACTTGTAGCGCTGTTTGCTTGTAGTGGCGGGATTCCTTTCTTGATTTCAAGCAGCTCTGTGCACGCCCACCAAGAACACAGGGGAGGGTGGTCCTGATGCTCGTAATGTTGGCGTCAGCTATTTCCTGGCAATCTGCAACAACACAAAGCACTGCATCAGACGGTCGTTCTTTGACGCTGCCGCTGCTGCCAACGTGGTGAAGCGGGGTCCATCGGGCTTGTTTTATAGTGCGTCCTTGACTTGCAGCGCTGTTCGCTTGTAGTGGCGGGATTCCTGGCTTGATTTCAAACAGCTCGGTGTACGCCCACCAAGAACACAGGGGAGGGGGGTCCTGAAGCTCGTGGTGTTGACGTCAGCTATTTCCTGGCAATCTGCAACAACGCAAAGCGCTGCATCAGACGGTCGTTCTTTGACGCTGCCGCTGCTGCCAACGTGGTGCAGCGGGGTCCATCGGGATTGTTTTATAGTGCGTTCTTGATTTGCAGCGTTGTTTGCTTGTAGTGGCGGGATTCCTGGCTTGATTTCAAGCAGCTCGGAGTACGCCCACCAAGAACACAGGGGAGGGTCGTTCTGATGCTCGTGGTGTTGACGTCAGCTATTTCCTGGCAATCTGCAACAACGCAAAGCGCTGCATCAGACGGTCGTTCTTTGACGCTGCCGCTGCTGCCAACGTGGTGCAGCGGGCTCCATCGGGCTTGTTTTATAGTGCGTCCTTGACTTGCAGCGCTGTTTGCTTGTAGTGGTGGGATTCCTGGCTTGATTTCAAGCAGCTCGGTGTACGCCCACCAAGAACACAGGGGAGGGTGGTCCTGATGCTCGTTGTGTTGACGTTAGCTATTTCCTGGCAATCTGCAACAACGCAAAGCGCTGCATCAGACGGTCGTTCTTTGACGCTGCCGGCGCTGCCAACGTGGTGAAGCGGGGTCCATCGGGCTCTTTTTATAGTGCGTCCTTGACTTGCAGCGCCGTTTGCGTCTAGTTGCGGGATTCCTGGCTTGATTTCAAGCAGCTCGGTGTACGCCCACTAAGAACACAGGGGAGGGGGGTTCTGATGCTCGTGGTGTTGACGTCAGCTATTTCCTGGCAATCTGCAACAACGCAAAGCGCTGCATCAGACGGTCGTTCTTTGACGCTGCCGCTGCTGCCAACGTGGTGCAGCGGGGTCCATCAGGCTTGTTTTATAGTGGGTTCTTGACTTGCAGCGCTGTTTGCTTGTAGTGGCGGGATTCCTGGCTTGATTTCAAGCAGGTCGGAGTACGCCCACCAAGAACACAGGGGAGGGGGGTCCTGATGCTCGTGGTGTTGACGTCAGCTATTTCCTGGCAATCTGCAACAACGCAAAGCGCTGCATCAGACGGTCGTTCTTTGACGCTGCCGCTGCGGCCAACGTGGTGCAGCGGGGTCCATCAGGCTTGTTTTATAGTTCTTTCTTGACTTGCAGCGCTGTTTGCTTGTAGTGGCGGGATTCCTGGCTTGATTTCAAGCAGCTCGGAGTACGCCCACCAAGAACACAGGGGAGGGTCGTTCTGATGTTCGTGGTGTTGACGTCAGCTATTTCCTGGCAATCTGCAACAACGCAAAGCGCTGCATCAGACGGTCGTTCTTTGACGCTGCCGCTGCTGCCAACGTGGCGTAGCGGGGTCCATCGGGCTTGTTTTATAGTGCGTCCTTGACTTGCAGCGCTGTTTGCTTGTAGTGGCGGGATTCCTGGCTTGATTTGAAGCAGCTCGGTGTACGCCCACCAAGAACACAGGGGAGGGTGGTCCTGATGCTCGTGGTGTTGACGTCAGCTATTTCCTGGCAATCTGCAACAACGCAAAGCGCTGCATCAGACGGTCGTTCTTTGACGCTGCCGCTGCGGCCAACGTGGTGCAGCGGGGTCCATCAGGCTTGTTTTATAGTGCGTTCTTCACTTGCAGCGCTGTTTGCTTGTAGTGGCGGGGTTCCTGGCTTGATTTCAAGCAGCTCGGTGTACGCCCACCAAGAACACAGGGGAGGGGGGGTCCTGATGCTCGTGGTGTTGACGTCAGCTATTTCCTGGCAATCTGCAACAACGCAAAGCGCTGCATCAGACGGTCGTTCTTTGACGCTGCCGCTGCTGCCAACGTGGTGTACCGGGGTCCATCGGGCTTGTTTTATAGTGCGTCCTTGACTTGCAGCGCTATTTGCTTGTAGTGGAGGGATTCCTGGCTTGATTTCAAGCAGCTCGGTGTACGCCCACCAAGAACACAGGGGAGGGTGGTGCTGATGCACGTGGTGTTGACGTCAGCTATTTCCTGGCAATCTGCAACAACGCAAAGCGCTGCATCAGACGGTCGTTCTTTGACGCTGCCGCTGCTGCCGACGTGGTGTAGCGGGGTCCATCGGGCTTGTTTTATAGTGCGTCCTTGACTTGTACGCTGTTTGCTTGTAGTGGCGGGATTCCTGGCTTGATTTCAAGCAGCTCGGTGCACGCCCACCAAGAACACAGGGGAGGGTGGTCCTGATGCTCGTAATGTTGGCGTCAGCTATTTCCTGGCAATCTGCAACAACACAAAGCACTGCATCAGACGGTCGTTCTTTGACGCTGCCGCTGCTGCCAACGTGGTGAAGCGGGGTCCATCGGGCTTGTTTTATAGTGCGTCCTTGACTTGGAGCGCTGTTCGCTTGTAGTGGCGGGATTCCTGGCTTGATTTCAAGCAGCTCGGTGTCGCCCACCAAGAACACAGGGGAGGGGGGTCCTGATGCTCGTGGTGCTGACGTCAGCTATTTCCTGGCAATCTGCAACAACGCAAAGCACTGCATCAGACGGTCGTTCTTTGACGCTGCCGCTGCTGCCAACGTGCTGTAGCGGGGTCCATCGGGCTTGTTTTATAGTGTGTCCTTGACTTGCAGCACTGTTCGCTTGTAGTGGTGGGATTCCTGGCTTGATTTCAAGCAGCTCGGTGTACGCCCACCAAGAACACAGGGGAGGGTGGTCCTGATGCTGGTGGTGTTGACGTTAGCTATTTCTTGGCAATCTGCAACAACGCAAAGCGCTGCATAAGACGGTCGTTCTTTGACGCTG
Source organism: Haemaphysalis longicornis (assembly GCF_048455015.1). NCBI lineage: Eukaryota > Metazoa > Arthropoda > Arachnida > Ixodida > Ixodidae > Haemaphysalis > Haemaphysalis longicornis. The sequence goes on along the minus strand of NW_027526214.1, from coordinate 88,371,821 downwards.
CCGCTGCTGCCAACGTGCTGTAGCGGGGTCCATCGGGCTTGTTTTATAGTGTGTCCTTGACTTGCAGCACTGTTCGCTTGTAGTGGTGGGATTCCTGGCTTGATTTCAAGCAGCTCGGTGTACGCCCACCAAGAACACAGGGGAGGGGGGTCCTGATGCTCGTGGCGTTGACGTCAGCTATTTCCTGGCAATCTGCAACAACGCAAAGCGTAGCATCAGACGGTCGTTCTTTGACGCTGCCGCTGCTGCCAACGTGGTGCAGCGGGGTCCATCAGGCTTGTTTTATAGTGCGTTCTTGACTTGCAGCGCTGTTTGCTTGTAGTGGCGGGATTCCTGGCTTGATTTCAAGCAGCGCGGAGTACGCCCACCAAGAACACAGGGGAGGGGGTCCTGATGCTCGTGGTGTTGACGTCAGCTATTTCCTGGAAATCTGCAACAACGCAAAGCGCTGCATCAGACGGTCGTTCTTTGACGCTGCCGCTGCTGCCAACGTGGTGCAGCGGGGTCCATCAAGCTTGTTTTATAGTGCGTTCTTGACTTGCAGAGCTGTTTGCTTGTAGTGGCGGGATTCCTGGCTTGATTTCAAGCAGCTCGGAGTACGCCCACCAAGAACACAGGGGAGGGTCGTTCTGATGTTCGTGGTGTTGACGTCAGCTATTTCCTGGCAATCTGCAACAACGCAAAGCGCTGCATCAGACGGTCGTTCTTTGACGCTGCCGCTGCAGCCAGCGTGGCGTAGCGGGGTCCATCGGGCTTGTTTTATAGTGCGTCCTTGACTTGCAGCGCTGTTTGCTTGTAGTGGCGGGATTCCTGGCTTGATTTGAAGCAGCTCGGTGTACACCCACCAAGAACACAGGGGAGGGTGGTCCTGATGCTCGTGGTGTTGACGTCAGCTATTTCCTGGCAATCTGCAACAACGCAAAGCGCTGCATCAGACGGTCGTTCTTTGACGCTGCCGCTGCTGCCAACGTGCTGTAGCGGGGTCTATCGGGCTTGTTTTATAGTGCGTCCTTGACTTGCAGCGCTGTTTGCTTGTAGTGGCGGGATTCCTGGCTTGATTTCAAGCAGCTCGGTGTACGCCCACCAAGAACACAGGGGAGGGGGGTCCTGATGCTGGTGGTGTTGACGTCAGCTATTTCCTGGCAATCTGCAACAACGCAAAGCGCTGCATCACACGGTCGTTCTTTGAAGCTGCCGCTGCTGCCAACGTGGTGTACCGGGGTCCATCGGGCTTGTTTTATAGTGCGTCCTTGACTTGCAGCGCTGTTTGCTTGTAGTGGTGGGATTCCTGGCTTGATTTCAAGCAGCTCGGAGTACGGCCACCAAGAACACAGGGGAGGGTCGTTCTGATGTTCGTGGTGTTGACGTCAGCTATTTCATGGCAATCTGCAACAACGCAAAGCGCTGCATCAGACGGTCGTTCTTTGACGCTGCCGCTGCTGCCGACGTGGTGCAGCGGGGTCCATCGGGATTGTTTTATAGTGCGTTCTTGATTTGCAGCGTTGTTTGCTTGTAGTGGCGGGATTCCTGGCTTGATTTCAAGCAGCTCGGAGTACGCCCACCAAGAACACAGGGGAGGGTGGTCCTGATGCTCGTAATGTTGGCGTCAGCTATTTCCTGGCAATCTGCAACAACACAAAGCACTGCATCAGACGGTCGTTCTTTGACGCTGCCGCTGCTGCCAACGTGGTGAAGCGGGGTCCATCGGGCTTGTTTTATAGTGCGTCCTTGACTTGCAGCGCTGTTCGCTTGTAGTGGCGGGATTCCTGGCTTGATTTCAAACAGCTCGGTGTACGCCCACCAAGAACACAGGGGAGGGGGGTCCTGAAGCTTGTGGTGTTGACGTCAGCTATTTCCTGGCAATCTGCAACAACGCAAAGCGCTGCATCAGACGGTCGTTCTTTGACGCTGCCGCTGCTGCCAACGTGGTGCAGCGGGGTCCATCGGGATTGTTTTATAGTGCGTTCTTGATTTGCAGCGTTGTTTGCTTGTAGTGGCGGGATTCCTGGCTTGATTTCAAGCAGCTCGGAGTACGCCCACCAAGAACACAGGGGAGGGTCTTTCTGATGCTCGTGGTGTTGACGTCAGCTATTTCCTGGCAATCTGCAACAACGCAAAGCGCTGCATCAGACGGTCGTTCTTTGACGATGCCGCTGCTGCCAACGTGGAGTAGCGGGGTCCATCGGGCTTGATTTATAGTGCGTCCTTGACTTGCAGCGCTGTTTGCTTGTAGTTGCGGGATTCCTGGCTTGATTTCAAGCAGCTCGGTGTACGCCCATCAAGAACACAGGGGAGGGTGGTCCTGATGCTGGTGGTGTTGACGTTAGCTATTTCTTGGCAATCTGCAACAACGCAAAGCGCTGCATAAGACGGTCGTTCTTTGACGCTGCCGCTGCTGCCAACGTGCTGTAGCGGGGTCCATCGGGCTTGTTTTATAGTGTGTCCTTGACTTGCAGCACTGTTCGCTTGTAGTGGTGGGATTCCTGGCTTGATTTCAAGCAGCTCGGTGTACGCCCACCAAGAACACAGGGGAGGGGGGTCCTGATGCTCGTGGCGTTGACGTCAGCTATTTCCTGGCAATCTGCAACAACGCAAAGCGTAGCATCAGACGGTCGTTCTTTGACGCTGCCGCTGCTGCCAACGTGGTGCAGCGGGGTCCATCAGGCTTGTTTTATAGTGCGTTCTTGACTTGGAGCGCTGTTTGCTTGTAGTGGCGGGATTCCTGGCTTGATTTCAAGCAGCGCGGAGTACGCCCACCAAGAACACAGGGGAGGGGGGTCCTGATGCTCGTGGTGTTGACGTCAGGTATTTCCTGGAAATCTGCAACAACGCAAAGCGCTGCATCAGACGGTCGTTCTTTGACGCTGCCGCTGCTGCCAACGTGGTGCAGCGGGGTCCATCAAGCTTGTTTTATAGTGCGTTCTTGACTTGCAGAGCTGTTTGCTTGTAGTGGCGGGATTCCTGGCTTGATTTCAAGCAGCTCGGAGTACGCCCACCAAGAACACAGGGGAGGGTCGTTCTGATGTTCGTGGTGTTGACGTCAGCTATTTCCTGGCAATCTGCAACAACGCAAAGCGCTGCATCAGACGGTCGTTCTTTGACGCTGCCGCTGCTGCCAACGTGGCGTAGCGGAGTCCATCGGGCTTGTTTTATAGTGCGTCCTTGACTTGGAGCGCTGTTTGCTTGTAGTGGCGGGATTCCTGGCTTGATTTGAAGCAACTCGGTGTACGCCCAACAAGAACACAGGGGAGGGTGGTCCTGATGCTCGTGGTGTTGACGTCAGCTATTTCCTGGCAATCTGCAACAACGCAAAGCGCTGCATCAGACGGTCGTTCTTTGACACTGCCGCTGCTGCCAACGTGCTGTAGCGGGGACTATCGGGCTTGTTTTATAGTGCGTCCTTGACTTGCAGCGCTGTTTGCTTGTAGTGGCGGGATTCGTGGCTTGATTTCAAGCAGCTCGGTGTACGCCCACCAAGAACACAGGGGAGGGGGGTCCTGATGCTCGTGGTGTTGACGTCAGCTATTTCCTGGCAATCTGCAACAACGCAAAGCGCTGCATCACACGGTCGTTCTTTGACGCTGCCGCTGCTGCCAACGTGGTGTACCGGGGTCCATCGGGCTTGTTTTATAGTGCGTCCTTGACTTGCAGCGCTGTTTGCTTGTAGTGGTGGGATTCCTGGCTTGATTTCAAGCAGCTCGGAGTACGCCCACCAAGAACACAGGGGAGGGTCGTTCTGATGTTCGTGGTGTTGACGTCAGCTATTTCCTGGCAATCTGCAACAACGCAAAGCGCTGCATCAGACGGTCGTTCTTTGACGCTGCCGCTGCTGCCGACGTGGTGTAGTGGGGTCCATCGGGCTTGTTTTATAGTGCGTCCTTGACTTGTAGCGCTGTTTGCTTGTAGTGGCGGGATTCCTTTCTTGATTTCAAGCAGCTCTGTGCACGCCCACCAAGAACACAGGGGAGGGTGGTCCTGATGCTCGTAATGTTGGCGTCAGCTATTTCCTGGCAATCTGCAACAACACAAAGCACTGCATCAGACGGTCGTTCTTTGACGCTGCCGCTGCTGCCAACGTGGTGAAGCGGGGTCCATCGGGCTTGTTTTATAGTGCGTCCTTGACTTGCAGCGCTGTTCGCTTGTAGTGGCGGGATTCCTGGCTTGATTTCAAACAGCTCGGTGTACGCCCACCAAGAACACAGGGGAGGGGGGTCCTGAAGCTCGTGGTGTTGACGTCAGCTATTTCCTGGCAATCTGCAACAACGCAAAGCGCTGCATCAGACGGTCGTTCTTTGACGCTGCCGCTGCTGCCAACGTGGTGCAGCGGGGTCCATCGGGATTGTTTTATAGTGCGTTCTTGATTTGCAGCGTTGTTTGCTTGTAGTGGCGGGATTCCTGGCTTGATTTCAAGCAGCTCGGAGTACGCCCACCAAGAACACAGGGGAGGGTCGTTCTGATGCTCGTGGTGTTGACGTCAGCTATTTCCTGGCAATCTGCAACAACGCAAAGCGCTGCATCAGACGGTCGTTCTTTGACGCTGCCGCTGCTGCCAACGTGGTGCAGCGGGCTCCATCGGGCTTGTTTTATAGTGCGTCCTTGACTTGCAGCGCTGTTTGCTTGTAGTGGTGGGATTCCTGGCTTGATTTCAAGCAGCTCGGTGTACGCCCACCAAGAACACAGGGGAGGGTGGTCCTGATGCTCGTTGTGTTGACGTTAGCTATTTCCTGGCAATCTGCAACAACGCAAAGCGCTGCATCAGACGGTCGTTCTTTGACGCTGCCGGCGCTGCCAACGTGGTGAAGCGGGGTCCATCGGGCTCTTTTTATAGTGCGTCCTTGACTTGCAGCGCCGTTTGCGTCTAGTTGCGGGATTCCTGGCTTGATTTCAAGCAGCTCGGTGTACGCCCATCAAGAACACAGGGGAGGGTGGTCCTGATGCTGGTGGTGTTGACGTTAGCTATTTCTTGGCAATCTGCAACAACGCAAAGCGCTGCATAAGACGGTCGTTCTTTGACGCTGCCGCTGCTGCCAACGTGCTGTAGCGGGGTCCATCGGGATTGTTTTATAGTGCGTCCTTGACTTGCAGCACTGTTCGCTTGTAGTGGCGGGATTCCTGGCTTGATTTCAAGCAGCTCGGTGTACGCCCACCAAGAACACAGGGGAGGGGGGTTCTGATGCTCGTGGTGTTGACGTCAGCTATTTCCTGGCAATCTGCAACAACGCAAAGCGCTGCATCAGACGGTCGTTCTTTGACGCTGCCGCTGCTGCCAACGTGGTGCAGCGGGGTCCATCAGGCTTGTTTTATAGTGGGTTCTTGACTTGCAGCGCTGTTTGCTTGTAGTGGCGGGATTCCTGGCTTGATTTCAAGCAGGTCGGAGTACGCCCACCAAGAACACAGGGGAGGGGGGTCCTGATGCTCGTGGTGTTGACGTCAGCTATTTCCTGGCAATCTGCAACAACGCAAAGCGCTGCATCAGACGGTCGTTCTTTGACGCTGCCGCTGCGGCCAACGTGGTGCAGCGGGGTCCATCAGGCTTGTTTTATAGTTCTTTCTTGACTTGCAGCGCTGTTTGCTTGTAGTGGCGGGATTCCTGGCTTGATTTCAAGCAGCTCGGAGTACGCCCACCAAGAACACAGGGGAGGGTCGTTCTGATGCTCGTGGTGTTGACGTCAGCTATTTCCTGGCAATCTGCAACAACGCAAAGCGCTGCATCAGACGGTCGTTCTTTGACGCTGCCGCTGCTGCCAACGTGGCGTAGCGGGGTCCATCGGGCTTGTTTTATAGTGCGTCCTTGACTTGCAGCGCTGTTTGCTTGTAGTGGCGGGATTCCTGGCTTGATTTGAAGCAGCTCGGTGTACGCCCACCAAGAACACAGGGGAGGGTGGTCCTGATGCTCGTGGTGTTGACGTCAGCTATTTCCTGGCAATCTGCAACAACGCAAAGCGCTGCATCAGACGGTCGTTCTTTGACGCTGCCGCTGCGGCCAACGTGGTGCAGCGGGGTCCATCAGGCTTGTTTTATAGTGCGTTCTTCACTTGCAGCGCTGTTTGCTTGTAGTGGCGGGGTTCCTGGCTTGATTTCAAGCAGCTCGGTGTACGCCCACCAAGAACACAGGGGAGGGGGGTCCTGATGCTCGTGGTGTTGACGTCAGCTATTTCCTGGCAATCTGCAACAACGCAAAGCGCTGCATCAGACGGTCGTTCTTTGACGCTGCCGCTGCTGCCAACGTGGTGTACCGGGGTCCATCGGGCTTGTTTTATAGTGCGTCCTTGACTTGCAGCGCTATTTGCTTGTAGTGGAGGGATTCCTGGCTTGATTTCAAGCAGCTCGGTGTACGCCCACCAAGAACACAGGGGAGGGTGGTGCTGATGCACGTGGTGTTGACGTCAGCTATTTCCTGGCAATCTGCAACAACGCAAAGCGCTGCATCAGACGGTCGTTCTTTGACGCTGCCGCTGCTGCCGACGTGGTGTAGCGGGGTCCATCGGGCTTGTTTTATAGTGCGTCCTTGACTTGTAGCGCTGTTTGCTTGTAGTGGCGGGATTCCTGGCTTGATTTCAAGCAGCTCGGTGCACGCCCACCAAGAACACAGGGGAGGGTGGTCCTGATGCTCGTAATGTTGGCGTCAGCTATTTCCTGGCAATCTGCAACAACACAAAGCACTGCATCAGACGGTCGTTCTTTGACGCTGCCGCTGCTGCCAACGTGGTGAAGCGGGGTCCATCGGGCTTGTTTTATAGTGCGTGCTTGACTTGGAGCGCTGTTCGCTTGTAGTGGCGGGATTCCTGGCTTGATTTCAAGCAGCTCGGTGTCGCCCACCAAGAACACAGGGGAGGGGGGTCCTGATGCTCGTGGTGCTGACGTCAGCTATTTCCTGGCAATCTGCAACAACGCAAAGCACTGCATCAGACGGTCGTTCTTTGACGCTGCCGCTGCTGCCAACGTGGTGCAGCGGCGTCCATCGGGATTGTTTTATAGTGCGTTCTTGATTTGCAGCGTTGTTTGCTTGTTGTGGCGGGATTCCTGGCTTGATGTCAAGCAGCTCGGAGTACGCCCACCAAGAACACAGGGGAGGGTCGTTCTGATGCTCGTGGTGTTGACGTCAGCTATTTCCTGGCAATCTGCAACAACGCAAAGCGCTGCATCATACGGTCGTTCTTTGACGCTGCCGCTGCTGCCAACGTGGTGCAGCGGGCTCCATCGGGCTTGTTTTATAGTGCGTCCTTGACTTGCAGCGCTGTTCGCTTGTAGTGGTGGGATTCCTGGCTTGGTTTCAAGCAGCTCGGTGTACGCCCACCAAGAACACAGGGGAGGGGGGTCCTGATGCTCGTGGTGTTGACGTCAGCTATTTCCTGGCAATCTGCAACAACGCAAAGCGCTGCATCAGACGGTCGTTCTTTGACGCTGCCGCTGCTCCCAACGTGATGTAGCGGGGTCCATCGGGCTTGTTTTATAGTGCGTCTTTGACTTGCAGCTCTGTTTGCTTGTAGTGGCGGGATTCCTGGCTTGATTTCAAGCAGCTCGGTGTACGCCCACCAAGAACACAGGGGAGGGTGGTCCTGATGCTCGTGGTATTGACGTCAGCTATTTCCTGGCAATCTGCAACAACGCAAAGCGCTGCATCAGACGGTCGTTCTTTGACGCTGCCGCTGCTGCCAACGTGGTGAAGCGGGGTCCACCGGGCTTGTTTTATAGTGCGTCCTTGACTTGCAGCGCTGTTCGCTTGTAGTGGCGGGATTCCTGGCTTGATTTCAAGCAGCTCGGTGTACGCCCACCAAGAACTTAGAGGAGGGGGGTCCTGATGCTCGTAGTGTTGACGTCAGCTATTTCCTGGCAATCTGCAACAACGCAAAGCGCTGCATCAGACGGTCGGTCTTTGACGCTGCCGCTGCTGCCAACGTGGTGCTGCGGGGTCCATCGGGCTTGTTTTATGGTGCGTCCTTGACTTGCAGCGCTGTTTGCTTGTAGTGTGGGGATTCCTCGCTTAATTTCAAGCAGCTCGGTGTACGCAGACCAAGAACACAGGGGAGGGTGGTCCTGATGTTCGTGGTGTTGACATCAGCTGTTTCCTGGCAATCTGCAACAACGCAAAGCGCTGCATCAGACGGTCGTTCTTTGACGCTGCCGCTGCTGCCAACGTGGTGTAGCGGGGTCCATCGGGCTTGTTTTATAGTGCGTCCTTGACTTGTAGCGCTGTTTGCTTGTAGTGGCGGGATTCCTGGCTTGATTTCAAGGAGCTCGGTGCACGCCCACCAAGAACACAGGGGATGGTGGTCCTGATGCTCGTAAAGTTGACGTCAGCTATTTCCTGGCAATCTGCAACAACACAAAGCGCTGCATCAGACGGTCGTTCTTTGACGCTGCCACTGCTGCCAACGTGGTGAAGCGGGGTCCATCGGGCTTGTTTCATAGTGCGTCCTTGACTTGCAGCGCTGTTCGCTTGTAGTGGCGGGATTCCTGGCTTGATTTCAAGCAGCTGGGTGTACGCCCACCAAGAACATAGGGGAGGGGGATAATGATGCTCGTGTTGTTGACGTCAGCTATTTCCTGGCAATCTGCAACAACGCAAAGCGCTGCATCAGACGGTCGTTCTTTGACATTGCCGCTGCTGCCAACGTGGTGCAGCGGGGTCCATCGGGCTTGTTTTATAGTGCGTTCTTGACTTGCAGCGTTGTTTGCTTGTAGTGGCGGGATTCCTGGCTTGATTTCAAGCAGCTCGGAGTACGCCCACCACGAACACAGGGGAGGGTCGTTCTGATGCTCGTGGTGTTGACGTCAGCTATTTCCTGGCAATCTGCAACAACGCAAAGCGCTGCATCAGACTGTCGTTCTTTGACGCTGCCGCTGCTGCCAACGTGGGGTAGCGGGGTCCATCGGGCTTGTTTTATAGTGGGTCCTTGACTTGCAGCGCTGTTCGCTTGTAGTGTCGGGATTCCTGGCTTGATTTCAAGCAGCTCGGTGTACGCAGCCGAAGAACACAGGGGAGTGTGGTCCTGATGTTCGTGGTGTTGACATCAGCTATTTCCTGGCAATCTGCAACAACGCAAAGCGCTGCATCAGACGGTCGTTCTTTGACGCTGCCGCTGCTGCCAACGTGGTGTGGCGGGGTCCATCGGGCTTGTTTTATAGTGTCTCCTTGACTTGCAGCGCTGTTTGCATGTAGTGGCGGGATTCCTGGCTTGATTTCAAGCAGCTCGGTGTACGCCCACCAAAAACACAGGGGAGGGTGGTCCTGATGCTCGTTGTGTTGACGTTAGCTATTTCCTGGCCATCTGCAACAACGCAAAGCGCTGCATCAGACGGTCGTTCTTTCACGCTGCCGCTGCTGCCAACGTGGTGTAGCGGGGTCCATCGGGCTTGTTTTATAGTGCGTCCTTGACTTGTAGCGCTGTTTGCTTGTAGTGGCGGGATTCCTGGCTTGATTTCATGCAGCTCGGTGCTCGCCCACCAAGAACACAGGGGAGGGTGGTCCTGATGCTCGTAATGTTGACGTCAGCTATTTCCTGGCAATCTGCAACAAGACAAAGCGCTGCATCAGACGGTCGTTCTTTGACGCTGCCGCTGCTGCCAACGTGGTGAAGCGGGGTCCATCGGAATTGTTTTATAGTGCGTCCTTGACTTGCAGCGCTGTTTGCTTGTAGTGGCGGGATTCCTGGCTTGATTTCAAGCAGCTCGGTGCACGCCCACCAAGAACACAGGGGAGGGTGGTCCTGATGCTCGTAATGTTGACGTCAGCTATTTCCTGGCAATCTGCAACAACGCAAAGCACTGCATCAGACGGTCGTTCTTTGACGCTGCCGCTGCTGCCAACGTGGTGTAGCGGGGTCCGTCGGGCTTGTTTTATAGTGCGTCCCTGACTTGCAGCGCTGTTTGCATGTAGTGGCGGGATTCCTGGCTTGATTTGAAGCAGCTCGGTGTACGCCCACCAAGAACACAGGGGAGGGTGGTCCTGATGCTCGTTGTGTTGACGTTAGCTATTTCCTGGCAATCTGCAACAACGCAAAGCGCTGCATCCGACGGTCGTTCTTTGACGCTGCCGCTGCTGCCAACGTGGTGTAGAGGGTCCATCGGGCTTGTTTCATAGTGCGTCCTTGAATTGCAGCGCTGTTTGGTTGTAGTGGCGGGATTCCTGGCTTGATTTCAAGCATGTCGGTGTACGCCCACCAAGAACACAGGGGAGGGTGGTCCTGATGCTCGTGGTGTTGACGTCAGCTATTTCCTGGCAATCTGCAACAACGCAATGCACTGCATCAGACGGTCGTTCTTTGACGCTGCCGCTGCTGCCAACGTGGTGTAGCGGGGTCCATCGGGCTTGTTTTATAGTGCGTCCTTGACTTGCAGCGCTGTTTGCTTGTAGTGGCGGGATTCCTGGCTTGATTTGAAGCAGCTCGGTGCACGCCCACCAAGAACACAGGGGAGGGTGGTCCTGATGCTCGTAATGTTAACGTCAGCTATTTCCTAGCAATCTGCAACAAGACAAAGCGCTGCATCAGACGGTCGTTCTTTGACGCTGCTGCTGCTGCCAACGTGGTGAAGCGGGGTCCATCGGGCTTGTTTTATAGTGCGTCCTTTGACTTGCAGCGCTGTTCGCTTGTAGTGGCGGGATTCCTGGCTTGATTTCAAGCAGCTCGGTGTACGCCCACCAAGAACACAGGGGAGGGGGGTCCTGATGCTCGTGGTGTTTACGTCAGCTATTTCCTGGCAATCTGCAACAACGCAATGCGCTGCATCAGAAGGTCGTTCTTTGACGCTGCCGCTGCTGCCAACGTGGTGCAGTGGGGTCCATCGGGCTTGGTTTATAGTGCGTTCTGACTTGCAGCGCTGTTTGCTTGTAGTGGCGGCATTCCTGGCTTGATTTCAAGCAGCTTGGAGTACGCCCACGAAGAACACAGGGGAGGGTCGTCCTGATGCTCCTGGTGTGGACGTCAGCTATTTCCTGGCAATCTGCAACAACGCAAAGCGCTGCATCAGACGGTCCTTCTTTGACGCTGCCGCTGCTGCCAACGTGGTGTAGCGGGGTCCATCGGGCTTGTTTTATAGTGCGTCCTTGACTTGCAACGCTGTTTGCTTGTAGTGTCGGGATTCCTGGCTTGATTTCAAGCAGCTCGGTGTACGCAGACCAAGAACACAGGGGAGGGTGGTCCTGATGTTCGTGGTGTTGACGTCAGCTATTTCCTGGCAATCTGCAACAACGCGAAGCGCTGCATCAGACGGTCGTTCTTTGACGCTGCCGCTGCTGCCAACGTGGTGCAGCGGGTCCATCGGGCTTGTTTTATAGTGCGTCTTTGACTTGCAGCGCTGTTTGCTTGTAGTGACGGGATTCCTGGCTTGATTTCAAGCAGCTGGGTGTACGCCCACCAAGAACACAGGGGAGGGTGGTCCTGATGCTCGTGGTATTGACGTCAGCTATTTCCTGGCAATCTGCAACAACGCAAAGCGCTGCATCAGACGGTCGTTCTATGACGCTGCCGCTGCTGCCAACGTGGTGTAGCGGGGCCCATCGGGCTTGTTTTATAGTGCGTCCTTGACTTGCAGCGCTGTTTGCTTGTAGTTGCGGGATTCCTGGCTTGATTTCAAGCAGGTCGGTGTACGCCCACCAAGAACACAGGGGAGGGTAGTCCTGATACTCGTGCTGTTGACGTCAGCTATTTCCTGGCAATCTGCAACAACGCAAAGCGCTGCATCAGACGGTCGTTCTTTGACGCTGCCGCTGCTGCCAACGTGGTTTAGCAGGGTCCATCGGGCTTGTTTTATAGTGCGTCCTTGACTTGCAGCGCTGTTTTCTTGTAGTATCGGTATTCCTGGCTTAATTTCAAAGAACACAGGGGAGGGTGGTCCTGATGTTCGTGGTGTTGACATCAGCTATTTCCTGGCAATCTGCAACAACGCAAAGCACTGCATCAGACGGTCGTTCTTTGACGCTGCCGCTGCTGCCAACGTGGTGTAGGGGGTCCATCGGGCTTGTTTTATAGTGCGTCCTTGACTTGCAGCGCTGTTTGCTTGAAGTGGCGGGATTCCTGGCTTGATTTCAAGCAGCTCGGTGCACGCCCACCAAGAACACAGGGGAGGGTGGTCCTGATGCTCGTAATGTTGACGTCAGCTATTTCCTGGCAATCTGCAACAACGCAAAGCGCTGCATCAGAAGGTCGTTCTTTGACGCTGCCACTGCTGCCAACGTGGTGCAGCGGGGTCCATCGGGCTTGTTTTATAGTGCGTTCTTGACTTGCAGCGCTGTTTGCTTGTAGTGGCGGGATTCCTGGCTTGATTTCAAGCAGCTCGGTGCACGCCCACCAAGAACACAGGGGAGGGTGGTCCTGATGCTCGTAATGTTGACGTCAGCTATTTCCTGGCAATCTGCAACAACGCAAAGCGCTGCATCAGAAGGTCGTTCTTTGACGCTGCCCCTGCTGCCAACGTGGTGTAGCGGGGCCCATCGGGCTTGTTTTATAGTGCGTCCTTGACTTGCAGCGCTGTTTGCTTGTAGTTGCGGGATTCCTGGCTTGATTTCAAGCAGGTCGGTGTACGCCCACCAAGAACACAGGAGAGGGTGGTCATGATACTCGTGGTGTTGACGTCAGCTATTTCCTGGCAATCTGCAACAACGCAAAGCGCTGCATCAGACGGTCGTTCTTTGACGCTGCCGCTGCTGCCAACGTGGTGTAGCGGGGTCCATCGGGCTTGTTTATTAGTGCGTCCGTGACTGGCAGCGCTGTTTGCTTGTAGTGGCGGGATTCCTGGCTTGATTTCTAGCAGATCGGCGCACGCCCACCAAGAACACAGGGGAGGGTGGTCATGATACTCGTGGTGTTGACGTCAGCTATTTCCTGGCAATCTGCAACAACGCAAAGCGCTGCATCAGACGGTCGTTCTTTGACGCTGCCGCTGCTGCCAACGTGGTGAAGCGGGGTCCATCGGGCTTGTTTTATAGTGTCTCCTTGACTTGCAGCGCTGTTTGCATGTAGTGGCGGGATTCCTGGCTTGATTTCAAGCAGCTCGGTGTACGCCCACCAAGAACACAGGGGAGGGTGGTCCTGATGCTCGTTGTGTTGACGTTAGCTATTTCCTGGCCATCTGCAACAACGCAAAGCGCTGCATCAGACGGTCGTTCTTTGACGCTGCCGCTGCTGCCAACGTGGTGTAGCGGGGTCCATCGGGCTTGTTTTATAGTGCGTTTTTGACTTGTAGCGCTGTTTGCTTGTAGTGGCGGGATTCCTCGCTTGATTTCAAGCAGCTCGGTGCACGCCCACCAAGAACACAGGGGAGGGTGGTCCTGATGCTCGTAATGTTGACGTCAGCTATTTCCTGGCAATCTGCAACAAGACAAGGCGCTGCATCAGACGGTCGTTCTTTGACGCTGCCGCTGCTGCCAACGTGGTGAAGCGGGGTCCATCGGAATTGTTTTATGGTGCGTCCTTGACTTGCAGCGCTGTTTGCTTGTAGTGGCGGGATTCCTGGCTTGATTTCAAGCAGCTCGGTGCACGCCCACCAAGAACACAGGGGAGGGTGGTCCTGATGCTCGTTGTGTTGACGTTAGCTATTTCCTGGCAATCTGCAACAACGCAAAGCGCTGCATCCGACGGTCGTTCTTTGACGCTGCCGCTGCTGCCAACGTGGTGTAGAGGGTCCATCGGGCTTGTTTCATAGTGCGTCCTTGAATTGCAGCGCTGTTTGGTTGTAGTGGCGGGATTCCTGGCTTGATTTCAAGCATGTCGGTGTACGCCCACCAAGAACACAGGGGAGGGTGGTCCTGATGCTCGTGGTGTTGACGTCAGCTATTTCCTGGCAATCTGCAACAACGCAAAGCACTGCATCAGACGGTCGTTCTTTGACGCTGCCGCTGCTGCCAACGTGGTGTAGCGGGGTCCATCGGGCTTGTTTTATAGTGCGTCCTTGACTTGCAGCGCTGTTTGCTTGTAGTGGCGGGATTCCTGGCTTGATTTCAAGCAGCTCGGTGCACCCCCACCAAGAACACAGGGGAGGGTGGTCCTGATGCTCGTAATGTTGACGTCAGCTATTTCCTAGCAATATGCAACAAGACAAAGCGCTGCATCAGACGGTCGTTCTTTGACGCTGCTGCTGCTGCCAACGTGGTGAAGCGGGGTCCATCGGGCTTGTTTTATAGTGCGTCCTTTGACTTGCAGCGCTGTTCGCTTGTAGTGGCAGGATTCCTGGCTTGATTTCAAGCAGCTCGGTGTACGCCCACCAAGAACACAGGGGAGGGGGGTCCTGATGCTCGTGGTGTTGACGTCAGCTATTTCCTGGCAATCTGCAACAACGCAATGCGCTGCATCAGAAGGTCGTTCTTTGACGCTGCCGCTGCTGCCAACGTGGTGCAGCGGGGTCCATCGGGCTTGTTTTATAGTGCGTTCTGACTTGCAGCGCTGTTTGCTTGTAGTGGCGTGATTCCTGGCTTGATTTCAAGCAGCTCGGAGTACGCCCACGAAGAACACAGGGGAGGGTCGTCCTGATGCTCCTGGTGTGGACGTCAGCTATTTCCTGGCAATCTGCAACAACGCAAAGCGCTGCATCAGACGGTCGTTCTTTGACGCTGCCGCTGCTGCCAACGTGGTGCAGCGGGGTCCATCGGGCTTGTTTTATAGTGCGTCTTTGACTTGCAGCGCTGTTTGCTTGTAGTGACGGGATTCCTGGCTTGATTTCAAGCAGCTCGGTGTACGCCCACCAAGAACACAGGGGAGGGTGGTCCTGATGCTCGTGGTATTGACGTCAGCTATTTCCTGGCAATCTGCAACAACGCAAAGCGCTGCATCAGACGGTCGTTCTATGACGCTGCCGCTGCTGCCAACGTGGTGTAGCGGGGCCCATCGGGCTTGTTTTATAGTGCGTCCTTGACTTGCAGCGCTGTTTGCTTGTAGTTGCGGGATTCCTGGCTTGATTTCAAGCAGGTCGGTGTACGCCCACCAAGAACACAGGGGAGGGTGGTCCTGATACTCGTGCTGTTGACGTCAGCTATTTCCTGGCAATCTGCAACAACGCAAAGCGCTGCATCAGACGGTCGTTCTTTGACGCTGCCGCTGCTGCCAACGTGGTGTAGCGGGGTCCATCGGGCTTGTTTTATAGTGCGTCCTTGACTTGCAGCGCTGTTTGCCTGTAGTATCGGGATTCCTGGCTTAATTTCAAAGAACACAGGGGAGGGTGGTCCTGATGTTCGTGGTGTTGACATCAGCTATTTCCTGGCAATCTGCAACAACGCAAAGCACTGCATCAGACGGTCGTTCTTTGACGCTGCCGCTGCTGCCAACGTGGTGTAGCAGGGTCCATCGGGCTTGTTTTATAGTGCGTCCTTGACTTGCAGCGCTGTTTGCTTGTAGTGGCGGGATTCCTGGCTTGATTTCAAGCAGCTCGGTGCACGCCCACCAAGAACACAGGTGAGGGTGGTCCTGATGCTCGTAATGTTGACGTCAGCTATTTCCTGGCAATCTGCAACAACGCAAAGCGCTGCATCAGAAGGTCGTTCTTTGACGCTGCCCCTGCTGCCAACGTGGTGTAGCGGGGCCCATGGGGCTTGTTTTATAGTGCGTCCTTGACTTGCAGCGCTGTTTGCTTGTAGTTGCGGGATTCCTGGCTTGATTTCAAGCAGGTCGGTGTACGCCCACCAAGAACACAGGAGAGGGTGGTCATGATACTCGTGGTGTTGACGTCAGCTATTTCCTGGCAATCTGCAACAACGCAAAGTGCTGCATCAGACGGTCGTTCTTTGACGCTGCCGCTGCTGCCAATGTGGTGTAGCGGGGTCCATCGGGCTTGTTTAATAGGGCGTCCTTGACTGGCAGCGCTGTTTGCTTGTAGTGGCGGGATTCCTGGCTTGATTTCTAGCAGCTCGGTGCACGCCCACCAAGAACACAGGGGAGGGTGGTCCTGATGCTCGTAATGTTGACGTCAGCTATTTCCTGGCAATCTGCAACAACGCAAAGCGCTGCATCAGACGGTTGTTTTTTGACGCTGCCGCTGCTGCCAACGTGGTGCAGCAGGGTCCATCGGGCTTGTTTTATAGTGCGTCTTTGACTTGCAGCGCTGTTTGCTTGTAGTGGCGGGATTCCTGGCTTGATTTCAAGCAGCTCGGTGTATGCCCACCAAGAACACAGGGGAGGGTGGTCCTGATGCTCGTGGTATTGACGTCAGCTATTTCCTGGCAATCTGCAACAACGTAAAGCGCTGCATCAGACGGTCGTTCTTTGACGCTGCCCCTGCTGCCAACGTGGTGTAGCGGGGCCAATCGGGCTTGTTTTATAGTGCGTCCTTGACTTGCAGCGCTGTTTGCTTGTAGTTGCGGGATTCCTGGCTTGATTTCAAGCAGGTCGGTGTACGCCCACCAAGAACACAGGAGAGGGTGGTCATGATACTCGTGGTGTTGACGTCAGCTATTTCCTGGCAATCTGCAACAACGCAAAGCGCTGCATCAGACGGTCGTTCTTTGACGCTGCCGCTGCTGCCAACGTGGTGTAGCGGGGTCCATCGGGCTTGTTTAATAGGGCGTCCTTGACTGGCAGCGCTGTTTGCTTGTAGTGGCGGGATTCCTGGCTTGATTTCTAGCAGCTCGGTGCACGCCCACCAAGAACACAGGGGAGGGTGGTCCTGATGCTCGTAATGTTGACGTCAGCTATTTCCTGGCAATCTGCAACAACGCAAAGCGCTGCATCAGACGGTCGTTCTTTGACGCTGCCGCTGCTGCCAACGTGGTGTAGCGGGGTCCATCGGCTTGTTTTATAGTGGGTCCTTGACTGGCAGCGGTGTTTGCTTGTAGTGGCGGGATTCCTGGCTTGATTTCTAGCAGCTCGGTGCACGCCCACCAAGAACACAGGGGAGGGTGGTCCTGATGCCCGTAATGTTGACGTCAGCTATTTCCTGGCAATCTGCAACAACACAAAGCGCTGCATCAGACGGTCGTTTTTTGACGCTGCCGCTGCTGCCAACGTGGTGAAGCGGGGTCCATCGGGCTTGTTTTATAGCGCGTCCTTAACTTGCAGCGCTGTTCGCTTGTAGTGGCGGGATTCCTGGCTTGGTTTCAAGCAGGTCGGTGTACGCCCACCAAGAACACAGGGGAGAGTGGTCCTGATGCTCGTAATGTTGACGTCAGCTATTTCCTGGCAATCTGCAACAACGCAAAGCGCTGCATCAGAAGGTCGTTCTTTGACGCTGCCGCTGCTGCCAACGTGGTGCAGCGGGGTCCATCGGGATTGTTTTATAGTGCGTTCTTGACTTGCAGCGCTGTTTGCTTGTAGTGGCGGGATTCCTGGCTTGATTTCAAGCAGCTCGGAGTACGCCCACGAAGAATACAGGGGAGGGTCGTCCTGATGCTCGTGGTGTTGACGTCAGCTATTTCCTGGCAATCTGCAACAACGTAAAGCGCTGCATCAGACGGTCGTTCTTTGACGCTGCCCCTGCTGCCAACGTGGTGTAGCGGGGCCAATCGGGCTTGTTTTATAGTGCGTCCTTGACTTGCAGCGCTGTTTGCTTGTAGTTGCGGGATTCCTGGCTTGATTTCAAGCAGGTCGGTGTACGCCCACCAAGAACACAGGAGAGGGTGGTCATGATACTCGTGGTGTTGACGTCAGCTATTTCCTGGCAATCTGCAACAACGCAAAGCGCTGCATCAGACGGTCGTTCTTTGACGCTGCCGCTGCTGCCAACGTGGTGTAGCGGGGTCCATCGGGCTTGTTTAATAGGGCGTCCTTGACTGGCAGCGCTGTTTGCTTGTAGTGGCGGGATTCCTGGCTTGATTTCTAGCAGCTCGGTGCACGCCCACCAAGAACACAGGGGAGGGTGGTCCTGATGCTCGTAATGTTGACGTCAGCTATTTCCTGGCAATCTGCAACAACGCAAAGCGCTGCATCAGACGGTCGTTCTTTGACGCTGCCGCTGCTGCCAACGTGGTGTAGCGGGGTCCATCGGCTTGTTTTATAGTGGGTCCTTGACTGGCAGCGGTGTTTGCTTGTAGTGGCGGGATTCCTGGCTTGATTTCTAGCAGCTCGGTGCACGCCCACCAAGAACACAGGGGAGGGTGGTCCTGATGCCCGTAATGTTGACGTCAGCTATTTCCTGGCAATCTGCAACAACACAAAGCGCTGCATCAGACGGTCGTTTTTTGACGCTGCCGCTGCTGCCAACGTGGTGAAGCGGGGTCCATCGGGCTTGTTTTATAGCGCGTCCTTAACTTGCAGCGCTGTTCGCTTGTAGTGGCGGGATTCCTGGCTTGGTTTCAAGCAGGTCGGTGTACGCCCACCAAGAACACAGGGGAGAGTGGTCCTGATGCTCGTAATGTTGACGTCAGCTATTTCCTGGCAATCTGCAACAACGCAAAGCGCTGCATCAGAAGGTCGTTCTTTGACGCTGCCGCTGCTGCCAACGTGGTGCAGCGGGGTCCATCGGGATTGTTTTATAGTGCGTTCTTGACTTGCAGCGCTGTTTGCTTGTAGTGGCGGGATACCTGGCTTGATTTCAAGCAGCTCGGAGTACGCCCACGAAGAATACAGGGGAGGGTCGTCCTGATGCTCGTGGTGTTGACGTCAGCTATTTCCTGGCAATCTGCAACAACGCAAAGCGCTGCATCAGACGGTCGTTCTTTGACGCTGCCGCTGCTGCCAACGTGGTGTAGCGGGGTCCATCGGCTTGTTTTATAGTGGGTCCTTGACTGGCAGCGGTGTTTGCTTGTAGTGGCGGGATTCCTGGCTTGATTTCTAGCAGCTCGGTGCACGCCCACCAAGAACACAGGGGAGGGTGGTCCTGATGCCCGTAATGTTGACGTCAGCTATTTCCTGGCAATCTGCAACAACACAAAGCGCTGCATCAGACGGTCGTTTTTTGACGCTGCCGCTGCTGCCAACGTGGTGAAGCGGGGTCCATCGGGCTTGTTTTATAGCGCGTCCTTAACTTGCAGCGCTGTTCGCTTGTAGTGGCGGGATTCCTGGCTTGGTTTCAAGCAGCTCGGTGTACGCCCACCAAGAACACAGGGGAGGGTGGTCCTGATGCTCGTGGTATTGACGTCAGCTATTTCCTGGCAATCTGCAACAACGCAAAGCGCTGCATCAGACGGTCGTTCTTTGATGCTGCCGCTGCTGCCAACGTGGTGAAGCGGGGTCCATCGGGCTTGTTTTATAGTGCGTCCTTGACTTGCAGCGCTGTTCGCTTGTAGTGGCGGAATTCCTGGCTTGATTTCAAGCAGCTTGGTGTACGCCCACCAAGAACACAGGGGAGGGGGGTCCTGATGCTCGTGGTATTGACGTCAGCTATTTCCTGGCAATCTGCAACAACGCAAAGCGCTGCATCAGAAGGTCGTTCTTTGACGCTGCCGCTGCTGCCAACGTGGTTCAGCGGGGTCCATCGGGCTTGTTTTATAGTGCGTTCTTGACTTGCAGCGCTGTTTGCTTGTAGTGGCGGGATTCCTGGCTTGATTTCAAGCAGCTCTGAGTACGCCCACCAAGAACACAGGGGAGGGTCGTTCTGATGCTCGTGGTGTTGACGTCAGCTATTTCCTGGCAATCTGCAACAACGCAAAGCGCTGCATCAGACGGTCGTTCTTTGACGCTGCCGCTGCTGCCAACGTGTTTAAGCGGGGTCCATCGGGCTTGTTTTATAGTGCGTCCTTGACTTGCAGCGCTGTTTGCTTGTAGTGTCGGGATTCCTGGCTTGATTTCAAGCAGCTCGGTGTACGCAGACCAAGAACACAGGGGAGGGTGGTCCTGATGTTCGTGGTGTTGACGTCAGCTATTTCCTGGCAATCTGCAACAACGCAAAGCGCTGCATCAGACGGTCGTTCTTTGACGCTGCCGCTGCTGCCAAGGTGGTGTAGCGGGGTCCATCGGGCTTGTTTTATAGTGCGTCTTTGACTTGCAGCTCTGTTTGCTTGTAGTAGCGGGATTCCTGGCTTGATTTCAAGCAGCTCGGTGTACGCCTACCAAGAACACAGGGGAGGGTGGTCCTGATGCTCGTGGTATTGACGTCAGCTATTTCCTGGCAATCTGCAACAACGCAAAGCGCTGCATCAGACGGTCGTTCTTTGACGCTGCCGCTGCTGCCAACGTGGAGTAGCGGGGTCCATCGGGCTTGTTTTATAGTGCGTCCTTGACTTGCAGCGCTGTTTGCTTGTAGTTGCGGGATTCCTGGCTTGATTTCAAGCATCTCGGTGTACGCCCATCAAGAACACAGGGGAGGATGGTCCTGATGCTGGTGGTGTTTACGTTAGCTATTTCTTGGCAATCTGCAACAACGCAAAGCGCTGCATAAGACGGTCGTTCTTTGACGCTGCCGCTGCTGCCAACGTGCGGTACCCGGGTCCATGGGGCTTGTTTTATAGTGCGTCCTTGACTTGCAGCGCTCTTTGCTAGTAGTGGCGGAATTCCTGGCTTGATTTCAAGCAGCTCGGCGCACGCCCACAAAGAACACTGGGGAGGGTCGTCCTGATGCTCGTGGTGTTGACGTCAGCTATTTCCTGGCAATCTGCAACAACGCAAAGCGCTGCATCAGACGGTCGTTCTTTGACGCTGCCGCTGCTGCCAACGTGGAGTAGCGGGGTCCATCGGGCTTGTTTTATAGTGCGTCCTTGACTTGCAGCGCTGTTTGCTTGTAGTTGCGGGATTCCTGGCTTGATTTCAAGCATCTCGGTGTACGCCCATCAAGAACACAGGGGAGGGTGGTCCTGATGCTGGTGGTGTTTACGTTAGCTATTTCTTGGCAATCTGCAACAACGCAAAGCGCTGCATAAGACGGTCGTTCTTTGACGCTGCCGCTGCTGCCACCGTTCGGTACCGGGGTCCATGGGGCTTGTTTTATAGTGCGTCCTTGACTTGCAGCGCTGTTTGCTTGTAGTGGCGGGATTCCTGGCTTGATTTCAAGCAGCTCGGAGTACGCCCACGAAAAACACAGGGGAGGGTCGTCCTGATGCTCGTGGTGTTGACGTCAGCTATTTCCTGGCAATCTGCAACAACGCAAAGCGCTGCATCAGACGGTCGTTTTTTGACGCTGCCGCTGCTGCCAACGTGGTGCAGCAGGGTCCATCGGGCTTGTTTTATAGTGCGTCTTTGACTTGCAGCGCTGTTTGCTTGTAGTTGCGGGATTCCTTGCTTGATTTCAAGCAGCTCGGTGTACGCCCACCAAGAACACAGGGGAGGGTGGTCCTGATGCTCGTGGTATTGACGTCAGCTATTTCCTGGCAATCTGCAACAACGTAAAGCGCTGCATCAGACGGTCGTTCTTTGACGCTGCCCCTGCTGCCAACGTGGTGTAGCGGGGCCCATCGGGCTTGTTTTATAGTGCGTCCTTGACTTGCAGCGCTCTTTGCTTGCAGTTGCGGGAGTCCTGGCTTGATTTCAAGCAGCTCGGTGTACGCCCACCAAGAACACAGGGGAGGGTGGTCCTGATGCTCGTGGTATTGACGTCAGCTATTTCCTGGCAATCTGCAACAACGCAAAGCGCTGCATCAGAAGGTCGTTCTTTGACGCTGCCGCTGCTGCCAACGTGGTTCAGCGGGGTCCATCGGGCTTGTTTTATAGTGCGTTCTTGACTTGCAGCGGTGTTTGCTTGTAGTGGCGGGATTCCTGGCTTGATTTCAAGCAGCTCTGAGTACGCCCACCAAGAACACAGGGGAGGGTCGTTCTGATGCTCGTGGTGTTGACGTCAGCTATTTCCTGGCAATCTGCAACAACGCAAAGGGCTGCATCAGACGGTCGTTCTTTGACGCTGCCGCTGCTGCCAACGTGTTTAAGCGGGGTCCATCGGGCTTGTTTTATAGTGCGTCCTTGACTTGCAGCGCTGTTTGCTTGTAGTGTCGGGATTCCTGGCTTGATTTCAAGCAGCTCGGTGTACGCAGACCAAGAACACAGGGGAGGGTGGTCCTGATGTTCGTGGTGTTGACGTCAGCTATTTCCTGGCAATCTGCAACAACGCAAAGCGCTGCATCAGACGGTCGTTCTTTGACGCTGCCGCTGCTGCCAACGTGGTGTAGCGGGGTCCATCGGGCTTGTTTTATAGTGCGTCTTTGACTTGCAGCTCTGTTTGCTTGTAGTGGCGGGATTCCTGGCTTGATTTCAAGCAGCTCGGTGTACGCCCACGAAGAACACAGGGGAGGGTCGTCCTGATGCTCGTGGTGTTGACGTCAGCTATTTCTTGGCAATCTGCAACAACGCAAAGCGCTGCATCGGACGGTCGTTTTTTGAAGCTGCCGCTGCTGCCAACGTGGCGCAGCAGGGTCCATCGGGCTTGTTTTATAGTGCGTCTTTGACTTGCAGCGCTGTTTGCTTGTAGTGGCGGGATTCCTGGCTTGATTTCAAGCAGCTCGGTGTACGCCCACCAAGAACACAGGGGAGGGTGGTCCTGATGCTCGTGGTATTGACGTCAGCTTTTTCCTGGCAATCTGCAACAACGTAAAGCGCTGCATCAGACGGTCGTTCTTTGACGCTGCCCCTGCTGCCAACGTGGTGTAGCGGGGCCCATCGGGCTTGTTTTATAGTGCGTCCTTGACTTGCAGCACTGTTTGCTTGTAGTTGCGGGATTCCTGGCTTGATTTCAAGCAGG
Source organism: Haemaphysalis longicornis (assembly GCF_048455015.1). NCBI lineage: Eukaryota > Metazoa > Arthropoda > Arachnida > Ixodida > Ixodidae > Haemaphysalis > Haemaphysalis longicornis. Next base: position 88,349,294 of record NW_027526214.1, on the reverse strand, counting down.
TCGGTGTACGCCCACCAAGAACACAGGGGAGGGTGGTCCTGATATTCGTGGTGTTGACGTCAGCTATTTCCTGGCAATCTGCAACAACGCAAAGCGCTGCATCAGACGGTCGTTCTTTGGCGCTGCCGCTGCTGCCAACGTGGTGTAGCGGGGTCCATCGGGCTTGTTTTATAGTGCGTCCTTGACTGGCAGCGCTGTTTGCTTGTAGTGTCGGGATTCCTGGCTTGATTTCAAGCAGCTCGGTGTACGCAGACCAAGAACACAGGGGAGCGTGGTCCTGATGTTCGTGGTGTTGACGTCAGCTATTTCCTGGCAATCTGCAACAACGCAAAGCGCTGCATCAGACGGTCGTTCTTTGACGCTGCCGCTGCTGCCAACGTGGTGTAGCGGGGTCCATCGGGCTTGTTTTATAGTGCGTCTTTGACTTGCAGCTCTGTTTGCTTGTAGTGGCGGGATTACTGGCTTGATTTCAAGCAGCTCGGTGTACGCCCACCAAGAACACAGGGGAGGGTGGTCCTGATGCTCGTGGTATTGACGTCAGCTATTTCCTGGCAATCTGCAACAACGCAAAGCGCTGCATCAGACGGTCGTTCTTTGACGCTGCCGCTGCTGCCAACGTGGAGTAGCGGGATCCATCGGGCTTGTTTAATAGTGCGTCCTTGACTTGCAGCGCTGTTTGCTTGTAGTTGCGGGATTCCTGGCTTGATTTCAAGCATCTCGGTGTACACCCATCAAGAACACAGGGGAGGGTGGTCCTGATGCTGGTGGTGTTGACGTTAGCTATTTCTTGGCAATCTGAAACAACGCAAAGCGCTGCATAAGACGGTCGTTCTTTGACGCTGCCGCTGATGCCAACATGCTGTACCGGGGTCCATCGGGCTTGTTTTATAGTGCGTCCTTGACTTGCAGCACTGTTTGCTTGTAGTGGCGGGATTCCTGGCTTGATTTCAAGCAGCTCTGAGTACGCCCACCAAGAACACAGGGGAGGGTCGTTCTGATGCTCGTGGTGTTGACGTCAGCTATTTCCTGGCAATCTGCAACAACGCAAATCGCTGCATCAGACGGTCGTTCTTTGACGCTGCCGCTGCTGCCAACGTGGTGAAGCGGGGTCCATCGGGCTTGTTTTATAGTGCGTCCTTGACTTGCAGCGATGTTTGCTTGTAGTGTCGGGATTCCTGGCTTGATTTCAAGCAGCTCGGTGTACGCAGACCAAGAACACAGGGGAGGGTGGTCCTGATGTTCGTGGTGTTGAAGTCAGCTATTTCCTGGCAATCTGCAACAACGCAAAGCGCTGCATCAGACGGTCGTTCTTTGACGCTGCCGCTGCTACCAACGTGGTGTAGCGGGGTCCATCGGGCTTGTTTTATAGTGCGTCTTTGACTTGCAGCTCTGTTTGCTTGTAGTGGCGGGATTCCTGGCTTGATTTCAAGCAGCTCGGTGTACGCCCACCAAGAACACAGGGGAGGGTGGTCCTGATGCTGGTGGTGTTGACGTTAGCTATTTCTTGGCAATCTGCAACAACGCAAAGCGCTGCATAAGACGGTCGTTCTTTGACGCTGCCGCTGCTGCCAACGTGCTGTACCGGGGTCCATCGGGCTTGTTTTATAGTGCGTCCTTGACTTGCAGCACTGTTTGCTTGTAGTGGCGGGATTCCTGGCTTGATTTCAAGCAGCTCTGAGTACGCCCACCAAGAACACAGGAGAGGGTGGTCATGATACTCGTGGTGTTGACGTCAGCTATTTCCTGGCAATCTGCAACAACGCAAAGTGCTGCATCAGACGGTCGTTCTTTGACGCTGCCGCTGCTGCCAACGTGGTGTAGCGGGGTCCATCGGGCTTGTTTAATAGGGCGTCCTTGACTGGCAGCGCTGTTTGCTTGTAGTGGCGGGATTCCTGGCTTGATTTCTAGCAGCTCGGTGCACGCCCACCAAGAACACAGGGGAGGGTGGTCCTGATGCTCGTAATGTTGACGTCAGCTATTTCCTGGCAATCTGCAACAACGCAAAGCGCTGCATCAGACGGTTGTTTTTTGACGCTGCCGCTGCTGCCAACGTGGTGCAGCAGGGTCCATCGGGCTTGTTTTATAGTGCGTCTTTGACTTGCAGCGCTGTTTGCTTGTAGTTGCGGGATTCCTGGCTTGATTTCAAGCAGGTCGGTGTACGCCCACCAAGAACACAGGAGAGGGTGGTCATGATACTCGTGGTGTTGACGTCAGCTATTTCCTGGCAATCTGCAACAACGCAAAGCGCTGCATCAGACGGTCGTTCTTTGACGCTGCCGCTGCTGCGAACGTGGTGTAGCGGGGTCCATCGGGCTTGTTTAATAGGGCGTCCTTGACTGGCAGCGCTGTTTGCTTGTAGTGGCGGGATTCCTGGCTTGATTTCTAGCAGCTCGGTGCACGCCCACCAAGAACACAGGGGAGGGTGGTCCTGATGCTCGTAATGTTGACGTCAGCTATTTCCTGGCAATCTGCAACAACGCAAAGCGCTGCATCAGACGGTCGTTCTTTGACGCTGCCGCTGCTGCCAACGTGGTGTAGCGGGGTCCATCGGCTTGTTTTATAGTGGGTCCTTGACTGGCAGCGGTGTTTGCTTGTAGTGGCGGGATTCCTGGCTTGATTTCTAGCAGCTCGGTGCACGCCCACCAAGAACACAGGGGAGGGTGGTCCTGATGCCCGTAATGTTGACGTCAGCTATTTCCTGGCAATCTGCAACAACACAAAGCGCTGCATCAGACGGTCGTTTTTTGACGCTGCCGCTGCTGCCAACGTGGTGAAGCGGGGTCCATCGGGCTTGTTTTATAGCGCGTCCTTAACTTGCAGCGCTGTTCGCTTGTAGTGGCGGGATTCCTGGCTTGGTTTCAAGCAGGTCGGTGTACGCCCACCAAGAACACAGGGGAGAGTGGTCCTGATGCTCGTAATGTTGACGTCAGCTATTTCCTGGCAATCTGCAACAACGCAAAGCGCTGCATCAGAAGGTCGTTCTTTGACGCTGCCGCTGCTGCCAACGTGGTGCAGCGGGGTCCATCGGGATTGTTTTATAGTGCGTTCTTGACTTGCAGCGCTGTTTGCTTGTAGTGGCGGGATTCCTGGCTTGATTTCAAGCAGCTCGGAGTACGCCCACGAAGAATACAGGGGAGGGTCGTCCTGATGCTCGTGGTGTTGACGTCAGCTATTTCCTGGCAATCTGCAACAACGCAAAGCGCTGCATCAGACGGTCGTTTTTTGACGCTGCCGCTGCTGCCAACGTGGTGCAGCAGGGTCCATCGGGCTTGTTTTATAGTGCGTCTTTGACTTGCAGCGCTGTTTGCTTGTAGTGGCGGGATTCCTGGCTTGATTTCAAGCAGCTCGGTGTACGCCCACCAAGAACACAGGGGAGGGTGGTCCTGATGCTCGTGGTATTGACGTCAGCTATTTCCTGGCAATCTGCAACAACGCAAAGCGCTGCATCAGACGGTCGTTCTTTGACGCTGCCGCTGCTGCCAACGTGGTGTAGCGGGGTCCATCGGGCTTGTTTTATAGTGCGTCCTTGACTGGCAGCGCTGTTTGCTTGTAGTGGCGGGATTCCTGGCTTGATTTCTAGCAGCTCAGTGCACGCCCACCAAGAATACTGGGAAGGGTGGTCCTGATGCTCGTAATGTTGACGTCAGCTATTTCCTGGCAATCTGCAACCACACAAAGCGCTGCATCAGACGGTCGTTCTTTGATGCTGCCGCTGCTGCCAACGTGGTGAAGCGGGGTCCATCGGGCTTGTTTTATAGTGCGTCCTTGACTTGCAGCGCTGTTCGCTTGTAGTGGCGGAATTCCTGGCTTGATTTCAAGCAGCTTGGTGTACGCCCACCAAGAACACAGGGGAGGGGGGTCCTGATGCTCGTGGTATTGACGTCAGCTATTTCCTGGCAATCTGCAACAACGCAAAGCGCTGCATCAGAAGGTCGTTCTTTGACGCTGCCGCTGCTGCCAACGTGGTTCAGCGGGGTCCATCGGGCTTGTTTTATAGTGCGTTCTTGACTTGCAGCGCTGTTTGCTTGTAGTGGCGGGATTCCTGGCTTGATTTCAAGCAGCTCTGAGTACGCCCACCAAGAACACAGGGGAGCGTCGTTCTGATGCTCGTGGTGTTGACGTCAGCTATTTCCTGGCAATCTGCAACAACGCAAAGCGCTGCATCAGACGGTCGTTCTTTGACGCTGCCGCTGCTGCCAACGTGTTTAAGCGGGGTCCATCGGGCTTGTTTTATAGTGCGTCCTTGACTTGCAGCGCTGTTTGCTTGTAGTGTCGGGATTCCTGGCTTGATTTCAAGCAGCTCGGTGTACGCAGACCAAGAACACAGGGGAGGGTGGTCCTGATGTTCGTGGTGTTGACGTCAGCTATTTCCTGGCAATCTGCAACAACGCAAAGCGCTGCATCAGACGGTCGTTCTTTGACGCTGCCGCTGCTGCCAAGGTGGTGTAGCGGGGTCCATCGGGCTTGTTTTATAGTGCGTCTTTGACTTGCAGCTCTGTTTGCTTGTAGTAGCGGGATTCCTGGCTTGATTTCAAGCAGCTCGGTGTACGCCTACCAAGAACACAGGGGAGGGTGGTCCTGATGCTCGTGGTATTGACGTCAGCTATTTCCTGGCAATCTGCAACAACGCAAAGCGCTGCATCAGACGGTCGTTCTTTGACGCTGCCGCTGCTGCCAACGTGGAGTAGCGGGGTCCATCGGGCTTGTTTTATAGTGCGTCCTTGACTTGCAGCGCTGTTTGCTTGTAGTTGCGGGATTCCTGGCTTGATTTCAAGCATCTCGGTGTACGCCCATCAAGAACACAGGGGAGGGTGGTCCTGATGCTGGTGGTGTTTACGTTAGCTATTTCTTGGCAATCTGCAACAACGCAAAGCGCTGCATAAGACGGTCGTTCTTTGACGCTGCCGCTGCTGCCAACGTGCGGTACCCGGGTCCATGGGGCTTGTTTTATAGTGCGTCCTTGACTGGCAGCGCTCTTTGCTAGTAGTGGCGGGATTCCTGGCTTGATTTCAAGCAGCTCGGCGCACGCCCACAAAGAACACTGGGGAGGGTCGTCCTGATGCTCGTGGTGTTGACGTCAGCTATTTCCTGGCAATCTGCAACAACGCAAAGCGCTGCATCAGACGGTCGTTCTTTGACGCTGCCGCTGCTGCCAACGTGGAGTAGCGGGGTCCATCGGGCTTGTTTTATAGTGCGTCCTTGACTTGCAGCGCTGTTTGCTTGTAGTTGCGGGATTCCTGGCTTGATTTCAAGCATCTCGGTGTACGCCCATCAAGAACACAGGGGAGGGTGGTCCTGATGCTGGTGGTGTTTGCGTTAGCTATTTCTTGGCAATCTGCAACAACGCAAAGCGCTGCATAAGACGGTCGTTCTTTGACGCTGCCGCTGCTGCCAACGTGCGGTACCGGGGTCCATGGGGCTTGTTTTATAGTGCGTCCTTGACTTGCAGCGCTGTTTGCTTGTAGTGGCGGGATTCCTGGCTTGATTTCAAGCAGCTCGGAGTACGCCCACGAAAAACACAGGGGAGGGTCGTCCTGATGCTCGTGGTGTTGACGTCAGCTATTTCCTGGCAATCTGCAACAACGCAAAGCGCTGCATCAGACGGTCGTTTTTTGACGCTGCCGCTGCTGCCAACGTGGTGCAGCAGGGTCCATCGGGCTTGTTTTATAGTGCGTCTTTGACTTGCAGCGCTGTTTGCTTGTAGTTGCGGGATTCCTTGCTTGATTTCAAGCAGCTCGGTGTACGCCCACCAAGAACACAGGGGAGGGTGGTCCTGATGCTCGTGGTATTGACGTCAGCTATTTCCTGGCAATCTGCAACAACGTAAAGCGCTGCATCAGACGGTCGTTCTTTGACGCTGCCCCTGCTGCCAACGTGGTGTAGCGGGGCCCATCGGGCTTGTTTTATAGTGCGTCCTTGACTTGCAGCGCTCTTTGCTTGCAGTTGCGGGAGTCCTGGCTTGATTTCAAGCAGCTCGGTGTACGCCCACCAAGAACACAGGGGAGGGTGGTCCTGATGCTCGTGGTATTGACGTCAGCTATTTCCTGGCAATCTGCAACAACGCAAAGCGCTGCATCAGAAGGTCGTTCTTTGACGCTGCCGCTGCTGCCAACGTGGTTCAGCGGGGTCCATCGGGCTTGTTTTATAGTGCGTTCTTGACTTGCAGCGGTGTTTGCTTGTAGTGGCGGGATTCCTGGCTTGATTTCAAGCAGCTCTGAGTACGCCCACCAAGAACACAGGGGAGGGTCGTTCTGATGCTCGTGGTGTTGACGTCAGCTATTTCCTGGCAATCTGCAACAACGCAAAGCGCTGCATCAGACGGTCGTTCTTTGACGCTGCCGCTGCTGCCAACGTGTTTAAGCGGGGTCCATCGGGCTTGTTTTATAGTGCGTCCTTGACTTGCAGCGCTGTTTGCTTGTAGTGTCGGGATTCCTGGCTTGATTTCAAGCAGCTCGGTGTACGCAGACCAAGAACACAGGGGAGGGTGGTCCTGATGTTCGTGGTGTTGACGTCAGCTATTTCCTGGCAATCTGCAACAACGCAAAGCGCTGCATCAGACGGTCGTTCTTTGACGCTGCCGCTGCTGCCAACGTGGTGTAGCGGGGTCCATCGGGCTTGTTTTATAGTGCGTCTTTGACTTGCAGCTCTGTTTGCTTGTAGTGGCGGGATTCCTGGCTTGATTTCAAGCAGCTCGGTGTACGCCCACGAAGAACACAGGGGAGGGTCGTCCTGATGCTCGTGGTGTTGACGTCAGCTATTTCTTGGCAATCTGCAACAACGCAAAGCGCTGCATCAGACGGTCGTTTTTTGAAGCTGCCGCTGCTGCCAACGTGGCGCAGCAGGGTCCATCGGGCTTGTTTTATAGTGCGTCTTTGACTTGCAGCGCTGTTTGCTTGTAGTGGCGGGATTCCTGGCTTGATTTCAAGCAGCTCGGTGTACGCCCACCAAGAACACAGGGGAGGGTGGTCCTGATGCTCGTGGTATTGACGTCAGCTTTTTCCTGGCAATCTGCAACAACGTAAAGCGCTGCATCAGACGGTCGTTCTTTGACGCTGCCCCTGCTGCCAACGTGGTGTAGCGGGGCCCATCGGGCTTGTTTTATAGTGCGTCCTTGACTTGCAGCACTGTTTGCTTGTAGTTGCGGGATTCCTGGCTTGATTTCAAGCAGGTCGGTGTACGCCCACCAAGAACACAGGGGAGGGTGGTCCTGATATTCGTGGTGTTGACGTCAGCTATTTCCTGGCAATCTGCAACAACGCAAAGCGCTGCATCAGACGGTCGTTCTTTGGCGCTGCCGCTGCTGCCAACGTGGTGTAGCGGGGTCCATCGGGCTTGTTTTATAGTGCGTCCTTGACTGGCAGCGCTGTTTGCTTGTAGTGGCGGGATTCCTGGCTTGATTTCTAGCAGCTCAGTGCACGCCCACCAAGAATACTGGGAAGGGTCGTTCTGATGCTCGTGGTGTTGACGTCAGCTATTTCCTGGCAATCTGCAACAACGCAAAGCGCTGCATCACACGGTCGTTCTTTGACGCTGCCGCTGCTGCCAACGTGGTGAAGCGGGGTCCATCGGGCTTGTTTTATAGTGCGTCCTTGACTTGCAGCGCTGTTTGCTTGTAGTGTCGGGATTCCTGGCTTGATTTCAAGCAGCTCGGTGTACGCAGACCAAGAACACAGGGGAGCGTGGTCCTGATGTTCGTGGTGTTGACGTCAGCTATTTCCTGGCAATCTGCAACAACGCAAAGCGCTGCATCAGACGGTCGTTCTTTTACGCTGCCGCTGCTGCCAACGTGGTGTAGCGGGGTCCATCGGGCTTGTTTTATAGTGCGTCTTTGACTTGCAGCTCTGTTTGCTTGTAGTGGCGGGATTACTGGCTTGATTTCAAGCAGCTCGGTGTACGCCCACCAAGAACACAGGGGAGGGTGGTCCTGATGCTCGTGGTATTGACGTCAGCTATTTCCTGGCAATCTGCAACAACGCAAAGCGCTGCATCAGACGGTCGTTCTTTGACGCTGCCGCTGCTGCCAACGTGGAGTAGCGGGATCCATCGGGCTTGTTTAATAGTGCGTCCTTGACTTGCAGCGCTGTTTGCTTGTAGTTGCGGGATTCCTGGCTTGATTTCAAGCATCTCGGTGTACACCCATCAAGAACACAGGGGAGGGTGATCCTGATGCTGGTGGTGTTGACGTTAGCTATTTCTTGTCAATCTGAAACAACGCAAAGCGCTGCATAAGACGGTCGTTCTTTGACGCTGCCGCTGATGCCAACATGCTGTACCGGGGTCCATCGGGCTTGTTTTATAGTGCGTCCTTGACTTGCAGCACTGTTTGCTTGTAGTGGCGGGATTCCTGGCTTGATTTCAAGCAGCTCTGAGTACGCCCACCAAGAACACAGGGGAGGGTCGTTCTGATGCTCGTGGTGTTGACGTCAGCTATTTCCTGGCAATCTGCAACAACGCAAATCGCTGCATCAGACGGTCGTTCTTTGACGCTGCCGCTGCTGCCAACGTGGTGAAGCGGGGTCCATCGGGCTTGTTTTATAGTGCGTCCTTGACTTGCAGCGATGTTTGCTTGTAGTGTCGGGATTCCTGGCTTGATTTCAAGCAGCTCGGTGTACGCAGACCAAGAACACAGGGGAGGGTGGTCCTGATGTTCGTGGTGTTGAAGTCAGCTATTTCCTGGCAATCTGCAACAACGCAAAGCGCTGCATCAGACGGTCGTTCTTTGACGCTGCCGCTGCTACCAACGTGGTGTAGCGGGGTCCATCGGGCTTGTTTTATAGTGCGTCTTTGACTTGCAGCTCTGTTTGCTTGTAGTGGCGGGATTCCTGGCTTGATTTCAAGCAGCTCGGTGTACGCCCACCAAGAACACAGGGGAGGGTGGTCCTGATGCTGGTGGTGTTGACGTTAGCTATTTCTTGGCAATCTGCAACAACGCAAAGCGCTGCATAAGACGGTCGTTCTTTGACGCTGCCGCTGCTGCCAACGTGCTGTACCGGGGTCCATCGGGCTTGTTTTATAGTGCGTCCTTGACTTGCAGCACTGTTTGCTTGTAGTGGCGGGTTTCCTGGCTTGATTTCAAGCAGCTCTGAGTACGCCCACCAAGAACACAGGGGAGGGTCGTTCTGATGCTCGTGGTGTTGACGTCAGCTATTTCCTGGCAATCTGCAACAACGCAAATCGCTGCATCAGACGGTCGTTCTTTGACGCTGCCGCTGCTGCCAACGTGGTGAAGCGGGGTCCATCGGGCTTGTTTTATAGTGCGTCCTTGACTTGCAGCGATGTTTGCTTGTAGTGTCGGGATTCCTGGCTTGATTTCAAGCAGCTCGGTGTACGCAGACCAAGAACACAGGGGAGGGTGGTCCTGATGTTCGTGGTGTTGAAGTCAGCTATTTCCTGGCAATCTGCAACAACGCAAAGCGCTGCATCAGACGGTCGTTCTTTGACGCTGCCGCTGCTACCAACGTGGTGTAGCGGGGTCCATCGGGCTTGTTTTATAGTGCGTCTTTGACTTGCAGCTCTGTTTGCTTGTAGTGGCGGGATTCCTGGCTTGATTTCAAGCAGCTCGGTGTACGCCCACCAAGAACACAGGGGAGGGTGGTCCTGATGCTGGTGGTGTTGACGTTAGCTATTTCTTGGCAATCTGCAACAACGCAAAGCGCTGCATAAGACGGTCGTTCTTTGACGCTGCCGCTGCTGCCAACGTGCTGTACCGGGGTCCATCGGGCTTGTTTTATAGTGCGTCCTTGACTTGCAGCACTGTTCGCTTGTAGTGGCGGGATTCCTGGCTTGATTTCAAGCAGCTCGGTGTACGCCCACCAAGAACACAGGGGAGGGGGGTCCTGATGCTCGTTGTGTTGACGTCAGCTATTTCCTGGCAATCTGCAACAACGCAAAGCGCTGCATCAGACGGTCGTTCTTTGACGCTGCCGCTGCTGCCAACGTGGTGCAGCGGGGTCCATCAGGCTTGTTTTATAGTGCGTTCTTGACTTGCAGCGCTGTTTGCTTGTAGTGGCGGGATTCCTGGCTTGATTTCAAGTAGCTGGGAGTACGCCCACCAAGAACACAGGGGAGGGGGGTCCTGATGCTCGTGGTGTTGACGTCAGCTATTTCCTGGCAATCTGCAACAACGCAAAGCGCTGCATCAGACGGTCGTTCTTTGACGCTGCCGCTGCTGCCAACGTGGTGCAGCGGGGTCCATCAGGCTTGTTTTATAGTGCGTTCTTGACTTGCAGCGCTGTTTGCTTGTAGTGGCGGGATTCCTGGCTTGATTTCAAGCAGCTCGGAGTACGCCCACGAAGAACACAGCGGAGGGTCGTTCTGATGTTCGTGGTGTTGACGTAAGCTATTTCCTCGCAATCTGCAACAACGCAAAGCGCTGCATCAGGTGGTCGTTCTTTGACGCTGCCCCTGCTGCCAACGTGGTGTAGCGGGGCCCATCGGGCTTGTTTTATAGTGCGTCCTTGACTTGCAGCGCTGTTTGCTTGTAGTTGCGGGATTCCTGGCTTGATTTCAAGAAGGTCGGTGTACGCCCACCAAGAACACAGGGGAGGGTGGTCCTGATACTCGTGGTGTTGACGTCAGCTATTTCCTGGCAACCTGCAACAACGCAAAGCGCAGCATCAGACGGTCGTTCTTTGACGCTGCCGCTGCTGCCAACGTGGTGTAGCGGGGTCCATCGGGCTTGTTTTATAGTGCGTCCTTGACTGGCAGCGCTGTTTGCTTGTAGTGGCGGGATTCCTGGCTTGATTTCTAGCAGCTCAGTGCACGCCCACCAAGAATACTGGGGAGGACGGTCCTGATGCTCGTAATGTTGACGTCAGCTATTTCCTGGCAATCTGCAACAACACAAAGCGCTGCATCAGACGGTCGTTCTTTGACGCTGCCGCTGCTGCCAACGTGGTGAAGCGGGGTCCATCGGGCTTGTTTTATAGTGCGTCCTTGACTTGCAGCGCTGTTCGCTTGTAGTGGCGGGATTCCTGGCTTGATTTCAAGCAGGTCGGTGTACGCCCACCAAGAACACAGGGGAGGGGGGTCCTGATGCTCGTGGTATTGACGTCAGCTATTTCCTGGCAATCTGCAACAACGCAAACCGCTGCATCAGAAGGTCGTTCTTTGACGCTGCCGCTGCTGCCAACGTGGTTCAGCGGGGTCCATCGGGCTTGTTTTATAGTGCGTTCTTGACTTGCAGCGCTGTTTGCTTGTAGTGGCAGGATTCCTGGCTTGATTTCAAGCAGCTCTGAGTACGCCCACCAAGAACACAGGGGAGGGTCGTTCTGATGCTCGTGGTGTTGACGTCAGCTATTTCCTGGCAATCTGCCACAACGCAAAGCGCTGCATCAGACGGTCGTTCTTTGACGCTGCCGCTGCTGCCAACGTGATGTAGCGGGGTCCATCGGGCTTGTTTTATAGTGCGTCTTTGACTTGCAGCTCTGTTTGCTTGTAGTGGTGGGATTCCTGGTTTGATTTCAAGCAGCTCGGTGTACGCCCACCAAGAACACAGGGGAGGGTGGTCCTGATGCTCGTGGTATTGACGTCAGCTATTTCCTGGCAATCTGCAACAACGCAAAGCGCTGCATCAGACGGTCGTTGTTTGACGCTGCCGCTGCTGCCAACGTGGTGAAGCGGGGTCCATCGGGCTTGTTTTATAGTGCGTCCTTGACTTGCAGCGATGTTTGCTTGTAGTGTCGGGATTCCTGGCTTGATTTCAAGCAGCTCGGTGTACGCAGACCAAGAACACAGGGGAGGGTGGTCCTGATGCTCGTGGTATTGACGTCAGCTATTTCCTCGCAATCTGCAACAACGCAAAGCGCTGTATCAGACGGTCGTCCTTTGACGCTGCCGCTGCTGCCAACGTGGAGTAGCGGGATCCATCGGGCTTGTTTTATAGTGCCTCCTTGACTTGCAGCGCTGTTTGCTTGTAGTTGCGGGATTCCTGGCTTGATTTCAGGCATCTCGGTGTACGCCCATCAAGAACACAGGGGAGGGTGGTCCTGATGTTCGTGGTGTTGACGTCAGCTATTTCCTGGCAATCTGCAACAACGCAAAGCGCTGCATAAGACGGTCGTTCTTTGACGCTGCCGCTGCTGCCAACGTGCTGTACCGGGGTCCATCGGGCTTGTTTTATAGTGCGTCCTTGACTTGCAGCACTGTTCGCTTGTAGTGGCGGGATTCCTGGCTTGATTTCAAGCAGCTCGGTGTACGCCCACCAAGAACACAGGGGAGGGGGGTCCTGATGCTCGTTGTGTTGACGTCAGCTATTTCCTGGCAATCTGCAACAACGCAAAGCGCTGCATCAGACGGTCGTTCTTTGACGCTGCCGCTGCTGCCAACGTGGTGCAGCGGGGTCCATCAGGCTTGTTTTATAGTGCGTCCTTGACTTGCAGCGCTGTTCGCTTGTAGTGGCGGGATTCCTGGCTTGATTTCAAGCAGGTCGGTGTACGCCCACCAAGAACACAGGGGAGGGGGGTCCTGATGCTCGTGGTATTGACGTCAGCTATTTCCTGGCAATCTGCAACAACGCAAACCGCTGCATCAGAAGGTCGTTCTTTGACGCTGCCGCTGCTGCCAACGTGGTTCAGCGGGGTCCATCGGGCTTGTTTTATAGTGCGTTCTTGACTTGCAGCGCTGTTTGCTTGTAGTGGCAGGATTCCTGGCTTGATTTCAAGCAGCTCTGAGTACGCCCACCAAGAACACAGGGGAGGGTCGTTCTGATGCTCGTGGTGTTGACGTCAGCTATTTCCTGGCAATCTGCAACAACGCAAAGCGCTGCATCAGACGGTCGTTCTTTGACGCTGCCGCTGCTGCCAACGTGGTGTAGCGGGGTCCATCGGGCTTGTTTTATAGTGCGTCTTTGACTTGCAGCTCTGTTTGCTTGTAGTGGCGGGATTCCTGGTTTGATTTCAAGCAGCTCGGTGTACGCCCACCAAGAACACAGGGGAGGGTGGTCCTGATGCTCGTGGTATTGACGTCAGCTATTTCCTGGCAATCTGCAACAACGCAAAGCGCTGCATCAGACGGACGTTCTTTGACGCTGCCGCTGCTGCCAACGTGGAGTAGCGGGATCCATCGGGCTTGTTTTATAGTGCGTCCTTGACTTGCGGCGCTGTTTGCTTGTAGTTGCGGGATTCCTGGCTTGATTTCAAGCATCTCGGTGTACGCCCATCAAGAACACAGGGGAGGGTGGTCCTGATGCTGGTGGTGTTGACGTTAGCTATTTCTTGGCAATCTGCAACAACGCAAAGCGCTGCATAAGACGGTCGTTCTTTGACGCTGCCGCTGCTGCCAACGTGCTGTACCGGGGTCCATCGGGCTTGTTTTATAGTGCGTCCTTGACTTGCAGCACTGTTCGCTTGTAGTGGCGGGATTCCTGGCTTGATTTCAAGCAGCTCTGAGTACGCCCACCAAGAACACAGGGGAGGGTCGTTCTGATGCTCGTGGTGTTGACGTCAGCTATTTCCTGGCAATCTGCAACAACGCAAAGCGCTGCATCAGACGGTCGTTCTTTGACGCTGCCGCTGCTGCCAACGTGGTGAAGCGGGGTCCATCGGGCTTGTTTTATAGTGCGTCCTTGACTTGCAGCGATGTTTGCTTGTAGTGTCGGGATTCCTGGCTTGATTTCAAGCAGCTCGGTGTACGCAGACCAAGAACACAGGGGAGGGTGGTCCTGATGCTCGTGGTATTGACGTCAGCTATTTCCTGGCAATCTGCAACAACGCAAAGCGCTGCATCAGACGGTCGTTCTTTGACGCTGCCGCTGCTGCCAACGTGGAGTAGCGGGATCCATCGGGCTTGTTTTATAGTGCGTCCTTGACTTGCAGCGCTGTTTGCTTGTAGTTGCGGGATTCCTGGCTTGATTTCAAGCATCTCGGTGTACGCCCATCAAGAACACAGGGGAGGGTGGTCCTGATGCTGGTGGTGTTGACGTTAGCTATTTCTTGGCAATCTGCAACAACGCAAAGCGCTGCATAAGACGGTCGTTCTTTGACGCTGCCGCTGCTGCCAACGTGCTGTACCGGGGTCCATCGGGCTTGTTTTATAGTGCGTCCTTGACTTGCAGCACTGTTCGCTTGTAGTGGCGGGATTCCTGGCTTGATTTCAAGCAGCTCGGTGTACGCCCACCAAGAACACAGGGGAGGGGGGTCCTGATGCTCGTTGTGTTGACGTCAGCTATTTCCTGGCAATCTGCAACAACGCAAAGCGCTGCATCAGACGGTCGTTCTTTGACGCTGCCGCTGCCGCCAACGTGGTGCAGCGGGGTCCATCAAGCTTGTTTTATAGTGCGTTCTTGACTTGCAGCGCTGTTTGCTTGTAGTGGCGGGATTCCTGGCTTGATTTCAAGCAGCTCGGAGTACGCCCACCAAGAACACAGCGGAGGGTCGTTCTGATGTTCGTGGTGTTGACGTAAGCTATTTCCTGGCAATCTGCAACAACGCAAAGCGCTGCATCAGTTGGTCGTTCTTTGACGCTGCCCCTGCTGCCAACGTGGTGTAGCGGGGCCCATCGGGCTTGTTTTATAGTGCGTCCTTGACTTGCAGTGCTGTTTGCTTGTAGTTGCGGGATTCCTGGCTTGATTTCAAGCAGGTCGGTGTACGCCCACCAAGAACACAGGGGAGGGTGGTCCTGATACTCGTGGTGTTGACGTCAGCTATTTCCTGGCAACCTGCAACAACGCAAAGCGCTGCATCAGACGGTCGTTCTTTGACGCTGCCGCTGCTGCCAACGTGGTGTAGCGGGGTCCATCGGGCTTGTTTTATAGTGCGTCCTTGACTGGCAGCGCTGTTTGCTTGTAGTGGCGGGATTCCTGGCTTGATTTCTAGCAGCTCAGTGCACGCCCACCAAGAATACTGGGGAGGACGGTCCTGATGCTCGTAATGTTGACGTCAGCTATTTCCTGGCAATCTGCAACAACACAAAGCGCTGCATCAGACGGTCGTTCTTTGACGCTGCCGCTGCTGCCAACGTGGTGAAGCGGGGTCCATCGGGCTTGTTTTATAGTGCGTCCTTGACTTGCAGCGCTGTTCGCTTGTAGTGGCGGGATTCCTGGCTTGATTTCAAGCAGCTCGGTGTACGCCCACCAAGAACACGGGGGAGGGGGGTCCTGATGCTCGTGGTATTGACGTCAGCTATTTCCTGGCAATCTGCAACAACGCAAAGCGCTGCATCAGAAGGTCGTTCTTTGACGCTGCTGCTGCTGCCAACGTGGTTCAGCGGGGTCCATCGGGCTTGTTTTATAGTGCGTTCTTGACTTGCAGCGCTGTTTGCTTGTAGTGGCAGGATTCCTGGCTTGATTTCAAGCAGCTCTGAGTACGCCCACCAAGAACACAGGGGAGGGTCGTTCTGATGCTCGTGGTGTTGACGTCAGCTATTTCCTGGCAATCTGCAACAACGCAAAGCGCTGCATCAGACGGTCGTTCTTTGACGCTGCCGCTGCTGCCAACGTGGTGTAGCGGGGTCCATCGGGCTTGTTTTATAGTGCGTCTTTGACTTGCAGCTCTGTTTGCTTGTAGTGGTGGGATTCCTGGTTTGATTTCAAGCAGCTCGGTGTACGCCCACCAAGAACAAGGGGAGGGTGGTCCTGATGCTCGTGGTATTGACGTCAGCTATTTCCTGGCAATCTGCAACAACGCAAAGCGCTGCATCAGACGGTCGTTCTTTGACGCTGCCGCTGCTGCCAACGTGGAGTAGCGGGATCCATCGGGCTTGTTTTTTAGTGCGTCCTTGACTTGCAGCGCTGTTTGCTTGTATTTGCGGGATTCCTGGCTTGATTTCAAGCATCTCGGTGTACGCCCATCAAGAACACAGGGGAGGGTGGTCCTGATGCTGGTGGTGTTGACGTTAGCTATTTCTTGGCAATCTGCAACAACGCAAAGCGCTGCATAAGACGGTCGTTCTTTGACGCTGCCGCTGCTGCCAACGTGCTGTACCGGGTCCATCGGGCTTGTTTTATAGTGCGTCCTTGACTTGCAGCACTGTTTGCTTGTAGTGGCGGGATTCCTGGCTTGATTTCAAGCAGCTCTGAGTACGCCCACCAAGAACACAGGGGAGGGTCGTTCTGATGCTCGTGGTGTTGACGTCAGCTATTTCCTGGCAATCTGCAACAACGCAAAGCGCTGCATCAGACGGTCGTTCTTTGACGCTGCCGGTGCTGCCAACGTGGAGTAGCGGGATTCATCGGGCTTGTTTTATAGTGCGTCCTTGACTTGCAGCGCTGTTTGCTTGTAGTGTCGGGATCCCTGGCTTGATTTCAAGCAGCTCGGTGTACGCAGACCAAGAACACAGGGGAGGGTGGTCCTGATGTTCGTGGTGTTGACGTCAGCTATTTCCTGGCAATCTGCAACAACGCAAAGCGCTGCATCGGACGGTCGTTCTTTGACGCTGCCGCTGCTGCCAACGTGGTGTAGCGGGGTCCATCGGGCTTGTTTTATAGTGCGTCTTTGACTTGCAGCTCTGTTTGCTTGTAGTGGCGGGATTCCTGGCTTGATTTCAAGCAGCTCGGTGTACGCCCACCAAGAACACAGGGGAGGGTGGTCCTGATGCTCGTGGTATTGACGTCAGCTATTTCCTGGCAATCTGCAACAACGCAAAGCGCTGCATCAGACGGTCGTTCTTTGACGCTGCCGCTGCTGCCAACGTGGAGTAGCGGGATCCATCGGGCTTGTTTTATAGTGCGTCCTTGACTTGCAGCGCTGTTTGCTTGTAGTTGCGGGATTCCTGGCTTGATTTCAGGCATCTCGGTGTACGCCCATCAAGAACACAGGGGAGGGTGGTCCTGATGCTGGTGGTGTTGACGTTAGCTATTTCTTGGCAATCTGCAACAACGCAAAGCGCTGCATAAGACGGTCGTTCTTTGACGCTGCAGCTGCTGCCAACGTGCTGTACCGGGGTCCATCGGGCTTGTTTTATAGTGCGTCCTTGACTTGCAGCACTGTTCGCTTGTAGTGGCGGGATTCCTGGCTTGATTTCAAGCAGCTCGGTGTACGCCCACCAAGAACACAGGGGAGGGGGGTCCTGATGCTCGTTGTGTTGACGTCAGCTATTTCCTGGCAATCTGCAACAACGCAAAGCGCTGCATCAGACGGTCGTTCTTTGACGCTGCCAACGTGGTGCAGCGGGGTCCATCAGGCTTGTTTTATAGTGCGTTCTTGACTTGCAGCGCTGTTTGCTTGTAGTGGCGGGATTCCTGGCTTGATTTCAAGCAGCTCGGAGTACGCCCACCAAGAACACAGCGGAGGGTCGTTCTGATGTTCGTGGTGTTGACGTCAGCTATTTCCTGGCAATCTGCAACAACGCAAAGCGCTGCATCAGTTGGTCGTTCTTTGACGCTGCCCCTGCTGCCAACGTGGTGCAGCGGGGTCCATCAGGCTTGTTTTATAGTGCGTTCTTGACTTGCAGCGCTGTTTACTTGTAGTGGCGGGATTCCTGGCTTGATTTCAAGCAGCTCGGAGTACGCCCACCAAGAACACAGCGGAGGGTCGTTCTGATGTTCGTGGTGTTGACGTCAGCTATTTCCTGGCAATCTGCAACAACGCAAAGCGCTGCATCAGTTGGTCGTTCTTTGACGCTGCCCCTGCTGCCAACGTGGTGTAGCGGGGCCCATCGGGCTGGTTTTATAGTGCGTCCTTGACTTGCAGCGCTGTTTGCTTGTAGTTGCGGCATTCCTGGCTTGATTTCAAGCAGGTCGGTGTACGCCCACCAAGAACACAGGGGAGGGTGGTCCTGATACTCGTGGTGTTGACGTCAGCTATTTCCTATCAACCTGCAACAACGCAAAGCGCTGCATCAGACGGTCGTTCTTTGACGCTGCCGCTGCTGCCAACGTGGTGTAGCGGGGTCCATCGGGCTTGTTTTATAGTGCGTCCTTGACTGGCAGCGCTGTTTGCTTGTAGTGGCGGGATTCCTGGCTTGATTTCTAGCAGCTCAGTGCACGCCCACCAAGAATACTGGGGAGGACGGTCCTGATGCTCGTAATGTTGACGTCAGCTATTTCCTGGCAATCTGCAACAACACAAAGCGCTGCATCAGACGGTCGTTCTTTGACGCTGCCGCTGCTGCCAACGTGGTGAAGCGGGGTCCATCGGGCTTGTTTTATAGTGCGTCCTTGACTTGCAGCGCTGTTCGCTTGTAGTGGCGGGATTCCTGGCTTGATTTCAAGCAGCTCGGTGTACGCCCACCAAGAACACAGGGGAGGGGGGTCCTGATGCTCGTGGTATTGACGTCAGCTATTTCCTGGCAATCTGCAACAACGCAAAGCGCTGCATCAGAAGGTCGTTCTTTGACGCTGCCGCTGCTGCCAACGTGGTTCAGCGGGGTCCATCGGGCTTGTTTTATAGTGCGTCCTTGACTTGCAGCGCTGTTTGCTTGTAGTTTCGGTATTCCTGGCTTGATTTCAAGCATCTCGGTGTACGCCCATCAATAACACAGGGGAGGGTGGTCCTGATGCTGGTGGTGTTGACGTTAGCTATTTCTTGGCAATCTGCAACAACGCAAAGCGCTGCATAAGACGGTCGTTCTTTGACGCTGCCGCTGCTGCCAACGTGCTGTACCGGGGTCCATCGGGCTTGTTTTATAGTGCGTCCTTGACTTGCAGCGCTCTTTGCTTGTAGTGGCGGGATTCCTGGCTTGATTTCAAGCAGCTCGGTGCACGCCCACAAAGAACACTGGGGAGGGTGGTCCTGAAGCTCGTAATGTTGACGTCAGCTATTTCCTGGCAATCTGCAACAACGCAAAGCGCTGCATCAGAAGGTCGTTCTTTGACGCTGCCGCTGCTGCCAACGTGGTGCAGCGGGGTCCATCGGGCTTGTTTTATAGTGCGTTCTTGACTTGCAGCGCTGTTTGCTTGTAGTGGCGGGATTCCTGGCTTGATTTCGAGCAGCTCGGAGTACGCCCACGAAGAACACAGAGAGGGTCGTCCTGATGCTCGTGGTGTTGACGTCAGCTATTTCCTGGCAATCTGCAACAACGCAAAGCGCTGCACCAGACGGTCGTTTTTTGACGCTGCCGCTGCTGCCAACGTGGCGCAGCAGGGTCCATCGGGCTTGTTTTATAGTGCGTCCTTGACTTGCAGCGCTGTTTGCTTGTAGTGTCGGGATTCCTGGCTTGATTTCAAGCAGCTCGGTGTACGCAGACCAAGAACACAGGGGAGGGTGGTCCTGATGTTCGTGGTGTTGACGTCAGCTATTTCCTGGCAATCTGCAACAACGCAAAGCGCTGCATCAGACGGTCGTTCTTTGACGCTGCCGCTGCTGCCAACGTGGTGCAGCGGGGTCCATCGGGCTTGTTTTATAGTGCGTCCTTGACTTGCAGCGCTGTTTGCTTGTAGTGGCGGGATTCCTGGCTTGATTTCAAGCAGCTCGGTGTACGCAGACCAAGAACACCGGGGAGGGTGGTCCTGAAGCTCGTAATGTTGACGTCAGCTATTTCCTGGCAATCTGCAACAACGCAAAGCGCTGCATCAGAAGGTCGTTCTTTGACGCTGCCGCTGCTGCCAACGTGGTGCAGCGGGGTCCATCGGGCTTGTTTTATAGTGCGTCCTTGACTTGCAGCGCTGTTTGCTTGTAGTGGCGGGATTCCTGGCTTGATTTCAAGCAGCTCGGTGCACGCCCACAAAGAACACTGGGGAGGGTGGTCCTGAAGCTCGTAATGTTGACGTCAGCTACTTCCTGGCAATCTGCAACAACGCAAAGCGCTGCATCAGAAGGTCGTTCTTTGACGCTGCCGCTGCTGCCAACGTGGTGTAGCGGGGTCCATCGGGCTTGTTTTATAGTGCGTCTTTGACTTGCAGCTCTGTTTGCTTGTAGCGGCGGGATTCCTGGCTTGATTTCAAGCAGCTCGGTGTACGCCCACCGAGAACACAGGGGAGGGTGGTCCTGATGCTCGTGGTATTGACGTCAGCTATTTCCTGGCAATCTGCAACAACGCAAAGCGCTGCATCAGACGGTTGTTCTTTGACGCTGCCGCTGCTGCCAACGTGGAGTAGCGGGATCCATCGGGCTTGTTTTAAAGTGCGTCCTTGACTTGCAGCGCTGTTTGCTTGTAGTTGCGGGATTCCTGGCTTGATTTCAAGCATCTCGGTGTACGCCCATCAAGAACACAGGGGAGGGTGGTCCTGATGCTGGTGGTGTTGACGTTAGCTATTTCTTGGCAATCTGCAACAACGCAAAGCGCTCCATAAGACGGTTGTTCTTTGACGCTGCCGCTGCTGCCAACGTGCTGTACCGGGGTCCATCGGGCTTGTTTTATAGTGCGTCCTTGACTGGCAGCGCTGTTTGCTTGTAGTGGCGGGATTCCTGGCTTGATTTCTAGCCGCTCAGTGCACGCCCACCAAGAATACTGGGGAGGACGGTCCTGATGCTCGTAATGTTGACGTCAGCTATTTCCTGGCAATCTGCAACAACGCAAAGCGCTGCATAAGACGGTCGTTCTTTGACGCTGCCGCTGCTGCCAACGTGCTGTACCGGGGTCCATCGGGCTTGTTTTATAGTGCGTCCTTGACTTGCAGCACTGTTCGCTTGTAGTGGCGGGATTCCTGGCTTGATTTCAAGCAGCTCGGTGTACGCCCACCAAGAACACAGGGGAGGGGGGTCCTGATGCTCGTTGTGTTGACGTCAGCTATTTCCTGGCAATCTGCAACAACGCAAAGCGCTGCATCAGACGGTCGTTCTTTGACGCTGCCGCTGCTGCCAACGTGGTGCAGCGGGGTCCATCAAGCTTGTTTTATAGTGCGTTCTTGACTTGCAGCGCTGTTTGCTTGTAGTGGCGGGATTCCTGGCTTGATTTCAAGCAGCTCGGAGTACGCCCACCAAGAACACAGCGGAGGGTCGTTCTGATGTTCGTGGTGTTGACGTAAGCTATTTCCTGGCAATCTGCAACAACGCAAAGCGCTGCATCAGTTGGTCGTTCTTTGACGCTGCCCCTGCTGCCAACGTGGTGTAGCGGGGCCCATCGGGCTTGTTTTATAGTGCGTCCTTGACTTGCAGTGCTGTTTGCTTGTAGTTGCGGGATTCCTGGCTTGATTTCAAGCAGGTCGGTGTACGCCCACCAAGAACACAGGGGAGGGTGGTCCTGATACTCGTGGTGTTGACGTCAGCTATTTCCTGGCAACCTGCAACAACGCAAAGCGCTGCATCAGACGGTCGTTCTTTGACGCTGCCGCTGCTGCCAACGTGGTGTAGCGGGGTCCATCGGGCTTGTTTTATAGTGCGTCCTTGACTGGCAGCGCTGTTTGCTTGTAGTGGCGGGATTCCTGGCTTGATTTCTAGCAGCTCAGTGCACGCCCACCAAGAATACTGGGGAGGACGGTCCTGATGCTCGTAATGTTGACGTCAGCTATTTCCTGGCAATCTGCAACAACACAAAGCGCTGCATCAGACGGTCGTTCTTTGACGCTGCCGCTGCTGCCAACGTGGTGAAGCGGGGTCCATCGGGCTTGTTTTATAGTGCGTCCTTGACTTGCAGCGCTGTTCGCTTGTAGTGGCGGGATTCCTGGCTTGATTTCAAGCAGCTCGGTGTACGCCCACCAAGAACACGGGGGAGGGGGGTCCTGATGCTCGTGGTATTGACGTCAGCTATTTCCTGGCAATCTGCAACAACGCAAAGCGCTGCATCAGAAGGTCGTTCTTTGACGCTGCTGCTGCTGCCAACGTGGTTCAGCGGGGTCCATCGGGCTTGTTTTATAGTGCGTTCTTGACTTGCAGCGCTGTTTGCTTGTAGTGGCAGGATTCCTGGCTTGATTTCAAGCAGCTCTGAGTACGCCCACCAAGAACACAGGGGAGGGTCGTTCTGATGCTCGTGGTGTTGACGTCAGCTATTTCCTGGCAATCTGCAACAACGCAAAGCGCTGCATCAGACGGTCGTTCTTTGACGCTGCCGCTGCTGCCAACGTGGTGTAGCGGGGTCCATCGGGCTTGTTTTATAGTGCGTCTTTGACTTGCAGCTCTGTTTGCTTGTAGTGGTGGGATTCCTGGTTTGATTTCAAGCAGCTCGGTGTACGCCCACCAAGAACACAGGGGAGGGTGGTCCTGATGCTCGTGGTATTGACGTCAGCTATTTCCTGGCAATCTGCAACAACGCAAAGCGCTGCATCAGACGGTCGTTCTTTGACGCTGCCGCTGCTGCCAACGTGGAGTAGCGGGATCCATCGGGCTTGTTTTTTAGTGCGTCCTTGACTTGCAGCGCTGTTTGCTTGTATTTGCGGGATTCCTGGCTTGATTTCAAGCATCTCGGTGTACGCCCATCAAGAACACAGGGGAGGGTGGTCCTGATGCTGGTGGTGTTGACGTTAGCTATTTCTTGGCAATCTGCAACAACGCAAAGCGCTGCATAAGACGGTCGTTCTTTGACGCTGCCGCTGCTGCCAACGTGCTGTACCGGGTCCATCGGGCTTGTTTTATAGTGCGTCCTTGACTTGCAGCACTCTTTGCTTGTAGTGGCGGGATTCCTGGCTTGATTTCAAGCAGCTCTGAGTACGCCCACCAAGAACACAGGGGAGGGTCGTTCTGATGCTCGTGGTGTTGACGTTAGCTATTTCCTGGCAATCTGCAACAACGCAAAGCGCTGCATCAGACGGTCGTTCTTTGACGCTGCCGGTGCTGCCAACGTGGAGTAGCGGGATTCATCGGGCTTGTTTTATAGTGCGTCCTTGACTTGCAGCGCTGTTTGCTTGTAGTGTCGGGATCCCTGGCTTGATTTCAAGCAGCTCGGTGTACGCAGACCAAGAACACAGGGGAGGGTGGTCCTGATGTTCGTGGTGTTGACGTCAGCTATTTCCTGGCAATCTGCAACAACGCAAAGCGCTGCATCGGACGGTCGTTCTTTGACGCTGCCGCTGCTGCCAACGTGGTGTAGCGGGGTCCATCGGGCTTGTTTTATAGTGCGTCTTTGACTTGCAGCTCTGTTTGCTTGTAGTGGCGGGATTCCTGGCTTGATTTCAAGCAGCTCGGTGTACGCCCACCAAGAACACAGGGGAGGGTGGTCCTGATGCTCGTGGTATTGACGTCAGCTATTTCCTGGCAATCTGCAACAACGCAAAGCGCTGCATCAGACGGTCGTTCTTTGACGCTGCCGCTGCTGCCAACGTGGAGTAGCGAGATCCATCGGGCTTGTTTTATAGTGCGTCCTTGACTTGCAGCGCTGTTTGCTTGTAGTTGCGGGATTCCTGGCTTGATTTCAGGCATCTCGGTGTACGCCCATCAAGAACACAGGGGAGGGTGGTCCTGATGCTGGTGGTGTTGACGTTAGCTATTTCTTGGCAATCTGCAACAACGCAAAGCGCTGCATAAGACGGTCGTTCTTTGACGCTGCCGCTGCTGCCAACGTTCTGTACCGGGGTCCATCGGGCTTGTTTTATAGTGCGTCCTTGACTTGCAGCACTGTTCGCTTGTAGTGGCGGGATTCCTGGCTTGATTTCAAGCAGCTCGGTGTACGCCCACCAAGAACACAGGGGAGGGGGGTCCTGATGCTCGTTGTGTTGACGTCAGCTATTTCCTGGCAATCTGCAACAACGCAAAGCGCTGCATCAGACGGTCGTTCTTTGACGCTGCCAACGTGGTGCAGCGGGGTCCATCAGGCTTGTTTTATAGTGCGTTCTTGACTTGCAGCGCTGTTTGCTTGTAGTGGCGGGATTCCTGGCTTGATTTCAAGCAGCTCGGAGTACGCCCACCAAGAACACAGCGGAGGGTCGTTCTGATGTTCGTGGTGTTGACGTCAGCTATTTCCTGGCAATCTGCAACAACGCAAAGCGCTGCATCAGTTGGTCGTTCTTTGACGCTGCCCCTGCTGCCAACGTGGTGCAGCGGGGTCCATCAGGCTTGTTTTATAGTGCGTTCTTGACTTGCAGCGCTGTTTACTTGTAGTGGCGGGATTCCTGGCTTGATTTCAAGCAGCTCGGAGTACGCCCACCAAGAACACAGCGGAGGGTCGTTCTGATGTTCGTGGTGTTGACGTCAGCTATTTCCTGGCAATCTGCAACAACGCAAAGCGCTGCATCAGTTGGTCGTTCTTTGACGCTGCCGCTGCTGCCAACGTGGTGTAGCGGGGTCCATCGGGCTTGTTTTATAGTGCGTCCTTGACTGGCAGCGCTGTTTGCTTGTAGTGGCGGGATTCCTGGCTTGATTTCTAGCAGCTCAGTGCACGCCCACCAAGAATACTGGGGAGGACGGTCCTGATGCTCGTAATGTTGACGTCAGCTATTTCCTGGCAATCTGCAACAACACAAAGCGCTGCATCAGACGGTCGTTCTTTGACGCTGCCGCTGCTGCCAACGTGGTGAAGCGGGGTCCATCGGGCTTGTTTTATAGTGCGTCCTTGACTTGCAGCGCTGTTCGCTTGTAGTGGCGGGATTCCTGGCTTGATTTCAAGCAGCTCGGTGTACGCCCACCAAGAACACAGGGGAGGGGGGTCCTGATGCTCGTGGTATTGACGTCAGCTATTTCCTGGCAATCTGCAACAACGCAAAGCGCTGCATCAGAAGGTCGTTCTTTGACGCTGCCGCTGCTGCCAACGTGGTTCAGCGGGGTCCACCGGGCTTGTTTTATAGTGCGTCCTTGACTTGCAGCGCTGTTTGCTTGTAGTTTCGGGATTCCTGGCTTGATTTCAAGCATCTCGGTGTACGCCCATCAAGAACACAGGGGAGGGTGGTCCTGATGCTGGTGGTGTTGACGTTAGCTATTTCTTGGCAATCTGCAACAACGCAAAGCGCTGCATAAGACGGTCGTTCTTTGACGCTGCCGCTGCTGCCAACGTGCTGTACCGGGGTCCATCGGGCTTGTTTTATAGTGCGTCCTTGACTTGCAGCGCTCTTTGCTTGTAGTGGCGGGATTCCTGGCTTGATTTCAAGCAGCTCGGTGCACGCCCACAAAGAACACTGGGGAGGGTGGTCCTGAAGCTCGTAATGTTGACGTCAGCTATTTCCTGGCAATCTGCAACAACGCAAAGCGCTGCATCAGAAGGTCGTTCTTTGACGCTGCCGCTGCTGCCAACGTGGTGCAGCGGGGTCCATCGGGCTTGTTTTATAGTGCGTTCTTGACTTGCAGCGCTGTTTGCTTGTAGTGGCGGGATTCCTGGCTTGATTTCGAGCAGCTCGGAGTACGCCCACGAAGAACACAGAGAGGGTCGTCCTGATGCTCGTGGTGTTGACGTCAGCTATTTCCTGGCAATCTGCAACAACGCAAAGCGCTGCACCAGACGGTCGTTTTTTGACGCTGCCGCTGCTGCCAACGTGGCGCAGCAGGGTCCATCGGGCTTGTTTTATAGTGCGTCCTTGACTTGCAGCGCTGTTTGCTTGTAGTGTCGGGATTCCTGGCTTGATTTCAAGCAGCTCGGTGTACGCAGACCAAGAACACAGGGGAGGGTGGTCCTGATGTTCGTGGTGTTGACGTCAGCTATTTCCTGGCAATCTGCAACAACGCAAAGCGCTGCATCAGACGGTCGTTCTTTGACGCTGCCGCTGCTGCCAACGTGGTGCAGCGGGGTCCATCGGGCTTGTTTTATAGTGCGTCCTTGACTTGCAGCGCTGTTTGCTTGTAGTGGCGGGATTCCTGGCTTGATTTCAAGCAGCTCGGTGTACGCAGACCAAGAACACCAGGGAGGGTGGTCCTGAAGCTCGTAATGTTGACGTCAGCTATTTCCTGGCAATCTGCAACAACGCAAAGCGCTGCATCAGAAGGTCGTTCTTTGACGCTGCCGCTGCTGCCAACGTGGTGTAGCGGGGTCCATCGGGCTTGTTTTATAGTGCGTCTTTGACTTGCAGCTCTGTTTGCTTGTAGCGGCGGGATTCCTGGCTTGATTTCAAGCAGCTCGGTGTACGCCCACCAAGAACACAGGGGAGGGTGGTCCTGATGCTCGTGGTATTGACGTC
Source organism: Haemaphysalis longicornis (assembly GCF_048455015.1). Classification (NCBI taxonomy): domain Eukaryota; kingdom Metazoa; phylum Arthropoda; class Arachnida; order Ixodida; family Ixodidae; genus Haemaphysalis; species Haemaphysalis longicornis. Next base: position 88,323,445 of record NW_027526214.1, on the reverse strand, counting down.
AGCTATTTCCTGGCAATCTGCAACAACGCAAAGCGCTGCATCAGACGGTTGTTCTTTGACGCTGCCGCTGCTGCCAACGTGGAGTAGCGGGATCCATCGGGCTTGTTTTAAAGTGCGTCCTTGACTTGCAGCGCTGTTTGCTTGTAGTTGCGGGATTCCTGGCTTGATTTCAAGCATCTCGGTGTACGCCCATCAAGAACACAGGGGAGGGTGGTCCTGATGCTGGTGGTGTTGACGTTAGCTATTTCTTGGCAATCTGCAACAACGCAAAGCGCTCCATAAGACGGTTGTTCTTTGACGCTGCCGCTGCTGCCAACGTGCTGTACCGGGGTCCATCGGGCTTGTTTTATAGTGCGTCCTTGACTGGCAGCGCTGTTTGCTTGTAGTGGCGGGATTCCTGGCTTGATTTCTAGCAGCTCAGTGCACGCCCACCAAGAATACTGGGGAGGACGGTCCTGATGCTCGTAATGTTGACGTCAGCTATTTCCTGGCAATCTGCAACAACGCAAAGCGCTGCATCATAAGGTCGTTCTTTGACGCTGCCGCTGCTGCCAACGTGGTTCAGCGGGGTCCATCGGGCTTGTTTTATAGTGCGTCCTTGACTTGCAGCGCTGTTTGCTTGTAGTTGCGGGATTCCTGGCTTGATTTCAAGCATCTCGGTGTACGCCCATCAAGAACACAGGGGAGGGTGGTCCTGATGCTGGTGGTGTTGCTGTTAGCTATTTCTTGGCAATCTGCAACAACGCAAAGCGCTGCATAAGACGGTCGTTCTTTGACGCTGCCGCTGCTGCCAACGTGCTGTACCGGGGTCCATCGGGCTTGTTTTATAGTGCGTCCTTGACTTGCAGCGCTCTTTGCTTGTAGTGGCGGGATTCCTGGCTTGATTTCAAGCAGCTCGGTGCACGCCCACAAAGAACACTGGGGAGGGTCATCCTGATGCTCGTGGTGTTGACGTCAGCTATTTCCTGGCAATCTGCAACAACGCAAAGCGCTGCATCAGACGGTCGTTCTTTGACGCTGCCGCTGCTGCCAACGTGGTGCAGCGGGGTCCATCGGGCTTGTTTTATAGTGCGTCTTTGACTTGCAGCGCTGTTTGCTTGTAGTGGCGGGATTCCTGGCTTGATTTCAAGCAGCTCGGTGTACGCCCACCAAGAACACAGGGGAGGGTGGTCCTGATGCTCGTGGTATTGACGTCAGCTATTTCCTGGCAATCTGCAACAACGTAAAGCGCTGCATCAGACGGTCGTTCTTTGACGCTGCCCCTGCTGCCAACGTGGTGTAGCGGGGTCCATCGGGCTTGTTTTATAGTGCGTCCTTGACTTGCAGCGCTGTTCGCTTGTAGTGGCGGGATTCCTGGCTTGATTTCTAGCAGCTCAGTGCACGCCCACCAAGAATACTGGGGAGGACGGTCCTGATGCTCGTAATGTTGACGTCAGCTATTTCCTGGCAATCTGCAACAACACAAAGCGCTGCATCAGACGGTCGTTCTTTGACGCTGCCGCTGCTGCCAACGTGGTGAAGCGGGGTCCATCGGGCTTGTTTTATAGTGCGTCCTTGACTTGCAGCGCTGTTCGCTTGTAGTGGCGGGATTCCTGGCTTGATTTCAAGCAGCTCGGTGTACGCCCACCAAGAACACAGGGGAGGGGGGTCCTGATGCTCGTGGTATTGACGTCAGCTATTTCCTGGCAATCTGCAACAACGCAAAGCGCTGCATCAGAAGGTCGTTCTTTGACGCTGCCGCTGCTGCCAACGTGGTTCAGCGGGGTCCATCGGGCTTGTTTTATAGTGCGTCCTTGACTTGCAGCGCTGTTTGCTTGTAGTTGCGGGATTCCTGGCTTGATTTCAAGCATCTCGGTGTACGCCCATCAAGAACACAGGGGAGGGTGGTCCTGATGCTGGTGGTGTTGACGTTAGCTATTTCTTGGCAATCTGCAACAACGCAAAGCGCTGCATAAGACGGTCGTTCTTTGACGCTGCCGCTGCTGCCAACGTGCTGTACCGGGGTCCATCGGGCTTGTTTTATAGTGCGTCCTTGACTTGCAGCGCTCTTTGCTTGTAGTGGCGGGATTCCTGGCTTGATTTCAAGCAGCTCGGTGCACGCCCACAAAGAACACTGGGGAGGGTCATCCTGATGCTCGTGGTGTTGACGTCAGCTATTTCCTGGCAATCTGCAACAACGCAAAGCGCTGCATCAGACGGTCGTTCTTTGACGCTGCCGCTGCTGCCAACGTGCTGCAGCGGGGTCCATCGGGCTTGTTTTATAGTGCGTCTTTGACTTGCAGCGCTGTTTTCCTGTAGTGGCGGGATTCCTGGCTTGATTTCAAGCAGCTCGGTGTACGCCCACCAAGAACACAGGGGAGGGTGGTCCTGATGCTCGTGGTATTGACGTCAGCTATTTCCTGGCAATCTGCAACAACGTAAAGCGCTGCATCAGACGGTCGTTCTTTGACGCTTCCGCTGCTGCCAACGTGGTGAAGCGGGGTCCATCGGGCTTGTTTTATAGTGCGTCCTTGACTTGCAGCGCTGTTCGCATGTAGTGGCGGGATTCCTGGCTTGATTTCAAGCAGCTCGGTGTACGCCCACCAAGAACACAGGGGAGGGTCGTTCTGATGCTCGTGGTGTTGACGTCAGCTATTGCCTGGCAATCTGCAACAACGCAAAGCGCTGCATCAGACGGTCGTTCTTTGACGCTGCAGCTGCTGCCAACGTGGTGAAGCGGGGTCCATCGGGCTTGTTTTATAGTGCGTCCTTGACTTGCAGCGCTGTTTGCTTGTAGTGTCGGGATTCCTGGCTTGATTTCAAGCAGCTCGGTGTACGCAGACCAAGAACACAGGGGAGGGTGGTCCTGATGTTCGTGGTGTTGACGTCAGCTTATTCCTGGCAATCTGCAACAACGCAAAGTGCTGCATCAGACGGTCGTTCTTTGACGCTGCCGCTGCTGCCAACGTGGTGTAGCGGGGTCCATCGGGCTTGTTTTATAGTGCGTCTTTGACTTGCAGCTCTGTTTGCTTGTAGTGGCGGGATTCCTGGCTTGATTTCAAGCAGCTCGGTGTACGCCCACCAAGAACACAGGGGAGGGTGGTCCTGATGCTCGTGGTATTGACGTCAGCTATTTCCTGGCAATCTGCAACAACGCAAAGCGCTGCATCAGAAGGTCGTTCTTTGACGCTGCCGCTGCTGCCAACGTGGTTCAGCGGGGTCCATCGGGCTTGTTTTATAGTGCGTCCTTGACTTGCAGCGCTGTTTGCTTGTAGTTGCGGGATTCCTGGCTTGATTTCAAGCATCTCGGTGTACGCCCATCAAGAACACAGGGGAGGGTGGTCCTGATGCTGGTGGTGTTGACGTTAGCTATTTCTTGGCAATCTGCAACAACGCAAAGCGCTGCATCAGACGGTCGTTCTTTGACGCTGCCGCTGCTGCCAACGTGGTGTAGCGGGGTCCATCGGGCTTGTTTTATAGTGCGTCTTTGACTTGCAGCTCTGTTTGCTTGTAGTGGCGGGATTCCTGGCTTGATTTCAAGCAGCTCGGTGTACGCCCACCAAGAACGCAGGGGAGGGTGGTCCTGATGCTCGTGGTATTGACGTCAGCTATTTCCTGGCAATCTGCAACAACGCAAAGCGCTGCATCAGACGGTCGTTCTTTGACGCTGCCGCTGCTGCCAACGTGGAGTAGCGGGATCCATCGGGCTTGTTTTATAGTGCGTCCTTGACTTGCAGCGCTGTTTGCTTGTAGTTGCGGGATTCCTGGCTTGATTTCAAGCATATCGGTGTACGCCCATCAAGAACACAGGGGAGGGTGGTCCTGATGCTGGTGGTGTTGACGTTAGCTATTTCTTGGCAATCTGCAACAACGCAAAGCGCTGCATAAGACGGTCGTTCTTTGACGCTGCCGCTGCTGTAAACGTGCTGTACCGGGGTCCATCGGGCTTGTTTTATAGTGCGTCCTTGACTTGCAGCACTGTTCGCTTGTAGTGGCGGGATTCCTGGCTTGATTTCAAGCAGCTCGGTGTACGCCCACCAAGAACACAGGGGAGGGGGGTCCTGATGCTCGTTGTGTTGACGTCAGCTATTTCCTGGCAATCTGCAACAACGCAAAGCGCTGCATCAGACGGTCGTTCTTTGACGCTGCCGCTGCTGCCAACGTGGTGCAGCGGGGTCCATCAGGCTTGTTTTATAGTGCGTTCTTGACTTGCAGCGCTGTTTGCTTGTAGTGGCGGGATTCCTGGCTTGATTTCAAGCAGCTCGGAGTACGCCCACCAAGAACACAGGGGAGGGGGGTCCTGATGCTCGTGGTGTTGACGTCAGCTAGTTCCTGGCAATCTGCAACAACGCAAAGCGCTGCATCAGACGGTCGTTCTTTGACGCTGCCGCTGCTGCCAACGTGGTGCAGCGGGGTCCATCAGGCTTGTTTTATAGTGCGTTCTTGACTTGCAGCGCTGTTTGCTTGTAGTGGCGGGATTCCTGGCTTGATTTCAAGCAGCTCGGAGTACGCCCACCAAGAACACAGCGGAGGGTCGTTCTGATGTTCGTGGTGTTGACGTCAGCTATTTCCTGGCAATCTGCAACAACGCAAAGCGCTGCATCAGTTGGTCGTTTTTTGACGCTGCCCCTGCTGCCAACGTGGTGTAGCGGGGCCCATCGGGCTTGTTTTATAGTGCGTCCTTGACTTGCAGCGCTGTTTGCTTGTAGTTGCGGGATTCCTGGCTTGATTTCAAGCAGGTCGGTGTACGCCCACCAAGAACACAGGGGAGGGTGGTCCTGATACTCGTGGTGTTGACGTCAGCTATTTCCTGGCAACCTGCAACAACGCAAAGCGCTGCATCAGACGGTCGTTCTTTGACGCTGCCGCTGCTGCCAACGTGGTGTAGCGGGGTCCATCGGGCTTGTTTTATAGTGCGTCCTTGACTGGCAGCGCTGTTTGCTTGTAGTGGCGGGATTCCTGGCTTGATTTCTAGCAGCTCAGTGCACGCCCACCAAGAATACTGGGGAGGACGGTCCTGATGCTCGTAATGTTGACGTCAGCTATTTCCTGGCAATCTGCAACAACACAAAGCGCTGCATCAGACGGTCGTTCTTTGACGCTGCCGCTGCTGCCAACGTGGTGAAGCGGGGTCCATCGGGCTTGTTTTATAGTGCGTCCTTGACTTGCAGCGCTGTTCGCTTGTAGTGGCGGGATTCCTGGCTTGATTTCAAGCAGCTCGGTGTACGCCCACCAAGAACACAGGGGATGGGGGTCCTGATGCTCGTGGTATTGACTTCAGCTATTTCCTGGCAATCTGCAACAATGCAAAGCGCTGCATCAGAAGGTCGTTCTTTGACGCTGCCGCTGCTGCCAACGTGGTTCAGCGGGGTCCATCGGGCTTGTTTTATAGTGCGTTCTTGACTTGCAGAGCTGTTTGCTTGTAGTGGCGGGATTCCTGGCTTGATTTCAAGCAGCTCTGAGTACGCCCACCAAGAACACAGGGGAGGGTCGTTCTGATGCTCGTGGTGTTGACGTCAGCTATTTCCTGGCAATCTGCAACAACGCAAAGCGCTGCATCAGACGGTCGTTCTTTGACGCTGCCGCTGCTGCCAACGTGGTGAAGCGGGGTCCATCGGGCTTTTTTTATAGTGCGTCCTTGACTTGCAGCGCTGTTTGCTTGTAGTGTCGGGATTCCTGGCTTGATTTCAAGCAGCTCGGTGTACGCATACCAAGAACACAGGGGAGGGTGGTCCTGATGTTCGTGGTGTTGACGTCAGCTATTTCCTGGCAATCTGCAACAACGCAAAGCGCTGCATCAGACGGTCGTTCTTTGACGCTGCCGCTGCTGCCAACGTGGTGTAGCGGGGTCCATCGGGCTTGTTTTATAGTGCGTCTTTGACTTGCAGCTCTGTTTGCTTGTAGCGGCGGGATTCCTGGCTTGATTTCAAGCAGCTCGGTGTACGCCCACCAAGAACACAGGGGAGGGTGGTCCTGATGCTCGTGGTATTGACGTCAGCTATTTCCTGGCAATCTGCAACAACGCAAAGCGCTGCATCAGACGGTTGTTCTTTGACGCTGCCGCTGCTGCCAACGTGGAGTAGCGGGATCCATCGGGCTTGTTTTAAAGTGCGTCCTTGACTTGCAGCGCTGTTTGCTTGTAGTTGCGGGATTCCTGGCTTGATTTCAAGCATCTCGGTGTACGCCCATCAAGAACACAGGGGAGGGTGGTCCTGATGCTGGTGGTGTTGACGTTAGCTATTTCTTGGCAATCTGCAACAACGCAAAGCGCTCCATAAGACGGTTGTTCTTTGACGCTGCCGCTGCTGCCAACGTGCTGTACCGGGGTCCATCGGGCTTGTTTTATAGTGCGTCCTTGACTGGCAGCGCTGTTTGCTTGTAGTGGCGGGATTCCTGGCTTGATTTCAAGCAGCTCAGTGCACGCCCACCAAGAATACTGGGGAGGACGGTCCTGATGCTCGTAATGTTGACGTCAGCTATTTCCTGGCAATCTGCAACAACACAAAGCGCTGCATCAGACGGTCGTTCTTTGACGCTGCCGCTGCTGCCAACATGGTGAAGCGGGGTCCATCGGGCTTGTTTTATAGTGCGTCCTTGACTTGCAGCGCTGTTCGCTTGTAGTGGCGGGATTCCTGGCTTGATTTCAAGCAGCTCGGTGTACGCCCACCAAGAACACAGGGGAGGAGGGTCCTGATGCTCGTGGTATTGACGTCAGCTATTTCCATGGCAATCTGCAACAACGCAAAGCGCTGCATCAGAAGGTCGTTCTTTGACGCTGCCGCTGCTGCCAACGTGGTTCAGCGGGGTCCATCGGGCTTGTTTTATAGTGCGTCCTTGACTTGCAGCGCTGTTTGCTTGTAGTTGCGGGATTCCTGGCTTGATTTCAAGCATCTCGGTGTACGCCCATCAAGAACACAGGGGAGGGTGGTCCTGATGCTGGTGGTGTTGACGTTAGCTATTTCTTGGCAATCTGCAACAACGCAAAGCGCTGCATAAGACGGTCGTTCTTTGACGCTGCCGCTGCTGCCAACGTGCTGTACCGGGGTCCATCGGGCTTGTTTTATAGTGCGTCCTTGACTTGCAGCGCTCTTTGCTTGTAGTGGCGGGATTCCTGGCTTGATTTCAAGCAGCTCGGTGCACGCCCACAAAGAACACTGGGGAGGGTCATCCTGATGCTCGTGGTGTTGACGTCAGCTATTTCCTGGCAATCTGCAACAACGCAAAGCGCTGCATCAGACGGTCGTTCTTTGACGCTGCCGCTGCTGCCAACGTGGTGCAGCGGGGTCCATCGGGCTTGTTTTATAGTGCGTCTTTGACTTGCAGCGCTGTTTGCTTGTAGTGGCGGAATTCCTGGCTTGATTTCAAGCAGCTCGGTGTACGCCCACCAAGAACACAGGGAAGGGTGGTCCTGATGCTCGTGGTATTGACGTCAGCTATTTCCTGGCAATCTGCAACAACGTAAAGCGCTGCATCAGACGGTCGTTCTTTGACGCTGCCCCTGCTGCCAACGTGGTGTAGCGGGGCCCATCGGGCTTGTTTTAAAGTGCGTCCTTGACTTGCAGCACTGTTTGCTTGTAGTTGCGGGATTCCTGGCTTGATTTCAAGCAGGTCGGTGTACGCGCACCAAGAACACAGGGGAGGGTGGTCCTGATACTCGTGGTGTTGACGTCTGCTATTTCCTGGCAATCTGCAACAACACAAAGCGCTGCATCAGACGGTCGTTCTTTGACGCTTCCGCTGCTGCCAACGTGGTGAAGCGGGGTCCATCGGGCTTGTTTTATAGTGCGTCCTTGACTTGCAGCGCTGTTCGCTTGTAGTGGCGGGATTCCTGGCTTGATTTCAAGCAGATCGGTGTACGCCCACCAAGAACACAGGGGAGGGTCGTTCTGATGCTCGTGGTGTTGACGTCAGCTATTTCCTGGCAATCTGCAACAACGCAAAGCGCTGCATCAGACGGTCGTTCTTTGATGCTGCCGCTGCTGCCAACGTGGTGAAGCGGGGTCCATCGGGCTTGTTTTATAGTGCGTCCTTGACTTGCAGCGCTGTTTGCTTGTAGTGTCGGGATTCCTGGCTTGATTTCAAGCAGCTCGGTGTACGCAGACCAAGAACACAGGGGAGGGTGGTCCTGATGTTGGTGGTGTTGACGTCAGCTATTTCCTGGCAATCTGCAACAACGCAAAGCGCTGCATCAGACGGTCGTTCTTTGACGCTGCCGCTGCTGCCAACGTGGTGTAGCGGGGTCCATCGGGCTTGTTTTATAGTGCGTCTTTGACTTGCAGCTCTGTTTGCTTGTAGTGGCGGGATTCCTGGCTTGATTTCAAGCAGCTCGGTGTACGCCCACCAAGAACACAGGGGAGGGTGGTCCTGATGCTCGTGGTATTGACGTCAGCTATTTACTGGCAATCTGCAACAACGCAAAGCGCTGCATCAGACGGTCGTTCTTTGACGCTGCCGCTGCTGCCAACGTGGAGTAGCGGGATCCATCGGGCTTGTTTTAAAGTGCGTCCTTGACTTGCAGCGCTGTTTGCTTGTAGTTGCGGGATTCCTGGCTTGATTTCAAGCATCTCGGTGTACGCCCATCAAGAACACAGGGGAGGGTGGTCCTGATGCTGGTGGTGTTGACGTTAGCTATTTCTTGGCAATCTGCAACAACCCAAAGCGCTGCATAAGACGGTCGTTCTTTGACGCTGCCGCTGCTGCCAACGTGCTGTACCGGGGTCCATCGGGCTTGTTTTATAGTGCGTCCTTGACTTGCAGCGCTCTTTGCTTGTAGTGGCGGGATTCCTGGCTTGATTTCAAGCAGCTCGGTGCACGCCCACAAAGAACACTGGGGAGGGTCATCCTGAAGCTCGTGGTGTTGACGTCAGCTATTTCCTGGCAATCTGCAACAACGCAAAGCGCTGCATCAGACGGTCGTTCTTTGACGCTGCCGCTGCTGCCAACGTGGTGCAGCGGGGTCCATCGGGCTTGTTTTATAGTGCGTCTTTGACTTGCAGCGCTGTTTGCTTGTAGTGGCGGGATTCCTGGCTTGATTTCAAGCAGCTCGGTGTACGCCCACCAAGAACACAGGGGAGGGTGGTCCTGATGCTCGTGGTATTGACGTCAGCTATTTCCTGGCAATCTGCAACAACGTAAAGCGCTGCATCAGACGGTCGTTCTTTGACGCTGCCCCTGCTGCCAACGTGGTGTAGCGGGGCCCATCAGGCTTGTTTTATAGTGCGTCCTTGACTTGCAGCACTGTTTGCTTGTAGTTGCGGGATTCCTGGCTTGATTTCAAGCAGGTCGGTGTACGCCCACCAAGAACACAGGGGAGGGTGGTCCTGATACTCGTGGTGTTGACGTCAGCTATTTCCTGGCAATCTGCAACAACACAAAGCGCTGCATCAGACGGTCGTTCTTTGACGCTTCCGCTGCTGCCAACGTGGTGAAGCGGGGTCCATCGGGCTTGTTTTATAGTGCGTCCTTGACTTGCAGCGCTGTTCGCTTGTAGTGGCGGGATTCCTGGCTTGATTTCTAGCAGCTCAGTGCACGCCCACCAAGAATACTGGGGAGGACGGTCCTGATGCTCGTAATGTTGACGTCAGCTATTTCCTGGCAATCTGCAACAACACAAAGCGCTGCATCAGACGGTCGTTCTTTGACGCTGCCGCTGCTGCCAACGTGGTGAAGCGGGGTCCATCGGGCTTGTTTTATAGTGCGTCCTTGACTTGCAGCGCTGTTCGCTTGTAGTGGCGGGATTCCTGGCTTGATTTCAAGCAGCTCGGTGTACGCCCACCAAGAACACAGGGGAGGGGGGTCCTGATGCTCGTGGTATTGACGTCAGCTATTTCCTGGCAATCTGCAACAACGCAAAGCGCTGCATCAGAAGGTCGTTCTTTGACGCTGCCGCTGCTGCCAACGTGGTTCAGCGGGGTCCATCGGGCTTGTTTTATAGTGCGTCCTTGACTTGCAGCGCTGTTTGCTTGTAGTTGCGGGATTCCTGGCTTGATTTCAAGCATCTCGGTGTACGCCCATCAAGAACACAGGGGAGGGTGGTCCTGATGCTGGTGGTGTTGACGTTAGCTATTTCTTGGCAATCTGCAACAACGCAAAGCGCTGCATAAGACGGTCGTTCTTTGACGCTGCCGCTGCTGCCAACGTGCTGTACCGGGGTCCATCGGGCTTGTTTTATAGTGCGTCCTTGACTTGCAGCGCTCTTTGCTTGTAGTGGCGGGATTCCTGGCTTGATTTCAAGCAGCTCGGTGCACGCCCACAAAGAACACTGGGGAGGGTCATCCTGATGCTCGTGGTGTTGACGTCAGCTATTTCCTGGCAATCTGCAACAACGCAAAGCGCTGCATCAGACGGTCGTTCTTTGACGCTGCCGCTGCTGCCAACGTGCTGCAGCGGGGTCCATCGGGCTTGTTTTATAGTGCGTCTTTGACTTGCAGCGCTGTTTTCCTGTAGTGGCGGGATTCCTGGCTTGATTTCAAGCAGCTCGGTGTACGCCCACCAAGAACACAGGGGAGGGTGGTCCTGATGCTCGTGGTATTGACGTCAGCTATTTCCTGGCAATCTGCAACAACGTAAAGCGCTGCATCAGACGGTCGTTCTTTGACGCTTCCGCTGCTGCCAACGTGGTGAAGCGGGGTCCATCGGGCTTGTTTTATAGTGCGTCCTTGACTTGCAGCGCTGTTCGCATGTAGTGGCGGGATTCCTGGCTTGATTTCAAGCAGCTCGGTGTACGCCCACCAAGAACACAGGGGAGGGTCGTTCTGATGCTCGTGGTGTTGACGTCAGCTATTGCCTGGCAATCTGCAACAACGCAAAGCGCTGCATCAGACGGTCGTTCTTTGACGCTGCAGCTGCTGCCAACGTGGTGAAGCGGGGTCCATCGGGCTTGTTTTATAGTGCGTCCTTGACTTGCAGCGCTGTTTGCTTGTAGTGTCGGGATTCCTGGCTTGATTTCAAGCAGCTCGGTGTACGCAGACCAAGAACACAGGGGAGGGTGGTCCTGATGTTCGTGGTGTTGACGTCAGCTTATTCCTGGCAATCTGCAACAACGCAAAGTGCTGCATCAGACGGTCGTTCTTTGACGCTGCCGCTGCTGCCAACGTGGTGTAGCGGGGTCCATCGGGCTTGTTTTATAGTGCGTCTTTGACTTGCAGCTCTGTTTGCTTGTAGTGGCGGGATTCCTGGCTTGATTTCAAGCAGCTCGGTGTACGCCCACCAAGAACACAGGGGAGGGTGGTCCTGATGCTCGTGGTATTTTCGTCAGCTATTTCCTGGCAATCTGCAACAACGCAAAGCGCTGCATCAGACGGTCGTTCTTTGACGCTGCCGCTGCTGCCAACGTGGAGTAGCGGGATCCATCGGGCTTGTTTTATAGTGCGTCCTTGACTTGCAGCGCTGTTTGCTTGTAGTTGCGGGATTTCTGGCTTGATTTCAAGCATCTCGGTGTACGCCCATCAAGAACACAGGGGAGGGTGGTCCTGGTGCTGGTGGTGTTGACGTTAGCTATTTCTTGGCAATCTGCAACAACGCAAAGCGCTGCATAAGACGGTCGTTCTTTGACGCTGCCGCTGCTGCCAACGTGCTGTACCGGGGTCCATCGGGCTTGTTTTATAGTGCGTCCTTGACTTGCAGCACTGTTTGCTTGTAGTGGCGGGATTCCTGGCTTGATTTCAAGCAGCTCTGAGTACGCCCACCAAGAACACAGGGGAGGGTCGTTCTGATGCTCGTGGTGTTGACGTCAGCTATTTCCTGGCAATCTGCAACAACGCAAAGCGCTGCATCAGACGGTCGTTCTTTGACGCTGCCGCTGCTGCCAACGTGGTGAAGCGGGGTCCATCTGGCTTGTTTTATAGTGCGTCCTTGACTTGCAGCGCTGTTTGCTTGTAGTGTCGGGATTCCTGGCTTGATTTCAAGCAGCTCGGTGTACGCAGACCAAGAACACAGGGGAGGGTGGTCCCGATGTTGGTGGTGTTGACGTCAGCTATTTCCTGGCAATCTGCAACAACACAAAGCGCTGCATCAGACGGTCGTTCTTTGACGCTGCCGCTGCTGCCAACGTGGTGTAGCGGGGTCCATCGGGCTTGTTTTATAGTGCGTCTTTGACTTGCAGCTCTGTTTGCTTGTAGTGGCGGGATTCCTGGCTTGATTTCAAGCAGCTCGGTGTACGCCCACCAAGAACGCAGGGGAGGGTGGTCCTGATGCTCGTGGTATTGACGTCAGCTATTTCCTGGCAATCTGCAACAACGCAAAGCGCTGCATCAGACGGTCGTTCTTTGACGCTGCCGCTGCTGCCAACGTGGAGTAGCGGGATCCATCGGGCTTGTTTTATAGTGCGTCCTTGACTTGCAGCGCTGTTTGCTTGTAGTTGCGGGATTCCTGGCTTGATTTCAAGCATATCGGTGTACGCCCATCAAGAACACAGGGGAGGGTGGTCCTGATGCTGGTGGTGTTGACGTTAGCTATTTCTTGGCAATCTGCAACAACGCAAAGCGCTGCATAAGACGGTCGTTCTTTGACGCTGCCGCTGCTGTAAACGTGCTGTACCGGGGTCCATCGGGCTTGTTTTATAGTGCGTCCTTGACTTGCAGCACTGTTCGCTTGTAGTGGCGGGATTCCTGGCTTGATTTCAAGCAGCTCGGTGTACGCCCACCAAGAACACAGGGGAGGGGGGTCCTGATGCTCGTTGTGTTGACGTCAGCTATTTCCTGGCAATCTGCAACAACGCAAAGCGCTGCATCAGAAGGTCGTTCTTTGACGCTGCCGCTGCTGCCAACGTGGTGCAGCGGGGTCCATCAGGCTTGTTTTATAGTGCGTTCTTGACTTGCAGCGCTGTTTGCTTGTAGTGGCGGGATTCCTGGCTTGATTTCAAGCAGCTCGGAGTACGCCCACCAAGAACACAGGGGAGGGGGGTCCTGATGCTCGTGGTGTTGACGTCAGCTAGTTCCTGGCAATCTGCAACAACGCAAAGCGCTGCATCAGACGGTCGTTCTTTGACGCTGCCGCTGCTGCCAACGTGGTGCAGCGGGGTCCATCAGGCTTGTTTTATAGTGCGTTCTTGACTTGCAGCGCTGTTTGCTTGTAGTGGCGGGATTCCTGGCTTGATTTCAAGCAGCTCGGAGTACGCCCACCAAGAACACAGCGGAGGGTCGTTCTGATGTTCGTGGTGTTGACGTCAGCTATTTCCTGGCAATCTGCAACAACGCAAAGCGCTGCATCAGTTGGTCGTTTTTTGACGCTGCCCCTGCTGCCAACGTGGTGTAGCGGGGCCCATCGGGCTTGTTTTATAGTGCGTCCTTGACTTGCAGCGCTGTTTTCTTGTAGTTGCGGGATTCCTGGCTTGATTTCAAGCAGGTCGGTGTACGCCCACCAAGAACACAGGGGAGGGTGGTCCTGATACTCGTGGTGTTGACGTCAGCTATTTCCTGGCAACCTGCAACAACGCAAAGCGCTGCATCAGACGGTCGTTCTTTGACGCTGCCGCTGCTGCCAACGTGGTGTAGCGGGGTCCATCGGGCTTGTTTTATAGTGCGTCCTTGACTGGCAGCGCTGTTTGCTTGTAGTGGCGGGATTCCTGGCTTGATTTCTAGCAGCTCAGTGCACGCCCACCAAGAATACTGGGGAGGACGGTCCTGATGCTCGTAATGTTGACGTCAGCTATTTCCTGGCAATCTGCAACAACACAAAGCGCTGCATCAGACGGTCGTTCTTTGACGCTGCCGCTGCTGCCAACGTGGTGAAGCGGGGTCCATCGGGCTTGTTTTATAGTGCGTCCTTGACTTGCAGCGCTGTTCGCTTGTAGTGGCGGGATTCCTGGCTTGATTTCAAGCAGCTCGGTGTACGCCCACCAAGAACACAGGGGATGGGGGTCCTGATGCTCGTGGTATTGACTTCAGCTATTTCCTGGCAATCTGCAACAATGCAAAGCGCTGCATCAGAAGGTCGTTCTTTGACGCTGCCGCTGCTGCCAACGTGGTTCAGCGGGGTCCATCGGGCTTGTTTTATAGTGCGTTCTTGACTTGCAGAGCTGTTTGCTTGTAGTGGCGGGATTCCTGGCTTGATTTCAAGCAGCTCTGAGTACGCCCACCAAGAACACAGGGGAGGGTCGTTCTGATGCTCGTGGTGTTGACGTCAGCTATTTCCTGGCAATCTGCAACAACGCAAAGCGCTGCATCAGACGGTCGTTCTTTGACGCTGCCGCTGCTGCCAACGTGGTGAAGCGGGGTCCATCGGGCTTTTTTTATAGTGCGTCCTTGACTTGCAGCGCTGTTTGCTTGTAGTGTCGGGATTCCTGGCTTGATTTCAAGCAGCTCGGTGTACGCATACCAAGAACACAGGGGAGGGTGGTCCTGATGTTCGTGGTGTTGACGTCAGCTATTTCCTGGCAATCTGCAACAACGCAAAGCGCTGCATCAGACGGTCGTTCTTTGACGCTGCCGCTGCTGCCAACGTGGTGTAGCGGGGTCCATCGGGCTTGTTTTATAGTGCGTCTTTGACTTGCAGCTCTGTTTGCTTGTAGCGGCGGGATTCCTGGCTTGATTTCAAGCAGCTCGGTGTACGCCCACCAAGAACACAGGGGAGGGTGGTCCTGATGCTCGTGGTATTGACGTCAGCTATTTCCTGGCAATCTGCAACAACGCAAAGCGCTGCATCAGACGGTTGTTCTTTGACGCTGCCGCTGCTGCCAACGTGGAGTAGCGGGATCCATCGGGCTTGTTTTAAAGTGCGTCCTTGACTTGCAGCGCTGTTTGCTTGTAGTTGCGGGATTCCTGGCTTGATTTCAAGCATCTCGGTGTACGCCCATCAAGAACACAGGGGAGGGTGGTCCTGATGCTGGTGGTGTTGACGTTAGCTATTTCTTGGCAATCTGCAACAACGCAAAGCGCTCCATAAGACGGTTGTTCTTTGACGCTGCCGCTGCTGCCAACGTGCTGTACCGGGGTCCATCGGGCTTGTTTTATAGTGCGTCCTTGACTGGCAGCGCTGTTTGCTTGTAGTGGCGGGATTCCTGGCTTGATTTCAAGCAGCTCAGTGCACGCCCACCAAGAATACTGGGGAGGACGGTCCTGATGCTCGTAATGTTGACGTCAGCTATTTCCTGGCAATCTGCAACAACACAAAGCGCTGCATCAGACGGTCGTTCTTTGACGCTGCCGCTGCTGCCAACATGGTGAAGCGGGGTCCATAGGGCTTGTTTTATAGTGCGTCCTTGACTTGCAGCGCTGTTCGCTTGTAGTGGCGGGATTCCTGGCTTGATTTCAAGCAGCTCGGTGTACGCCCACCAAGAACACAGGGGAGGAGGGTCCTGATGCTCGTGGTATTGACGTCAGCTATTTCCATGGCAATCTGCAACAACGCAAAGCGCTGCATCAGAAGGTCGTTCTTTGACGCTGCCGCTGCTGCCAACGTGGTTCAGCGGGGTCCATCGGGCTTGTTTTATAGTGCGTCCTTGACTTGCAGCGCTGTTTGCTTGTAGTTGCGGGATTCCTGGCTTGATTTCAAGCATCTCGGTGTACGCCCATCAAGAACACAGGGGAGGGTGGTCCTGATGCTGGTGGTGTTGACGTTAGCTATTTCTTGGCAATCTGCAACAACGCAAAGCGCTGCATAAGACGGTCGTTCTTTGACGCTGCCGCTGCTGCCAACGTGCTGTACCGGGGTCCATGGGGCTTGTTTTATAGTGCGTCCTTGACTTGCAGCGCTCTTTGCTTGTAGTGGCGGGATTCCTGGCTTGATTTCAAGCAGCTCGGTGCACGCCCACAAAGAACACTGGGGAGGGTCATCCTGATGCTCGTGGTGTTGACGTCAGCTATTTCCTGGCAATCTGCAACAACGCAAAGCGCTGCATCAGACGGTCGTTCTTTGACGCTGCCGCTGCTGCCAACGTGGTGCAGCGGGGTCCATCGGGCTTGTTTTATAGTGCGTCTTTGACTTGCAGCGCTGTTTGCTTGTAGTGGCGGGATTCCTGGCTTGATTTCAAGCAGCTCGGTGTACGCCCACCAAGAACACAGGGGAGGGTGGTCCTGATGCTCGTGGTATTGACGTCAGCTATTTCCTGGCAATCTGCAACAACGTAAAGCGCTGCATCAGACGGTCGTTCTTTGACGCTGCCCCTGCTGCCAACGTGGTGTAGCGGGGCCCATCGGGCTTGTTTTAAAGTGCGTCCTTGACTTGCAGCACTGTTTGCTTGTAGTTGCGGGATTCCTGGCTTGATTTCAAGCAGGTCGGTGTACGCCCACCAAGAACACAGGGGAGGGTGGTCCTGATACTCGTGGTGTTGACGTCAGCTATTTCCTGGCAATCTGCAACAACACAAAGCGCTGCATCAGACGGTCGTTCTTTGACGCTTCCGCTGCTGCCAACGTGGTGAAGCGGGGTCCATCGGGCTTGTTTTATAGTGCGTCCTTGACTTGCAGCGCTGTTCGCTTGTAGTGGCGGGATTCCTGGCTTGATTTCAAGCAGATCGGTGTACGCCCACCAAGAACACAGGGGAGGGTCGTTCTGATGCTCGTGGTGTTGACGTCAGCTATTTCCTGGCAATCTGCAACAACGCAAAGCGCTGCATCAGACGGTCGTTCTTTGACGCTGCCGCTGCTGCCAACGTGGTGAAGCGGGGTCCATCGGGCTTGTTTTATAGTGCGTCCTTGACTTGCAGCGCTGTTTGCTTGTAGTGTCGGGATTCCTGGCTTGATTTCAAGCAGCTCGGTGTACGCAGACCAAGAACACAGGGGAGGGTGGTCCTGATGTTGGTGGTGTTGACGTCAGCTATTTCCTGGCAATCTGCAACAACGCAAAGCGCTGCATCAGACGGTCGTTCTTTGACGCTGCCGCTGCTGCCAACGTGGTGTAGCGGGGTCCATCGGGCTTGTTTTATAGTGCGTCTTTGACTTGCAGCTCTGTTTGCTTGTAGTGGCGGGATTCCTGGCTTGATTTCAAGCAGCTCGGTGTACGCCCACCAAGAACACAGGGGAGGGTGGTCCTGATGCTCATGGTATTGACGTCAGCTATTTACTGGCAATCTGCAACAACGCAAAGCGCTGCATCAGACGGTCGTTCTTTGACGCTGCCGCTGCTGCCAACGTGGAGTAGCGGGATCCATCGGGCTTGTTTTAAAGTGCGTCCTTGACTTGCAGCGCTGTTTGCTTGTAGTTGCGGGATTCCTGGCTTGATTTCAAGCATCTCGGTGTACGCCCATCAAGAACACAGGGGAGGGTGGTCCTGATGCTGGTGGTGTTGACGTTAGCTATTTCTTGGCAATCTGCAACAACCCAAAGCGCTGCATAAGACGGTCGTTCTTTGACGCTGCCGCTGCTGCCAACGTGCTGTACCGGGGTCCATCGGGCTTGTTTTATAGTGCGTCCTTGACTGGCAGCGCTGTTTGCTTGTAGTGGCGGGATTCCTGGCTTGATTTCTAGCAGCTCAGTGCACGCCCACCAAGAATACTGGGGAGGACGGTCCTGATGCTCGTAATGTTGACGTCAGCTATTTCCTGGCAATCTGCAACAACACAAAGCGCTGCATCAGACGGTCGTTCTTTGACGCTGCCGCTGCTGCCAACGTGGTGAAGCGGGGTCCATCGGGCTTGTTTTATAGTGCGTCCTTGACTTGCAGCGCTGTTCGCTTGTAGTGGCGGGATTCCTGGCTTGATTTCAAGCAGCTCGGTGTACGCCCACCAAGAACACAGGGGAGGGGGGTCCTGATGCTCGTGGTATTGACGTCAGCTATTTCCTGGCAATCTGCAACAACGCAAAGCGCTGCATCAGAAGGTCGTTCTTTGACGCTGCCGCTGCTGCCAACGTGGTTCAGCGGGGTCCATCGGGCTTGTTTTATAGTGCGTCCTTGACTTGCAGCGCTGTTTGCTTGTAGTTGCGGGATTCCTGGCTTGATTTCAAGCATCTCGGTGTACGCCCATCAAGAACACAGGGGAGGGTGGTCCTGATGCTGGTGGTGTTGACGTTAGCTATTTCTTGGCAATCTGCAACAACGCAAAGCGCTGCATAAGACGGTCGTTCTTTGACGCTGCCGCTGCTGCCAACGTGCTGTACCGGGGTCCATCGGGCTTGTTTTATAGTGCGTCCTTGACTTGCAGCGCTCTTTGCTTGTAGTGGCGGGATTCCTGGCTTGATTTCAAGCAGCTCGGTGCACGCCCACAAAGAACACTGGGGAGGGTCATCCTGATGCTCGTGGTGTTGACGTCAGCTATTTCCTGGCAATCTGCAACAACGCAAAGCGCTGCATCAGACGGTCGTTCTTTGACGCTGCCGCTGCTGCCAACGTGCTGCAGCGGGGTCCATCGGGCTTGTTTTATAGTGCGTCTTTGACTTGCAGCGCTGTTTGCCTGTAGTGGCGGGATTCCTGGCTTGATTTCAAGCAGCTCGGTGTACGCCCACCAAGAACACAGGGGAGGGTGGTCCTGATGCTCGTGGTATTGACGTCAGCTATATCCTGGCAATCTGCAACAACGTAAAGCGCTGCATCAGACGGTCGTTCTTTGACGCTGCCCCTGCTGCCAACGTGGTGTAGCGGGGCCCATCGGGCTTGTTTTATAGTGCGTCCTTGACTGGCAGCGCTGTTTGCTTGTAGTGGCGGGATTCCTGGCTTGATTTCTAGCAGCTCAGTGCACGCCCACCAAGAATACTGGGAAGGGTGGTCCTGATGCTCGTAATGTTGACGTCAGCTATTTCCTGGCAATCTGCAACAACACAAAGCGCTGCATCAGACGGTCGTTCTTTGACGCTTCCGCTGCTGCCAACGTGGTGAAGCGGGGTCCATCGGGCTTGTTTTATAGTGCGTCCTTGACTTGCAGCGCTGTTCGCATGTAGTGGCGGGATTCCTGGCTTGATTTCAAGCAGCTCGGTGTACGCCCACCAAGAACACAGGGGAGGGTCGTTCTGATGCTCGTGGTGTTGACGTCAGCTATTGCCTGGCAATCTGCAACAACGCAAAGCGCTGCATCAGACGGTCGTTCTTTGACGCTGCAGCTGCTGCCAACGTGGTGAAGCGGGGTCCATCGGGCTTGTTTTATAGTGCGTCCTTGACTTGCAGCGCTGTTTGCTTGTAGTGTCGGGATTCCTGGCTTGATTTCAAGCAGCTCGGTGTACGCAGACCAAGAACACAGGGGAGGGTGGTCCTGATGTTCGTGGTGTTGACGTCAGCTTATTCCTGGCAATCTGCAACAACGCAAAGTGCTGCATCAGACGGTCGTTCTTTGACGCTGCCGCTGCTGCCAACGTGGTGTAGCGGGGTCCATCGGGCTTGTTTTATAGTGCGTCTTTGACTTGCAGCTCTGTTTGCTTGTAGTGGCGGGATTCCTGGCTTGATTTCAAGCAGCTCGGTGTACGCCCACCAAGAACACAGGGGAGGGTGGTCCTGATGCTCGTGGTATTTTCGTCAGCTATTTCCTGGCAATCTGCAACAACGCAAAGCGCTGCATCAGACGGTCGTTCTTTGACGCTGCCGCTGCTGCCAACGTGGAGTAGCGGGATCCATCGGGCTTGTTTTATAGTGCGTCCTTGACTTGCAGCGCTGTTTGCTTGTAGTTGCGGGATTTCTGGCTTGATTTCAAGCATCTCGGTGTACGCCCATCAAGAACACAGGGGAGGGTGGTCCTGGTGCTGGTGGTGTTGACGTTAGCTATTTCTTGGCAATCTGCAACAACGCAAAGCGCTGCATAAGACGGTCGTTCTTTGACGCTGCCGCTGCTGCCAACGTGCTGTACCGGGGTCCATCGGGCTTGTTTTATAGTGCGTCCTTGACTTGCAGCACTGTTTGCTTGTAGTGGCGGGATTCCTGGCTTGATTTCAAGCAGCTCTGAGTACGCCCACCAAGAACACAGGGGAGGGTCGTTCTGATGCTCGTGGTGTTGACGTCAGCTATTTCCTGGCAATCTGCAACAACGCAAAGCGCTGCATCAGACGGTCGTTCTTTGACGCTGCCGCTGCTGCCAACGTGGTGAAGCGGGGTCCATCGGGCTTGTTTTATAGTGCGTCCTTGACTTGCAGCGCTGTTTGCTTGTAGTGTCGGGATTCCTGGCTTGATTTCAAGCAGCTCGGTGTACGCAGACCAAGAACACAGGGGAGGGTGGTCCCGATGTTCGTGGTGTTGACGTCAGCTATTTCCTGGCAATCTGCAACAACGCAAAGCGCTGCATCAGACGGTCGTTCTTTGACGCTGCCGCTGCTGCCAACGTGGTGTAGCGGGGTCCATCGGGCTTGTTTTATAGTGCGTCTTTGACTTGCAGCTCTGTTTGCTTGTAGTGGCGGGATTCCTGGCTTGATTTCAAGCAGCTCGGTGTACGCCCACCAAGAACACAGGGGAGGGTGGTCCTGATGCTCGTGGTATTGACGTCAGCTATTTCCTGGCAATCTGCAACAACGCAAAGCGCTGCATCAGACGGTCGTTCTTTGACGCTGCCGCTGCTGCCAACGTGGAGTAGCGGGATCCATCGGGCTTGTTTTATAGTGCGTCCTTGACTTGCAGCGCTGTTTGCTTGTAGTTGCGGGATTCCTGGCTTGATTTCAAGCATCTCGGTGTACGCCCATCAAGAACACAGGGGAGGGTGGTCCTGATGCTGGTGGTGTTGACGTTAGCTATTTCTTGGCAATCTGCAACAACGCAAAGCGCTGCATAAGACGGTCGTTCTTTGACGCTGCCGCTGCTGCCAACGTGCTGTACCGGGGTCCATCGGGCTTGTTTTATAGTGCGTCCTTGACTTGCAGCACTGTTCGCTTGTAGTGGCGGGATTCCTGGCTTGATTTCAAGCAGCTCGGTGTACGCCCACCAAGAACACAGGGGAGGGGGGTCCTGATGCTCGTTGTGTTGACGTCAGCTATTTCCTGGCAATCTGCAACAACGCAAAGCGCTGCATCAGACGGTCGTTCTTTGACGCTGCCGCTGCTGCCAACGTGGTGCAGCGGGGTCCATCAGGCTTGTTTTATAGTGCGTTCTTGACTTGCAGCGCTGTTTGCTTGTAGTGGCGGGATTCCTGGCTTGATTTCAAGCAGCTCGGAGTACGCCCACCAAGAACACAGGGGAGGGGGGTCCTGATGCTCGTGGTGTTGACGTCAGCTAGTTCCTGGCAATCTGCAACAACGCAAAGCGCTGCATCAGACGGTCGTTCTTTGACGCTGCCGCTGCTGCCAACGTGGTGCAGCGGGGTCCATCAGGCTTGTTTTATAGTGCGTTCTTGACTTGCAGCGCTGTTTGCTTGTAGTGGCGGGATTCCTGGCTTGATTTCAAGCAGCTCGGAGTACGCCCACCAAGAACACAGCGGAGGGTCGTTCTGATGTTCGTGGTGTTGACGTCAGCTATTTCCTGGCAATCTGCAACAACGCAAAGCGCTGCATCAGTTGGTCGTTTTTTGACGCTGCCCCTGCTGCCAACGTGGTGTAGCGGGGCCCATCGGGCTTGTTTTATAGTGCGTCCTTGACTTGCAGCGCTGTTTGCTTGTAGTTGCGGGATTCCTGGCTTGATTTCAAGCAGGTCGGTGTACGCCCACCAAGAACACAGGGGAGGGTGGTCCTGATACTCGTGGTGTTGACGTCAGCTATTTCCTGGCAACCTGCAACAACGCAAAGCGCTGCATCAGACGGTCGTTCTTTGACGCTGCCGCTGCTGCCAACGTGGTGTAGCGGGGTCCATCGGGCTTGTTTTATAGTGCGTCCTTGACTGGCAGCGCTGTTTGCTTGTAGTGGCGGGATTCCTGGCTTGATTTCTAGCAGCTCAGTGCACGCCCACCAAGAATACTGGGGAGGACGGTCCTGATGCTCGTAATGTTGACGTCAGCTATTTCCTGGCAATCTGCAACAACACAAAGCGCTGCATCAGACGGTCGTTCTTTGACGCTGCCGCTGCTGCCAACGTGGTGAAGCGGGGTCCATCGGGCTTGTTTTATAGTGCGTCCTTGACTTGCAGCGCTGTTCGCTTGTAGTGGCGGGATTCCTGGCTTGATTTCAAGCAGCTCGGTGTACGCCCTCCAAGAACACAGGGGATGGGGGTCCTGATGCTCGTGGTATTGACTTCAGCTATTTCCTGGCAATCTGCAACAATGCAAAGCGCTGCATCAGAAGGTCGTTCTTTGACGCTGCCGCTGCTGCCAATGTGGTTCAGCGGGGTCCATCGGGCTTGTTTTATAGTGCGTTCTTGACTTGCAGAGCTGTTTGCTTGTAGTGGCGGGATTCCTGGCTTGATTTCAAGCAGCTCTGAGTACGCCCACCAAGAACACAGGGGAGGGTCGTTCTGATGCTCGTGGTGTTGACGTCAGCTATTTCCTGGCAATCTGCAACAACGCAAAGCGCTGCATCAGACGGTCGTTCTTTGACGCTGCCGCTGCTGCCAACGTGGTGAAGCGGGGTCCATCGGGCTTTTTTTATAGTGCGTCCTTGACTTGCAGCGCTGTTTGCTTGTAGTGTCGGGATTCCTGGCTTGATTTCAAGCAGCTCGGTGTACGCATACCAAGAACACAGGGGAGGGTGGTCCTGATGTTCGTGGTGTTGACGTCAGCTATTTCCTGGCAATCTGCAACAACGCAAAGCGCTGCATCAGACGGTCGTTCTTTGACGCTGCCGCTGCTGCCAACGTGGTGTAGCGGGGTCCATCGGGCTTGTTTTATAGTGCGTCTTTGACTTGCAGCTCTGTTTGCTTGTAGTGGCGGGATTACTGGCTTGATTTCAAGCAGCTCGGTGTACGCCCACCAAGAACACAGGGGAGGGTGGTCCTGATGCTCGTGGTATTGACGTCAACTATTTCCTGGCAATCTGCAACAACGCAAAGCGCTGCATCAGACGGTCGTTCTTTGACGCTGCCGCTGCTGCCAACGTGGAGTAGCGGGGTCCATCGGGCTTGTTTTATAGTGCGTCCTTGACTTGCAGCGCTGTTTGCTTGTAGTTGCGGGATTCCTGGCTTGATTTCAAGCATCTCGGTGTACGCCCATCAAGAACACAGGGGAGGGTGGTCCTGATGCTGGTGGTGTTGACGTTAGCTATTTCTTGGCAATCTGCAACAACGCAAAGCGCTGCATAAGACGGTCGTTCTTTGACGCTGCCGCTGCTGCCAACGTGGTGTACCGGGGTCCATCGGGCTTGTTTTAAAGTGCGTCCTTGACTTGCAGCACTGTTCGCTTGTAGTGGCGGGATTCCTGGCTTGATTTCAAGCAGCTCGGTGTACGCCCACCAAGAACACAGGGGAGGGGGGTCCTGATGCTCGTGGTGTTGACGTCAGCTATTTCCTGGCAATCTGCAACAACGGAAAGCGCTGCATCAGACGGCCGTTCTTTGACGCTGCCGCTGCTGCCAACGTGGTGAAGCGGGGTCCATCGGGCTTGTTTTATAGTGCGTCCTTGACTTGCAGCGCTGTTCGCTTGTAGTGGCGGGATTCCTGGCTTGATTTCAAGCAGCTCGGTGTACGCCCACCAAGAACACAGGGGAGGGTCGTTCTGATGCTCGTGGTGTTGACGTCAGCTATTTCCTGGCAATCTGCAACAACGCAAAGCGCTGCATCAGACGGTCGTTCTTTGACGCTGCCGCTGCTGCCAACGTGGTGAAGCGGGGTCCATCGGGCTTTTTTTATAGTGCGTCCTTGACTTGCAGCGCTGTTTGCTTGTAGTTGCGGGATTCCTGGCTTGATTTCAAGCATCTCGGTGTACGCCCATCAAGAACACAGGGGAGGGTGGTCCTGATGCTGGTGGTGTTGACGTTAGCTATTTCTTGGCAATCTGCAACAACGCAAAGCGCTGCATAAGACGGTCGTTCTTTGACGCTGCCGCTGCTGCCAACGTGCTGTACCGGGGTCCATCGGGCTTGTTTTATAGTGCGTCCTTGACTTGCAGCGCTCTTTGCTTGTAGTGGCGGGATTCCTGGCTTGATTTCAAGCAGCTCGGTGCACGCCCACAAAGAACACTGGGGAGGGTCATCCTGATGCTCGTGGTGTTGACGTCAGCTATTTCCTGGCAATCTGCAACAACGCAAAGCGCTGCATCAGACGATCGTTCTTTGACGCTGCCGCTGCTGCCAACGTGGTGCAGCGGGGTCCATCGGGCTTGTTTTATAGTGCGTCTTTGACTTGCAGCGCTGTTTGCCTGTAGTGGCGGGATTCCTGGCTTGATTTCAAGCAGCTCAGTGCACGCCCACCAAGAATACTGGGAAGGGTGGTCCTGATGCTCGTAATGTTGACGTCAGCTATTTCCTGGCAATCTGCAACAACACAAAGCGCTGCATCAGGCGGTCGTTCTTTGACGCTTCCGCTGCTGCCAACGTGGTGAAGCGGGGTCCATCGGGCTTGTTTTATAGTGCGTCCTTGACTTGCAGCGCTGTTCGCTTGTAGTGGCGGGATTCCTGGCTTGATTTCAAGCAGCTCGGTGTACGCCCACCAAGAACACAGGGGAGGGTCGTTCTGATGCTCGTGGTGTTGACGTCAGCTATTGCCTGGCAATCTGCAACAACGCAAAGCGCTGCATCAGACGGTCGTTCTTTGACGCTGCCGCTCCTGCCAACGTGGTGAAGCGGGGTCCATCGGGCTTGTTTTTTAGTGCGTCCTTGACTTGCAGCGCTGTTTGCTTGTAGTGTCGGGATTCCTGGCTTGATTTCAAGCAGCTCGGTGTACGCAGACCAAGAACACAGGGGAGGGTGGTCCTGATGTTCGTGGTGTTGACGTCAGCTATTTGCTGGCAATCTGCAACAACGCAAAGCGCTGCATCAGACCGTCGTTCTTTGACGCTGCCGCTGCTGCCAACGTGGTGTAGCGGGGTCCATCGGGCTTGTTTTATAGTGCGTCTTTGACTTGCAGCTCTGTTTGCTTGTAGTGGCGGGATTCCTGGCTTGATTTCAAGCAGTTCGGTGTACGCCCACCAAGAACACAGGGGAGGGTGGTCCTGATGCTCGTGGTATTTTCGTCAGCTATTTCCTGGCAATCTGCAACAACGCAAAGCGCTGCATCAGACGGTCGTTCTTTGACGCTGCCGCTGCTGCCAACGTGGAGTAGCGGGATCCATCGGGCTTGTTTTATAGTGCGTCCTTGACTTGCAGCGCTGTTTGCTTGTAGTTGCGGGATTCCTGGCTTGATTTCAAGCATCTCGGTGTACGCCCATCAAGAACACAGTGGAGGGTGGTCCTGGTGCTGGTGGTGTTGACGTTAGCTATTTCTTGGCAATCTGCAACAACGCAAAGCGCTGCATAAGACGGTCGTTCTTTGACGCTGCCGCTGCTGCCAACGTGCTGTACCGGGGTCCATAGGGCTTGTTTTATAGTGCGTCCTTGACTTGCAGCACTGTTTGCTTGTAGTGTCGGGATTCCTGGCTTGATTTCAAGCAGCTCGGTGTACGCAGACCAAGAACACAGGGGAGGGTGGTCCTGATGTTCGTGGTGTTGACGTCAGCTATTTCCTGGCAATCTGCAACAACGCAAAGCGCTGCATCTGACGGTCGTTCTTTGACGCTGCCGCTGCTGCCAACGTGGTGTAGCGGGGTCCATCGGGCTTGTTTTATAGTGCGTCTTTGACTTGCAGCTCTGTTTGCTTGTAGTGGCGGGATTCCTGGCTTGATTTCAAGCAACTCGGTGTACGCCCACCAAGAACACAGGGGAGGGTGGTCCTGATGCTCGTGGTATTGACGTCAGCTATTTCCTGGCAATCTGCAACAACGCAAAGCGCTGCATCAGACGGTCGTTCTTTGACGCTGCCGCTGCTGCCAACGTGGAGTAGCGGGATCCATCGGGCTTGTTTTATAGTGCGTCTTTGACTTGCAGCGCTGTTTGCTTGTAGTTGCGGGATTCCTGGCTTGATTTCAAGCATCTCGGTGTACGCCCATCAAGAACACAGGGGAGGGTGGTCCTGATGCTGGTGGTGTTGACGTTAGCTATTTCTTGGCAATCTGCAACAACGCAAAGCGCTGCATCAGTTGGTCGTTTTTTGACGCTGCCCCTGCTGCCAACGTGGTGTAGCGGGGCCCATCGGGCTTGTTTTATAGTGCGTCCTTGACTTGCAGCGCTGTTTGCTTGTAGTTGCGGGATTCCTGGCTTGATTTCAAGCAGGTCGGTGTACGCCCACCAAGAACACAGGGGAGGGTGGTCCTGATACTCGTGGTGTTGACGTCAGCTATTTCCTGGCAACCTGCAACAACGCAAAGCGCTGCATCAGACGGTCGTTCTTTGACGCTGCCGCTGCGGCCAACGTGGTGAAGCGGGGTCCATCGGGCTTGTTTTATAGTGCGTCCTTGACTTGCAGCGCTGTTCGCTTGTAGTGGCGGGATTCTTGGCTTGATTTCAAGCAGCTCGGTGTACGCCCACCAAGAACACAGGGGAGGGGGGTCCTGATGCTCGTGGTATTGACGTCAGCTATTTCCTGGCAATCTGCAACAACGCAAACCGCTGCATCAGAAGGTCGTTCTTTGACGCTGCCGCTGCTGCCAACGTGGTTCAGCGGGGTCCATCGGGCTTGTTTTATAGTGCGTTCTTGACTTGCAGAGCTGTTTGCTTGTAGTGGCGGGATTCCTGGCTTGATTTCAAGCAGCTCGGAGTACGCCCACCAAGAACACAGGGGAGGGTCGTTCTGATGCTCGTGGTGTTGACGTCAGCTATTTCCTGGCAATCTGCAACAACGCAAAGCGCTGCATCAGACGGTCGTTCTTTGACGCTGCCGCTGCTGCCAACGTGGTGCAGCGGGGTCCATCGGGCTTGTTTTATAGTGCGTCTTTGACTTGCAGCGCTGTTTGCCTGTAGTGGCGGGATTCCTGGCTTGATTTCAAGCAGCTCGGTGTACGCCCACCAAGAACACAGGGGAGGGTGGTCCTGATGCTCGTGGTATTGACGTCAGCTATTTCCTGGCAATCTGCAACAACGTAAAGCGCTGCATCAGACGGTCGTTCTTTGACGCTGCCCCTGCTGCCAACGTGGTGTAGCGGGGCCCATCGGGCTTGTTTTATAGTGCGTCCTTGACTGGCAGCGCTGTTTGCTTGTAGTGGCGGGATTCCTGGCTTGATTTCTAGCAGCTCAGTGCACGCCCACCAAGAATACTGGGAAGGGTGGTCCTGATGCTCGTAATGTTGACGTCAGCTATTTCCTGGCAATCTGCAACAACACAAAGCGCTGCATCAGACGGTCGTTCTTTGACGCTTCCGCTGCTGCCAACGTGGTGAAGCGGGGTCCATCGGGCTTGTTTTATAGTGCGTCCTTGACTTGCAGCGCTGTTCGCTTGTAGTGGCGGGATTCCTGGCTTGATTTCAAGCAGCTCGGTGTACGCCCACCAAGAACACAGGGGAGGGTGGTCCTGATGCTCGTGGTATTGACGTCAACTATTTCCTGGCAATCTGCAACAACGCAAAGCGCTGCATCAGACGGTCGTTCTTTGACGCTGCCGCTGCTGCCAACGTGGAGTAGCGGGGTCCATCGGGCTTGTTTTATAGTGCGTCCTTGACTTGCAGCGCTGTTTGGTTGTAGTTGCGGGATTCCTGGCTTGATTTCAAGCATCTCGGTGTACGCCCATCAAGAACACAGGGGAGGGTGGTCCTGATGCTGGTGGTGTTGACGTTAGCTATTTCTTGGCAATCTGCAACAACGCAAAGCGCTGCATAAGACGGTCGTTCTTTGACGCTGCCGCTGCTGCCAACGTGGTGTACCGGGGTCCATCGGGCTTGTTTTAAAGTGCGTCCTTGACTTGCAGCACTGTTCGCTTGTAGTGGCGGGATTCCTGGCTTGATTTCAAGCAGCTCGGTGTACGCCCACCAAGAACACAGGGGAGGGGGGTCCTGATGCTCGTGGTGTTGACGTCAGCTAGTTCCTGGCAATCTGCAACAACGCAAAGCGCTGCATCAGACGGTCGTTCTTTGACGCTGCCGCTGCTGCCAACGTGGTGCAGCGGGGTCCATCAGGCTTGTTTTATAGTGCGTTCTTGACTTGCAGCGCTGTTTGCTTGTAGTTGCGGGATTCCTGGCTTGATTTCAAGCATCTCGGTGTACGCCCATCAAGAACACAGGGGAGGGTGGTCCTGATGCTGGTGGTGTTGACGTTAGCTATTTCTTGGCAATCTGCAACAACGCAAAGCGCTGCATAAGACGGTCGTTCTTTGACGCTGCCGCTGCTGCCAACGTCGTGTACCGGGGTCCATCGGGCTTGTTTTAAAGTGCGTCCTTGACTTGCAGCACTGTTCGCTTGTAGTGGCGGGATTCCTGGCTTGATTTCAAGCAGCTCGGTGTACGCCCACCAAGAACACAGGGGAGGGGGGTCCTGATGCTCGTGGTGTTGACGTCAGCTATTTCCTGGCAATCTGCAACAACGGAAAGCGCTGCATCAGACGGCCGTTCTTTGACGCTGCCGCTGCTGCCAACGTGGTGAAGCGGGGTCCATCGGGCTTGTTTTATAGTGCGTCCTTGACTTGCAGCGCTGTTCGCTTGTAGTGGCGGGATTCCTGGCTTGATTTCAAGCAGCTCGGTGTACGCCCACCAAGAACACAGGGGAGGGGGGTCCTGATGCTCGTGGTATTGACGTCAGCTATTTCCTGGCAATCTGCAACAACGCAAAGCGCTGCATCAGAAGGTCGTTCTTTGACGCTGCCGCTGCTGCCAACGTGGTTCAGCGGTGTCCATCGGGCTTGTTTTATAGTGCGTCCTTGACTTGCAGCGCTGTTTGCTTGTAGTTGCGGGATTCCTGGCTTGATTTCAAGCATCTCGGTGTACGCCCATCAAGAACACAGGGGAGGGTGGTCCTGATGCTGGTGGTGTTGACGTTAGCTATTTCTTGGCAATCTGCAACAACGCAAAGCGCTGCATAAGACGGTCGTTCTTTGACGCTGCCGCTGCTGCCAACGTGCTGTACCGGGGTCCATCGGGCTTGTTTTATAGTGCGTCCTTGACTTGCAGCGCTCTTTGCTTGTAGTGGCGGGATTCCTGGCTTGATTTCAAGCAGCTCGGTGCACGCCCACAAAGAACACTGGGGAGGGTCATCCTGATGCTCGTGGTGTTGACGTCAGCTATTTCCTGGCAATCTGCAACAACGCAAAGCGCTGCATCAGACGGTCGTTCTTTGACGCTGCCGCTGCTGCCAACGTGGTGCAGCGGGGTCCATCGGGCTTGTTTTATAGTGCGTCTTTGACTTGCAGCGCTGTTTGCCTGTAGTGGCGGGATTCCTGGCTTGATTTCAAGCAGCTCGGTGTACGCCCACCAAGAAGACAGGGGAGGGTGGTCCTGATGCTCGTGGTATTGACGTCAGCTATTTCCTGGCAATCTGCAACAACGTAAAGCGCTGCATCAGACGGTCGTTCTTTGACGCTTCCCCTGCTGCCAACGTGGTGTAGCGGGGCCCATCGGGCTTGTTTTATAGTGCGTCCTTTACTGGCAGCGCTGTTTGCTTGTAGTGGCGGGATTCCTGGCTTGATTTCTAGCAGCTCAGTGCACGCCCACCAAGAATACTGGGAAGGGTGGTCCTGATGCTCGTAATGTTGACGTCAGCTATTTCCTATCAATCTGCAACAACACAAAGCGCTGCATCAGACGGTCGTTCTTTGACGCTTCCGCTGCTGCCAACGTGGTGAAGCGGGGTCCATCGGGCTTGTTTTATAGTGCGTCCTTGACTTGCAGCGCTGTTCGCTTGTAGTGGCGGGATTCCTGGCTTGATTTCAAGCAGCTCGGTGTACGCCCACCAAGAACACAGGGGAGGGTCGTTCTGATGCTCGTGGTGTTGACGTCAGCTATTGCCTGGCAATCTGCAACAACGCAAAGCGCTGCATCAGACGGTCGTTCTTTGACGCTGCCGCTGCTGCCAACGTGGTGAAGCGGGGTCCATCGGGCTTGTTTTATAGTGCGTCCTTGACTTGCAGCGCTGTTTGCTTGTAGTGTCGGGATTCCTGGCTTGATTTCAAGCAGCTCGGTGTACGCAGACCAAGAACACAGGGGAGGGTGGTCCTGATGTTCGTGGTGTTGACGTCAGCTATTTGCTGGCAATCTGCAACAACGCAAAGCGCTGCATCAGACGGTCGTTCTTTGACGCTGCCGCTGCTGCCAACGTGGTGTAGCGGGGTCCATCGGGCTTGTTTTATAGTGCGTCTTTGACTTGCAGCTCTGTTTGCTTGTAGTGGCGGGATTCCTGGCTTGATTTCAAGCAGTTCGGTGTACGCCCACCAAGAACACAGGGGAGGGTGGTCCTGATGCTCGTGGTATTTTCGTCAGCTATTTCCTGGCAATCTGCAACAACGCAAAGCGCTGCATCAGACGGTCGTTCTTTGACGCTGCCGCTGCTGCCAACGTGGAGTAGCGGGATCCATCGGGCTTGTTTTATAGTGCGTCCTTGACTTGCAGCGCTGTTTGCTTGTAGTTGCGGGATTCCTGGCTTGATTTCAAGCATCTCGGTGTACGCCCATCAAGAACACAGGGGAGGGTGGTCCTGGTGCTGGTGGTGTTGACGTTAGCTATTTCTTGGCAATCTGCAACAACGCAAAGCGCTGCATAAGACGGTCGTTCTTTGACGCTGCCGCTGCTGCCAACGTGCTGTACCGGGGTCCATAGGGCTTGTTTTATAGTGCGTCCTTGACTTGCAGCACTGTTTGCTTGTAGTGGCGGGATTCCTGGCTTGATTTCAAGCAGCTCTGAGTACGCCCACCAAGAACACAGGGGAGGGTCGTTCTGATGCTCGTGGTGTTGACGTCAGCTATTTCCTGGCAATCTGCAACAACGCCAAGCGCTGCATCAGACGGCCGTTCTTTGACGCTGCCGCTGCTGCCAACGTGGTGAAGCGGGGTCCATCGGGCTTGTTTTATAGTGCGTCCTTGACTTGCGGCGCTGTTCGCTTGTAGTGGCGGGATTCCTGGCTTGATTTCAAGCAGCTCGGTGTACGCCCACCAAGAACACAGGGGAGGGGGGTCCTGATGCTCGTGGTATTGACGTCAGCTATTTCCTGGCAATCTGCAACAACGCAAAGCGCTGCATCAGAAGGTCGTTCTTTGACGCTGCCGCTGCTGCCAACGTGGTTCAGCGGTGTCCATCGGGCTTGTTTTATAGTGCGTCCTTGACTTGCAGCGCTGTTTGCTTGTAGTTGCGGGATTCCTGGCTTGATTTCAAGCATCTCGGTGTACGCCCATCAAGAACACAGGGGAGGGTGGTCCTGATGCTGGTGGTGTTGACGTTAGCTATTTCTTGGCAATCTGCAACAACGCAAAGCGCTGCATAAGACGGTCGTTCTTTGACGCTGCCGCTGCTGCCAACGTGCTGTACCGGGGTCCATCGGGCTTGTTTTATAGTGCGTCCTTGACTTGCAGCGCTCTTTGCTTGTAGTGGCGGGATTCCTGGCTTGATTTCAAGCAGCTCGGTGCACGCCCACAAAGAACACTGGGGAGGGTCATCCTGATGCTCGTGGTGTTGACGTCAGCTATTTCCTGGCAATCTGCAACAACGCAAAGCGCTGCATCAGACGGTCGTTCTTTGACGCTGCCGCTGCTGCCAACGTGGTGCAGCGGGGTCCATCGGGCTTGTTTTATAGTGCGTCTTTGACTTGCAGCGCTGTTTGCCTGTAGTGGCGGGATTCCTGGCTTGATTTCAAGCAGCTCGGTGTACGCCCACCAAGAACACAGGGGAGGGTGGTCCTGATGCTCGTGGTATTGACGTCAGCTATTTCCTGGCAATCTGCAACAACGTAAAGCGCTGCATCAGACGGTCGTTCTTTGACGCTTCCCCTGCTGCCAACGTGGTGTAGCGGGGCCCATCGGGCTTGTTTTATAGTGCGTCCTTTACTGGCAGCGCTGTTTGCTTGTAGTGGCGGGATTCCTGGCTTGATTTCTAGCAGCTCAGTGCACGCCCACCAAGAATACTGGGAAGGGTGGTCCTGATGCTCGTAATGTTGACGTCAGCTATTTCCTATCAATCTGCAACAACACAAAGCGCTGCATCAGACGGTCGTTCTTTGACGCTTCCGCTGCTGCCAACGTGGTGAAGCGGGGTCCATCGGGCTTGTTTTATAGTGCGTCCTTGACTTGCAGCGCTGTTCGCTTGTAGTGGCGGGATTCCTGGCTTGATTTCAAGCAGCTCGGTGTACGCCCACCAAGAACACAGGGGAGGGTCGTTCTGATGCTCGTGGTGTTGACGTCAGCTATTGCCTGGCAATCTGCAACAACGCAAAGCGCTGCATCAGACGGTCGTTCTTTGACGCTGCCGCTGCTGCCAACGTGGTGAAGCGGGGTCCATCGGGCTTGTTTTATAGTGCGTCCTTGACTTGCAGCGCTGTTTGCTTGTAGTGTCGGGATTCCTGGCTTGATTTCAAGCAGCTCGGTGTACGCAGACCAAGAACACAGGGGAGGGTGGTCCTGATGTTCGTGGTGTTGACGTCAGCTATTTGCTGGCAATCTGCAACAACGCAAAGCGCTGCATCAGACGGTCGTTCTTTGACGCTGCCGCTGCTGCCAACGTGGTGTAGCGGGGTCCATCGGGCTTGTTTTATAGTGCGTCTTTGACTTGCAGCTCTGTTTGCTTGTAGTGGCGGGATTCCTGGCTTGATTTCAAGCAGTTCGGTGTACGCCCACCAAGAACACAGGGGAGGGTGGTCCTGATGCTCGTGGTATTTTCGTCAGCTATTTCCTGGCAATCTGCAACAACGCAAAGCGCTGCATCAGACGGTCGTTCTTTGACGCTGCCGCTGCTGCCAACGTGGAGTAGCGGGATCCATCGGGCTTGTTTTATAGTGCGTCCTTGACTTGCAGCGCTGTTTGCTTGTAGTTGCGGGATTCCTGGCTTGATTTCAAGCATCTCGGTGTACGCCCATCAAGAACACAGGGGAGGGTGGTCCTGGTGCTGGTGGTGTTGACGTTAGCTATTTCTTGGCAATCTGCAACAACGCAAAGCGCTGCATAAGACGGTCGTTCTTTGACGCTGCCGCTGCTGCCAACGTGCTGTACCGGGGTCCATAGGGCTTGTTTTATAGTGCGTCCTTGACTTGCAGCACTGTTTGCTTGTAGTGGCGGGATTCCTGGCTTGATTTCAAGCAGCTCTGAGTACGCCCACCAAGAACACAGGGGAGGGTCGTTCTGATGCTCGTGGTGTTGACGTCAGCTATTTCCTGGCAATCTGCAACAACGCCAAGCGCTGCATCAGACGGTCGTTCTTTGACGCTGCCGCTGCTGCCAACGTGGTGAAGCGGGGTCCATCGGGCTTGTTTTATAGCGCGTCCTTGACTTGCAGCGCTGTTTGCTTGTAGTGTCGGGATTCCTGGCTTGATTTCAAGCAGCTCGGTGTACGCAGACCAAGAACACAGGGGAGGGTGGTCCTGATGTTCGTGGTGTTGACGTCAGCTATTTCCTGGCAATCTGCAACAACGCAAAGCGCTGCATCAGACGGTCGTTCTTTGACGCTGCCGCTGCTGCCAACGTGGTGTAGCGGGGTCCATCGGGCTTGTTTTATAGTGCGTCTTTGGCTTGCAGCTCTGTTTGCTTGTAGTGGCGGGATTCCTGGCTTGATTTCAAGCAACTCGGTGTACGCCCACCAAGAACACAGGGGAGGGTGGTCCTGATGCTCGTGGTATTGACGTCAGCTATTTCCTGGCAATCTGCAACAACGCAAAGCGCTGCATCAGACGGTCGTTCTTTGACGCTGCCGCTGCTGCCAACGTGGAGTAGCGGGATCCATCGGGCTTGTTTTATAGTGCGTCCTTGACTTGCAGCGCTGTTTGCTTGTAGTTGCGGGATTCCTGGCTTGATTTCAAGCATCTCGGTGTACGCCCATCAAGAACACAGGGGAGGGTGGTCCTGATGCTGGTGGTGTTGACGTTAGCTATTTCTTGGCAATCTGCAACAACGCAAAGCGCTGCATAAGACGGTCGTTCTTTGACGCTGCCGCTGCTGCCAACGTGCTGTACCGGGGTCCATCGGGCTTGTTTTATAGTGCGTCCTTGACTTGCAGCACTGTTCGCTTGTAGTGGCGGGATTAATGGCTTGATTTCAAGCAGCTCGGTGTACGCCCACCAAGAACACAGGGGAGGGCGGTCCTGATGCTCGTTGTGTTGACGTCAGCTATTTCCTAACAATCTGCAACAACGCAAAGCGCTGCATCAGACGGTCATTCTTTGACGCTGCCGCTGCTGCCAACGTGGTGCAGCGGGGTCCATCAGGCTTGTTTTATAGTGCGTTCTTGACTTGCAGCGCTGTTTGCTTGTAGTGGCGGGATTCCTGGCTTGATTTCAAGCTGCTCGGAGTACGCCCACCAAGAACACAGGGGAGGGGGGTCCTGATGCTCGTGGTGTTGACGTCAGCTAGTTCCTGGCAATCTGCAACAACGCAAAGCGCTGCATCAGACGGTCATTCTTTGACGCTGCCGCTGCTGCCAACGTGGTGCAGCGGGGTCCATCAGGCTTGTTTTATAGTGCGTTCTTGACTTGCAGCGCTGTTTGCTTGTAGTGGCGGGATTCCTGGCTTGATTTCAAGCAGCTCGGAGTACGCCCACCAAGAACACAGCGGAGGGTCGTTCTGATGTTCGTGGTGTTGACGTCAGCTATTTCCTGGCAATCTGCAACAACGCAAAGCGCTGCATCAGTTGGTCGTTTTTTGACGCTGCCCCTGCTGCCAACGTGGTGTAGCGGGGCCCATCGGGCTTGTTTTATAGTGCGTCCTTGACTTGCAGCGCTGTTTGCTTGTAGTTGCGGGATTCCTGGCTTGATTTCAAGCAGGTCGGTGTACGCCCACCAAGAACACAAGGGAGGGTGGTCCTGATACTCGTGGTGTTGACGTCAGCTATTTCCTGGCAACCTGCAACAACGCAAAGCGCTGCATCAGACGGTCGTTCTTTGACGCTGCCGCTGCTGCCAACGTGGTGTAGCGGGGTCCATCGGGCTTGTTTTATAGTGCGTCCTTGACTGGCAGCGCTGTTTGCTTGTAGTGGCGGGATTCCTGGCTTGATTTCTAGCAGCTCAGTGCACGCCCACCAAGAATACTGGGGAGGACGGTCCTGATGCTCGTAATGTTGACGTCAGCTATTTCCTGGCAATCTGCAACAACACAAAGCGCTGCATCAGACGGTCGTTCTTTGACGCTGCCGCTGCTGCCAACGTGGTGAAGCGGGGTCCATCGGGCTTGTTTTATAGTGCGTCCTTGACTTGCAGCGCTGTTCGCTTGTAGTGGCGGGATTCCTGGCTTGATTTCAAGCAGCTCGGTGTACGCCCACCAAGAACACAGGGGAGGGGGGTCCTGATGCTCGTGGTATTGACGTCAGCTATTTCCTGGCAATCTGCAACAACGCAAAGCGCTGCATCAGAAGGTCGTTCTTTGACGCTGCCGCTGCTGCCAACGTGGTTCAGCGGGGTCCATCGGGCTTGTTTTATAGTGCGTTCTTGACTTGCAGAGCTGTTTGCTTGTAGTGGCGGGATTCCTGGCTTGATTTCAAGCAGCTCTGAGTACGCCCACCAAGAACACAGGGGAGGGTCGTTCTGATGCTCGTGGTGTTGACGTCAGCTATTTCCTGGCAATCTGCAACAACGCAAAGCGCTGCATCAGACGGTCGTTCTTTGACGCTGCCGCTGCTGCCAACGTGGTGCAGCGGGGTCCATCGGGCTTGTTTTATAGTGCGTCTTTGACTTGCAGCGCTGTTTGCCTGTAGTGGCGGGATTCCTGGCTTGATTTCAAGCAGCTCGGTGTACGCCCACCAAGAACACAGGGGAGGGTGGTCCTGATGCTCGTGGTATTGACGTCAGCTATTTCCTGGCAATCTGCAACAACGTAAAGCGCTGCATCAGACGGTCGTTCTTTGACGCTGCCCCTGCTGCCAACGTGGTGTAGCGGGGCCCATCGGGCTTGTTTTATAGTGCGTCCTTGACTGGCAGCGCTGTTTGCTTGTAGTGGCGGGATTCCTGGCTTGATTTCTAGCAGCTCAGTGCACGCCCACCAAGAATACTGGGAAGGGTGGTCCTGATGCTCGTAATGTTGACGTCAGCTATTTCCTGGCAATCTGCAACAACACAAAGCGCTGCATCAGACGGTCGTTCTTTGACGCTTCCGCTGCTGCCAACGTGGTGAAGCGGGGTCCATCGGGCTTGTTTTATAGTGCGTCCTTGACTTGCAGCGCTGTTCGCTTGTAGTGGCGGGATTCCTGGCTTGATTTCAAGCAGCTCGGTGTACGCCCACCAAGAACACAGGGGAGGGTGGTCCTGATGCTCGTGGTATTGACGTCAACTATTTCCTGGCAATCTGCAACAACGCAAAGCGCTGCATCAGACGGTCGTTCTTTGACGCTGCCGCTGCTGCCAACGTGGAGTAGCGGGGTCCATCGGGCTTGTTTTATAGTGCGTCCTTGACTTGCAGCGCTGTTTGGTTGTAGTTGCGGGATTCCTGGCTTGATTTCAAGCATCTCGGTGTACGCCCATCAAGAACACAGGGGAGGGTGGTCCTGATGCTGGTGGTGTTGACGTTAGCTATTTCTTGGCAATCTGCAACAACGCAAAGCGCTGCATAAGACGGTCGTTCTTTGACGCTGCCGCTGCTGCCAACGTGGTGTACCGGGGTCCATCGGGCTTGTTTTAAAGTGCGTCCTTGACTTGCAGCACTGTTCGCTTGTAGTGGCGGGATTCCTGGCTTGATTTCAAGCAGCTCGGTGTACGCCCACCAAGAACACAGGGGAGGGGGGTCCTGATGCTCGTGGTGTTGACGTCAGCTAGTTCCTGGCAATCTGCAACAACGCAAAGCGCTGCATCAGACGGTCGTTCTTTGACGCTGCCGCTGCTGCCAACGTGGTGCAGCGGGGTCCATCAGGCTTGTTTTATAGTGCGTTCTTGACTTGCAGCGCTGTTTGCTTGTAGTGGCGGGATTCCTGGCTTGATTTCAAGCAGCTCGGAGTACGCCCACCAAGAACACAGCGGAGGGTCGTTCTGATGTTCGTGGTGTTGACGTCAGCTATTTCCTGGCAATCTGCAACAACGCAAAGCGCTGCATCAGTTGGTCGTTTTTTGACGCTGCCCCTGCTGCCAACGTGGTGTAGCGGGGCCCATCGGGCTTGTTTTATAGTGCGTCCTTGACTTGCAGCGCTGTTTGCTTGTAGTTGCGGAATTCCTGGCTTGATTTCAAGCAGGTCGGTGTACGCCCACCAAGAACACAGGGGAGGGTGGTCCTGATACTCGTGGTGTTGACGTCAGCTATTTTCTGGCAACCTGCAACAACGCAAAGCGCTGCATCAGACGGTCGTTCTTTGACGCTGCCGCTGCTGCCAACGTGGTGTAGCGGGGTCCATCGGGCTTGTTTTATAGTGCGTCCTTGACTGGCAGCGCTGTTTGCTTGTAGTGGCGGGATTCCTGGCTTGATTTCTAGCAGCTCAGTGCACGCCCACCAAGAATACTGGGGAGGACGGTCCTGATGCTCGTAATGTTGACGTCAGCTATTTCCTGGCAATCTGCAACAACACAAAGCGCTGCATCAGACGGTCGTTCTTTGACGCTGCCGCTGCTGCCAACGTGGTGAAGCGGGGTCCATCGGGCTTGTTTTATAGTGCGTCCTTGACTTGCAGCGCTGTTCGCTTGTAGTGGCGGGATTCCTGGCTTGATTTCAAGCAGCTCGGTGTACGCCCACCAAGAACACAGGGGAGGGGGGTCCTGATGCTCGTGGTATTGACGTCAGCTATTTCCTGGCAATCTGCAACAACGCAAAGCGCTGCATCAGAAGGTCGTTCTTTGACGCTGCCGCTGCTGCCAACGTGGTTCAGCGGGGTCCATCGGGCTTGTTTTATAGTGCGTTCTTGACTTGCAGAGCTGTTTGCTTGTAGTGGCGGGATTCCTGGCTTGATTTCAAGCAGCTCTGAGTACGCCCACCAAGAACACAGGGGAGGGTCGTTCTGATGCTCGTGGTGTTGACGTCAGCTATTTCCTGGCAATCTGCAACAACGCAAAGCGCTGCATCAGACGGTCGTTCTTTGACGCTGCCGCTGCTGCCAACGTGGTGCAGCGGGGTCCATCGGGCTTGTTTTATAGTGCGTCTTTGACTTGCAGCGCTGTTTGCCTGTAGTGGCGGGATTCCTGGCTTGATTTCAAGCAGCTCGGTGTACGCCCACCAAGAACACAGGGGAGGGTGGTCCTGATGCTCGTGGTATTGACGTCAGCTATTTCCTGGCAATCTGCAACAACGTAAAGCGCTGCATCAGACGGTCGTTCTTTGACGCTGCCCCTGCTGCCAACGTGGTGTAGCGGGGCCCATCGGGCTTGTTTTATAGTGCGTCCTTGACTGGCAGCGCTGTTTGCTTGTAGTGGCGGGATTCCTGGCTTGATTTCTAGCAGCTCAGTGCACGCCCACCAAGAATACTGGGAAGGGTGGTCCTGATGCTCGTAATGTTGACGTCAGCTATTTCCTGGCAATCTGCAACAACACAAAGCGCTGCATCAGACGGTCGTTCTTTGACGCTTCCGCTGCTGCCAACGTGGTGAAGCGGGGTCCATCGGGCTTGTTTTATAGTGCGTCCTTGACTTGCAGCGCTGTTCGCTTGTAGTGGCGGGATTCCTGGCTTGATTTCAAGCAGCTCGGTGTACGCCCACCAAGAACACAGGGGAGGGTGGTCCTGATGCTCGTGGTATTGACGTCAACTATTTCCTGGCAATCTGCAACAACGCAAAGCGCTGCATCAGACGGTCGTTCTTTGACGCTGCCGCTGCTGCCAACGTGGAGTAGCGGGGTCCATCGGGCTTGTTTTATAGTGCGTCCTTGACTTGCAGCGCTGTTTGCTTGTAGTTGCGGGATTCCTGGCTTGATTTCAAGCATCTCGGTGTACGCCCATCAAGAACACAGGGGAGGGTGGTCCTGATGCTGGTGGTGTTGACGTTAGCTATTTCTTGGCAATCTGCAACAACGCAAAGCGCTGCATAAGACGGTCGTTCTTTGACGCTGCCGCTGCTGCCAACGTGGTGTACCGGGGTCCATCGGGCTTGTTTTAAAGTGCGTCCTTGACTTGCAGCACTGTTCGCTTGTAGTGGCGGGATTCCTGGCTTGATTTCAAGCAGCTCGGTGTACGCCCACCAAGAACACAGGGGAGGGGGGTCCTGATGCTCGTGGTGTTGACGTCAGCTAGTTCCTGGCAATCTGCAACAACGCAAAGCGCTGCATCAGACGGTCGTTCTTTGACGCTGCCGCTGCTGCCAACGTGGTGCAGCGGGGTCCATCAGGCTTGTCTTATAGTGCGTTCTTGACTTGCAGCGCTGTTTGCTTGTAGTGGCGGGATTCCTGGCTTGATTTCAAGCAGCTCGGAGTACGCCCACCAAGAACACAGCGGAGGGTCGTTCTGATGTTCGTGGTGTTGACGTCAGCTATTTCCTGGCAATCTGCAACAACGCAAAGCGCTGCATCAGTTGGTCGTTTTTTGACGCTGCCCCTGCTGCCAACGTGGTGTAGCGGGGCCCATCGGGCTTGTTTTATAGTGCGTCCTTGACTTGCAGCGCTGTTTGCTTGTAGTTGCGGAATTCCTGGCTTGATTTCAAGCAGGTCGGTGTACGCCCACCAAGAACACAGGGGAGGGTGGTCCTGATACTCGTGGTGTTGACGTCAGCTATTTTCTGGCAACCTGCAACAACGCAAAGCGCTGCATCAGACGGTCGTTCTTTGACGCTGCCGCTGCTGCCAACGTGGTGTAGCGGGGTCCATCGGGCTTGTTTTATAGTGCGTCCTTGACTGGCAGCGCTGTTTGCTTGTAGTGGCGGGATTCCTGGCTTGATTTCTAGCAGCTCAGTGCACGCCCACCAAGAATACTGGGGAGGACGGTCCTGATGCTCGTAATGTTGACGTCAGCTATTTCCTGGCAATCTGCAACAACACAAAGCGCTGCATCAGACGGTCGTTCTTTGACGCTGCCGCTGCTGCCAACGTGGTGAAGCGGGGTCCATCGGGCTTGTTTTATAGTGCGTCCTTGACTTGCAGCGCTGTTCGCTTGTAGTGGCGGGATTCCTGGCTTGATTTCAAGCAGCTCGGTGTACGCCCACCAAGAACACAGGGGAGGGGGGTCCTGATGCTCGTGGTATTGACGTCAGCTATTTCCTGGCAATCTGCAACAACGCAAAGCGCTGCATCAGAAGGTCGTTCTTTGACGCTGCCGCTGCTGCCAACGTGGTTCAGCGGGGTCCATCGGGCTTGTTTTATAGTGCGTTCTTGACTTGCAGAGCTGTTTGCTTGTAGTGGCGGGATTCCTGGCTTGATTTCAAGCAGCTCTGAGTACGCCCACCAAGAACACAGGGGAGGGTCGTTCTGATGCTCGTGGTGTTGACGTCAGCTATTTCCTGGCAATCTGCAACAACGCAAAGCGCTGCATCAGACGGTCGTTCTTTGACGCTGCCGCTGCTGCCAACGTGGTGCAGCGGGGTCCATCGGGCTTGTTTTATAGTGCGTCTTTGACTTGCAGCGCTGTTTGCCTGTAGTGGCGGGATTCCTGGCTTGATTTCAAGCAGCTCGGTGTACGCCCACCAAGAACACAGGGGAGGGTGGTCCTGATGCTCGTGGTATTGACGTCAGCTATTTCCTGGCAATCTGCAACAACGTAAAGCGCTGCATCAGACGGTCGTTCTTTGACGCTGCCCCTGCTGCCAACGTGGTGTAGCGGGGCCCATCGGGCTTGTTTTATAGTGCGTCCTTGACTGGCAGCGCTGTTTGCTTGTAGTGGCGGGATTCCTGGCTTGATTTCTAGCAGCTCAGTGCACGCCCACCAAGAATACTGGGAAGGGTGGTCCTGATGCTCGTAATGTTGACGTCAGCTATTTCCTGGCAATCTGCAACAACACAAAGCGCTGCATCAGACGGTCGTTCTTTGACGCTTCCGCTGCTGCCAACGTGGTGAAGCGGGGTCCATCGGGCTTGTTTTATAGTGCGTCCTTGACTTGCAGCGCTGTTCGCTTGTAGTGGCGGGATTCCTGGCTTGATTTCAAGCAGCTCGGTGTACGCCCACCAAGAACACAGGGGAGGGTGGTCCTGATGCTCGTGGTATTGACGTCAACTATTTCCTGGCAATCTGCAACAACGCAAAGCGCTGCATCAGACGGTCGTTCTTTGACGCTGCCGCTGCTGCCAACGTGGAGTAGCGGGGTCCATCGGGCTTGTTTTATAGTGCGTCCTTGACTTGCAGCGCTGTTTGCTTGTAGTTGCGGGATTCCTGGCTTGATTTCAAGCATCTCGGTGTACGCCCATCAAGAACACAGGGGAGGGTGGTCCTGATGCTGGTGGTGTTGACGTTAGCTATTTCTTGGCAATCTGCAACAACGCAAAGCGCTGCATAAGACGGTCGTTCTTTGACGCTGCCGCTGCTGCCAACGTGGTGTACCGGGGTCCATCGGGCTTGTTTTAAAGTGCGTCCTTGACTTGCAGCACTGTTCGCTTGTAGTGGCGGGATTCCTGGCTTGATTTCAAGCAGCTCGGTGTACGCCCACCAAGAACACAGGGGAGGGGGGTCCTGATGCTCGTGGTGTTGACGTCAGCTATTTCCTGGCAATCTGCAACAACGGAAAGCGCTGCATCAGACGGCCGTTCTTTGACGCTGCCGCTGCTGCCAACGTGGTGAAGCGGGGTCCATCGGGCTTGTTTTATAGTGCGTCCTTGACTTGCAGCGCTGTTCGCTTGTAGTGGCGGGATTCCTGGCTTGATTTCAAGCAGCTCGGTGTACGCCCACCAAGAACACAGGGGAGGGGGGTCCTGATGCTCGTGGTATTGACGTCAGCTATTTCCTGGCAATCTGCAACAACGCAAAGCGCTGCATCAGAAGGTCGTTCTTTGACGCTGCCGCTGCTGCCAACGTGGTTCAGCGGTGTCCATCGGGCTTGTTTTATAGTGCGTCCTTGACTTGCAGCGCTGTTTGCTTGTAGTTGCGGGATTCCTGGCTTGATTTCAAGCATCTCGGTGTACGCCCATCAAGAACACAGGGGAGGGTGGTCCTGATGCTGGTGGTGTTGACGTTAGCTATTTCTTGGCAATCTGCAACAACGCAAAGCGCTGCATAAACGGTCGTTCTTTGACGCTGCCACTGCTGCCAACGTGCTGTACCGGGGTCCATCGGGCTTGTTTTATAGTGCGTCCTTGACTTGCAGCGCTCTTTGCTTGTAGTGGCGGGATTCCTGGCTTGATTTCAAGCAGCTCGGTGCACGCCCACAAAGAACACTGGGGAGGGTCATCCTGATGCTCGTGGTGTTGACGTCAGCTATTTCCTGGCAATCTGCAACAACGCAAAGCGCTGCATCAGACGGTCGTTCTTTGACGCTGCCGCTGCTGCCAACGTGGTGTAGCGGGGCCCATCGGGCTTGTTTTATAGTGCGTCCTTTACTGGCAGCGCTGTTTGCTTGTAGTGGCGGGATTCCTGGCTTGATTTCTAGCAGCTCAGTGCACGCCCACCAAGAATACTGGGAAGGGTGGTCCTGATGCTCGTAATGTTGACGTCAGCTATTTCCTATCAATCTGCAACAACACAAAGCGCTGCATCAGACGGTCGTTCTTTGACGCTTCCGCTGCTGCCAACGTGGTGAAGCGGGGTCCATCGGGCTTGTTTTATAGTGCGTCCTTGACTTGCAGCGCTGTTCGCTTGTAGTGGCGGGATTCCTGGCTTGATTTCAAGCAGCTCGGTGTACGCCCACCAAGAACACAGGGGAGGGTCGTTCTGATGCTCGTGGTGTTGACGTCAGCTATTGCCTGGCAATCTGCAACAACGCAAAGCGCTGCATCAGACGGTCGTTCTTTGACGCTGCCGCTGCTGCCAACGTGGTGAAGCGGGGTCCATCGGGCTTGTTTTATAGTGCGTCCTTGACTTGCAGCGCTGTTTGCTTGTAGTGTCGGGATTCCTGGCTTGATTTCAAGCAGCTCGGTGTACGCAGACCAAGAACACAGGGGAGGGTGGTCCTGATGTTCGTGGTATTTTCGTCAGCTATTTCCTGGCAATCTGCAACAACGCAAAGCGCTGCATCAGACGGTCGTTCTTTGACGCTGCCGCTGCTGCCAACGTGGAGTAGCGGGATCCATCGGGCTTGTTTTATAGTGCGTCCTTGACTTGCAGCGCTGTTTGCTTGTAGTTGCGGGATTCCTGGCTTGATTTCAAGCATCTCGGTGTACGCCCATCAAGAACACAGGGGAGGGTGGTCCTGGTGCTGGTGGTGTTGACGTTAGCTATTTCTTGGCAATCTGCAACAACGCAAAGCGCTGCATAAGACGGTCGTTCTTTGACGCTGCCGCTGCTGCCAACGTGCTGTACCGGGGTCCATAGGGCTTGTTTTATAGTGCGTCCTTGACTTGCAGCACTGTTTGCTTGTAGTGGCGGGATTCCTGGCTTGATTTCAAGCAACTCGGTGTACGCCCACCAAGAACACAGGGGAGGGTGGTCCTGATGCTCGTGGTATTGACGTCAGCTATTTCCAGGCAATCTGCAACAACGCAAAGCGCTGCATCAGACGGTCGTTCTTTGACGCTGCCGCTGCTGCCAACGTGGAGTAGCGGGATCCATCGGGCTTGTTTTATAGTGCGTCCTTGACTTGCAGCGCTGTTTGCTTGTAGTTGCGGGATTCCTGGCTTGATTTCAAGCATCTCGGTGTACGCCCACCAAGAACACAGGGGAGGGTGGTCCTGATGCTCGTGGTATTGACGTCAGCTATTTCCAGGCAATCTGCAACAACGCAAAGCGCTGCATCAGACGGTCGTTCTTTGACGCTGCCGCTGCTGCCAACGTGGAGTAGCGGGATCCATCGGGCTTGTTTTATAGTGCGTCCTTGACTTGCAGCGCTGTTTGCTTGTAGTTGCGGGATTCCTGGCTTGATTTCAAGCATCTCGGTGTACGCCCATCAAGAACACAGGGGAGGGTGGTCCTGATGCTGGTGGTGTTGACGTTAGCTATTTCTTGGCAATCTGCAACAACGCAAAGCGCTGCATAAGACGGTCGTTCTTTGACGCTGCCGCTGCTGCCAACGTGCTGTACCGGGGTCCATCGGGCTTGTTTTATAGTGCGTCCTTGACTTGCAGCACTGTTCGCTTGTAGTGGCGGGATTCCTGGCTTGATTTCAAGCAGCTCGGTGTACGCCCACCAAGAACACAGGGGAGGGGGGTCCTGATGCTCGTTGTGTTGACGTCAGCTATTTCCTAACAATCTGCAACAACGCAAAGCGCTGCATCAGACGGTCGTTCTTTGACGCTGCCGCTGCTGCCAACGTGGTGCAGCGGGGTCCATCAGGCTTGTTTTATAGTGCGTTCTTGACTTGCAGCGCTGTTTGCTTGTAGTGGCGGGATTCCTGGCTTGATTTCAAGCTGCTCGGAGTACGCCCACCAAGAACACAGGGGAGGGGGGTCCTGATGCTCGTGGTGTTGACGTCAGCTAGTTCCTGGCAATCTGCAACAACGCAAAGCGCTGCATCAGACGGTCATTCTTTGACGCTGCCGCTGCTGCCAACGTGGTGCAGCGGGGTCCATCAGGCTTGTTTTATAGTGCGTTCTTGACTTGCAGCGCTGTTTGCTTGTAGTGGCGGGATTCCTGGCTTGATTTCAAGCAGCTCGGAGTACGCCCACCAAGAACACAGCGGAGGGTCGTTCTGATGTTCGTGGTGTTGACGTCAGCTATTTCCTGGCAATCTGCAACAACGCAAAGCGCTGCATCAGTTGGTCGTTTTTTTTGACGCTGCCCCTGCTGCCAACGTGGTGTAGCGGGGCCCATCGGGCTTGTTTTATAGTGCGTCCTTGACTTGCAGCGCTGTTTGCTTGTAGTTGCGGGATTCCTGGCTTGATTTCAAGCAGGTCGGTGTACGCCTACCAAGAACACAAGGGAGGGTGGTCCTGATACTCGTGGTGTTGACGTCAGCTATTTCCTGGCAACCTGCAACAACGCAAAGCGCTGCATCAGACGGTCGTTCTTTGACGCTGCCGCTGCTGCCAACGTG
Source organism: Haemaphysalis longicornis (assembly GCF_048455015.1). Taxonomy (NCBI): domain Eukaryota; kingdom Metazoa; phylum Arthropoda; class Arachnida; order Ixodida; family Ixodidae; genus Haemaphysalis; species Haemaphysalis longicornis. The sequence goes on along the minus strand of NW_027526214.1, from coordinate 88,278,668 downwards.
GTGTAGCGGGGTCCATCGGGCTTGTTTTCTAGTGCGTCCTTGACTGGCAGCGCTGTTTGCTTGTAGTGGCGGGATTCCTGGCTTGATTTCTAGCAGCTCAGTGCACGCCCACCAAGAATACTGGGGAGGACGGTCCTGATGCTCGTAATGTTGACGTCAGCTATTTCCTGGCAATCTGCAACAACACAAAGCGCTGCATCAGACGGTCGTTCTTTGACGCTGCCGCTGCTGCCAACGTGGTGAAGCGGGGTCCATCGGGCTTGTTTTATAGTGCGTCCTTGACTTGCAGCGCTGTTCGCTTGTAGTGGCGGGATTCCTGGCTTGATTTCAAGCAGCTCGGTGTACGCCCACCAAGAACACAGGGGAGGGGGGTCCTGATGCTCGTGGTATTGACGTCAGCTATTTCCTGGCAATCTGCAACAACGCAAAGCGCTGCATCAGAAGGTCGTTCTTTGACGCTGCCGCTGCTGCCAACGTGGTTCAGCGGGGTCCATCGGGCTTGTTTTATAGTGCGTTCTTGACTTGCAGAGCTGTTTGCTTGTAGTGGCGGGATTCCTGGCTTGATTTCAAGCAGCTCTGAGTACGCCCACCAAGAACACAGGGGAGGGTCGTTCTGATGCTCGTGGTGTTGACGTCAGCTATTTCCTGGCAATCTGCAACAACGCAAAGCGCTGCATCAGACGGTCGTTCTTTGACGCTGCCGCTGCTGCCAACGTGGTGAAGCGGGGTCCATCCGGCTTGTTTTATAGTGCGTCCTTGACTTGCAGCGCTGTTTGCTTGTAGTGTCGGGATTCCTGGCTTGATTTCAAGCAGCTCGGTGTACGCATACCAAGAACACAGGGGAGGGTGGTCCTGATGTTCGTGGTGTTGACGTCAGCTATTTCCTGGCAATCTGCAACAATGCAAAGCGCTGCATCAGACGGTCGTTCTTTGACGCTGCCGCTGCTGCCAACGTGGTGTAGCGGGGTCCATCGGGCTTGTTTTATAGTGCGTCTTTGACTTGCAGCTCTGTTTGCTTGTAGTGGCGGGATTACTGGCTTGATTTCAAGCAGCTCGGTGTACGCCCACCAAGAACACAGGGGAGGGTGGTCCTGATGCTCGTGGTATTGACGTCAACTATTTCCTGGCAATCTGCAACAACGCAAAGCGCTGCATCAGACGGTCGTTCTTTGACGCTGCCGCTGCTGCCAACGTGGAGTAGCGGGGTCCATCGGGCTTGTTTTATAGTGCGTCCTTGACTTGCAGCGCTGTTTGCTTGTAGTTGCGGGATTCCTGGCTTGATTTCAAGCATCTCGGTGTACGCCCATCAAGAACACAGGGGAGGGTGGTCCTGATGCTGGTGGTGTTGACGTTAGCTATTTCCTGGCAATCTGCAACAACGCAAAGCGCTGCATCAGACGGTCGTTCTTTGACGCTGCCGCTGCTGCCAACGTTGCGTAGCGGGGTCCATCGGGCTTGTTTTATAGTGCGTCCTTGACTTGCGGCGCTGTTTGCTTGTAGTGGCGGGATTCCTGGCTTGATTTCAAGCAGCTCTGTGTACGCCCACCAAGAACACAGGGGAGGGTGGTCCTGATGCTGGTGGTGTTGACGTCAGCTATTTCCTGGCAATCTGCAACAACGCAAAGCGCTGCATCAAACGGTCGTTCTTTGACGCTGCCGCTGCTGCCAACGTGCTGTAGCGGGGTCTATCGGGCTTGTTTTATAGTGCGTCCTTGACTTGCAGCGCTGTTTGCTTGTAGTGGCGGGATTCCTGGCTTGATTTCAAGCAGCTCGGTGTACGCCCACCAAGAACACAGGGGAGGGGGGTCCTGATGCTCGTGGTGTTGACGTCAGCTATTTCCTGGCAATCTGCAACAACGCAAAGCGCTGCATCAGACGGTTGTTCTTTGACGCTGCCGCTGCTGCCAACGTGGTGTACCGGGGTCCATCGGGCTTGTTTTATAGTGCGCCTTTGACTTGCAGCGCTGTTTGCTTGTAGTGGTGGGATTCCTGGCTTGATTTCAAGCAGCTCGGTGTACGCCCACCAAGAACACAGGGGAGGGGGGTCTGATGCACGTGGTGTTGACGTCAGCTATTTCCTGGCAATCTGCTTCAACGCAAAGCGCTGCATCAGACGGTCGTTCTTTGACGCTGCCGCTGCTGCCGACGTGGTGTAGCGGGGTCCATCGGGCTTGTTTTATAGTGCGTCCTTGACTTGTAGCGCTGTTTGCTTGTAGTGGCGGGATTCCTGGCTTGATTTCAAGCAGCTCGGTGCACGCCCACCAAGAACACAGGGGAGGGTTGTCCTGATGCTCGTAATGTTGGCGTCAGCTATTTCCTGGCAATCTGCAACAACGCAAAGCGCTGCATCAGACGGTCGTTCTTTGACGCTGCCGCTGCTGCCAACGGGGTGTAGCGGGGTCCATCGGGCTTGTTTTATAGTGTGTCCTTGACTTGCAGCGCTGTTTGCTTGTAGTGGCGGGATTCCTGGCTTGATTTCAAGCAGGTCGGTGTACTCCCACCAAGAACACAGGGGAGGGTGGTCCTGATGCTCGTGGTGTTGACGTCAGCTATTTCCTGGCAATCTGCAACAACGCAAAGCGCTGCATCAGACGGTCGTTCTTTGACGCTGCCGCTGCAGCCAACGTGGTGTAGCGGGGTCCATCCGGCTTGTTTTATAGTGCGTCCTTGACTTGCAGCGCTGTTTGCTTGTAGTGGCGGGATTCCTGGCTTGGTTTCAAGAAGCTCGGTGCACGCCCACCAAGAACACAGGGGAGAGTGGTCCTGATGCTCGTAATGTTGACGTCAGCTATTTCCTGGCAATCTGCAACAAGACAAAGCGCTGCATCAGACGGCCGTTCTTTGACGCTACCGCTGCTGCCAACGTGGTAAAGCGGGGTCCATCGGGCTTGTTTTATAGTGCATCCTTGACTTGCAGCGCTGTTCGCTTGTAGTGGCGGGATTCCTGGCTTGATTTCAAGCAGCTCGGCGTACGCCCACCAAGAACACAGGGGAGGGGGGTCCTGATGCTCGTGGTGTTGACGTCAGCTATTTCCTGGCAATCTGCAACAACGCAAAGCGCTGCATCAGAAGGTCGTTGTTTGATGCTGCCGCTGCTGCCAACGTGGTGCAGCGGGGTCCATCGGGCTTGTTTTATAGTGCGTCCTTGACTTGCAGCGCTGTTTGCTTGTAGTGTCATGATTCCTGGCTTGATTTCAAGCAGCTCGGTGTACGCAGACCAAGAACACAGGGGAGGGTGGTCCTGATGTTCGTGGTGTTGACGTCAGCTATTTCCTGGCAATCTGCAACAACGCAAAGCGCTGCATCAGACGGTCGTTCTTTAACGCTGCCGCTGCTGCCAACGTGCTGTAGCGGGGTCCATCGGGCTTGTTTTATAGTGCGTCCTTGACTTGTAGCGCTGTTTGCTTGTAGTGGCGGGATTCCTGGCTTGATTTCAAGCAGCTCGGTGCACGCCCACCAAGAACACAGGGGAGGGTGGTCCTGATGCTCGTAATGTTGGCGTCAGCTATTTCCTGGCAATCTGCAACAACACAAAGCACTGCATCAGACGGTCGTTCTTTGACGCTGCCGCTGCTGCCAACGTGGTGAAGCGGGGTCCATCGGGCATGTTTTATAGTGCGTCCTTGACTTGCAGCGCTGCTCGCTTGTAGTGGCGGGATTCCTGGCTTGATTTCAAGCAGCTCGGTGTACGCCCACCAAGAACACAGGGGAGGGTGGTCCTGATGCTCGTGGTGTTGACGTCAGCTATTTCCTGGCAATCTGCAACAACGCAAAGCGCTGCATCAGACTGTCGTTCTTTGACGCTGCCGCTGCGGCCAACGTGGTGAAGCGGGGTCCATCGGGCATGTTTTATAGTGCGTCCTTGACTTGCAGCGCTGCTCGCTTGTAGTGGCGGGATTCCTGGCTTGATTTCAAGCAGCTCGGTGTACGCCCACCAAGAACACAGGGGAGGGTGGTCCTGATGCTCGTGGTATTGACGTCAACTATTTCCTGGCAATCTGCAACAACGCAAAGCGCTGCATCAGACGGTCGTTCTTTGACGCTGCCGCTGCTGCCAACGTGGAGTAGCGGGGTCCATCGGGCTTGTTTTATAGTGCGTCCTTGACTTGCAGCGCTGTTTGCTTGTAGTTGCGGGATTCCTGGCTTGATTTCAAGCATCTCGGTGTACGCCCATCAAGAACACAGGGGAGGGTGGTCCTGATGCTGGTGGTGTTGACGTTAGCTATTTCCTGGCAATCTGCAACAACGCAAAGCGCTGCATCAGACGGTCGTTCTTTGACGCTGCCGCTGCTGCCAACGTGGCGTAGCGGGGTCCATCGGGCTTGTTTTATAGTGCGTCCTTGACTTGCGGCGCTGTTTGCTTGTAGTGGCGGGATTCCTGGCTTGATTTCAAGCAGCTCTGAGTACGCCCACCAAGAACACAGGGGAGGGTCGTTCTGATGCTCGTGGTGTTGACGTCAGCTATTTCCTGGCAATCTGCAACAACGCCAAGCGCTGCATCAGACGGTCGTTCTTTGACGCTGCCGCTGCTGCCAACGTGGTGAAGCGGGGTCCATCGGGCTTGTTTTATAGCGCGTCCTTGACTTGCAGCGCTGTTTGCTTGTAGTGTCGGGATTCCTGGCTTGATATCAAGCAGCTCGGTGTACGCAGACCAAGAACACAGGGGAGGGTGGTCCTGATGTTCGTGGTGTTGACGTCAGCTATTTCCTGGCAATCTGCAACAACGCAAAGCGCTGCATCAGACGGTCGTTCTTTGACGCTGCCGCTGCTGCCAACGTGGAGTAGCGGGATCCATCGGGCTTGTTTTATAGTGCGTCCTTGACTTGCAGCGCTGTTTGCTTGTAGTTGCGGGATTCCTGGCTTGATTTCAAGCATCTCGGTGTACGCCCATCAAGAACACAGGGGAGGGTGGTCCTGATGCTGGTGGTGTTGACGTTAGCTATTTCTTGGCAATCTGCAACAACGCAAAGCGCTGCATAAGACGGTCGTTCTTTGACGCTGCCGCTGCTGCCAACGTGCTGTACCGGGGTCCATCGGGCTTGTTTTATAGTGCGTCCTTGACTTGCAGCACTGTTCGCTTGTAGTGGCGGGATTCCTGGCTTGATTTCAAGCAGCTCGGTGTACGCCCACCAAGAACACAGGGGAGGGGGGTCCTGATGCTCGTTGTGTTGACGTAAGCTATTTCCTGGCAATCTGCAACAACGCAAAGCGCTGCATCAGACGGTCGTTCTTTGACGCTGCCGCTGCTGCCAACGTGGTGCAGCGGGGTCCATCAGGCTTGTTTTATAGTGCGTTCTTGACTTGCAGCGCTGTTTGCTTGTAGTGGCGGGATTCCTGGCTTGATTTCAAGCTGCTCGGAGTACGCCCACCAAGAACACAGGGGAGGGGGGTCCTGATGCTCGTGGTGTTGACGTCAGCTAGTTCCTGGCAATCTGCAACAACGCAAAGCGCTGCATCAGACGGTCGTTCTTTGACGCTGCCGCTGCTGCCAACGTGGTGCAGCGGGGTCCATCAGGCTTGTTTTATAGTGCGTTCTTGACTTGCAGCGCTGTTTGCTTGTAGTGGCGGGATTCCTGGCTTGATTTCAAGCAGCTCGGAGTACGCCCACCAAGAACACAGCGGAGGGTCGTTCTGATGTTCGTGGTGTTGACGTCAGCTATTTCCTGGCAATCTGCAACAACGCAAAGCGCTGCATCAGTTGGTCGTTTTTTGACGCTGCCCCTGCTGCCAACATGGTGTAGCGGGGCCAATCGGGCTTGTTTTATAGTGCGTCCTTGACTTGCAGCGCTGTTTGCTTGTAGTTGCGGGATTCCTGGCTTGATTTCAAGCAGGTCGGTGTACGCCCACCAAGAACACAGGGGAGGGTGGTCCTGATACTCGTGGTGTTGACGTCAGGTATTTCCTGGCAACCTGCAACAACGCAAAGCGCTGCATCAGACGGTCGTTCTTTGACGCTGCCGCTGCTGCCAACGTGGTGTAGCGGGGTCCATCGGGCTTGTTTTATAGTGCGTCCTTGACTGGCAGCGCTGTTTGCTTGTAGTGGCGGGATTCCTGGCTTGATTTCTAGCAGCTCAGTGCACGCCCACCAAGAATACTGGGGAGGACGGTCCTGATGCTCGTAATGTTGACGTCAGCTATTTCCTGGCAATCTGCAACAACACAAAGCGCTGCATCAGACGGTCGTTCTTTGACGCTGCCGCTGCTGCCAACGTGGTGAAGCGGGGTCCATCGGGCTTGTTTTATAGTGCGTCCTTGACTTGCAGCGCTGTTCGCTTGTAGTGGCGGGATTCCTGGCTTGATTTCAAGCAGCTCGGCGTACGCCCACCAAGAACACAGGGGAGGGGGGTCCTGATGCTCGTGGTGTTGACGTCAGCTATTTCCTGGCAATCTGCAACAACGCAAAGCGCTGCATCAGAAGGTCGTTGTTTGACGCTGCCGCTGCTGCCAACGTGGTGCAGCGGGGTCCATCGGGCTTGTTTTATAGTGCGTCCTTGACTTGCAGCGCTGTTTGCTTGTAGTGTCATGATTCCTGGCTTGATTTCAAGCAGCTCGGTGTACGCAGACCAAGAACACAGGGGAGGGTGGTCCTGATGTTCGTGGTGTTGACGTCAGCTATTTCCTGGCAATCTGCAACAACGCAAAGCGCTGCATCAGACGGTCGTTCTTTAACGCTGCCGCTGCTGCCAACGTGCTGTAGCGGGGTCCATCGGGCTTGTTTTATAGTGCGTCCTTGACTTGTAGCGCTGTTTGCTTGTAGTGGCGGGATTCCTGGCTTGATTTCAAGCAGCTCGGTGCACGCCCACCAAGAACACAGGGGAGGGTGGTCCTGATGCTCGTAATGTTGGCGTCAGCTATTTCCTGGCAATCTGCAACAACACAAAGCACTGCATCAGACGGTCGTTCTTTGACGCTGCCGCTGCTGCCAACGTGGTGAAGCGGGGTCCATCGGGCATGTTTTATAGTGCGTCCTTGACTTGCAGCGCTGCTCGCTTGTAGTGGCGGGATTCCTGGCTTGATTTCAAGCAGCTCGGTGTACGCCCACCAAGAACACAGGGGAGGGTGGTCCTGATGCTCGTGGTGTTGACGTCAGCTATTTCCTGGCAATCTGCAACAACGCAAAGCGCTGCATCAGACTGTCGTTCTTTGACGCTGCCGCTGCTGCCAACGTGGTGAAGCGGGGTCCATCGGGCATGTTTTATAGTGCGTCCTTGACTTGCAGCGCTGCTCGCTTGTAGTGGCGGGATTCCTGGCTTGATTTCAAGCAGCTCGGTGTACGCCCACCAAGAACACAGGGGAGGGTGGTCCTGATGCTCGTGGTAATGACGTCAACTATTTCCTGGCAATCTGCAACAACGCAAAGCGCTGCATCAGACGGTCGTTCTTTGACGCTGCCGCTGCTGCCAACGTGGAGTAGCGGGGTCCATCGGGCTTGTTTTATAGTGCGTCCTTGACTTGCAGCGCTGTTTGCTTGTAGTTGCGGGATTCCTGGCTTGATTTCAAGCATCTCGGTGTACGCCCATCAAGAACACAGGGGAGGGTGGTCCTGATGCTGGTGGTGTTGACGTTAGCTATTTCCTGGCAATCTGCAACAACGCAAAGCGCTGCATCAGACGGTCGTTCTTTGACGCTGCCGCTGCTGCCAACGTGGCGTAGCGGGGTCCATCGGGCTTGTTTTATAGTGCGTCCTTGACTTGCGGCGCTGTTTGCTTGTAGTGGCGGGATTCGTGGCTTGATTTCAAGCAGCTCTGAGTACGCCCACCAAGAACACAGGGGAGGGTCGTTCTGATGCTCGTGGTGTTGACGTCAGCTATTTCCTGGCAATCTGCAACAACGCCAAGCGCTGCATCAGACGGTCGTTCTTTGACGCTGCCGCTGCTGCCAACGTGGTGAAGCGGGGTCCATCGGGCTTGTTTTATAGCGCGTCCTTGACTTGCAGCGCTGTTTGCTTGTAGTGTCGGGATTCCTGGCTTGATATCAAGCAGCTCGGTGTACGCAGACCAAGAACACAGGGGAGGGTGGTCCTGATGTTCGTGGTGTTGACGTCAGCTATTTCCTGGCAATCTGCAACAACGCAAAGCGCTGCATCAGACGGTCGTTCTTTGACGCTGCCGCTGCTGCCAACGTGGAGTAGCGGGATCCATCGGGCTTGTTTTATAGTGCGTCCTTGACTTGCAGCGCTGTTTGCTTGTAGTTGCGGGATTCCTGGCTTGATTTCAAGCATCTCGGTGTACGCCCATCAAGAACACAGGGGAGGGTGGTCCTGATGCTGGTGGTGTTGACGTTAGCTATTTCTTGGCAATCTGCAACAACGCAAAGCGCTGCATAAGACGGTCGTTCTTTGACGCTGCCGCTGCTGCCAACGTGCTGTACCGGGGTCCATCGGGCTTGTTTTATAGTGCGTCCTTGACTTGCAGCACTGTTCGCTTGTAGTGGCGGGATTCCTGGCTTGATTTCAAGCAGCTCGGTGTACGCCCACCAAGAACACAGGGGAGGGGGGTCCTGATGCTCGTTGTGTTGACGTAAGCTATTTCCTGGCAATCTGCAACAACGCAAAGCGCTGCATCAGACGGTCGTTCTTTGACGCTGCCGCTGCTGCCAACGTGGTGCAGCGGGGTCCATCAGGCTTGTTTTATAGTGCGTTCTTGACTTGCAGCGCTGTTTGCTTGTAGTGGCGGGATTCCTGGCTTTATTTCAAGCTGCTCGGAGTACGCCCACCAAGAACACAGGGGAGGGGGGTCCTGATGCTCGTGGTGTTGACGTCAGCTAGTTCCTGGCAATCTGCAACAACGCAAAGCGCTGCATCAGACGGTCGTTCTTTGACGCTGCCGCTGCTGCCAACGTGGTGCAGCGGGGTCCATCAGGCTTGTTTTATAGTGCGTTCTTGACTTGCAGCGCTGTTTGCTTGTAGTGGCGGGATTCCTGGCTTGATTTCAAGCAGCTCGGAGTACGCCCACCAAGAACACAGCGGAGGGTCGTTCTGATGTTCGTGGTGTTGACGTCAGCTATTTCCTGGCAATCTGCAACAACGCAAAGCGCTGCATCAGTTGGTCGTTTTTTGACGCTGCCCCTGCTGCCAACATGGTGTAGCGGGGCCAATCGGGCTTGTTTTATAGTGCGTCCTTGACTTGCAGCGCTGTTTGCTTGTAGTTGCGGGATTCCTGGCTTGATTTCAAGCAGGTCGGTGTACGCCCACCAAGAACACAGGGGAGGGTGGTCCTGATACTCGTGGTGTTGACGTCAGCTATTTCCTGGCAACCTGCAACAACGCAAAGCGCTGCATCAGACGGTCGTTCTTTGACGCTGCCGCTGCTGCCAACGTGGTGTAGCGGGGTCCATCGGGCTTGTTTTATAGTGCGTCCTTGACTGGCAGCGCTGTTTGCTTGTAGTGGCGGGATTCCTGGCTTGATTTCTAGCAGCTCAGTGCACGCCCACCAAGAATACTGGGGAGGACGGTCCTGATGCTCGTAATGTTGACGTCAGCTATTTCCTGGCAATCTGCAACAACACAAAGCGCTGCATCAGACGGTCGTTCTTTGACGCTGCCGCTGCTGCCAACGTGGTGAAGCGGGGTCCATCGGGCTTGTTTTATAGTGCGTCCTTGACTTGCAGCGCTGTTCGCTTGTAGTGGCGGGATTCCTGGCTTGATTTCAAGCAGCTCGGTGTACGCCCACCAAGAACACAGGGGAGGGGAGTCCTGATGCTCGTGGTATTGACGTCAGCTATTTCCTGGCAATCTGCAACAACGCAAAGCGCTGCATCAGAAGGTCGTTCTTTGACGCTGCCGCTGCTGCCAACGTGGTTCAGCGGGGTCCATCGGGCTTGATTTATAGTGCGTTCTTGACTTGCAGAGCTGTTTGCTTGTAGTGGCGGGATTCCTGGCTTGATTTCAAGCAGCTCTGAGTACGCCCACCAAGAACACAGGGGAGGGTCGTTCTGATGCTCGTGGTGTTGACGTCAGCTATTTCCTGGCAATCTGCAACAACGCAAAGCGCTGCATCAGACGGTCGTTCTTTGACGCTGCCGCTGCTGCCAACGTGGTGAAGCGGGGTCCATCCGGCTTGTTTTATAGTGCGTCCTTGACTTGCAGCGCTGTTTGCTTGTAGTGTCGGGATTCCTGGCTTGATTTCAAGCAGCTCGGTGTACGCATACCAAGAACACAGGGGAGGGTGGTCCTGATGTTCGTGGTGTTGACGTCAGCTATTTCCTGGCAATCTGCAACAATGCAAAGCGCTGCATCAGACGGTCGTTCTTTGACGCTGCCGCTGCTGCCAACGTGGTGTAGCGGGGTCCATCGGGCTTGTTTTATAGTGCGTCTTTGACTTGCAGCTCTGTTTGCTTGTAGTGGCGGGATTACTGGCTTGATTTCAAGCAGCTCGGTGTACGCCCACCAAGAACACAGGGGAGGGTGGTCCTGATGCTCGTGGTATTGACGTCAACTATTTCCTGGCAATCTGCAACAACGCAAAGCGCTGCATCAGACGGTCGTTCTTTGACGCTGCCGCTGCTGCCAACGTGGAGTAGCGGGGTCCATCGGGCTTGTTTTATAGTGCGTCCTTGACTTGCAGCGCTGTTTGCTTGTAGTTGCGGGATTCCTGGCTTGATTTCAAGCATCTCGGTGTACGCCCATCAAGAACACAGGGGAGGGTGGTCCTGATGCTGGTGGTGTTGACGTTAGCTATTTCCTGGCAATCTGCAACAACGCAAAGCGCTGCATCAGAGGGTCGTTCTTTGACGCTGCCGCTGCTGCCAACGTGGCGTAGCGGGGTCCATCGGGCTTGTTTTATAGTGCGTCCTTGACTTGCGGCGCTGTTTGCTTGTAGTGGCGGGATTCCTGGCTTGATTTCAAGCAGCTCGGTGTACGCCCACCAAGAACACAGGGGAGGGTGGTCCTGATGCTGGTGGTGTTGACGTCAGCTATTTCCTGGCAATCTGCAACAACGCAAAGCGCTGCATCAAACGGTCGTTCTTTGACGCTGCCGCTGCTGCCAACGTGCTGTAGCGGGGTCTATCGGGCTTGTTTTATAGTGCGTCCTTGACTTGCAGCGCTGTTTGCTTGTAGTGGCGGGATTCCTGGCTTGATTTCAAGCAGCTCGGTGTACGCCCACCAAGAACACAGGGGAGGGGGGTCCTGATGCTCGTGGTGTTGACGTCAGCTATTTCCTGGCAATCTGCAACAACGCAAAGCGCTGCATCAGACGGTTGTTCTTTGACGCTGCCGCTGCTGCCAACGTGGTGTACCGGGGTCCATCGGGCTTGTTTTATAGTGCGCCTTTGACTTGCAGCGCTGTTTGCTTGTAGTGGTGGGATTCCTGGCTTGATTTCAAGCAGCTCGGTGTACGCCCACCAAGAAAACAGGGGAGGGGGGTCTGATGCACGTGGTGTTGACGTCAGCTATTTCCTGGCAATCTGCTTCAACGCAAAGCGCTGCATCAGACGGTCGTTCTTTGACGCTGCCGCTGCTGCCGACGTGGTGTAGCGGGGTCCATCGGGCTTGTTTTATAGTGCGTCCTTGACTTGTAGCGCTGTTTGCTTGTAGTGGCGGGATTCCTGGCTTGATTTGAAGCAGCTCGGTGCACGCCCACCAAGAACACAGGGGAGGGTTGTCCTGATGCTCGTAATGTTGGCGTCAGCTATTTCCTGGCAATCTGCAACAACGCAAAGCGCTGCATCAGACGGTCGTTCTTTGACGCTGCCGCTGCTGCCAACGGGGTGTAGCGGGGTCCATCGGGCTTGTTTTATAGTGTGTCCTTGACTTGCAGCGCTGTTTGCTTGTAGTGGCGGGATTCCTGGCTTGATTTCAAGCAGGTCGGTGTACTCCCACCAAGAACACAGGGGAGGGTGGTCCTGATGCTCGTGGTGTTGACGTCAGCTATTTCCTGGCAATCTGCAACAACGCAAAGCGCTGCATCAGACGGTCGTTCTTTGACGCTGCCGCTGCAGCCAACGTGGTGTAGCGGGGTCCATCCGGCTTGTTTTATAGTGCGTCCTTGACTTGCAGCGCTGTTTGCTTGTAGTGGCGGGATTCCTGGCTTGGTTTCAAGAAGCTCGGTGCACGCCCACCAAGAACACAGGGGAGGGTGGTCCTGATGCTCGTAATGTTGACGTCAGCTATTTCCTGGCAATCTGCAACAAGACAAAGCGCTGCATCAGACGGCCGTTCTTTGACGCTGCCGCTGCTGCCAACGTGGTAAAGCGGGGTCCATCGGGCTTGTTTTATAGTGCATCCTTGACTTGCAGCGCTGTTCGCTTGTAGTGGCGGGATTCCTGGCTTGATTTCAAGCAGCTCGGCGTACGCCCACCAAGAACACAGGGGAGGGGGGTCCTGATGCTCGTGGTGTTGACGTCAGCTATTTCCTGGCAATCTGCAACAACGCAAAGCGCTGCATCAGAAGGTCGTTGTTTGACGCTGCCGCTGCTGCCAACGTGGTGCAGCGGGGTCCATCGGGCTTGTTTTATAGTGCGTCCTTGACTTGCAGCGCTGTTTGCTTGTAGTGTCATGATTCCTGGCTTGATTTCAAGCAGCTCGGTGTACGCAGACCAAGAACACAGGGGAGGGTGGTCCTGATGTTCGTGGTGTTGACGTCAGCTATTTCCTGGCAATCTGCAACAACGCAAAGCGCTGCATCAGACGGTCGTTCTTTAACGCTGCCGCTGCTGCCAACGTGCTGTAGCGGGGTCCATCGGGCTTGTTTTATAGTGCGTCCTTGACTTGTAGCGCTGTTTGCTTGTAGTGGCGGGATTCCTGGCTTGATTTCAAGCAGCTCGGTGCACGCCCACCAAGAACACAGGGGAGGGTGGTCCTGATGCTCGTAATGTTGGCGTCAGCTATTTCCTGGCAATCTGCAACAACACAAAGCACTGCATCAGACGGTCGTTCTTTGACGCTGCCGCTGCTGCCAACGTGGTGAAGCGGGGTCCATCGGGCATGTTTTATAGTGCGTCCTTGACTTGCAGCGCTGCTCGCTTGTAGTGGCGGGATTCCTGGCTTGATTTCAAGCAGCTCGGTGTACGCCCACCAAGAACACAGGGGAGGGTCGTTCTGATGCTCGTGGTGTTGACGTCAGCTATTTCCTGGCAATCTGCAACAACGCAAAGCGCTGCATCAGACGGTCGTTCTTTGACGCTGCCGCTGCTGCCAACGTGGTGAAGCGGGGTCCATCCGGCTTGTTTTATAGTGCGTCCTTGACTTGCAGCGCTGTTTGCTTGTAGTGTCGGGATTCCTGGCTTGATTTCAAGCAGCTCGGTGTACGCATACCAAGAACACAGGGGAGGGTGGTCCTGATGTTCGTGGTGTTGACGTCAGCTATTTCCTGGCAATCTGCAACAATGCAAAGCGCTGCATCAGACGGTCGTTCTTTGACGCTGCCGCTGCTGCCAACGTGGTGTAGCGGGGTCCATCGGGCTTGTTTTATAGTGCGTCTTTGACTTGCAGCTCTGTTTGCTTGTAGTGGCGGGATTACTGGCTTGATTTCAAGCAGCTCGGTGTACGCCCACCAAGAACACAGGGGAGGGTGGTCCTGATGCTCGTGGTATTGACGTCAACTATTTCCTGGCAATCTGCAACAACGCAAAGCGCTGCATCAGACGGTCGTTCTTTGACGCTGCCGCTGCTGCCAACGTGGAGTAGCGGGGTCCATCGGGCTTGTTTTATAGTGCGTCCTTGACTTGCAGCGCTGTTTGCTTGTAGTTGCGGGATTCCTGGCTTGATTTCAAGCATCTCGGTGTACGCCCATCAAGAACACAGGGGAGGGTGGTCCTGATGCTGGTGGTGTTGACGTTAGCTATTTCCTGGCAATCTGCAACAACGCAAAGCGCTGCATCAGAGGGTCGTTCTTTGACGCTGCCGCTGCTGCCAACGTGGCGTAGCGGGGTCCATCGGGCTTGTTTTATAGTGCGTCCTTGACTTGCGGCGCTGTTTGCTTGTAGTGGCGGGATTCCTGGCTTGATTTCAAGCAGCTCGGTGTACGCCCACCAAGAACACAGGGGAGGGTGGTCCTGATGCTGGTGGTGTTGACGTCAGCTATTTCCTGGCAATCTGCAACAACGCAAAGCGCTGCATCAAACGGTCGTTCTTTGACGCTGCCGCTGCTGCCAACGTGCTGTAGCGGGGTCTATCGGGCTTGTTTTATAGTGCGTCCTTGACTTGCAGCGCTGTTTGCTTGTAGTGGCGGGATTCCTGGCTTGATTTCAAGCAGCTCGGTGTACGCCCACCAAGAACACAGGGGAGGGGGGTCCTGATGCTCGTGGTGTTGACGTCAGCTATTTCCTGGCAATCTGCAACAACGCAAAGCGCTGCATCAGACGGTTGTTCTTTGACGCTGCCGCTGCTGCCAACGTGGTGTACCGGGGTCCATCGGGCTTGTTTTATAGTGCGCCTTTGACTTGCAGCGCTGTTTGCTTGTAGTGGTGGGATTCCTGGCTTGATTTCAAGCAGCTCGGTGTACGCCCACCAAGAAAACAGGGGAGGGGGGTCTGATGCACGTGGTGTTGACGTCAGCTATTTCCTGGCAATCTGCTTCAACGCAAAGCGCTGCATCAGACGGTCGTTCTTTGACGCTGCCGCTGCTGCCGACGTGGTGTAGCGGGGTCCAACGGGCTTGTTTTATAGTGCGTCCTTGACTTGTAGCGCTGTTTGCTTGTAGTGGCGGGATTCCTGGCTTGATTTCAAGCAGCTCGGTGCACGCCCACCAAGAACACAGGGGAGGGTTGTCCTGATGCTCGTAATGTTGGCGTCAGCTATTTCCTGGCAATCTGCAACAACGCAAAGCGCTGCATCAGACGGTCGTTCTTTGACGCTGCCGCTGCTGCCAACGGGGTGTAGCGGGGTCCATCGGGCTTGTTTTATAGTGTGTCCTTGACTTGCAGCGCTGTTTGCTTGTAGTGGCGGGATTCCTGGCTTGATTTCAAGCAGGTCGGTGTACTCCCACCAAGAACACAGGGGAGGGTGGTCCTGATGCTCGTGGTGTTGACGTCAGCTATTTCCTGGCAATCTGCAACAACGCAAAGCGCTGCATCAGACGGTCGTTCTTTGACGCTGCCGCTGCAGCCAACGTGGTGTAGCGGGGTCCATCCGGCTTGTTTTATAGTGCGTCCTTGACTTGCAGCGCTGTTTGCTTGTAGTGGCGGGATTCCTGGCTTGGTTTCAAGAAGCTCGGTGCACGCCCACCAAGAACACAGGGGAGGGTGGTCCTGATGCTCGTAATGTTGACGTCAGCTATTTCCTGGCAATCTGCAACAAGACAAAGCGCTGCATCAGACGGCCGTTCTTTGACGCTGCCGCTGCTGCCAACGTGGTAAAGCGGGGTCCATCGGGCTTGTTTTATAGTGCATCCTTGACTTGCAGCGCTGTTCGCTTGTAGTGGCGGGATTCCTGGCTTGATTTCAAGCAGCTCGGCGTACGCCCACCAAGAACACAGGGGAGGGGGGTCCTGATGCTCGTGGTGTTGACGTCAGCTATTTCCTGGCAATCTGCAACAACGCAAAGCG
Organism: Haemaphysalis longicornis; assembly: GCF_048455015.1. Classification (NCBI taxonomy): domain Eukaryota; kingdom Metazoa; phylum Arthropoda; class Arachnida; order Ixodida; family Ixodidae; genus Haemaphysalis; species Haemaphysalis longicornis. Next base: position 88,263,182 of record NW_027526214.1, on the reverse strand, counting down.
CTGCATCAGAAGGTCGTTGTTTGACGCTGCCGCTGCTGCCAACGTGGTGCAGCGGGGTCCATCGGGCTTGTTTTATAGTGCGTCCTTGACTTGCAGCGCTGTTTGCTTGTAGTGTCATGATTCCTGGCTTGATTTCAAGCAGCTCGGTGTACGCAGACCAAGAACACAGGGGAGGGTGGTCCTGATGTTCGTGGTGTTGACGTCAGCTATTTCCTGGCAATCTGCAACAACGCAAAGCGCTGCATCAGACGGTCGTTCTTTAACGCTGCCGCTGCTGCCAACGTGCTGTAGCGGGGTCCATCGGGCTTGTTTTATAGTGCGTCCTTGACTTGTAGCGCTGTTTGCTTGTAGTGGCGGGATTCCTGGCTTGATTTCAAGCAGCTCGGTGCACGCCCACCAAGAACACAGGGGAGGGTGGTCCTGATGCTCGTAATGTTGGCGTCAGCTATTTCCTGGCAATCTGCAACAACACAAAGCACTGCATCAGACGGTCGTTCTTTGACGCTGCCGCTGCTGCCAACGTGGTGAAGCGGGGTCCATCCGGCTTGTTTTATAGTGCGTCCTTGACTTGCAGCGCTGTTTGCTTGTAGTGTCGGGATTCCTGGCTTGATTTCAAGCAGCTCGGTGTACGCATACCAAGAACACAGGGGAGGGTGGTCCTGATGTTCGTGGTGTTGACGTCAGCTATTTCCTGGCAATCTGCAACAATGCAAAGCGCTGCATCAGACGGTCGTTCTTTGACGCTGCCGCTGCTGCCAACGTGGTGTAGCGGGGTCCATCGGGCTTGTTTTATAGTGCGTCTTTGACTTGCAGCTCTGTTTGCTTGTAGTGGCGGGATTACTGGCTTGATTTCAAGCAGCTCGGTGTACGCCCACCAAGAACACAGGGGAGGGTGGTCCTGATGCTCGTGGTATTGACGTCAACTATTTCCTGGCAATCTGCAACAACGCAAAGCGCTGCATCAGACGGTCGTTCTTTGACGCTGCCGCTGCTGCCAACGTGGAGTAGCGGGGTCCATCGGGCTTGTTTTATAGTGCGTCCTTGACTTGCAGCGCTGTTTGCTTGTAGTTGCGGGATTCCTGGCTTGATTTCAAGCATCTCGGTGTACGCCCATCAAGAACACAGGGGAGGGTGGTCCTGATGCTGGTGGTGTTGACGTTAGCTATTTCCTGGCAATCTGCAACAACGCAAAGCGCTGCATCAGAGGGTCGTTCTTTGACGCTGCCGCTGCTGCCAACGTGGCGTAGCGGGGTCCATCGGGCTTGTTTTATAGTGCGTCCTTGACTTGCGGCGCTGTTTGCTTGTAGTGGCGGGATTCCTGGCTTGATTTCAAGCAGCTCGGTGTACGCCCACCAAGAACACAGGGGAGGGTGGTCCTGATGCTGGTGGTGTTGACGTCAGCTATTTCCTGGCAATCTGCAACAACGCAAAGCGCTGCATCAAACGGTCGTTCTTTGACGCTGCCGCTGCTGCCAACGTGCTGTAGCGGGGTCTATCGGGCTTGTTTTATAGTGCGTCCTTGACTTGCAGCGCTGTTTGCTTGTAGTGGCGGGATTCCTGGCTTGATTTCAAGCAGCTCGGTGTACGCCCACCAAGAACACAGGGGAGGGGGGTCCTGATGCTCGTGGTGTTGACGTCAGCTATTTCCTGGCAATCTGCAACAACGCAAAGCGCTGCATCAGACGGTTGTTCTTTGACGCTGCCGCTGCTGCCAACGTGGTGTACCGGGGTCCATCGGGCTTGTTTTATAGTGCGCCTTTGACTTGCAGCGCTGTTTGCTTGTAGTGGTGGGATTCCTGGCTTGATTTCAAGCAGCTCGGTGTACGCCCACCAAGAAAACAGGGGAGGGGGGTCTGATGCACGTGGTGTTGACGTCAGCTATTTCCTGGCAATCTGCTTCAACGCAAAGCGCTGCATCAGACGGTCGTTCTTTGACGCTGCCGCTGCTGCCGACGTGGTGTAGCGGGGTCCATCGGGCTTGTTTTATAGTGCGTCCTTGACTTGTAGCGCTGTTTGCTTGTAGTGGCGGGATTCCTGGCTTGATTTCAAGCAGCTCGGTGCACGCCCACCAAGAACACAGGGGAGGGTTGTCCTGATGCTCGTAATGTTGGCGTCAGCTATTTCCTGGCAATCTGCAACAACGCAAAGCGCTGCATCAGACGGTCGTTCTTTGACGCTGCCGCTGCTGCCAACGGGGTGTAGCGGGGTCCATCGGGCTTGTTTTATAGTGTGTCCTTGACTTGCAGCGCTGTTTGCTTGTAGTGGCGGGATTCCTGGCTTGATTTCAAGCAGGTCGGTGTACTCCCACCAAGAACACAGGGGAGGGTGGTCCTGATGCTCGTGGTGTTGACGTCAGCTATTTCCTGGCAATCTGCAACAACGCAAAGCGCTGCATCAGACGGTCGTTCTTTGACGCTGCCGCTGCAGCCAACGTGGTGTAGCGGGGTCCATCCGGCTTGTTTTATAGTGCGTCCTTGACTTGCAGCGCTGTTTGCTTGTAGTGGCGGGATTCCTGGCTTGGTTTCAAGAAGCTCGGTGCACGCCCACCAAGAACACAGGGGAGGGTGGTCCTGATGCTCGTAATGTTGACGTCAGCTATTTCCTGGCAATCTGCAACAAGACAAAGCGCTGCATCAGACGGCCGTTCTTTGACGCTGCCGCTGCTGCCAACGTGGTAAAGCGGGGTCCATCGGGCTTGTTTTATAGTGCATCCTTGACTTGCAGCGCTGTTCGCTTGTAGTGGCGGGATTCCTGGCTTGATTTCAAGCAGCTCGGCGTACGCCCACCAAGAACACAGGGGAGGGGGGTCCTGATGCTCGTGGTGTTGACGTCAGCTATTTCCTGGCAATCTGCAACAACGCAAAGCGCTGCATCAGAAGGTCGTTGTTTGACGCTGCCGCTGCTGCCAACGTGGTGCAGCGGGGTCCATCGGGCTTGTTTTATAGTGCGTCCTTGACTTGCAGCGCTGTTTGCTTGTAGTGTCATGATTCCTGGCTTGATTTCAAGCAGCTCGGTGTACGCAGACCAAGAACACAGGGGAGGGTGGTCCTGATGTTCGTGGTGTTGACGTCAGCTATTTCCTGGCAATCTGCAACAACGCAAAGCGCTGCATCAGACGGTCGTTCTTTAACGCTGCCGCTGCTGCCAACGTGCTGTAGCGGGGTCCATCGGGCTTGTTTTATAGTGCGTCCTTGACTTGTAGCGCTGTTTGCTTGTAGTGGCGGGATTCCTGGCTTGATTTCAAGCAGCTCGGTGCACGCCCACCAAGAACACAGGGGAGGGTGGTCCTGATGCTCGTAATGTTGGCGTCAGCTATTTCCTGGCAATCTGCAACAACACAAAGCACTGCATCAGACGGTCGTTCTTTGACGCTGCCGCTGCTGCCAACGTGGTGAAGCGGGGTCCATCGGGCATGTTTTATAGTGCGTCCTTGACTTGCAGCGCTGCTCGCTTGTAGTGGCGGGATTCCTGGCTTGATTTCAAGCAGCCCGGTGTACGCCCACCAAGAACACAGGGGAGGGTGGTCCTGATGCTCGTGGTGTTGACGTCAGCTATTTCCTGGCAATCTGCAACAACGCAAAGCGCTGCATCAGACGGTCGTTCTTTGACGCTGCCGCTGCTGCCAACGTGGTGAAGCGGGGTCCATCGGGCATGTTTTATAGTGCGTCCTTGACTTGCAGCGCTGCTCGCTTGTAGTGGCGGGATTCCTGGCTTGATTTCAAGCAGCTCGGTGTACGCCCACCAAGAACACAGGGGAGGGTGGTCCTGATGCTCGTGGTATTGACGTCAACTATTTCCTGGCAATCTGCAACAACGCAAAGCGCTGCATCAGACGGTCGTTCTTTGACGCTGCCGCTGCTGCCAACGTGGAGTAGCGGGGTCCATCGGGCTTGTTTTATAGTGCGTCCTTGACTTGCAGCGCTGTTTGCTTGTAGTTGCGGGATTCCTGGCTTGATTTCAAGCATCTCGGTGTACGCCCACCAAGAACACAGGGGAGGGTGGTCCTGATGCTCGTGGTGTTGACGTCAGCTATTTCCTGGCAATCTGCAACAACGCAAAGCGCTGCATCAGACGGTCGTTCTTTGACGCTGCCGCTGCTGCCAACGTGGTGAAGCGGGGTCCATCGGGCATGTTTTATAGTGCGTCCTTGACTTGCAGCGCTGCTCGCTTGTAGTGGCGGGATTCCTGGCTTGATTTCAAGCAGCTCGGTGTACGCCCATCAAGAACACAGGGGAGGGTGGTCCTGATGCTGGTGGTGTTGACGTTAGCTATTTCCTGGCAATCTGCAACAACGCAAAGCGCTGCATCAGATGGTCGTTCTTTGACGCTGCCGCTGCTGCCAACGTGGCGTAGCGGGGTCCATCGGGCTTGTTTTGTAGTGCGTCCTTGACTTGCGGCGCTGTTTGCTTGTAGTGGCGGGATTCCTGGCTTGATTTCAAGCAGCTCGGTGTACGCCCACCAAGAACACAGGGGAGGGGGGTCTGATGCATGTGGTGTTGACGTCAGCTATTTCCTGGCAATCTGCTTCAACGCAAAGCGCTGCATCAGACGGTCGTTCTTTGACGCTGCCGCTGCTGCCAACGTGCTGTAGCGGGGTCTATCGGGCTTGTTTTATAGTGCGTCCTTGACTTGCAGCGCTGTTTGCTTGTAGTGGCGGGATTCCTGGCTTGATTTCAAGCAGCTCGGTGTACGCCCACCAAGAACACAGGGGAGGGGGGTCCTGATGCTCGTGGTGTTGACGTCAGCTATTTCCTGGCAATCTGCAACAACGCAAAGCGCTGCATCAGACGGTTGTTCTTTGACGCTGCCGCTGCTGCCAACGTGGTGTACCGGGGTCCATCGGGCTTGTTTTATAGTGCGCCTTTGACTTGCAGCGCTGTTTGCTTGTAGTGGTGGGATTCCTGGCTTGATTTCAAGCAGCTCGGTGTACGCCCACCAAGAACACAGGGGAGGGGGGTCTGATGCATGTGGTGTTGACGTCAGCTCTTTCCTGGCAATCTGCTTCAACGCAAAGCGCTGCATCAGACGGTCGTTCTTTGACGCTGCCGCTGCTGCCGACGTGGTGTAGCGGGGTCCATCGGGCTTGTTTTATAGTGCGTCCTTGACTTGTAGCGCTGTTTGCTTGTAGTGGCGGGATTCCTGGCTTGATTTCAAGCAGCTCGGTGCACGCCCACCAAGAACACAGGGGAGGGTTGTCCTGATGCTCGTAATGTTGGCGTCAGCTATTTCCTGGCAATCTGCAACAACGCAAAGCGCTGCATCAGACGGTCGTTCTTTGACGCTGCCGCTGCTGCCAACGGGGTGTAGCGGGGTCCATCGGGCTTGTTTTATAGTGTGTCCTTGACTTGCAGCGCTGTTTGCTTGTAGTGGCGGGATTCCTGGCTTGATTTCAAGCAGGTCGGTGTACTCCCACCAAGAACACAGGGGAGGGTGGTCCTGATGCTCGTGGTGTTGACGTCAGCTATTTCCTGGCAATCTGCAACAACGCAAAGCGCTGCATCAGACGGTCGTTCTTTGACGCTGCCGCTGCAGCCAACGTGGTGTAGCGGGGTCCATCCGGCTTGTTTTATAGTGCGTCCTTGACTTGCAGCGCTGTTTGCTTGTAGTGGCGGGATTCCTGGCTTGGTTTCAAGAAGCTCGGTGCACGCCCACCAAGAACACAGGGGAGGGTGGTCCTGATGCTCGTAATGTTGACGTCAGCTATTTCCTGGCAATCTGCAACAAGACAAAGCGCTGCATCAGACGGCCGTTCTTTGACGCTGCCGCTGCTGCCAACGTGGTAAAGCGGGGTCCATCGGGCTTGTTTTATAGTGCATCCTTGACTTGCAGCGCTGTTCGCTTGTAGTGGCGGGATTCCTGGCTTGATTTCAAGCAGCTCGGCGTACGCCCACCAAGAACACAGGGGAGGGGGGTCCTGATGCTCGTGGCGTTGACGTCAGCCATTTCCTGGCAATCTGCAACAACGCAAAGCGCTGCATCAGAAGGTCGTTGTTTGACGCTGCCGCTGCTGCCAACGTGGTGCAGCGGGGTCCATCGGGCTTGTTTTATAGTGCGTCCTTGACTTGCAGCGCTGTTTGCTTGTAGTGTCATGATTCCTGGCTTGATTTCAAGCAGCTCGGTGTACGCAGACCAAGAACACAGGGGAGGGTGGTCCTGATGTTCGTGGTGTTGACGTCAGCTATTTCCTGGCAATCTGCAACAACGCAAAGCGCTGCATCAGACGGTCGTTCTTTAACGCTGCCGCTGCTGCCAACGTGCTGTAGCGGGGTCCATCGGGCTTGTTTTATAGTGCGTCCTTGACTTGTAGCGCTGTTTGCTTGTAGTGGCGGGATTCCTGGCTTGATTTCAAGCAGCTCTGAGTACGCCCACCAAGAACACAGGGGAGGGTCGTTCTGATGCTCGTGGTGTTGACGTCAGCTATTTCCTGGCAATCTGCAACAACGCAAAGCGCTGCATCAGACGGTCGTTCTTTGACGCTGCCGCTGCTGCCAACGTGGTGCAGCGGGGTCCATCGGGCTTGTTTTATAGTGCGTCTTTGACTTGCAGCGCTGTTTGCCTGTAGTGGCGGGATTCCTGGCTTGATTTCAAGCAGCTCGGTGTACGCCCACCAAGAACACAGGGGAGGGTGGTCCTGATGCTCGTGGTATTGACGTCAGCTATTTCCTGGCAATCTGCAACAACGTAAAGCGCTGCATCAGACGGTCGTTCTTTGACGCTGCCCCTGCTGCCAACGTGGTGTAGCGGGGCCCATCGGGCTTGTTTTATAGTGCGTCCTTGACTGGCAGCGCTGTTTGCTTGTAGTGGCGGGATTCCTGGCTTGATTTCTAGCAGCTCAGTGCACGCCCACCAAGAATACTGGGAAGGGTGGTCCTGATGCTCGTAATGTTGACGTCAGCTATTTCCTGGCAATCTGCAACAACACAAAGCGCTGCATCAGACGGTCGTTCTTTGACGCTTCCGCTGCTGCCAACGTGGTGAAGCGGGGTCCATCGGGCTTGTTTTATAGTGCGTCCTTGACTTGCAGCGCTGTTCGCTTGTAGTGGCGGGATTCCTGGCTTGATTTCAAGCAGCTCGGTGTACGCCCACCAAGAACACAGGGGAGGGTGGTCCTGATGCTCGTGGTATTGACGTCAACTATTTCCTGGCAATCTGCAACAACGCAAAGCGCTGCATCAGACGGTCGTTCTTTGACGCTGCCGCTGCTGCCAACGTGGAGTAGCGGGGTCCATCGGGCTTGTTTTATAGTGCGTCCTTGACTTGCAGCGCTGTTTGCTTGTAGTTGCGGGATTCCTGGCTTGATTTCAAGCATCTCGGTGTACGCCCATCAAGAACACAGGGGAGGGTGGTCCTGATGCTGGTGGTGTTGACGTTAGCTATTTCTTGGCAATCTGCAACAACGCAAAGCGCTGCATAAGACGGTCGTTCTTTGACGCTGCCGCTGCTGCCAACGTGGTGTACCGGGGTCCATCGGGCTTGTTTTAAAGTGCGTCCTTGACTTGCAGCACTGTTCGCTTGTAGTGGCGGGATTCCTGGCTTGATTTCAAGCAGCTCGGTGTACGCCCACCAAGAACACCGGGGAGGGGGGTCCTGATGCTCGTGGTGTTGACGTCAGCTATTTCCTGGCAATCTGCAACAACGGAAAGCGCTGCATCAGACGGCCGTTCTTTGACGCTGCCGCTGCTGCCAACGTGGTGAAGCGGGGTCCATCGGGCTTGTTTTATAGTGCGTCCTTGACTTGCAGCGCTGTTCGCTTGTAGTGGCGGGATTCCTGGCTTGATTTCAAGCAGCTCGGTGTACACCCACCAAGAACACAGGGGAGGGGGGTCCTGATGCTCGTGGTATTGACGTCAGCTATTTCCTGGCAATCTGCAACAACGCAAAGCGCTGCATCAGAAGGTCGTTCTTTGACGCTGCCGCTGCTGCCAACGTGGTTCAGCGGTGTCCATCGGGCTTGTTTTATAGTGCGTCCTTGACTTGCAGCGCTGTTTGCTTGTAGTTGCGGGATTCCTGGCTTGATTTCAAGCATCTCGGTGTACGCCCATCAAGAACACAGGGGAGGGTGGTCCTGATGCTGGTGGTGTTGACGTTAGCTATTTCTTGGCAATCTGCAACAACGCAAAGCGCTGCATAAGACGGTCGTTCTTTGACGCTGCCGCTGCTGCCAACGTGCTGTACCGGGGTCCATCGGGCTTGTTTTATAGTGCGTCCTTGACTTGCAGCGCTCTTTGCTTGTAGTGGCGGGATTCCTGGCTTGATTTCAAGCAGCTCGGTGCACGCCCACAAAGAACACTGGGGAGGGTCATCCTGATGCTCGTGGTGTTGACGTCAGCTATTTCCTGGCAATCTGCAACAACGCAAAGCGCTGCATCAGACGGTCGTTCTTTGACGCTGCCGCTGCTGCCAACGTGGTGCAGCGGGGTCCATCGGGCTTGTTTTATAGTGCGTCTTTGACTTGCAGCGCTGTTTGCCTGTAGTGGCGGGATTCCTGGCTTGATTTCAAGCAGCTCGGTGTACGCCCACCAAGAACACAGGGGAGGGTGGTCCTGATGCTCGTGGTATTGACGTCAGCTATTTCCTGGCAATCTGCAACAACGTAAAGCGCTGCATCAGACGGTCGTTCTTTGACGCTGCCCCTGCTGCCAACGTGGTGTAGCGGGGCCCATCGGGCTTGTTTTATAGTGCGTCCTTTACTGGCAGCGCTGTTTGCTTGTAGTGGCGGGATTCCTGGCTTGATTTCTAGCAGCTCAGTGCACGCCCACCAAGAATACTGGGAATGGTGGTCCTGATGCTCGTAATGTTGACGTCAGCTATTTCCTGGCAATCTGCAACAACACAAAGCGCTGCATCAGACGGTCGTTCTTTGACGCTTCCGCTGCTGCCAACGTGGTGAAGCGGGGTCCATCGGGCTTGTTTTATAGTGCGTCCTTTACTGGCAGCGCTGTTTGCTTGTAGTGGCGGGATTCCTGGCTTGATTTCTAGCAGCTCAGTGCACGCCCACCAAGAATACTGGGAAGGGTGGTCCTGATGCTCGTAATGTTGACGTCAGCTATTTCCTGGCAATCTGCAACAACACAAAGCGCTGCATCAGACGGTCGTTCTTTGACGCTTCCGCTGCTGCCAACGTGGTGAAGCGGGGTCCATCGGGCTTGTTTTATAGTGCGTCCTTGACTTGCAGCGCTGTTCGCTTGTAGTGGCGGGATTCCTGGCTTGATTTCAAGCAGCTCGGTGTACGCCCACCAAGAACACAGGGGAGGGTCGTTCTGATGCTCGTGGTGTTGACGTCAGCTATTGCCTGGCAATCTGCAACAACGCAAAGCGCTGCATCAGACGGTCGTTCTTTGACGCTGCCGCTGCTGCCAACGTGGTGAAGCGGGGTCCATCGGGCTTGTTTTATAGTGCGTCCTTGACTTGCAGCGCTGTTTGCTTGTAGTGTCGGGATTCCTGGCTTGATTTCAAGCAGCTCGGTGTACGCAGACCAAGAACACAGGGGAGGGTGGTCCTGATGTTCGTGGTGTTGACGTCAGCTATTTGCTGGCAATCTGCAACAACGCAAAGCGCTGCATCAGACGGTCGTTCTTTGACGCTGCCGCTGCTGCCAACGTGGTGTAGCGGGGTCCATCGGGCTTGTTTTATAGTGCGTCTTTGACTTGCAGCTCTGTTTGCTTGTAGTGGCGGGATTCCTGGCTTGATTTCAAGCAGTTCGGTGTACGCCCACCAAGAACACAGGGGAGGGTGGTCCTGATGCTCGTGGTATTTTCGTGAGCTATTTCCTGGCAATCTGCAACAACGCAAAGCGCTGCATCAGACGGTCGTTCTTTGACGCTGCCGCTGCTGCCAACGTGGAGTAGCGGGATCCATCGGGCTTGTTTTATAGTGCGTCCTTGACTTGCAGCGCTGTTTGCTTGTAGTTGCGGGATTCCTGGCTTGATTTCAAGCATCTCGGTGTACGCCCATCAAGAACACAGGGGAGGGTGGTCCTGGTGCTGGTGGTGTTGACGTTAGCTATTTCTTGGCAATCTGCAACAACGCAAAGCGCTGCATAAGACGGTCGTTCTTTGACGCTGCCGCTGCTGCCAACGTGCTGTACCGGGGTCCATAGGGCTTGTTTTATAGTGCGTCCTTGACTTGCAGCACTGTTTGCTTGTAGTGGCGGGATTCCTGGCTTGATTTCAAGCAGCTCTGAGTACGCCCACCAAGAACACAGGGGAGGGTCGTTCTGATGCTCGTGGTGTTGACGTCAGCTATTTCCTGGCAATCTGCAACAACGCCAAGCGCTGCATCAGACGGTCGTTCTTTGACGCTGCCGCTGCTGCCAACGTGGTGAAGCGGGGTCCATCGGGCTTGTTTTATAGTGCGTCCTTGACTTGCAGCGCTGTTTGCTTGTAGTGTCGGGATTCCTGGCTTGATTTCAAGCAGCTCGGTGTACGCAGACCAAGAACACAGGGGAGGGTGGTCCTGATGTTCGTGGTGTTGACGTCAGCTATTTCCTGGCAATCTGCAACAACGCAAAGCGCTGCATCAGACGGTCGTTCTTTGACGCTGCCGCTGCTGCCAACGTGGAGTAGCGGGATCCATCGGGCTTGTTTTATAGTGCGTCCTTGACTTGCAGCGCTGTTTGCTTGTAGTTGCGGGATTCCTGGCTTGATTTCAAGCATCTCGGTGTACGCCCATCAAGAACACAGGGGAGGGTGGTCCTGATGCTGGTGGTGTTGACGTTAGCTATTTCTTGGCAATCTGCAACAACGCAAAGCGCTGCATAAGACGGTCGTTCTTTGACGCTGCCGCTGCTGCCAACGTGCTGTACCGGGGTCCATCGGGCTTGTTTTATAGTGCGTCCTTGACTTGCAGCACTGTTCGCTTGTAGTGGCGGGATTCCTGGCTTGATTTCAAGCAGCTCGGTGTACGCCCACCAAGAACACAGGGGAGGGGGGTCCTGATGCTCGTTGTGTTGACGTCAGCTATTTCCTGGCAATCTGCAACAACGCAAAGCGCTGCATCAGACGGTCGTTCTTTGACGCTGCCGCTGCTGCCAACGTGGTGCAGCGGGGTCCATCAGGCTTGTTTTATAGTGTGTTCTTGACTTGCAGCGCTGTTTGCTTGTAGTGGCGGGATTCCTGGCTTGATTTCAAGCAGCTCGGAGTACGCCCACCAAGAACACAGGGGAGGGGGGTCCTGATGCTCGTGGTGTTGACGTCAGCTAGTTCCTGGCAATCTGCAACAACGCAAAGCGCTGCATCAGACGGTCGTTCTTTGACGCTGCCGCTGCTGCCAACGTGGTGCAGCGGGGTCCATCAGGCTTGTTTTATAGTGCGTTCTTGCCTTGCAGCGCTGTTTGCTTGTAGTGGCGGGATTCCTGGCTTGATTTCAAGCAGCTCGGAGTACGCCCACCAAGAACACAGCGGAGGGTCGTTCTGATGTTCGTGGTGTTGACGTCAGCTATTTCCTGGCAATCTGCAACAACGCAAAGCGCTGCATCAGTTGGTCGTTTTTTGACGCTGCCCCTGCTGCCAACGTGGTGTAGCGGGGCCCATCGGGCTTGTTTTATAGTGCGTCCTTGACTTGCAGCGCTGTTTGCTTGTAGTTGCGGGATTCCTGGCTTGATTTCAAGCAGGTCGGTGTACGCCCACCAAGAACACAGGGGAGGGTGGTCCTGATACTCGTGGTGTTGACGTCAGCTATTTCCTGGCAACCTGCAACAACGCAAAGCGCTGCATCAGACGGTCGTTCTTTGACGCTGCCGCTGCTGCCAACGTGGTGTAGCGGGGTCCATCGGGCTTGTTTTATAGTGCGTCCTTGACTGGCAGCGCTGTTTGCTTGTAGTGGCGGGATTCCTGGCTTGATTTCTAGCAGCTCAGTGCACGCCCACCAAGAATACTGGGGAGGACGGTCCTGATGCTCGTAATGTTGACGTCAGCTATTTCCTGGCAATCTGCAACAACACAAAGCGCTGCATCAGACGGTCGTTCTTTGACGCTGCCGCTGCTGCCAACGTGGTGAAGCGGGGTCCATCGGGCTTGTTTTATAGTGCGTCCTTGACTTGCAGCGCTGTTCGCTTGTAGTGGCGGGATTCCTGGCTTGATTTCAAGCAGCTCGGTGTACGCCCACCAAGAACACAGGGGAGGGGGGTCCTGATGCTCGTGGTATTGACGTCAGCTATTTCCTGGCAATCTGCAACAACGCAAAGCGCTGCATCAGAAGGTCGTTCTTTGACGCTGCCGCTGCTGCCAACGTGGTTCAGCGGGGTCCATCGGGCTTGTTTTATAGTGCGTTCTTGACTTGCAGAGCTGTTTGCTTGTAGTGGCGGGATTCCTGGCTTGATTTCAAGCAGCTCTGAGTACGCCCACCAAGAACACAGGGGAGGGTCGTTCTGATGCTCGTGGTGTTGACGTCAGCTATTTCCTGGCAATCTGCAACAACGCAAAGCGCTGCATCAGACGGTCGTTCTTTGACGCTGCCGCTGATGCCAACGTGGTGAAGCGGGGTCCATCCGGCTTGTTTTATAGTGCGTCCTTGACTTGCAGCGCTGTTTGCTTGTAGTGTCGGGATTCCTGGCTTGATTTCAAGCAGCTCGGTGTACGCATACCAAGAACACAGGGGAGGGTGGTCCTGATGTTCGTGGTGTTGACGTCAGCTATTTCCTGGCAATCTGCAACAATGCAAAGCGCTGCATCAGACGGTCGTTCTTTGACGCTGCCGCTGCTGCCAACGTGGTGTAGCGGGGTCCATCGGGCTTGTTTTATAGGGCGTCTTTGACTTGCAGCTCTGTTTGCTTGTAGTGGCGGGATTACTGGCTTGATTTCAAGCAGCTCGGTGTACGCCCACCAAGAACACAGGGGAGGGTGGTCCTGATGCTCGTGGTATTGACGTCAACTATTTCCTGGCAATCTGCAACAACGCAAAGCGCTGCATCAGACGGTCGTTCTTTGACGCTGCCGCTGCTGCCAACGTGGAGTAGCGGGGTCCATCGGGCTTGTTTTATAGTGCGTCCTTGACTTGCAGCGCTGTTTGCTTGTAGTTGCGGGATTCCTGGCTTGATTTCAAGCATCTCGGTGTACGCCCATCAAGAACACAGGGGAGGGTGGTCCTGATGCTGGTGGTGTTGACGTTAGCTATTTCCTGGCAATCTGCAACAACGCAAAGCGCTGCATCAGACGGTCGTTCTTTGACGCTGCCGCTGCTGCCAACGTGGCGTAGCGGGGTCCATCGGGCTTGTTTTATAGTGCGTCCTTGACTTGCGGCGCTGTTTGCTTGTAGTGGCGGGATTCCTGGCTTGATTTCAAGCAGCTCGGTGTACGCCCACCAAGAACACAGGGGAGGGTGGTCCTGATGCTGGTGGTGTTGACGTCAGCTATTTCCTGGCAATCTGCAACAACGCAAAGCGCTGCATCAAACGGTCGTTCTTTGACGCTGCCGCTGCTGCCAACGTGCTGTAGCGGGGTCTATCGGGCTTGTTTTATAGTGCGTCCTTGACTTGCAGCGCTGTTCGCTTGTAGTGGCGGGATTCCTGGCTTGATTTCAAGCAGCTCGGTGTACGCCCACCAAGAACACAGGGGAGGGGGGTCCTGATGCTCGTGGTATTGACGTCAGCTATTTCCTGGCAATCTGCAACAACGCAAAGCGCTGCATCAGAAGGTCGTTCTTTGACGCTGCCGCTGCTGCCAACGTGGTTCAGCGGGGTCCATCGGGCTTGTTTTATAGTGCGTTCTTGACTTGCAGAGCTGTTTGCTTGTATTGGCGGGATTCCTGGCTTGATTTCAAGCAGCTCTGAGTACGCCCACCAAGAACACAGGGGAGGGTCGTTCTGATGCTCGTGGTGTTGACGTCAGCTATTTCCTGGCAATCTGCAACAACGCAAAGCGCTGCATCAGACGGTCGTTCTTTGACGCTGCCGCTGCTGCCAACGTGGTGAAGCGGGGTCCATCCGGCTTGTTTTATAGTGCGTCCTTGACTTGCAGCGCTGTTTGCTTGTAGTGTCGGGATTCCTGGCTTGATTTCAAGCAGCTCGGTGTACGCATACCAAGAACACAGGGGAGGGTGGTCCTGATGTTCGTGGTGTTGACGTCAGCTATTTCCTGGCAATCTGCAACAATGCAAAGCGCTGCATCAGACGGTCGTTCTTTGACGCTGCCGCTGCTGCCAACGTGGTGTAGCGGGGTCCATCGGGCTTGTTTTATAGGGCGTCTTTGACTTGCAGCTCTGTTTGCTTGTAGTGGCGGGATTACTGGCTTGATTTCAAGCAGCTCGGTGTACGCCCACCAAGAACACAGGGGAGGGTGGTCCTGATGCTCGTGGTATTGACGTCAACTATTTCCTGGCAATCTGCAACAACGCAAAGCGCTGCATCAGACGGTCGTTCTTTGACGCTGCCGCTGCTGCCAACGTGGAGTAGCGGGGTCCATCGGGCTTGTTTTATAGTGCGTCCTTGACTTGCAGCGCTGTTTGCTTGTAGTTGCGGGATTCCTGGCTTGATTTCAAGCATCTCGGTGTACGCCCATCAAGAACACAGGGGAGGGTGGTCCTGATGCTGGTGGTGTTGACGTTAGCTATTTCCTGGCAATCTGCAACAACGCAAAGCGCTGCATCAGACGGTCGTTCTTTGACGCTGCCGCTGCTGCCAACGTGGCGTAGCGGGGTCCATCGGGCTTGTTTTATAGTGCGTCCTTGACTTGCGGCGCTGTTTGCTTGTAGTGGCGGGATTCCTGGCTTGATTTCAAGCAGCTCGGTGTACGCCCACCAAGAACACAGGGGAGGGTGGTCCTGATGCTGGTGGTGTTGACGTCAGCTATTTCCTGGCAATCTGCAACAACGCAAAGCGCTGCATCAAACGGTCGTTCTTTGACGCTGCCGCTGCTGCCAACGTGCTGTAGCGGGGTCTATCGGGCTTGTTTTATAGTGCGTCCTTGACTTGCAGCGCTGTTTGCTTGTAGTGGCGGGATTCCTGGCTTGATTTCAAGCAGCTCGGTGTACGCCCACCAAGAACACAGGGGAGGGGGGTCCTGATGCTCGTGGTGTTGACGTCAGCTATTTCCTGGCAATCTGCAACAACGCAAAGCGCTGCATCAGACGGTTGTTCTTTGACGCTGCCGCTGCTGCCAACGTGGTGTACCGGGGTCCATCTGGCTTGTTTTATAGTGCGCCTTTGACTTGCAGCGCTGTTTGCTTGTAGTGGTGGGATTCCTGGCTTGATTTCAAGCAGCTCGGTGTACGCCCACCAAGAACACAGGGGAGGGGGGTCTGATGCACGTGGTGTTGACGTCAGCTATTTCCTGGCAATCTGCTTCAACGCAAAGCGCTGCATCAGACGGTCGTTTTTTGACGCTGCCCCTGCTGCCAACGTGGTGTAGCGGGGCCCATCGGGCTTGTTTTATAGTGCGTCCTTGACTTGCAGCGCTGTTTGCTTGTAGTTGCGGGATTCCTGGCTTGATTTCAAGCAGGTCGGTGTACGCCCACCAAGAACACAGGGGAGGGTGGTCCTGATACTCGTGGTGTTGACGTCAGCTATTTCCTGGCAACCTGCAACAACGCAAAGCGCTGCATCAGACGGTCGTTCTTTGACGCTGCCGCTGCTGCCAACGTGGTGTAGCGGGGTCCATCGGGCTTGTTTTATAGTGCGTCCTTGACTGGCAGCGCTGTTTGCTTGTAGTGGCGGGATTCCTGGCTTGATTTCTAGCAGCTCAGTGCACGCCCACCAAGAATACTGGGGAGGACGGTCCTGATGCTCGTAATGTTGACGTCAGCTATTTCCTGGCAATCTGCAACAACACAAAGCGCTGCATCAGACGGTCGTTCTTTGACGCTGCCGCTGCTGCCAACGTGGTGAAGCGGGGTCCATCGGGCTTGTTTTATAGTGCGTCCTTGACTTGCAGCGCTGTTCGCTTGTAGTGGCGGGATTCCTGGCTTGATTTCAAGCAGCTCGGTGTACGCCCACCAAGAACACAGGGGAGGGGGGTCCTGATGCTCGTGGTATTGACGTCAGCTATTTCCTGGCAATCTGCAACAACGCAAAGCGCTGCATCAGAAGGTCGTTCTTTGACGCTGCCGCTGCTGCCAACGTGGTTCAGCGGGGTCCATCGGGCTTGTTTTATAGTGCGTTCTTGACTTGCAGAGCTGTTTGCTTGTAGTGGCGGGATTCCTGGCTTGATTTCAAGCAGCTCTGAGTACGCCCACCAAGAACACAGGGGAGGGTCGTTCTGATGCTCGTGGTGTTGACGTCAGCTATTTCCTGGCAATCTGCAACAACGCAAAGCCCTGCATCAGACGGTCGTTCTTTGACGCTGCCGCTGATGCCAACGTGGTGAAGCGGGGTCCATCCGGCTTGTTTTATAGTGCGTCCTTGACTTGCAGCGCTGTTTGCTTGTAGTGTCGGGATTCCTGGCTTGATTTCAAGCAGCTCGGTGTACGCATACCAAGAACACAGGGGAGGGTGGTCCTGATGTTCGTGGTGTTGACGTCAGCTATTTCCTGGCAATCTGCAACAATGCAAAGCGCTGCATCAGACGGTCGTTCTTTGACGCTGCCGCTGCTGCCAACGTGGTGTAGCGGGGTCCATCGGGCTTGTTTTATAGGGCGTCTTTGACTTGCAGCTCTGTTTGCTTGTAGTGGCGGGATTACTGGCTTGATTTCAAGCAGCTCGGTGTACGCCCACCAAGAACACAGGGGAGGGTGGTCCTGATGCTCGTGGTATTGACGTCAACTATTTCCTGGCAATCTGCAACAACGCAAAGCGCTGCATCAGACGGTCGTTCTTTGACGCTGCCGCTGCTGCCAACGTGGAGTAGCGGGGTCCATCGGGCTTGTTTTATAGTGCGTCCTTGACTTGCAGCGCTGTTTGCTTGTAGTTGCGGGATTCCTGGCTTGATTTCAAGCATCTCGGTGTACGCCCATCAAGAACACAGGGGAGGGTGGTCCTGATGCTGGTGGTGTTGACGTTAGCTATTTCCTGGCAATCTGCAACAACGCAAAGCGCTGCATCAGACGGTCGTTCTTTGACGCTGCCGCTGCTGCCAACGTGGCGTAGCGGGGTCCATCGGGCTTGTTTTATAGTGCGTCCTTGACTTGCGGCGCTGTTTGCTTGTAGTGGCGGGATTCCTGGCTTGATTTCAAGCAGCTCGGTGTACGCCCACCAAGAACACAGGGGAGGGTGGTCCTGATGCTGGTGGTGTTGACGTCAGCTATTTCCTGGCAATCTGCAACAACGCAAAGCGCTGCATCAAACGGTCGTTCTTTGACGCTGCCGCTGCTGCCAACGTGCTGTAGCGGGGTCTATCGGGCTTGTTTTATAGTGCGTCCTTGACTTGCAGCGCTGTTCGCTTGTAGTGGCGGGATTCCTGGCTTGATTTCAAGCAGCTCGGTGTACGCCCACCAAGAACACAGGGGAGGGGGGTCCTGATGCTCGTGGTATTGACGTCAGCTATTTCCTGGCAATCTGCAACAACGCAAAGCGCTGCATCAGAAGGTCGTTCTTTGACGCTGCCGCTGCTGCCAACGTGGTTCAGCGGGGTCCATCGGGCTTGTTTTATAGTGCGTTCTTGACTTGCAGAGCTGTTTGCTTGTATTGGCGGGATTCCTGGCTTGATTTCAAGCAGCTCTGAGTACGCCCACCAAGAACACAGGGGAGGGTCGTTCTGATGCTCGTGGTGTTGACGTCAGCTATTTCCAGGCAATCTGCAACAACGCAAAGCGCTGCATCAGACGGTCGTTCTTTGACGCTGCCGCTGCTGCCAACGTGGTGAAGCGGGGTCCATCCGGCTTGTTTTATAGTGCGTCCTTGACTTGCAGCGCTGTTTGCTTGTAGTGTCGGGATTCCTGGCTTGATTTCAAGCAGCTCGGTGTACGCATACCAAGAACACAGGGGAGGGTGGTCCTGATGTTCGTGGTGTTGACGTCAGCTATTTCCTGGCAATCTGCAACAATGCAAAGCGCTGCATCAGACGGTCGTTCTTTGACGCTGCCGCTGCTGCCAACGTGGTGTAGCGGGGTCCATCGGGCTTGTTTTATAGGGCGTCTTTGACTTGCAGCTCTGTTTGCTTGTAGTGGCGGGATTACTGGCTTGATTTCAAGCAGCTCGGTGTACGCCCACCAAGAACACAGGGGAGGGTGGTCCTGATGCTCGTGGTATTGACGTCAACTATTTCCTGGCAATCTGCAACAACGCAAAGCGCTGCATCAGACGGTCGTTCTTTGACGCTGCCGCTGCTGCCAACGTGGAGTAGCGGGGTCCATCGGGCTTGTTTTATAGTGCGTCCTTGACTTGCAGCGCTGTTTGCTTGTAGTTGCGGGATTCCTGGCTTGATTTCAAGCATCTCGGTGTACGCCCATCAAGAACACAGGGGAGGGTGGTCCTGATGCTGGTGGTGTTGACGTTAGCTATTTCCTGGCAATCTGCAACAACGCAAAGCGCTGCATCAGACGGTCGTTCTTTGACGCTGCCGCTGCTGCCAACGTGGCGTAGCGGGGTCCATCGGGCTTGTTTTATAGTGCGTCCTTGACTTGCGGCGCTGTTTGCTTGTAGTGGCGGGATTCCTGGCTTGATTTCAAGCAGCTCGGTGTACGCCCACCAAGAACACAGGGGAGGGTGGTCCTGATGCTGGTGGTGTTGACGTCAGCTATTTCCTGGCAATCTGCAACAACGCAAAGCGCTGCATCAAACGGTCGTTCTTTGACGCTGCCGCTGCTGCCAACGTGCTGTAGCGGGGTCTATCGGGCTTGTTTTATAGTGCGTCCTTGACTTGCAGCGCTGTTTGCTTGTAGTGGCGGGATTCCTGGCTTGATTTCAAGCAGCTCGGTGTACGCCCACCAAGAACACAGGGGAGGGGGGTCCTGATGCTCGTGGTGTTGACGTCAGCTTTTTCCTGGCAATCTGCAACAACGCAAAGCGCTGCATCAGACGGTTGTTCTTTGACGCTGCCGCTGCTGCCAACGTGGTGTACCGGGGTCCATCTGGCTTGTTTTATAGTGCGCCTTTGACTTGCAGCGCTGTTTGCTTGTAGTGGTGGGATTCCTGGCTTGATTTCAAGCAGCTCGGTGTACGCCCACCAAGAACACAGGGGAGGGGGGTCTGATGCACGTGGTGTTGACGTCAGCTATTTCCTGGCAATCTGCTTCAACGCAAAGCGCTGCATCAGACGGTCGTTCTTTGACGCTGCCGCTGCTGCCGACGTGGTGTAGCGGGGTCCATCGGGCTTGTTTTATAGTGCGTCCTTGACTTGTAGCGCTGTTTGCTTGTAGTGGCGGGATTCCTGGCTTGATTTCAAGCAGCTCGGTGCACGCCCACCAAGAACACAGGGGAGGGTTGTCCTGATGCTCGTAATGTTGGCGTCAGCTATTTCCTGGCAATCTGCAACAACGCAAAGCGCTGCATCAGACGGTCGTTCTTTGACGCTGCCGCTGCTGCCAACGGGGTGTAGCGGGGTCCATCGGGCTTGTTTTATAGTGTGTCCTTGACTTGCAGCGCTGTTTGCTTGTAGTGGCGGGATTCCTGGCTTGATTTCAAGCAGGTCGGTGTACTCCCACCAAGAACACAGGGGAGGGTGGTCCTGATGCTCGTGGTGTTGACGTCAGCTATTTCCTGGCAATCTGAAACAACGCAAAGCGCTGCATCAGACGGTCGTTCTTTGACGCTGCCGCTGCAGCCAACGTGGTGTAGCGGGGTCCATCCGGCTTGTTTTATAGTGCGTCCTTGACTTGCAGCGCTGTTTGCTTGTAGTGGCGGGATTCCTGGCTTGGTTTCAAGAAGCTCGGTGCACGCCCACCAAGAACACAGGGGAGGGTGGTCCTGATGCTCGTAATGTTGACGTCAGCTATTTCCTGGCAATCTGCAACAAGACAAAGCGCTGCATCAGACGGCCGTTCTTTGACGCTGCCGCTGCTGCCAACGTGGTAAAGCGGGGTCCATCGGGCTTGTTTTATAGTGCATCCTTGACTTGCAGCGCTGTTCGCTTGTAGTGGCGGGATTCCTGGCTTGATTTCAAGCAGCTCGGAGTACGCCCACCAAGAACACAGGGGAGGGGGGTCCTGATGCTCGTGGTGTTGACGTCAGCTATTTCCTGGCAATCTGCAACAACGCAAAGCGCTGCATCAGAAGGTCGTTGTTTGACGCTGCCGCTGCTGCCAACGTGGTGCAGCGGGGTCCATCGGGCTTGTTTTATAGTGCGTCCTTGACTTGCAGCGCTGTTTGCTTGTAGTGTCATGATTCCTGGCTTGATTTCGAGCAGCTCGGTGTACGCAGACCAAGAACACAGGGGAGGGTGGTCCTGATGTTCGTGGTGTTGACGTCAGCTATTTCCTGGCAATCTGCAACAACGCAAAGCGCTGCATCAGACGGTCGTTCTTTAACGCTGCCGCTGCTGCCAACGTGCTGTAGCAGGGTCCATCGGGCTTGTTTTATAGTGCGTCCTTGACTTGTAGCGCTGTTTGCTTGTAGTGGCGGGATTCCTGGCTTGATTTCAAGCAGCTCGGTGCACGCCCACCAAGAACACAGGGGAGGGTGGTCCTGATGCTCGTAATGTTGGCGTCAGCTATTTCCTGGCAATCTGCAACAACACAAAGCACTGCATCAGACGGTCGTTCTTTGACGCTGCCGCTGCTGCCAACGTGGTGAAGCGGGGTCCATCGGGCATGTTTTATAGTGCGTCCTTGACTTGCAGCGCTGCTCGCTTGTAGTGGCGGGATTCCTGGCTTGATTTCAAGCAGCTCGGTGTACGCCCACCAAGAACACAGGGGAGGGTGGTCCTGATGCTCGTGGTGTTGACGTCAGCTATTTCCTGGCAATCTGCAACAACGCAAAGCGCTGCATCAGACGGTCGTTCTTTGACGCTGCCGCTGCTGCCAACGTGGTGCAGCGGGCTCCATCGGGCTTGTTTTATAGTGCGTCCTTGACTTGCAGCGCTGTTCGCTTGTAGTGGCGGGATTCCTTGCTTGATTTCAAGCAGCTCGGTGTACGCCCACCAAGAACACAGGGGAAGGGGGTCCTGATGCTCGTGGTGTTGGCGTCAGCTATTTCCTGGCAATCTGCAACAACACAAAGCGCTGCATCAGACGGTCGTTCTTTGACGCTGCCGCTGCTGCCAACGTGGTGCAGCGGGGTCCATCGGGATTGTTTTATAGTGCGTTATTGATTTGCAGCGTTGTTTGCTTGTAGTGGCGGGATTCCTGGCTTGATTTAAAGCAGCTCGGAGTACGCCCACCAAGAACACAGGGGAGGGTGGTCCTGATGCTCGTGGTGTTGACGTCAGCTATTTCCTGGCAATCTGCAACAACGCAAAGCGCTGCATCAGACAGTCGTTCTTTGACGCTGCCGCTGCTGCCAACGTGCTGTAGCGGGGTCTATCGGGCTTGTTTTATAGTGCGTCCTTGACTTGCAGCGCTGTTTGCTTGTAGTGGCGGGATTCCTGGCTTGATTTCAAGCAGCTCGGTGTACGCCCACCAAGAACACAGGGGAGGGGGGTCCTGATGCTCGTGGTGTTGACGTCAGCTATTTCCTGGCAATCTGCAACAACGCAAAGCGCTGCATCAGACGGTTGTTCTTTGACGCTGCCGCTGCTGCCAACGTGGTGTACCGGGGTCCATCTGGCTTGTTTTATAGTGCGCCTTTGACTTGCAGCGCTGTTTGCTTGTAGTGGTGGGATTCCTGGCTTGATTTCAAGCAGCTCGGTGTACGCCCACCAAGAACACAGGGGAGGGGGGTCTGATGCACGTGGTGTTGACGTCAGCTATTTCCTGGCAATCTGCTTCAACGCAAAGCGCTGCATCAGACGGTCGTTTTTTGACGCCGCCCCTGCTGCCAACGTGGTGTAGCGGGGCCCATCGGGCTTGTTTTATAGTGCGTCCTTGACTTGCAGCGCTGTTTGCTTGTAGTTGCGGGATTCCTGGCTTGATTTCAAGCAGGTCGGTGTACGCCCACCAAGAACACAGGGGAGGGTGGTCCTGATACTCGTGGTGTTGACGTCAGCTATTTCCTGGCAACCTGCAACAACGCAAAGCGCTGCATCAGACGGTCGTTCTTTGACGCTGCCGCTGCTGCCAACGTGGTGTAGCGGGGTACATCGGGCTTGTTTTATAGTGCGTCCTTGACTGGCAGCGCTGTTTGCTTGTAGTGGCGGGATTCCTGGCTTGATTTCTAGCAGCTCAGTGCACGCCCACCAAGAATACTGGGGAGGACGGTCCTGATGCTCGTAATGTTGACGTCAGCTATTTCCTGGCAATCTGCAACAACACAAAGCGCTGCATCAGACGGTCGTTCTTTGACGCTGCCGCTGCTGCCAACGTGGTGAAGCGGGGTCCATCGGGCTTGTTTTATAGTGCGTCCTTGACTTGCAGCGCTGTTCGCTTGTAGTGGCGGGATTCCTGGCTTGATTTCAAGCAGCTCGGTGTACGCCCACCAAGAACACAGGGGAGGGGGGTCCTGATGCTCGTGGTATTGACGTCAGCTATTTCCTGGCAATCTGCAACAACGCAAAGCGCTGCATCAGAAGGTCGTTCTTTGACGCTGCCGCTGCTGCCAACGTGGTTCAGCGGGGTCCATCGGGCTTGTTTTATAGTGCGTTCTTGACTTGCAGAGCTGTTTGCTTGTAGTGGCGGGATTCCTGGCTTGATTTCAAGCAGCTCTGAGTACGCCCACCAAGAACACAGGGGAGGGTCGTTCTGATGCTCGTGGTGTTGACGTCAGCTATTTCCTGGCAATCTGCAACAACGCAAAGCGCTGCATCAGACGGTCGTTCTTTGACGCTGCCGCTGATGCCAACGTGGTGAAGCGGGGTCCATCCGGCTTGTTTTATAGTGCGTCCTTGACTTGCAGCGCTGTTTGCTTGTAGTGTCGGGATTCCTGGCTTGATTTCAAGCAGCTCGGTGTACGCATACCAAGAACACAGGGGAGGGTGGTCCTGATGTTCGTGGTGTTGACGTCAGCTATTTCCTGGCAATCTGCAACAATGCAAAGCGCTGCATCAGACGGTCGTTCTTTGACGCTGCCGCTGCTGCCAACGTGGTGTAGCGGGGTCCATCGGGCTTGTTTTATAGGGCGTCTTTGACTTGCAGCTCTGTTTGCTTGTAGTGGCGGGATTACTGGCTTGATTTCAAGCAGCTCGGTGTACGCCCACCAAGAACACAGGGGAGGGTGGTCCTGATGCTCGTGGTATTGACGTCAACTATTTCCTGGCAATCTGCAACAACGCAAAGCGCTGCATCAGACGGTCGTTCTTTGACGCTGCCGCTGCTGCCAACGTGGAGTAGCGGGGTCCATCGGGCTTGTTTTATAGTGCGTCCTTGACTTGCAGCGCTGTTTGCTTGTAGTTGCGGGATTCCTGGCTTGATTTCAAGCATCTCGGTGTACGCCCATCAAGAACACAGGGGAGGGTGGTCCTGATGCTGGTGGTGTTGACGTTAGCTATTTCCTGGCAATCTGCAACAACGCAAAGCGCTGCATCAGACGGTCGTTCTTTGACGCTGCCGCTGCTGCCAACGTGGCGTAGCGGGGTCCATCGGGCTTGTTTTATAGTGCGTCCTTGACTTGCGGCGCTGTTTGCTTGTAGTGGCGGGATTCCTGGCTTGATTTCAAGCAGCTCGGTGTACGCCCACCAAGAACACAGGGGAGGGTGGTCCTGATGCTGGTGGTGTTGACGTCAGCTATTTCCTGGCAATCTGCAACAACGCAAAGCGCTGCATCAAACGGTCGTTCTTTGACGCTGCCGCTGCTGCCAACGTGCTGTAGCGGGGTCTATCGGGCTTGTTTTATAGTGCGTCCTTGACTTGCAGCGCTGTTCGCTTGTAGTGGCGGGATTCCTGGCTTGATTTCAAGCAGCTCGGTGTACGCCCACCAAGAACACAGGGGAGGGGGGTCCTGATGCTCGTGGTATTGACGTCAGCTATTTCCTGGCAATCTGCAACAACGCAAAGCGCTGCATCAGAAGGTCGTTCTTTGACGCTGCCGCTGCTGCCAACGTGGTTCAGCGGGGTCCATCGGGCTTGTTTTATAGTGCGTTCTTGACTTGCAGAGCTGTTTGCTTGTATTGGCGGGATTCCTGGCTTGATTTCAAGCAGCTCTGAGTACGCCCACCAAGAACACAGGGGAGGGTCGTTCTGATGCTCGTGGTGTTGACGTCAGCTATTTCCTGGCAATCTGCAACAACGCAAAGCGCTGCATCAGACGGTCGTTCTTTGACGCTGCCGCTGCTGCCAACGTGGTGAAGCGGGGTCCATCCGGCTTGTTTTATAGTGCGTCCTTGACTTGCAGCGCTGTTTGCTTGTAGTGTCGGGATTCCTGGCTTGATTTCAAGCAGCTCGGTGTACGCATACCAAGAACACAGGGGAGGGTGGTCCTGATGTTCGTGGTGTTGACGTCAGCTATTTCCTGGCAATCTGCAACAATGCAAAGCGCTGCATCAGACGGTCGTTCTTTGACGCTGCCGCTGCTGCCAAC
The DNA here is from genome assembly GCF_048455015.1 of Haemaphysalis longicornis. Classification (NCBI taxonomy): domain Eukaryota; kingdom Metazoa; phylum Arthropoda; class Arachnida; order Ixodida; family Ixodidae; genus Haemaphysalis; species Haemaphysalis longicornis. The sequence continues at coordinate 88,238,767 of NW_027526214.1, read as the reverse complement.
GTGGTGTAGCGGGGTCCATCGGGCTTGTTTTATAGGGCGTCTTTGACTTGCAGCTCTGTTTGCTTGTAGTGGCGGGATTACTGGCTTGATTTCAAGCAGCTCGGTGTACGCCCACCAAGAACACAGGGGAGGGTGGTCCTGATGCTCGTGGTATTGACGTCAACTATTTCCTGGCAATCTGCAACAACGCAAAGCGCTGCATCAGACGGTCGTTCTTTGACGCTGCCGCTGCTGCCAACGTGGAGTAGCGGGGTCCATCGGGCTTGTTTTATAGTGCGTCCTTGACTTGCAGCGCTGTTTGCTTGTAGTTGCGGGATTCCTGGCTTGATTTCAAGCATCTCGGTGTACGCCCATCAAGAACACAGGGGAGGGTGGTCCTGATGCTGGTGGTGTTGACGTTAGCTATTTCCTGGCAATCTGCAACAACGCAAAGCGCTGCATCAGACGGTCGTTCTTTGACGCTGCCGCTGCTGCCAACGTGGCGTAGCGGGGTCCATCGGGCTTGTTTTATAGTGCGTCCTTGACTTGCGGCGCTGTTTGCTTGTAGTGGCGGGATTCCTGGCTTGATTTCAAGCAGCTCGGTGTACGCCCACCAAGAACACAGGGGAGGGTGGTCCTGATGCTGGTGGTGTTGACGTCAGCTATTTCCTGGCAATCTGCAACAACGCAAAGCGCTGCATCAAACGGTCGTTCTTTGACGCTGCCGCTGCTGCCAACGTGCTGTAGCGGGGTCTATCGGGCTTGTTTTATAGTGCGTCCTTGACTTGCAGCGCTGTTTGCTTGTAGTGGCGGGATTCCTGGCTTGATTTCAAGCAGCTCGGTGTACGCCCACCAAGAACACAGGGGAGGGGGGTCCTGATGCTCGTGGTGTTGACGTCAGCTATTTCCTGGCAATCTGCAACAACGCAAAGCGCTGCATCAGACGGTTGTTCTTTGACGCTGCCGCTGCTGCCAACGTGGTGTACCGGGGTCCATCTGGCTTGTTTTATAGTGCGCCTTTGACTTGCAGCGCTGTTTGCTTGTAGTGGTGGGATTCCTGGCTTGATTTCAAGCAGCTCGGTGTACGCCCACCAAGAACACAGGGGAGGGGGGTCTGATGCACGTGGTGTTGACGTCAGCTATTTCCTGGCAATCTGCTTCAACGCAAAGCGCTGCATCAGACGGTCGTTCTTTGACGCTGCCGCTGCTGCCGACGTGGTGTAGCGGGGTCCATCGGGCTTGTTTTATAGTGCGTCCTTGACTTGTAGCGCTGTTTGCTTGTAGTGGCGGGATTCCTGGCTTGATTTCAAGCAGCTCGGTGCACGCCCACCAAGAACACAGGGGAGGGTTGTCCTGATGCTCGTAATGTTGGCGTCAGCTATTTCCTGGCAATCTGCAACAACGCAAAGCGCTGCATCAGACGGTCGTTCTTTGACGCTGCCGCTGCTGCCAACGGGGTGTAGCGGGGTCCATCGGGCTTGTTTTATAGTGTGTCCTTGACTTGCAGCGCTGTTTGCTTGTAGTGGCGGGATTCCTGGCTTGATTTCAAGCAGGTCGGTGTACTCCCACCAAGAACACAGGGGAGGGTGGTCCTGATGCTCGTGGTGTTGACGTCAGCTATTTCCTGGCAATCTGAAACAACGCAAAGCGCTGCATCAGACGGTCGTTCTTTGACGCTGCCGCTGCAGCCAACGTGGTGTAGCGGGGTCCATCCGGCTTGTTTTATAGTGCGTCCTTGACTTGCAGCGCTGTTTGCTTGTAGTGGCGGGATTCCTGGCTTGGTTTCAAGAAGCTCGGTGCACGCCCACCAAGAACACAGGGGAGGGTGGTCCTGATGCTCGTAATGTTGACGTCAGCTATTTCCTGGCAATCTGCAACAAGACAAAGCGCTGCATCAGACGGCCGTTCTTTGACGCTGCCGCTGCTGCCAACGTGGTAAAGCGGGGTCCATCGGGCTTGTTTTATAGTGCATCCTTGACTTGCAGCGCTGTTCGCTTGTAGTGGCGGGATTCCTGGCTTGATTTCAAGCAGCTCGGAGTACGCCCACCAAGAACACAGGGGAGGGGGGTCCTGATGCTCGTGGTGTTGACGTCAGCTATTTCCTGGCAATCTGCAACAACGCAAAGCGCTGCATCAGAAGGTCGTTGTTTGACGCTGCCGCTGCTGCCAACGTGGTGCAGCGGGGTCCATCGGGCTTGTTTTATAGTGCGTCCTTGACTTGCAGCGCTGTTTGCTTGTAGTGTCATGATTCCTGGCTTGATTTCGAGCAGCTCGGTGTACGCAGACCAAGAACACAGGGGAGGGTGGTCCTGATGTTCGTGGTGTTGACGTCAGCTATTTCCTGGCAATCTGCAACAACGCAAAGCGCTGCATCAGACGGTCGTTCTTTAACGCTGCCGCTGCTGCCAACGTGCTGTAGCGGGGTCCATCGGGCTTGTTTTATAGTGCGTCCTTGACTTGTAGCGCTGTTTGCTTGTAGTGGCGGGATTCCTGGCTTGATTTCAAGCAGCTCGGTGCACGCCCACCAAGAACACAGGGGAGGGTGGTCCTGATGCTCGTAATGTTGGCGTCAGCTATTTCCTGGCAATCTGCAACAACACAAAGCACTGCATCAGACGGTCGTTCTTTGACGCTGCCGCTGCTGCCAACGTGGTGAAGCGGGGTCCATCGGGCATGTTTTATAGTGCGTCCTTGACTTGCAGCGCTGCTCGCTTGTAGTGGCGGGATTCCTGGCTTGATTTCAAGCAGCTCGGTGTACGCCCACCAAGAACACAGGGGAGGGTGGTCCTGATGCTCGTGGTGTTGACGTCAGCTATTTCCTGGCAATCTGCAACAACGCAAAGCGCTGCATCAGACGGTCGTTCTTTGACGCTGCCGCTGCTGCCAACGTGGTGCAGCGGGCTCCATCGGGCTTGTTTTATAGTGCGTCCTTGACTTGCAGCGCTGTTCGCTTGTAGTGGCGGGATTCCTTGCTTGATTTCAAGCAGCTCGGTGTACGCCCACCAAGAACACAGGGGAAGGGGGTCCTGATGCTCGTGGTGTTGGCGTCAGCTATTTCCTGGCAATCTGCAACAACACAAAGCGCTGCATCAGACGGTCGTTCTTTGACGCTGCCGCTGCTGCCAACGTGGTGCAGCGGGGTCCATCGGGATTGTTTTATAGTGCGTTATTGATTTGCAGCGTTGTTTGCTTGTAGTGGCGGGATTCCTGGCTTGATTTAAAGCAGCTCGGAGTACGCCCACCAAGAACACAGGGGAGGGTGGTCCTGATGCTCGTGGTGTTGACGTCAGCTATTTCCTGGCAATCTGCAACAACGCAAAGCGCTGCATCAGACAGTCGTTCTTTGACGCTGCCGCTGCTGCCAACGTGGTGTAGCGGGGTCCATCGGGCTTGTTTTATAGTGCGTCCTTGACTGGTAGCGCTGTTTGCTTGTAGTGGCGGGATTCCTGGCTTGATTTCAAGCAGCTCGGTGCACGCCCACCAAGAACACAGGGGAGGGTGGTCCTGATGCTCGTAATGTTGGCGTCAGCTATTTCCTGGCAATCTGCAAAAACACAAAGCACTGCATCAGACGGTCGTTCTTTGACGCCTCCGCTGCTGCCAACGTGGTGAAGCGGGGTCCATCGGGCATGTTTTATAGTGCGTCCTTGACTTGCAGCGCTGCTCGCTTGTAGTGGCGGGATTCCTGGCTTGATTTCAAGCAGCTCGGTGTACGCCCACCAAGAACACAGGGGAGGGTGGTCCTGATGCTCGTGGTGTTGACGTCAGCTATTTCCTGGCAATCTGCAACAACGCAAAGCGCTGCATCAGACGGTCGTTCTTTGACGCTGCCGCTGCTGCCAACGTGGTGCAGCGGGCTCCATCGGGCTTGTTTTATAGTGCGTCCTTGACTTGCAGCGCTGTTCGCTTGTAGTGGCGGGATTCCTGGCTTGATTTCAAGCAGCTCGGTGTACGCCCACCAAGAACACAGGGGAAGGGGGTCCTGATGCTCGTGGTGTTGGCGTCAGCTATTTCCTGGCAATCTGCAACAACACAAAGCGCTGCATCAGACGGTCGTTCTTTGACGCTGCCGCTGCTGCCAACGTGGTCTAGCGGGGTCCATCGGGCTTGTTTTATAGTGCGTCCTTGACTGGTAGCGCTGTTTGCTTGTAGTGGCGGGATTCCTGGCTTGATTTCTAGCAGCTCAGTGCACGCCCACCAAGAATACTGGGGAGGACGGTCCTGATGCTCGTAATGTTGACGTCAGCTATTTCCTGGCAATCTGCAACAACACAAAGCGCTGCATCAGACGGTCGTTCTTTGACGCTGCCGCTGCTGCCAACGTGGCGAAGCGGGGTCCATCGGGCTTGTTTTATAGTGCGTCCTTGACTTGCAGCGCTGTTCGCTTGTAGTGGCGGGATTCCTGGCTTGATTTCAAGCAGCTCGGTGTACGCCCACCAAGAACACAGGGGAGGGGGGTCCTGATGCTCGTGGTATTGACGTCAGCTATTTCCTGGCAATCTGCAACAACGCAAAGCGCTGCATCAGAATGTCGTTCTTTGACGCTGCCGCTGCTGCCAACGTGGTTCAGCGGGGTCCATCGGGCTTGTTTTATAGTGCGTTCTTGACTTGCAGCGCTGTTTGCTTGTAGTGGCGGGATTCCTGGCTTGATTTCAAGCAGCTCTGAGTACGCCCACCAAGAACACAGGGGAGGGTCGTTCTGATGCTCGGGGTGTTGACGTCAGCTATTTCCTGGCAATCTGCATCAACGCAAAGCGCTGCATCAGACGGTCGTTCTTTGACGCTGCCGCTGCTGCCGACGTGGTGTAGCGGGGTCCATCGGGCTTGTTTTATAGTGCGTCCTTGACTTGTAGCGCTGTTTGCTTGTAGTGGCGGGATTCCTGGGTTGATTTCAAGCAGCTCGGTGCACGCCCACCAAGAACACAGGGGAGGGTGGTCCTGATGCTCGTAATGTTGGCGTCAGCTATTTCCTGGCAATCTGCAACAACGCAAAGCGCAGCATCAGACGGTCGTTCTTTGACGCTGCCGCTGCTGCCAACGGGGTGTAGCGGGGTTCATCGGGCTTGTTTTATAGTGTGTCCTTGACTTGCAGCGCTGTTTGCTTGTAGTGGCGGGATTCCTGGCTTGATTTCAAGCAGGTCGGTGTACTCCCACCAAGAACACAGGGGAGGGTGGTCCTGATGCTCGTGGTGTTGACGTCAGCTATTTCCTGGCAATCTGCAACAACGCAAAGCGCTGCATCAGACGGTCGTTCTTTGACGCTGCCGCTGCAGCCAACGTGGTGTAGCGGGTTCCATCCGGCTTGTTTTATAGTGCGTCCTTGACTTGCAGCGCTGTTTGCTTGTAGTGGCGGGATTCCTGGCTTGGTTTCAAGCAGCTCGGTGCACGCCCACCAAGAACACAGGGGAGGGTGGTCCTGATGCTCGTAATGTTGACGTCAGCTATTTCCTGGCAATCTGCAACAAGACAAAGCGCTGCATCAGACGGCCGTTCTTTGACGCTGCCGCTGCTGCCAACGTGGTAAAGCGGGGTCCATCGGGCTTGTTTTATAGTGCATCCTTGACTTGCAGCGCTGTCCGCTTGTAGTGGCGGGATTCCTGGCTTGATTTCAAGCAGCTCGGCGTACGCCCACCAAGAACACAGGGGAGGGGGGTCCTGATGCTCGTGGTGTTGACGTCAGCTATTTCCTGGCAATCTGCAACAACGCAAAGCGCTGCATCAGAAGGTCGTTGTTTGACGCTGCCGCTGCTGCCAACGTGGTGCAGCGGGGTCCATCGGGCTTGTTTTATAGTGCGTCCTTGACTTGCAGCGCTGTTTGCTTGTAGTGTCATGATTCCTGGCTTGATTTCAAGCAGCTCGGTGTACGCAGACCAAGAACACAGGGGAGGGTGGTCCTGATGTTCGTGGTGTTGACGTCAGCTATTTCCTGGCAATCTGCAACAACGCAAAGCGCTGCATCAGACGGTCGTTCTTTAACGCTGCCGCTGCTGCCAACGTGCTGTAGCGGGGTCCATCGGGCTTGTTTTATAGTGCGTCCTTGACTTGTAGCGCTGTTTGCTTGTAGTGGCGGGATTCCTGGCTTGATTTCAAGCAGCTCGGTGCACGCCCACCAAGAACACAGGGGAGGGTGGTCCTGATGCTCGTAATGTTGGCGTCAGCTATTTCCTGGCAATCTGCAACAACACAAAGCACTGCATCAGACGGTCGTTCTTTGACGCTGCCGCTGCTGCCAACGTGGTGAAGCGGGGTCCATCGGGCATGTTTTATAGTGCGTCCTTGACTTGCAGCGCTGTTCGTTTGTAGTGGCGGGATTCCTGGCTTGATTTCAAGCAGCTCGGTGTACGCCCACCAAGAACACAGGGGAGGGTGGTCCTGATGCTCGTGGTGTTGACGTCAGCTGTTTCCTGGCAATCTGCAACAACGCAAAGCGCTGCATCAGACGGTCGTTCTTTGACGCTGCCGCTGCTGCCAACGTGGTGCAGCGGGCTCCATCGGGCTTGTTTTATAGTGCGTCCTTGACTTGCAGCGCTGTTCGCTTGTAGTGGCGGGATTCCTGGCTTGATTTCAAGCAGCTCGGTGTACGCCCACCAAGAACACAGGGGAAGGGGGTCCTGATGCTCGTGGTGTTGGCGTCAGCTATTTCCTGGCAATCTGCAACAACGCAAAGCGCTGCATCAGACGGTCGTTCTTTGACGCTGCCGCTGCTGCCAACGTGGTGCAGCGGGGTCCATCGGGATTGTTTTATAGTGCGTTCTTGATTTGAAGCGTTGTTTGCTTGTAGTGGCGGGATTCCTGGCTTGATTTCAAGCAGCTCGAAGTACGCCCACCAAGAACACAGGGGAGGGTGGTCCTGATGCTCGTGGTGTTGACGTCAGCTATTTCCTGGCAATCTGCAACAACGCAAAGCGCTGCATCAGACGGTCGTTCTTTGACGCTGCCGCTGCTGCCAACGTGGTGAAGCGGGGTCCATCGGGCTTGTTTTATAGTGCGTCCTTGACTGGTAGCGCTGTTTGCTTGTAGTGGCGGGATTCCTGGCTTGATTTCTAGCAGCTCAGTGCACGCCCACCAAGAATACTGGGGAGGACGGTCCTGATGCTCGTAATGTTGACGTCAGCTATTTCCTGGCAATCTGCAACAACACAAAGCGCTGCATCAGACGGTCGTTCTTTGACGCTGCCGCTGCTGCCAACGTGGCGAAGCGGGGTCCATCGGGCTTGTTTTATAGTGCGTCCTTGACTTGCAGCGCTGTTCGCTTGTAGTGGCGGGATTCCTGGCTTGATTTCAAGCAGCTCGGTGTACGCCCACCAAGAACACAGGGGAGGGGGGTCCTGATGCTCGTGGTATTGACGTCAGCTGTTTCCTGGCAATCTGCAACAACGCAAAGCGCTGCATCAGAAGGTCGTTCTTTGACGCTGCCGCTGCTGCCAACGTGGTTCAGCGGGGTCCATCGGGCTTGTTTAATAGTGCGTTCTTGACTTGCAGCGCTGTTTGCTTGTAGTGGCGGGATTCCTGGCTTGATTTCAAGCAGCTCTGAGTACGCCCACCAAGAACACAGGGGAGGGTCGTTCTGATGCTCGGGGTGTTGACGTCAGCTATTTCCTGGCAATCTGCAACAACGCAAAGCGCTGCATGAGACGGTCGTTCTTTGACGCTGCCGCTGCTGCCAACGTGGTGAAGCGGGGTCCATAGGGCTTGTTTTATAGTGCGTCCTTGACTTGCAGCGCTGTTTGGTTGTAGTTGCGGGATTCCTGGCTTGATTTCAAGCAGCTCGGTGTACGCAGACCAAAAACACAGGGGAGGGTGGTCCTGATGTTCGTGGTGTTGACGTCAGCTATTTCCTGGCAATCTGCAACAACGCAAAGCGCTGCATCAGACGGTCGTTCTTTGACGCTGCCGCTGCTGCCAACGTGGTGTAGCGGGGTCCATCGGGCTTGTTTTATAGTGCGTGTTTGACTTGTAGCTCTGTTTGCTTGTAGTGGCGGGATTCCTGGCTTGATTTCAAGCAGCTCGGTGTACGCCCACCAAGAACACAGGGGAGGGTGGTCCTGATGCTGGTGGTGTTGACGTTAGCTATTTCTTGGCAATCTGCAACAACGCAAAGCGCTGCATAAGACGGTCGTTATTTGACGCTGCCGCTGCTGCCAACGTGGTGTACCGGGGTCCATCGGGCTTGTTTTATAGTGCGTCCTTGACTTGCAGCACTGTTCGCTTGTAGTGGCAGGATTCCTGGCTTGATTTCAAGCAGCTCGGTGTACGCCCACCAAGAACACAGGGGAGGGTGGTCCTGATGCTCGCGGTGTTGACGGCAGCTATTTCCTGGCAATCTGCAACAACGCAAAGCGCTGCATCAGACGGTCGTTCTTTGACACTGCCGCTGCTGCCAACGTGCTGTAGCGGGGTCTATCGGGCTTGTTTTATAGTGCGTCCTTGACTTGCAGCGCTGTTTGCTTGTAGTGGCGGGATTCCTGGCTTGATTTCAAGCAGCTCGGTGTACGCCCACCAAGAACACAGGGGAGGGTGGTCCTGATGCTCGTAATGTTGGCGTCAGCTATTTCCTGGCAATCTGCAACAACGCAAAGCGCTGCATCAGACGGTCGTTTTTTGACGCTGCCGCTGCTGCCAACGGGGTGTAGCGGGGTCCATCGGGCTTGTTTTATAGTGTGTCCTTGACTTGCAGCGCTGTTTGCTTGTAGTGGCGGGATTCCTGGCTTGATTTCAAGCAGGTCGGTGTACTCCCACCAAGAACACAGGGGAGGGTGGTCCTGATGCTCGTGGTGTTGACGTCAGCTATTTCCTGGCAATCTGCAACAACGCAAAGCAATGCATCAGACGGTCGTTCTTTGACGCTGCCGCTGCTGCCAACGTGGTGTAGCGGGGTCCATCCGGCTTGTTTTATAGTGCGTCCTTGACTTGCAGCGCTGTTTGCTTGTAGTGGCGGGATTCCTGGCTTGGTTTTAAGCAGCTCGGTGCACGCCCACCAAGAACACAGGGGAGGGTGGTCCTAATGCTCGTAATGTTGACGTCAGCTATTTCCTGGCAATCTGCAACAAGACAAAGCGCTGCATCAGACGGCCGTTCTTTGACGCTGCCGCTGCTGCCAACGTGGTAAAGCGGGGTCCATCGGGCTTGTTTTATAGTGCATCCTTGACTTGCAGCGCTGTTCGCTTGTAGTGGCGGGATTCCTGGTTTGATTTCAAGCAGCTCGGCGTACGCCCACCAAGAACACAGGGGAGGGGGGTCCTGATGCTCGTGGTGTTGACGTCAGCTATTTCCTGGCAATCTGCAACAAAGCAAAGCACTGCATCTTAAGGTCGTTGTTTGACGCTGCCGCTGCTGCCAACGTGGTGCAGCGGGGTCCATCGGGCTTGTTTTATAGTGTGTCCTTGACTTGCAGCGCTGTTTGCTTGTAGTGTCATGATTCCTGGCTTGATTTCAAGCAGCTCGGTGTACGCAGACCAAGAACACAGGGGAGGGTGGTCCTGATGTTCGTGGTGTTGACGTCAGCTATTTCCTGGCAATCTGCAACAACGCAAAGCGCTGCATCAGACGGTCGTTCTTTAACACTGCCGCTGCTGCCAACGTGCTGTAGCGGGGTCCATCGGGCTTGTTTTATAGTGCGTCCTTGACTTGTAGCGCTGTTTGCTTGTAGTGGCGGGATTCCTGGCTTGATTTCAAGCAGCTCGGTGCACACCCACCAAGAACACAGGGGAGGGTGGTCCTGATGCTCGTAATGTTGGCGTCAGCTATTTCCTGGCAATCTGCAACAACACAAAGCACTGCATCAGACGGTCGTTCTTTGACGCTGCCGCTGCTGCCAACGTGGTGAAGCGGGTCCATCGGCTTGTTTTATAGTGCGTCCTTGACTTGCAGCGCTGTTCGCTTGTAGTGGTGGGATTCCTGCCTTGATTTCAAGCAGCTCGGTGTACGCCCACCAAGAACACAGGGGAGGGTGGTCCTGATGCTCGTGGTGTTGACGTCAGCTATTTCCTGGCAATCTGCAACAACGCAAAGCGCTGCATCAGACGGTCGTTCTTTGACGCTGCCGCTGCTGCCAACGGGGTGTAGCGGGGTCCATCGGGCTTGTTTTATAGTGCGTCCTTGACTTGCAGCGCTGTTTGCTTGTAGTGGCGGGATTCCTGGCTTGGTTTCAAGCAGCTCGGTGCACGCCCACCAAGAACACAGGGGAGGGTGGTCCTGATGCTCGTAATGTTGACGTCAGCTATTTCCTGGCAATCTGCAACAAGACAAAGCGCTGCATCAGACGGCCGTTCTTTGACGCTGCCGCTGCTGCCAACGTGGTAAAGCGGGGTCCATCGGGCTTGTTTTATAGTGCATCCTTGACTTGCAGCGCTGTTCGCTTGTAGTGGCGGGATTCCTGGCTTGATTTCAAGTAGCTCGGCGTACGCCCACCAAGAACACAGGGGAGGGGGGTCCTGATGCTCGTGGTGTTGACGTCAGCTATTTCCTGGCAATCTGCAACAACGCAAAGCGCTGCATCAGACGGTCGTTCTTTGACGCTGCCGCTGCTGCCAACGTGGTGTAGCGGGGTCCATCGGACTTGTTTTACAGTGCGTCTTTGACTTGCAGCTCTGTTTGCTTGCAGTGGCGGGATTCCTGGCTTGATTTCAAGCAGCTCGGTGTACGCCCACCAAGAACACAGGGGAGGGTGGTCCTGATGCTGGTGGTGTTGACGTTAGCTATTTCTTGGCAATCTGCAACAACGCAAAGCGCTGCATAAGACGGTCGTTCTTTGACGCTGCCGCTGCTGCCAACGTGCTGTAGCGGGGTCCATCGGGCTTGTTTTATAGTGCGTCCTTGAATGGCAGTGCTGTTTGCTTGTAGTGGCGGGATTCCTGGCTTGATTTCAAGAAGCTCGGTGTACGCCATCCAAGAACACAGGGGAGGGTGGTCCTGATGCTGGTGGTGTTGACGTTAGCTATTTCCTGGCAATCTGCAACAACGCAAAGCGCTGCATAAGACGGTCGTTCTTTGACGCTGCCGCTGCTGCCAACGTGCTGTAGCGGGGTCAATCGGGCTTGTTTTATATTGCGTCCTTGACTTGCAGCGCTGTTTGCTTGTAGTGGCGGGATTCCTAGCTTCATTTCAAGCAGCTCGGTGTACGCCCACCAAGAACACAAGGGAGGGGGGGGGGGGTCCTGGTGCTCGTGGTGTTGACGTCAGCTATTTCCTGGCAAACTGCAACAACGCAAAGCGCTGCATCAGACGGTCGTTCTTTGACCTTGCCGCTGCTGCCCATGTGATCTTTTGTCTTTCAAGTCTCCGCGACCATGTCCCGACTTTGCATGCATTCGTGACCTTACTCTTGTTAAAAAACACACGCCAACTACCTATTTTCGCCTCGTGCCGCAGACACTTAGCAGTTGAACTTGCGTATTTAAACAAAATCACATTATGAAAGGTGGAACAACGTCCAAGGATACGTCATGCTTTGTTTTGAGCCTCCCCCACTCACATGTAGTAATCGTTCCAGAGGTTTGTTGATTTATGCGCCACGGCAGAGCCCTTGTAGATGCAGTTGTGTGCGTTCTCGTGCGTATGCGCGATGACGGGTTGTGCAACCTTGTCGACGTGCACGTGCTATTGCAACGGTGTTCTAAACGCCTGGCATGAGAACCGTGGAATTACGAAGTTACATCTTTTTTTTGGTATTAAAAACAAAAAAACATTCTTTGCGCAAAAATATAAAAATACAAACACTTGTGATTATAAACTGACGCTTTTTACGTAAAAATAATATTTGCGCGCTACGCGAAAGTTTGCTTGGGTACGAGTAGATAGAAGTCACGTTCCCGCTTCTGTGAGGTCAATATGAAACAGTGTCTACCAATACGCGCTGCCGAGGTTCCCTAAAGACTGATTACAAATTAGGAACTCGACGAGACCAGATACGTTGGCACGATGGTGCTGCAGGATAGCAGGTTAAAACGGCCGAGTCGCGCGCTGGCGATTCTTCATCCTAGTACTCATTCCGGAACCTAGGCCACGCGAACAGCTGTTTGAACACCAGCGGGGGGTCCTTGGTGAAAGCAGATCAAGCGGGTTTCATCCAGCTTCAAGCACGTCCTCGTGCTGGCAAAGAATCACATGTCACTCGTCCTCTACCGATCGGCCTCATTGACTAGAGAGGCTTGTTGTGGTTGTCCATGTCCGCGTGTGACCTCTTACCTCTCTGCTAATGCTAGGGGTCCTTCTTCCTTTTTTCTTTCCGTCGACCTCCGCCTTCAAGCGTGTTAGGCGAAAAGGTTTCACGGCACGGTGATGCATGTGGCACTGAAATATGTGTCGTACACTATGTGAAAGTTCTCCTGTTAGCGGTGGGTTAGTTAATTGTTTATGGGAACTAAATTGTGTAGGAAGTTTCACTTGTGTCTCTCTTTTGGGGAAGCGATCAATACTTCGTGAGTGTGAACTGAGATCTAAAATTAACAAAAGAGAAAGGGCTGCTGTGACAATAGCTAGGTTTAGGGGTCAGTAACTGTGGTGTCCTGAAGTATGGTATGTAGGAATTTTTTTGGAGAGGCATGTTCCCGATGTCTTTATTGTGAGGGCGTCTGCAGCCCCTCGAGATATTATATTGTTCCCTGGCAAGAGGGACGTCGGAGGGACCGATATTTCTTCACTAGTGGTAATGTGTCGATCACCAAACCATATTTATTATCAACTTCAACATGCATGGCAGCGCTTGGGTTTTGCCACGAAGATAAGGACGCCTCAAAAACGCTTTGCTGGCGTAAAAATACCGCCGGCTGTCGCAAATGTTAAGTGTAAGACCTAGAATACAGATTCAGGTTTTCTTAAAATTCTTCTAAGTTGATAATGAAAGCATCCTAGCCTCTTGATAGACATCTTTACCAGCACGTATGTTAGGTTGTATAACACTTGAATCCCTGAAAAACATTCCACAAGGTCTAGCCTACAAATGCACTGACCACGGAGCACTTCGTAGGACCTCAAGCCCGAGTAGTGCGGTGCGGCAACCTGAATACGCGAGCACAGAGCAGGGTAACAGAACAAGATGTCCACTGTGGAGGAGAACCCAATCCGTAAAGCATGCATTTGTGTCAGCAATGTAATGACAGGATAGGGAAGCAAGGACGGAAAATGGGAGAGTAATTGGTCACCTATTTGACGGGAAGTATTTTAGGAATGACTAGGTCTATCTTCAAAGAGGTCAAGGAGCCGAAAGAGTAATATTATACACGAGCACAATCAATGAACGCTATGCAGTGCGAACGAAAATCGCACACCCATATACGTCGTGCGAGCATTGCGGGATGACACTGCACTCAATATTACTCAAACATTTTCAGTGGTTGTGGCAGCAACGCAGTCACTTAGGGATGAAAACGACGTGCAGTAGCCATGCGTTATTATAATCGGGGTGCGAAGGTGTCCGCTTTTTGAACCTTTGGCAAATCTTTTTTGTGAATAAAAGAACCTGCAGCTGCATTATCAGAAAGTGCCGATACGTTGATACCTAATGAGAAAGCATCGATAACATATGCAGGCCGTATATATCTTCGGATGACCGAGAGTGATTAAGTTTTTGCCTTCACAACTTCGGCGCCCAGTTTTCCGTATCACATCTGGTATGGAGGCAGCGTTCAGAGAGAGTGATCGGCGCGCAGCAAAATTACCAAACGGCTCGTTAAGTCATGGCAGCTAAAATACACAATTTGTAAATACGGGGTAGCAGGTGTCATAAACTCTGAAGAAGATTAAGGAAGTGCACATCACGTGCTACGCGTCCCCATTATGCTACGTAGACCGTATCGTTCCACATGACCTGGAATTGGAGAAAAACCTGATTAGGCTATTGTACTACATTCGAAGAGCATTGCGGAAGTTGGAGGCAGAACTCCACTCGGCACGCATAGATCCGTATTGCTGAGGCGGAGAAAATTCTCAATGACGAGGGCTTGCGGCAGTTTCAGCTGACAGTCGTGGTGTCTGTGAAAAGCGTAGACACAACACTGGCATACATACCGCCATAAGCGTCTGCTGCAGTTTTACTCTGAAAGTGAAGCGAGTGGATGTCCTCTTTTTGCGGCCGGGGCGGGCGTTTGTTCGGAGCGACCGAGGGACTGGGCCGTCGAATTACTAGAAGTTTGACTGCGACATGCTTTCGAATTATGGTTTCAAGTTTAATGACGAAGACGACATAGGGTACTCGAGACTGTGCACATGGGATAGCTGGCGACTACTGACTGTATGGCAGCATGGCTGTATGGCAGGCTAACGATTTAGTTGTAGATGATGCCAGTCTCGCTGAAGAGTGCCAGAAACGATCGCTGCCGCTTTTAAACACCTCATATCTATTTTAAATACTTCTTTTTTACAATTTGTCACAATTTTATAGCGGGAGCGCCGGAATGACGTCAAAAGGATGCGGCAGCTTGGCAGCATCTGCGCGTGCGTTTTCAAAGTTTGCGACCGCGATCACTTGACTTGTTTCTTGCGTCTCTTCGAGGAACGCAATTGCAGCGCCTTTGTTTGGATGTGATTTGCATTGCGTGTGATTTCGTGAGACACCGAGGTCGAGAAGCAAACTGTGGTTACCCTTTACGATAGCATCGATGTCAAGGGCAGCTTCTGGACAGTAAAGGGTGATCATAAAGATTGCGCGGGTTGGCGGAGTCACGTTCTCACCGGCAATCCTTACAGCAGCATGTTGTTCGGGGTTCGGTTCTGGCTCATGAAGTGTCGGAGGCAAAATTTATCCATTTTATCTGCAGATCACTTATTGCACTGTCGTATGTGAAATAGTCCATTCCAAGAATAACATCACAGGAGCAGTTCAGCAAAACGACGAATGCGGCAGGGTGCGTGGTGGCATCTATTGTGACGCGTGTGTTCCATGTTCCACTTGCTGTTACGAGATAACCTCTTGGTTTGAGTATTTGCACACCGTCCCATTTTGTTGTAACAGGCTTTAGCTTCGAAACGTAGCGCCTTGTAGCTGTCGTCGTCTTCGGCAGTTTGGTTAGGGTTCCGTCGGGTCGTCGGGATGAGGGCGTGTCGTGAATCGCGTCTTCGGCGCACTGTTGCGTCCTTGAATGATTTCCGTTTTTTCGCCGTAGAGCAATTTCACCTACGGAAGTTGCTACTTTTAGTTTCCCAGGCGTGGTTGGGAGACCTTTCACCTGCGGAGTCAGCAGTGGTACGGCGGTTCGGCGAGTTGTATGGGTAGGGCGACCGCGAACAGTTGAAAAAAAGTTACTGGTGTACGAGTGGTGTTGGACAGGTATTCATTGATTTCAAGTGCGTGCTTGCCAGGCCGGGGGTGTGGTGCGCGTCGGAGAACCCTCGAAAACCGAGCCTTAGGGGCAGCGACGCTAGATGCGCTCGGCCTCTCGTAGGGGTATCACAGCGGGCGAATATCGGCGGTTCACCATACCTTGGTCTTCCTTGGTGTCTGGTTTTTGTCTTCAGGGGGTGCGGCTGGTGACAGATACGGCGTTATCGCGGGACTTCTTGACGACGGATTCGAGAAGGGAGGCATCGATGAACAGCGGCGCAGTAGGTCATAGCTGGCGGCTTCCGGGTTGCTTCGGCTGGCGTTGACGTCCTAAGTGCCTGTTGAACTTCTTCTCGGATGACGTCTGAAAGCGAAGAGACTTGACTTTGCGGCGGCGTTTAGAATTTTCCGAAGCTCCTCCCCGACGATCACGCGAGCTGTCTCTCATAGTGTACGGGAACAAATAAGTAAAGCTGTAGACTGGGCTAGTTGGTAATTCCTAGTGAACAAATGTAGCGCATCATTTGTACAACAGCCGGATAGAATACACACAGAGCGCTCGTATGTGTGTATTCTATCCGTCTTTTGTGTTTCTGCTGCGCTCCATTTGTTCACCGTGGGAACACATAGCCCTGGCACTGCTCGTCTCCGCAGCTAGCGCATCAGTCGGGCTGTCGTACTGTCTCGTAAAAATTTCTAGCGTCTTCTCCAATGCGGAAGCTTTATGCGTGAATTCGTCTACTGTTTTAGGGGGTCAGGAGGGGCGCAGATGCCGCAGTGGTGAGCAGACGAGTTCATATCGGCTATGTCCTTAATGCCCGCTTTCGCCATAAAAATTATTAGAGATTTTGAAGATTTGATTACCAATGTGTTCACGAAAGCATCTACTATCACCCAATACCCGACTTGCCGTCGAAGATGCGTTTTTCATCGATTTATAGGACTTTTCCTTCTTCATCGTCACGAGGAGCCGCTAAGCCTAAGCGAACCCAGGGATCGCTAGGCCAAGCGAGCCGTTCTTCTGCCACGACAACACGAAGGTCTCCGCCGCCGCTTGGACACACGTTTCGCAGGTTTCGGAAATGTGCGTGCAAGTGAACGGACAAGACATTACGCCCGAGAAATTTCAGCACTCGTCCGGATGGCTGCACATCGGCGGGCACAGGAGCCGACCACGCCGGCGAGCAACGCAAGGTGAGTCGACTTCTGGTACCGATATTTCGAGCTCTCAGAAGAAGCCTATGTTCAACAAGAACTTCCGGACCGCAGTTATTCGGGCAGCTCGCACGTCAGCCTTGCCTGCAGACGAAATTAACATAGTCGTCCGGCCCCCCGGAGGACTCGATATTTCCAAGGCAGGAGCAGCATGCATGGCAACCGCCATCATGGCCGCAGCAGGAATTGAGAAGTCAGATGTCGCTGAGGACATGGCGTGTCCCGATACCCAGCACAACATTGTTGTGCTCAGCACTCCGAGCGTCGAGCTAGAGGAGAAGTATGCTTGAATTCAAGCTATCAATGTCCAAGGTGAAATATACAACCTGAGCGCGTATGGAACGACCGCCCATGACATAGTCAAGGGCGTGATCAGGAGCATAGGGATCGAGTACAGCGAAGCCGAAATAAAGCAGCAGATTGTGACTAGGTACAACCCCCTTGCCACACGGGCGAAGCGTACCGGGAACACGACGACAGTAATCATAGTGTTCAACGGTACCTATGTTCCCAGGTTAGGGCGTTGGTTATCCAAGTTGAACACTTGCAGTATTTACAAAAAGCAAATGGAAGTTTTGCAAAGTATCAAATTATTCGGCAAGGTCGGTCAGAGGCGCGACGTGTGCCCCACACCAAACGTACATGTTTGCCTTACATATGGCGTTTGTAATCCCAGATAGGGCCACAAGGGTGTCCCCAAAAGCAAATTCTGTGGCGGAGAACACCCCACCGGGGATCGCTTCTGCAGAGTCAAATACAACGTTCCATATGTCGTGCGGCGAAGGCGCTGGGAGCGCCGTAACACCGAAGAACGGCAAAAAGAATCACTCGAAAAAAACTCGTTTCCACGCCTCGCACGTTACAGCTCGCGAAGTGCTTCCCGTACCGTATCACGCAGCCCCTCGCGCAGCGCATTGCGCCATGCCTCACTCCACGCCTCTCGTAGTGCATCGCACAGCGCATCCAGCGGCCCTGACTCATCTGACTGAGTCAGCTGGGTGGAAGGAGCAAGGGGCAAAGTTAAAAGTAGCAGCCCTATTTCCAACAGCGCCAGTAGTGCCCGAAGCACCCCGAGATGCTGGCAGGCGTAGACTACAAGCCCCTACTACAAGGAATTCGAACAACTCCCCGCAACCAACCCAACGTTGCTAAAATGCACGCGTCGGCTTGCGCAAGAGCTAGCCGAGGCCAAGAAAAACTCCAATCCCAGCAAGTCCAGCCAATCACTGCACCAGGTCAGTCTAACGAGACACCTACACCCACCGTTACCACCGAGCAGAGCACCTACACGCCATTAGACCAAGACAAACAATCAATGAAAACAGCCAAAGACGCGCCCAAGGAAGAGAAGATCACTCATCCAACTCCCAAGAAACGAACACGCACGTCATGACAAACTCACGCGGAACTGGCCGAATTATAAACTAAGCTCCAAGCAAAAATTGAAGGCCTCGGTAACACGTACGCCAGCACGGCTGCCGCCACCGACTAACGACTGCGTGACTGCAGAAGTTGATCACCACGTCCTTCCGCAACGTACAAGAGCAGTTCGGCTTAATTGAACAGACCCTCAGGCTCATAGTCTGCAGCCCATTCTTGGCGGCGAAATTTCCCAACCACCCATACCTCCTAGAACAGACGCAAGCCTCAATTCCGCTAAAGTCATGTCCCAGCCCCAAGCCAGAATAGGATCGCTGCCGGGCCTTACTATGTGGCAGTGGAACTGCCACAGTTTACAACAACAAAAGAGCAGTGCTGCAACAACATATCACCACAGTAACCAAGAAACCCGACATCATCATACTACACAAAAACAGCGACGACGACCCGCACCCTCCCTGGGTATCGCGCTAACGTTAATCCGGCGTAGGGACGAGGAGTCTGCACGTTCGTCCACTAAGCACTCACGTTCATCAAGCACCGACTGAAACATGGCCGCAGCAGGCTGAAGTACAGCTTCACCGAAATCCTTCCAAGCAAACACCGGAAACGCTGCCTACTCATCGCTAACACTTACAGTAAGCGCAACCACCACACACAGAAATCAAAGACCCTACTACACACAGCCTGCACCCATGCCAAAGACAACACTTTGCTGATCGAAGGGGACCTCAACGCCGCCCATCGAGCATGGGGTTACGTAAAGGACACGGCCAAGGGACGGGACCTGTTACAGGATGCCCTGTACCACAACTGCGCCTTGATAACAAACCCCGCTCATCCGACCCGCTTAGGAAACTCCGTAGCACGAGACACCACACCAGACCTTACATTTATCAAGACCACACGGGCCAATAAACATGGCACAACACCGGCGTCGACCTGGGCAGTGATGACTACATCGTCGAAATTACGGTACCCAACCTATTCCGGGGCAACCTGATTGCACGCAAATGGATGGACCGGGACAGTTTCCGTAAGGGACATCCCACGACACCGCAAGACATCACATACATAGAAACCTCGACGGCAGAGCTCCGCGATGCAGTGCAGTCGGCACCAAGACCATCGAAATGGACGAGGATGTCGTTGCCATGGACAGCCGCCTGGACCATCTTATCGAGGCCAAACTTTCTATACAGGCGCGTTGCAAGCGGCAACCGCTGAACCGCAAATTGCGAAAGAAGGTGGCCGACTTAAACAGGGCCATTGAACACCACTGCATGGTCCTTTGGCGTCAGCACTGGAACAAAATCTGCAGCCGAGCTAAAGGGCAACTGCATCGCGGTTGCACCTGGAATCTAATTCGGCTCCTTCTAGATGAAACCAAGACAAAGTCACACCAGCGCGACCGTCTGGCCCGCCTTATCCACACCGCCACACAACATCAAGGAAAAGACGCTGTTATCAACAGCCTGGAAGACAAGTATCTGCCGCACAGGCCAACGGAAACCCACCCATAGTACAGTAGGCTCCCCAACACATGCCTCGACGGAGATATTGCAATGTCAGAGGTACGGGTAGCGCTGCACGAGCTCAATACCCGCTCGCCACCCGGCACAGGCCTCGTTGCCAACAAGATGCTAAGCAACCTCGATGATGCATCGATGAGCGCCCTAACCCGTTAATTTATGAATGTTGGCGTTGGGGCAAACTCACCAGACAGTGGAAACGAGCAAGAAGGATCCTACTCCATAAGCCGGGCGAACCACCCGACATTAACAAACTGCGACCCATCTCGCTCACGTCCTGCGTGGGCATGGTGCAGGAGTACGTGTATGGCAGGAGTATGGCAGGAATACTTGGAGAAGCAAGGCCTCTATCCACACACGATGATCGGCCAGTGTTTGTCTTTTTCTCGTCTTCCCTGCTGTTTCTTTCTGCTGTTTTTTGCCTTCACGATGAGCGGCTTGAAGCACAGACTCAGCTCGCAAGACGCCATGTTGCACCTGAAACAAGAAATCATCGACAACAAGACACAAGACAGTGAAGAAATTCTGGGGCCCGATTTACAAAGCTCCTTTGGCAAAATCAAACACTCAGCCATATTATCCCAATTATCAAGACTTAACAAGGAGGTATCAAGCTACAATTACATCAAAGACTTAATGGACAAACGCATGATGGAACTGCACGCCCGAGACCTCAAGCTCCCCCAACGCCAGCTCGGCAGCATGGTTAAACCGCAGGGTTCGGTGATCTCGTCGTTGCTCTTAAGCCTTGCCATGAGAGGGGTAGCGAGGGCAGGGCAGTGGCCGTGACCGGCGTCCGTCCCATCATCTACGCCGACGACATTACCCTGGGGGTGGGCGGTGGCACCGACGCCAGCATCGAGCAACAGCTGCAAGCGGCGGTTACCATGATAGAGCAGCACCTTGAAGGCTCCGGCCTATGTGTGCTCGCCCGCCAAGTCCGAGCTGTTCGTCTTGACGCCGTTACGACCGGGAGGTAAACTCGCTCCTCCTCGAGTGTGCGATCAAATCAAGATGGTGAATGCATCGAGGCAACACATTTCCGAAGTTTCCAAAATCAGGGTACTCGGCCTGCTAATAAACAAGAGTGGCCGCAACGACGAGACCATCAACAAGCTTACCACTAAGGCAATAGAAGCCATTCAGCTCATACACCTAGTCTCGACGCGACGGGCGGGCATGCGTGGAGACAGCCTCGTGCACCTCGAACGAGTCCTTCGTAATCAGTCACATCGCACATGGTTTGGCCTACCTCAACTGGCCCGTCACCAACAGGACCAAGATAGAAACGCTGATCAGTCGGGCTTACAAGGCGGCTCGGAGGTTAACGGAGACCACGACTACGGCTCGGCTCTTGCAGCTCGGCGACCATAACACCAAGACGGGCCGCAGTGTCCTGGCGTCCCTAGGTTAACACCCGGGAGCTCAGGCAGTGTAGGTTAACACCCGGGAGATCAGGGAGTAGCCGCGGGCCGCATCCACGTGGACCACATCCAATAGAACGTGCACCCCGAGTACAACCACGAACGGCGGCAGGCGCGGGCCAAGGCCCTCACCAAGCAGCACGCCCAAGAATCGCACGCCCTGTACGTAGACGCAACGGAATACGAGCGAGGAGGCTTTGCGCCAGTGCTCGTTGCTGTGGCTATTGCACCAAGACAATAGCAGCGAGCGTGCGATGCAGAGACGCCACAGACACCGAGGAGGTTGCCGTCGCTTTGGCAATCTCCGAGGCAGAGTGTCGCACCGTGCTCAGCGACTCGAGGAACGCCGTGAGCAACTTTGCCAAGAGGCGAGTGTGCGCGCCGGCGGCCGCCATAATCGGCATGCTCAAGCTCGAAAACCAAGGCCGCACTATCCGTATCAAGTGGTTCTGGGCTCACGCGGCAGAGTGTGCATCCTGACTGAACCACAACGAGACCGCCCATTCGGCGGCGCGGGCACTTACCCTCCGCTCCCCCGAGAGTGACCGTTCCGTGGGGTGGTTTCAAACCGAGGACCGAATGACCAGTTATAGCGAAGTTACGAAGCGCTATCGGCTAGCTCGACGGACAATGGCACCCTCCCACCCCGAACTTAGTCGGGGAGGCCGTCATCTTAAAGGGGCACTGATAAAAATTTTGCACCATGTTTTTGTCATTGCGATAAGTAGCTAGTGGCCTACTTATCACCTTTAGAAACGTCATTTGCTTTAGCGTGACGGTTGTTTAATTAGAGGCGTTTTCAATGCGGCCAGTCGCAGTTTCAGTTTCAGTGGCTGCCGCGAACTGATATATTTTGTCTGAACATAGCTGACCACGTGACCGTCGCAGGGATATCACCAAGCAGAGCTGCCGTGCCCTGTCGAATCCGCATCGCCGGCAGTTTCTGCGAATACCTCCACGTACTGATCTCGTGAGCCGCCTAATTAAAAAGCCACCGTGGACGTGAGACAGGCGCTGCTAGTGCAAATGCTACCACGGCCAAAGAATGACGCGCGACGCTCGAGACTGGCGCGTGCTGGGAGCAGCCGGCGGGTCTGCCTACAGGTCCGCCTACAGATGTATTGGGCTTAGCACTGCGGCGGATATCCATTGCAGCTCTCGTAACCGAAGCAGATTACAATTTTAATGCAACCCGCCATCTCATCATTAACTCCTTTCTCAAATAGCCTGCCACTTGGGTACAATTTTGTGCAGCGGTAACAAGCTATCACTCGATCTACCTGCGAAAGCCTGGGCCACTTCACGGCCGTGCCTGGCGCCTGCACTGCGACCGTGCGGCTGGCTCAGTAAGCTTTTCGTGTCTCCGCCACGTTTTCACGTCCAATTTAAATAAAAAGTAATAGAAACAGAGTTCCAGGAATCGCTGTACAACCATGGTCGCGGCCAGCTGCCTGATCAGCTGACGAAATCACAGCGCCTCCTCCACCAACGATAGGGTCATTCGTTCTCAAAAGCAGAAGCTCCGCCCTCCGGCCCTCCAATTGGAGCGATGAGCCGGGCGAGCAGGCGGAAAACCCTGGTAGTGCGGAAGTGGCAAACAGGAACTCGTGACGTGTTTGGAAGTTGTTTATTTACAAAATGTCCGGGGGATGTCGATTGCGTGTGGTCCTCTTCTGGCTGCTCGGTTGCGTTTCGCACACTTTAAAATTGACTTTAAAAATGTGTTATGGGCTATTCTTTCTTTTGTGATAGAATGCCCGTTTGCAAACGCCCGTGTGTACGAGATTTCGGCGCACGATAAAGATCCCCAGGTGGTCAAAATTAATCCGGGGCCCTCCACTACGGCGCGCCTCATCGCCTGCGTTGAGTCGGCGCGTGAAACACTACAATCAATCAATCAATTCCCGTTTGCATAAAAATAACCTATTCGTTGCTGATATTTTGCAGATAATGTATACGTGTTCACAACAATCTATCTCCAAAGTTATCTCGCCTTCAACATTTTGTGTCAGAAGCCCTTTGGCAAATACCAACCAGGTCACTCCCCGCCCCAGCAGTGCTACACATGCTTTACCCAGAACTGTATCCGAGTGGCATGTGTAGTGTTTGTGCAGTGCATTTGGCGGATCAATGGCCCATCATGTGGGCCTGCGCCAGGTTCCCGACCTAAGCTACCTCCAGGACATTCCCGCCCGAACTTCAAAGTGCTGTGGACGCTAAAGACAAGGACACTCAACTAAGTGCTCTTCAGCAGGCAGGGGGGGAGCTCGAAAAGCACAAGCCTCACGACCCACCACAAACAGGCCGAACTGGGGTATTTCAGCGTAGGAAATAACCCCAGGACGACGCTTGCCCAATGTCACGACGGGTTAAACCGTCCGTTGCCGCCATCAATAAAGCTATTTCTACCTACTTTAGGGGTGTCAGGCAAATCGCAGGCAAAGAGTTCTTGATTTACTTCTCGCGTTAAAAATCTGAGCTTCTTTTCTAAAGTAATTTTCGGGTCCTCGCGGCAAAATAGTTGCTTAAAAACCTCACCGAAGGTCAGGACCCCTTCTTTGTGGGGCTTTGCGCGTGTTTCCAAAACAACGTTCAGCTCGATATTTCCGCCCGACGGTGGCGAATGTGTTAAGCAACCCACTTTTAACGAGGGTCCAGCAGGTTAGCCAGCTTTCATTGTTCTCGAACCAGATTCACACTCTACGTTCTAAATAGTAGTTCTTCATTCACTCCTCGCATTAGAAACCTGAGCTTCTTTTCGTCAGTAATTTCGGGGTCCTCGCGGCAATATAGTTGCTTCAATTCCTCAACAAAGCTCAGGAGCCCTTCTTTGTGGGGCTGCGTGCGTGTTCCCAAAAATGTGCGGTTTAATATTTCCGCCCGACGGTGCCGAATCTTTTAGGCAACTCGGTTTTAAAGAGGGCCCAGTCGGTTAGCGAGGTTTCATTGTTCTCGAACCACGTTCGCGCTGTACCTTTGAAATAGAAGTTCTTGATTCACTCCTCGCATTAAAAACTGAGCTTCTTTTCTTCAGTAATATCGGGGTACTCGCGGCAATTTAGTTGATTCAACTCCTCAACAAAGATCAGGACTGCTCCGTTGTGGCACTGCGTGCGTGTTTCCATAAAAGTGCGGTTCGATATTTCCTCCCGACGGTAGCGAATGTTTTAGGCAACTCGGTTTTTTAGAGGGCCCAGTAGGTTAACAAGCTTTTATTATTCTCGAACCACATTCGTGCTGTACCTTCGAAATAGAAGTTCTTGATTCACTCCTCGCATTGAAAACCTAAGCGTCTTTTCTTCACTAATTTCGGGGTTCTCCCAGAAATAGTTGCTTCGACTGCTCAACGAAGATCAGGGCCCCTTCGTTGTGGGGCAGCGTGCGTGTTTTCAACCAAAGTGCGGCTCATTATTTCCGCCCGACGGTGGCGAATGTTTTAAGGAACTGGCTTTGAAAGAGCGTCCAGTGGGTTAGCGAGCTTTAATTTTTTTTCGAACCACGTTCGCGCTGTGCCTTCGAAAAAGGAGAAGTTCTTCATTCTCTACTCGTATTAAAAACCTGAGCTTCTTTTCTTCAGTTTTTTTGGGTCCTCGCGGAAATAGTTGCTTCAACTGCTCAACGAAGATCAGGACACCTTCGTTGTGGGGCTACGTTTGTGTTTTCAACAAAAATGCGGCTCAATATTTCCGCCCGACGGTGCCGAATGTTTTTAGCAACTCTCTTTTAAGCAGGGTCCAGTCGGTCAGTGAACTTTCATTGTTCTCGAACCACGTTCACGCAGTACGTTCGAACTAACAATTCTTCATTCACGCCTCGCATTGGAAACATGAGCTTCTTTTCTTGAGTAATTTCGGGTTCCTCGGGGCAAAATAGTTGCTTCAACTCCTGAACAAAGATCAGGACCCCTTCGTTGTAGGGCTTCGTGCGTGTTTCCAAAAAAACGTTCGGCTCAATATTTCCGCCCGACGGTGGCGAATGTGTTAAGCAACCCACTTTTAACGAGGGTCCAGCCGGTTAGCCAGCTTTCATTGTTCTGGAACCAGATTCACACTGTACGTTCGAAATAGAAGTTCTTCATTTACTCCTCGCATTAGAAACCTGAGCTTGTTTTCTTCAGTAATTTCGGGGTCCTAGCGGCAATATAATTGCTTCAATTCCGCAACAAAGCTCAGGACCCCTTCTTTGTGGGGCTGCGTGCGTGTTTCCAAAAAAAGTGCGGTTGAATATTTCCGCCCGACGGTGGCGAATCTTTTAGGCAACTCAGTTTTAAAGAGGGCCCAGTCGGTTAGCGAGGTTTCATTGTTCTCAAACCACGTTCGCGCTGTACCTTCGAAATAGAGGTTCTTGATTCACTCCAAGCATTGAAAACCTGAGCGTCTTTTCTTCAGTAATTTCGGGGTACTCGCGGCAATTTAGTTGCTTCAACTCCTCAACAAAGATCAGGACTGCTCCGTTGTGGCGCTGCTTGCGTGTTTCCATAAAAGTGCGGCTCATTATTTCCGCCCGACGGTGGCGAATGTTTTAAGGAACTGGCTTTGAAAGAGCGCCCAGTGGGTTAGCGAGCTTTCATTTTTTTTTTCGAACCACGTCCGCGCTGTGCCTTCGAAATAAGAGAAGTTCTTGATTCACTCCTCGTATTAAAAACCTGAGCTTGTTTTCTTCAGTTTTTTTTTTGGGGTCCTCGCGGAAATAGTTGCTTCTACTGCTCAACGAAGATCAGGATACCTTCGTTGTGGGGCTCCGTTTGTGTTTTCCACAAAAGTGCGTCTCATTATTTCCGCCCGACGATGGGGAATGTGTTTAGCAACTCACTTTTAAACAGGGTCCAGTCGGTTAGCGAACTTTCTATGTTTTCGAACCACGTTCGCGCTGTACCTTCGAAATAAAAGAAGTTCTTGATTCACTTCTCGCATTAGAAACTTGAGCTTCTTATCTTCAGTAATTTCTTGGTTCTTTCGGCAAACTAGGCGCTTCAACTTCTCAACGCAGATCAGGACCCCTTCATTGTGGGGATGCGTGCGTGTTTTCAGCAAAGTGGGATCATTATTATTTCAGCCCGACGGTGGCGAATGTTTTAAGGAACTGCTTTTAAAGAGCGTCCAGTCGGTTAGCCAACTTTCATTGTTCTCGAACCACGTTCGCACTGTACTTTCGAAATACAAGAAGTTCTTGATTTACTCCTCACATTAAAACCTCAGCTTTTTTTCTTCAGAAATTCCGGGGTCATAGCAAAAATAGTTGCTTCAACTCCCTAACGAAGATCAGGACCACTCGTTGTGGGACTACATGCGTGTTTCCAAAAAAAGTGCGGTTCGATATTTCCGCCCGACGGTGAAAAATGTTTTCGGAAACACGGTTTTAAAGAGGGCGCAGTCGGTTAGCGAGATTTCATTGTTCTCGAACCACGTTCGCGCTGTACCTTTGAAATAGAAGTTCTTGATTCACTCCTCGCGTTAAAAACTGAGCTTCTTTTCTTCAGTAATTTTGGGGTACTCGCGGCAATTTTGTTGCTTCAACTCCTCAACAAAGATCACGACTGCTTCGTTGGTGCGCTGCGTGCGTGTTTCCATAAAAAGTACGGTTCAATATTTCCCCCGAAGGAAGCGAATGTTTTAAGCAACTCAGTTTTTTATAGGGCCCAGTCTGTTAGCGAGCTTTCATTGTTCTGGAACCCCGTTCGTGCTGTACCTTCGAAATAAAAGTTTTTGATTCACTCCTCGCATTTAAATCCTGAGCTTCTTTTCTTCAGTAATTTCGTGGTTCTCGCGGAAATAGTTGCTTCGACTTCTCAACGAAGATCAGGACCCCTTCGTTGTGGGGCAGTGTACGTGTTTTCAACCAAAGTGCGGCTCATTATTTCCGCCCGACGGTGGCGAATGTTTTAAGGAACTGGCTTTGAAAGAGCGTCCAGTGAGTTAGCGAGCTTTCATTTTTTTTTCGAACGATGTTCGCGCTGTACCTTCGAAAAAGGAGAAGTTCTTCATTCTCTCCTCGTAATAAAAACCTGAGCTTCTTTTCTTCAGTAATTTCAGGGTCCTCGCAGAAATAGTTGCTTCAACTCCTGAACGAAGATCAGGACCCCTCGTTGTGGGGCTGTGTGCGTGTTTTCAACAAAAGTGCGCTCAATATTTCCGCCCGACGGTGCGAACGCTTTAAGGAACTGGCTTTGAAAGAGCGTCCAATGAGTTAGCGAGGTTTCATTTTTTTCGAACCACGTTCGCGCTGTGCCTTCGAAATTGGAGAAGTTCTTGATTCGCTCCTCACATTAGAAACCTGAGCTTCTTTTCTTCATTAACATCGGGGTTCTCGCGTAAAGAGTTACTTAGACTGCTCAACGAAGATCAGGACCCCTTCGTTGTGTGGCTGCGTGCGTGTTTTCAACCGAAGTGCGCTCATTATCCCGCACGATGGTGGCGAATGTTTTAAGAAACTGGCTTTTAAAGAACGTCCATTCGGTTAGTGAGCTTTCATTGTACTCGAACAACGTTCGCGCTGTACCTTCTGTTATGTTCGGGCTCCTCATTTAATTAAGGAAAGCCGCCGGTGGCTCATGTTGGGCGTCGCGTACGCTGGTTGCGGCTATTCCGTGTCCCTTTCATGTAGCCGCACGGACGCCAAGTTCGGGGCCGCGGAGAGCGTGTTTTGTGCCCGTCCTATTGTGTGTCAAAAGACGGGGGGCGCTTGGCCTGAGAACCTCTGTCGCGTCGGAGGTGGCTGGGTCATTCGTCATGACGAGCTCCCGGCAAGCTAACTGATCGTGCCTCTTAGTGTCGAAATGTCGCGCGGTGTAAGTTTGGAGGAATCTGTGACGTCGGCGGAGGCGCTGGTCATTGACGGGTCGTTCGCCTTGAAGACGATCGCTTTGGCCTGATGCGCTTCTTCCCGGGGGACAGACGGCAGGCGGCGGTGTCCTTAGTCTGGGAGGGGATTAGCGGCGACTCCCGCATTGTCCCGACGCGCGCGCAGACGAGGGGGCAGGGCAGACGCGGGGGATGTTAACCTCGCAAAGACCGCTGTAAGCCTTCCGCTTGGCCTTTGAGCAGAGGCCGCCCGCTGAACGTGATGGTGCGTCCACTCCGCGCGGTCAGTGACTTTAGGCCGCAGATGTCTTGTATTTGCTGGTCGGGTGCAACAGCGTGCGTGGGAAACGCATTACGAGTGCATCAGAGAGAGGGTTGGGTCACGTGACCGCAGGTGGGGACATGTGTGTGATTGGCTGGTTGCTGTGGCCAATCAATGATTTGTAATAATTGTGTTGAAAGGTTTTTCTCTCTTTCTTGAACGCCCCCTTCTTGGAGGCGGGGTTTTTCGTATCAAAACCGGAGTGTTTGGTTTTGTCGAGGGTCGGTCGAGAGGGGATCTAGTTCAGGATAGATCTCGGCCGAACAGGCTGCTGCTGTCAGAGTGACCATGTAGCCGTCACTCTGACGTGATGTAAACTTGGAGTCATGTAAATAATGTAAATAAACCTAATATCCAGCAAGGAAGGCAGTCCTCATCCCTCACCCGCTCCAAGCATCGGTCGTCGGTCATCGGAGCGAGTCGAGATCGTTCTCAAGGCTCGCGCAACAAAAGAACATCCCTATTTCGCCTCCATCAGTTCGCCAAGAAGATGGAGAGGCGAAATATAACTGGCGCAGTCGACAGGATGACCACGACCATGGGCTGGAGCTGGTGGGGCATTGCGGAGAGACTCCTTCAACGCAAGGTTCGGCTCCGACTAATGACGAGCCAGACTCTAAGCATCTACGGGGCGACACCTCAGCGGGAGGCCTCGTGAGTTCCGGCTCAGTGCGGCAGCAGCCGCGATTCTACGGCAACGGGGCAACACCTCAGTGGGAGGCCTCGTGGGCTTCGGCCCAGGGCGGCGTAAGCCGCGGTTCAACGGGGCGACACCTCAGCGGGAGGCCTCGTGGGCTCTGGCCCAGGGCGGCGTAAGCCGCGGTTCAACGAGGCGACACCTCAGCGGGAGGCCTCGGGGGCTTCGGCCCAGGGCGGCGTAAGCCGCGGTTCAACGGGGCGACACCTCCGCGGTAGGCCTCGGGGGCTTCGGCCCAGGGCGGCGTAAGCCGCGGTTCAACGGGGCGAAACCTCAGCGGGGGGCCTCGTGGGCTCTGGCCCAGGGCGGCGTAAGCCGCGGTTCAACGAGGCGACACCTCAGCGGGAGGCCTCGGGGGCTCTGGCCTATTGCGGCGTAAGCCGCGGTTCAACAGGGCGACACCTCAGCGGGAGGCCTCGGGGGCTTCGGCCCAGGGCGGCGTAAGCCGTGGTTCAACGGGGCGACACCTCAGCGGGAGGCCTCGTGGGCTCTGGCCCAGGGAGCACAGCCCCATCCCAGCGGCGAGAGCGGCGCATCGGGTCCACGAGCTGCTGCACCAGCGACACTGCGACCCGG
This sequence comes from Haemaphysalis longicornis, assembly GCF_048455015.1. Taxonomy (NCBI): domain Eukaryota; kingdom Metazoa; phylum Arthropoda; class Arachnida; order Ixodida; family Ixodidae; genus Haemaphysalis; species Haemaphysalis longicornis. The sequence goes on along the minus strand of NW_027526214.1, from coordinate 88,209,583 downwards.
CCGAACCCGGAGCAGGCACAGCTGGACCCTGATTTGTTTTCTCCGGGTTCACCATTGCCACTATGCTAACGGGATGTCGCGGCACCGACCGGAAGGTTAGTGCCATTGTGCTCGAGATCGAGGAGTTGAGAGCTGAATTAGCTCTCAAAAATGCCCAGCACGCTTTGGAAAAAGCAAGGCTGGCGTGTAGCAGGGGCGCGGGTAGCCCGTCCGTGTGGACGGGTGAGGAGCTCAGTGCTCAATTAGCGCAAGGAAGAGCGGAGATCGCTTACGGAAAAGCGAAGCTTCGCAGGCTTGGTAGACTCGAAGACGATACCAATCTCTTCACAGTGTTCGTTCCCTCGTGGGCGCTTCGAGCGCCACGGGAGAAGGAGAGTGGGATTGCAGTTGAGGTGGCTGAAGCCATTCCAGTTGTTCAGCAACCCCTTTGCATTTCCACTGCTACCGATGAGATCGTAGAATCTCGCGAGGCAGATGTCTTAGCTGCCGAACTTCTTTCTGTGGAGGCAGACAATGAACAGCCGTCTGTCGCCGAGGCAGCACAAGGGGCAGGCAAGGACAGCGGAACGGCGGGCCTAAATGTTGAGCTTCCGTGCGCAAAGCATGAAAGTGCAGGCGGCCCGCGGCGTCTTGCGCGTAGGGTGATTCAGACGGGCCCAAGAACGCGGAACGCGGGGGCAGGTGTGGCGGCGCAGGTGCGACATCGTCGTACGCGTTACCGCCGGGTAGGGTGTTCCTTCTCTCCCGGGAGCTGAGGACACCACGAGCCAAACCAGGGTTCGTGTAGAATCAGCTGGTGGCGCACAACACGGAATCAGTTTCCGTGCGACGGTCGGTGTGTGCCGCCGTGGAAGGGGTGTTGCGCTGAATAGTGTGCAGTGCTAGACAGAAGGGGTCAGTGTTGTTTTGCGCACACTTAGTTGTTAGCGTGTTTTTCTCTGGGTGCGTATGGATCACTCACATGAGAATTATTTTTTGTTTTACCTGTATTGTAGTTCTTCCCCTAGTTGTTAGTTTTTTTTTGTTTGTGCATGTGGTGGTTCCGTTCAGCTGTCGTAAGGCGTGTAATTTGCGTGTAGCGCAGTTTGGCTGTTTTAACGCTGTATTCTTGTGAAGTAGAGCCGCTGTTACAGCACGGTATGGAGTTTACCTCTGAGTACAATGGCGAGTGCCTTTCTTTATTTGCGCTCGTTGGCATGTGGTCTTGGGGGGCCATGGAATGTGCAGGTAGGGCCCCCTTGTTGCGCTTGGGTGCGAACTAGTGTCTGAAGTACTGAAAAGTGAACCTTCAGTACATAGAATGTGGACGGCAAGTGAACCGCAACCCTGACGAACAATCTGTGTCGCATTCTGGAAGAACTGGCGTCCGCGAGTGCGTGAAGAGACGCTGAACTTCCTTAGACGTTTTTTTTTTCATTTGTACAGGACTAGCCTCATTTTGAGCGTTTGAGTTTTGTTCGGGTGTTGTTTTTTTTTCTTTCATTAGAGTGAAAGAATGTTCCTGCATGCGCGTAACGTTTAAGAGTGGATGGGGTCAGTCATTCAGTTGTCAAGTTTGAACATTTATACCCTCCGTGGGGTTGGTTGCCTTTAATGGTAGAGGGTGCCATGAGTTTGTTCTCACGGGCGCTGTAGTTGAGTGCTTTCTTTTATCGTTTGATGTTGCACAATCAACGGCTAGGCCAAGGCACTAAGTGTGCCGTGTGGTATCTGTTTTTTGCTGCAGTTGGCCGGCGCGTTGTGCTGGTTGGGTTAGTGTGTACCGGGTTAATTATTTTTTATTATTGTATTGTATTGTATTTTGTAGTGTACTCGCGTAACGGCTTCAGCGCGTTTTGTTTAGTTCTTGCTCTGCAGTAAGACATAACGTGCAGTGAGAGTTAATGTTGTACGTACAGCTAGTGTACGGACAACATTCTTAGTGCGGAGGTGTTATGTTCGGGCTCCTCATTTAATTAAGGAAAGCCGCCGATGGCTCATGTTCGGCGTCGCGTACGCTGGTTGCGGCTATTCCGTGTCCCTTTCATGTAGCCGCACGGACGCCAAGTTCGGGGCCGCGGAGAGCGTGTTTTGTGCCCGTCCTATTGTGTGTCAAAAGACGGGGGGCGCTTGGCCTGAGAACCTCTGTCGCGTCGGAGGTGGCTGGGTCATTCGTCATGACGAGCTCACGGCAAGCTAAATGATCGTGCCTCTTAGTGTCGAAAGGTCGCGCGGTGTAAGTTTGGAGGAATCTGCGACGTCGGCGGAGGCGCTGGTCATTGACGGGTCGTTCGCCTTGAAGACGATCGCTTGGGCCTGATGCGCTTCTTCCCGGGGGACAGACGGCAGGCGGCGGTGTCCTTAGTCTGGGAGGGGATTAGCGGCGACTCCCGCATTGTCCCGACGCGCGCGCAGACGAGGGGGCAGGGCAGACGCGGGGGGATGTTAACCTCGCAAAGACCGCTGTAAGCCTTCCGCTTGGCCTTTGAGCAGAGGCCGCCTGCTGAACGTAATAGTGCGTCCACTCCGCGCGGTCGGTGACTTTAGGCCGCAGATGTCCTGTATTTGCTGGTCGGGTGCAACAGCGTGCGTGGGAAACGCACTACGAGTGCATAAGAGAGAGGGTTGGGTCACGTGACCGCAGGTGGGGACATGTGTGTGATTGGCTGGTTGCTGTGGCCAATCAATGATTTGTAATAATTGTGTTGAAAGGTTTTTCTCTCTTTCTTGAACGCCCCCTTCTTGGAGGCGGGGTTTTTCGTATCAAAACCGGAGTGTTTGGTTTTGTCGAGGGTCGGTCGAGAGGGGATCTAGTTCAGGATAGACCTCGGCCGAACAGGCTGATGCTGTCAGAGTGACCATGTAGCCGTCACTCTGACGTGATGTAAACTTGGAGTCATGTAAATAATGTAAATAAACCTAATATCCAGCAAGGAAGGCAGTCCTCATCCCTCACCCGCTCCAAGCATCGGTCGTCGGTCATCGGAGCGAGTCGAGATCGTCCTCAAGGCTCGCGCAACAAAAGAACATCCCTATTTCGCCTCCATCAGTTCGCCAAGAAGATGGAGAGGCGAAATATAACTCCTTCCAAAAAGAAAAAAGTTCTTAAATCACTGCTCACAATAAAAAGCCACCCGCCCTCATCTTCCCACAGAGGGAACTCGAGTAAATGCGTCGCATAGGGGTGGTTGTATTGCGTACAAGTTGCGTAATAGGGTAGTTTGTGGTTACCGTTTGGATGTGGAGAGGGTTTGGAATGCTTAACTTGTTGACGTACTGTTGCTTCCATTCCTTATACTTCATCTGGAACCAAACGAAAGGCAAGCAAAGACGCACTGGACTGAAGTTCAAACGCGCGCTCCGCCACTTATATACACTGTGCACGCTGTCGAGGGAGAGACGTATGGGGGACAGAACCGCATGCGCACACTTCTGTACACAAGCGCGCGACCTTTTCACGCCCCCCACCACGCTGTTGTCACGCAGCTGTCACGCCGCTAGCATGCCGCTATGACGTGTACACCTGCCGCTGTTGCTGCTGAGCGCGACAGAGCGCACGGGGAACTACTGTGCATGCGCGGGCAGACGCGTTCCCCCCGCACCGCCGCAGCATTTGTTGAGAGCGACGAGGCGCACGCGGCAGTTACGGCGCATGCGCGCGCAGACGCGCTTCTGTTGCACCGCCGCAGCTGTTGTTGAGAGCGAGGAGGGTGCGGGGGAGAGGCGCGCACCTGCGCCTCGACGTGACGTCATGAGCTGCCGACGCCTATGGAGGGAAGAGTTGGCGAGCCTAAGAAATGCACCGCATTTAAAATCTGAGCTTCTTTTTCACGAATTTCGGGGCCCTAGCGGAAATAGTTGCTTCAAAAGCTCACCGAAGATCAATCAGGACCCCTTCATTTGTGGGACTGCGTACGTGTTTTCATCAAAAGTGCGGTCTTTGGTTCCGCCCGATGGTGGCGAATGTTTTAAGCAACTCTCTTTTACACAGAGTCCAGTCGGTTAGCGACCTTACATTGTTCTGGAACCACGTACGCGCTGTACCTTCAAAATAGAAGAAGTTCTTGATTCCCTCCTCGCTTTAAAAACCTGAGCTTTTTTTATTCAGTAATTTCTCGATTCTCGCGGCAAAATAGGTGCTTCAACTTCTCAACGAAGATCAGGGCCCCTTCATTGTGGGGCTGTGTGCGTGTTTTCAACAAAAGTGGGGCTCATTATTTCCGCCCGACGGGGGCGAATGTTTTCAGCAACTGGCTTTCAAAAGCGTCCAGTGGGTTAGCGAGCTTTCATTTTTCTCGAACCACGTTCGCGCTGTGTCTTCAAAATATAAAAGGTTCTTGATTCACTCGTTATAAAAACCTGAGCTTTTCTTTTTTGGGGGTTCCCGCGGAAATAGTTGCTTCAACTGCTCAACAAAGATCAGGACACGTTTGTTGTGGGGCTGCTTGCGTGTTTTCAACAAAAGTGGTGCCCATTATTTCCGCACGACGGTGGCGAATCTTTTAAGGAACTTGCGTTTGAAGAGCCTCCAGTCTGTAAGCGAGCTTTTATTGTTCTCGAACCACGTTCGAGCTGTGCGTTCGAAATGGAAGTTTTTTTTTAGTACTCACATTAAAACCTGAGCTTCTTATTTAACTGCAGATCATTTCTGTACCTCACGATGTCACCCTGCGTTGTCGGCGTGCCTCGGCGTCCGCAACAGCCGTTCCAGGTGAGCCCTTTCCTCCACACCCCCTCTTCAACATAACGCTACCCTCCTCGCTCTCAACAACAGGTCCGCACCCATCCCCCTACACTATATAAAAAATTATACTTACCAGCCCCTGGTTTCGATCTCGCGACCGTGCGGGCGGAACGCACGGTACATGGTGCTCTACTCACTGCGCCACAAAGCCGACACAGAATGGAATGCTACGAACGCGCCTTATATCCTTGACTCAATCAAACTACGTCATGAAGCTGCTGATACAACGCATTCACTACCACCAACGCGCCAAACACTAAACGTTAACGCAATACACCCACCCCCTGTGCGACGCATTTACTCGAGTCCCCCTCGCGGGAAGTGGGCCCTTTTCAGTTTTTTCGGGGTCCTCGCGGAAATAGTTGCTTCAACTGCTCAACGAAGGTCAGGACTCCTTCATTGTGAGGATGCCTGCATGTTTTCAACAAAAATGCCGTCATTGGTTTCGCCGACAGTGGTGAACGTTTTAAGCAAGTCTCGTTTAAACAGGGTAGAGTCGGTTAGCGAACTTTTAATTGTTCTCGAACCATGTTCGCGCTGTACCTTCGAAATAAAAGAAGTTCTATATTCACTCCTCGCATTACAAACCTGAGCTTCTTCAGTTTTTTCGGGGTCCTCGCGGAAATATTTGCGTCAACTGCTCAACAAAGATCAGAACCCCTTAATTGTGTTGCTGCGTGCGTGTTTTAAAAACAAAAGTGCGGCTCAATATTTCCCCCAGATGGTGGCGAATGTTTTGAGCAACTGGTTTTAAAGAGCGTCCAGTCGGTTAGCAACCTTTTAGTGTTCTCGAACTATGTTCGCGCTGTACCATCGATATACAAGAAGTTCTTGATTTATCCTCACAATAAAAACCTTAGTTTCTTTTCTTCAGTAATTTCGTGGTGCTCGCAGAAAAAGTTGCTTCAACTCCTCAACGAAGATCATGACCCCTCGTTGTGGGGCTGTGTGCGTGTTTTCAACAAAAGTGGGCTCAATATTTCCGCCCGATGGTGGCGAATGCTTTAAGGAACTGGCTTTGAAAGAGCGTCCAGTCGCTCAGCGAGCTTTCATTTTTTCCGAACCATGTTTGCGCTGTGCCTTCGAAATAGGAGAAGTTCTTAATTCACTCCTCGTATTATTAACCTGAGGTTGTTTTCTTTATTTTTTTCGGGGTCCTCGCGGAAAAAGGTGCTTCAACTGCTCAACCAAGATCAGGACACCTTCGTTGTGGGGCTACATGCGTGTTTTCAACAAAAGTGCGGCTCATTATTTCCGCCCGACGGTGGCGAATGTTTTTACCAACGTGTTTTAAAGAGCGTCGAGACGGTTAGGGACCTTTTAGCGTTCTCGAACCATGTTCGCGCTGTACCTTCGAAATACAAGAACTTCTTGATGTACTTTTCACATTAGAAACCTCAGCTTCTTTTCTTCAGTAATTTTGGGATCATCGCAGAAATATCCTCTTCAACTCCTGAACGAAAATCAGGACCCCTGGTTGTGGGACTGCGCGCGTCTTTTCAACCAAAGTGTGGCTCATTATTTCCGCCCGACGACGGGAAATGTTTTAAGCAACTGGCTTTTAAGGAGCGTCCAGTCTGTTAGCCAGCTTTCATTGTTCCCGAACATTGTTCGCGTTGTGCGTTTGAAAGAGAAGTTGTTGATTCACTCCTCACATTAAAGACCTGAACTTCTTTCTTTTACTTATTTTCGGGGCCCACGCGGAAATAGTTGCTTCAACAGCTCAACAAAGATCAGGTCACCTCCATTTCTAGGGCTCAGTTTGTGTTTTCATCAAAACTGAGGTCATTGGTTCCGCCCGACGGTGGCGGATGTTTTAAGCAACTCTTTTTTAAAAAGGGTCCAGTCAGTTAGCGAACTTTCATTGTTCTCGAACTACGTTCGCGCTTTACCTTCGTAATTAAACAAGTTTTTGATTGACTCCTCGAATTAAAAACTTGAGCTTCGTTTCTTCAGTAATTTCTTGTTTCTCGCGGCAAACTAGGTGCTTGAACTTCTCAATGCAGATCAGGACCCCTACATTGTGGAGATGCGTGGGTGTTTTCAACAAAAGTGGGGCTCATTTTTTCAGCCTGACGGTGGCGAATGTTTTAAGGAACTGCTTTTAAAGAGCGTCCAGTCGGTTAGCGAGCTTTCATTGTTCTCGAACCACGTTCACGCTGTACCTTCATCATTCACTCCTCGCATTAGAAACCTGAGCTTCTTTTCTTCAGTAATTTCGGTGTCCTCGCGGAAATAGTTGCTTCTACTGCTCAACGAAGATAAGGACCCCTTTGTTTTGGAGCTGCGTGCATGTTTTCAATCAAAATCCCAGGCAGCACAGAACGTGCGCCCCAAGAGCGGCCCGTCTATGGCCGCTTTCTGGCATGTCCGGCCAGCATCCAGGTTCTGGCAGCCACTGATCATGCGTTGAACGGCCAACGTTCGGAAACCAGCGCTTCGGTATTTTTCCGTCCGCCCGTGTCCGGACGCACAACGGCAGCTAACCGGGTGCCAGATATTCAGTTCTCTTACGGCTGCCGATGTTGAGAAAGAGAACGGCCGAAGTACGGCCTTAGGGCATCCGTTTTTTCTCCGGGAAGCGGTAATCGGCCGAAGCGCGGCAAGCGACTGGCCACATATTATGCGTGTTCTTGCGGCAGTTGGTGTTCGAAAGGAGACCGGCCGGAGCGCGGCTGCCGTGCATTCGTTGTTTCAACGCTGAACCGCGCGTCCGGTGGTAGAATATTCGTTTTCTTCGGGCAACCAGTGTTATGAAGGATACCGGCCGACGTACGGCCCAAGAATATACCTTTTTCATTCGGTTAGCTGTCCTCCGTCGAATTACGGCAAGCGAATGGCCACAGAATATTTGTCAACCGGTTTTCAAGCCTACGTAAGGTATCTGGTTATACGTCATTTTTTCGGCAAACGGTATACAGCCAAACAACGGCACGCGCCTGGGCGCCGAGAATTCATGTACAGACGTGTTTGGAAGGAGACCTACCGGTTTTTTCCTGGGGGGAGAAAAAGCCATTAGGGAGCCGAACGACCGGGCGCGTTTTTTATCCGATCCGTGTTTCTACGTTGTAAATGAATGAACATCGTTTGTCAGACAGTAATGAGTGTTCTCGGTGAACGCGCAAGGTGCAAGGACTCAGTGGACATTAACAGGGAACCTTTTAGGCCATCGAAATGTTATTTAGTGCCACAAGAAGACTGTGCCCCACCGACGGGTGAGCTAAGCCTCGCCAGTCATCGCCGCTACCATGCCTCTGCTGCCGGCTTCGTCGACGCACCAGCTCGAGGCCATTCGCCCCCTCAAGAAATGGAGAGCATTGGAGACATCGACCCGGCAGAGACGTCCGATCCGAGATGGAGATGGTTCACCAAAAAAACTGGCCTTCAAGGGCGTCGAGCAAGTGGCAACCACGCAGGAGCTAAACCGCCACCATGTCAAGGACTCCCCACCAAAGAAAGGCAAGTGCGAGCAAAAGCGCAAGTTATTCTGCTTACAATTATACTGCGGCAAGCAGTGTTGCACTATGTTGTGGGTGATAAACGTAGAAGAGACTCGCTCGTGCATTGGTAGGATCACCTTCATGCTCTGCACTATGTTACTTCATGGGATTTTACGACTGCCTATTTAGAAAAAAAAATATTTTAAATTTGCGATAACAACAGAGCCTTGTCACTGACGAAGACTATCTGTTAATTTAGTTCCGATGTTTGAAGGTGAGCGTAGCTACTCTTGGGATATGACTCGTGTGGTTAAACATAATCGCCAGCATGCTAGCAAACACGGATTTTGTCAGGATTTTCTTGCTCAACGCAGATTGTAGAGTTCTCGCACGAGTTGGCTCTTACAATAGATAAGCTTAAAGTGGTTCACTGTATATTCTTGGACTGCAAAAAGCAAATGATGGTGTTCCATATCACCTTCTGCATAGTACATTTCATCCTATGAACTGAAGGAATCAGTTTTTGCATTGTTATTACTATTGGCCCTATAGCTTTGTTCAAAAGTACTGTGTAGTTTACCGGACTATAGCGAATGAACGTGATTCCGTATTCCTGCAGCTTTATTCGAATTTAATAACATCCTGGTGTGCTGATTCAGAAAAGTTTTGGGATGTTAAACAGTGTGTTAACGGCACCTCTACAAGAAAACCGTCATTTCAATTGAATACGTATACCGTAACCTATGCTGCTGTGACAACGGGAAAGGAATATAAATACCTAGGAGTTTATTTAGGGAGTGGTTAGAGGTTAAATAGGCAGGTTCACAGCATAAAAGTTACGGCTGCATATGTTTTTGGCTTTCTGAGACGAAATTTCAGTGAACCTCCATCTAACTGAAAATAACAACCGTATTTCACTCATGTGCGCTCAATCTTGGAGTACGCATGTGTTTTCGTAGAACCCTACACCAAAGAGCTGATTGATACGCTCGAAAACATACAGAGTATGTCAGTGCGATTCGTATTAGGTAATTGGCACGCTCAACTTAGCATGAGAGAAAAAAAAAGTAAACTGAAATGACAGGACGTGAAAGATCACAGACGAAACCACAGGTTCAACTTTTTTCGTAATATGTATCATTCGAAAACTGGAGTAGAAGGGGAGAAGTATGTCCAAGCGCCATTCTACATATCGCAAAGTGGAACCGCTAGCTTAAAGCAAATTATTACCTTTCCTTTGAAGGTGACGCCTTGCGCGATTCATTTTATTTTACATTAATACCGCAGTGTAATTATCATCCAAGTATGATTGCACTAACAGTTTATATTGACGATTTTCAGCGCGCTTTGTAGAATTATTTTGTTATTTTGTCTCATATTTAATGCTTAGTGTTATGTATCTCCCTTCTCTAATGCATGCAAAGGCAACCAGGCATCAAATAAATAAATAAATAAATAAATAAAACAATGAATAAGGCAGCTAAGGTATTTAGGTACCTATACTTGAAAAGCGTGGACTCGCAGTGGTTAAGAAAGACTGGAAGGCTAACGATGAAATACGGAAAGATCAGTGGGGAATCCAAAACAACCAAGGTAACCAAAAAAGAGGCAAGGCAGATTGAAACGAATAAATGGAGGGAAAATATGGAAGCTAAAACGTCGTTAGAGATGTACAGGGCTGAGAAGATGAACATCAGAAAGGAAAATTTCTACGATAATTCCCAGGGCAGTGCTTTGCTTTTTGAGGCTAGAGCAGGTTGCCTGCGAACTAAGAGTTTTGTGGGGAAGTATTCACAAAATGATGGGGTATGCGTGGTCTGCGGAAAAGAAACGGAAACTATGCGGCACATCGTGTTAGAATGTGAGGGTATCCATCCAAATCTACATGAAGGGAATATTGGGCTTGCAGAAGCCCTAGGATTTAAGGGTATCACAGAGGAAGTTAACTTCAAGGCTGTCGAGGGCACGAAAAGAAGATTAGAATGCTGGTTGACGAAAAGCAGAGAGGGGAATATTGCCTAGGACAGTTACCACCTGAAATGGAAAAATGTATTTTGTGCCTAATAAGCTTTTTGTGCCTGCCCTAAACAGCGCTAGTATTGAACCAAAAGTGTAAAACATAGGTATATTAGTCCTTTTTGGTCAGATGACACGTCATCACCCTGATACAAAGGGAAAACCAATAGAAATCATCATCATCATCATCAAATAAATGAATAAAAATCAACAAAAAAACAAATAAAAAATAAATAAATAAATAAATAAACAAATAAATATATAAACTGCCAGAGCCGCAAGTTTGCCTCCGACGGGTTGAGAACCCTACGCATTCAACCTTGACCAATAAAATATTTATTACCGTATTCGTTGCAGTATGAAAGGTTTCCTGTATGCATGCAACCATTGCTATGTTATTGGTTTGAAACAAATTATGTAACTCTTATTTTAAGCCTTTCCTTGCGTGAACACAGAGGGATACAATTCCAGCCACCTAAAGCAGGGCGTCATTCGCAACGCGTCTAGAATTTTTTGAATGTAGTATGACATTAGAAGAAAATTAAGTTCTTTTGGACTATTAAGTGGTACGGACGTATACTCATGAAAACAACATTAAAATAGATTGAAAAGTAAAGCACCTGTTCGCTCCTTCTTAGGATCAGTCCTGCGCAAGATCATCACAAAAGTTGATCGAGTAGAAAATGTCTTTGCAAAAAAATTGGGCAAAAACTTGACATACTTTTTTGTGAAGGAGTTATTATAAATGCTCCTGAGTGTTTTTTTGAGAACCAAAACGCTTCGTAAAGGCATTCACGTCGGTTTTATATACATCAAAATTAGTCAAAAAACTGTTATAAAAATAGTTTATGTAGTCATAGCATGAAAGTGTTCCGGAATATTGCCCTAAAAAAATGTCTAAAACCGGGGCAATTTATCTCTCTGAAATTCATCCTAGTAAAGTATACGCCCTCCGTCCCCCCCCCCCTCCTCTTTCCCCGTTTATTACAGGTAAGCCGCCCGACAGAGGATATCAGGACCTGGACAATACACCTATTCAAGCTCTACAAAGAATTGAATATTTTCTGTTTTCGGCTGTAAAAGAGGCACAGCAATTAAAGGAACGACAATTTGTGAGCACTGTTTAATAAATGAATTTTGCTGTCAACTCAGGCTGGTAATTATGCAAGGCTGCGCTGAAAGCTTGACGGCTGGTGGTTGCGCGCAAGCTCACTTTGATGTGGCTGCATTGAACCCAAAATGCTGGGTTTGTGCTGCTTCTGCATTGGGCGAATGAGTCATCTGCTTGCGCGACATGCAGTGACCGGCCTCAGTACAGTTAACGTACTGTGGCTGAACTCCAATGCCCGTAGCACGGCCGTATTTCCGGTAGCTTTAGTCGGGCTGGAGTCCGACGACCGCATCTCGGCTTTAATCCGGCGGCCGTACTTCGGCCGTACACGGGTGGCTCCTCAACTCCTCAACGAAGATCAGGACCCCTTCTTCGTAGAGCTGCGTGCTTGTTTTAAACAAAGTGGGGCTCATTATTTCCCCCACGGTGCCGAATGTTTTAAGGAACTGGCTTTTAAGAGCGTCCAGTTGGTTAGCGAGCTTTATTTTCTCGAACCACGTTCGCGCTGTGCCTTCAAAATATAAGAAGTTCTTGATTCACTCGTTATAAAAACCTGAGCTTTTGTTTTTTTCGGGGTCCTCGAGGAAATAGTTGCTTCAACTGCTCAACGAAGATCAGGACACCTTTGGTGTGGGTCTCCGCACGTGTTTTCAACAAAAGTACGGATCATTATTTCCGCCCGACGGTAGTGAATGTTTTAAGCAACCGGTTTTAAGGAGCGTCCAGTCGGTTAGCAACCTTTTAGTGTTCTCGAACCATGTTCGCGCTGTACCTTCGAAATACAGGAAGTTCTTGATTTACTCCTCCCATTAAAAACCTCAGCTTCTGTTCATCACTAATTTCGGGGTACTCGCAGAAATAGTTGCTTCAACTGCTCAACGAAGATCAGGACCCGTCTTTGTGGGGCTGCGTGCGTGTTTTCAACAAAAGTGGTGCTCAATATTTCCGCGCGACGGTGGGGAATGTTTTAGGCACCTGGCTTTTAAAGAGCGCCAGTCTGTTAGCGAGCTTTCGTTGTTCTCGAACCACGTTCACGCTGTGCGTCAGAAATGAAAGTTCTTGATTCACTCCTCACATTAAAAACCTGAGCTTCTTTTCTTCAGTAATTTCGGGGTTGGCGGGGAAATAGTTGCTTCGACTGCTCAACGAAGATCAGGACCCCTTCGTTGTGGTTCTGCGTGCGTGTTTTCGCCCAAAGTGCGGCAGAATATTTTCGCCCGATGGTGGCGAATGTTTTAAGAAACTGGCTATTAAAGAACGTCCAGTCGGTTAGCGAGCTTTCATTGTTTTCGAACCACGTTCCCGCTTAGTTCTTGAAATCTTCGATCTTGGAATCTTAGATTTCAAATCTTTCCTGGAAATGGATGCCTACCGCAGGAGAAACAACATAGAATCGGTGCTTCGTGTCCTTATGACCATCATTCTCCCAAACATTTCGAGGTCAAAGGCGTCGGCGGTGTCTAAAGAGATTTGTATTATTTATGTGCACAAAAAGACCTCTAATTTCAAAGGAGTGAAAGACCAAATCCAAATAATGAGTTTGCTAAATGTAGGGACAAAGATTCAACATTTTCCTGATGTGCAATTTGTTGCACATCCTATTTATGAGTGCAATAACGAAGAAAACATCAAAGTGAAGGCGAACATAGAGGTGGCGTATGAGACCTTAGTCTTTCATGAGCTCGTAAAACGAAATTCAAGAGCATCACAGCATTTCTGAATACATGAGAACGGTTTTACTTGGTGGGTTCGGCAGAAAACCTCCGGACTGAAAAACGCCAGTATTGTTTGTCAGTACCAGCGCCACCTCGGAACTACGGTTGCACAAAACACTAACAGGAGGCACCACCGGTCTCTACTATAGCTTCGAAACTGTGTCGGTTTTGCTTCCAGCTGCTATTGTTTATGAAACGCCTAAATCTTAATGTGCAATACGTTGCACGCGAGATCTCTTGAGGATATACCTTTTGTAGTACAGCGGCTTTAAATTTTGGGTTTCGAGGAAGTTTGACTCCAGACATCCCTATAAGATATTCGCGTATTTGGGCCCGATTTCGAAGCCCATTGACGTTTCGATGCCTTGCACGTAATTGACACCATCAAACTCAAAATTAATAATTTCAAGGATAAGGCGAAGAAAATTTTCAAGGGTGAGAGAATCGATAGGTTTCTCACCCGCCGACCGCTCATATGCACATATTAATGCGGTGATACCATCCGCATGCCGCACGTTAGTGTATAGCGACATTACATCCAGGGTAACAAGTAAACAGTTGTTAGGAATTTCTATCGTCACAATATCCGAGAGAAAATGATTTGTATCCTTAATGAAGGATGGAAAGCTGGAGCAAATCTCGCAAATGAGAGAGTCGACGTAGTGCGAGACGTTTTCGGTGAGAGTACCATTGCCAGAAACAATGGAGTAACCTGGGTTTTTGTTTTTATGAATCTTAGGGAGAAGGCAGAATCTACCTGCTACTGGGCTTAAATGTATAGGAGAATGAGCCGTTGTTTCAGTTATTTCCTGATTTTGAACAAGCTGAGTGAGTTCATCTTTGAGAATTAGCTTATAATCATTAGTAGGATCACTAGGAAGTACTCTGTGGAACGTAGATTCTGATATTTGTCTATGAGCTTCGTTGACATCGTCATCTTTGTCGAGGATCACTATGGCGCCTCCTTTATCGGCCGGTTTGATTACTATTTCGGAGAAACCTGCGAGTTTCTCCAGGGCTTTATTTTTCTTGCTTGTGACGTTATGGTGGAAAGAGATCTGCTTTTATTATGCTGCTCGTACATCGCAATGAACGGCTTTAATGTACATTTAGCGGCATGTATTGCGCTGCGTGGGAGGGGTATAGTACTTATGGCTAGGTAATGAAGTTCGCGCTTCGTCGGTTGGAGGACGACCATGAAAGTTGTGGTGCGGTAGAGGAAAGAGGGGGTGCGTGTGTAGAAAAAAATAGTCGACGACGGGGAATTTGCGTTACAGGATGAGATGACAGACCCTGGACAATCGCCCACTGTGGGTATGCTCTGCTAGGTGTCGCTTGAAGGGAAACAGCAAATAAGCCGGGGCAATAATGGGACGTCGGAGAAGGGGTAGAGCAGAGGCCGACGAAGCAGGGAATGTGTTGGAAGGAGCGATGATTCCGAGACCTATTTGCAAGGCGCGGTAGCTGTGTTTTACCGAGGCCGTCGTTAAGGACCACTGGAGATTGAGCCGGGCTGAAGTGCCGCCATTCGTCGACCGCGCATTAAATTGTCGGTTTCGACAGGGCAGCGTAGTGTACACTGTGACCACCACCAGGAAGTCGCCGAAAACCGTGAAATAGCAGCACCGATGTCATCGAGAGTACCAACTCACGTGAGACACTTGATTCCTTACCGGTTCCTGTTGGAAGTGAACTTGAACGTGGTAGTTTTTCCTATTAGAGGTCTGTGTGTTCAGGATTGAGTGTCGCAGTATGGTAGTAACTGTACCTTAATGTCCTTCGCTCGTTTCTGCAAGATAAAAGTTCATCTCCGTCGACATCACCATAGAACCTCTGAAGTACCTGTGTCTTTTGTGGGACGTTAATCTCGAGCCCTAGCCACCAATAACACAACAACTGGCGTCTGCGACAGTAACTCTTCTTTAACATCTTTAAGAGGGAAGCTATATTTTAAGATAAACCGAGCCGATTCCAGTCACGGACATTGAGAGGCTTATGACAATCTGAAGACTGGCATGACTCTCTACTAATACATTGGATACTGTTACTTTAACGAGGAAAGAGACTCGCAAGTTTGAGGTTTTGATATGTGAATCGAAGAATTGGGAAGGCTAGTAGTGAAAGGAATAAAATGAGGATTGAAGGGAGCAGAATTGCGAAGGTGGGTGGAGATTGAGCTTGCGAAATTGAAAGCAGAGCGGGAAGCAGAGTATGAAGCTGAAAAGGAAGCACATAAAAAAGAGAACAGAATGCTAAGGCAGCAGTTAGCAACTCAAGGAGACTCGAAAAAGACAAGATCATGGAACCAACTTTGGGTGTCTATACAACAACACGGCATAATAAGGTAGTGGACCCTGCCAACTCCGAATGTGAACCTAACTTTTCTATATCAGACGTAGTGGTGCATAGGTCTCGTGGAGGTTTCAAGAATGCACTTGTGCAGGACCACACAGAGCCGCTTACCGAAAGGCATATCGGACCAGAAGAATTTCATTCCGAGGAACGAAGATTTCTACCTGAGTTGAGGAAGACGACACCTGAAAGAGTTGAAGCTAAGCTTCAACACACCAGGTGGCTGCGCTTTGACGGCCCATCACCGTCACTACTAAAGGAGCAAGCAGCCGCACCTATGGGCGCAGCCATGACCCACGAGAATAATGCATCACTTTTAGGTGCTGCGAAAGAAAATGTAGCTTGCAAGGGTGAGCTATATGAGCTGCAATTCATCCCCCCACAGAGAAAAGCACCAACTTTATGTACAGACGGGGAAAAGGCGGATACTGAAGGCACGGGAATTTTCTCTGGCTATGTGCGAGCACGCGAGAAAATCGAGTTGCGGCCAACTAATTCTTAAAAAGCCTATGGTTTCAAACGGAAAGCTCTGCCACCGCAAATTCGTGCGCCTGAAGCTCAAATCGTTGTTCGTGGTGACTTGGAGCTCATTTTTGCGAATGCAAAAGCGTGGAAGCTGCACTTTGTCCGTCACCGCACGCAGAGCAGGAAATGTACACCTGGCAGGCATTCCAGACAGGAAAGATGTCCAGGACCGTCTTCTCTGGCAACAAGTGGCAAACACGGAGCGAAGGCACGCAAAGCCACGTGCATGATGATTGCCAAGCCGAAAGGATGCATGAAAGTCAATAATTAATTTTTTTCTGGATAGGCATTCCCATGTGAACAGCCTTTGGCTGCGGATTTGGAAATACAGAAAAAACAGATAAAGGGCATCACCGATAGGTTTCTTACGGCAGGAAAAGATTATGGACTGGATGACCTCACGGGCACATGTGCCAATTAACAAGTTTGCGTCTCACGAAATTAGAACGCGTCGGCTTTACTCCTCCAGCTGTGTGACGTGAACTTTGTACACTGTGGATAGTGTGATTTTTAAATCATGGTGTGATTTTTTTATGTGTGTTCTTTGCCCCATCAACTTTCTTAAGTGGGGAGGATTGTGAAGAGGTAGAGGACCGAGGGACTGCGTGCGTTGAAAAAAAAAAGAGTCCAACATGAGGAATTTCATTTAGAGCATGAGATGACAGACCCTGGACAATCACCCTCTGTGGGTATGTTCCGGCTAGGTGTCTTCGGAGCCGAGCCAATAATGGGACGTCGGAGAAGAGGAAGAGGAGAGGCCGACGAAGCAGAGGGGTGTTCCTAGGAGCGATGATTCGGAGAGCTATCCGCAAGGTGCCGTCTACCGACGCCGTCGTTAAGGACGCCGGGAGACCGAGCCGGGCTGCAGTGCCACCATTTGTCGACCGCGCAATAAATCGCCGGTTTCAACTGGGCAGCGTTGTGTACCCTGTTACTACCACCAAGAAGTCGCCGACAACCGGGAAATAACAGCACCGACGTCATCGAGAGTGCCAACGCACGTGAGACATTTGATTCCTTACCGGTTCCTGTTGAAAGTGAACTTGAACGTGGTAGTTTTTTTTTCTGGTATAACTCTCTGTTCAGGATTTCCTTAAGTGTCGCAATATCGTAGTAACTGTAACTTCATGTCCTTCGCTCGTTTCGT
Source organism: Haemaphysalis longicornis (assembly GCF_048455015.1). Classification (NCBI taxonomy): domain Eukaryota; kingdom Metazoa; phylum Arthropoda; class Arachnida; order Ixodida; family Ixodidae; genus Haemaphysalis; species Haemaphysalis longicornis. Next base: position 88,192,554 of record NW_027526214.1, on the reverse strand, counting down.
CATGATAAATGTTCATCTCAGTCTATATCATCATAGAGTCTCTCAAGTGCCTGCGTCGTTTGTGGGACGTTAATCCCTTGTTCTAGCCACCAATAACATAACAGAAGTACTCTCGCAGTCTCATATTTCTACCAAAGTTATCTAAGCCTTAAAAAGTTGAAATTCATCGATACCGCCAATTGCCGTGATACAATTCAGACCGTTTGACAGGGCGCTTATCTAGTCTGGTGACAGGGTAATACTAGAGATGTTCATCACATTTTCAGTGAGATTTTTGTTCGCGTTGAGAGCCTTGGGAGAGCTGACAGAATGGGGATAAAAATTTGGGTTTGTGTTGGCAGACTGAGTCGTACCGGCGGTAATGTAAGCTGCTGAATTTGGCGAATTATTCGCGTTAAATGGGCGATTTTTATGGGCATTCCCAGATAATGGACAGCCATTAGTAGTGGAGCTACTTTTATTCTTAATGGTGTAGTGATCGCTAGGAATATTATCTCGGAAAATTTAGGAAATTTTGTTTCGAATATGGCGCATGCCTTTTTGGATTCGTAGCTGCGAAGGAGGCCTGATTCTCTTTCGCTTACATCCTTTTTAAGAAGTCCTTCCTTCTCGTAGACGGAATGGGACATCGTCTCGTAGTCATTTAGAATTATCTGCGTTAATTGCAAGGATGCGTTGTCTAGTACCTGCTTCCACTTCTTCATTTTGGATTCGAAGATTTAGGCAGTTGCAGGTCTCAGCCTAACCCTCAAACTCATTGGAGCTACCTCGGTAGACAAATACTGTGAAATTGCGGAAACGTGAAAATGGGAATGTATGCGTTTTTAAAGTAATCTTTCTTAATTTAAGGAACTATTTTGACACTGGGTAGGAGGCTGCATTACCAAATTTTCTGAGTCCTAGTCAGTTTGTCGGCGCAGGGGACACTTTCTTGCGGATGTTGTAGGGGTGCGCCGCGCCCAGAGCCTGCCACGCCCGCCCTCGGGATCAACAGCGGCCACCGGAGCCTCAACTACAAACGAGCCACCGGAGAACGCCTACAGCGGATCTGAACTGCCTCTGGACGCCCCAAAGCCAGCCTATGCCCTCTACAACCTCCGGAAGAAAGTGTCTTCAGCGCCGACAAACTGACTACGACTAAAAAAATCCGGTAGTGCAGCTTCCTACCCAGTGTCAAAACAGTTCTTATATAAGAAAGATTACTGAAACACGCGTACGTTCCCAATTGAACATTTCCGCACTTTCACAAATGGGTTTGAGGGTTAGGCTGAGACTTGCGACTCCCGAACTCTCTCCCCATTAAGCATGAAGAAGTGGAAACAGGTACTAGACAACGCACCCTTGCAATTACGCAGATAATTCTAAATCACTACCACACTATGTCCCATTCCCTCCGACAGAAAGAAGACATTCTTAGTAAGGAGCTAAGCGAAACAGAATAAGCTTTCGTCGTAGCTACGAATCCAAAAAGGCATCCGTCATATCCCCCAAAAAAAGTCCGTAAATTTTCCAGAGGTAATATTCCTAGCGATGACTACACCCGTAAGAATAAAGTTATCCCCACGACTAATGGCTGTCATTTATGTGGGAATGCACCTGAAAATCGTCCCTTAACGCGAATAATTGGCCAAATACTGACAATTCATATGCTCACATTATCGCCGGTACTAGTGAGTCTGCCAACGCAAACCCAAATTTTTATCCCCATTCTGTCAGCTCTCCCCAGGCTATTAGCGCTAACAAAAATCACACTGGAAATGTGATGAACCTCCCTAGTATTACCCTTCCACCAGATCAAATGAGCACCCTGTCAAAAGGTCTGAATTTTTGCACGGCAACAGGCGGTTTCGATAAATTTCAACTTTTGAAAGACTTGGATAACTTCGCTAGAAATACGAGACTGCGAGAGTACTTACATGACCGTCCTCCAAGCGACGAAGGCCGAACTGCATTACCTAGCAATAAGCGCGATACATGCCTCGATATGTACATTAAAGCCGATCATTGCGATGTACGAGCAGCATAACAAAAGCAAATCTCTTTCCGCCGTAACGTCACAAGCAAGGAAAGAAAAGCCCTGGAGAAAATCGCAGGCGGCTCCGAAATGGTAAACAAACCGGCCTATAAAGGAGGTGCCATCGTGATCCTCGACAAAGATGACGATGTCAACGAAGCTTATAGACAAATATCAACATCTACGTTCTATAGAGTACTTCCTAGTGATCCCACTAATGATCATAAGCTAATTCTCAAAGATAAACTCCATGAGCTTGTTCAAAAGCAGGAAATAACTGAAACAACTGCTCGTTCACTTATCCCCTTAAGCCCAGTAGCAGGTAGATTATACCTCCTTCCTAAGATTCCTAAAAATAACAACCAAGGTTGTCCCATTGTTTCTGGCATTGGTACTCGCACCGAGAACCTCTCGCGCTACGTCGACTCTCTCACTCGAGACATCCGCCCCCTCCCCAAGCTTTACATCCTTCATTAAAGATATAAATGATTTTCTCTCGGATAATATGAAGAGATAAATTCCTAACAACTGTTTACTTGTTACTCTGAATGTCGTTTGGCTATACACTAACATTATCCATGCGGATGTAATCACCGCTGTGTAATGTGCGTTTGAGCGGTCGGCGGGTGACAAACCTATCGATTCTCTCACCCTTGAAACTTTCGTTCACCTTATTCTTGAAATTAACAATTTTGAGTTTGATGGTGTAAATTACGTGGAAGTAAGCGGAACGATAATGGCTACCAAAATCGGGCCAACTACGCAAATATCTAATTGGGATGTCTAGAGTCAAACTTCCTCGAAACAAACATTTTGAAGCCACTGTACTACAAGAGGCATATAGATGATAAATTCATGATAGGGCAGCATGGTGAAATGAAACTTCTCGCGTTTATAAAGACTTTTCACTTTGCGCATCTTACTATCTACCTCTCTTATTCCTACTCTATGCACAGCATACATTTCCTGGATTGTACTGTCACAGTTTCTCTAGCCAGGCTTCAGAATAATCTCTATAAGAAACCTACGGACATGCGCCTGTATTTGCACTTCCACAGGAGTCATGTCAGGCACTGCAAGGCTGGAATACCTTACAGCCAATCTCACGTTTCAGGTGAATCTGCACAAGCCAGGCGGATTTCGATTCTAACTGCAGAGAACCTAAAACCGCGGTCTCAAATCAAAACCACCCAGAGCAGCCGATCGATGACGCGATTACACGATCTAACCACTTCTGTGAAAAAAAGCTCCAAACACTATTCCACAAATAAACCTCGTTTTGACCCATTCGGCCTCTTCTTCGAAAGGTACATCCATACTAAAAAACATCACAATATCCTTCTTTAAACTGAACGCCTAAGCCACCACGCGTTCTTTATAGACGCAGCAAAAATTTGGGCGACGTTCTCATCAGATGCACCATCATCCGACCAGCGACTACTGGTTGAACGCCCTGTAACAAATCACGGTGTAAGGTATACGCAAAAATTACCACCACACAGAGCGCGCCAGCACAGCTTCAAACTATTATATTATTTGTAAAATGGAACTTTAACTGTGATTACGCCAACGTCGTATACCTGCTGGAATGCACCCTCTGCGCAAAACAATACATCGGCCAGACTAAAACACCCTTTCGTTTGAGGTTTCACAAGTACCGCTCTTATGCAAAGACCTGCCGTTCTTTGCCTCCTTCAAAGCATGTTAACACTCCTGGTCATTTTTTTTGAACAATTGAAGGCCACCGATTCTTGAACCTTCTTTTAAAACGCTTCACGATCGCGATGTTCGTGAGTCTACATTATTTATAGTTTAAGTCAGCGTCGTTTGGAATAAATTAAAGATATGGCAAATTTACGTGTCTTTCCTCCGATTAAAATTTCAGCGGCATTTCTGAGGCTAGTGTTATGCCTGTTCATTTCTTTTCCTCGACAATATTTAGTTGGCGAATCCCCCTAGATGGTTATATTTTCGTGCTAGCACCGCGTGTTTAATGGCTTCACTAAACCAAATTTGACAAGCAAGTCTGGGCATTAGGTTCTGTGAAAAAGGCTGTGGTACCATTGTTACCTTGACACTCTCACCTTTTAATGAATTTGTGCACGCGAGCGTGTGTGATTGCTTTCATTTCCCCTTTCTTTTTCGTATGGCAGTTTTCTAACACTCATTTCCTGTCGAAACTGCCTGTCCTGCTTTTGGGCGCGACCCTTGCCTCCCACCTACAGAATCCAAATTTCTCATGTTTCAATTACCTGACCCCTATTCTTAGAACGGGTGTGTATGGGCAGATGTTCGCCCTTTGTGTGCATGGGAATATCCTCTCTAGACCTTGTTCGTCCTTCGTTACTGATATTTTCGCCGATGTCAACCACGATCATGAGCGTATCTTGTTTCGACCCCTCTTTCGCCACTGTTGTCACGGGGGAGGAAGGGCATTACTTTGTTTTAATTTTTTTCTCGTTGTTTCTTTTTCTTGTTTGGCTCGTTTTTGTCATGTTCATACTGCTCGTGACGGTGGGTTCTTGTGCTTTTTTATTATTTTTTCTTCCCTTCCCTCTTCCCCTTCTCTCATTTTTTTGCTGCCCACGAACCATAGTCCCATTGTACGTACTCTCCCTTCCCTTGCCCTGCCCTCGCCCTTGCCGTATTTTCTCTATAAATATTTCTCTAACCAACTTCTTCTGTACTCTGAAGAAAAGAAGTTATCTTCCTGAAACGTCAGTAAAGCTATTTTTATTTTCTGCGTCTTTCTTGCGTTTCGCTGTGGCTACTAAACTTATTTTTTCGTGCTGCGTGTGAGTTTTTATCGTTCCAGACTACATTTATATATATGCATATATATAGGTAGCCCGTGTGGTGCTGGCTATCACCCCCAAGTGCAGGAAACAAACATTACTCAACATCAATACCCGAGAATAGGCTGCGGAAACAGCCCCGCCGGTAGCGTAGTGGTTATCGCACCAGACCGGTATTCTGGAGGTCGTGGGTTCGGATCCCACCCGGCGGGCATTTTTTCGCCACTTTATTTTCGGCTCAAAAAAATCTTCTTCTCCTTCTATGACCCACCACAACCTCCCCTTTGCTTGGCGACGTTTTCTTGACTGCCAACCCTTGTTTTCTGTCTAAATATATATATATATATATATATACAGAAAGATAGGGCAGCAGTTTACAACGCCAAAGGAGGCATAGGGGTGTGGTTAGGCTCTTTTCTTTTTAACTTCGGGTAATGAAGTAAACATTTTTGTTAATATAAAGAAGAAAGAAAGAAAGAAAGAAAGAAAGAAAGAAAGAAAGAAAGAAAGAAAGAAAGAAAGAAAAACACGCGCCCAGAGTGGGGACCGAACCCACGCCATTCGATTACATGTCGAATGCCTTACCAATTCGGCTATCTGGGCGACTGTGTTCTGCTTCACTTTCTGGGCTATTTATATTAACTACAACTGTATCTGACGCTTGAGGGTGGTAGCCAGCGCCACTCAGACTACACGGGGAGAAGGGGACCTTCTTTTCAACCCCCGGGGCTTGACTCGAGCGTCTACAGCCTGTCATGAGCGGGTAACTGGCGGGAAGCCCTCTTATGCTACCTAGGCATCAAGGCTGCCAGAACCGAGACCCTCGCTAGGCTTTTGCAGAATAATATAGTAAGGAAATGAGGGGCTCGTTGAGGAAAATACAGAAAGATAGGGCAGCAGTCTACAACGCCAAAGCAGGCATAGGGGTGGGGTTAGGCTCTTTTCTTTTTCACTACGGTTAATGAAGTAAACATTTTTTTTAATATACAGAAGAAAGAAATAAAGAAAGAAAAACACGCGCCCAGAGTGGGGACCGAACCCACGCCTTTCGATTACATGTCGAAAGCCTTACCAATTCTGCTATCTGGGCGACTGTGTTCTCCTTCACTTTCTGGGTTATTTATATTTACTAGAAGTGTATCTGACGCTTGAGGGTGGTAGCCAGCGCCACTCTGACTACACGGGGAGAAGGGGACCTTCTTTTCAACCCCCGGGGCTTGACTCGAGCGTCTACAGCCTGTCATGAGCGGGTAACTGGCGGGAAGCCCTCTTATGCTACCTAGGCATCAAGGCTGCCAGAACCGAGACCCTCGCTAGGCTTTTGCAGAATAATATAGTAAGGAAATGAGGGGCTCGTTGAGGAAAATACAGAAAGATAGGACAGCAGTCTACAACGCCAAAGGAGGCATAGGGGTGTGGTTAGGCTCTTTTCTTTTTCACTACGGGTAATGAAGTAAACTTTTTTTTAATATACAGAAGAAAGAAAGAAAGAAAGAAAGAAAAACACGCGCCCAGAGTGGGGACCGAACCCACGCCTTTCGATTACATGTCGAATGCCTTACCAATTCGGCTATCTGGGCGACTGTGTTCTGCTTCACTTTCTGGGTTATTTATATTTACTAGAAGTGTATCTGACGCTTGAGGGTGGTAGCCAGCGCCACTCTGACTACACGGGGAAAAGGCGACCTTCTTTTCAACCCCCGGGGCTTGACTCGAGCGTCTACAGCCTGTCATGAGCGGGTAACTGGCGGGAAGCCCTCTTATGCTACCTAGGCATCAAGGCTGCCAGAACCGAGACCCTCGTTAGGCTTTTGCAGAATAATATAGTAAGGAAATGAGGGGCTCGTTGAGGAAAATACAGAAAGATAGGGCAGCAGTCTACAACGCTAAAGGAGGCATAGGGGTGTGGTTAGGCTCTTTTCTTTTTCACTACGGTTAATGAAGTAAACATTTTTTTTAATATACAGAAGAAAGAAAGAAAGAAAGAAAGAAAAACACGCGCCCAGAGTGGGGACCGAACCCACGCCTTTCGATTACATGTTTACTTCATTAACCGTTTACTTCATTAGCCGTAGTGAAAAAGAAAAGAGCCTAACCACACCCCTATGCCTCCTTTGGCGTTGTAGACGGCTGCCCTATCTTTCTGTATTTTCCTCAACGAGCCCCTCATTTTCTTACTATATATATATATATATATATATATATATATATATATATATATATATATATATATATATATATATATATCACTCGGTCCGCGTCGTCAGATGGGAGTCCAGACCCACACACGATCCCCAGGGTGGTACTCGGCGTCTCGGCGACGGAGATTGTAGCGTCCGGCATCCACTAGCTGCTGGTCCGTTATACGAACTCGAGCGAGCTGGCGGGCCTCCTCCGCACGTTGAAGACATCCTTGGACGTCGGCGTTGAGGTCGTCGTCTTCTACGTGCGGAAGCATGGCGTCGAGCATCGTAGTCGACCGTCTTCCGTAGACAAGCTCGAACGGTGTCATCTGCGTAGTTTCCTGGGTCGCTGTGTTGTACGCAAAACGTGACATACGGGAGGATTTCGTCCCAAGTCTTATGTTCAACGTCGACGTACATAGACAGCATATCCGCGATCGTCTTGTTCAGACGTTCCGTAAGTCCGTTCGTTTGGGGGTGGTACGCCGTCCTTCTTCTGTGATCCGTGTTGCTGTAGCGTAACATTCCTTGCAAAAGCTCCGCAGTGAAGCAGTTCCGCGGACCGTGATTAGGACTTTAAGGGCTCCATGTCGCAGCACAACTTGGTTAATAAAGAACTTGGCGAGTTGTTGTGCAGTACCCCTCGGAAGAGCGGCGGTCTCTGCGTAGCGCGTCATGTAGTTTGTCGCTACGACAATCCACCTGTTCTCGGATCGTGACGTAGGGAACGGCCCAAGAAGGTCCATTCCAATCTGTTGGAAGGGCCTCGATTGGACGGCGATCGGCTGCAGAAGTCCGGCGGGTCTTGTCGGTGGCGTTTTGCGTCGCTGACAGTCACGGCAGCTCCGGACGTAGTGGGTGACGTCGGATGTAAGGCGGGGCCAGTAGTACCTCGTCTTGATTTTTCCAATTGTGCGGGCTGTTCCGAGATGTCCAGAGGACGGGTTGTCGTGGCACGCTTCCAAAATTTCGTCACGAAGATGGTAATTCGTTCTCGTTCTGGGGCTGAAATTCTTCTTCAGGAGGACGGCGTTTCTCAGGCTGAATGCTGGTAAGCTGCATTTGAAGGTCCTAGGTACGGTGACGTTGCATCGCTCGAGGTAGTCGATTATGACGCGTAAGTCGGGGTCTGCTCACTGCTGGGCGGCTACGTCGCTCTCCGTCACGATTCCGAAGAACGCGCTGTCTTCATCAGAGTCTTGTGCTGTTGGGTCGACGGGGGCGCGGGAGAGGCAGTCGGCGTCGGAGTGTTTCCTGCCGCATTTATACACGACTGTAACGTCGAACTCCTGCAGGCGCAAGCTCCACCGCCCCAGACGGCCAGAGGGGTCCTTCAAATTGGCGAGCCAACACAACGCGTGATGGTGTGTCACAACCTTGAATGGTTTTCCATACACGTATGGGCGAAATTTTGAAATCGCTCATATATTTGCCAGGCACTCTTTTTCGGAGGCAGAGTAGTTTTTGTCCTCCTTCGACAGACCACGGCTGGCATAGGCGATAACGTTTTCGTACCCGCTTTGTTTTTGGACAAGGACGGCATCCAAGCCTATATAACTGGCGTCGGTGTGTATTTCCGTTTCAGCGTTTTCGTCGAAATGAGCGAGCACGGGCGGGCTTTGCAGGAGTTTTTGCAGCTCGCAGAATGTTTTTCTTGGTCGTTTCTCCAGCTGAAAGGGTGCTATCCTTCGTCAAGCGCGTGAGAGGCTCTGCAATACGTGCGAAGTTTGTGACGAAGCCCCGGTAATATGCGCACAGTCCGAGAAATCTTCACACGCCCTTTTTGTTTTTCGGCCTTTGGAAGTTCGCAACGGCTGAAGTTTTTGCTGGGTCAGGTAGGACTCCCGCGGCGTTGACGACGTGGTCCAAGAACTTGAGTTCCTCGTACGCGAAACGACACTTTTCAGGTTTCAGCGTTAACCCCGACGTACCAATGGCCTCGAGTACAGACTCCAACCTTGCGAGGTGTTCATCGAAAGTCCGGGCGAATACGAAAACGTCGTCGAGGTATACGAGGCAAGTGTGCCACTTCAGGCCAGCTAGCACAGTGTCCATGGCTCTTTGAAACGTTTCTGGCGCCGTGTACAGCCCGATAGCAATCACCTTGAACTCGTATAGGCCGTCCGGGGTTATAAATGCAGTCTTCTCTCGGTCTCTCTCCCCCACTTCAATTTGCCTTCGGATCCATCGATGAGAATTACTTGGCATGGCAGAGGTGGTCGAGGGTGTCATCGATTCATGGCAGGGGGTACACGTCCTTTTTGGTGATTTTGTTTAGTCGCCGGTAGTAAACGCAGAACCTTAATTTGCCGTCTCTTTTCTTCACGAGTACGACCGGCGCAGCCCGTGGACTTTTTGATGGCTGTATTATCTCGTCGCTGAGCATGTGGTCGACTTGAGTCCGGATGTCTTCTCGCTCGTGTGAAGAGACGCGGTACGGTGACTGTCGGGTAGGTCGGGCTCCATCTTCGGTTAAAATTCGGTGCTTCGCTAGGGGTGTCTGACGGAATTTTTAGTTTGCCAAAAAACACTCGCGATAGCGACGGAGCAAATCCAGTAATCTGTCCCGATTTTCTTGCGGCAGCGCCGGGTTTACGCCGAAAGGTTGCGGCGGGTTGGAAGCATCTGCGCGGGCGCCTTCAAAGTTAGCGACCGCGATCATTTGACTTTCTTCTTGCGTTTCTTCGAGGAACGCAATTGCAGCGCCATTGTTTAGATGCTGGTTCTACTCGGTGAAATTGCTTAACCCGTGCAATGCCTCTTACGATGGAGATACCGCGGTTGAGAAGCAACCTTTGGTCACCCTCTACGATAGCGTCGATGTCAGGAGCAGCATCCTCACAGTAGACGGCGATCATCAATATTGCGCGGGGTGGCAGGGTGACGTGATCGTCGGCGATCCTGACAGCAGCACGGTGATCGGGGTTCGGCAGCGGCGTCGTGCAGTGATCGGAGGAAAATGTTATCGACTTGGTCTGCAGATCAAATTATAGCGCCGTTGTCCATCAAAAAGTACATTCCGAGTAGTACGTCGCGGGAGGAGTTAGGTAAAATTACGAACGCAGCAGGGTACGTGATGGAATCTATGGTGACGCGGGATGTGCACGCGCCACTTCGCGTTACGAGATGACCTCCTCCTGTGCGTATATGCGAACCGCCCCATCTTGTCGTAACTTTCTTCAACTTAGACGCGAATGACCCGCTCATCACCGAGTAGTCTGCTCCCGTGTCGATGAGGGCTACTACGTCAAAGCCGTCGATGGACCACTGGACGTCGGACGCTGCCTTCCTCGAGTTCCGGGTGCATCGGGGCGTCCCATTTCGGCTCGCGTGTGTTGACGGTCGGGTACTGCGCGTCGTCGTTGTCGTCGTCTCAGCGGCAGGCTCGGTCATGTCAAGTACGCGTCACGTCAGGGTTAGGTCGGGTCGTCTTGATGAGGGCATGTCGTAATTCGTAGTCTTCAGCGAATCGTTGTGTTGTTGGAGGGTTTTCGTTTTTCGCCATTGTGCAATTTCACCTCCAGAAGTTGCCACCTTTAGTTTCCCCCACGTGGGCTGGGAGACCTTCCACGTGCGAAGACAGCACTGCTACGGCGGTCCGGAGACTCGTACGGGTAGGGCGACGGCGAATTGTTGTAACGGGCTGGTCCACGGCTGGTGTTCGACAGGTATTCTTCAATCTCAGATGGGTGCTGGCCGGGTCGGGGGCGTGGTGCGTCGACGGAGAAACCACGTAGTCCGAGTCTCTTGTATGGGCAGCAACGGTAGATGTGGTCGGCCTCTCCGCAGTGGTAGCACAGAGGACGATTATCCGGTGTTCGCCATACGTCAGTCTTCCTCGGCGTCTGGGTTCGTGCTACAGTGGGTCGGGCGGGCGACAGTGGGCGGCGGTAGGGCGGGGCCTCTTGACGACGTGCCTCTTGACGACGTGTTGGAGCAGGGCGGGGTCGATGAACAGCCGTGGAGTACGTCATAGCTTCGGGCTCGCAGTGTACTTCGGATGCCACAGAAGTTCCCAAAGCGTTTTGAACTTCTTCCCGGATCACGTCAGTAAGGCAAGCGACTTGGGGTTGCGGCGTCGCCCGAAAACGTTTCCGCAGCTCCTCTCTCACTACTGCGCGGATTGTCTCGTGTAGGCTATCAGCCGGAATCCGCATGTTGTCGACGTAGTTCGCACTGGCAGCGCCAACAAAGTTCCGGTCATACTGCTTAGCACGCATTTCGAGAGCCTTCTCAATCGTGCTGGCTTCGGTCACAAATTCAGTGATGGTTTTGGGCGGGTTGCGGACAAGTCCAGCAAACAGCTCCTCCTACACACCGCGCATCAAAAAGCGTAACTTCTTTTCTTCCGTCATTTCGGGGTCCGCGCGGCGAAATATTTGCTTCATCTCAACGAAGATCACAACCCCTTCGTTGGGGGGTTGTGTCCGAGTTTCAAGCAAAAGAGCAGCTCGCTCTTTTCTCACAACGGTAGTGAATGTCTTAAGGAACTCCCTTTTGAATTGAGTCCAGTCGGTCAAAGAACTCTCAAGGTTCTCGAACCAAGTTCGAGCAGCATCTTCTAAGTAAAAGAAGACATGCCGGAGAGTTTCTTCGTCGTCCCACTTGTTGAAGATGCGGACGTGCTCCAGCTTCTCCAACCATTCTTCGGGGTCTTCAGCGGGGGCTTCCCGGAATGATGGCGGTTCCCAGGGCTGCTGCAGGACGATTTGTGACGTTGTTTCTTGCACCATGGTGTTGGTTGCAGCGTTCCTTCTCTTTGGCCCTTCTGGCATGAGACCGAACTCGGGTGGCAATCGTTGCAGTCGGCGGCTTTCTCTGGTTGGGCTGGCTTGGCGGCTTCCAGATGTCGCAGAGAGCATAAAGGGTGCTACCCAGCACCTCCACCAGATGTCACGAAGCCAATGACGACGCAGTTGTCTTGCAGGAGAAACAAGTTTATTGGAGCGAACTTGTGCTCCCCTAACAACTCAAAAGAATACAGAGGCGGCGAAGCAGCGGTCAACAAAGTGACTTGCGTCAGCCAGCGTCATAGAATCGAATAGCCCGGCGTCTGCTCTGCAGGCTTTTTATCATTCGGCGCGCGTGGTTCTCGAACCGTCGATTCGCATCCAGAACATTGTAGATCCAAGAAGATTATTCCGGGCTCTTCACGTTAGATCGGAATGCTCTCCCTATCAGAACAGATAACACATGCGGCAAAGAAAAAAAGAATGGGACACGCACTTCCCTTGGCACAGAGATAACACAGCCCGGCGCAGCCGGGCGGAAAAAGCAAAACAAAAATAAACAAACCCAATGCATGGTTCGTTGCAATATATATATATAAGACAGAAATAAGAGCTGGCAGTCAAGAAAATCTCGGAAATCAGAGGGGAGTTGCAGTACGTCATTGAAACTCCTTAAGAATTGAAACGAAAAAAAGTGGAGAAAAAATTCCCACCTGGTGGGATCCGAACCCACGACCTCCAGAATTCCGGTATGGTGCAATGACCACCACGCTACCGGCGGGGAAATTTTACCATCCACTTTCTAGGATATTTATGTTAAAGTATATTTGTTTCCTGCGCTTGGGGGTGGTAGCCAGCGCCATTCGGACTACTCGGGATGAAGGAAACCTTTTTAACCCCGGGGCCGAGACTCGAGTGTCCACGACATATCAAGAGTGGTCTACCGGCGTTTAACCCTCTTACGCTTCCTATGGCACCAAGACTGCCTGAACAGAGGTCCTCGCTTCGCATGTAGCGAATCAGGTTAGGAAATCAGGGGCTTGTTGAAAATAAGCAGGAATAAGAGTTTGCAGTTCAGAAAACCTCTGAAAGCAAAGGGGAAGATGTGGTGGGTTCTTGAAATACATTGAAAAAAGAATTTGGAAAGAAAGAAAGTGGAGAAAAAGTGCCCGCTAGGTGGGATCCGAACTTACTACCTGCAGGATATCGGTCTGGTGCGATAACCACTACGCTACCGGCTGGGCGATTTTCTCCTCCACTTTATGGGGTATTACGTTAAGGTATTTTTGTTTCCTGTGCTTGGGGGTGGTCCATTCGGACCACTCGGGGTGAAGCATACCTTTTTTGTTAACCCCCGGGGCCGTGACTCGACTGTCTACGACATGTGAAGAGTGGTCGACCAGCGTTGGACCCTCTTCAGCTTCCTATGGCACCAAGACTGCCAGAACAGAGACCCTCGCTTTGCATGTAGCAAATCAGAATAGGAAATGAGGGTCTCGTTGAAAATAAGAAAGAAATAAGAGTTGGCAGTCAAGAAAACCTCTGAAAGCAAAGGGGAGGTTGTGGTAGTGTGTGTGTGTGTGTGTGTGTGTGTGTGTGTAGTGAATGATAATGGTAAATGAGGATATCGGTGAATTAAGACAGAAATAAGGCATGCCAGTCGAGAAGGACTCAAACAGCACACAGGCGAATGCGCTAGGTCAATGAAACAGATAAATAACTTTTAAAGCCAGAAACTGGAGAAAATCGACTCTGCCGGGAGAGATCCGAAACCACCATTTCGAGAATACGCGTCTGGTGCGATGACCATTGTGATTCCGGCGTGGCGGTTTCCCGTCTACTTTCTCGGGTATTTTATATTTAGGTATTTTTGTTTCTTGGGCTTGGGCGTGGTAGCCAGTGCCACTCCGACTACACCGGGAAAGGGGACGATTTTTTTATCCCTAGTCTGTGACCCGAGTGTCTGCGACATGTCGTGACTGGTCGAGCACCATTCAACCCTCTTAAGCTACCTATTGCACCAAGACTGCCAGAAGATAGTTGTCGCTATGCGTGTAGCAAATCAAAAATTGAACTGAGGGGCTCGCTGAATTAAGAGAGCAATAAGGGTTGGCAGCCAAGAAGGTGTCTGGAAGCAAAGGGGAGCATGCGGCGGTTTATTAAAACTGATGAATAATTTTGAAAGGCAGAAAGTGCCGAAAAAATGCCCGGCAGGTGGGATTCGAATCCACGACCTCCAGAAAACGCATCTGGTGCAATGAAAACTATGCGTCTGGGGTGGAAGTTTCCGCTCCCCTTTCTCCGGTTTTTATGTTGCAGAAATTTTGTTTCTTGTGCTTGGGGGTGGTAGCCAACGCCACTCTGACTACACTGGGGGAAGCGGACCGTCTTTTTAACCCCTGGTCCGTGACTCGAGTGTCTGCGACATGTCTTCAGTGGTCGAGCCGCATTCAACCCTCTTAAGCTACCTATGGCACCAAGACTCCCAGAACAGAGACCCTCGCTATGGGTGTAGCAAATCAGAGTAGGAAATTATTTGCTCGGTGATTTAAGACAGAAGTGAAGGTTGGCAGCCAAGAATGCCTATAAAACCAAAGGGGAAAATGTGGTAAGTCATTGATTCGGACGGTGAATTTTTAAAATACACTTTCTTTCTGCCGTTCCAAATTCATCATCTATTTCAATCACCTACCTCATTCTCCCCTATGGTTTCCGATGACTTCATGAATTCCAACCCTTATTTCGGTCTTTAATCACCGAGCACCCCATTTCCCATTCTGATTCGCTGCTTCGCACCTAATAAAAAAATTGGAAGCCAATCTATTTCAGCTCAATGGGCTGTCGAACAAATATTCACCGGAGTTGCACTTTGAGAGAGGAAACAAGTTACCTGGACCGGACAACAATTGTGAATAAAAGAAGTCACGGTACAAATATAAAATATTACCCACGCTAGCAATGCAGTTAGGCGAAATCACAACCGGTGGACTGCCATCGGTTCAAAGTAGACAGCGAGAGCCGGGTTTAGAAAAAAGAGGAATGCCGATTACTTGCTGGAAGGTCTAAATAAAGAATTTCGGAGGTAAAGAACAAACTGAAGCGGTGTACGACATGATTGGTGGGAGGTCGATTGGAGCGCCTTTTTTCCAGCAGTAGAAACGGTATGCTGTTGATGATGACCGAAAAGTACTTTCACGTGACATATTTACATTTATATATACTAAACAACACGTTAGCCTGCGATCTTCCAGAAACGTTTAATATCTTGACAGTTACGGTAAGGTTCAGAGAACCACAAGGTAGAAAACATGTGGATCATCCTTTTTATAGTGTGAGCGCAAGAACGAAACATCGAAAAATTTACCTTGTTTTTCCTGTAGATGACAACCGTAAGTTTGACTTTCATTCAAACTACATTTTATTCAAGGACTGTAACTACTAATATTTTTGTCGTCAGCTTTCTGTCATTTGTGCTTAAGGTCATTTACTGTTTTTTCGTCCGCTTCTTCAGTCTTTTTTTGTTCTTCATAAATGTATTGCATTTGGTTCCTGGAAAAACATGTTGCCCCTGGTCATTCACTTGTAACGTCTTTAACGTGTCATTGCTCATCAACAGCACAACCCTAACAACATCACAAATGCTTTGTGAGGCAATACATCTGCAATCGTTGTTGACAACGAAAATAATTGAGGAACACTTAAATTCATACGTCAAATGGTCTCACAATTTCATTAACGCTGTTATTTAAACACAAAAAAAATCAAAGAATGGGTTACACGTAACCTTTATCAACGCATAAAGCTCATGTAAATGTTATTCAAACGGTTTTAACATACTCGTGACTCTGAAATCCTACGCGAATTAAGGAAAGTTTGGAACGAGTTTACTTCGTATATAAAAAAACAAAAGCAGAGCAGTATATGCGGAAGCTAGAAACTACCGCGCAAGATACGCGCAAGTAGGAAGAATAATTATATTTTTTGGGGAAATAATATTAACGCAGTACCTTCTGAAATACAAACAATGGCGGGTGTTCATCTGGTATATCCCTCGCTAACACCCTAAATGAACATTTCGTGAACTCCGCCCACGTCGTAGAACTTTACTGTTAACAATACATCAGCCTTTACGTCACTTTCTCGGTATTTATTGCACCAACGTCGGAAGCATAGTTAGCTTCCCCAAAAATGTCCTTTGACAGTAGGTTGGCGGCTGGTGTAGATGGCATCAAAGCTGAGCCCATTAAAGCTGTTTGTTTATAATTGCTGGCACACTGACACCCACATGCAATATATTCTAACCTAAGGCGCATTTGCACATAGGATGAAAATTTCGAGAGTAACAGTAACTCGCAAGGCGCGTAAAAGCAGCAACCTAAATACCTTCAGTCCAATTTTTGTGTACCATTTTTTATAATTTAATAAAAAGCGTCATACACAACTGCCCACAAAGCTGTCTGTGAGCAAACCGCGTGATTTCTGAAAAAGAGCCTGGATTTCAGAAGAATAAATAAAACTAAAACTGCGGTAATACCATTTCAAGACGAAAATATTTGCAATATCAAAAACCACGTTCACCGTGTTGGCACATTTCTCTATTCTATTAAAGCCTTTGTTCGGTCAAACAGGATATTTTTCTAAATACACCCTAAATGTTTGACATTAGGTGCCCTGTATTCGCTCTTAAATTCTGCTATCTCTACAGCAGGTTTCAATTTACGTATTTGAACGAACACAGCTCCTACAACCATCCTAATAAATACTGAGTACCACAAAGATAAGTTTTAGGAACTTTGTTATTTGAGTTATATATCAACAACCTAATTAATATCATTTTAACAGGAGGTATCGCTTTTTACGCTGAACATGCCGGCATATATTTTCGGGTGATAACCTTCCACAGATTCAAATGATGTCTAACAACTATCTCCACGAACTCAGGAAATGAATTCATATATACGGACTCGCAAAAAATACAAGCAAAACAAAATTCTGGCTGTTTTACCACCCAAAAACACAGTAGCCTACCGAATAAGGCCTCAGAATGGCGGTAGAGCACTACAGCACGTCAATAGACACTGATTCGTAGCCGTACATTCAGCAAACAAATAGCTTGGACCAATAACAAACTGTATTAGTGTAAAGGTAGCACGATCAGCGGGAATGCTGCGGTGTCATAGTTTTTTAGCTGGTTAGTTCATGGTGCAGTTATATTACTTCATTTTCAATCACAGTTTACATGTTTGCAGTTAAGGAGTATTGGTAACAAATGTGATAATGATAACCTTTCTGTATTGCATAGTAAAACCAGTCGCTTTCTCAACACGTCAAACAAATATATTACTTCTAGAAATCTTATGATTTAATACAACATCACAGATATTAAACAAAGGTTGTGGCTAACACTTGCTGTGTTTGTTTTCAACCAAGTGTTCTTAAACTACGGTGTGCTCTTTAACAAATTTTGAATAAAACTACTGTGTATACGCTACGTCAGATTTATGTTCTTTTATACAGGCCACGTACAAGTTACAGCATCCGAATGATGTAATATTTGATAGTGAAAATTTGTAATGACGATCCTATTTTAATTTCAACTGCCAAAAATTTTATTAATGTTCGCAAGTTCAAACATATTGTTCCAGTCCTATTTCGTTCTGTGGATGAGTTCTCATTGCAATCACTCAACGTTGTATGTTCTAGGAATAATTAGGTGCAATCTTTTTCCTCGTGATTTCTCGTGATTCCCAACAATTTTACGAACAGGCCATCAGGCTACTCTGAGTTGTATACAAGCTGTTTAACCAACATTGTACCGAAATAAGAGCCCAGGTGAACATCAACCCCGAGGGGCAGCTTGGTTTATGAAAGGTTACTCAACTATAGATTACACCCACTTTCCCACTTAAGTGATGGAAAGTACGCATACTATAACAAACCGATTTAGATGGCATTTATGTACTTCAAGATCCCACTGAATCAGTGAACGCCACCACCATGCTGCAAAGTTTGAAGAAACAGTGGATAAGATAAGACCTACACAGGTATCCCGGACGAAATTTATAGGGAATATTCGGGCCGGGTAATCATTTACAAGCCAAACGACAAATTTTATATCCATATGATTGTAGGAAAGGGTTATACCATCCCACCAAAAGTGTGAAAGCCTGTCTCAAGAAAGAAACACAATAATATAGAAAAACGTAAAAAACAGAGCCATTAGGTTTGGGACGGCATAGTCTAGACGGCATAGCCATTAGGTTTGGGACGGCATAGTCTAGCTGAGAAAGGTAGCAAAGCTGCAAGCACCTTCCCTACCACCAGGAAGGTTTACGTTCACGATTCCAGCCGATTTGCTGTTTCTTCGATGCGCAACGACCTTTCCACTCTCAATTTTTCTATAAGTGTGACTTTCTTTCATTTTAAGGAAGTGATAATTATTGCACATCACCTTGGAGGGGCGTAAGCTATAAAGTGTGTTTCTCGTTCAGAGAAAGTGTTTAAATTAAAAAAAAACAGCGCGAAAATTAACGGGGACAAGAGCACATGAAGACAGCACAATCCCAGAATCGTAACTAGTTTAGCATTGCACACTTCAAAGCCTTAAATGCCCAAGCGTCCAATCGTCACTTCCGCAAAGCGTCACAGTTCTCGGCGCCGTCAGCCGAAAATACAAAAAAACCGTCACAACAAAACCACAAAACAAACTTTGAGGTGCACGAATGGTAAAAAAACAGCAAAGATAACCGCATCAAACATGGATTAAGACCCGCCTCCCGCCCCCAACATGCATGCCCAGAAGAGGCACCAAAATAGCGCTCAATGTGCATCTAAATCTCGCGACTTCTCGATTAAGCACATTGAGAGCTATTTCGTTCCCTCGTACCTAATTACGTACGGGGACGGAAACGTTCTGTGGCTCCGGGGAACTGAAACTGTTTGGAATTTGTTTGGATTATGTTTTATGAGGCCACCGGTCACACCATTCTTGTACGTGGTTAAGGTCATCTTGAAAAGCCGTTTGATCAGCGGGGTTAATAATTGAGAAATAGATTACATAGTCGTCGGCAAACAAACGAATGCTGGAGAAGACATGCGAAGCTATGTCATTATGTGAATTAAGAAGAGAAGGGACCCGAGAACGGAGTCTTGCGGGACACCACATGTTACTGGAATGGGACTAGAGAGCGCTGCATCGACCGGTTTCTTAAGAATTCATAAGTCCAAGTTACAATGTCAAGATGTAAATTTAAGGATCTGTTTTATGAGCGATCGCGTATGAGGTACACCACCAAACGCTATCGAGAAATCCAAAAATATTGCTACAGTCTTCCATTTATGAACAAGACGTATAAAAATCCTGGACCAAAATGGCTAATTGGTTTCCAAGAGTAACTTTTAGGAACCCATGCTGAACAGGATGGAACAAGCCGTTCGCGTCAAGACATTGAATGTTTTGGGAGTAGATGACGTGTTTTATGGTTTTTCAGGGTACACTTGGGAGCGAGATGGGGCAATAATATCAGGGGATCTCTTCATTACAAGATTTGAAGACAAGAGAGACCTTCCCCGCCACCCAGTCCTCTGGTAAATCGCCTGTGCAAAGTGACATTGAGAATATTAGCGTCAATAATATTGAAGAAGTGGGCTTAAGGTTTTTACGACTTCAAGTATTTATGTCACCCACTCCTTCTGAAGAACACAGTTTCACTTTATCGATAACAGACAATATACCCTCTCGGAAAGATGGTTTCGCGGCATACAAGGCAGACTCCTATTTGGCAATGTACGGAGTGACATGTTATTTTCTTTTAGTAAAAGTAGATGAAAAGGCGGTATTAAAAAATTCAGTGTTGTCGGTCTCACATATATCATCCCCTGCTTGGCTCTTTGATCTAACAAAGCAGGTTTCTTGCGGATATTGACCTTAGCAAACTTTCTGGTGTTTTCGCTTAGAAACCGCGGTAAGTCTGTGCGATTAAGTGAGTACTTTGCAGTGTGTATAGCAAGCATTTATGCTTTTTCAGCCGCATAGTATTTTAGCCAATAGTGAGCACTCGATTTTACCTTGGGAGCCCTAAATAGTCGTTTCATCTTATTTTGTAGACTTTCCATCGCTTTCGTGAACTTTGGTGTCTGGCGAGATGAGCGAAATGAAATTGTGGGTTAAATTATTGTGAATTAGCTTATTTTATTTACATCGTCCAGTTCACTTCTACTGATCCGTCCCGGAAGCGCGCGTCAAAGTGAGGAAAAAATCATTGCAGTATGTTAAGTATTGCCTCGTAGTTACTCTTGGCGCACAAACTGATAGTTAGAGGCTGGGGATGCGGTAAAAAATGGTTGTAATTCAACATCGAGTGTACGACCCTGTGTTTCCTAATTTCGGGAAGGTAAGTGAAGATAAAATTTCAGGTTTTGTTGTTTGTATATGTCCAGCATATTCGCGTAGTTGTTAGTCCCTCGGGTTGGCTCCGACCATGGTTGTGTGAGATTAAAGTTTAAGTACATACTGATGTATTGTTTTGTTTCAGTATTGCCCCGTTCCAAAGCTCCTTGGTCTCACCAGACAATATTAGGATAGCTAAAATCGCTTAAGAGTTGGACACGCGCGTTGCGGTGTTTCGCAGTGATGTTGTAGAAAACGTTGTCTAGTTTCTCTGGAAAGTCTGTGCTGCTTTGCGGGGGCCGATAGCGCACTCCAATCATCAGTGTTTGTGGCGTAGAGCGAATACGTGGGAATACAATGTCTAAGTCAGACGTGATGTCAACTACTGAGTACGATAGTAACTTGCTAGTGGCTATTAAAACACGTCCCCATCGGCCGCCTTTGCGATTGGTTAGAAAAATGCGAATTTTCGGAGACTAGCGAGGATTTCGTTGTAGTTAACGTCACGTGAGAGCCACGTTTCAGTTAGCACAGGTTTATTGTAGCCGTTTGAAGAAACAAGATTTCAGATTTGCCCGCGCTTAGAAAGATTACTGCGTGCGTTAGGGCAGATTACGGACGCGGAAATAATAGGTCATGTGTTACTGCAGGGGTTGTGACGGTTACCGATGCTGTTTGAATTGCTACCTGATTTCTTTGACGGTTTCGGACCCTTCTTCGTAGACATACCGCTTTAGCAGGATGGAAAGCTGAGCGAGCAGGTACGTTGACATGATGTAAAAACAGCGCAGTAGGACAAGATACACGAGGAAAGAAACCAGACCGGACGTGCGCTCATCCTGTCTGGTTTTTTTCCTCGTGCATTTCGTCCTACTGCGCTGTTTTTACATCATGTTGTCATACCGCTTTGAATAAAGGAGCTATGTTTTTTATTCGGATGAAAATAAGGCGGAATTGCTTTTAGCGATGTCATTAAGGCCTTTCGGGCATTTTGAACTAAGCGACAAAAATCGTGCGCAATTTGGTAAGTTGTGTTTTTCATTTTTGCAGTTAAAATAATTGCCTCATTGGTTTCGCAAGATGCACATCCCTCAATGATCGACGGCGCAGGCCAGGTTTGTGACGACCGAGCCGATGCACGCGTTCCACTTCATATGGGTAAGTTGTAATGCTTAAGTGCTGTCTCCAGAGTAAATAATCGGTGCTGCCTACTCAGAGAAACCTTCAGCAGGGCTGGTATCTCGAAGGCCATAGAATATAAGGCGTTTACAACGTATCCGATTTTCCGCATCGCCAAAGCTGGTCTCAAAAGTATCAATTTGACAGGCGGTGCCGGTGATGGTTGTTTCTAATGTCGCTAGTTAAGTTTAAATGGCTGAAAGGTTTGGAATGTGTTTTTACTACTGTGTTATTCTATCACTCAGGTAAATAAGTGTTTTCTCGATAGACTTTAGTTGCGCTTTGATGCTTTGCACATCAAAGAGCAGCGCCGACGGTCCGCCAGATATTTTTGCATCTCAGCAAGAATAATTGTCAGGTGGCCTTGGATTATATTTGATGTCCTCACGAAGTAATATCAATAAAGAGTGTATGGTGCCACTGCATTCAAAAGTAATGTATACACAACACTGCGTATTTTACAGCTGGACCAAACAGAAATTGCTTCATTTTTCAGAAAATAGACAGCTTTGTGAACACACCAGAATTGCATATTATAGTGGGTGATTTGACTGTCCCGTGGAGCACACACCGAGCTCAAAGATGACCGAGCCGAAATGGTGTCGCTTTCTAGTTGCTGTTGACGTCGATGAAGATGGGACCAGAGGTGGGTGTCGAATCCATACCTCCGCGGGAGAAGGCAGCGCTTGCGAGGCCAGAGAGTTCACGTGGACGCATTGGGTAGGAGTACCCGCGCTATGGTCAACGCTTAAAGGATCTCAGGCTGCTGCTATGAAAGTCACGGCATCCAAACAGGCAGAGCAGAGTACGTTAATGATAAACGGCAAGTACACCTGCACTGCCAACACCAGCTGGGGAGATGACTCATCTGGCGCCGCCACCGAGCCAGAGACCACGTGCCCTCAATTCCACAATTAGGGCGAACGCTGGAGTCTTTCTCGTTTCGAGCAAGGTTGTCACGATTACGCCAAATGCTGAAGTTTTTATTTGGGCAAAATTGGGCGACCTAGGTAAGTGGGTATGCTTGGCTTATCAAGCGTGCGCCGGGAACGCTGGGTGGTTGCCGCGACCCACGAACGCACGAGCACTCGGCATTTTTTTTTATTTTTTAACGCCGGGCGGTCGTCGCAGCCTTGGCCAATTTCACTAAGTGAGTATGCTTGGCTTTAAGAATCTGCACCGGGGAGGCTGGGTGATCGATCAGAGTGAAGTCACAGAGACTATATCTTGTTTTTGTTAACAGCCGTGCGGTCGCCTCGAAGCCCTCGTACAATTTCGGGTGCTAGCCAATGTTATGGTATTTTTGACGTCAGACACCAAAACTACTTATTGCTATACAGGTTTGGTGTTCACAAAGTGTGTCGGCCGATAGCTCCCTTATCTGGAAACAGCTTTTTGGTATCGTTCACCCAAATACATCCGAACAAAAGTACGAATGCTGTGGGCCTTAGTCGGTGTCCAATACGGCAACATTGAGGATTGCCACAGCCAACTGCTTCATGTATTTTTTCTAATAGCATGCGCCCCTACTCTTTGAAATTTAATCTTTTATAACTCAGAGATGGCGTTGGCGTTCAAATGAAGCAAACTTCACAAACTTCGATTAGCTCGTCAAAGTTGTAGTAAAACTCGCCCTCCAAAAATTTATAATAAAGACACTCCACCAAAGCTAATTCTGTACAGTGGGTTTTACAAAAGCTAGATTAGTTCGGCACACCATAACATACAAACGAAATGTCTTTGCATAACTAATGGACCTTTCTTAATATTCAAACCATAGTTTGTCAGTACACACAATTATCGATGATGAATATTTAGCACATCAGCTAAACCATGTTGGAATTCGTCTTTGGACGTTTGTCAATAACTTAACACCTTTTTCGAGCTGAAGATAACGTCGGGGTTGGACTTTGGCGGTTTAGTTTTGAACTTTGGGAGACTAGATTTTGGGTTTGGGTGAGAGCGATGTTGCACGACGAAGTTTCAATATTACCCCCTTTCTCTCAACAGATACATTCAAGTTATTGTATTCCTCATCTTTGCATATATACGCCTCGAGCACGGCCTGTAGGGGCGCCACTGAAATCCCCCTAGCGGCCTGTTTCGAAAGCAGGCGGAAGAGTCCGCGCCCCGCCCCCCACTGCCGCCACGGCTTTAGCGGCACTGTCATGAGCAATCCCCCCAAGAGACCGGCTTCCCGAGGAGGCCTAGCAGAAGAAGAGGAGGAAAGAGGAGACATGGAGAATGTCATGGGCAACCCCCTCAAGGAGGGGACTGGGAGAAGGAAAAAAAGAAGAGTGGCGCGTGAACAGAAGAGAGCGACAAATGGCGGCGCCTGCACGGAAGCTCTAGGCACCGAACCTGGAAAGGCGCCCAGCCGGCCTCCTGAGCGCGGCAACGATCCTCAGCGCAACAACGCACCCTTGGCGGCTTCAGAGACGACCACCAGCGGAACGACCTGGCTTGAACGTTCGGGCAGCGCACCCGAAACAAGGTCCCCACGGCCCCCGGGGCTACGCACCCTGGTCTCTGGCAGCGTGTCCGGCAAGCCTCTCAAGTGCTCATCGACTACCGGACCCTAGTGACTACAGCTGCAACCAGCAACGGGCATCAAGTGGAAAGTGAGCTGAAGTTAACTGTGTATAGTGCTTGCGCCCCGAACGTTTTATGCTACTGCAGTGAGGAGCGCTGTGATGTCAGGAGTCATGCGCGTTATTTTCGTTGTATATTAAACGTCTTGTTTTTTCTGCGTCCAGTTTGCCCAGGTAATTGACGTGACAGTTTTGGCGAGCCTGCCAGGCTCCATCATTTCACATTGTCACTGTCGGTTAAGCAGGGTGGATCATGAACCCAGAAAAACTGGTAGCCCTTACCGAGGCGCTAGGGTTGACGAAGGAGGAGGGGTTGGCAATGTACGAAAGAGCAGCCCAGGAGGAGCAGAAGATACCCGAACGAGAGCAGGAAAGAGCAGAGACGGAACAGAAAATACTAGAACTTAAACTGCAGCTCGCTGAATATCTTCGCAGGTGGCAGTAGTGCAGACTGGAGAATCATCAGGTTCCGTATCACCTCGAGCCCCAAAGATCTGTCGCAAAAAGTTGATGGCACCATTCGATGCGAAGCGAGGCGACTTGGATGCCTACCTGCAACGTTTTGAGAGAATAGCCACCGGCCAGGGCTGGGAAAAGTCCGATTGGGCTACAGCCTTGAGTTTATGCTTGTCAGGGGAAGCATTAGGCGTCTACGGTCGAATTCTAGCTTCGGACTCTCATGACTATGACAAGGTGAAGATTGCACTACTACAACAATTTCGCTTGACGGCTGAAGGTTTTCGACAGAAGTTTAGACGCTCTAAGCCAAAGAATCGCGAAACTGGTCGACAGTTTTCTGCCCGACTCAGCAACTATTTTGACAGGTGGATGGAGCTTTCCAGCACTGAGAAAACGTATGCAGAGATCAGAAATCGTGTTGTCGCCGAGCAGTTTTTAAATTGTTGTAATCCCAAGTTAGTCGTGTTTGTAAATGAAAAGCGACTGCATGCTTTAGACGACCTGGCCGAGTTGACTGACAGGTTTCTGGAGGCGCAGGGCCTAAAAAACCTGGCTGGTACCAGAGACGAGATGGACCCGCAGCCCAACCCAAGTGCAAACTCGTCAGGACCGAGAAATCTTCCCGCCGGCCAGCACACACCTAGGAAATGTTACCTATGCAACCGCGTTGGACATTTAGCAGCAGACCGCCGCAGTAATACAAGTGGTAGCAACATTACCCTAACTTGTCAACACTGTCGCAAGATGGGACACAAATTGAAGGACTGTAGATTTAGGCAGGAAGACAGAGCGGCTAGCATCGTTTGTCCCGAGGAAAGAACAGCAGCACCACAACGGTAGGACAAAAAAATAAAAGAAGAGCAAGCACCGGCCGTAATAGCAAGCTCGACAATTAACCCATTCGACAGAATGCCGGTCGTAGAGGGAAAAGTTCGAGGTCAGAAGATTGCGGTGCTTCGGGACAGTGGAGCCAATGCTGTATTGGTGAGAAGAAGCTTGTTGCCCGATGAAGACCTGACGGGGGAGTTTTCCTCGATCATGTTAGTTGACAGTAGTGTGAAGTGTTTGCCAGAAGCAATTATAGAAATTGCTACGCCTAATTATTCTGGAAAGATTAGTGCCAAGTGCCTGGACAACCCCTTATACGACCTAATATTGGGAAATGCTCCGGGTGTCCGAAGCGTTTATAGTTCGGATCCCCAACGGTCAGACAGGACGCAAGTTCTAACACCAAGCAGTTCCGAAATCGGTACAGAAGTACGGCAACAGAAAAATGGAAGATCGCCGCACAAAGAGAACATCGAAGCAAAAACAGCAGCCGTTAAACGATCGACAAGGGTACAAGAGAAGAGACCAACACTTAAACTCACAGCCATCGGACGGTTACAAGTGACCGCGAGTGAGTTAGGAAAGCAACATGAGCAAGATACGTCCCTAAAAGTTTGTTATCGACACGTCGAAGCGGGATGGCGACGAAACCGTATTGTGTACTAGTTCCAAATACTCGACGGGCTTCTTTTCCGAAGATGCCTATTCCCCTCAGGACGAGTAGTCATGCAACTTGTCGCACCCCAAGAGATGCGGCAGGAGCTCTTGGCTTTAGCGCACAAAAACATTTTGGCGGGCCATCGAGGGATGTGTGAAACCATCAGGAGAATTGCTGAAGATTTCTTTTGCCCAGGCATGCAAAGTGATGCAAGGAGATACGTCAAGTCCTGCAAGGTTTGCAAGCAAGTTTTTTCCAAAGGCCGTGTTAGACCAAGAAACGCGGATCGAGGAGAGGTGGTCCCCGAGCGGCTGTCGGAGTACACCAAGACTCACAGGAGCGGTCATTACAGTCACGAAGTTGTCGCGTATTCAAGAAGAACTACGGCGAGATTTGCCCTGCTTAGTAGTATTTATTGGGACCATATGACTGGGAAGAGAGAATGTGTGTGCGGACTTTATTAGTAGAGTAGCTGCCTAAGTAAAGGTGTAATCACTGTTTAGTGGTTAGGGTATCGAACGGGTTAAATGTAGCATGGACTTTGTGTGTTTATTATCAATGGACATTGAACTCTCTAAGTGTGGGTATTATCAACGGGCATTGAACTGTGTCTTTAAATTGTGTGGTGAACTGTGTAGGTGAACTCTGTACGTTAGAGTATAGTGTACTTCAACTTTCTGGGGCTGCATGACAGCATCTGTGAGAGAAAACTTGACTCCCCTTGTGCTGAGAAGAGGCAGTGCTTTGTGCTTTGCCAGGATCCATTGAGTGGGCATTTCCCATGCAGCGAGTGCGCCGTTTTTTGGGAAAAAACGCTTAAAAGGGGAGTTAATGTCATGAGCAATCCCCCCAAGAGACCGGCTTCCTGAGGATGCCTAGCAGAAGAAGAGGAAGAAAGAGGAGACATGGAGAATGTGATGGACAACCCCCTCAAGGAGGGGACTGGGAGAAGGAAAAAAAGAAGACAGGAGCGTGAACAGAGGGGAGCGAGGAATGGCGGCGCTTGCACGGAAGCTCTAGGCACCGAACATGGAAAGGCGCCCAGCCGGCCTCCTGAGCGCGGCAACGATCCTGAGCGCAACAACGCACCCTTGGCGGCTTCAGAGACGACCACCAGCGGGGCGACCTGGCTTGAACGTTCGGGCTGCGCACCCGAAACAAGGTCCCCACGGCACCCGGGGCTACGCACCCTGGTCTCTGGCAGCGTGTCCGGCAAGCCTCTCAAGTGCTCCTCGACTACCGGACCCTAGTGACTACAGCTGTAACCAGCAACGGGCATCAAGTGGAAAGTGAGCTGAAGTTAACTGTGTATAGTGCTCGCGCCCCGAACGTTTTATGCTACTGCAGTGAGGAGCGCTGTGATGTCTGGAGTCATCCGCGTTATTTTCGTTGTATATTAAACGTCTTGTTTTTTCTGTGTCCGGTTTGCCCAGCTAATTGACGTGACAGACAGCCCTGCATTCTTCAAAGCCTCACAAAAATGCAGTGCTTAACTTTCTTTTAAACATCATCATATCAGTTTACGTTATGGACCTAAAAATCACAATTTGCTTGCTAACTGGACATGCGTAATATCTGGAAATCATGTTGCTGAAAGAGAAGCAGCTGCTGGAGTCTTCCGGCATGCTGTGGTGATTGTATCCGTACCGTACTTCGAACTCAAGGCACTTATCAAAAGAAGACTCCGTGTAATATGGCAAAATGAATAGGATAAGCAAACAGAAAACAGGCTCCTTTCAGACAAACTAACAATAGGCAAACATACTCCAGGAAAGCTTCATGGATCCGCTGAGGTTGCACTTTGTCGGCAAGGATTGGGCACAGATATTGCACACAGGAACATCTTCCATATGGTACACAACGTCCAAATTCTGCTGGATGCGGGAGGCCCGTTGTGTACAATATGTGAAGATGGAATATAGAGAACTTCAGCCACAAAGACGCAGACATTTCTGAGATTTATACACAAAACACGTACCCCAAAATCTAGAATACTTTCGATTGTAGTAACCGGCATCCGGGCAAGCGTGCGAAACGTTGCTTTATTCCCTGAGGCGCGCACTGGCAGCTTCAAAACTGAAGAACGCGCACCCAAGCCGGGTGCGCCAATTTATACGCAAACCGTCGCTGCCGCGCACGCGCTGCCAGCAAACCGCTGCGCTGATAACACGATCCCGACACGACACCCCCTCCCTGCAGAATTCTAAAAACTATCGTAGTCCAAACGATCCGGTGGCGGTCATTCTCGGTTGCTCCTCGGCAAAGGGACCGCTTCTTCGTTGCTGTCCGACGGCGCTACAGTGGCGCGTGTAGCCGGCTCGGCAAGGTGTTCCGTCGTAGGTGCAGCAGAAACCACGCCATGTGCATGAGGAAGTTCGCATTCAGGGTGGTTATCTGGATGATTGGCCGATTCAACGCAGGATGGTCGCACGTGGTCAGCGCGCACAAACCTCACTTTGTTTCCAACGCAACACCAAATCCGTGTAGCCATACTTGACACGCGTCACTCTGCGAGGTCACCATTTCAACACATCACCGCACGGGCCACGTCGACGTGCTATGATGTGGTGAAATGGTGACTTCGCAGAGTGACGCGTGTCACCGAGCCCTGGACTCGCGGACGCCGATAACTTTACGATGGTTCCCGGCGCACATGGGCAGCGTGGGACCCGTTCGCAACCGCCACGAGGATGCGGACAGGGCGGCGAGGGCGCTAACCGGACGCCCCGTCGGCCCGCGCGCCGCTTCACCTCGTGCGGTCAAGGAAAACACCGACGCCAGAGACAATGACAGCGACAACGCAAAAGACGATGGGGTGGAAGAACAGGAGCCCGCCCCGATTACAACGTATGGAGGGGTCCTGGAATGGCACAAGGAGCAACGTAAACGCTACCCTGTGCCGCACCCGTACCTCACCCGGAAGGAGGCAGCGCTCCTCCGACAACTCCAAGTGGGAGCGACGTGGACCCCGGTGTGGGCCGTGCATGTCACGCCCGAACGATTCATCACGGACCAGTGCGCGGTGTGCGGTGCCGCGAGGACGACCATGACCCACATGATGTGGGAGTGCAACGACGCGGAAGCGGAAACGAACATACCGTAAAAACCCGCGTATAATACGGACCCGCGTATAATACGAGGTGTAATTTGGGGACTGCAAAATCAGAAAAAAAGTTTTCATCCGCATATAATACGAGGTAAAGAGCACAGAAAATATTTATTTGCACTGCAGTTACTCTTCAGTCATTGTCAGTTATCGCTGGCACTGTCTCCCGACGTCCGTTCAGTCATCGTCAGGTTCGCTGCCGCTGTCTCCTGAAGTCGCCTTGTTGGAAATGTCTTCACACAGAAAGTGGTCCTCAGTGCCATCAAGGGCGTTCGAGATGCCGCATTTCTTAAAAGAGCGACTGACGAGCTCCTCTGGGATGCGGGCCCACGCATCCGCGATCCAGCCACAAAGCACCGCTGGAGAAGCCCGCGTCAGCTATCCGGTAGCTGTCACTTACGGGTCTCCTGACCTCATCCACTCTTGGTAGCAGGACCTGATGAAGTATTTGAAAGGTTTGTTGATGCAAACGTCTAGCGGTTGCAGCTGGGATGTCATTCCTCCTGGAATCACAATAGAGTTGGATGCGGGGTTCGGCCAACAACTTCCTCACGGAATGGGCCAGGTGGCAGCGAAAGGCGTCCAACACGAGCACTGACGGGAACCCCAAACAGTGCTCCAGGCCGCCGACCCCACACAGGCTTTATCCAGTCAAGCACCAGTTGCTTTCTCCACCCGCGAATGCTGCCTTCGGTGACGCCGAACTGCCGTCCTGCGGCGCAATTCCTGATGGTCTCGGCACATAAAATAACTTTTCTTTTAATTGCCGCTGCATACTGCCTTCGTGCACCCGACATCGTAATAGACTTTCGGTGAACGTACCGATCCTTCGCGCAGTCAAAACAATCAGAATGGCGCCGGCTGAGAGAAGCAGCAGCCAGCTGACGCCACCGCAAGATGGCCCATCCTCCGCTGAAACCGAAACCGAAAGTGCAAATTTTCGGCTGAAAACTTTGGGATCCACATATAATACGAGGCGCAAATTTTACATAGTAAAATTTGGAAAAAAACGTCGTATTATACGCGGGTTTTTACGGTACTACCGCCCCATCTCGCGCGTGCGGTGCGCGAGACTGAGAAGGACGCACAGAAAGCCGCCGCGCAGTTTGCTCTGGCGGCGATCACACGCCAGCAGTCACGGCCGGCCCGGCAAATAAAGATGTTGTCCCCCCACTACCACATCACCGCGCACAGAACGCACCAACACATTGTCACCCACGGCAAACACTCAAGGCCGACCTCTTCGCTTGTCAGCCAGAGTTTTCATTTTCTCCCTCCTTACAACCATTTCATTTCGAGTGTCTGGCCGTAGTAACGACAACCGGGTACGCAGTTTCCTATGCAGGAATATCTCCGCGGGTGTCCTTCCCGTAAAGGTGTGAGAAGTTGTGCGGTAAGAAAACAAAAAGTTGTCTAATCTGTGTTGAGTTCTCGTAGTGCCCTTTTGAGCGTCTTCTAACTTTTTTTAGTAGTGCTTTCTTGGTAGATTATTCGCGCGCTCCGCTGCTTCGTTGGACTGCGGACGATAGGGGAGTGAACGGACGATAGGGGAGTGTTAGTGCGTGCCCAACACCATTCGATTCAAGAAAGTCTTCGAACTCTTGTGCGCAAAACTGCGGACCATTGTCAGGTACCACTTCCAAAGGACGCCCATGCACGGCAAACCAAGATTGCACAACTTCAATCGTCTTCGCGGCAGTTGTTACACGTATATGTTTAATTTCCAACAATTTGGTGTCGGAATCTATGGATAGCAGAAACATTTTTCGTTTTTCTTTTGCAGAATCAAGATGTACTCTTTCCCATGGGTTTGGACACACTTCTTATGGTGTCAAAGGTACCGGTTGAGCTGCAGGAAGGACAGCCTGACAAATATTGCTCTTCTGCACAGTTTCTTCAAGGGCGCTATCCATGTACGGCCAAGATAGCATTGACCTTGCTACAGCTTTCATTTTGGTTATACCTAAGTGCTGTGCGTGAAGAAAACCTAAGACAACACCGTGCAAGGACTGCGGCACAACTACGCGATTCAGCCACACAATGCACCCGTTCTCTCTTACTAAGTCCCAATCGGAGCAACCAGAATGGCTTTAACTGCTCGGGTAGAGTTTTTTTCCAGCAGTGCCGTATTATGTCAGGAATGGCAATAAACAGTTTATCCTGTCAATTTCGCGCGCAATCTCTTTCGCTGTCAGCGGCACCTCGGTCAGTGGCGCAAAATAAAAATATCTTAACCGTGGTCGTCCGTGTCCGGCAGCGGTAAGCGAGACAACACGACCATATATGGCTTGTAGCTGACCCTGGCTTATGCTTTATCTTGTAGCAATATTTAGCCAAAAATCTGAGTCATCGATGCACTCGTGCAGTTGCAACAGCGCTGCCCTGCCGTTTAAGATCAAGCAGGACCCGCTGTGGTAGCTCAGTGGCTAAGGCATTCCGCTGCTGAGCACGAGGTCTCGGGTTTCATTCCCGGCCACGGCGGCCGCTTTTCTGATGGAAGCGATAAGCAAAAGCGACGTTAAAGCTACAGTGGCTGGAATACCTATTCCAGCCACTGTAGTTAAAGCTCCCCAGGTGGTCAAAATTATTCCGGAGCCCTCCAACACGGAGCGACTCATCACCTGCGTTGCGTCGGCGCGTTAAACCCTACTATCTGAATCAAGCATGGTTGTCAGGGATTGATGGTCCGCTAAAATGCAATAATCTCGCCCTTAAAGGTACTTGTGAAATTTCTTCACCACAGAAACGATGCTCAGGGCTTCTCTTTTAATTTGCGCATAGTTACGCTCGGAGGGGGACAACGACCGTGAAGCAAAAGCAATGGGTTTTTCTTTTCAGTTTTCAACTTGCCATAACACAGCCCCTAGCCCGTATTCCGATGCGTCACACGGGTTCTGCAGTGCGTTTTTTACTTCGTAGAGCTGCGTGAAGCTTTTATCGGACAGAATTTTCTTAGAAGTTTAGAACGACTCGTTGCACTTACGCGACCAATGCCATCTGCTTTCCTTGCGGAGCAAGTTGTGCAGCGGTTCTAGGATCACAGCCAAATTTGGCAGGAACTTTCCATAGAAATTTACAATGCCCAAAAAGCCCTTCGGCTGGGTCACGCTAGCAGGTTTCGGCGCCTCTTTGATGGCCACGACCTTTTCGGCCGTATGATGCAAGCCATTTCGGTCTATATTATGCCCCAAATACGCTATGCGCGGCAGAAAGAGCCTACACATCTTGGCAAATACTTTAATACCATGTGCACTCAGGTGTCTTAGCACCTCCTACACTCTGTCGTAACACTGTTTGTAGTCTACTCCGTCTACAACAATGTCATCTAAGTAGCAGGCAGTGCCAGGCATAACTTGTATGATTTGGTCCATTACATACTGGAAAATTGCTGGAGCACACGCAACACCGTAAGGCAAGTGACGAAACCTAAAAAGGCCCACGTGAGTGTTTATGGTGAGCAATTGTTTTGCTTGCTCATTCTGTTCCAGCTGAACATACGTTTTCGACAGATCAATCACAGAAAACACCCTTGCACCTTCTCGTGTGGCAAAAATGTCCTCGGGCAGCGGTAAGGGGTAATGATCAGCTTCGATTGCAGGATTTACGGTGATTTTGCAATCCCCACTGTGCAGACGTTCTGTTCCGTCTTTTTTTGGAACAATCACAAGAGGCGTCGCCCACTCGCTTTGCCTTAGCCGATACAGGACTCTCGCTTTTTCAAGATTAGCAAAATCATGCTCGACACGCTAGCACAAGGCGTATGGCACTGATCGCGCTTTGCAGAACGCTGGGCATGGGTTCTCATTAGGTACAATGCTTGCTTTGAAAGTGTTGAGAGCACCAAAACCAGCATTAAATACATCATGGTACTTTTCAGTTTGAGGGGTTGCCATTTCCAATGCCTGCACAAAAAAAGCTCACGCTATTTGAGTTTTTTTCTTTTCAAGCCAATTTCGGCAAAACAGTGTAGACATCGTTGACCCTTCTGTCGCTTTAGCAATCACCAGAGCCAATTTTAAACACTGTCCTTGATACTCGACTTTTACGTCGGCTACTCCCGCAACGCCAACACGCGTACCGCTGTACCTGATTAATTTCACATCCTCTTGCGTGAAAGTGGAATTAGGAAAGTGTCTGGCCCATTCTACTTCCGGAATAATCGACACGGCCGCACCCGTATCAATTTCCATAAAAACTGCTTTCCCATTTATTGTAACCTTTACCATATATGGGGGTGTGTCGGAACGATTTAAGTGAGACAAAGTAAGACACTCTATCCTCCTCCGACTCTACTCTATGCAGAAGTTTTTTTTTTTTGCATATTTTCGCAATATGACCATATTTTACATTTGAAACAGTCACTAGTCAAAAAAGGACAACTAACAGGAGGGTGATGTGCTCCATACTGGTGATAGTTCGTTTTACTCCCTTGCGATGAATTCTCAGCAGGGCTCGTTTTTCTTCGTCATGTATTGATTGGTTTTCCTTTTGGCGGTGATTTCTGCGTCCCTTGTTGCCAGTACACTTCCGTACTGTCAGAAGATGCTCCCGACGTGTTCGGTTGCAGCATCTCTTTCGTGTCCTGACTCGGTACTTCCATGGCGATGGCGACCTTGCACGCGTGCTCCTACGCCATTTCTTCGTCCGGAAGGGCCAGTAACCTGCAGCGTACGGCTTCAGTGCGCAATCCCGCCACCAGCCGATCCCGCAGAGCGTCGATCAGGAAATTGTCGAATTCGCATGTCGCAGCCAGCTTCTTCAATTCCACTATGATGTCTGCAACGCGTTCATGTTGCGCTTGTTGGCGTTGGTTAAACCCGTAGCGTTCGGCGACAAGTGAATGTTTCGGAGTGTAATGATTCTTCAGAACACTCACCGTTTCCACATACGATGCCTTGGCCGGTGTTTTGGGCAGCAGTGAGCTCCGGAGCGTGACATAGGCGGTGACATAGACTAGCAGTTTATTCTCTGCAGCGATGTCATTGGCGGCGGCGAAAAATTCGAAGCGGTCCAAGTACACCTGGAAATTAACGCTGTCCGCCTGGAACTCTGGCAACATTCCGACGGTTTTTCTGTGCACGGCGGGCGAAGTAATTTTAGAAGCTCTGTGCGGATCCTATACTCGTCGCCACTTGTACTACCCGGCAGCCGGGCCAGCGTGGAAAACGTTGCTTTATTTGCCGAGGCGCGCACTCGCAGCGTCACAACTGAAGAACGCGCACTCAAGCCGAGCGTGCCAATTTATACAGAAAGCGTCGCTGGTGCGCACGCGCTACCATCCAACCGCCGCGGTGGTAACACGATCGCGACACGGCATCTATAAGGCGAAGAAATTGTCAAGCTTAAAAATGTGTTAGCTTACCTTGCGGATGTTGACGTTTTGAAAAAATCTCATAGTGTCTGTAAACACAGCCTGCACTCAGTGAGCAGTTCAGTGCTGAAGGCGTCTAAGGCGATGCTCACGGGCCTCGCCTCTTTGCCTTAACAAACCGATCTCCCCGAGGCACCCTGTTTTTGAGGTTCCTACATACTCGTGCTTCCTGAACTCTTTTATATCCACTTTTCATCAGTAACCATTCGCCCTATACACCAATTCTAGACAAGCACCTCTATCTTAAACACCAGCCCTCCTCTTGGCGCTCTTTGGCCTAGTAGCCCTTCCGCCATTAAACCACACTGCCATAATCATCATTCCTGCTGAGGAAGTTTTCGGAATAATAAAGATTCTTCTTTCCATGTGGTATGCCCAAACTTGTCTACCTAAATGATATTGTACATTGGGTTAATCGTTCGGGCGTTCATTGAGAACTTCCCTAAACAGTTCTCAATGTCGTTCTAGTGCTGTGCTAAAGTCAACCTGAAATAGATATTTCTGAAAGTCTGAGACAATATCCTGACATTATTAAAATAATATTTGTGTTCGTTTCAACCTCGCCTGACATATTATTAATATGCTCATAACGATTTGAAAACGAAGATCCATCTTTAGGCTAAAGTATGTGTTGTGCACATAAAAAAATGTCTGCCTTCATTCCACAAGAAGCTTCAGTGCTGCCATAAGAGGCTATTTGGCTGCAAACCGAATGAAAACCCATTTTATAAAGTAATGCTATACTACACAAAAAGAACATATCGGATGTTGCATCTTCATCGCAGGAAGCAGGGGTAAGTAACTTTCACGTCACCTATTCTCAAAGCCACAGAAATATACAAAATTACTTTCTTATAATACATGTTTTATATCAGCAACCTTCTTGCAACATTTAAAAAAGAGGTTATTATTATTACGAGATGTATAGCCTAATTTTTTATTCTTAATTTATGCTGCCAAACCAGGCTGCTAAACAGTGTTCGTGAAACGTGGCCAGTTCTATTTCTATCTGGTTACGGAATAAAATGTATGATTAGAAAGTGTGCACGCCCTTCATTGGCGCTCTTTTTATTTACAATGCTTTTTGATACCATGCTCCTATGTGTTTCATGTTTCTTGTTAAAACATACTACCCTTGTTAATTGACTGGAAGGTTTAATGCGCCGCCGTACACTGGCGATGAGGCGGACCGTAGTGGAGGACGCCAAATTAATTTTACCACCTGAGGATCTTTACTTGCGCCGAAATCTCAAACAGACGGGTATTTTCGCTTATCGCCTTCATCTTAGAAGCTGCCATCGTGGTCGGGGATCTAACCGGTATCCTTGGGCTCATTAGTGCAGTGCCTTAGCCAATCAGCCACAGCCCCGAGCCGAAGGAAGTGCCAAGCCCAAGCATGGCAACTCATTAGTGGCGAGGGTGTCCGAGCTTCCTAGTACCTTGGGCGGGCTTTTCTTCGGGAAAGGTGCAAGCCAACAATTCGCCAAGCTGTGAAGGCCAATGTTCGACAATGCTTGGCAAAGCATATTCAATGATAATGGCTATGTGCGGGCTTCATGGTGTTTTCATTCGCATTTGTGGCTTTCTGGGCAGTCCTTATGGCCAATGCCAATTCTATGAGTTGTCTCATGACACAACTTCTGCTTTCTACATGCCATACGCAAAAAAATATTTTAATGCGCACGTATTAAATATTTTTTCTGCAATGGAGATTCATAAAACATCAGTCTTGCCAAAGGCAGAATAAATGAACAGCGTCAACTTTGTAAAGCAAATTAGTTGTTTCCCAGAAGAAAATGAGCACCATAACACAGCAGATCTGCTAGTTTACGTTTTATTATGCACATCAAATTTACTGCCAGAAACCTGACTGAACACTGGAAAGTATACGAAATAAGTGTGTAAACATAAACATGAAATCAAAACACAAACTCAGTAGTAGACAAAAAATAAAAGGCTTATGGAGCGCGAACCGAGCGATTCATTCTTTTAGCGGCTTGAGATGCCTACAAAACCGAAGCGTTCAGTAAAATTAATACGACCCCATTTTCTTCGGTCATTTACCGATCTGGCAAGATCACAATATCTAGTCCAACAGCACTATTGCAGAATTGAACAACTTGGAAGACCTTTTCTATCTGCTTCATTTGCCACTTCCCCATGGGAAACAATTTTACGCGCACCGCCTGCACTTTGTAAACAAATCGTTCACCACAATAATAAATACAGGCTCCTTACTAAATGCTGCACGTAGCCCCATCCTTAAGCCATGCACGTAGGAAAATATTACGCCTAAACTTTTGTTTGTAAAGAAACAATAAATACAAAATATAAATTTGCTTTATTCCAAAGATTTCGTGTTTTATAGTGCCCCTAACGCTTGTTAAATTTCTTGCTAAAACGTGTGTTTTCCTGGTCTGCAAAGACCTCAGAGGAACCGACCACTCTGCGGCATAGGGTACCTTGATTCACGCGTCCGCCGTAGAAAGTGGAGACACGTATACGCTAGCGCTGACATTTTGGGTCACTCGCTCGCCGCCAAAGCAAATAATTGTATCAAATCGTCAGTGCATTAACGCCGCAACGCCCTTTACAGGCGAAGTTTCAATCATCGTATATGTTTCGCGGTGCTGGGTCTCGTGGGAAACGAAAACAACAACGCGTTGAGCACCTTTACCGAATTGCGGCGGCACGGGAGCATCCAAAGGGTGTCTCCATCCTGCGCAGTGGCGCTGGCATCAAGGTATTCTATTGCAGCCGGTTGTGCACGGCCGGGCAATAGCCGCCGAATCTGCGCCTTAACTTTACTGAACCTAGATGGCGCAACCGTACCAAGGCAAGTGGTTGTGTGCCTCTAGTTTCTATTTGACTGTATTTAATGTTTTGGGAGAAAGTAATAGTACAGTGGCTGGAATAGGGAAGTGTGACGAAGGCCCGGCGGCTCGCGTGCGCTTCTTGGATGCAACCGCACGGTGGCGTTCATGCTCGCTTTCACGTCGCCCGACGGTCCGGTCAACGCGCGTCAGTTGCAATCGGATGAGCCATAGAGCTTCTCTTTGGGATACGCGCTTTAATTTGCGATGCGTTTCTTTTACATCAAATTCGTTCAAAATCCAAGCAATCATGCAGTAATGTAGGCGCGCTATTATTTCCGCGTAGAACACGCTATTAGTGTCGCAATCAAGGCTGTCTACGTGTTCTCCTCGGAGGCGGTCAGCCTGTAAGTTTCGCTTCATTGGAGTCGTATTTGGTGCAGAAATTAGACCGTGCAAACAGAGACTCTGAAGAGACTTTGAACCTACTCTGAAGAGACCCCAACCAAAAACTTTGTCGTGCTGGCAAAGTTGAATATCAGCCTGAACTGCTTGTTCTTGAAAGCTGCCTTGGGTCGCTGAATATTTTCGCTTCTGCGCGATTCATTAGCAAATTTCCTACGCGGATTATGAATAAGTTTGGCCGGACATAAGCAAAATATTGTAGGAATTTTGACTCAATGTTTTCAGCAATCACTGCCTTTTTTATGCTGTGAAATGTAGATTCATTAATCTAAACCATATTAGTTTCGGGTTCGTTTCCTACAACGAACTATTTTAATTTCAGTTAGTTTCGAATAAACAACACAATACATTCAACAAGAATAACAGGCTTGTTTGAGGCAATGCCGGTTAGAAAACAATGCCCAAAACAAACTCTTAATTATACACGTTTTTTTTTTAAACAGGTTTGCCTGAATAATGAGAACATGACATGTTTCATTTCATGCACTTGCGCATTTTTATTTGGGAGGACCAAGGAAAACAAGTGATAGGTCGTCAGCACATACACTTAGAGGTGGCAGCATAGGATACAGCAACACAGACAATTAAAATTGCAGCAACACTCATTTAATTGTAATTACCATGTCATATAAGCAGAAGTATCATTTTATACAAAATATATGCAAAAATACAACAACTATGTGAGACCTAGACAAAGCATACATGATGGACAAAGAACTGACTCTGAAATAGCCTTTTTGTAAAGCAGAAATTAAAAGTAGATGGACAAATGCTAAATCACTAAACAATCTGAAACAACATCTAATGCAAAGGGAGGGTAACTGAATGCCTCATTCTCTTTCAGTTCTCAAGTCACCCTGCGAAGCTTTAAGTGCTTCTTCTTCTCTCTTTTCGATGCTCGCTCCTTGTTGAGAGACTTCGTGTAAAAGTGAAGGCGAGTCATCATGAAAAACTTCACAATGCTGCTAGTCAGTGCCTTATTGTGGGCAGTGCAGCCCACAAGCGGCAAGTTATGCAAAGAGTCCATCACCTCACTTATGCTGTCCCTGTGCAGCTTGTTCCAACTAAACCAAAGTGTAAAAGAATCCTCAAGAGCTCCTATGAAGGAAAAGAGCTCTTGTGACGGGTACAGCAGCCCGCCATTGTCACAGAAAGCAGTGAACGACGAAATGTCCTTGTCTGCATCTTCTGCTGATGTGAGGAGGTCCTCGAAGCAGTCACGGCACTTTGTCGTCAGTATCTTACGTCGGGCAACATATCCAGCCAAATAATATATCAGTCTTGCGTCGCTTGTTTGCTCTGGATATACATGGTCGGGGACTATTGAGGAAGCTTTCAGTGTTTTTGATGCCTCATCCAGCTTCCCAGAGTCTAGAAGAGTGTCTACATGGCCGGCCACGTCACTTGTTCCAACTAATGCCACGAGTGCTCCACCTGCACAATTTCCAGTGTCTGGAGCTTTGACCAAATTATAAAAGCTGAGGCAGTTCACTGCCGTCAAAAACTGTGCAGAAGTGGGGTGGTCATTGCAGCCAAAAAATTGGCGAATGATACCGAACAGCTTTTCAATGGGATCTTGGCTCAACCGGGACGTCAAAAGGTATTTGTAGCCAATCTTCTCGGTTAGGTATGTAAGCAGATCCAGTGTAGCTTTTAAAGTCACTCTGAGGCCCAGTGCTGTGCTGTACGACAGGAAACCTAGCTTTTTAGGTCCAGTGACGGCTTCCCACTCATCAATGTAATTAAGGGCTTCCAAAAGCACCTTTTCTTCTCTGGAGCCAGGCTTGAGTGCACCAGATGGTAGCCTTGACGTCATCACAAGAATTAGCTTCTGCATGAAGCTAACAAACTTCCCAGTTTGATCTCCATAGTCGTAAAATTTTGCGATTTGCTTCTTGTAAAAAAAAAGGCCACGTAAAACCTCTGCACTGAAAAGGTGGAAGGCAAAGTTTACTTTCATTTTTTCGAAGTCATTAGGCTGAACATGCACTGTAGTTATTTTGGGCATTACCTTCAACGTGGTAGCACACTTGTCATTTTCATGAGCTACTTTGATAGGCTTGACGTCTACATGCCCCTCTGGTGTCTTGTAACCGTGGCTAACGAAACCGTTGCGAACACATTTCACAAGGTGTGGGAAGTCTGATAGAAAAAAAAGACGCCTGTCATCTCCACACGGATGAGGCACCGATGGCTTGATGGCTTTTGCTGTTGCTGAAATGCCAAACTTCTTCCACATTGCACGATTCCAGCTTGCCCCATCACAGGTGACATAATCAACCTTAAGGCCAGCATTCTCTGCTAGCAGCACAGCTTCCATGACTATCTTAGAAAGCAATGGTGCTTTAACATTGCCTTTGGAGGCAAACACACCGAGAATTTGGTGCCATGATCCCGAAAGTGGTTGAAACATAATCACTAGGCCATGGTCACATGTCTGAGATTTGTCAGCCTCGGTCGTGAATGGTCCAAGATCAACAAAGCCGTCAATTTTACCTGTGCCAGCTGCGACAGCGAAGTTCTCATCCAGCTTCATCTCATCTAGGATGATGCCACCATGACGTCCGAACTCGGTCATCTTCTGCGTCTTTTTTGCTATCCCAGAAAGGACAGTACCGTTGAAACCGAAACTGCTCTCGTACTGCCTCATGTACTTCCTGAGACAAGTGCGGCTAGGAAGCACGAGTATCTTTTCCCTCCGCACATGCTCATAAAGGCGGGGGCTTTTCATGCGCATAATAATGCACTCCAGAAGCCACTCTGGGTTGTACCGCATCCCTTTCGGTGACTTGCGGTTTGCAGCTTCAAAGCATTGCAGCACCGCTGCCTTCTGTTTTGGCGGGAGCTTGTCGATCTTCTTCCTCAAAGCGCTTTCTTCAATTTCTTCATTTTCCTGCTTCATTTGGGCGATAGCCTGGTCCAAGCTTTTGACTTTGGCTCTTAAACGGCGCACTGCTTGACACTTCGCCCTCAGCTTCCTCGCAAGCTTCTCTTTGCGCTTTGGCTGCCTGGCACGACATCTCTGATTTAGCAGAAGCCTTCTGAGATACTTGCAGGAGATGCAGCACTTCTCAACGCCACTTAAAGCCCCCTTACACTTCGTGTGGTAAAGGCTTTCATTCCACTTTGTCATTTTGGCGTTGCGTGCAAGAGGGAACTCTGCCGGTAGCCCTGCGCCAGAACAAACCTTCATGCTGTCAACAGCCAGTAAAACTGACGCTGGCTCACAGTGCTCTTCAAGTGAAAGTTCGACACCGCGCACAAACACCTGATGTTCCACCCCGTTGTCCCCGCCACGAAACAACACAAGCTTTTGGGCATGGAGGAGACCCATGTCAGGCCCTGGCAGACAGACACTATAAGCGACACAAAGCGGCTCTTCAGAGAAGACGTGCTTGCCCCACTGATCTGAAGGAAGGATGATATTCCTGTAGTCTACTGAGCTTGCGGCACGCGCGGGTGCTTCGCTGAATCCGTCGGGTGACGACTGGTCGGGTGACGACGACTCAACCATTCGTGACCTTTTTTGTGGAGGCTCAAGACGTGGGTCTAACCTTTCCTTCGGTTGTCTCTTCTTGGGCACTGGCTTGGACAAATACTTGGGCACGTTCGGAAAGATGGTTGGAATCGCTTCCGGCTTAAGAAACGGCCTGCTCCTATCCACGCGCACAATCTCACCTTGAATGTTGTGCTCAAAGTGACGCGACACAAACTGCGGATCGAAGTGCAGTTCGCACACAGCAGCATTTCGTTCAAGTGGCTTGTCGGCTCGAGGAATGTTCCGCTGCCACTTGCGGTATGTTTCTTCATCTTTCGGCACCCCGAAGAGTGACAACTTCTTCTTGCACGATTTATACCCCGTAGTGCAGCCGGGCACAAAACAGTGGCTTTGACGGCGGCTCATCCCAGAACAATAGTGAGCACCTCATCAAACATAACTGTAATCAAGCGGGACAAAAAATTCAGAACGAAGAGATCGAAAACAACGCTGGCGGCCACGTTTCGTGCGTTCAGCTTGACGTGTAAACGACCGCAGGCGCCACCTCGCGGTTGCATCGCAAGGCGGTGACGGCGGTAGCCATAGGAGCCGCCAGGCGCTAATCACACTTCCCTATTCCAGCCACTGTAGTAATAGTTTATTGGGTCATAGTGTCCCCTCGCTATGATCACGTAAGACACCGTTGCTTCTGTCAATCGCCCAGTGTCGTCTTCGGCAACCCCAAATCCCCGGAGTGCTGTGCAGCTCAACCAAATATAGTGCGTGCAGTACCAACAGCCATAAGCACCATTACTTATATGTTTACTTGTGCTTTCGTAACTTCCAGTTTTTGCCTGCATTATTATTGATTTAAAAGGAATGTGCCCTAAAGTAAGCAGAAATAGCTCGTTCTGCAAGCTTATAAGATCAGCCTAATTTGCTTTTGCTTTTGATGGCATCCGCCAAACCGAGAGCAATCTGGCATGACATGATAGGTTGGGTTGCGGGAAATGAGCAAGTGGGTTGCATGGCCATTTGATTTTCTCGTAATTGTATAGGGTATTGAGCTACGTTTACGTAAAAGCTGGTGTCAGTATCATTCTAACGAAACCGTCGTTTGAACTAAGCAAACTTGTGTTTTGTCTCTATAGCTTCTTTAGGGCTCTCAATCATAAATCGTACGTGACTTTCTGCTATTTATTTTTCTCATATTGTTGTGTAGTACAGCAAGTTTTCTACTCGGTCTTGAGAAAAGAGCAGGGAAGTTTACAAAAATTATGCTTCACGCTATGGCAGTCCCACAAGCAGGCACGTCCCAGGATTTAATTTGGGGAGGGGGATCAACCCAACGTAACTTTTCTGTACAAATTAGAAGAGAGGGTGAGGGTACCAGCCGTTAATAGTAAAAGCACGATGAACACAAAGCGTGCGCCGTAAAGG
This sequence comes from Haemaphysalis longicornis, assembly GCF_048455015.1. Lineage (NCBI taxonomy): Eukaryota > Metazoa > Arthropoda > Arachnida > Ixodida > Ixodidae > Haemaphysalis > Haemaphysalis longicornis. Next base: position 88,150,055 of record NW_027526214.1, on the reverse strand, counting down.
TGCATAAACCAGGAAAGAGAAACGAAATTATGTGCATCTGCTTTTGTAATGGAGATGAAAACCGGAGACACTCGTGTGTTCGAGATTTCAGGGCATGTAAAGATTCTTCCGCGATGTTTTCAACATTAAAAAAAGAACAGCAGTAATTAAAACATTTACAGGAATACATATGCGTACTGCACAGTAACTCTACATTCCCTCTGCTAATGTTAAGACATATTTTCAGAGCATCCCACACTCTATACGCAATCGAAGTCGGCAAAAACAGAAGTGCATGTAGGCACTCGAGATTCCAGATCTCCGTGGCAAAACCTTTTGTGCTTCTATACTTTTTTTCTCGAAACAAAACCTGTGACTAGTACTTATGAAGGAAGGAAACAAAATGCTTTGTAAATAGGTTATGTCGTACGCCTAATCATATGTGTTATAACTCTAAAACATTCTCATATTTCAACGTGTCACGGTCCCCAATTTACAGCGCCAACGATTCAGGCCTCGAAATTGTAGTATCGAGACGCACTGGACTACAGCATATCTTGATAAAAAAACGGTTGCAAGCATCAGCGCGTCACCGCTGACCTATGGAAGTTTTGTAAAAAAGCGTGTTATATCCAGGGTTGCGCTTTGTCGCTTCCGAAACGTCGCCGTGTGTATTGCCCTGCTATCTTTGCTCATAGCAACAGCTCAGGATGCAAGGCAGGAATGAGCTTCTCTCCGTCCTCTCGTTCGGCCCATTGGTGAAGTAAACTCGTTGCTACCAGCCGACAACTTGACGATACTCCGACATCAAGACACTACGCTATGTTTATTCGCCTCGTATTTTCATCTTATGTACACGGGGTTTTACGACCTCTCTAATACAAAGAAACAGTGCACAGTCCAAAGGTGATGCCGAAATTTTGGGCGGGCGAAATTCTGGTTCATGTCCTTCAAGATGTCCGGCCCTGGTACATTTTCACCAATCACCCGCTGCACAGCCGTCTCTCTCGTGTTGACCATTGGCCAACTTGAATCCGTTCCCTTCCCCGCTCAAGCCCGGTGTTCTTGAGATATGTCATAGGAATGCGGCTCCTGGTCCGTAATTCCGCCGTTGCGCATAGGAGCCAGTACCCAAAATGGCTGTCAATCAACAGAGCTGCTGTTACTGGCTTTACTGTCAGAAGGAATGTCGCCGGTGTCTCGTGCCACCATATAACTCTGATGCGCGCCCTCACTTTGTAAACGCTGCCATCGTTTGGCTTGGCAACCTTCGTGGGCTTCCTTTGGGAGTGATCGTCCTGGCCCAGACGGACGCGCCGAATGTGGAACAGGACTTTTGAACTTCTCGGTAACTTTCCCTAAACCGGCGTAACAGCCGGTAGAGGCGCCAGGCGATGGGGTCAAGCATCCCCTCGCGCTAAACCGGTAGTGACCATCCGGCTCTCAAGACTTTGTGTTGCGTTGGTTCGCTCGCAGACGCTGCACACGTGTTGCGAGCCGGACGTTGGATGTCATTCTGTAAAAAAACTCTACAGCAGTTTCTCTGCGGAAACTAGACTTCTTACCGACAAACGTAAAAGCAGCGTTTCCACAAAAACCAGTAAAAACGCGCTTTAAGTTCAGCTCAGGCAAGGAAACGGTGGAGCCAAAAACACCAGGCATGGGTGACAGTATCTACCGACACCACGGCGCGCTTGGACGGAGAGATCTGTTAAATGTTTAAAGACAAAAATTACACCATCCTGGAAACCATGGTGAGAACCTGGGAACCCTGTTGGGGAACCCTGATGAGGATGCGAAGCCTCATGGGGGTTCCGTCTGGTTCTGTTGTGTTGCCGTTATGTTGAGTGATGTGGTGTTTTAGTAGCGCAAGAGGCAATTCCGCGTCCGGGTACACACCGGTGGTAAAGACATGCAAGCACTGTTGTGTGACGGTGAGTAGGCCGTGGTTCCCGAGGTGCCGAAACTCGTCCATCATGTTCTTGTCGATTTTGTCGTTTCTGTAGTAGAATCGGTAGTCTCCGTCACGTAAAGGTTGTTAACGTTGGTGCACCGGCTCAGGGCAACGTACACGCCCTCCAATTCGCAGCTTCGACTTCTTCTTCTTCTTCAGCATTTCCCCTACGGGGAGATGACGACGGTGGTTGAACGCGAAGCTATCTCGTGATGGATTCTCGAGTTGCCCATCCGTAGGGGAATCCTCCCACAATCATCGTCTGAGGCGGAGCGGACGGCGCACGGACAAGTGACATGCCCCCGAGCAAGCGACGCTTCGCATCTAAAAGATTTCTTCCCCACCAATGCATATGCCAACTGAGCCGCTGAAACCGCCACCCTTGCGGAACAAGCGATAAGTTTCGGCTGTAAGAGACGACCGAAGCACCGACTGCACACAAACAGTGTAAAGGAGGTGCAGCGAATGGCGAGTGGCAGGCCGGTAGCACAGCCCGAAGCCAGTGTACAGCGGTACCGGCTTCCGTGTAAACGGAGCAAACATACCTCGCCTGTTTTTTTTCCCCGTTGTCCACCAAATGAGAAGTCTTTTTTTCGAAATGACCCTAATCCACAGCCAAAACTGTCAGATAAAATGGTACTGCCCAGAAAATCCCGGCAAACCTTCCCCTTGAAAAAAAACGTGGCAAGAAAATAGTTGAGGCAATGCCCTGAAAACGTGTGCGGTGATGTTACTTCGTACAAAAAATGAGTTAGACCCTGCTGTGGCACGGATCAAAATCAACCAAATTCATTTGCCCAATAAGACTTCGCTTCTGGTGCGACTCTTCGTGCTGTTTTGTTGGTGGTTGAATTTACGTTTTTTTTACTTTTGAGACTAGGCTTATCTGGCGTTTAGAGAGCAATGAGGAAATCGGCGAATAATCTGCCACCACAGTGTCTACAATAACTTGAACCAAAGTTAACGAAACGGAATGCAGATGTCTGATACTACCATTTTATCTCGTCTCCCTCGTTCTTACGGAGTAAATGTGATTCTTATTATTGTTATTTCTTCATATTTCCCATTTACGTACTTAACAAATTAGCTGCCGCTTACAAGCCATGGCAAATCCCCCCTCTAAACGTGTACCAGCCACTTTATTAAAGTGAAGAAGATAATATGAGCAGGCTTGTGAAGTTTTTTGGAAATTCATGGCAAGGCCATGAAGAGCTTGTTGAATTTCTTCAGACGTGCCCAAAAATGTACCGTACGGAACCATTCGAAAAGAGCTGCTAATGCTGCCAAGAGCACTCACTGGCACGTCATGTATAGTTTTACTGTTCTTAAAACTGTTTTGCATGTTTATCGTCTCTTTTTTGTTTCAAACTCTATCGTACCAGTCTTGAAAGTGAGTGGGAATAAAGGTTTCTTAAGAATGCCGCACGAACTTGTCTGTTTCAATTGAGTACGAGCCAAATCCGAAATTATACTGATAATCCTGAAATTCTCTGCATAATTCCTAATTAATTGTCGCTATATATTCCCCCTGGCTGACATGTCAAAAATGTCATTTAATAGTTTTGGCAGCATTGAAGTTAACTACTGTTCCAAACTTTCCTTTTTTTGTTTACCTCAAATTCTCCTTAGGTGGATTTTTCTTATTTCGAAAAAAAAACCTCGAATAGCTATGAAGCCCAGGATTTATATGGCGGCGCTATTGAAAGTGTGCGAGGGGAGAGGAGAGGGGGCGTGAGAAAAGCGAGAAAGGAAAAAAAAAATTCGGGGGGGGGGGGGGGGTTGTGCGGGCCCCCCGGGCCGCCCCTCTGGTTATGTTCCTCGCACAAGGTAATGTGAAAAAAGAGTATCAGAAAATGCAGCCCTGCAGGGGTTGCTTGAAGTTTTGTTGTGCCCACCCTAGAAACACGAACTAATAAGTGCAATACTGAAATATAGCACCGACATCGTGTTATTAGCGTTAGTTTTCCTTTCGTACAGCGCGGGCAACGCCCTACACAATGGGTGGGAACTGCACACCTTTAACATGTTTTTCTTAAGACATATGTGCAACCTGGAGCTAGATGAGGTGCCTTGTGACCTTTTTATACTTTGCAGTTTCAAGAAGTAATAAAAAAAGCGGCAATTCTGAGTGGAGCTACCAACATTAGTGTTTGAATATTAAACTTGTTGCGGTGTTGCGGTCGCCATCCCTCACCTTTGCTTCGTACCGTGCGCTATAACCGTAGAGAATCTACTTAAAAGACTAGCGACTGCGTATTACTTTGGCGCTCGGCAGTGCCTCTATGTAGCTCACGAAAGTAATGAAACTAAAGCTTCATTTATAACTAACCTTTGATGGCGCGAATGCCAGCCTAGTACACCTGTAACTCTTAAAGTGTACACGAGGCTTCATTCGACACATGCTGGACGTCCCAAGCGTGCAGTACAGGAATCGCTGCTCGCTTGGAAAACACTAAGCCGGAAACAGAATATCTGTAACTGGGGTCCCACAAATCGAACGACATATATGTGACCGGTTAAGTTTTTTAAAGAACCAACACTGAGCCCCACTGGAGCTCGTCAACCGCTATAAACGACTGCTGAATTCTACGCTCGAACGAGCATGAGCTGTCGCGTGGACCGCACGCCAGGAAATAAAATTCTGGCTCACGTTTTCGCCTGCCGGTGGCAGTACACATTCTGCGTTATTCTACCTGGCGGATATCGCTCAAAAAGAGTCACCGATTGCAGAACACAACTACAAGACGCCTACAGGAATACTACGGCGTTTTAAATGCAACCAAACAGACGTAACCATCACAGTGACGCGTCGGTCTGGTCCAAAGCCCTCGAGACCCCGGGAGAGCGGAAGTGGCGGAAGCGCAGAGAGAAGTGGTCAGCCGGAAACCCTTGCGTTTGGAAACAAATGACCCATTCATTCAGAACGTGTAACAGTATCGTGCACGCTATTCTGAACACGCTGCACTGAAGTTGCAGTAAGCGTTGTGTCGTGACACGGTGCTGTTGCTCTTTAGATAACTACTTTTTGTTGCGCAGTTGCCTGTTCATTACGTTAACCGTCCTGTTTGCACACGTCACGCCCAGGACATGCGCTGGTTTAAGAATTGCCTTTCATAGTCGGCTAATGCTCATCCTCGAACGGAATTTCTGTAGGCCACTCCTTCTGCTCGCCGTTTGCCTAACGCTCAATAAATCTCATATCCGAGCTACCGATGTGCCGTCAATAGCTCGGTAGCCAATAGTGACCCGTGGGGCTTACAACATTCGCAATCTGCTACTGCCGCTTGCTGCGGCGGGTTGGGTACATGTATACGTAGTGACATAAGTCATTTTACACAACAAAATCACACCAATGTGTAGCAATAACTGATTTTTTTTCTGAAATCCTTTGTCCACTGCCAAAGATTCCCACTGACTTGTGCTATATCTCCTAGCTATTTATTATTGTGTATCTTAGTTCCCGCCATAACTGGAACCTGGAACAAGCTTTCCCTCAATGCGGAAGTGTTTGGACGGAGTTTTGTGATTTTTTAGGTATTCTTCGCCAAATATGCCATGCATGTTTTACTTCCACGCTGCTCCTTCCCAAAGTTCTAGGGCCTTTTTTAGGGAATTTCATCATCGTAGAAGCGATAGTTTTGCAGTTAAAACGATTATTATTTTTCTTAAAGACAGGAAAACATAGCGAGTCATTGAGGCCGTTGCGACGTCGAGGCTGGTATCCGACGACAGTATACTTCCTCGGAACGAGCCCAAAAAATTGCCTGTCTGGCGGCGTGTGTAAGCAAACCTAATACACTGAAACAGATTGTGATAGTTCAGCAACTTACTAAATGTCCCCTTTCTCTGTACGAAAGCTTGTCAATTACCCGAAAAACAATTAAACAGTGAAAAATCCGGGTCAACACACCTACACGTTGTGGCGGGACCATCGGGAATAATGGTTTTCAATGACTCTACCACTGACGCAGGGTCTATCGAGAAAGGTGAACTCCCCAGAGTGAAGTACTATGAGTATTTGGGAAGGAGGATAAGCGGAGAGGAAATCCACTTAAAAGAACTCACGAGGAGCAATTTAAGGTAAAAGAAAAGCGAAACGCAGCGATAATGAAGCATAGAGCTCTGCGGGGGTATAACAAATATTAAGTAGTCAAAGGAATGTTAAAAGGAGTAGTGGTTTCGGGTCTCACATTTGCCACTGCTGGACTCTGCCTAAAATCAGATGTTCTACCAGGCCATGAAGTGAATCAGAGAACGGTAGGCCGTTTGGCCATAGGGGCGCATGGAAAAGCAACTAACGAAGGTACTTATGCGCTGGGTGTCGTTTGAATTTCGAGAAGCACAGAGTGAAATGTGTTTTGAGATGAGGTTGAGAGCAAAGGATCAACGAAGGTGGACAGCTCAGGTTTTTAGATACGTATACTTGAAAAGCGCGGACACGCAGTGGTTAAGAGAGACTACGAGGCTAACAAGAAAATACAGAAAAAACTGTGGAGAATCCAAAACAGCCAAGGTAGCCAAAAAGAGGCATGGCAGATTGAAATTAATGGCGACAAAAAATGGAAGCTGAGACGTAGTTACAGATGTACAGGGCTGAGAAATTGAACATCAGAAAGAGAAATGACTACGATAACTCCTACGGCAGTTCTTTGCGTTTTTATGCTAGAGCAGGTTAGTTGCGAACTAAGAGCTTTGTGGGGAAGTATTCACAAAAAGATTGCGTATGTGTGGTCTTCGGTAAAGAAACAAACTATGCGGGACATAGTGTTGCAATGCGAGACAATCCATTCAAATCAAAACGAGAGAAATATTCGGCTTCCAGAAGCCATAGGATTTAAAGTAGCACACATGAAGTTAACTTCAAGGCTGTCGATGCGACGAAACAAGATTGTAATGCTGGTGGACGAAAACCACGGAGGGGAATATTGCCTAGGAACGTTACCACCTGTAACAACAAAAAAGTATTTTGTGCCGAATAAGCTTTTTCTCCCTGCTCTAAGCAGCCCTAGTATTAAACCAAGAGTATAAAACAATATTATTATTGGTCCGTTTTGGCAAGTTGATATGTAATCACCACGCTACGAAGGGGAAACCAATAAAAATCTTCAATCACCATCATCACCCGCTGGGAATAAAACGCCGGTATGTGGGGAGAAACTATGCTCGTAACGGGCGCGGATATTGGCTTTCCGTCTGCGTGTGGAAGGAACCTAATACACTGTAACGAATTGCGATGATTGGGAAACTTCCTACCCGCGCCCTTTTTTCGCACCAGCATGTTTTTCAGAACATTACAAAACAGGGGTCAGTATATCGACCCGTTGTGGTAGTTAGGAAGAAGACACAGCCGCAGTGCGTAACAACATCTATGCCTTGAACTAGCCGGCAAGATGACTGTCCGGCTACTTGCGCAAACAACCTAATTAAACTGCAACGTGCTAGGATAGCGGAAGAGCTTTCAACCTGTTTCATTTTCCCGCCAGGTTGTTTTTAGCAGACGAAAATGGTATAAAAGTGGAAGGAACGCCTTTCGCCAGCAAAGGGGCCGCGAACCTGAACCCGCCCGACAAAGTAACGCCCATCCACATGAGAACAAATCACCGGTTTATTCCGCGAAAACAAAGGCAGAAACAACCAAGAACGCAACTTGAGGGGCACTACTACGACAGTACAGCTAGCGTGCGCGTAAGACATCGTCCCAGCAGTTCAAGCACTGCTTATCAAGAAAGTTACGGGCTGGTGCTGTACACTCACGACGCGATGTATCCAGTCACTTGTGCCGACGGGCGAAGAGCGTCCACCACGGGCGCTGGTTGCTCCTTGCTGTCCGGACGTCATGGTTGTGGCCCGTGGACCCCGTCTGCGGCCCGCGCCGCAGCTCTCGCGTGCGCCCCGGAGCGCACTCGCCCCTCTGCTCTTGTGAGCGCCGCATTTAAGCCACTGCGTTGGTTGAGCGCATCTGCCGGGTTTTATCAGCACAACAAATATTTGCTCAGGCTAACGTTTCATCACACACGCTCACACGGGAGCATGACGCACTGACACCCCTATCACTGTCCGACGCGCGCACTGTTCTGAAATCACCCTAGGCGGCGCTCGTAGCTGCTGCGTCCCTACACTCCTCCTCTCGAAAAAGTGGACAACTCCCCAGTTGTCCGAGAAACGCTGGAGGGCTGCCGCACAGAAAGACTTCTCCTTCTGGTTTGGGATACATGCGGGTTTATGACGGTCTTCGTGCTCGAGCCTTGTAGCTGCATCTTTGAGTGGGTAGGGCATGGAGAAAAGAAAAGGTTAGGAGAGGCCCTGACGTCACATTTGTGAAGCCGAGTACCGCCATGACTTGAGCCCACAGATCCCAGCACTCTACTCATCATCCTTTGCTATCTCCGGTTTGATTTGACTAACATGGCGTCACCCTGCCCTCCAGCTTCGAAGCGAAAACAGCTCCCTCGCTAATTCCTCGGTGCGATGTCATGTCTAAGCTGTTCATTTCGCCTTCAATTTGCCCATTCTAACCCTCACCCAAAGTTTCAATCGAAAAACGGCCTTCGTTTTTTAGATAGAAGGACGATTTTTCAGCTTTGAGCCTGGCAATGTAGCGTTTGTCGTCGTTATAGCAACAGGCTCGCGGGATGGCGCACCCAGACAACAGGAGCATTGTTTGGGGCGGTACATCACGGCGGTCTTTGCGCGCTACGTCTCAGCAGCGGTAAATTTCACTTCACTTCACAACGAAGAAACACACAGTGAGCAAAGAACGAACTGTGGCTCTCGCCAACGCTTAGCGAAGGGGATTTTCCCGGCAGGTCGCCGGCGGTGGCAGCGGCTCGCTCCGCCGATCTCGACATCTCGACGCGACGTAAGCGCCGTTGCGCCCGGTGTATGAGTTAAGGCCGCCTCCGACGGCGGAGTTTTCAAACTGGCCTAATCTAAAAACATTTGTCGTAGCGACAGCGCTGGTTTGCAAGCGTAGCGAGACAGCCACATACCAAGCGCCTTAAAAATTTGTCCGTTCTATTTTCCCAAATTAGGCCGCCGCAGTTGTAAACAAGTAAGCAACATTGTCCATGGGCTCAAGAAAAATTACATCACTTCCTCCACACTTTTCGCAATGGATTGGGATGCTAGTGGCCTCTCCTGGGTATTCTTTCCTCCAAGGTGTACGGTATTATTGAAGAACGTGTACAAGATGGTCTTTCTTAGAGTGGCGTTCCTAATATTCCTTAGGGTCGTCAATGTTTACGTGACCCGGATCCCATCCCCCGATTTGTTGTCGAAGGCTATAAGTCCGCTGAGAACGGCGCTTTTATCCCTCATAAACACTTTCCCTTCGGTCAGCCAGGGAACCAGCTAACCCTTTTACTGAATCGCTCAACGGATGTGTGTGGTGTAGTACCAGGTCGCCGGCCAAAAACCCACCCTGGCGCCATCCCTTGTCGTACTGCGCGCGGGGTTCGAGTATTGTCATGGTCATGTGTTTCCTGGCCTCCTGGAGAGTCTCGTTCAGGGTGCTGGGAAGGTCCTGCGCATACTTAACATTATTGCGAGGGCGCACTTCGACGGGCCACTGAATGAATGTTCCAGAGGAAAACACAGGTCACACCCAAGAGCAGGGCTGCCGGTGTAAAACAGGTCGAGCCATTGACCGTAGTCCTAGTTCCAACGCCATTGCCGGGGAGCGAGCATCCCAGTCTTTGTGGCGCTCAGTGAACGCCAAGAGCATCATCTTCAAGTTCCCGTTGACGCGTTTCGTAATGTTTGACTTAAGATGGTACTCAGTAGTCTTGTTATTTACTATGCCCAGAACCGAACAAGTGTCCACGAAGTTCTTGCAGGTGAACTACTATCCTCGGCAATTGAAACGTGATAACTAAAATATTGTTACGTGGCGCAGGACACGAACAATGAGATGCGGACGATGTATTCTACACTATTTACATGGCGGCTACCGCCGAGCTCACACCGGATGCGCGTCACCTACCTGCTCGTCGGCGTAGATGGTGGGTCATCCAGAATTGTCAACTTGTTCGTAACACCACCCCCCGGCCAAAGAAGGCCGTCCCGGTCGTGTTTGGTCACCGTGAATGGACGGGTGCGGAGAGGATGAGATGCGATGCGTATAAACAGTGAACTCCTTTCCACGGCCAATGACGATGGCGGTCTCCGATGTCGACTGGTCCCCGAACATGGATGCCTAGAAGGCCACGACGAACCGATGAGGGTGCTGGGAACCGCGCCGGACGAGACGGCTGGGGACACGGCATGGGCGACACGTCTTGGCTGGTCACGTCTCGTCAGGTCCCGGTTCTTGATGGGCTTCTAACGGGCTGGGGACACGGGGAGGGGGCGTCGTCATGTGCTGATCGCGGCGGGGCTGGGGCTGCCCGACACGGCCCACGTATTCTCGGTGTTTCCGCCAGTGCCTAGACGTAGCAATGCTGGGGCCAGGACTGCGAGAAAGCCGCACCTCTACCAAACATGTTACGTGGCGCAGGACATGAACAATGAGATGCGGACGATGTATTCTACACCATTTACAGGGCGGCTACCGCCGAGCTCACACCGGCTGCGCGTCAGCCACCTCCTCGTCGTCGTCGATTGTGGGTCATCCAGAATTGTCTACTTGTTCGTAACAATACGAACCAGAACGTGAAAAATTGAAGAATTATTGTTCCTAAAATTCATGCATTGTCTTGCTATTTGTTTGTTTGGAAAGACACTTTTCCCAACTTTGTTATTCTAACGAAGCCACACGTTATTTTGGCTTGCATAGAAAAAAATCGCGGTATTTGTGTGTTCAGGATCATATTTTCGTGTTCGCGTTTCATTTGACGCCGATAGTACGTCGCATTTTTCGTTATGACTTGTTCCGCAAATCCAAAGCGGGTAAAAGTATCCAACAACTTGTCCAAGATCAACTTTTAATCAAGTTTACATAACGCATACACCTGGGCCCACTTGAAGAAATGATCTGTGGCGCACGCCGCTATCTGCAAAGGGGAGAGCATCTAGGCCGACTTTACGAGGCCAGGTGGTTTACCTCCTCTTGTCTTTAGAGTCTGGCAAACTGGGCATGTCTGGGCGTACTTCATTATCGTCTTTACTTATTCAAGGCCATGTGACAACGCGGCATAGCTTTTCGTACATTTTCTGTCCGTCACAATGACCTGCGCGGGTAGTGTCGTGGTAATATTCCAAAAACGACCTCCTTAGGTGCTTGGTACGAATATCCGGAAGGGATACTCACCAGTGTCCGTGTCTGCACTTGGAATGTACCTCAGCAGAAAGCCAGCTCTCCGTGTAGCAGTCGTAGTCCGTAGCCCTTGCCGCTGTAGTATCGTCATTCTCTGCGGCCGTAATGTGTTCCCGAAAGCGCTTGCACTGTTCGTCGGCCTGCTGCGCTTCAGGCATCTTCTGGCGACTCACAAGGGTTCCCCAGGCTTCTGCAGGTGTTGTGACCACAAAGACCAGGGGTTCTGGTTGCTGTTTTGCTGGAAGGGGTGTGCGAGCCAAGGCGTCCGCGGCTTTCTTGCTGGTGACCGACGTGTATTTCACTTTGTAGTGATACTTCTGCATCTTTAGCGCCCAGCGTGGAAGGCGAGCTGCAGGGTTCTGAAGCCATGACAACCATGACAGCGTTTGGTGGTCAGTTTGTATCGTGAAATCTGCGCCATCCAAGTACATGTGGAACTTTCTAGGGCAAACACTATGGTGGAACACTCTTTTACTGTCGCTGAATAGTTCTGTTCGGCCGCTGAGAGAGTGCGGGTGGCGAACGCCAAAGGGTACGTTTCACCGGTATGCTCCTCTAGCAAAAGCCATACTCGCCTGCATCGTTTTGGACAACAAAGGGGCGGTTGAAATCTGGCAACCACAGGCTTGTGGTGTTGGCGATGGCTGGTGATAGCGCCTGAAACGCCTGCCCCTCTGACGCAGTCCATGACTACCTGGCGCCCTTCTTTAGCAGCTGATGAAGGGGCCGTTCCATGTCCGCACAGTTCGGAGTGAAGTTCAAGTTGAAGTTGAAGTTGAAGTTGAAGTTGAAAGTTTCATTGCGACAACATGTACAAGACTGGCTATACAGTTGTCGAGGGGGACGGTCAAAAAGGCTACAGAAAAAAAAAGCCTGACAAGTTGACATCCCTCTCCCCCCTCCCGTTTTGGCACGGCTCTGCGAGAAATGGCACGTACTTTGTGACAATAAAAAATAACAAAAGAATGCACACAATTAACACATATAAAATCAGCTTTCAGTTTACAAAAGACACAATAATTACAATGAAAATTCTACTAGGAAAAAACATACACATCAGCTCTCGGATTTCAGGAAACAATAGGTAGAATTCAAGAATTCGCAGCAAGAAAGAACAAAAAACAGTTCTCAGTTTTCCTAAACAAACACTAATTACAGTACAAGATTTTATAAAGCGGAAAAAAATCTCAGTTTTCATAAACAAACAATAATACAGTACAAGATTTCATAGAGCGGAAAAAAAATAACTCAAAGTTTCTAAAAGAAACAAGAAGTTAAAACACACGTTTTTTTACTGTAATTCCAAAAGGTACATGTCTAATTTCTTTTTATATCCTTGTTCAGATTTAGCATCTTGTGCCATGGTTAAAATTGGGGGATGACTGTCTAAAACATTAGGAATCTGGTAGCTCAATTTCTGGGGCCCGTAGTTTGTGCGAGTTTTTGGCTTTGTGTATATTACCTGCCTAAACCCGTATTCATGTGTTCGGGACGTGTATTTTCTGTAAAATTCATTGGAGTCTGTCTTTATCTGGTGATAAATAGTTAAAGAGAGTTTTTTTATTTAGAATGTTCATTATTGTCAATACCTGATGTTTCTTAAATAATGGAGAACTGTGGCTGAAAGAGGGTGCGTTTTCAATTATGCGTAAGACTTTTTTTGGAGCCGGTATAGGTTTTCTATGTTTGTTTTTCCTGTTGAACCTCACATCAGAAGGCAGTAGTTAAGGCGAGAATGTACTAGACTGTGGTGCAGTTGCCTTTTAACCAAGCTGTTAGTAAATATTTCATCTTATAAATAATACCAATGCACCGGAATATATCCGTTCTAAGTTTGTCAATATGTGGAGACCAACTCAAATTTTCGTTGAACACAATGCCAAAAAATACGTTTGAAATAACTTGTTCAATACATTCGCCTCGAAAATTGAGGAAAACCTGTTGCCCTAAACGTTTGTTGTAAGCTCGAAAAATCATATATTTTGTTTTTCTTGTGTTTAAATTCAGTTTATTTGTACTAAGCCAAATTGACATCTTTTTAAGCCATAAATTTATTTGTCTTTCTAGCAGAGCCAGGTCTCTGCCAGAAAAAAGACGTTTGTATCATCTGCATACAGTATTATATCCAGGGTGAAAGGCAAGTTAACAATGTCATTTATATATATTAAAAATATTAGCAAGCCGAGAATAGATCCTTGTGGAACACTGTACTTAGTTTGTCCAAAGTTGGACCTGGCCTGCAGAAGCCGACCACACCCAAGGAAGACATGCACACTTTTGACGTTCTTGTTTTGGGAACTGCAAGATCGCCTTGAGCTTCTCTTTGTTTGGCCGGACTGAACGTTGGTCCACAAAGAAGCCCAGGAGCTCGATCCTGGTGGTAGCCAGTTGTACCTTGCGAGGGTTTACTGTTACGCCTGCGTTTTGCATGCGCTGCAATAACGTCTGCATCTTGAGACAACCTCAAGGTTGTCTCAAGATGCAACCACATCGTCCATGTACGCCATTGCGTAGTTGAACTAGGCGTTCCCCAGGACGATGTCCATCATGCTGGAAAGTGTCGGAGAAAGTTTTTGGAGAACGTTGTTGGATTCTGACGAATTCAAAGAGCCGTCTGGTGCCAGTAAACGCTGTTTTCCAGATATTCATTCCGGCTACAGGGATATGTAGGAAATCTCTCCTACAGTCGAGTGCGGTGAAAACCTTTGCTGAGCCTAGCGCGTACATAACCGCATTGACGAATGGAAAGGGGTACGCGTCTCTCGTGGTGATCGCGTTTAAGCGTCTGTAGCCTACGCACATGCGGAGTTCTCGATGGCCTCACCGCTGCGGTATTTACCATCTCCTGCAGGGCCCGTCCAGCTGTGGTTGCTTGTGGAGGCTCAAGGGCGGCCTGTTGTTGAACCATAGTGGACCCGCATCTCCCGTCTCGAGGTGGTGCTCCAAAATGTTCACTGTACCCGGGCATTCCGTGAACAAAGGGTTGTAGTACTGCTGCGAGCCGTGACTGTTCCTCCGGTGGCCCTGCGAATAACAGCAAGAGTGTTTGCAAACCATGTTCAACAATTTCGGCGGTGGTTTCCGCTGTCAGCAACCCTAACAGCGATTGTGATGGTATTGCTGCAAAGCTGTTCAGTGGCGTTCCATGGCCGTAGTGTTAGTTTCTGGCGTTCACTTCAAGCACTAGCCCTGTCCTGGCCATAAAATTGCGGCCACGGAATAGCAGGACAGGAAAGACAGGGAAGATACAAAAGACGTTGCCTGTGTTTGCGACCATGAGTGACTACTCTCAGCCTTGCTGCTGATGTTACCGGCACGACCTGCTCAGAAGCTCTTCTGATACTGGTGGTCAGTGCCGGAACTTGATCTTTCTCGGGGAGCACCATTCTCCGATAACGTCTCCAAACACAGAAACCGTTGCTCTATTGTCCAGTAGTTCAGGTGTAATCAGGCCGGCAACCTTGGCGGTAATGAAAGGTGCGTTGTTCACTCTTGCAGCCTGTCCTGGAAGGTTCAAGGGCAAACAGATCACCATGTTTTGAATCTGTATTTGATTTAGGCTCTTCCCGTGCCTTCTGCCCTAACTTCACACCATCCATGTCGTCCAGGTTGGGTTCGGCATGCTCGAAAGTAGTTGGTGTGGACTTTTGGCTCTCATCCTGCACCCGCCGTCCGTACCGAGCTTTCGGAGGCTGTTTTGGCCGCTTTGGCGGTAGTGGCTCTTTGCACTGCTGCATGACGCGATTCGGCGAGACTCACCGAAGTTTCGAGTGGCGTATCCAGATGGGTTGTGCCAGGTGGTGTGGACAGAGTGCCCCTGGGTGGTTGGATGATAAGAATACCAGTGCATTGTCGTTTGCGTCTGTTGGCTGCACTGCGTTAGGACGAGATAGTGCCTCTGACGACACCGAGCTTGAGTACATGATGTTGTGGAAAGCCGCTTGCCACCTTTTCTTATTGCTGGACTCTGGTAATGTGGACATGGCTTCCTTGCCGATGTCTGCACTGACAAATTGGCGATGGTTTGTAAATATCTCTCCTCTTTGGGGTACTTGCCTCTGGTAATTTTGGACCAATGGGCGCCCCCACGACGGCGCCACACTGCCGGGCTGAGTCGGCGCTTCAAAACCATCTCCCATGGGGAAGCCGCGCCGCTGGGGTGGGTCATCGCTTCAAAACAATCTCACACGGTGGCGCCGCACCGCTGGGGTGAGTATGAGCTTCAAAACCATCTCCCACGGGGGCGCCTCACCACTGGCTGAGTCAGTGCCGGTTGACGCGAATTAACGACATATGAAAGAAGCTGGCCAACCAACTCCCGAAACTTTTGCTGCCTTCAGCGGTGGCTGTGATGTGTTTGCGGGAAATATGTGGTGGTTGCTTTCCAGACATGTAGCGCCATCTCGTATAAGGTGTTGAAAATTTAACGCAGTATCTCCATCGGTTGGCGGACTGCACGCGCAACGTGCGACAGCTCTCACTTCATTGTTTTCTACCTAACCATAGTGAGTACAAGATCCTCCATTTTTTCCCATTGGCACGCATTAAGGATACTGCCCATCAGGTTTTACATTGTCTGAAAGAACGTTATTTGTTGCATGCTTCTTGCTTTCGTGGTATGTCGCGAATTCGCGACACTGGGCCATTTGGGCAGTTCGCGGGGACTGCAGGTATGACGGTTTTTTTATTTTGTGCAGAGGATGGATGTCGGATCGTTGTATGGACGAAAAGGGCTTCGCACACGCCTTCAACCTGAGGATAACAGTGACGATAGCTGACTTAGTTACAGTGATGTTGACGATGTTGACTACGATCGTCATGCAGCAGCACGAGATGCGCCCTTGGGAGAGCCTCCGTCAAAGCACTGAAGATGAAACAGAGGCCTTTGCCAACTGCCTTGGCAAAACACAGGGAAGTGGAAAAAACAGACTGTCAAGAACAGCCAGAAATACCATCCTGGAATACCACTCTTTCTGAAAGTGACACTGTGCGAGCACCTATTAAAAATTTCAGAGTTTTTTGATGACAGCTTACTGAATCACATCGTCCAGCAGACCAATCTTTTTGCAATGAAAAAAAACCCAAAGGGATAGGCCAAGTAGGCGATAAGGATCAAGTAGGCGATAAAGTTGCATTCTAGATATTGGCTTAAGTGCCGGTTGTCGCGAATTCACGACAAACCTAAAAGTTGCGGCGATTAAGTTGCATTCCACATAATACAACTGAGAAATGTAATCGCGGTGCATGTTTAAAGCCGAAACACAAAAAAAGAATATTTTTGCGGCCTATTTTGTACTTCCGGCATTAAAGGGTTGAAAACCGTCTCCCACGGTTGCGCCGCACCACTTGGATGAGTTGCGCTGCAACCACCTTTACCTTGAATGATCTCCGCTGCTGGCCTGTGGTATTTTTCCTGTGACTGTGTCATGCGAAGAAATGACATGACCACAGGAAACATTACTCCAAGAAGAAAACACTTTAAACTCAGCAAGAAGATGACAAAGAAAACGACGTGAGGCACGCGGCGCCAAGGTCATTGCCTGGGCTACGGCGATGAGCGCTCGAGATTAGAGCACGAGCTTGCGCCGGACGTGTGCCAATCGGAAGCGGCCAACGAGGGCGGCGGACGGCAGAGGGGAGCCAGAGAACTCCGAAGTGTGGAGAGTGACTAGGGGCTTGGCGGTCGGGCGACCGGACCCGTGCTGCGCCCCGAAAGGTACTCCACAAACGCATTCCCAAGACACCTCCGCGCACAAGTCGTCACGCCGGGCCTCAGTGAAAGAACGCGACGCCCCAAGACAGCTGCGTCGGCCACTACGGCACGGGAGCTGGGAGCGCGCTTGACTACCGCCGCCACGACATCACCTGGACGTTTCAAAACCGCAACACCACTACTAGGACGTGAGGTAGGAGAACCCCGTTCCCGCAGCGAAGACATATTTTGGACATTTCATTCCCGTACTTAGTCTTCGCCCTTGACTTCCGGACTTTGACTATTACCCGCTTGCTTAAACTCTTTACCGTGTTCCATACCGCTTTTTCACCGCTCTTTCAAGATCGCGAACCTGCGCGATGAAGTAACGTCGATCCACATAAGAACAAATCACGGGTTTATTCCGGGAAAACAAATGCGGAAACAACCAGGAAAGCAACTTGGGAGGCACTATTACGACAGTAGGGCAAGCCTCCGTGTAAACCGCACAAAGAAAATTTTGCGGCAGTTGAAGCACTGCTTGTCCGGAAAGTTACGGCCTGATGCATTACACTGAAGGCGACGTCTTCAGTAACTTCTGCCGACGACGGGTGAACAGCGTCCGCCACCCACGCTGGTTCCTTCTGCTGTCCGGGCGTAATAGTTGTGGCCGGTCTATCCCGTCTGCGGCCCGCGCCGCATCTGCTCTCGCGTGTGCCCCGATGCGCACTACCCCCTCTGCTCTGTGAGCGCCGCTTTTAAGCCACTCTATTAGTTGTGCGCATGTTCCGGGTTTTGTGCGTCATGCACGCATTAGTTTCGGCTCACTGTTTATTACACACGCTTGCCCGGGCACGTTACGGACTGACGCCACTAGTGCTGTTCGACGCCCGCACTGCGTGGTGCTCACCCCATGCGGGAGCTCGTAGGAGCTGCGTCCTCACAAAGTAAGGTCAAAATACCAAGTTTTTTGGTCGTTGGGAATAACAGGAGGCCAGTATGCGACGAGAAACGCAATGCCGTGAACGTGGCTCTAAAATGGCTGTCCGGATTGCGTGGGGAAGCAAATTAAATATACTTCGACAAATTGTGGTAGTCTGAAAATTTTTTGCCTGTCACATTTCACCGAGTGGCCGCTTCTCTACCAGCACAAGAATGAAGAATGAATCAAAAATGTTTAAATTTAGGATTTCTTTGCTTTCGTTGGGCAGAAGATACAGCAGAGAAAAGGTTTGGGGGAGTTGTTTTATCGTCACACGAAAAAGAAGGGCTAAATAGCTCCCCGAAGGGAACTATGTGGTGATGCAAGGCATGGGGGTTCCGTGTGGGTTCCACACTGGAGCAGAATTGACGCAGGCGGTGCCTCGGAGCAGACTGAAAGAGGCGCAGCGCGCGCACCTGCTTTTTCACAGCTGGAGGATAGCAGAATGGAGGAGAGACGCGCATGCGGAGTGGGTGTGTGGATGGCGCAACAACAAGGGAGGGACATAGCCCCGAGCATGAGATGGCTCCTGGAGTGAGAGTGTTGCCGGTGTCTTCCTGAGGTGGCATTAGACGAGCCGAGCGGCGAGGAGGAGAGCGGCGTTATCACAGCTGGTTAGGACTCCTGGACCGACAGTGTTGCCGGTCTCTTCCTGAGGTGGCACGAGACGAAGCGCGCGGTTAGGAGGAGAGCGGCGTTATCACAGCTGGCGTGGAGAGGGGGGCGATCAGGATAGGTGCGGACGACGGACGGCAAAGGACGACGGAGGGTCGACTAAGAGATGCTTTCCATCTAAAACACAGGACGAGGAGTGGACGGGACAAGTGCTAAACTTTCAAAAAAAGTTAATTGCCGAACATTCGCTTATAAACACGTCTGGGTAGCACGACGAGAGGAGAAAAGAAAGGGAAACATCAAAACGGTGGGCAAAACAAGAAAACAGTGACGTGCCGCCTACTACAGAAAATCCAATTCAAGTTTTGATAAAGCGACAGACGGCCTACATTCATCCCCGGATTTATCTATCTCTGCCGCTTCCACTATTTCTGTTGTCAGGCCAAAAAGGTGAAAATATAAGATGGTCGTTTGGTCATACAGAGGATGACAAGGGTTTCCCGAGACACATTATTTGCAGTGGACAGCTATCTGGCCATTGGTTTTAGCCCATTGTGACAATGCCCTGTTTCAGTGGACAGGTGAGCTGCAAGTGTTGACAATTTTCAGATATGTCAGTGACTTTTTAATTGTTTTAGACACTTCCTGTTTTATTACCCTTAAGCCATAAACAGCATTATTGCCGCTTTACAATTGTCTCAGCCGGTTGTGTCGCGTATCTTAGCCGCTTTCAATTCCTGTTTTACGCCGCTCATTTTTACGTTTGAATTGCCTGAGCAAGACAGCATCAGGTTTTTTTATTTGCGGCTGCTTTATCAAGATGATCACTTGTGTTGGGTGTACGAGACTAGAGCCAACAAGCCGCCCCTGCTGTGCAGCTCGGCACACTCTAAGCTGGTCAAGAGGAGTATTGTGCTGTCTTTCTTGTCTAGCGCTCTCACCAAGTCATGCCAACATGCGGTGGGTGAAAGCCTTGCCATGCATGTGGCATGTTTGGAAGCCGCGGGTGTTCCCAGGCAGGTTATTGTTTCCGTAGCCGAAGGTTTGCATCGCAAAAAAATTGAGTCTTGTTTGAGCGATGAGCAGAAGGCAGAAAACCAGAGAAAGGGCAAAGAAAGAAGGGCATAAGAGAAGATAGCTGTTTTACCATACATACATAAAATCTCGCATAACTTCAAGAAAGTTGGGCAACGTTCAGGGTTCAAGGTCGTGTCCACGGCGCCTAACAAGCTTTTCGCTTTGTGCAGGTTGAGCTGCACCACGCGCTTGCAGAAACCGATCTGCGCTACCAAGCACAGATACGCCTTTGTGAAATACCGACGTAACGTTGCCTACAAAATTCTTCTGTCGTTTGAGATACACTATATCGGCCAGACCGGCAGATGCTAACACGCTGGCCTACAAGAGCACAAGAACAAGGTCAGGAGCGTTGCCACCGACGACCAGCTGGGTGCCCACAGTAAAACATGTGTCTCGGGAAACCCGTGTCATCTTCTGTACGACCAAACGAGGATCTTGCATTTTCACCGCTCGGGCCTGACAAGAGAAATTGAGTACGTGGCAGAGATAGCAAGGTCAGGGGATCAAAGCGTCCGCTTGCTGGCTGTCACTTTATTGAAACTTGAATTGTATTTCCCATCGTAGGCGGAACGTCACCGTTTTTCTTGTTTTGCCAACCGTTTTGATGTTTCCCTTTCATTTTTCCTCCCTTCGTGCTAGCCACACGTCTTTATAAGCGCTGGTTCTGAAATAAACTTTTTGTGGAATTTTAGCGCTTGTCCCGTCCACTTCTCGCCCTGTGTTTTTTATTTTGCGGTTGTTTTCTTTGATAAAATTCAACGTCGTTCACCGATAAAATGTGTGCTCTTGAGTGCGTGTAACACACGTGTCTGGCTGCATGTGGAATTAAATTAAATGCATGGCAACTAGAAAGAAATAATTGAGAACTTTCTACTTAGCCACTTTCTCTTTGCGCCAGTTTTTCTGGTAGCATAAGAAAAACAAAAGAGGCGAATGCGGTTACAACTACTCTTTCTTTGTGGTTGTTGGGAGGAATTCGAAGCAATGTCTAGCGAGGAAATATATCCATTGAACGAACGCAAAACATGGCGGTTCGGTTCCATTAAGCCACTCGTCTGGGGATGGTAGGCGGCTGGCAATTTTTGTATACTCAATTGTGATCGGAGAATGTCGTCGAACACTTTGAAAAGGAAGTAGCGCCCACGATTTATTAAGCAGCTGTTGAGGGAATCCATGGAGGAGAATGGCGTGGTTGGCAGAAATTCTCCTACGTCTGTGGGGCCGCTGGTAGGAAGAGCACCGGTTATGACATACCGGGCTGCATATTAAGTGGCTTCTTGAACCCACTCTTTACCTGTGGTCGAAGCAGCATACGTCCGCAAGAGGTATGGGCAACTGGGACAAAACGGCTTGTGCGGACACATCCAATGGTTCAAGAGGCCCAGCTGGGACCGAAGTTTCTGCTTTGCGGCGTGACATGTGTCGAAGGCGTAAACGTAATGTTTCACATTACGGTATCAACCCCGCCAAAAGCAATGACTCTTGACCAGGTCGTAGGTACGCGCTAAGCCAAGATGTCTAGCTATGGGATGGTCATGGAGCTGTTGAAGTAATACAAGGCCAGCTTGTTTGGACGACCGGTAACAGCTCAGGTCCGTCGCTGTAGAAATTTCATTCGGTATAGAGTACTGTCTCAGGGATTGTTAGAGGTCGAGGCATTGTGCTTAAGCTAATTGAAGCTAATGGGAGATGGCAATAGCGACATCGTCAGTGTCATGGCGGATGATGTCAGGCTTATGGACGGATAATGGTAAAGTCTGCGTCTTGGCGCAATTTTTCTGATTTGTGCACAACAGTGAACGTGCATCCATGGCAATGAAGAATCCGACATCCGAGACGGTCGCTACGACCTCGTAACGACGAACGTCATCGCAGTTCATCGTGGTGAGTGACCCGAGAAAAGTGTCTGCCGTAGACGTACGGACGGAATTTAGCTACGGCCAACACAAGTGCCAGCCATTTACGTTCAGTTATAAATTAGTTGCGCTACGAGACACAGAGAAGGCGGATGGCACAGGAACTTGCTCTGTGGTGGCCATCATAAAGTTGAGGCAGGACAGCACTGATAACGTAGCCGCTTGCGTTTGTGCAAAGCTCCGAAGGAGCAGAAAGGTAAAATGTGCCAAAATGGGAGGGGTGATGAGCAGGGAAATAAAAGTTCACAAAGGGGCGGCTTGCAGAGGTCCCCTAGAGGTGGGAGAGTTCTGTTTCAATAAGTCAGTTAGGGAAGGGGCAATACAGGCGAAGATAATAATGTGCCGAAAGTACTACCAAGTCCGACAGTTCAAGAAGCTGTGGACATCTTTCGCAGACATACGTTTCAACAAGCCTTTAACGCATGGATTTTTCCTGAGTCGGGTTGAAAACCGGTGGTGTCGACGAGATAACTAAAGATGGTAAGCTGGCGCCACCCAAAATAGCCCTTTGATGCGTTAAGTTGAAGGCCAGCGGCACGTAAAACCTCGAGAACTGCAGAGAGGCACGATATCAGTAGATCACGATATCATCCATGTTACACACGACTCCACGCAGGTTATCCAAAAACTTTGACATCTTCCTTTGGAAGAATTCGGGCCCTGAACTGATTCCGAAAGGTAGTCTCTTGAAGCGGTACCTGCCAAATGGCGTTATGGACGTGGTCTTGCTTCGAGACTCTTCCGCAAGCTCAAACTGCCAAAACCCCGAGTAAGCGTCCACTTTGGAGAAGTACTGTGCTCAGGGAAGTTCCGCAAGGACATGTTTACTGACAGGCAGAGGGTGAACCTCTCGCTCAACAAACTTGTTTAGCTCGGTCAGGTCTTCCCATATGCGTACATTTCCGTCAGGTTTCTGAACAATCACCATTCCAGAACATCATTCTCTCGGATCCTCAACTGGTTCGATAACATCAAGCTTAATCATCTCTTGAAGTTTTGCTTTGGCCTTCGACATTATTGGTATGGCAACTTTGTGAGGAGTGCTCAACGCTAACGGTACAGCATGTTCTTAAGCTTGATCTTGTATGCTAGCCTAATTTTACCAAGACTGGGGAACAGCTTGGGAAACTCACCTTGTGGATCGCTTTTGTGAATGATGACTTGATCAAGACATTTTCAAATTCCTAGTTCTTGGCTAGCTTTCCTTGACAGGACAGGCACCCGAAGACTATCCACAACGTAGATGCTTGCTTTCGTCGACGTGTCGCGGTATGTCATGTCTGCCATTACCATGCTGGAAACAGGATGTTCTCGCTCACTGGGTCCCTTGAAAATTTTTTCTGGCTTCTGGACGTGAAGATTCCTTAAATATCTGCCGTTCATTTTCATAGGAACTATAGTCACGTCAGCTCCAGTGTCCACTTTGAAGGTGACGGGCGACCCGTTGATGTCCACAGTAGCCATCAATTTTAGTGGCAGTTGGACGAGACGGCTCCGAGAAATGCATCCCTGCTACCTACGATCTCGCGGACTGTTGCTTTTTTTCCTTTGTAGACACGGGCAAAATGTCCATTTTTGCGACCATTGTTGCCCGTCGCGTTTTGTGAAGGGCACTTCCTGTAGTGTGCTGCGAGTAGCCACAGAACATACACTGCTTTGCTTCAGATTCAGGCGGCTTCTTGTCTCGTGTTGCAGACCCCTTTCGATTGATTTCTTCGACGTACAGTCATTTTATTACTCTGGCAGACTCTGTCCACGTTTCCTTCCTCTTCTGCGTGGTGAGTAGGAGCTTGTTCTTTTACGACTTTAGACTGCCGCGCCATGTTGGCGGCCTTTTGGAGGGTCAGCTCCGCGTCCAGCTGCATTCGTTCAGACAGCTTGCGGTCCCTGATGCCCACTAGTATCCGGTCCCGGATCATGTCGTCATGCAGTTCTCCGAAGCTGCACAACTTGGTCAGTTGGTGTAGCTCAGTGACGAACTCTTCGACACCTCCTCCTTCCCGCTGTTCTCTTCTGAAGAATGTCGCTCTTTCGTACATGACATTTCTTAGAACTACGAAGTGATTTTTGAACGGCTGCAAAACATCGTTGTAGCTGTTCTTGTCTTCCTCTGTCAACTTGAATGAGGAAAGGATGTCTTCTGCCGTGTCGCCCATAAAGTGGACCAATGCGTAGACTTCTTCCACCACCAATTTCGAGGCAAGGCCACTCACTATTCGAAAACGTTTAAAGCACCGCTTCCATTGCGGCCACTCCGTTGGGCGCGCGAAAGTAAATTCCCCCGCAGGCTTTAATTGAAAACTGGACACAGCCATTTTTCTTTCCTGGGCTTGCGACCCCTCCATCAGTGCCTTCGTAGCAGGTTCAAACGTACGCTGCCACCATGTAGTGTTCGCGGTGCGCGAGAAACGTAGAACAGACACTTTTGGCGTTCAGTCTGAGAGTGCCTTTATTTTTCCGATCCCCTCCTCGGATCGCCCCATCGTAATTCCTTTGTCGGGCGGGCCGAACCGCCGGCTGCGCACCGTCGGCTCAGATTTCGGCTCAGTTTACCTGATCAAGTAAATAAATGTCTGCAATTGACTGAAACAGCATGCCAATAAAAAAAAACCTGCTATGTTTAGAGACCACTGAAACCTAAGCCAGCCGTAATCATCATGTATTAGCACACCCCACACTGCGTGCAATTTTCTATTGCATTTTTGTTTTGCTTTTGTGCAAGTTGCGTCGCTGTCAAAAGAGAGAAAAACATTTATTGCAATATGCCTTGAAGTGCCTGTGCACTTTTGTTCGCACGCTGAAACAATGTGTTATTTTGTTGAAATGCTCCGTAGCAATGCAAACATAAGTTAAGGGAAGCCCCGACAGGCGTCAACTATTCGCATATTGCATCGCTTACCTTGGAAGGAGTGTGTATTCTTTTTCTGTATTTTGAATGTATTATGAAATTAGCTCAATATAATAAGATCAATAGAACTGAAGCGGATTTTTAGCTGCAATGTTCTTGTTATTTTACAATCGCACTGTCCTAATACATTCCTTATAGACTGAGATGTCAAAGCAGAAAGTATAGGGCGAGTTCTCAGAACCTGATCGTATCATTTAAAATAAAAATAATGGTTGTATTTATTAGCTGTAAAGACAAGAGAACCGGTAAGCGCGAGTTTGCACGCCGCGAGGAATACTGAATTCAAAAGAGCATGCTAGGACACAAAACAAATGTGCAAAATAACTGAGTACCAAGTCTATTGTGTTATATTACACGAGAAGCGTATTTGTAGAACAGAGAACATAAGCATTAGACACTCCGAAGAACAAGAAGAAAAACCATGAGGGAAAATTTTACATTATCAACTGGTAATTATGGAGATGAATGTTTAAAATGGTAGCAGTTAACTTTCAAGGGTGGGATCGGTCGCCGACGTCTGGGATCGAAGACATGATTCGATGAACTCGCTGGCTCGTTGGCCGACGGTACGTCGCCGACGATGGCCTACTCGATGTAAACTCACAATGCACAATATGTACACTTATTTACATTACTTATTTACAACTCATGTTTCTGATCGCATGCAAGAGGTCGAGCAAGGCCGCATCGAGTGGGAGCTTGCTGCTCTCCACCTCCTGTCTCTGTTCCTTTCTCTGTTCTCAACAAAACATCATACTCTTGCGTTTTGCCTCCAAAACCCCGCTCACAAATGGAGCGTCACAACATCACAGTGAGGACGGCTCATTGATTACACTACACAAGGCCACTGATTGGCCACCGTGACAAAGCTAGGGGAGTACAAAATAGCCACGGGACCCACCTGTCTAACTCTCATAAAAAAACCTAGAGTTATTCTGCAAAACAGAAATTTAAAACACAAATGAAAACCAACAAAGTAGAAGCAGACGCAACTCCGGGCATCGGCTATCGGGCGACACGTCTTAAAGTATTATCATACCGTGGACGCCTGTGTTTGTGCTCCTCGGCAGCAGAATTCCTTTCCTTTGTTAACACGTGGAGGGCCTAACAAAGCTTTTTCGCCTACCTATTGACGCATACCAATCACCGCGTCGCAGTTTCAGACGCATGACGAAAGGAAACTTCGCCCAGTATCTTTGAACAGTGCAACTATGATGGTCAAAACGTCTGGTGACCTGTTCCTAACTCTGACCCAATGTTTGACCCCTTGATCGACCTTCAGCTCCCGTCCGCTTCGGGGATTCTCGCAAGTAAATCCTTCTTCGAAAGCTTACGTCGCTTTCAGCTAGAATGCACCAACCGACTTGTTCTATGCGCCGTCTCCTGGCCAGCTCGTCGCGTGGACACGAAAGCACGGCGAATAACAAAAGCCTCCTCGGTTTCTCCCTGCGCTCCTCACTCCAAGTCCACTCGGCCGGCGTGAAAACAAACACCATTCAGGTAAACAAGCTAACCCCACGAAAAATATGTAGTTGAAGGGCGGTTTTCAATATCAAGTGAGAGGCCCGAACTTAACACCACCCCTGCAAGAATGTGGTCCATAGCTGAACGTTGAACATAACCTCTGGCTGTGCGTTCTAAAACACCACGTAGAACAACCAGAACAGTCCTTCAACGCACTAGCTGCATAACACACCGAATGCCACGCTTCCAGATGTACTGTAGCTTAAACATTATGCACAAACAAATCGTAGTCTCACTTGTCCAAAAATACTCTGCAACACAGAAAAGAAAATAGAACCAACGACTCATTATCCTCACAAAAAGAGGTGTGCCTTCCGCAAACTTAAACACTAAGAAAAACCGAACCACACAGAATGTATACTTCGAACTGTTCCAAAGGAAGCATTACACCAAGAAAGAAAACATCAAAATGCTCTCTTAAAAAAAGTGACAGCCTTAAGCAACTTGACAAACCCATGTAATCTTACTTTATACCCGACACACGTAAGAACCCTTCCTCTCGAAACTTAGAGGCACCTAACCCCATATAGGGACTACACACAGGAAGATACCTTTGAAGCAATAATGCACAATAAAATACCGCTACTAACACATGCAGGGTAAATGTTTTGTTCACACAATAAAAAAAGACACTCAAAAATTTCAAAAAAGCGAGGAATACGGCTACTTGTGTAGCAACCACAACATTTTAACGAAAGATCTTATCGCCTCTTCTCCCACTCGCCAACCAATGTTCTTTTCGAATGCGCCACAAAGATTGTTGATACCTGCTCCCGTTCCCTTTCTGTAAGCTTGCAGAGTACTCAAGGTTCACTTCCTTGAGACAAAACACGCAAAAACACCGCGCTGGCTCCCCTCTCTCCTGCACCTCGACGCGAACACATCTGTTCGAATGAGTGTAACCCAACCCAAACAGGGCGATGCCGCTGCGCCGATCTCGACGCTCTCGTTAATTTGAGCGCTCCAACGGCCGCCGTCACTGGATCCGGGTGCTGCCTCAGGTACTGATCCTCCCCCTAAGTCCAGACGTCGCCTCGTTGGTGTGGAGCATTTACTCCTGGGGCCTCTCTCTAAGATGTTGCCCAAGCCTCCTAACTTTGATTCGAACCCTTCAACGCCTACCATCGTCCATGCCGGGTGCTGCCTCCCGAAGTGCAGCTCTCTCCCGTTCTCGATCGCCGCGCCGACGCCAGGTGCTAAATCACCAAGTGCAGCTCTCTCCCGTTCTCGATCTACGCACCGACGCAGGGTGCTGCCACGCGAAGTGTAGCTCTCTACCGTTCTCTATTGCCGCATACGGTAACGTCATCCCCGTACAGAGTGTGACGGATGTGTTGTGCTGATTCCAAGGCCCTGTGAACCTGCAGCATAGCCAGGGTAAATAAAGTCGGAGATAGTACAGAACCGTGTGGGATTTCTAGCTGCGGGTGTGGAAATTCTTCTGATGTGTGCTCGCCAATTCCAACCATGAGTACTCTGTCTCGTAAAAAGTCTCGGACATAATTATGGAGACGTGCCCCACAGTCAGTCTTAGCGAGCTCCTCTAACATTGAATCATGATCCACATTGCAAAAATCTTTCTTTAGGTCTATTGCTTGTATAGCTTTGAGTTTCAAATTGCTGGGCTCCTCAGTGATATCTTCGTAGATCTGAAGTAGTGCATCATGTGTGGAAACGTTTGCTGGGTACCCCACCATGCTGTATGGCAGAGCTCCTTTCTTTTCAAGATGATCTTGAAGGCGGTACAAGCCCATACGTTTCATGATTTATCCGGCGTTCTAGGTTAATGTAATCGGTCGCATGTTTTCAAGTCGGATTGGCTTCCGTGGCTTGGGTATAAAAACTCATATTCCCAATCTTCCATTGCTTCGCCAGGGGTTGTTGCCCCAGCCACATACTGTTAATTTTTCTCAGAAGTTCCGACAAGTCTTCTTCCGCAAGGTTCTTTAGGTGCGCCGAGGTTATGGCAGCTGGACCCGTTGCTTGTTTCCTTTGCAGGAGTGGCTGAGAGCGCGTTTCAGTTCTGTCATGTCAAATTTTTGCTGGATGTTTTTATTTGGGGCCCGTATACTCAGCGTATTGCGGTTGTCTAGGTGCTGGGATGTATGTGTCTTTGATGAATTCGATGAGCTTGTCCGGATCGTTTTCGTATTCTTTCATGAGTGTCTGTAGCTTGTGCTGCGTCATGGTTTTCGTCGTGTCCGGGTTGATGAGCCCTCTGAGTACCCTCCAAGTTTTCCCAGTGCTAAGTGTGCCTTATAGCTGTTCACACGTTTCCATGCAGGGCTCAGAACACAGTTGCGCTGAATATGTGCTCGTTCAGGTGATTAACCCGCTTCCTAAGTTTACGACTGGTCTTATTCTTTTTCAAGCGTTTGTCCAGCGCCGTTGTCGCTTCCCAGCCATGCGAGAAGTGTTTATCCACTGCTGGTTGGTCCTCCGTTTGCGAGTATGTTTTAGTGTGCTTCTTCTTTGCTTGCTTGATTTCTTCAGTCTAGGCGTCTATAGTAGGTGGGTCGCAGCCTTCTCTATCTAGTCTGCATTTGTGCCAATCTGTGATGTGCTGTTTCTTCCTGTTTAGACGCTTCGGCGTAGCTTGAATGATCACTTTTATTATAGCATGATCGCTGCCGAAGTAGTCTTGAGTCTGTGACCATTGCGTGTTAAGCTGTCTTGTGGAGACAGTAAGGTCCGGGTTGGTGTTTTTCTCGACAGAATTTCCCAATCTTGTATATTCACTGAAGTCGTTAAGTACCGTGTATTCGGCTTCGTGTAGCAGACGAAGTGATCTGCTGCCCTTGGTAGTGTTTCTGTGGTAGCCCCAAGCTGTGTGCGGAGCGTTGAAGTCGCCTGCCAAGAGGTGTTCATTACCTGCACGTGAGTCGTTTGGTTTGAGGAGTTCCTGTATTTCCTGTACCTTGTCTTTTGGCGGACTGCAAACATTGGTAACGTAAAGAGGGCCTTGCTGTGTAGACACAGATATTGTGATGCTTGCATCCGTGTCACATTCAGTGTGGCGGGTATACGTTTTCTGATCACAATGGCGATGTTGTGGCGTCTTTGATACGTCAGGTAGCCTGGAATTTTCGGGTTTCTGCCTGCTTCTTGTAAAAGAATGATGTCCGGAGAGTGGGATAAGGATGTGATTTAGTAGAAGAATGGTGCCTGTTTCCCTTTGAAACCACGGCTGTTCCACTGTAGGATCCTAATACCGTTATTGCTGTGCGTTTTCATCGTAGCTGGGAATGGGGGGGAGCTGAAGGTGGCATGCTATCAGGACACGTACCTCAAATGTTTG
The DNA here is from genome assembly GCF_048455015.1 of Haemaphysalis longicornis. Classification (NCBI taxonomy): domain Eukaryota; kingdom Metazoa; phylum Arthropoda; class Arachnida; order Ixodida; family Ixodidae; genus Haemaphysalis; species Haemaphysalis longicornis. The sequence continues at coordinate 88,120,854 of NW_027526214.1, read as the reverse complement.
TTCTTGCTGAGTGATTAGGTTGGATAGTGCAGCAATTGTCTGTGCTTGGGCTTCGAAATTTCGCTGCAAAGTCAAGCAGGCGGCTTGTATGGCGTTGGCCTGTTCGCAAATTTTTGGGTTGTTCTCTAGCATACCCTCCACTTGTTTTTCATTTTCGGCGATTTGCTTTTCGAGAGCCTTCATGCTTTTGCTGAGTTCGTGTGATCAGGTGGACGATAGCCTGCTTGGGGTTTGGGATCTGCTTCTATTGGCGAGAGGCGCTTGTTCAGTGTCGTGCGCATTGGTCTCACTCTCCGCGTCCATGTAGGCAGGTTCTGGGGTCGGGTCTTCCTGAGTACCTCCATAGAGGTTTATTGGGATGTGTTCTCGCGTGTTGTCTGGTGTGGTGTCCTCAGTGTGCTTGCCTTTTAGTGCGTGTGGAAACGTCGTGTACCTGGCGTTAGTTTCTCTGCGATTTTTTACAGCCGAAAGTGGCTTACTCACCTGAACAGTTCGGTGCTCCTGAGTGGGCTTCGACACCTTCATGAGCCCCGTGCTGGTGGACGCTCGATGTTGGTGCGGCGCACGCTCTGTTGATGCTTTGGCATTTTTTAGGGGTTTCTTGTGACGCCTGCTCTGTGATGCCTTGTCATTCTTGGTCGGTGGTTCTCGTTTGGACATGGATCCTATCGGTGATTCTGTCGCCTTCCGGATGGCAAGCCTCTTTTGGTAGGCTTGAAGCCTTGTCACGGCGTCTGCTTCACGTGGGACCTTGCATTCTTTGTCTTCGGATGGGTGCGGGCAGACGCCAATGGCGCACTTGGTGATGCATTCCTGTTCTTCATCTTTCTTTGCTGAACCGCATTTAATGCAAAGACGATGAGATACTTGCGTTCAGACGTCCACTCGATGCCCGAGGTTAAGGCACTTAGGGCAGTATTGGGCGCGTGGTTTGTTTGTCGCACACCTATGCAGGCCGCCGTTGTAGTCTACTTCTACAGGCACGTATGTAACGGAGAACGTGATGATCGCAGTTTGGGTAGAGGCCATCGTGCGGGCGGCGAGGATTTTGTATCCAAAAGCTTTAAGGTGTTTAAGAAGAACTTCTGGAGACGTGTTGGCGGCCACACTTTGGATCACTCCTTTGCATGATTCCCGTCGGAGGCTTCATAGATACTGATGCGTTGTTGTTTTCCATTGAGCGTGACGAAGGAAGAGTTTTTAAGTTTGAAGAATGCGGATGGCCTTTCAGCAAGCAAGGCAGCAATGGTTTTGCCGGGTAAGAGGCTTACTTTGAGCTCGGCAGCTTTGTTCTCGGTAAGTTGCGCTGGAAGGCATAGTTCTTGACGAAGGTGTCGCGGTAAAAAGAACTGAATCATCAAACTGTCCTGTGAGCGAAGTATCAGTTTACGAAATGTAGGATCGCTAACCCTCGTTTTAAAAGTTTTCGGAACCAGCTGGCTTGTTCGGGAGTGAATATCTTCATCATGCCGTGGTGTGAGGCTCTCGTTGCGGTGTTGATCGCCGAAGCCGTCCGGGTGCAGATGAGGCGGTCGCTAGGCCTAATGGTCTAGGCCTACTCCCAACGTGGTCCATATAAAGAACACCGTAACTTCCCCAATGGCGCAGGAGATTTTTATAACTTCCTGAGCAGGTCCCGGTAATGTTCCGAAGCACGTCCTGGTTATCATATGCACGAACACAGCAGGAAAACCGCCCTAAATCGCAACACATGCGGAGCTCGGAGCGCACACGGGAGTCTGGGCGAGACCAGTGGCACCCTCCTGACGAACGGAAACTTTGCCCAGTAACTTTGAGCAGAAAAACTATCATAAACACAACGTGTGTGACCTCTTCCTAACTCTGCCCATTGTTTTACCCCTTGATCGACGTTCAGCTCACGTCCGCTTCGAGGACTCTCGCAAGAAAATCCTTCTTCGAAAGCTGACATTGCTTTCAGCTATACTTAAGTGACCGACGCGTTTGTATGCGTCGTTCTCGGGCAAGCTCATCGGGTGGACACAAAAGCGTGGCGAATACAGAAGCCTCCGTGGTTTCTCTCTACGCCCCTCACGCCAAGTCGGCTAGGCCGGCATGAAAACAAACACCATTCAGGAAAACAAGTATACTCAGTGAAAGATATCTACTTGAGGGCGGTTTTAAATATTGAAGGGCCCGAACTTCACTGTATCGTACTTTTAGAATTTCAGAAATTTAATTTGAACAGTTAAATTGTATTTATTTATTAAAGACGATGGTAGTGGAAAGGTTTTAAGACAGGCTTGTATGAATATAAATTGATGACGATTTTATATACAACTTCACGGCAGTGATTAACAAGATTGTTGTAATACAAAGAAAAACACTATGCTTTATAACCACTTTGTTTGGTTTCTATATTTGTAGTCATAACTGTTTAGAAACATGCAAATGTTATGACAAGATATTACAAAACGTTACAAGACCGAAACAAACCAGCTAAAATATTGGATTTGCAGCATTCGCTTGTACGTTTATTTTGTATATTCTCTTTCTAAAGTCTTGATATTAAAATTATTTTTCCTAGATTACCTTCCACAAAATATATTTATTTCTTTCTTCAGGTTTTTTGCTGAAAACCAAAGCAGAAATAGATTAGATGTGCAAAATATTTCATTTTTTTCACACGTATATAACCATAACCGTATACATAAAGCAGGTGCCAGCAATAATATAGTACCAATATACACTTCTACTTATATAACCTGATCAAATTTTAAAAAATATACAACAGTGTCTACAGATGGTTCCAAATGTTACAATACGAAAATACCAGAACAAACTCTGCTATTCTCGTTTATTCGTAATATTACAAAGCTGTGAAACTCTCTGAATGCACGTACCTCAAGTACATTTGGAATGCAAACATGATTTTTGATATTTGTGGTAACATGCCTCTAACTCTGGCAACACTAAGACATCCTGGCATCGTAAGATTATCCTCAGCATAATCTTTCCTGCAAATTGTGATGTCCTAAGGAAGTACTCAAACGATCCTCAAAATATATATTAAAGTTGAGACGTCCGGCCACAGGACAACATGACATTTTTAGGTGAGCACCTTTTCACCTTCCCAGAAAATTTTTACGACATTGGTAACAACACATAAAATAACACAAAAAGAGACCACACGAAATACCCGTTGTTAAAAATTTATTCCCACACAAAGTACCCGGCGCTCTCCTTTTCCTGTCATCTGTTGTTTTACTCTGAGGCACAAATTTCGGAAACAACTTCTGGGGATAATAAAAGGCAGATATCTTTAAATAAATTAGAGCACCATCTAGAAAGTAAAATGAAGGTCTATCTGCTACAAAAAAAAATGCTTCATTTTGTAATAACCATGTTCCCCAAATCATCAGCTATAGTGACTATTCATTAGCAGGACTGAAACGAACGCAGCAATTAGGAAAACAATGAGTGTTTGCAATAACATTTAGCGATCGCACAAAATTACGTGTTTCGCTTCGATGTTTGCAGATATACCATTTATTTTTACCCATTCACGTTTCATCGTTTCATGTTTTCTTCACAGAAAGGGATTGCGCAGACAGACACTAAATGAGTTGATTACTTATAATACACTGCATCGGTTTGTTTTCTCAACGGTTCGCCAGCCTGATTTCAATATTGACATGCAAACAACAATACAAGTTTCAGGTATTCTCTTTTTGACCCGTAGACCAGTGTCGAATTTTTTCGCCAAATGGGAACCCTGGGTCGATTTTGTTATTGCTGATTTAAATTCTTCGGGTCAACGTATTTCGAGAAAAAAATATTCTGAATTTTTTTAGGGTAACCATGAACTGACAAACAATTGTTCGTTTGTGCTGTTACAAGAGCGGTTTATTCTTGAGTAACACAAAAAAAGTTTAAATAATAACGAGAGTAAGAAGCCGGCACGTTTTGTGCGAATCGAAATCAGATAGACATCAGTTTCGCGGGCCCAAAAAGCGCGAAACGCGTGGAGGACGATACCAAAACCAGCCGCTGCGCGCGAGCACGCGGGCGCGCGGCCGGATGTGCGAGTGATGTACGGCACAGTCGTATAAAATAGAAAACAGAAAAAAACGTCCTTATCAGTTTCTCAGGTGCCGTTGGTCTGTGGCAGGCGCTAGAAGAGAGAGGCGCCCGCTGGGCGACACCCAAGCGCCCCCTCGTTAGGGGAAGCAGAAGCGATAGCCGGCGCGCCGTTGCAGTAAATCATCAAAAAATTAAAAAAAAGAGCCGTCGGGGCAAGACCATTTTACGCATTTCCGCAGAATGGCAGCACATGCCAAGCTTGAGAACTTGGCGAAAAAGGCTCGCTTTTTAAAAATACAAGTATTGACAAACATATACGTTGTTGACCATTTTGAAGGTGTTTGCAGAGGACATATATGTACGTCCGTCATCCTGACAGGTTTAAGTATCCCAAGCTACATTCAATCTCTTCCCAAAATAATTGTTCATATCGAGCACCCCATTTCTATTTTCAACAAGCAGACCTTCATTGCGTTAACTAGAGCTGGTAATGTTGCCATATTTTCAGCTTACCAAGACCATCAGTAACAAGACAAAATTGTGTATATAAAGTGGCTGAATTCTGAATCCTACTTTACAAAGATGCCGTGAGCAGCCAAAGTATACATCCGCAATCAACGGCCTAGTAGCTCGCGCATTCAATGAATACCTTAAAGGTGTTGTGCCACCAAATTTGTTGCTTGTGCATTCTTTGTTGCAAACGTTTTATATTTCTTTATAAAACATGATACATGCTCTCACATACACATATTATGCGTAAAAAATTTATTATCGCACGATTCACGTGAACAGGATTTGGTTTCGGTTTCTGGTCGCCGATTCAAGCAGTGACGTCACACTGTTGCGAGGGCGCTCTACCGCGTGTGTCTCCAGGCGGCGCTGCGGTACGCTGCGACTTTATTGCGGCGTCTGCTCCTGCAGACACGTGCTGCACCACGGACGTAAACACTCCGACGTGCCATGTCAAGCCGCCACAGCTCCGACACAGATTCTTTGTCTGCATCGTCGGATAAAAATATCGACTTTTTTTTTTGCTGGTAGCAGCGGGGAAGAGGATGTCAAAAATCCGGACAACCATGTTAAATTTGACCCGCTGGCCAGCGATGACGAAGAAGCCGCTGCCGCGCCGGAGGAGGCCGTCAACGAACAAGTTCCACGAAGTGGTAACATCGACTGGTAAGTGGCGATGTTTGACGTTTTCGGAGATCGTTTTATACTTGCCCACTGGAACAGCACATTGTAATACTTTAGACGTTTTCTGGGCTTTATCTCGTTGAGCTGCAAACATCCGGCGCCCGCTCGCCTAAAGTGTTGCTGCTACGCGCTTCTTGGCTTATTTTTCATGCACTCACGCTGCCAAACTTTTTTTTTTTCGCCGGTAACGAGCGATTGAAGCGTTAGTTTTGTGGCAATATTTACTTCGGCGCATACTCATGCAAACGGCAGCGCGCGCGCGCTCTTTTATTCTAGTATTTCTGGCCGTGCCACAGTGAGTGCTTTATTCATATAAAAAGTGGAAAAGGTGTGGACTGGTGATATTTTGAACTCATTTGGGAGTTCGCCAGCGTACAACCCTGTCCGGGGGCGGCCTGCGGTAGAGTATTAGATACAGCGAAAACTATATTTCAGGTGCACGTGTGGTCGTTGCCGGCCAATGGAGAGCGAGCTCGAGTCGGTGTGCTGCGCCGAAATTTCGAGGGTGGCGGCCCTTGTGCCAGAGGGCTCAAAATGCATTACAAGCCACCCCGGTTTTGAGCCGATATGCCTTAACATCCACGCTCTGCAGGTGGCATATTATACGCTGCGGCAAGATAGGCCTGCAATTGTCGATGCACCCGATATTCACACGTACGTACGAACACTCACCCTGCTATGCTAGAGTTCGCGGGTGCGATTCCCGCCCACGGCGGAATGCATAAATACCCGTGTATGTAGATTCCTAGGTGGTGAAAATTACCGGAGCCCCCCTCTTCCCCCCCCCCCCCCGCCCCACTGCGACGTCTTTCATAGCCACATCGTGGTTTAGGGACGTAAAATCCGATATTACGTACAGTATTCGCATCAAATTGGATATAATGAGCTTGTTGCAATATTTGCACCTATTCTCAAATTGAAACAAACATTCGGATCCTCTTAAAAAATCGGGACGTTTATAAAAGGTAGTTTTCATCTGCCCCACTTGTTATTTATAACTGTACGAATTGTAGCAGCTAATGTTGCAATCGCATATTGAGGGACCATCACCAGCCACACTCTAGTACAAAATTTTGTACTTTAATACTTTGTAGCCCCGCCAGCCACTGCCTTGGTAGTTTTGTGAATATTTATGTGGAGAATATTTATGTGTACCGTGATTCTAGACTTCCCTTGTCTGCACTTCGATTGCATAAGCCTGGATACTTATATTTTTGAAGGAAGCACTGCTGCTGCAACACATAGAACAAGCAGGGAATGTCAAAGGCTGCTCGAGTATCGTGACATGACCCAATGCGGTGTATGGAAAAAAAATTCAAGTGTTTATGCAGAGATTTTAGGTCCATCTGTGTTAGATGCCAACAAAAAATCTTGTGTACGTATTCCACCTGTTGCAATTTCCTATGCTTGCTAATTTTTTTTTTCATTTATGTAGCAGGTACCGATACACTGAGTGCCGCCAGTTCGTACGCTGGGTATGGGTGCGTCTCGGACAGAGGCATCGCGAGGTGCTGCCAAGCTGCGTGGTGAAGGAGATAAGGAATGCCTTTCCTTCGGCTCAGTATGCCGGTTTCAAATATCCCGAGTAGAATCTCTGCCTCCAAAAAAATAAAGGTCATGACAGATTTGGTGCTTTATTTCGTAATTATATGCATGACAATCACAGTTTGCAAACAGAAATAAAAACAAGGTAACCAAATGCACTCCACAGGAGTGTAGGAACTGTAACCATTTGGGCAAGTTGGTTGCATGTTTTGCACCATTTGGCTGCAAAGGCTATAGAAATATTGACCATGACTAAATCATGCTTTCCTATAACCCAAAGATGAAGAGGTGTTAAAGAAAAATGGAGGTTTGTTATAATGAATGAATCAATGATATTCCTTTTCAATGCAATGTACAGGAGAGCGGAAAAAGGTGTTACTTCAACAGCTTGATGGAGCCGCAGGACCCCTGATTGGTGATCTCAGCAGTGATACAACAAAAACATCAAAGCAATTCGACAATACTTATTGCAATCAACAAAAAACTTAATACAATGAATATATGGCACAGTGGGATAAAAATGCACTCTGCAACATGACTAAAAAAGAGAATGCAGGGAATACTTGACACACCTGCAGGAGAAAAAGGCTAAAAACATGAATTTTCTGAGCCTACAAATGTGAATATTTCTCTTCAGTACAGAACATCACTGCTTATAATGCAAGGAGATATGTGTAACATATAAAAGACTTATTGACAAATCAGTATGCCAAGGTACCTATGCAAGAAGCAGAAATTGAAAAAAACTGACAGTGACACAGACACAGGACTGTAAGGCTGAGAAAAAATGGAAGTAATGAGCTTGGCAGCATTGCAAATTGTGATAGGAAGGGCATGGGGTCAGATTCTGTGCAACTCAACTCTTGCTGTAGCAAACAACAATGGAATTCATGCTTTGTCAACTGGTTTTCACATCTGTCCCACCCATTACAAGCAAGACGCCATGAAGCAAGCATCACAGCTAGGAGCAGTGGAAAAGACATTCACGAAAACGACAAACGTGAGACTTGGCAGTACCATACAGTGCTGCCAAGTACACTAAAGGTACACTAAATCTCTTTCTTTAAAAATTAAGGTTGCAGTATCATTTCATAGTATTTTGTGCAGAGAGTTTGAAAAGCAGGTCGAAAATTTACAGAAACTAGCTGAGAAATAGCATGGCTGGTGACCAGTACTGCATATACATGCTACAGACACTTTGTTCTTTCTACGCGCCTGCAGCACGTCTGCAAAGGTTCCACGAGGGGGGGGGATAACCTAGAATAATAAATGCCGAGCTTCATTGAACCTCAGTTCTTTAGTACATGAAAAAAAACTGAAGACTGGAGACTCGACTCCGAGTGCAGCACTTTGCGTTTTCGGGAGTGCAGTTGTTCAATCTCACCAGAGTCGCGTTTATCTGCAGCGGTTTTGTTTTTGACGGTTGAGCGGACCATCTGCTTATATAGGCCTGTACTTTTTCGATTACGGCCTGTTTTTCATCATGTTCGACAGGGCTAACCATGCTTGTTTATCCGACAGTATAATCAGCTACCCTGCCGGCATGTCGCTGGTCGCAAAAAAAAAAAGGCCAGTGGCACTGGCTCGGCTATGCAATGACCTGGCTGCCGACAAAGTTCAGACATAAGTTTCCTTGCACCCGCCGCGGTGGCTGAGTGGCTAAGGCGTTGCGCTGCTGAGCACGAGGTCGCGGGTTCGATTTTTGGCCGCGGCTGCCGCTTTTCTGATGGAGGCAAAAAGCAAAAACGCCCGTATGTACGAGATTTTGGCGCACGTTAAAGATCCCCAGGAGGTCAAAAATTAATCCGGAGCCCTCCACTACGGCGCGCCTCATCGCCTGCGCTGCGTCGGCGCGTTAAACCCTACAATCAATCAATCATAAGTTTCCTTGCAAAATAAACTAAGAAAAAGCATATCGGGTGCCGGCATTGCGGAAGTCTGCTATAAGCATTCAGTCAAAACAATTTTAGTCTGTTGTAGCCGATAGTCCGCTCCAGCCAAATCTGTTATGAGCAGAGTGAACTCCAGTTAAAATGCACGGGGACCAGACAAACCAACACTAATGGTCTGTTCTAACCGGAAGTCCGTTGTTGCCGGATCCGCTGTAACGAGCGTAGCCTGTAAACGTAACATAGACATCTGGGAAGTTGAGCACAATGACGATCTGCTACAAAAGAGACGTGCAATTGTGTGACCAAATCACACACTGTCGTCACTGGTGCCTTGTGAGTGCTTAGGTCGGTCTCGATGCAAACCTTGACAGGTGTTCCCGCACTAGCACAGCCTTGTCCACTGGTTCAAGAGAGCTTGCAAGTGGTGGTGGTGGAACAGGCAGAGTTGCGATGCATGAAGCACTGAAACTGCCACTCTCCACGCCCTCTTCCACAATCTCAAAAAGACGGTCAATATAACCTGCACCGGTTGCATGCAAACCAAAAATCACGTCAATCTCATTCATATACAAACTATCATTGTCTATCCTACAGTCTCTGCTTTCTTCATGTAGAAAAAGGAGCAATGCAAATATTTTGCAACTGTATCCGAAATGTCTGGTGCTGTACTCCATGTAAACCATTTTTGGCAGTTCACTGCAAAATACATAGCCAAAACACTACACTACCTACACAGAAGAATGTAGCGTTGGCTTGCAATTCATGGTTTTGTCTTGAAAGACAGGGAATAATATTTTTAGATATGTTCGCACCACACCAAGAACTTGACATCACAAAGTTTCACACGTTTCAGCATGTGTAGAGAATTGGTGAAACTTGACACCTAAATTTTCAGTATACCAACACGTGTGCACAACTGCTCGAGATAACCACACCGTGTGCCTAGGAATGTGGCCACTAATGGTGATGCTCACTCTGATGTAAAAGTGCAAGTTGTCATTATGTTATTACTTACTCTAAAAACTGAAGACGGCAAAAGCAAAATTTCATGCTTTGCTTTAAATTATCACGTTTAAATTTATGAGCACTATACCTGTCACAACTGCTTCGGGGATATTAGTGCATACTACAGCCACTAAATAAGCTATACTTAAGAGTAACGACACTGATGCGCAGCAGCAGCCATTTTGGTGCCTGGCGCCCGAGTGGCCAGCTTTATGCGGCCTATTGCAGACAACATCGACAGACAGAATTGGTCCGGGTGCGCTCTGCAAACATGACAGCTGCGTTTACTTATCGAGGATTTCAAGCCTGCCCACTGGTGTGACAGGGTCACGCTTGTTTACACTAGTGTAGTTTTAGTTGATCTAGGTTACGCTAGAGCCACTAAATAAGCTACGCGTTTCTAGTGGCTGTAGGCAACGCTAGGTCACAGTCGTTCTTTCGCAGTGGGAAGTGAAGCAGGCGTTTTCCACCGTCTGGCCGGTGGAAGCAGCACGGCATCGCTGCTTTTCCTGGGGCTTAAAAACTCACTCCCAAACGTGTCATACAGCCGCACTGCGCTCCAAAAATCACGATTTATCGAAAAACATGTGCATGCGGCAATACAGAGGCACCAAAATGTCAGGGCTCATGGATATTTCAGGGTAAACGAATGTCACATGACGCGGTCCGACCAACAGCCGCTCTAGGCAGCATACAAACGTGACAAAAGAGTGCCGATACTCTGAAACCCCATCTAGTGGCTCTAGTGCATCCCAGTGGCTCTAAAATGGGGGTCCGTAGACCCCGGGGGTCCCCGACGCCTTCCCCAATGCTCTCCCCGGACCCTCCCACCCCATTCATTTATTCTTTTTTTGCTAAAGCTTGGTGGGAATGGGAAAAGTTGGCTTCGCTGCATTACTTGTACATTTAATTTCTCCGCGCAGCACAAGTTTTAATGTTGGCTTTTTCCACGACATAGAAGCTATGCAAAAAAGCCAGGCACACAAAAGGCTAGGTGACTTTTGGCTTCACGGGGTAATTGTTCAGCAATATTACACGCATAAGCCCAAAAGTCAGACATCACAGGTGGGCATTGAATAGGTATGTTGGCAACTGTAGCTGCAAGTGCCAACTGCTCGACATTATGACACATTCAACTCATTGTGGGGCATGGGCATAGCTGGGCCAAGGGGGGCGTATCAGCGTCAGAACACTCGCGAATATTTTCCAATCGCTGCACTCTTCAACTCTGTCTTTTTTTCATATTTACAATCCGAATCAATATAATATATCATGAAAATAGAAATGACATGGATGAAAAATGACTGTACAATCTTTTGAACAGGCTTTCTTTTTAGTAACTTTTTTTTACCGGTGGCATATACCCCCCTTCCCTGAAAAATATTCCTCGTTATACCACTCTCACATGGTCCCCCATCCCATTTGCAAACCCGAAAGGGGCCCCCAACACACTCATGGTTGAGAACCACCGGTGCATACTATACAATTTTTTCTGGTAAGCTTTTATCTGCAGCAAACAGGGAGCCAAATTTGCTCTTTTAATTAGTAGGTGCAAATTTTTTTTTTGCTCTTCCTGTACGTCTATGTACACATGAAAAGTTGCAGGCTCTTTGATTGCAAATACCACCGGCTTTCCCTTTCTTGCTTTTGGGTTTTTCACTCCATACTGCTCGTTTCCCAGGGCCGTTGTGCGTTGCGCCCTGTCAGCGTTGCCATTGTAGTGCAAGGCAGCCAGTTCTGACCTGTGCAGGAAAATGCATAACAACACAAATGCACACCATTAACTGTACAACAACTAAACAGAACATACTTCGATGACAGTTTTATGAAATGTGGGCCTACATGCATGATCAAGGGAAGGTGCTCCTTTTAAAACAAAATAGATGGAGCTTGCTGCTTAGTGCAGAGCTCACAGCTGTGTGCCCCACTATGGTACATTCCTCATCTGAAGTCTAGCCTATTTTGTTTTCCTATAGCGACCGGGCGGCCGTTGTATGGCACCACCATTGCTTCAGCGAACAGCGCCGCCGTGGTGAACCGCTCATCAGTGGAATGCCGGTGGCGGTCAGCGCAGCGTTATTGTGCATGACTTTCTGTCGTTCTGCTGCGGTGAGGATTGCAAAGCGTGCATAACCACAAGGACTTTTTCCAGATCGGTAAATCTTGAGCATTGAAATGACCTTTACGAGGCATGCCATGCGTGCGATTTACGCCCATACTCAGTAATTACAAATAGCAGACGACGCTCAATGCGCCAAGCTGGAAGTCAAGCTGGAAGTGCAACTCCGTTCCTTCGCACAGTTGTTTCATGCCTGCATGCAGTTTGACATATCGAGGAGTATATTGCAGGTAAATGCTCCCACAAAGCCGGTGTGTGCAACCGATCCAGGAATGCTGCGGCGCTCGCCTTTGCCAATTGATGACAAAACCGCAGCGTGCACAAGCGAAAGCCAAAGGGGGAGGGGGCGGTTCTTTCTAAGATTTACCTCAAAAACCACATTGTGATGCACGACGCTTCCATAACTTCATTAACCATGGTTAAAACGTGTTTAGTTTCACAGAAATGCTCTTAATACAGTCATCGAGAATCATTTACAGAATAAATACTACGGGATAGTAGAACGTTATTGCTTTGAATGTTTTGGTGGTTGTGTCGTGGAAAAGAAACCACCAAAACATTCAAAGCACCGAAGCAAACACGACAAATGCAACGGGAGGCTCTGTAGTCCAATGCCCCGGCTCATTCGACTAACGAGGGGAATGCTGAGTAGTGACGCCACCCGTCCAGCTGCCCGGTCCCTTTGGTCGGGTGCGTAAGTGCAGTCCATGACCACAATGTCGCTTTGGGGAGATTGATTCCAATTGATAAACATTTCAGTGAGCCTGCAGCTGGGGAAGGATATGGCCACCTTTGATTCCAAATGAGCCCAGCTGCACAGGATTTTGTCGAGTCTCTGCCCGAGTGAGACCAGCTAAGCTAAACATGGGTAATTGGTTGAGGAAAGTGCCTAGTCAGAAAAAAAAAATTCAGTGACGCTGAGTAGTCATAAATTGTTTTGCCGACTTCTGCATGTTAGCTGTTAGTGCTGCAAAGCACCATCTCTATGACACCTTTACCAAGGATATTCAGGGATATTCTAGGCCCTGCCTAGGCATTGTCAAGGGTGCAAGAAAGCACGTCTGCTTACATTTCACTACTGTTTTCGCACGCTAAACATCTGCTTCTTTACATCTCAAAAAATGACATCACGAAAAATCTTCTGGAACAGCTACACCCTTGGAAGTAGACAAGTTTACCCCCGCCCCCAGAAACAATGAGGGAACTTTACAAAAGCCATGCCACCTTGAACTTTTCAAAGCTTTGCGAATGCCTTAATACACAGTCTCGGGTAGCGAAGAAGATAACTTAATACCCCCCGCCATTCTCATCTCCCAATTTCTGCGCTCATTGAGGGGAGAGGGAATAAGGAGCCTACTGGCTCTGCCCACCATCATACCCGTCAAAATAAAATATTACCGTAAAGATTAGGAGCTAGACGCACCGTGTTCTCACATTCAGAGTTTCGCTTATCTGTGCTCATTTTTATTTCACCCAGGAGTGTCAGCACCATTCGTTTTCGAACATAGTGGGGCAAAGCTATGGCGGAGCACAGCAGCGGGAAGATATGTAAGATGTACAACAGGACGAGGCAGTGCAGAAAGCAGAATGAAAAATTGGAACGGGACCAATGCTAATTTCTACCTCATCCAAAGCAGTGATTTCGTTCTGCACGATTCATAGCATAAAGCAGCACACCTGTTCTCACAAGCTCACTTTACATTGTAAAAGCTGTATAAAGCAGCACTACTGCACACCCAAGCTGGCTTTATAGTGAAAAAGCCCGTTTCGGGTGAGGAGTGTGCAGGGCCGCACTGACATAAGCCAGGAAAATCCAGTCACATAATTAAATCTCCTCTTTGTCCCCTTTAAAAATCAAGGGTTTTAAATAAGGAAAAAAATTGCGGGCTTTTATATTTCAATTTCAAGGTTTTCAAGGACCTGTATGAACCATGACTAATGTACACTTCAGGTATGTAAGGAAATTGATTTGGATTCATACCTTGCCAACATTCCTTGAAAGGAAAATGTGAAGCTCTTTGGAGCAAAACGATTCACAACCGAATGAAAGGACTCGAAGCTTGACGTCTGGCACAATGGCGACACCTGCTTGATGTCCACAAGCAGGCGATGGTTGTCGACTGCACCACGTAGCTTGTCAAAGGCGTCAGTACCTGGTCACAAAACATTTAAGGATACAACACAAACTCAAGAAGTATTTTGCATTTTAGAACCATAAATAATTAACAGTATGGCAGTGAGCAAGTTTACACCACTATTAGTTGAAATACATCAACCAAACGCTATTTCCATCATCAGGTGTCAGTATTGCATTAGTGATTGCTAATACCTATTCTTCTAGCACAGAAATATGGAAGGATATTCATTGACAAATGGCAAGTTAGTACGCAGTATAAAAAGTACCTGAAAAAATCCACTTTCTAGGTAGAAGGTCGCAATGCTCGCAGTTGCCATACTGCTCGCTGTGTCCGCAGTGCTTGTCTTGGACATGGTTGAGCATGGATAGCCAGATGACTATCGCAAGCTCTCCTCGTTCCTCCGCAGTCGTCACTCTCCTTGCAGCAATTCTTACAGAGAAGTAGAAATGGTTGATTATGGATGGAATCCACTTTTCAATGAGACCACAGCCTCGTGACCGGGAGACAGCCTGCAGTTTCTTCTTAAGCCCTAGACAAAACAAGAGAAGAAAGTAGGCAACCATGTAACTGCTCGGTCTTGCCACAATTGGCGGAGTTGCATAACCATCGGGTTTGGCCATAATCAAATTAAAGGGGTGGAGCACCAATTTTTGTCGCATACATGGTCTTTAGCTCATATGAAAGCCACTGTTTTATGTAGTCGACTGAAGGAGAAGATGAGTGGAGCATGCAACCGTGAAGGCTGAACCGCACGCATGAGTGACAAAACACAACGTTGCGTCACAGATTGCTCCATTTTGCAATGCAGAACTAAGTGAATTCCCTAGCGATTCGTCGCTGTAGTCACTTTCACATACAAAATCGCGTACATGCGGTTGGGCCGTGACTTGTGTTCGCGACTGGTGAGGATTGACAAAGAAAACAAAACCAAGGTGGGCAGCACAAGCTCGCGGAAGAAATTTGGGATTCCATCAGCTATGGTGGTAACTGATGGTAACTGAGAATGGGAAAACAAACAGCGCTGCACTTACAACCTAATCTTTATCGCGCACTGGTTCTTCAAAAATGAATGCACACTAACTTGCCCAACGTTCTATTATAGCGGTAATGTTTAAGATGTGAAGCATTTCTTGATCGGGGGTATGTCACTCCTGCGTGCTCCATCCGCAGCGCCTCTCCTCCTCTCTCACTCTCCCCTCGCCAACAATACTGCAGGTGCACGCTGCACGTGCCCCTCTGGCCCCCACTCTCTACTCCTCGCAATGCCGCTTCTGTGAGGCTCCGGGCACGCTTTATGTGTGGGGCTGCGAGAAGAACCCGAACCTCCCCCCCCCCTGCCCTTCACCTCCCTACTGGGAGAGAGCACTGTCCAGCTCGGACCCTGATGACCAGCTTTGGCTCGTGAAGAGGGCTCAAGAAGCCGGACGGTCTGAAGGGAATCTTCCCCAAGGTGAACTGCTTTATAGGGACGTTTATTCCTCTTGCTCCTCCCTCTCCCTCTCTCGCTCTCTTCGCAAGCGGATAAGCAGGTGCACGCTACACGTGCCCTCCCTCGCCCTCCCTTTCTCGCCAGCGAATAAAGCAGGTGCGCGCAGCGCGCCCTTTCAGTCTTCTTGGAGGGATCGCCTGCGCCAGTTCTGCTACGTCGTTGTATGATGAGTTTGACCGGCACCAACAATCTCGTCAGCGTAGATGTGAAGCATCATGGGGGTGCACATTATGTTCCCATTCGTGCTCCGATAAATGAAACAACACAATAGAACCACACGGAACCCCCATGATGCTTCGCATCTTCTCAGGGTTCCCCACAAGAAAATGGTGTAATTGTTTTGAAACGTTGCATTTCAAGCACAATTGACAGTACCATGGATGAGATGATTGGGCTTGAAAGTGAACGTAAGCCGAGATCGCAAATGAACGAATTACAGGCCTAATAATAAGATTGTTCACAGTTGAAAGCAAAATCGTCCAGTCTTTATTTTGTTTGGGTGACGCAAGCCACATATGCCTTGGAATAAGGTTTGTGTTTTTTTTTTTGTGGTCGTGGAAGTTGGGGGTGCGCTGTAATCATACAACTAGGGTACTCTTTAGCAGTAATGTTGCCATTGGGGAAGCTTACAGGAAAGTAGCCATAAATAAAACACAATGGTGACAGGGCAGCACTTAGGCTAAAAGTGGTCCCTACTCTGCTAACGTGCCGCTCTGATGTACTCACTTGCTATATAAGAGGTACTCTGAACAACATTAGTATGTCTAAGTATGGTAGAAACATTTCCCACAATACTCAGACGAAATATACACTAAAATAATTGAGGTACTAACCTTTGGCAACATGCCAAGCATCAATGTAGTCCGGAATGTCAGGTCGGTGTTGTGCCATGTATTTGAGCACCTGGGTCTGCCTGTCGGTCACAAGCTCAAGCACACAGACTTCCTTCTCCTCGAGGCCTTTTAGGGCCCTCTTCAATCCTTCCAGCTCCATCGCGCAACTGCTGCCAACTTCATTACACTGCAAAGGCAGGTGAGGTAGACAAGGGTTTATTTAATCTGCTAACAATACAGTAGAATCTCGATAAACGGTAATCGCTTAAACGGAATTGCCGCTTAAACGGAACAGTGCCTGGAATTTGGTTGGTTTTGTATTCAGATAACAAAAAAAAACTCTGGGTAATCGGAACAAAAATTTCCGCGACACCCTGTAAACGAAATCAGAAATGGAACTTCTTGTGAAATCCACTGGCATGAAAATCAGCTTTTTACGGATCCAGCTGTTTCGTTGTTTTTTTTCTTCCTCCATGCTTTTTTAGCCGTTGGCTTCTTAAGCCTCGTCTCATAAGTGGTTAGCCGTGTTAGCGCAATGAATGCAACATCGCACTTCTTGTTCCAGTCGTTCGGTCTCGATTTTAAACACCGAGGCTACAGGGCTCACCTCCTGTCACCTCGTTCGTGCCATCGTTGTGCTATTCGTCCTTCATTACCACATTGCCGCCTTCTAAATTCGGTGGCTCATGAGCACTCGCGAAGTTGAGGCCTCTAGCCTTTGTGAAGATGCAGTTGCAAGGACTCAAACAAAAATAATTGACGCATTTTGTAGTGCACAGCAACTCATTGTTGCCAAATCAACTTTGTGAATGCTGTGCCTACGCTTCTTGTAGTTTTCTTTCTTTCTGAAAACTATCAGCTACACTCACTTTCTAGTGGTTAGAGTTCCATGAAATGCCCTTAGAAGTGTGTACGCACATAAATTTGCACCTTAGAACATCTCTCTCAGTAAACGGAACTCCTGTTAAACGCAACTAATTTTTCCAGTCCCTTGAAGTTCCGTTTATCGAGCGTCTACTGTATATTCTACAAGTTAAAACAAAATTTTCACCTGCACAAGCTGCACATCAATTATACGGTTGAGTGACATGTACAGAAAGGTGTAAGTGCCGAACTTGGCGCTGTAGCCAGGCGAATCAGCACGGCTGTCGCCGGAGAGCATGGCACTGGTGCTGCTTAGTTGCTGGTACAAATAATTTTGTTCTTGTTGCCAGAGCTGAAATGAAAGGTAAATATAAAAATATATATGGAGTGCTCTAGGCCTAGAAATAAGGCAAAATGTTGCAAAAAGACAATGAGAAGATTGAAGCAATGCTTTTAGCAATGCAACTGCACTAATTGGCAATTCAGTGCCACATATGATGATCCATATTCAGAGGACTGGGCGTCGAAGAAAACACTACGGATATTCTTAATAGTTCTAAATACCCATCCTGGTATTTAGGACTAAATGGCCGACACAAACAATAAGACACATCATGCTCACCTTGTGCACGGCTGGAATCAAAATATCCTTCTGGAGCCGGTTGTACGTTCGCCTGCTGAAGCACGCGATGCCAGCACTCTGGAACAGCCGCAGCACTTGCGTGGACTGGAGCCCGTGAACAAAATTGCAGCAGCCAAAGCGACGTTGACCATGGCAAAACGCTTCTTCTTTGGCTGCGTGTGCCAGCTCAAGATGTGGCCGTCTTGGCATGTTGACGTCACCACAGAAAGAGAGCCAAAAACCTGCAAAAGGAAGAGAACACACCCAAATAGTACCCTTCATGTGGCGAAATGTAGCAGTACAGCTATTGTTATGCTGCTACAGCATGCAAGAAAGGTAATTCGGTACCTTGTGATGAAGCTTTCACGTATGCTCTTCAGAAATCCTCAAAAATCGTGGCAAGTGACCACTTTTACCTTTTAAATTCCTACGGCCATTCTTTCAATTCCTAGCGAAGCATCTGTGTTATAGAACATAATTTTCAATTCGCAAAGCATTTTGCACATTACATGACAAATATTTTTGCTGAAAACTTCCCCTCACATGCAAACTGAATTGCTTTGATGAAGGCCTTTCGCAAAGGCAAAAAAAAAGATCCCCGCTCTTGTGTTGCAGACACAAAAATCGGGAAAAGTAAGCCTATAACAGCTTCACTGTGAGAACGGCCGCACACCCTCATAGAGGCTCCGAAAGAAACTTAGCAGGGCCAGTGCGACTAAGCTCATTACATTCACTTCATTCATTGAATGTCACCATAGGCTCCTCCTTCCAAAAGTAGTCTCTGACTGACTCAGTAGGTTCAAGTTCTCTGCGGAGTAAGACGGACAGATGAGGTAGTCAATGCATATGCATGTTTGAAATTGGAAGCGCGAACTGAGACAGGGAAAGGAGAGGTAACAGCACTTACTAACAGCTGCAAGCTTGCTCAACATGAATACCCAAACAAGGCACGTGGCCCCCCAGCAGACTGTCACAAATTGTGATGTAGTTGGTGGGAAGACAACAGTGAAGCAAAGACGAGCAGCCACCGCACGAGCAGCAAAGCTCGGGACATATTTTTCGTCAATCGAATAGCGTTAGCCATTCGAAGATAGTAAATAAAATGGTGTCCTGTAACCCGCGTCTGCTTCTTAGTTTCAACACAGCCAAATCTTTACCTTTGTCTCATTCGCCGGATATACAAGACGGCATTGCAGTTACCCCACAGTACTCCCACTGCCAGATTAGAACCGCTAGCGTTTACAACACTGCAGAAGAAATAATCGAGGCCCATCAACTCAATCAACGTAAGCGCCTATCGACAACATCCACTGGTCGACAGATCATGCATAGATTAAATCTGCGAGCTCCGCTAATCACTGATACGAAAGTCCCCATTCCTCCAAGCATTCATGCGCACCTCTGCATCCGCCCTCTCCCACGCAATATGGACCCAGTGCACAACAAAACACGCAGGGAACAGCCAGCACGGGCCTTGACTGAGAAATCCCATTAAGCCGAGCCCCCTCTACGTAGACGCAGCAGACTATAGACATCACGACGCGTACGCTGTCACAGCCATATTCAGCCCTAACTCCCCACCCCTCACCTCCCTCACAATACGCACCTGTCATCCGGCAACGGCGGAGGAAGCGGCAATCGCCCTAGCACTAACGCCACAGCCAACCCCCATAATTATCGTCTCTGATTCAAAAACGGCCATTCGAAACTTTGCCAGAGGTACCATATCTCCTCAGGCGCTCCACATTCTTGTTCAAAATCCCCCTACCGACCCCGTGGAGCTGATCTGTACTCCTGCCCACGCAGGGCTGGGGGGCAACGAGGCAGCCAACAAAGCAGCTCGAGAACTCACTGTCCGAGCAGGCCCAAGCCTCGTACCCTTACACAAAGCCCGATCATCCGCCCTCTCCCACGCAATATGCACCCAGTGCACAACAAAACACGCAGGGAACAGCGAGCACGGGCCTTGACTGAGAAATCCCATTAAGCCGAGCACCCTCTACGTAGACGCAGCAGATTATAGACATCACGACGCGTACGCTGTCACAGCCATATTCAGCCCTAACTCCCCACCCCTCACCTCCCTCACAATACGCACCTGTCATCCGGCAACGGCGGAGCAAGCGGCAATCGCCCTAGCACTAACGCCACAGCCAACCCCTACAATTATCGTCTCTGATTCGAAAACGGCCATTCAAAACTTTGCCAGAGGTACCATATCTCCTCAGGCGCTTCAAATTCTTGTTCAAAATCCCCCTACCGACTCTGTGGAGCTGATCTGTACTCCTGCCCATGCAGGGCTGGGGGGCAACGAGGCAGCCAACAAAGCAGCTCGAGAACTCACTGTCCGAGCAGGCCCAAGCCTCGTACCCTTACACAAAGCCCGATCATCCGCCCTCTCCCACGCAATATGCACCCAATGCACAACAAAACACGCAGGGAACAGCGAGCACGGGCCTTGACTGAGAAATCCCATTAAGCCGAGCACCCTCTACGTAGACGCAGCAGACTATAGACATAACGACGCGTACGCTGTCACAGCCATATTCAGCCCTAACTACCCACCCCTCACAATACGCACCTGTCATCCGGCAACGGCGGAGGAAGCGGCAATCGCCCTAGCACTAACGCCCTAGCAAGCTGTCCATGTGGGCATGGACAGCTTGCTGAGCTATAGGGAAATAACTGAGCATTACCGCCTCGCCTGTCGCATATTCCCGCCGGCTCATTCTACCCTCTCTCACTCTGAAGAACGCTTATGGCGCCTCATTGAAACAAACACTTTGCCCTGTCGCGCCAAACTGCACCTAATTCATCCCACACTGTATCAGTCCCCCAACTGCCCCGCATGTGGCTTGAAAGACACCATCATCCATACCATGTGGGCATGCAACAACGACCCTTTTCCATTAATCCGTACCACCAAGCAATGGGAGGCAGCGCTGCGTAGCTCCGACCCGCAGATGCAAACAAGTCTGACGGAATGGGCTGCCTTGGTCACCGGCAAACTGTAACTACTGGTCACCGCCCCCTCCTAACTACATATCGCAATAAAGTTGATTTCTCTCTTCTCTCTCTTTACCTTTGTGGGAAGTATGGCAAAAAAAATGACGGCAGAAACGTGGTGTGCCTTCAGACACCCCTCAATAATAACCCAATCCGGGAATATGTGCTAGCAACATGGAACAAAAATGATTTTCATACCTCCACCGATGACTCTGCAGGGAGGTGGCATTTCCTGCAAAACTTCATGAATTGCAGGAGGTTGTCTTCATAGACTATGAAGTTGCGAGAGCACGGGTCAATGGGAGCACTGTAAAAAAATGTATGTCCTGTTTCACACAACTGCACTGTTTCTGTGCAAATGCCTTTGCACTCTTCCTTCATATGGCAACACTGCAACACTCTTTTAAAGGGGCGCTGACAGAAACTTTTGCTCAAGAGATAGCATGCGGAATCGGTTGCTGTGGACATCCATTTATTGCCTAATAAATTTAAGGAGCGAATGTAGCTTGAAAGGTAAGTTATAGAGCTGTGCCCATGCCGAATATTTGGGCCCAAGCCCAGCCCGGGCCCGGTGGTTATCGCAGTAGGCCCGGCCCGACGAGACGAAGGCCATTGGGCAGGCCCAGCCCTAGACCTTAACCTTATGGCCCGGCACGGCCGCGTGTTTCGAACCCAAATAACGCGGGGGCCCGCGCCTGATTAGGGCACGTTTGGAAGTGAAAACTACCTCAACTTGCACTGTCACCTCAGTGTTTCATAGCTTCACTTTTGTTGGCTCAGAGAAGGAAACGAACTCTGAATAGGGCACTGCTACAGAAAACAGATGGAGTGGAGAGCAGTGTTTGCAGTTTAAAGTGTTCCATCTTGAAAATTTGTTTTCGCCCGAACTTAGAGGTGGAAACTAGTCACGCTGAATTGTCATTCGTTATACTTCCCTAGGCGGTGTGTCGCTGAGCCGCACGTGTTGCTAAGTTCATCCCAAGACATGCAATTGCAGATCTCTCACACTTACCGGCTTGCCATACGCCCACCTGTGCCTCAGGGCATAACGCTAAGTCCCGTGGGATGTAAAAAGAAACCTGACCCGTGCTTTTACCGCGTCAGCAACATGTAGTTTCTGTGATATCATAGAAAACTTAAGAATTGCTTCACTGTGCCGGGCCAGCCCGGGCCGCCAGGACAACCCGTCCCCTCCGGAGCATTTACATTTCGGCCCGATACCGCCCCGGGCCCGGGTTAAAAGTAAGTCAGGTGGCCCGAGCCGGGCCCACGGGCCGGGCACGGGCTTTCGGGTACGCCCGAGCCCGTGCACACCTCTAGTAAGTTATATCAATACATTGAAGCCGCGTGAGGATGCAGCACACTGATCTGAACCTCGTAATATCGACACAATGTTAGGTGGTCGTAAGGGGAGACCGAACCTCTTCCACTACTCAAGCTGAGCCTTTGAGTTGGTACAACAAGTATTCACGACGTCATAATTCTTCCTGCGGCACTCGTGCGACCAGAGTGATTTTGATTTATTGTAGTGTTTAACGCGCCGACGCAACGCAGGCGATGAGGCGCGCCGTAGTGGAGGGCTCCGGATTAATTTTGACCACCTGGGGATCTTTAACGTGCGCCGAAATTTCGTACACACGGGAGTTTTTGCTTTTCGCCTCCATCAGAAAAGCGGCCGCCGCGGCGGGGAATCGAATCCTGCCACCAGACTACCGCTCGGCGGCTGTTCATGACTCTGCTCACAGAGATGGTCTGAAAAGATTTGTAAGGGCTCAGTAATCCAAGTTATTTTTGAAACTCAATAAATAAACCATACAGATGTATTTCTCTTCAGCAACAAAGAAAAAAAAGTGGCTACTCAAGTTTCTGTGGTCTTGATCAACATTTCTAAGCTTATTCTTTATATTTCTCTTGTATTCATGTGTGTTGACAGGCTGCATCCATGCTTTTGAAACAATCGCGACAAACTCATTCATTGATCTTGTACTAAGCATGCCACCTCTGCACTCACCAGTCTCTATCACTGCTCTCAAAGCCACTGGTACACTTGCCATAGCACGCTTGCCAACATCACTATTTTAAAACACCTATTATGCTCTGTGCACCTGTATTTCTCAACAAGCCTACAATCTGTATGACACACATAAAAAGAAAAATTTCCTCTGAGCCATCAGGAGCACTTAAGGCAAAGAGTCCTCAACAGATGGCTCATGTGTAGTATCTATTGGGTCGTCTTCAAATGTCATAGACAGTTCTGGTGGCTCTGGTGTTAGTGGTGTGGAGCACCTCGGCTGTTCGTCATCCGGGAGCACAATGTCCGCAAAATCACACTCGGTCTGACATTCTGTGGTGGAAAGCGACGTTAAGGGTGCTATCAACAGGCATGTATTCAAGCTTATGAGTGAAGTGCATAACACAACATTGTTGCTTCTTCCACACTTGCAAATAAAAAGTGATACTTTAGAGGAGGAGCTGAAAAAAAAAGAACAGAGACGCATATACACGATTTCTTTAGCTCAGGAGAACTGAAATTAAAAAGGTAATAATTAAAAGGTAGCTGCGAGGCAGCTACAAGCTCTTACTCAGGCTAAACTGCACATAGATGTGCTAATTCCCGATATCCCAATGTAGTAAATATCACCATTGACAAACATGCGCACGGTTGTGCCCACATGCTCCTCACATACTTTCAGTAAAGGTTAGATGTATTTTCTCGATCCATACGCACCGAGTGACCGGTTCCAACTTGCTGTCTGCACGCCGATGCTTCTCATTTTCGGACGAGCCTGTGTTGGCTTCAGTGACACTTGCACAGTGCACTGAGCCTGGGCGTCGCATGTAGTGCGCGAAATTCCTGGTGTGGCTTCGCGTGGTGGTGAGTCGGAGTGATGGCCAAGTGCTGCATTAATAGATGATCAGAGCTGAGTCTTGAAGCAAAGTTTAATCAATAGTATGTGGCGTAGTTGCCAATACAATGTTAGCTATTCGAGTACGCATACATAATTACGAATATACTTCCCCTCTACTTGCTCATTTACGACATAAAACAACCGAAAAGATTTTAGGCATCAGCCTAACAGCAGAATTTCAACTTTCGGCACTGCGCGCAGAGCAGTGCGATGGGGGCTTACAGCGGAGCCGATCAGCGAAAGGCATATACGTGCCTGTGCTGGAAGATGTTTCTTCCATGACAATCTCTCCGCAGGGATGGACATCAACGGTGCCAACTTCAGTGTCAACAGTACCAACTTCAGTGAGACACTGCGGAAACCATCAAATACGCGAGCATCACTTCCACTGTCAACAAACTTGCCTAAGGCTATTTGCCGGACGTAATACACACCTGACGCTTCGGCGAAGTTGCGCCGCTCTCAGGCCGCAACAGTCTGCGTGCAGCAACTGGGTACACGGTCGGCACGGCACCGGACAGTAGCGAGCGTTTTTTTGGTATGTCGAAGCTCGCCGCATACGGGCACTCGTACGCGTCCAAGGTAAAGTGGAGCGAGCAAAGCACGCTCGACTTCCCTGGCGTCCAGTAGTGCCTCCCGGTAGCCCTGACAAACTCCACACAAACGTTCCTCTGGGCTTCGTCTCGGGGGAACTTGTGGAAGCTCACAGGGTCCCCGAATTTGCTTGGACAGTAGTACATCACACAACAGTAACCAGGCATGGTGCTTCGTGACGCAGCAGTAGAAGCTCGAGCATCGGTCGCACTCCCTCGCTGATACGACGAAGCCACCAAGCGCCCAAACAAACTGTGGTAACTGGAGTTCACGTTGACGTCGCTCGAGTCGCTAGCGTGGTATGACGTCACAAACCTCTTGCGCTGGCAATTCACTGACGTCATGGTTAGTGGCACTAGCGATAGGTCCCGATTTCCAGAAGAGCATTTAGGTAATTTTTAGAAGCGAATTAAAATATATTATAAGTGCTTGTTGAACCCAGCACTTCGTGTTGAGGGTCCTTGCATGCAGAGGAAGCCTAAAGCAGGCTTTATACAGACCTAAAATTTGGTGGCACAACACCTTTAAGTACGCAAACATAGCAAAAAAAAAAGTACTGACCACCTAGCACCACCTCACTGGCTTTTTGTAAACAACAAACGCTTCAGTTACTTTCTAACAGATCGTCTTTTAAATGAGCCTAGCAGCACTATAAAGCAAGTAATTATAGTTATTATAGTTAAAGCAAGTGATTACGAACGTTTATTTCTAGCACTTTCTGTTTTACATTCAAGTTTTTTTCAACTTCTCGCACGTGCATTGATCACGCCTTCATTGCACTTCGATGTCTGCTTGCGGTGGTTCGGCAAAATTTTGTTCACGGCATCTGAAAAGTTTTTACCAAGTGCACAGGAGGATTTACCTCAGGTGTATGCGAAAGGAGGGGAGAAGATCTACCGCGTGCAGCACCCGAGCAACGAGGACGGTAAAGTTTGTCCACTTAAAAAAATGAATACGCCAAATTATTCACAGTTAAGCTGTTGAGAAAATTGCAATCCTTGGGTGCCGCAGTGAGAAATAAGAAGAAACTCCAAAGTGCGCGCACGTAAGCGCGGGCGTCGCGGCGAGCGCCCAGCAACTAACGAAACGAAGAAAATGCCCAGCTCCCGTTTGTGCGTGCCTCGCGGCGACTGCCGAACTTTACAGGCAAATGCTTGTCAAGCTGAGCCTACCCACTTAGGGAGATTGGCGACATTGCCGCGAATGCTGGAAGGTTTTACTAAACAAAAAATGACGAGCGCTCGTCTGTGAGTGCCTAGCGGTAACCGCCCAGTGTGCCCGTCACACGCTTGCGTGCCAAGCGTACCTACGTAGGGATATTTTGCAAAGATTTGTCAAAAAGCCTCCCAGCACTCGCCGTAATCTTTTCAACACTTGCTCGAAAGGAGAACGGCCCGCCATAGTGTATGTCTCTCCAAGGTATTGTCCAATATTTATCACTGGGAAAAAAGAAGGACGCTCACACTTATAGCAAAAGTGATAAAGTCAAGCTTGTTACTACATCAAAGAAGGTGCAAATAAGTAGCAATGCTGTACTTAACCATAGTGATGGTTGTAAAGGTTGCGTACAGCTTCGCTACTGTCAAATGTTACACGTTAGTGTGAGCGTCCTACAATTTTTACCTCTTGCCCAATCAGTAAACTTGAAGTGTGCTCTACAAGAAAGGTCTTATCCCAAAAGCACACGCATGTTGGGCTCAAATGAGCTGTCCATCTCTGGCCAGGTGAGTTCTGTTGGGTCATCAATCATCAGAGTGTAAAACTCATAACCAAAAAAAAAGTTGGCCTTGACTGTGTGCTTAAAGGGGCACTGACACAAAATTTTGAAGGCAAGAGAACATCGGAGATAGATTGGTGGGAACACATTTACATCATCTGCAAAATATCAGCGGCGAATACAGCCTAGAACATATTTAAAATCAATTTTAAAGTGTGCGAAACGCAACCGAGCAGCCAGCAGAGGACCACGCGCAATCGACATCCCGAGGATATTGTGTAAATAAGCAACATCCAAACACGTTACGAGTTTGAGTTTGCCGCTTCCGCACTTCCGGCGTTTTTCGCCGGCTTGCCCGGCTCGCCGCTTTAATCGGAGGGCCGGAGGGCTGAGCTTCTGCTCTCGAGAACGAACGACCCAATTGTTGGCGGCGGAGGCGCCGTGATTTCGTCAGCTCATCGGGCACCTGGCCGCGACCAAAGTTCTACAGCGATTCCAGGCACACTGTTTCTATTACTGTTTATTACCACCGGATGCGAAAACGCGCCGGAGGCACGAAAAGCCCACTGATCAGTGCTAGCCGCACAGTCGCTGTGCAGGCGGCGGCCACGGCCGCGAAGTGGCCCAGGCCGGCGCATGTAGCTCGAGTGATAGCTTGCTACTGCTGCACGAAATTGTTCCCAAGTCCCGACCATGGTGGCTTAGATGAGAAAGGAGTTAATGATGCGATGGCGGGTTGCATTAAAAATTGTCATCTACACCGCTTACGAGAGCGGCACTCGAATACCCGCCGCAGTGCTAAGCCGAACACATCTGTAGGTGGACCTGTAGGCAGACCGGCCGGCTGCTCTCAGCGCGCGTCTTGCCCCCACGGTCTCGAGCGTCGCGCGTCATTCTTTAGCCGCGGTAGAATTTGCACTCGCAGCGCCTGCGTCACATCCACGGTCGCTTTTTATTTAGCGCCTCACGAGATCAGTACGTGGGGGCATTCGCAGAAACTGCCGTCGATGAGGATTCGACAGTGCTACGGCGGCTCTGCTCTGTGATATCCTTTCGACGGTCACGTGGTCCTCTTTGTTCACACAAAATCCACAAAATCCATCGTTTCGCGGCACTCACTGAAACCGAAACTGCGACTGGCTGCATTGAAAATGCCTCTAATTAAACATTCGTGTCGCACGCTGAAGAGAATAAGGTTTCTACAGGTTATAAGTAGGCCACTAGCTACTTATCGCAACAAAAAAAAAACAAGATGCAAAATTTTGGCGTCAGTGCCCCTTTAAAGTTTCCTGGTGTAAGCTAAAGAGCTGCTCACCTTTGACCAACACATCGCCAAGAGGCATGTAACCACCTTTCGGCGGCGAGACTTCGCCGCTGTTCTACCGTTTTATTAATGTCCGACGGCAGTTGAACTTTCTACAACCCACGGCAGTTCAACTCTCGCCGACGACGGCTACTGATACTTGCCATGCGTCCAACTGCCAAACCATAGCTCCGCAGCCACAGTTTAACTTTAGCAGTGCAACTTACCCGTCTGGCCGTTTCCCTACAGCAGGGTATTTATTGTGGTGTTGCAACTCTCTTCCAGCGCTATAATGGGTATAGCCGAGCTTTTCCTACAGCCAAGTTCAGAATATATAACCTTTTAAGAGATCCATTCATGCTTTTAAGGAAAAAATAAATTTCAGCAAATGACATAGAATGTGTTGATTATAAAATGTGGGGCAGATTTATTTCTTTAATTGCTGCCCATACAGTGATGCTGCTTCCATTTGATGCGACCGTTATTGTGGTCATGGACCGAGTGCAGCTGCATTGCTCCAATGAAAACCTCAGCTACCATGTTCAGTAGTGCCTGCAGCAGGGACCAAGAAAAAAACCCGCCCGCATCTTCCCACGGGGGAACTCGAGTAAATGCGTCGCAGAGTGGTGGGGTATCACGTGAATGTTGCGTTATTGGGTATGTTTGGGAATGCCTAATTGTTATTTCGTCTTTATTATTCTTGTTTATTGAATGAAGGAGAAGCGAAGGCAAGGAGTGTAAAGTTAAAGTATGTCTTTATTGCTTGGTTGCGTCGTTGTATTGGACGGATAGGATGACTGCTTTGTGGTCGCTAAAGTGCTCTGTCAAGGGGTCTTTGAGGAGCGGTCGTGCGAGTGCGTAACT
The DNA here is from genome assembly GCF_048455015.1 of Haemaphysalis longicornis. Lineage (NCBI taxonomy): Eukaryota > Metazoa > Arthropoda > Arachnida > Ixodida > Ixodidae > Haemaphysalis > Haemaphysalis longicornis. Next base: position 88,092,719 of record NW_027526214.1, on the reverse strand, counting down.
GGTGAAGACGTTCTTTCCATCGCATTTACTCGAGTAAAGCAAAGCGTCAAGTCAAGCGAAAGCCAAGCAAAGACGCCCTTGACTGAATTCCGAACGCGCGCTCCGCTGCTTATATACACACCGCCCGCGTTCGAGGGAGAGGAGTACGGGGGAGAGACGCGCATGCGCACACTTCCGTACACAAGCGCGCGAACTTTCCACGCACCCTACACGCCGTTATCACGTGTACACGCCCTGCCGCCGTTACTGTTGAGCGCGATGCAGCGCACGGGTAGCTACGACGCACGGGTAGCTACGAAGCCAGGGTTGTTTTGGACCTTTACGGCCCCTGGTGGCGGCAACAAGCCACTTTGGCCCTGCGTCCTGCAGACGGTACGCCAGGATTGACCCGCCCTGGTGAAAGCAGCAAGTCACCTTTTTCTATCTCACTCACTCTCTCTTTTTCTGTCCTGTCATCTTTTGATGCCTGTCCTAACACCTACTCTTTTCCTGTTTTTTCCCTTTTACCTTCAGGCGGCAAGCGTTAACTTTGTGCAAAATGGCCTACCTAGACTATTTTACAAGAAATTATAGTGGCCACGTATGGCTAGCCTGACTACCTGCACGCTCCCCTGGTTGTGCTCCGTTGTGGGCGGCCAGCGTGGCCACCGAAACAGCAGCTACATTTATGGCTAAAAGTAAGACACCTCTTGATCTGTCTCTGAAAAGGGCCCGGACCGAAGTCATTTCTCAGTACATGCCGCAAAAAAAAACAGCGACAACTTCGATTCTTTGTCGTTCAAGGAGTAAAGGAGCCAATGCAGACTAAGTCTCCCTTTGCAATTGCCAAGACCCTCAATCAAATAGTGGGGCAAACTACAACGCCAGGAAACTCCTCAATAGAGATGTACTGGTAGAAGTGCCAGTGCCACCAGAGAACAGAGCGCAAAAATAATGGAACTCACAAAAATCGACGACACGAACAGGACAGTGAATACGCACCGCTCACTAAACTTCTCTAAAGGCGTGGTCTGGGAGTCCGAGCTATTTCGCTGCTCCGACGCGGAGATAGAAAACTAACTTTCACAACAAGCTGTGGTTTCAGCACGCACAATACTGATCAGGAAAAATGAAGAAGAAATTAAGACCAAACATGTTGTCTTAACATTCCATTTTACTACGCCACCAGACTCAGTAAATGCAGCGTGTCTGCGTTGCAAAGTGCGGCCCTACATTCCAAACCCAACGCGCTACTTTCAGTGCCAACAATTTGGTCACGGGTCTGGATCCGGAAGATGCAAAAAAGTACCCCACTGCGTTAACTGTTCTGGCAACCACGGTGCGTAGTCCAGATAATGTCCGGTATGGAAGAATCAGAAAGAAGTAATGGCCATCACGACGACACAGAATCTCTCTCATTCTGAGGCTAAGAGAAGGCTAAGTTTCCAGCACAAAGGAACTTTTGCGGAGGTGGTGCGGCGGGGGCCGGCGCCATCTCTGGTGCCTCTAGACATGCACACCGAGCTCAGGGACCTGGTGTCAGCGGTACAGCCCCCACCTGTCTCAAAGGCTGGGCTGCTCCAACGCTCGGTACTGACTCGACCCACACAAGTAGACAGAGTTGATTGCTCAGAGTTGACTGGGTTGACTGCGGGCTCCATCCCGCAGCCCTCTAAACAAGGCGGGCCAGAAACCGGTATACCAGCTGTTGATAGGGTGGTGGAGGCTTCGGGGCAAAAAGTAGCTCAGTGGGGTATGCCCCGGCTGCACGGTCGACTCCCTCTTCTCGAGGGACGATCGACACGCCCCAGAAGAAGGTGCCGTCGGGAGGCAGCACTGCTGCAGGGGCGGCTCCTGCACGGCAACGGCCAAGGGAACCCCCCGACCCTCGAAGGGTACCGAAGGGCCGCGGAAAGCCTGGGCGTCCAACAGGAGACAGTGGAAAACCAGTCAGAGGAGGAGACGGACGTGACCTCACGAACACCTCCTTGAGTACAGGAGAGCAAACCCAAAAAGACCGGTATGTTGCGAATCATACGGTGCAACTGTCGTGGGTTATTGAGCAACATAGATGACATTCATGAATTGTCCCAACCATCTATTATCTGTCTTCAGGAAACTCATTTATGTTCTATGCACAACAATTCATTAAGAAAATACAATCTTTACCGCAAAGACAGGACACATTCACTAGTAATTTCTTGATGAGCGGCAGTCGTCACTGCCCAGTCGAACCCTACAAACCAACTGAAGTTTCAAACCACTTTGGAGGCAGTATCCATACGAACACACATTGGAATAGCCCTCAAGATTTGCTCCCTGTATATTCCACCAACCGTTTCCGTGACCCAGAATGATCTGTTCAGACATAGATGAGTTGCCTGAGCATTTCCGGTTGCTGGGGGATCTCAATGCGCAAAATATACTTTGGGGAAGTGCTAGAAGTGACACACGAGACCGACTTATCGAGGCTGTAGTGTCGGTAACTTCTTTGCATTTATTAAAAAATGGGAGTCCCACTTACATCTGCTCATCGACCCGTACCGAATCATGCATCGACATCTCTCTTGCAACGCCATCCCTAAGTGACTTTTTCACTTGGTCAACACTTCAAAATCCTCTCGGGAGTGACAACTACCTAGTTTTTCTGGACTCAAAACCAGCGGTACGCATGCTACCAGAGCACAACAAAATGTGGAAGTTGGAGGAGGCAAACTGGTCTCTGTTTGAACAAACATGTTAAATTAAATTGCAGGAAAAACAGGACTTGAGTGCAGATAAAGCTATGCAGCCTAATAACTTCGCTAATCTTGGAAGCTGCGAAAGTGTCTATTCCCGAGTCCTCCGGGACACTCCCCAGAAAGGCAAACCAGTGGTGGAACTCTCATTGCAGGGATGCCCGTAGGAAGCAAAACTGCGCATGGTCCAGTTTCAGACGCCACCCCACGGCCAAATGTCTAATAAACTTCAAACGACTCAGAGCAGAGGCACGCAAGACGAGACGGCTGTCGAAAACGGCTTCATGGCATGACTTTGTAAGTTCAATAAGTAGTAACGGAAGCGCAAAAGCGGCCTGGGATAGGGCCAGGAAAGTGGGTGCATTTACAATGCCACTTTTTGATGGTAAGGAAGGCCTTGCCGAGCAGACAAACATTCTAGCTGAACATTTTGCCAAAGTGTCGAGTTCAGCCCAGTACTCTGAAGCATTCCTCAGGTATAAAGAGCGGGCTGAAAAAAGAATAATTGAGATAAACTTGCATAATGAAGAAGCCTATATTGCGCCCTTCTCCATGGTTGAACTAAAGCTTGCTATTGCTCAGGGTAACAGTCGGGCTGCAGGACCAGACCGAATTCATATTGAAATGCTAAGACATCTGACAAAACTTATTTGCAAATTCTTGCAGGCTTTTATGTGCACGAATAGTAAAATTTTGTCCTGGTTTAAATTTAACTTTCGTGGTTGTTATTAGTCCTTTATTGGTCGAGGAAAGGCCATGCGGCTAAAATAGGGGTTAGGAGAAGGAGGGGAAGGGAGTAGTAGCCCATTTGAAAAGATGATGCGTCCATGAAGACGGCACACGGGATCCCTTCACACCACGCAGGTCAGGCAAAGGGGAAGATCTACCATTAGGGGATTTTCACGACCGGTGTAGGCCCCAGTCTACACTAATCTTGAAAGACCACTCTCTATGGCGAACAGCCGAAGGGCTGTGATAAAATTTGGATCTTCAAATGGAGGATCATCTTCTGAGGCATCACCAGGCATAGCATTGGTGAGGATAGACCGGTACAGTGAAAACGCGGATCAGCGCCAGATTAGGTGGTCAAGGGTTGCGAATACGGTCACCCGGCAATGGGGACACTAAGGAGGTTGAGACCCCGTTGTGTAAATCCATTTTCTAGTAATGTGGGGTGTGATAGCTGCGTTGGATCTAGCTTTGTTGACGAATACTTCCGCAGAGCGAGGCATCGGGGGAGCCAGAGCCAGGTAGCCAGGAGGGGTGAACGCCGAAAGGCGGCACTTGCGTCCATGCCGTGCGTGATCAAAAAAACAATTCACAATTACTGCTTTTTTTGCAACTTAGTCACATATTCAGGGCTGTTCTGCATGTCTCTGGTGTAACGTGGAAAAGGCATTCATTCCAGTGGTGTAACTCTTCTATTTCTGGATTCCTCAACATCTTCGAGACCCAGCCGAAGCAGCAGCCATTGCATTGGCTCTTCCTCCTGTATTTGCGTACTCACAAACTTGCAGGCAGCATTCGGGTGCTTTTCCTTGGGACTTTCACAGCGACCATTTTCTTTCAGTGGCCCTAGACAGTCATTGTCCCTGCCCATGCATCTCTTCATTGGAATAATGTTGCACGTGCTACTACCTGTGACCTTGCGTTCAAGGCATTTACACCCTGCTTCAAGACTGTCCCATCCTGTAACTTCTCTCAAAGCTAAGAATATTTACCTCTGCCGGGCCTCCCACCTCTCTCCCCCATACCCCCACTCTTTTTTCATTGCAGATGGGTGCATATAAAACGATCGTTAAGCTCACGCTCACTATCACAACCTTTGGGCAAACTTCACAGGATTTCATCTAACACAATTGCTGCTACTGCCTCAATAACCCCCTCACACTTCACCCCACCTGGCATGGCTCTCCCACAAACTCCCAACCTCTCTCCCCCTCCTCCGAGCAGTGAAAGGGCTTGCATAGCAACTTGCTCAGACAGTGAGTTGATCCCCCAGGGCAGTACAGCTGTGAATGCACGCAGCCTACCTATGGGACAGGAAACCACCCACTGCTTCGTTTTCTGTTTCCCCTTCCCCTACTTTAGGAAATGTTTTCAAAAATGCTGCAAATGTGCCTGGAACTTAGCAATACAGTGAACACTAATTATTCAGTGTTAAAATTTGCAAACTACCCTGACCAAATTCATTTTTTCTTAAAGGCCAACTGCACTTTTAATTTCAACCTCTTGAAAACAATATTTCTGTATGGTCTCCTAAAAAAGAAAGCCAGATGAAAATACAACAGATTAAATACTTGCGTGGAAGCCGCAAGCAGTCAGTGAAAGTCGACGATTTCGAAACCAAATTCGAGAAGAGTGCAGCCATTGGAGTGATGTTGCGCCTGTCCAGCGAGCGGCCGGATGGTCGGGAGCTTGGGAGCGAGCCTGCGCGCAATTGCTGTGTGCGCATGGGGCAGCAAATAGATGAAGTGTATACAGCAGAGCTCGACTGGTTCTCCAGTTGCGTGGCTAGCTGGAGGAAGAAGCCCCCGTCGGCCTGAGCATAACAGGCGCGTCATTGCTGTTTGTGATGCGCTGGCAGGTGTAGCGTGGTCTGACGCGGAGCTTTCTTCTGACTGACGAACGACGCGTTCCACGGGGCCACCACTAGTGTCCCAGCTGATTTGATGGCACTTACTAGAAATTGATAAATCTGGCCGAGCTGAAAAGTGAGTACCGTTTGCCTTTAATGTGTAACTCTGACCATTCCTTGATTTTTTCTGGTGCAATTCTGTCACGGGGCGTATTGTACAATTCCCATGGCTGGCTATTGATGACAATGACAAGAGAGAAGCTTTGTGGGGGCGAAACCAGCACTGACTCTCTCATGGCCATTTTGTAAATGATGTAAATCGATCGCTTATACCCTTCGACCATGGTTTGTCTCATCTTCTGTGCCACAACATTACAGTTCTTTGCTAAGTTTCGCAGTTGCTACAAATCCTGTTGCAGAGCAAACCTTTTATTCACCTTAAAGGTGGCATTAGGACCAAATACCAGTTTCACTCACAGCATTGGGTGTTTTATAGTGTCCCTACTGCTTGCCAAGCGGCGAATAATGCTTTATTCATTATGAGTTTACACAATTAATCCAAAGTTTCAATCCTCTCGCTAAATAGTGTCTCTTGTGATGTCGGCAATGATGTATCCAGGGCAGGTATTTAAAATGAATGTTGAGCACGTTAACTAGGGCTGCAGCAGATGGGGAAACCTCGCCTTGCATCCGACAAGGATGCAACGTCTTGCGGTGACAGGCCTCCGCGTAGGCGACGCAACTGCATACACTACATAGATACTTGCTCCTCATCATCATTCCCTCTTGGACTTCATCTGTGAAGTGAACATTTTTATGTTCAATTACTTTTGTCGTTATCTACTCCAACTCCCTCATCTATGCCCTGTTGCAAAAAAAAAATGCCTTATAATTTTATTTCTTCGCCCGTCCTCTAGATAGCACATGAATACTACTCAGGCCCACTGTCCATACTCACTTTGTTTTTGTGTGCATTTGCACCTGGCTTGTATTTCTGGCTTGTCTCTGTTACAGCATGTAGTAATCGTTTCGTGAAATATATGGTATGCTCGAGAAATAGGGTCATGTAAGACAATGTCACTTACGCCAATCGGCCAGTGTTGTGAGACAACTCCAAAGCGCCATACTGCTGAGCAGCTCTAATAAGCATAGTGTGCACTGTACACAGTGCGCACTGGTACTTCTGTTTAGTTTACGTAGTTTTTTCAAGTTCCATTTTCACCCAATTCTTACTATTATAAAATGAAAAAAAAACGTTGTTTTTCAAGCTCATAAGCCCTGCCTGACTTGCGTTTGCTTTTGTTGGCCTCAGCCAGTTGCACTGCTTCCCATAATGCGTGCCAGTGTCATACTAATGAGGCAGTTCTTCCAATCAACCAAACATTCGTTTTTTCTGCATGACCCCTTTGAGTACCTGGGATTTACGTTTTCGTGGCATTTACAGTAAAACCTTATAAGAACTGAAAAGTTAGCTTTGTTATAGGTAGTCTACTAATAGTAACATGATGAAAACAAATCACTTGCAACTCCTGTTGTATCCCTTACTGTATTATGCCTCATTTTGTCACTTCACATGACCCTGTCAAACTTGCTGAGTAAGTGACACGGCAACACCAAAATGGTCAGAAATGGGAAGACATTTATTGTGCACTGCAGCCAGACAAATGATGACTAGCCGGGGATCACGGCATGTGTAACTTTGCCTATGTAATTTGATTGTTTACAACTGCTCACCCGTTATACTGCTCCTTGCGCGTCGTTTCAAATTGTGGTAACCGGGCAACGGTGGCGGTGGTCAATCCCAAAGGATATGTCCCAGGGGAAGATGAAGATGTGGCACAACATGACCTGGATTAGAACATGGCCAACAGTGCGGGAGTAGGCGTGCACAGCGTGACCTGCTGATGATCGGACCATGGGGTAACGGGACTTCCATTAAAGGTGAGGTTTTCCAGGGACGCCGTGTCTTTCTTGGGAACCACAGTCCGGTGAAAGGACCCTGGTACTACAAAATAATGCCCTGCCATTGCCTAACTGTGATGAATCTTGATCGGCCCATAAATCTCAAAGAAAAGTTTCCTGGTAACACAGGTAACCATTAAACAGATATATTTCGTTATTAAAGTGTACAAATATATTGGTCCATTTTTCTGCGCATCCAAAGATGGCCCAGTGTGTCGCAGTCACCGTGGCCATGGTCAGCTGCTAAAGAAGAAGAGTTTCACGTCAGATGATGGCCAGCTGAACTCTGAATTAATTGCAGTTGCTACAGGGTGGTAGCCAGAGGGGAGGTGGGGAGGGGTTTGCAGGTTTGAACCACTCCCTAAATATTTTCTGTTGGTTTCGGGAAAGCTACCCCCTTACCAAAATCTATACCCTACCCTAAAAAAATCTGGCTATGGTCCTGAGTAGCTTTAACGGAAAGCCCAATTTGGGTGCCACATGAAGAGAGCACCAGAGAATGGTTGATAAACCAGAAGGATAAGCAGTCTAATTTCGGGTTTAACACACCAAATAACAATTTCACCTGCCTGCCTACCCTTGAGATTTTACATTACAACTGATTTGCATGACTCAACTCTCGCAGAAAAACACACACACACACACGCACTACTTGCAATGCAGCTCTTAGGTAGACAACAGGGGCCTTAGCAGTTGGCAAACAACATTTGGCTTAGAAAGAGTAGCCAACTTTAGAGTAAGATATCTTCGGGTCTCCCAGAATGATTTTTTCTACAATTTGTCAATAAAAGGATTGATACCCTGTAGTAACAGACATGCCTTGCACAAAATCAGTCTATACACCATAGGCGAAAATTGCTTGGCTACTCTGCTTCATAATGTAAAAATAATGTGCCAGGTCTGCATACTGGGGTTTGAGAACTACAAATATTCAGTTTTCTTGCTTTTAAGGCAAAAGCCTTAGATCTCTATTTCATGGAACGCGTTGGGTACTGAAATTGTGACAATCACACAATGCCAAAAGAAAATTGGAGGTAACCAGGAAAGGGAAACGGGACCATTAAAGGAAAGCGGGTTGCGGCTGCACATGCACAACCACCGCACTTTGAAGCCACCACTGGTCCGGTCACAGTTTAGCAGCAGATAAACAGAATGCCCGACTACTTTTCATATGCTGTTGCATTGTTGTTTGTCTTTTACAAAATTTAAGCATTTGTTCAAAGTGGAAAAGGTGATCATTTCACAATATAAACACATCTCACAGTAGGCATCTTCGGAAAAGAGACTATAATTGGGTACCAGCTAAGAACACAAACGGAAGCTGCCACTGTGCCTCATCACCACTGCCGGATACTGCTCAGCGCGGCACAAACCATTCTTGTGATTTTTGGACTTAATATGCTCATAAACTACTGCAGTGACAACAAACAAACTACGTCCCAAAAGGCAGACAATATCACGCATTCATAGCAATCTCCTTTCAAAATGCCCGTGCCGAAAGACATCTTGACCCGCAGCCCTGGTAGAGTGATTCGTACGTGAGGTATGGCTGTTTTTAACTTCTTCCTGAGTAAAGCAATGATATTGATGTGGGCTTGTTCAAGGCTGTATGCATGTGCAGCAACAGCAACGTAAATTTGATGTTAAGCAACAGCAAAGAAAATGTAAAAAATTTAGAAATTCTGCATATCTGACTAAGAACAAGTGTGCTATAAAATGAAAGGCTCTCCCACTGACCTCCATCTGCTTCTGTCTTGAACTGCCAGAGTCCACTCTTTGCCCCCATTTTATTCCCTCCATAAAGTTATGGCCTTCCCTTTTTCTAAACCCATCTCTCTGTAGCCGCCGTGTTGCTCTGGTGGTTCACCTGCTTTCAGATCATGTTACATGATCAGTCGAAGTTCCTTTTTTTTTAATTTGAACGACAATATCACCTAGCCAAGTTTGTTTCATGAACTATTGCGCAGACTTCAGTTTCCTTTCCAGTTGCTTAGCAAAGCACCACAATTCCGCTCAATAAGCCTCCACGTGCTGCATGGATTGGTTGTATGGTATTGTCTTTAGTGATACAGGTTGCATATGTTTCATTATTTGGGGTGTTTGCAGATTGCACCCCAGCCCATACCCGTTCCCCACTGTTTTCTCGTGGTTGAGATCAGCACTCACAAGTGGTGCTAGGAGTAATAATATTCTACTTGTTCTAGCAGTTCATCACCCAAGCTCAAAAGGGCACATTTGCAATGCTTATGATTTCTTCAAATTTGCTGATATGTACAACTCAATCGACATTCCTCAAGCATTTTTGCAGGTGTTCTGCAGATCTGCTTAACAAGACTATGCCGTCTGCAAAGCTCATTAGGCTCAAGTATTTCATATTTACCCTTAATCCCATGTTTTCCCAGGCAAGCTTCCTGAATACTTCCTCCAGACACGCACGCTGTGAATAGTTTGGCGAAATGGTTTCACCCTGTCGCACTCCCATAAAGATTGGCAATTTGTTGCTTTGATTGTGAAGGATTATCGTGCTGGTACATTCCTTACATATATAATCTAGGACCCCTATTTAGGTCTCGTCTAGTCTCTGGTTTTTCAGTGCTGTCCCATCACAATTTCTCCAATTCACCTAGATCATACCTTCTCTTCCTTATCAATAACCAAACTGGCTTCAACTCTCAGCATTCCGAACTTTGTTCAGCGAAGCAAAATTGATAAAATGCCTTCGCCACATAAAGGCTTGAGTCATTTTGCCAAAGTCCTTTATGTTTAACACAAGCTGGTTGTCATGCTTGACAGGTATACATTACTGATGCAGTGACCAGCAATTCACGGCTATATTTTTTGTCCCCTAATTATTCTGCAGGACGACAACTGCGAAAGGGAAGTGCAAGAAGCCTTGGCCTCGTTGGTTGCCCTGAACTCCGTCAAGGAGAAGGGAACAAAGAACATCAGTGATGTAGGCCGTTTCTCAGTACCTCCACAACACAGACATTGAAGACAAAGTTGCACCGTGGCCGAAGCCAGCTTTGGGACAAATTCTTGATAAGCTCAGCGTAGCTGCAATTGTATACCAGCATCCGGTGGCGAATACTCCAAGCCACAAAAAAAGCTCAGATTTGTTTCTACTAAAAAGAAGCCTATTCATGATGCACCCGGAAAAATGGCCAAGCCAACAATAACTGAGCAGAACGCTGTAAAAGATGTTTTTCAAGCTGCGGATGGGTCTGATGGCCAGCACACAGCATTTGATCATATGTACTAAGGGGAGCACTAGTACCAGAGGCGCTCATACTAGAAAACTGAATCCTGAAATTTCTGTTATGACCAGCAGCATGTTTAATTTATTTGCATAAAAGGGAAACAATGAAAACTTATTTACCTTTTTACGTTATTTTTTTCTTCACCTGGTGCAATGCTTGTGATAATTGTTTGTGGGGTTTGTGCGAAAGTTACACCTTCGCTAAAGGCACACTGTAGTGGAGGGCTCTGGATTAATTTTGACGAACTGGGGATCTTTAGCGTGCACCATTAGTTCGATATATGTAATAGTTACATATAGCTGAACCCGCATATAAGAAGTTTATATTTACAAGTTCGCAATACGCGGGAATCTCCTTGCCATCCCCGCATGCCGAAATGAACAAAAAAACATATGTCAGTACAATAGACAAAACAATCTATTTATAACAAATAATAAAGCTACTTTCCCCTTTAACGCCTTGCACAGCAATATTTACACGAGATATTGTTTGCACCAATTTTAGTCCGTGTCCTTCAGTATCGAAGAAATTTTGGTGGAGGACATCGACTGCCGAAAGCACTTCATTAGGTGTTAAACGGCTTTCACTCGCGACATCCTCTGACTTCACAGTGCTTTTCATCAGCGTTACGACGGTGCTGATGACAGAGCCCACGTCTGGGGCGTTTACAGGGACGGCAACGTCGTCGTCGACACTCAAAAAATCTTCGACGGACACCGCATCGGCACAGCATTGGGAAGGTTGGCGAGCAGCCGCCTTCGTCCGGACTCACTGACTGGTCGGGTTCCGTCGTGAATTTCGCGCGTCGGCAACAGTTACGGAAACTGTCGGGTGTCATGTCACTCAATACGATGCGCAATGTCTGTCTCAGTCGTGGCCTTTGGTCAGTGGTCGTGGCCAATCAACATCTGAATCACCGCTCTGGGACCAGCATTTTGGCGGCCATTCTAGACACGCCGAGTTAGATATATCAGATGTGAAGTTCGTTATAAGGAATATATTTCGCGTTATTTCCGTAATTGATTTGTGTTTTTGTTCGATATATAGCATATTTCGCTCTATCAGGGTATGTTATAGTCCGGTTTGACTGTAGTTCTTTGTAATCAAAAGCCAATTGGGCATATGAGCTCAGTTTAAACATATTGAGTAATCTGTGAAAACACGTAATAAACCACAACCCTCATATTCGTGGTTAGAGGAAAACACTGTAAAATAGCTTTAAGACATTGTATGGGTTGCTCATATCAGCAAACAGGATTTCGATATCTCAACGGGTCGGCGATAAAATTTGGTCGGCCGTCGGTGCTTATTTCTCCTAATCGAAATCCTATTGCTCCGAAACCCACGCTGGCCGTTCCCGTTAGACAGGCTATTCCAGCTATCCCAGGCCCCAGAGAAAAAAACAAAAAGGACAACTTTTCTCCTCGTCTCCCTCCTCTTTTTTTACTCTCGTATTTATTTTCCGCAGAGCTCAACAAGCGGCGTCCGACAGTGCGAAATGCAACGTCACTCCAGACTGAGACGTCGCCTCAGTCGCTATCAAAAGCACCACCAGTGCTTCAGGGGAGGGGTGAGTAAAGAAGCACACACGGAAAGGCGATCGGCGATAAACCCCACGACTTGAAACGTGAATTCCTTGCTTGATAATGTTGATTTTCCGCATCATGAAATACGTCACCCGCAGGAAGTTTGAAATCTGGAAACGTAGACGCCACGTACTGCCAACTAGCTGAACTAGATGTTCCCTGCCCCACATTTCTGATACGATGAATTGAATGCGAGAATACTACAGTTGTCACAGTTTGTTCATTCTCGGCAACACAAAATTTTGAAAAACCCGGACTGCCTTCCGACTTTTGCCACACAAATGATTTGTGGCCAGGAGGATACCCCGTACAAGCAGAAGTTAAGTGTTAGCGTCGTTTACCATAGTTTAACACTTTCGGACCTGGTGGAGGCAAGTCACGCCACCATATAAACGTTCTTCTATAACATCAACAAGGAAACCAAAACTGCTAGTTTTCTGGAGATTTGTTCTTCAATGATGCCTATTGCCAATGACGTCACGGTTATTGCGTTTTTTGAGGATCTGGACGCTACAGAGACGAAGACACTTTGGTGGAGACAGTGTTCTAACGCTGAGATTGAAAAAGGAGGTCCTAGTTTTGTTCCAAAGCTTGTAAATCTATAAGCACGTGCCCTACGAAGCCCATTTTTCGCTTGTAGGCTCCAGCGATCCGTACGGTTAAGGAAACAGGCAGAAAATATGTGTCTGGTAAATATAATTTTTTCATTTTCAGATGTCCAACTAATTGTTTCAGCTAATACTTGCAATAAATGTGCAATTTGTTTTTTGTAGACATATTTGGGTGTAAAATTTAAGAACACAAGCAGAAAACAACATTGATTTTGTTGATATAAAAAATACCGGCTACAAGGGTTAAGCGGCGATCAGAGAGCATTGCGAGGCTACTGCGGACCATACGAGTGCTACCTGTTTGCGTGTACATAATCATTTGTACAACCTTATGCGCCTGTGCGTAATCTCCACATACGCATCAACGAGATGTGTCCTCTTTTCAGTCTACTGCTGCCTTACAATAGGCGGTCCGGTCATTGGTCTCTCCATTTACACAGCCGGTGGCCCGTTTAGGCTAAATACGGCACGTTTTACCCGGAGGCCTGCTCTAATTATTTTAAACCAAAATGTTTACCTCAGATGGTGCTTTTTATTTCAGCACTGCGAAGTAAGTGTTAATATACCATGTTATTCCAACAAATGTTATTTTGAATCGACTTTGTGTATATCGAAGACAGTACTTTATTCAAACAAAGGTGTGAAAAAATTGAATATTTTTGAAACTGTCCTTTTCTTAAACGTGTTATAGTATCTTTTGTGTGATAAGTTTAAGCAAGGTTACCTATGTCCGTGATGTAACCTATACCTCTCAAACAGATAATTGGCATGGAGCACAAAACCTATATTACCTAAATATTGTGACACAAGATCCCACATCAATCATATTTTCTTGTTCAGTAAATGTGTGCACGATATAGATGGGCAACGCTCTAAGATTATAACCATGGCCAGTTTTTCTCGTGTTAGAATTTGTTCTTTTACAAAGCTAGCATGAAGTATTTTGAACTTGTCGGCTGGGTGATGGTGATGGTGTGTCTCATTATCCGCAAATACGACGCCTTGAGCTAGGGCTGTCAGCCAGCACAGCAGTACTACTGAAAACAAGGGCTTCACCGGAGCTGCGTAGTTGCATCAGCATGCAAAATGACTTTTTGGCGACACTGTAATTGTGGACTGGCTTTGTATTTGGCAACAGAACTTGCGGAGAAGATAGGGGAATCATACTTTCTACGGCAACACAAAAACGAAGGTGAGCAGCCCTACTTTTTTTTATTACCGAGTGGTACAGTTTTTTAGCACTGTTCACTAAAAATTTTTGAAAGCCTCATGTTCGAATCCTTAGGGTGTATTTACTGGTGTTGACTTGATTTGCAGTTCCACCATAAAAATGTAAAGCCTTTGTTGTGAAGGGATTGTTGTCCCGATGAATTGTGGAAGTTTGCAGTGATAGCAGCGAAAAAAACAAATATCAAACAGACTTTTTCGTTCCAACAACAGCAGTTATTTTCCGAGCATTCGTTTCCGGGCGGAGAGAATAAATTAGCAGTAAAATATACCAACAGAAGTTCACTATATTTTGCGCTGAATACTCAACTACATGCGTTTCAAGTGACAAAACATCAAAATTTAAAGAAACTGGAGACTTCCTCAAACGCAGTGCAAAAATTGATAAATGTACAATATTCTAAAGATAGTTACTACTAGCAAAAGCAAGGGTTATCCGCACAGTATCATGTGAAGCTATCTGTACTGGATGGTTAGATCCAACATTCCATGTGCACTGACGAGCGGTCACAGACACTTGACACGGAGCACCAAAAAGTGCTTTCCTGTCCGTTCATTTTGCTTTCCTATAGTTTTTGTTTTTGCAAGCACAGCCATAGCAGTGTTGTACATACCAGTCGTTAATCTACCGTCTATTTCTGTGGTTTGTTTGCGCTTTGCGCAAGCAAAAATGAAGCATCCGCTACTGGTTCATCAAGAGCCAGCGAAGCAAGCGGTTCTCAGTCGCCTATTCATGTTGTTCCACCGTGGTAAAGCTCCCACACACCGGAGCTGCTAATACAGAAAGGCACTATGGGGAGACGATGGCTGAAGGTCAATGCCACACTATGAATTACCTAACCCATTCCGGTTGGCACTTAGTGGAGGAGATGGTGACTCCAGTGAGGAAGAGAACTGCATGCGTGTATGACTTAGTGGTGATAGTAATTCGAAATAGGCGACTAACGAAGACCACGATGGCGGGGGAGACAACACCGTGTGGTTCATTACTCTTTTAGCTACACATTTTGCAAAAAACAATGAAATGGTTGGTAATCTTTTTTATGGCATCTAGAGGTTTTCATTATTTACAGATTTTTTTAGAGGCGCACACAGCTGCGGAATAATGGCGACAAAGAGGAGGAAAACCGGCAGCACCGCGACAACCTCATCGAACCGCTTGTGGTGATCAGAGAGCTCGAGGCAAAAATCGGGCCCATCTGCGCGTAAGGAGCGCGTGTAAAAGCTAGAGCGGACGAACCGTTTTATCCAGGAGCTCCCATGTCGAAGGAACAATGACTACGTTGTTCGTAGCGATAGATAAACAAAAGGAAGGCTGAATGAACACACGTGTTGTTGTGGAAAAGCTATAGTGAGAACACTTTCTTGCACCCAGAATAATCCTTCCAGTTGTATCCGACGCTGCTAAAATATTTGGTGAAGGAATTGCGAGCACAATCGAAGCGAAAAATAAATATCGTGTGACCATTTTGCTCCGTTCATGGTTCTCATAGCGACGTTAAAAACTGGCGAAATCGCTCCAGACCGGATGAGCGGGAAATTAGGTAAAAGTTCCCGACTACAAAGGGTTAAAATAGGTAGCGTGTTAGAGCCTTTTCGCACATTGGATTTTTCTGGTTGTAAGTCACATTGTTGATTATCATATTCCTAAAGACATTATTTAAAAAGACTTGCTGAGCGTTGTCCGCGAATGGTCATCCGGAAAGTCTTCGTAAAACCACGTCGTTATTTTTGTCTTGAAATCAATTATGCTAGCTTATTCCTCAAACCTTGGGGTGACTGTGTGTTGGGTGCCAGGCCTCTCTGCCATTGTCGGAAATGAACTGGCGGATGAAATGGCCGCCAATGCTGCACTCTCAAACACAGTATACATAACTACAATAACAATAACCTTACACATGACTTAACCCATACATCAGACAACTTCGTAATACTTGCAAGCAGACTGGAACAAACAGAGGACAACAAACTACACGTAATAAAACTACAATTGGGACAATACACTACTTACTCACACAACAGGCACATTGAAGTTACCTTAGCTAGGTTACGGATAGGGCATATACATCTAACGCACTCGTACCTGATCACGGAATCTCCAAGACCCCTGTGTAGCCGGTATGGGGAGGGCCTATCTGTGATACACTTCTTCATTAAATGCAAGGCACTTGATATTACACAACGCAAACACTTCAGAGAAGTCTACAGACAACATGTTCCATTACGCCGGTCCTACTTTTAGGAGACGATGCCATGTTTTTTGTTCACCGCACCATTAGGTTCCTCGACAAAGTTCACTTCTTACAACTCATCTCATACCACCCATACTTTTACCTCTGGTTCTATACACCAGCCACCTTATTTTGTACCCACCATTGGTCTTCATTGTGGCCCTTTACACCAGCGGTGTTCAAGGTCTTTAACTGATTTGATTCGTGTTACCTCCTCGTCAGATAACTTTGTGTTTGGCGCTGTTTGCCCTTGTCGGCCTTGCGCCATAAAAATCAAAACATCATCATCATCTTCTTCTTCTTCCTCCTAAACCCCAGATTCTTCCTCCTAAACCCCTTCTTCTTCCTCCTAAACCCCACTCCTAAACCCAGTAGTGATATCTAAACCTTGATAAAATATAGAAGAATTTATTTTTTTTCCGTGAGTTAGATACATTTAGGAATAAAAATCATTTTTTACACCTCTCGTTTGTAATCATCAGGCATGAAACGTTCTGCGAAAAATGCAAATACATCTGCAAGAAAACCACGAACTACTAATTATAATATAAATGGAATTGGCAATTCCTGGGGTAGTCCTCATGAAGCAACTCGAATATACGTCCAGGATTCCACTATCGTGGCTCCCTGATAGTAGTAGCTAAGAAACGTGGATGACAGTGTGTTGTAGTTTTCAATGATCTTGTTTTCACTAACTTGGCACATTTTTAGCGCAGGTATATTTTAATTTTTTGCCCTTGCTGCCACAGCTTTTGTATAGGC
The DNA here is from genome assembly GCF_048455015.1 of Haemaphysalis longicornis. Lineage (NCBI taxonomy): Eukaryota > Metazoa > Arthropoda > Arachnida > Ixodida > Ixodidae > Haemaphysalis > Haemaphysalis longicornis. Next base: position 88,075,788 of record NW_027526214.1, on the reverse strand, counting down.
CTTTTTGTTAGGTAACTTGCGGGTTTGCTGCAAAAAAATTAATAGAGAAAATGTATATTATAAAGAAGCAAACACTTAGGTTGACTACAGCTCTGGAATTCGTCGACGACAAGATAGCAGGTTTTATCGACACGGGAAGTGAGTCGCCGCCATAGAGATACCCATTAAATAGAAAAGAAGGTTGAAGAAGTGACAAAAGAAAACAATATAGCCTCATCGCGCACGAGATCATGTCGATGAAGGAGCAAAAGAACATCGATCTCAGCTCATTAACGAAGACACCTCTCAGTAGCAGGGCGAGACCGTGCGAGGCCCACAAATACAGCCCGAAAGAGAGAGCTTTCAATAGGCCGTGTTTGAAGAAGTGTACGCGTCATATTTAAGCTCTTATAACTCAAATAGGGGCCAATTGCAGACTAAAGTTCTTGTGGTCGCCGTCAAAAAATGTTGTTTGGGATGTGTTTGCCCGAAACTAGAGTCTTGGTCAAACGATGCCTTGGAATTTTTTAGCACCCAAAAAAAAACAAGCCATGCCCTTTACGAAGCCTTTTTTGACGTGCATCTTGTCCCTAGTAAAAGGTCAAACCCGAACGGCTTGCTGAAAGAAAAAGGTTAGCGTATTCGTGGCCAAACTTCCATTCAGCAATTGGGCTATTCCTCTCGAGGTAGAAGTATTGGGTTTTAGGAAACAGCTCGTTCAGTGCCTAATCGTTCGCTCAAACAGAGCGATGCCAAATGAGCATCGCATGAAATCAACAGAGCTTTCCTGACGTCAAAAACATCTCTTCTGGCAGCTTTTCTTCGTAGAAGCCGCAAAAGAATACTGTGTAGGTTTTGGGACAAAAACTTTTTAACGTGGTCGGCAAAGAGTTTCCTAAATAGGATATATTCTTCTACAGAATTGAGGTGCTCTTTGTAGCCTGGATGTAGACTGGTTCGTTTTCAAAAATTTTCCAGCGCTCTGCAGCCTTGAGTATGAGATCGAGGACACATCGATACAATCGCCTTAATAAAAACAAATTCTTTTGAATGCCGTATTCGTTGTTTGTGCCCTAACAATTTTGGTCTGTTGATTAGACCTATTTGTACGCTGTGGTTGCTAAGAAAGCAATTTTGTTCAAGTAGGGAGCGGTGCGAAGGGGAAGATCCGTGCCAGCCGCTTGCAAAACAACAAACTTGGCAGTGTGGACCTTATCCGTATGCGATGGTTGTACAGAAAATATTTTTGTTCAAGGAGCGAGCAGTGCAATGAGGAGGTAAATTCCTGGCCTTCACAACACAACATACAATTTGGAAGCAAATCATTTACATTTCATTGATGAGGGGAGGACGGTTGCCGCACACTGGAGAACAATGCCACGATGCTGAATAGTAACCAACTGACTGTGTACTTTCTCAGCAGCTTTAAAATTGCCCACTTCATTGATGTAAACCTTAAAAAGAATGTACTTCTCGGTATCTCCTGTTACCTGACCTAGATGCGACGTCAGTTTTATTACATTTATGGCAAGGGCTTCAAGTTGAGAATTTTTTTTTGCAGAAGTAATTTTGTAGACCGTAAACCACTAGAAATATCTTATAAAGGACTGTTTTTTTATCTAAGCAAGTACATTAGTGAAAATATTGTCGTGTCCCGTCGGTTATCAAGGTAGGTGCACGGTTTGTACATTTCTTGCGATAGTGCGCAATACATCGACGTTAATAACAGTGGCGTGCCTTCGTCCCTTGCTTAAACTCAACTTCGGCCTTGAGTATGAACTTTCTGTTTAGGGCTCTTACAGTCGGCTTGATACTGGCAGGAGTAATCTGGCTGACGATGAACTTCACCAGCAGTGCTTGGCATTTCGACAGGCTATGGTTTACTCGCTGTATTTCTTGTTTGTTATTGTCTTCGCGGTGCGCACCTTCCTGAGAGGTAGGAAACCGTAACCTCTCTAGTTACATAGTTAGGCAGGGGTGAGGAATACTAAAAAAGCGTGGCCACATCTAAAAATGCCGAGTGTCTGGTCACCACAAAAATATTCGGATTCCGACTGGCCGCTGTGCTGACGTCTGCCGCCTATCTATTCTCCTTTTTTCTTAACACCCTACAAGACGGGAACTTGTTGCATTCAAATCCACCTTGTTGCAGCGGCCCAGTTCTGCAATAACAAAGCTACCGCGTAGGGTTAAGGAAAGTCACCGCCTATTGAGACTCTCATGCACTCGTGGAAATACGTTGCCATCATTATTATACTCTAAAATGAGTCCCACGTATCACTGTTCGGCAGAACTGCCCCGCCGCAGCCATTGATTTGGCGTTTCTCCAAACAACGCTCCTTATTCGTTTTTTACCGATATAGTTTTAGTTACTGGCGGGCATTGTTAAGAAACTCAGCTGCACATGGCAGTGCTACGTTTTCTTTAACCCTGCACCAAGAAGCTTCTACCATCTGCTCAAGATTTGCAGCGTTGCGAATGCGTCTATAAATTGTCTTAGTACAACGCTACCGGAAATAAAGTACTGTACAAATAGCAGTGTCATCCAAGTATTCATTATGAGAGCACTCTTCGCCGCTGTTTCAGTGTTAGTTTGGTCCGTCCACGGACACAAATCTTGGCTTAGCAGAAATTTCTTTTCTAACATGCACAGAGACATACACACACACAGACGCACACATGCACCAGCACACGCACACCCGCGCGCACGCGCACGCGCAGGCACACGCACACCCGCACACACGCACGCGCGTGCGCGCACGCGCACGAGCAAGCGCCTACACGCGTACGCACACGCACACACACACGCACGCACACGCACACGTGCGAACAAACAGGCACACGAAGTCTTGCACACACACGCGCAAACACACTGCCACAAAGTCGAGCGTACGGCGCAAAAGTACCGTATATTTTTTTTTATTTTTAGTGCACAGCGCCTGATTCTTGTTACAGTCGTCCGATTCATTCAGTTCAGTTCTAAAGGACCCGAGAAAATACTGGAAGTCTCTCAAGCGAAGCGGCGGTAACACGACCACTCGCCGGCTCGCCGGCAAGAAAATACCAAAATAAAAGCTCCGCCGCCCAGCTTTCACCGAAGCTTGAAGTTCTTTCGAGAGGGCTAAAGCAGTTTTCCCAGTGCTAAGGCGCGCCGATATTTCCAGAAGGGAGAAAGAGGGTAGTTGTCGCTGATGTCGGCGGTCGCGTTGTTTGTTGTGCCCTCTCTCTCCACGCCGGCGAAGTTATAACAAGAGATTTCGCGCCGAAGAGAATCAGTTACGTTTGGACGTCGTGATGTGGCAACGGCTTCTGGCAGTTTGTGCACCCCACCATCGGCGACCCGCGCCCTGGAGGATTCCAACGTACTCCCGGGACTCGAATCACCATGATCGTCTCGGACGGCCTGGCATACAACAAATCCATACTCATCGTCCGGTCCGTTCGGTGCATATTGTTGGGCTCTGTCTCTCATGTGCATCGAACTGTTCGTCTCCTTTTTAGTTAACTGCTCTACTTCGTAATATCTATTTGTGGACGCTCCCCATTATATCAATTTGTCTAGTTTTGAACTGTTTCTTGCATTTTATTCGATTTAAGTTCTCTCTCATTACTGTTACATTACCTCGCTCTTGTGCTGTGTTTTTCCTGTTCCAATATGTCTTTCTCTGTTTTCGTTCAAGGCTCTGACTCATTCTTGCTCTCTGGTCGGCGAAAGCCGCACATCAGACTGCCACCCCATTTCGTCACCTGTGCTCTGAATATTCAGTGGGGTTGTCGGCTCGCTTGAGTAGACTCTCCAGTCGACTCTCCACGCACGAGCACACGCACGCGCACATACACGAACACACAAACACACACACGTGCGTTCGCTCACGCGCGCACGCTCACGCACGCGAACACAAACACACGCACACGCGAACACACACACACGTACACGCACACGCACTCACACACACGAACACACATGCGTGCACGCACACACACACACCCGCGCGCACGCCTGCACGAGAGGGCGTACACGCACACACACCAACGCACTCACACGCACACGCACACACGAACACACACGCACGCTTTCACGCACACAAGCACACACACACACACGCCCGAAAACATGCGCGCACATGCACACACGTGCACGCAACGCACACCCCCGCACACACACGCGCACATGTACGCACGCACACGCAAACATGCACACAAACGCAGGCACACGCACATGCACGCAGATGCACACGAACGCACGCACACACACACACACACGCACGCGCCAATACACACATGCGCGCACACGCACATGCGACGCACGTACACACTCACGCACATGCGACGCACATACGCATACAGGCACGCACGTATACGCACACACGCATGCACACGATCGCGCACACGGGCACACACACAAACACACGTACACACACAAGCGCGCACGCACGCACACGCACACACGCGCATGCACAACCACACACACGTACACACGCGCCCACACACAAGCACACGCACACGCATACACATGCGTGCACTCGCACACACGCGCACGCGCGGAAGCATGCACGCACATGCACACACACGCACACGCATGCACACGAAAACGTGCACACACAGGTGCGTAGGCTCACATGCACGTGCACACGCACACACACTCGAACCTGCACACACACGCACACGCGCGTGCGTACGCGCACGGGCACACACACACACACACACATGCACACATACGCACACACGAACGCACGCACGCCCACAAACGCGCAAACAAACGCACACATACACGCGCGCACGCGCACATGCACGCACACACACACGAGGGCGCACGCATGCACTCGCAGGCGCACATACACACGCAAACACACACGCGCGCACACGCACACACACACACGAGCGCGCACGCATGCCCGCGCAGTCGCCCGCACACATGCGCACGCACACGCAAACGTACACGCACATGTAGACACACGCAAACACACCCGCGCATACACAAAAACACGTACACACGCACACGCATGCACGCGCGTGCACGCACACGGACAGAGACACACACAGGCGCGCAGGCACACGCGCAGGCACACGCACACGCACGCACGAACATGCAAACACACGCAAGGATGGTTATTGAGCGATGAAATTTTAAACGCTTAGAGCAAGTTCATGTACGTTCGTTAGTCCTCAAGGCATCACTTTTTACACTCAACATTCCAACTTTGCACCGGGCTAGTGCGGAAAGCACACGAAGAAAATCGAAGACCCAGGTGCAGAACTAGATCGACCATTCTAAATTCTGGTTTGGTCGCTTACCCATACACGAAACTGCCATATTCTAGCCGAGAGCTAACCAAAACTGTATAGAGGCGCTGCAAGAGTTTTTTGTCACAACCATACGATTGGTGTGAGAGGACCTTAAGGATATGCATTGTTTTGAGACATGTATGCTTCAAGTGCTTCATTTAAGGAATGAATGTGAGTTTGTGGCACCACAGAACACCGAAATTCTTCTGAGCGGCACAGGTAAAACAGAACAACGAATTTTTTCTGAGTGGCCGAGTAGCGGCACACCACTAGGAGTAGTGCCTGTGTCTGGATGGATCCCACACTTCCTGGAGAGCATAAAACAATGTCTTTGCAGGATTCAGTTGAGACCATTCCTGTCCGCCCATTTGGAAGTGTCTTGACCACAAGCTTGACTTGATGATTGCAGAGGTGACTTGTTACATGATTTCAGAGATATCTGCACGTCGTCTCCAGAGATGGAATCAGTTATTCTAGGTGGCAAGGCCTTCTCGAAAGGTATATCGTAAGTATGAAGAGAGTGCAGCTGAACACTCCATGAGGCAGCCGTTTTCTTGCACCTGAATTTTTCAGAGTGCACTACAGACTCTTACACGTTAAGGTTCTCTCCAACAAGTAACTAACACGAATATTCAACATAATACCCGAGACACCGAATGACTTCAGGTCACTAGGAATGCCGTGACACCAAGCCGTGCCATAGGCCTTCTGGATCTCGAAAAACACCGTGAGACAGAACTTTTTATGCACGAAGGCATCCCTGATATATAATTTATATAATTTATGTGCCCCGAGTTTATCATTCGTAGATCACTCCGCAAGGAAGCCTGCCTGGTGCAATAGAGAAGGCCATTGTAGTCAATGTAGAAGGCCATTGTAGAGTGGGCAATGTGGCAGCACGTCGACAGCAATGCTGAACAAGCACGTCTTCTTTCTTGTGCAGATTTCGACTGTCGCCTTTGGTGAGCATGCGCTTTACTTGGAAAATGCTTCCCTCCGCTTGGATTTGCCAGCTGCCGTATTTCGAGAAGAAAAGGACGCATTCACCGTTTCGACAATCTGCGATTTCATCGAGCCGATGCTGTACGAACGCGTGGAAGCTACCGACTACAGCGTCTCCTTCGGAGTGACGTCACGACTTGACAGCTACTTATACCGGCCGACATCCCTCTGGCATTTCAGTGGGCATTGTGGCAGCACGTCGACAGCAATGCTGAACAAGCACGTCTTCTTTCTTGTGCAGATTTTGACTGTCGCCGTTGGTGAGCATGCGCTTGCCTTGGAAAATGCATCCCTCCGCTTGGATTCGCCAGCTGCCGTAGTTCGAGAAGAAAAGGACGCATTCACCGTTTCGACAATCTGCGACTTCATCGAGCCGATGCTGTACGAACGCGTGGAAACTACCGACTACAGCGTCTCCTTCGGAGTGACGTCACGACTTGACAGCTACTTATACCGGCCGACATCCCTCTGGCATTTCAGTGTGCAATGTGGCAGCACGTCAACAGCAATGCTGAACAAGCACGTCTTCTTTCTTGCGCAGGTTAGTTATCTGCCCAATGCTAATTGTGTTCGTAGTAATTATGTTTGCGTAGTGCTGCTGCCTTGCCCCCCTGTGCTAAATGATGTTTATTCCATTTTGTGCGTTTTTGTTGACTTGATTGTACAATGTGGGGATGTCGAGGAAAATCCGGGTCCTGATTCTGATAACGATGAAGGCGTATCCGAGTTCAAAGCATCGCTCTCAGATTTAAGTGATCGCGACCTGATATTCAATGTTCTTACAGGCCAGAAAGAAATTATCAAGCGCATGAACAACTTCAGTGCTGCGCAGAATACATTATCTGACACACTGACCGAATGTAAGGGCAGGCTTGATTCGCTGGAGACGGCTCTTGCCAACTTATCCTTGACGCAAGGCAAACTGGAAGCCGTTGAATCTGAAGTTTGCATACTGCAAAAAAGTGTTGTTTCTATGGTAAGCAAAACTGATGATCTAGAAAATCGCAGTCGTCGCAACATTATTCATGGTCTTGAGGAACCCACTGGCGAAACTCCTGCTTCATTATGGGATATTGTAACCCAAACTTTTTTTCATGACCGGCTCGAGCTTACTGTATCAGGAATAGAAAGATGTCACAGACTTGGCAGTAAACGGCCTGATAAGATGCGGCCTGTCATCGTGAAATTACTTGACTTCCATGAAAAGCTTGCAATTCTAAAAAAACTGCGCTAAACTTAAGGGGTCAGATTACTATATAACAGAAGACTTTTCTCAGAAAGTCCGGGAAATTAGATCAAAATTATGGGACTGCACCGCAGCAAATAGGAAAAATAAACAGAAAGTGAAGCTGATCTTCGACAAAGTGTCCATTAACGATGTTCTTTACATGTGGGACGATACCAGCGGTTCTATTGTTCGTTTTCCTAAACGCCACCAAACATGACGAACAACTGGTTGCAATTCCTTAAAGCTGCTTAATGTAAACTGTCGAAGAATCGTGAATAAGGGTCTTGATCTTGAACACTTGGTGGCAATTCACGAGCCCGATGTTATCGCGCTTACTGAAACCTGGCTTCACAGTGGTGTTTATGATAACGAATTCACTCCCCCAAATTTTTGTTTATCGTCATGATCGCAACTCTCGTGGTGGGGGAGTTGCCCTTCTTTTCAAGAAAAATTTGAACGTGGCTAGAATGTCTGATGCCGCAGAAGTTGAAGCACTCTTTTTTAAGCTGTTTCATGAGGGCCAATATATGATTGTTGGCGTTGTATACCGACCACCCACGAGTGATTTAGAACTACTAGAGAATCTTAGAAAGTACATTGATTGCAATACAACTGATAACACTAAATTTATTTTGTGTGGTGATTTTAACCTTCCTGGCATTATTTGGAACACTCTTTCGGCTGACAGAAGCGACGCAAATAATAACGAATTATTAATTGATATTGCGTTTCAATTTGGCTTAACCCAACTAGTAAAGAGTACACACGTGTTCACGGAACTAGTAAATCTGTGCTTGACCTTGTTTTTGTTAGTTCAAGTATTCGTGGTGATTCTAAATGTGAAATAGTTGAGGGAATTTCCGACCATAAAGGTGTTTTAATAGAGTTTTCTTCGTTACTGCAGAAGCCCATGGTTAAGGTATCTCATTTCCCTGACTTCTCGGCTGCTGATGATACATCTATATTAGACAGACTCGAAATAGCCTACGACGAACTTAGCAGTAGTATGGTCACTGAAGTGTATGACGTCAATTCAGTGTGGCTGAAATTTAAAAATACAATTCACGCCTGCATTCAGCTCTTTGTACCTGTCAAGTACCGAAAAATCAATTCTAAGAATGCTTGGATAACACGTGATAGCATTCACATTAAAAGAAAATTAAACCGTCTTAGGAAACAAATAAAAAGAACAGTAGTCAAAAACGTATCGCTTAGGTGGCAATGCTTTCTCGTGAACTTAAGAAAAAGATGAAGCAGGTACGTTTTAACTTCTATAACGTGCGTTTAAGCACTCTGGTAAAGGAGGCACCAGCTAAGTTTTGGAGGACCATCACACCGAATACCTCAAGTACAAATACATTTAACGTAGGCAATGATTTTACATCTGATGCTGCTAAGATTTCTGAGGCCTTCAACACCCACTTTGAAACTGTTTTTTCAAAAGATGATGGTAGCATACCCTTATTTGACAATTTCCAGCCATTGCCTCCGATTGAAGATATAGAAATAACAGGAAGTGGAATATTTACCCTCTTGCTTAATTTAGATGTGAAAAAATCAGATGGACCAGATAATATACCTAATGCATTCCTTAAACGATACGCTGAGTGGTCATCTAAATTTTGTTAATTATTTACAGTACATCCCTTTCGACGGGTACCTTGCCAGATGATTGGAGAATTTCCAAGATAAAACCATTGTTTAAAAATGGCGATAAGCAGCTTATTTCCAACTATCGTCCTATAGCTTTAACATGTACGTGTTGTAAAATCCTTGAACATCTTATTCATAAGCATATTACGGTCTTCTTGCAAAATTACTCAATATTAACACCAATGCAACATGGATTCCGGCCTGGTTTCTCTACTATAACTCAACTGGTAGAAATGACACATGACTTCGCCGCAGCTATTAATGAGAGAAAGCAGATAGATGTAGTTTTTTTAGATTTTGCCAAAGCATTTGACAAGATTTCCCATACTAAATTGCTCCTTAAACTGAACGCTATATTGAAAAACCGACAACTGTGTAACTGGATTAAATCGTATCTAACATCCCGGCAGCAATACGTTTTTTTTAAAAACACTCCCTCAAACATGTTACCTGTTGGCTCAGGGGTCCCCCAGGGCTCTGTGCTCGGCCCGTTATTATTTTTACTGTTCATTAATGATATTGTGGATAACTGCGGTTTTAAAATACGTTTATACGCTGATGATTGTGCACTGTATTCCCTTATTCACACAGTCGAAGACCAAGTAAAGCTTAACACAGAAATTGAGAAACTCGTGAAATGGTGTAGTTCTTGGCAAATGTGTGTCAACTATCAGAAAAGTGTGGCTATGTCGATAACAAATAAGAAGTGTCCCCTTGTTTATAATTACACAGCTGATGGAAATATCCTAAATCGAGTAACTGAGTACAAGTATCTCGGCTTGCATATATGTACCAACCTCCACTGGGATCGACATATCAACTACATAGCTAATAATGCAATGATGAAATTACATTTTCTGAGACGTTCTCTTCGATGCTCGTCATATGACACTAAACGTTTACCATACAAATCTCTTATCCAACCCATTCTTGAATTTGGAAACATTATTTGGGATCCTTACACCAATGTCAGTATCCATAAACTAGATAGAATCAAAAACAAGGCTGTCAGATTTATTTTCAATAAATACAGTCCAACGTCAGCCTCTGAATTGGTTGCCAAAGCCGGATTGAAACGAACATCAGAAAGGAATAGAATTGCCCGTTTCTTGTTCTTCTTTAAGATAGTTAATGGTCAGATAAATAGCACCACAGGTGAATGCTTAAACTTCTCTACCGGTTATTCTACCAGACAACGTCACAAACACACTGTCGTTCCTTTCCAGCCCAAAAATAATGTTTTCAAGTATTCCTTTTTTCCGCGTACTGTCAAAGAATGGAATGAGCTCGACAGTAAAATTATTGAATCAACCAGTATTGAGGAATTTGAAAAATTGATATCTGCATAGCCATGCTTGCTTTTTTTTTGCTTTGCATGTGAAATCTTTTTCATGTTGTTTGAAGTGCATTGTTCTGTGTTCTGACTTCGGTATTGTACTGTTGGTTTTGTTCTTGTACCATGTACACCCACTCTGCTATGGCACCGCGTTGGGGCTAGCAGTATTGCTAAATAAATAAATAAATAAAGAAAGTAGATCAGTGTCCTGTTTAACACTTCCTGGAGGAGCTTACACAGGCAACTTCTCAGGTTGATGGCCCAGTAACTTCAAGGTGATCAGGGGACCTTTCCTTTCTTTAGAAAAACCAGTGCTAGGGTTCGGTTGAAGACTTAGGAAGGTCCCCCGAAAGAGATATTTATTGTAAAGAATGAGAAGGGTTTCAAGTGTGTCTGCATGGAAGTATTTTATCACAGTGTATGTGAGGTTGTCTGGGGCTGGATCTGAGGACTAACACGGGCTCCGAGGAGACCTCAGCTCTTGTAGTAAAAACCGTGAGTTGTAAGAACTCTGTAATTTGTTGTTCTCGTCTAGGAACTTTTTTCACTGGAGTATTTTTACTTCAGTATAGTGTACGTGTAGTGTGCTGAACTGGACACGTGTTGTAAGTGCTATACGAGTTTGTTAGCCTGGTTTTTCAGTATGTTCTCTGTTGCAACTAACTTAGGGTAGGATGTGCGTTGGTTCTTTGAGTTTGCGTATAAGTGTCCATACTTTGTGACTGTCAGTGTGAGTTAATGGGTGTTATGAAAGGACACCAACTATTTCGTTTTGCCTCACGCCGCAAAATATTGATCAGCGCCTTTGTCCGTTTGAACAAAAGGAGGTTAACAAACCTTGGGCACCGACGAAAGATACCCCACGCCTTGTTCTTGGTGTCTCACGCCAGCCTACAGTCCTATTCCAACACGGGCTCCTCGAGTTGCGCGGGGCACTAGACGCTTTGGGAATAAACTTTTCAGCGGTGTCGACGATGCGCGCCCTGATCAGTTGTGCCGCCTCTTCTACGTGTAGGTGATTTAAAGACGAGCAGTGCAGTGTAGATGTTTTATTGAGAGTACTCCAGTTCGCTCTTCCCTCACTGAACCTTTATGAGGAGAAGTATATGTGCTTTTGCCAATGTACGTCATGTCAATTTGGTGGGGAAGTGGGTACTACAATTTGGGTTTGTGTCCATGTACCACTCATGAAATTGCAGAACTGTAGAGCCAATACGCAAGGCAAGATGTGAAAGTTTTGTCCTGTGTTATAATATTGCCGCGAAGCATGTACGGGTTTCTTTATTTATTGTTTTGTTTGTTCTATTGCCCTGCGGCGCCCGGCTCTGTTATCTGTGTCACAATTAAAGCGCGTGTTCCATTATTTATTTATTTGCCGCACGGGCTATCTGAATCAGATTAGGAGACCATTTCGCCCTAACGTCGCTAGCGTAGAATATTCTTCCTTGATCTACAACGTTCTGTAAGTTAATCGACGGTTCGAGAACCACCTGAGCTGAAAGATAAAAAGCCTGCGGAGCGGACGCCATAGTATTGCTATCGCCGACGCTTGTTAGCGCACGTCACACTTTTGACTGCTGCTTCGCCACCTGTATTGTTTCAGTTTTTAGGGAACCACAAGTTCGCTTCAATAAACTTGTTTTCTTTGAAGACAACCGCGTCATCTTTGGCCACGTGACATCTGGTGAATGTGCTGGGTAAATGCACCCTACGCCCTCCTCAAGCCTACAAGCAAGTCCTACTAGTGCCAGCTGCCGACCGCAAAATCTTCAGGCGGAGTTTAGACTTCTTCCAGATAAATTGAACAAAGAAGACGCCGTGACCACCACAAACATCAATGCAGGCACCATGACCAGCACTACCAACCCTGCCCTTGTTATTCAACAGCCCCGGGAACCACCATCGTCCCGTGGATTCCCAGGAGAGGACGGTGAGGGCTGGTAGAAGAAAGTGGAGCCCGTCCGCATCTTTAACACGTGGGATGACGAAGAAACTTTCCACCATGTTTTCTTCTATTTAAAAGATACGGCCCGAACGTGGTTTAAAAACCATGGATCCTACCTAACCGACTGGAATCTCTTTAACAGGAAGTTTCTCAAAACATTAGCCACCGTCGTGCAGAAAGAACGAGCCGCAATTTTGTTGGAAACGCGCACGCAAGACCCCAAAAAAGGGGTCGTGATGTTCGTTGAGGAGATGAAGCAACCATTTCCCCTCGCGGATCCCGAAGTGACAGAAGAAAAGAAGGTAGGCTTTTTGATACGCGGTCTGACGAATGAACTGTTTTGCTGGACTTCCCCGCAACCCGCACAAAACCATCGCCGAATAAGTGACCGAAGCCAGCAAGGTTGTGAAGGCTCTGGAAATGCGTGCTAAGCAGTACAAGCGCAACTTTGTTTCTGTGCCATTGCGAATTACGTCGACAACATGCGTATTCCGGCTGATAGCCAACGCGAGACCATCCGTCGCAGTAGTAAGAGAGGAGCTGCGGAAACGTCTCCCCACGCCAGCGCAGCCCCACGTTGCTTCCCGTACCGACGTCTTTAGGGAAGTGCAACAAGCGTTGGGAACTTCTACGCCATCCTCTTGAAGAAGAATTTCAGCCCCGAAAAAGAAACGAATTATCTTCTTGTCATCCCGGCTGATCTTCGCGACAAAATTGGGAAGCGTGCCACGACGACCCTTCTTCCGCAGATCTCGGAACAGCTCACACAATTAGAAAACTCAATGCGAAGTACTACTGGCCCCGCCTTTACATCCGACTTCATCCACTACGTTCGGACCTGCCGTGACTGCCAGCGACGAAAAACGCAACCTACGCACCTGCCGGACTTCTGCAGTGGAACGCCGTCCCATGGAGTCCTTTCAGCAGATTGGAACGGACCTTCTCGGGCCGTTTCCTACGTCACAATCGGAGAACAAGTGCATTTTCGTAGCGACAGACTAAATGACGCGCTACACAGAGACCGCCGCTTTTCGAAGGGGGATTGCACAAGAAATCGCGAAGTTCCTCATAAACCAACTTGTGCTGCGACATGGCGCCCCTAAAGTCCTAATCACGGACCGCGGAACGGCCTGTACTGCGGAGCTGAAGCAAGGGATCTTACGCTACAATAACACAGATCACCGAAGAACGACGGCGGACCACACCAAACCGAACGGTCTAACGGAACGTCTGAAAAACACGATCGCGTATATGATCTCTTTGTATGTCGACGTTGAACGTAGTGCTTGGGGCGAGGTCCTCCCGTATGGGACGATTGCGTACAACACAGCTTACAGGAAACTACGCAGATGAAACCGTTCGAGCTCGTATACGGAAGACGGCAGACCACGATGTTGGACGCAATGCTTCCGCATGTAGAAGACGACGACCTCAACACCGACGTCCAAGAATACCTTCAACGTGCGGAGGAGGCCACCCAGCTCACTCGAATTCGTATAACGGACCAGCAGCTGCTGGATGCCGGACGCTACAACCTCCGATGCCGAGACGCCGAGTGCCAACCAGGGGATTGTAAGTGGGTTTGGACTCCCATGCGACGACGCGGACTCAGTGAGAAGCTTCTGCGAGCGTATTTCGGACCCTACCTTGTTCTACGAAGTGTTGGCCAGCTGACCTACGAAGTGATCCCTGATGGTGATTCCGGCACATCACGACGACGCACGCGACTCGAAGTCGTCCACGTGGTTCGACTCAAACCGTATTTCGCAAGATATTAGGCTTTTTTGTTATTTTGTTTTTGCTGTTTGTTCGGACTGTCGTTTTCTTTTAGCATCGTTTCGATGCACTCTTAGAGGGGGGTAATGCCGCGAACCATGTACGGGTTTCTTTGTTTCTTTTTTTGTTTGTTTTTTATGCCCGCGTGCACCGGGTCTGTTATCTGTGTCCCAAGTAAAGCGCGTGTTTCATTATTTTTATGCCGCACGGGCTATCTCACTCAGATGAGGAGACTGTTTCGCCCTAACGTCACTAGCGTAGAAAAACCTTCCTTGATCTACAATGTTTCGAATATAAATCGACGGTTATAGAACCACGCGCTCGGAAAGATAAAAAGCCTGCAGAGCAGACGCCATGGTATTGCTGTCGCCGACGCTCGTTAGGGCACGTCTCCTGTGTTGACTGCTGCTTCGCCGTGTATTTTTCTAGTTGTTAGGGGAGCACAAGCTCGCTCCAATAAACTTGTTTTCATTGAAGACGACCGCGTCGTATTTGGCCACGTGACAATATGTAGCTTGATTTTTGTTGAAAAGGCATGCTCCCAATGATGTTAGAAATTTAAAGGTTAGGCGACGTGAGGAATCTGTGTGGGAAGAGCGCAGGAGTGAATTATGTGCATTGAAGTGGCCGAAGGCTATGTACGGTTCAGGCAGATGATCTATCAGGGCTTCAAAATCAGAGCTGATTAGTTGATAATCAGGAGGAATGTAGAGAGAGCATACCGTTACTAACCTTTTATAAATAAATGTTCGAATCGGGTCAGCTTCCAGCATGATGTTTAGGTGGATGGTGTGACAGGATAAGGATTTTCGGGCTCCTATGGCCACGCCCCTTGAAGAACAAGTACAAAGGTGCCTGCCTTTTCCAAATACCGTGCTGCTCTTTTACAACTTAGTATGTTTACTGTTTGGGTATGTGACGTGGCCCATGAAGGCACATGAGACTTGGCGGATGTGGATGAACTATCTCGTACACATCATCTAGATTGTAATGAGGCCTCTACAGTTTGATTGAATGTTTTCTGTCCGCATTATTTTCATTTAGGAATGACTGGAGAGTGTATGTGTGTGTTCATGGGTTGTCTTAGGGGGCTGTTATACTGGGATTATGCTTTTTGGGCTCCTCTCTTGGTTTGGACGCCGCAGCCAGTTCCTTCTGCTGCAATGCAGAAAGGGATGGCCCAACGTTCATCTCGTAGTCAGATGTCCTCGGTGTGGGCGAGGGACCGGCCCCCCTTCACATGGCTCTCATTGGGGTCCCTTTGTTATTGAGCCGCTACCGCTGAAGGTTTTGGGTGCACCACAGTTGGCACGGGCGGTGCGGGCGGGCTAAGAGCCGATGTTGGACACCCCGTGTCCATCTCCTCCGTATGCTCCCGTGGAAGCAGGGAGGGTAAGGAAGCAGGGGCCCGAACGGGATCGGTCATAATAGTGGCTTTTGCCACCACAGGCGCTGCTGGCTCAGCCAACGCTGCTGCGACGGGTTCGGCAGCGTGAGGCAACCCGGAGGGGGGGGGGGAAGGGGTGTAACGGAGGCGACCAAGTTCACCTTTCGGTACTGGGTCATTGCCGAAACCTTACACCACGCCGCCCCAGCAAGTGTCGTTGGCGTACTTCCCCAGAGGGAAACAGGCAAAGTTTTTCGCACCTCTGGGAACAAGATGGTCTCAGTTACCGTTATGTTTATTATCTTTTTCTTTAGTTTCAACTGTTTACATTTGGGGGAGTACGCCGCACGCAGCCCGCGGCAGTTATGTGGTTATCTGGCAGTTATGAGGTAGTTATGAGGTTATGTGGACCTCACAAAAGTTTTCTCTAACTTCCTAAGCTATGCAGCACCCACCGGCACATTGACGTCCAAAGGGTCTAGAGTTTCACCATTCACTGAGTCGCAATTTTTATAAAACGTTCGCTTCACCTGCCTTTTTAGCATGAACCGGAATCTTGGGATCATCATCATGATAATAATCATCACAAGCCTATCTACCCCCACTGAAGGGCAACGGCCTCTCCCATTATTCTCCAAATACCCCGGTTCTGGGCTAACTGCGACAAATTTATCCCTGTAAACTTCTTGATTTAATTTGCCCATCTAACTTTCTGCCGCCTCCTCCTACGCGTGCCTTCTTTATGAATCCACTCTGTTACCCTTAATGACCAACGGTTATCTTGCCTTCGCAATACAGGCCCTGCTCATGTCCATTTCTTCTTCCTAATTTCTACTAATATGACCCTATTGCGCGTTTGCTTCCTGACACACTCCGCTCTCTTCTTATCCATTATTGTACACCTGTCATCTTCCGTTCCATTGCCCGCTGAGTCGTTCTCAATTTAAGTTGAACCCTCTTAGTGAGTCCCCAAGTTTCTGCCCCGTAGGTGAGTACCGGTAAGATGCAGCTGTCATACACTTTCTTCATCATGGACAATAGTAGCCTGCCATTTATTCTCTCAGAAAATCTGCCGTATGCACTAGCCCACATTCTTATCCTTCTTATTATATCTGCCTGACTGTGGTGTTCTGGGGTCAGAACTTGGGCTAAGTAGATATATTCGCTTGCCACTTCAACTGCCTCACCACCTATCTGAAACCGCTGTGCTGTCCCTTTGTGGAAACTTAAAGTAATGTTTAGAAATGTTTGCCCCGCAGGCAAGCTGTACAAGCGTTTCTCTTCTCGGCATCACTCCTATGCGGCCTTTATACGCCGTCCTATATGCGCGTTCAACCTTATAAATCCTTCTCCATTTACATGCATTATGTGGCAGGATTACTTAACAATCTCTTACTTTGTGTCAAGCCCAAAACGGGCGACTAGTATGCCTAATACGCGCTGCAAAAAAAAGAGCGCCCCCAAGCCAGGAGCGTATCGGCATACGGGGCCGACCCAGTGTTGCGCATATCTGCCGAAGGGGGTGCTGGGTGTCGTGGGCTGCGTGTCGCCCTCTGGGCGCTGTGCGGAGCCTATAAGCGTTAATTTCTGCCGTTGTAGGAATGTTAAAGCATTGCATCTCTTTCTCATTCATTAGGCTAAAATGCAAATTGACAAAATCAAAACCGGAAAAGTACAGATCTGACTAACTTGAAGTGAAACATGTCGACTGAAGCGTGGGGCCATTTTTTTTTATGGTGACTAGGACAAGGTTTTCGGATTCAATTTATCCGGGACCATTTTTCTCAGGCCGATTTTTTGCTTGACCAATTTTTCCGTTTCCGCAATTCGCGCGTCGACTGGGAGGGGGCAGCAATCGTTGGATGATAGAGACTAGAGCACTGCAGGGGCCGGAATTTGTAGGCCCGGCCCGACCCCGCCTGGTAGAGAAAGCCACTACCAGCCCGAGCACGACCAAACAATAAAGGAATGGTGACACCAACCTAATATTATTGCACAATTCACTTCCTTTGCTCAACGGAATACTCAGGCTGAAATAGGATCTGCCTGCGTCGCAAAGAACATACTTTAATTGGATCAAATTTATCACGCCGACAGAATAGCACGCAGAGCGGCACTCAACAAATGAACATCAGCGTGAAATCATCCCGTGGTAGCCAAAAGAAGTGACGCGGACACCATTAGTCAAAAAATCGTGACGTGACTTCACCCGTGCGGCCCCGGAAGTGGCGCCTGAGCGCTGGCGCATTCACAAACGGGTGCACGTAGCCACAACTACAGGGATAACCGCTGCCCAGAAAGGCACTGTTGGCAAAAACAAAGTGCCTCACACTGGAAAGGAAGCGAAAATATATTCCGGAATCGAAATACAAGTACCCGTCAGGGCTTTTATTGAAATCGGTCGCTGAATGTTCGCCGCACTGGTAGGCCTAGCACCTTCAGACAGCTCAGCCGTTCAGCTCCGCCGGCGGCGCGTTCGAAACAACGCCCCCTCTGGCCTCTCCAGCGTTATGACGGCCGCACAAAGCGGTGAGGTCCTGCCAGAATTCTATCATATGCGGCTTTTGGTGTGAAAGCGTTGGAAATTGAAACGAACAATTTTCGAGCCGTTAAAAGCAATTAAGTATGTAGCGCTGAAGTATTTAAGTGCTGTGTCGCGTTCGCCAGATCATTAGGCGTCGATAAAAGCAATAAAAATAGATCATAAAATTTTCGTGTCAGTACGCCTTTAAGATAAAAGCCCGAGCCCGGACCGAGCCCGACAGCATTTATTAAAACGAACCCGAACCCACGCACTGCTTATTAGGATAAGCCCAGGTCCGCCAGACTGTAAACATGAGCCCAAAATGTTTGGCCTTCTTAACCTATTATAAGCGTAGCGGGAGTTTACTGAATTGACATTTCTTCAATATTTTGATCTATATTTGTACACCATAAATATCCCAACAACGGTGTTTTTATAAAAACTTTTGGTAAAATAACCGCAGCATTTACGACAGTATTCGAACTTAAGGCACACTGAGAATAACCTAAATAATGCTGAGAAAAGGGATATTTTCACTTAGGCATTAATTGATAGATATTCCACCTTCTGTTATTTTATTCAATTCGCTTCCAAAAGAACTCTCTTTTCTACTTGTTTTTGGCGCTAGCACACTCTGCCGAGACATAGTTTAACTTGTACTTCTCTCAATTTAATACGCTAAGTTTCGTTGTTGGTTGGTTGACAAAAACGAATGTGTTTAAAAGCTGTGAGAAATACCCAAGGGTACGTTAGCTTATCTTTGGTGGTATGTGCTTTACAATGTGCAATGTCATGGTCACAGTTGTTCTGTTTTAGTTTGAAACAAAGGAAAAAGACAATCGTGTACTCTACCTCCACAGTGATCTCGTTTTCTGAATCGTTATCCGAAAGTATGCGTATGGAGTCTGTACATTTTCTTTGGTTGGCTTGAATTTTTTCAAAGTGAAATAGGACATTTTGTTATTTTTTCAACCACGCCACAGTGACAGCACTGCGCTTTTTTGTTTTTATTTTACGTAAACGATCAATGAGACAAATGTTTCTTATCAACATTTTAAATTAGCGGCTCACGACTGCCGGGACGCCCGGTCTGCCCGGGCCGGCTCGGCCCGGAAAAGCTTTTGTTTGAGCCTAACCCCTGCCCGGGCCCGTGAAAAATTCGTGCTACCCTGCGCGAGCCCGGCCCGCGGGCTGGGCGGGGTTCAGGCTTTCGAACCTTCCCGGGCCCATGCATAGCGCTAACTTGAGCACTGCACGTTCCGCAATTTCTAGGCCCAGCCTTACAGCTGCCCAATAGATACATGGCCCGGCCCTGGCCGTGCCCCTGCCTGGTAAACTCCTAAAATGTTAGCTCAAACCCGGCCCGAGCCCTGCAGAGTTCAATAAAAGAATGCTGAGCCCGCCAGACTATTGCAAATGTTGTCCTTAGTCCGACAGGCTATAAACATAAACTCAAAGTTTGCTGTTTGATTAAAAAGCGTAAGCACAAAGAGAATACGACCAATTTGAATTTAAATTTCCGTTAAACTTGGATCGAACTTTGTACAACTTTAATATCCTCACGTAGATACTGTGTTTCCGGTAGGGACACCGAGGATACTTTAAATGATTGTGGACAAGTGGAAAATTTTTATTTTTTCAATTCTTCAGCAGGTACTGCAACTTTCGTTGTTCACTTGCTAAAATTTGAGTGGACGATGCGTCCGGTTTCATCACATTATTTTTGTCTTTCCATCTAGTTACGTTTGCAGCATTATTTTATCTGCGCTTCTGTTCTTTCTTGCTGTTAATCAAGGTTTTAAAATTTCTTCTCCGAAGAAATCATCAGCTCTGCTTAGAAAATTGGTGCTTGAAACTCTGCACACGGTGCAAAGTCCAGGTCATATTTGTTGTGTCTTTTTTTTCTAATAGCAAGGGGAAAAGACATTCATGCTGTATTCTGCGCCTTGAGTGCCGTCGTGTTCTGGCCCACTCTTTCCTAATATGCTGATGGGACCCAGACATTTTTTTATTGGCGTAAATGCTTTCTGAGTGCGATCGCCTCTTTATCATATCTTTTACACCCCCGTATTGAATTTACACTTTACTTCTTTTTGCTCTCACTTTATCTGTAAGATAAAATAATTTTTTTGTTGTCAACAATTTATGATTGGCGGTACAGGAGTGCCAGGCCTCAGGGATGACCTGGGCAGGTCGGGCTGGCACAGCCCGCAAGAATTTTGGTTCAAGACCGAGCCCGGCATGTGCCCTAGAATATGCGTGCTTGGTAGCCTGCGACCGCTTCGCCAGTGGGCTATCAGGCTACATAGCTACGCAACAACCCCCCCTTCTTCAGTGCTCTGCCCTTGTGGTGTGCCGTTTTGTCGTGTGCTGTTTTGTCGCCGTGCTCCTCGGTCGCGCGCGTTTTTTTAGATGTTTTATTCTGTCGCTGTGTTTTTTTTTTGTCGCGTGCTCTTTTGACGCTGTGATGTTCTGAAGCTGTGCTCAACTTGTGCGTACTGTTTTGTCGCGTGCCTTTTGACGGCGTTCTGTTATGTTGGTGCTCTTTTTTCGCGTGTCCTTTCGTCACGTTCTGTTCAGTCGGTATACCATTTAGAAAAAGGAAGCTTTGCAAATTGTCTTTTAATAATATTTTCCGAATCAGGAGGAAGCGTACGAGAAAGGTATCAGTTTCACAATTATCACCACATCTTAGAAAATAACGTTTTTTAGAACGTGACCTTTCTGCAGAACCTTTCCGAATATTTGGGTGTTCTCAAAGTCTACAAAACAAAAATAATAAGAACGGGTAATATGAATGTTGCCTTCTCCGCCCCAAGGAAATTGTTAAACGTTTGCCGCATAAATCATCACGTCGCCCCTGGCAGCAAACATGTGACAAGAATCACAAAAAGGCGTTCGCTCCATGCATAGGTAACGTTACGTACGCCATTCCCCGTAAGTGCCGTAATGTACATGTCAGTCAAACCAGTCGGTGACTGAAGAACCGGCTGCGTAAGCATGACTACAATGTTCATAAGGTTTTCAAGGGCCCCTTGGGCAATTATTGCCGCGATTGCATTTGTACGCCCCTCTTTGACAGCTGTGCCGTCATCTCTCGTCACGCCAACCAGAAGACAAGTTAAATAATCGAAGTACCGCAATAGCACGCCTGAGGATTGTTGGGTGCCGGCACCTTCCGCGGTCTTGTCCGATAAGGAGATTGGCTATCTAAAAGGGGGGGGGGGGGAGTGCCACCTCAGCCAATGCCTTCTGCTGCTTTTTGTGGACGCCACAGTGTTGTGCGAATAATGTTGTGGGCACAAGGTATCACGGCTTGCTTTTGTTCTTTAGTTTTCTATCTTTGTTTCTTTATGATGATGTCCCACCCCAGTGTTTATATTCATGAATATTTTTCAATAAACTCAATTGGAAATTTGTGCTTGTGCCCTTCACCTTCCTGTGTCCTCTGTCGCTTTTTTTGCACTAGACGAAGTCATGGATAACCGTTACCAACCTTGCCCAAAGCCAAACTCGTACAAATTCGAGCGGTAACTTTTTTTGTATTTTACATGAACTGATAGAGAACCATCTTTTAAAATTAGGAAGCGCTAAAAATAGTAAATAAATGAAAATATTTGTTTCTAACTAACAAAGTACACAAAACTCTGCTGTTGCCGGCACATTTATAAAGATCGAATGTATTGCTGTAAGTACAAACTTTTTGCACAGAGGTAGCTAACTAAATGTACTGTGCAACCAACAAGAATTTTTTGCATCGGAATTGTTGCAATGAATTTATAGTTAAAACACCAATTAACGCAGGAAATGTGTCATATTGAGTGTATTTCTTTAAAAGATTTTGATTACATCAAACCTAAAAGCCCTTTTTGGAGAACCTAGTTCACTATACATTCTAGCAATAAAACGACGAGGCTACGAACTTTTGTTGAAAATGAATTCATTTCGAAATAACAACTGTTCGTGCAGGAAGAATACAAAAGAAATGAAATTTTTAGAAAAACAATAAACTGTTTCGGCACGTGTTGAAACCTGATAATATTGACTTGAAAGACAATTCATCTGGCTTATGGATAGCATCCTCCCTAGCTACCACAAGCTGTTTTGGGGTTTTGTTGCTTCGAGTTTTTTTTTAGTTGATCTGTTCTCTTATCTATTGGTTAGTGCTTGCCCTCCTTTAAGCTGTACTGGTCAGTAGTGCGACATGACACGGGAGTTGACGACCAGGTTTGATAAATGTTTCCCTCAAAATATGAGCGGTGTTTCTGTTGCTATCTTTGAATGGTCACACATCATATTGATGCATCAGCGGCAAGTTCGGTTAGGAAGTGTTCCACTGCTGGGAGAATTGCCATACGGTGGTTTATGAGAGATAAGAGAAGAAGGTAGCAGTATCTGGTGGGTATCTGCCTCCTGACTGACTCGCACTAGATCTTTTCACTTGTTGCCCTCATAGTGCATATAACATTTGCTGATACCTCCGTGGCAGCCATATCAGGTGGTTGAGGTGCTGGGTAACGACAACCCTGCACAAAGCAGAACCTCAACGCCTTCGAATGAGCGGACGGATAGCACGCCTACCCCCAGACAATGGCCTCCCAATAAGACAAAATCCACAATACCACTGCAACCGTGCACTCCTGGCATCACAGAGAGCCACGTAAGGGTTCCGGGAAACCCGATGCTGACGTGCATTACTGGATGAAGCATTATGAGCGAGACAGGACATACGACCACTGGGATCAGGCCACTGAGCTTCCTAACCTCTTTTTTTACTATTTGAAACTGCGATCGTGCGTTTCCAAAACAATGAAACGGGCCTCACAACGTGGGAAAGGTTTCTTGATAGATTCAGATGCTGGTTCAGTAATAACGCCACACGAAAACACTCGCTAACAGAGCGGAGGTCTCTGGTTAGACAGTGTACAACATATTGTAACGAAATCAAAGATGGAACAGTCGTCCTCAAGTAAAAGCAAGTTTAGTTGAGCAAACTTGTGCTCTCCTAAAAACTGAAAGACTACATAGGCGGCGAAGTAGCAGTCAACAAAGTGACTTGCGTGAGCGAGCTTCGGAGAATCGAATACCCAGGCGTTTGTTCTGCAAGGTGTTTATCTTTCGGTGCACGTGGTTCTCCACCCATCTATTCACATCTAGAACATTGTAGATCCAAGAAGATTATTCTAGGCTGTAATGGTAGTTCAGAACGCTCTCCATATCAGAACAGATAGCACATGCGGCCCAGAAAGAAAGAATGGAACACGCGCTTCCCTTGGCACAGAGATAACACAGACAGCGCAGCCGGGCGTTAAAAGCAAAACAAAAATCAACACACCAAAGGCACGGTTTGCGGCATCAACCCCCCTTTAATAGTGCATCGACCCGATGCTAAATAAAATGACAGTCTGAACAAACAAAAACAATAACAACAAAAAAACTCCATCATCTTCCGCAGTAAGGTTTGAGGCGAACCACGTGGACGACTTCGGGTCGCGTGCGTCGTCGTAATGTGCCGAAGTCACCATCAAGGACCACCTCGTCGGTAAGTGGGACAGCACGTCGTAGAATCTGGTAGGGTCCGAAATGCAACCGCAGAAGCTTCTCACTGAGTCCGCGTCGTCGGATGGGAGTCCATACCCACACAAGATCCCCAGGGTCGTACTCGGCGTCTAGGCGTCGGAGATTGTAGCTTCCGGCATCTACCAGCCGCTGGTCAGTTATACCAAATTCGAGCGAGCTGGCGGGCCTCCTGCACGCGTTGAAGGTATCCTTGGACATCGGCGTTGAGGTTGTCGTCGTCTACGTGCGAAGCATGGAGTCGAGCATCGTAGTCGGCCGTCTTCCGTAGACAAGCTCGATCGATGTCATCTGCGTCGTTTCCTGGGTCGCCCTGTTAAACGCAAACTTGACATACGGGAGGACTTCGTCCGAAGTGTTATACTCAACGTAGACGTACATAAACATCATATCCGCGATTGTCTTGTTCAGACGATCCGTAAGTCTGTTCGTTTGGGGCTGGTACGCCATCGCTCTTCGGTGATCTGTGTTGCTGTAGCGTAACATTCCTTGCATAAACTCCGTAGTGAAGGCCGTTCCACGGTCCGTGATTAGGACTTCAGGAGCTTCATGTTGCCACACAACTTGGCTTATGACGAAAATCACGACTTCTTCTGGAGTCCTCTACGGAAGAGCAGCCGTGTCTGCGTAGCGCGTCATGTAGTCTGTCGCTACGACAATCCACTTGTTCTCAGATCGTGACGTAGGGAACGGGCCCAGAAAGTCCATTCTAATCTTTTGGAAGGGCTAGATGAGACGGCGATGGGCTGCAGAAGTCTGCAGCATATTTCGTAGCAGGCAGTCACATCAGATCCTAACGTAGTGGCTGACGTCAGAGGTAAGGTGGGACCAGTAGTACCTCACCTTGATTTTTCCAAACGCGCGAGCTGTGCCGAGATGTCCGGAAGACGAGTCGTCGCGGCACGCTTTCAAAATTTCTTCACGTAGGTCCGCGGGAATGACAAGAAGGTACGTCGTTCTTGTTCCGGGGCTGAAATTCTTTAACACTAGGTCAGATTGAATCAAGCTGAATACTGTTAAGTTGCGTTTGGATGCTTTAGGCACGGCGACGTTGCGGCCTTCGAGGTAGTCGATCGTTACGCGTAGGTCGGGGTCGGCACGCTGTTGGGCGGTAAAATCGCTCTCCCTCACGACTCCGAAGAACGCGCTTTCTTCATCGGGGTCCTGTGGTGGCGGGGTGACGGAGGCGCGGGACAGGCAATCGGCGTCGGAGTATTTTCTTTCGGATTTAGAGGCGATTGAAACGTCGAACTCTTGAGGCGCCAGGTACACTGCCAAGAGTACCAGAGAGGTCCTTAAAATTGGCGAGCCAACACAGCGCGTGGTGGTCTGCCACATCCTTCAGCAGTCTACCATAAACATGGGGGGCGAAATTTTTTAATCGCCCATATAATTGCGAGACTTTCTTTCTCGGAGGCTGAGTAGTTTTTCTCCTCCTTCAAGAGACCACGGCTGGCTAAAGCAATTTCTTTTTCGCAACCGCTTTGCTTTTGGACGGAGACGGCACCGAACTCTACATCACTGGCGTCCATGTGCATCTCCGTTTCGGCATTTGAGTCGAAATGAGATAGCACGGGAGGGTTTTGCAGTCGCTATTGAAGCTCACAGAATGCTTTTTCATGGGCGTTTTTCCAGCTGAAAGGGGTGCTATCTTTCGTCATACGCGTTAGTGGCTCTGCAATGCGTGCGAAATTTGCGATGAAGCGGTGGTAGTATTCTCGCAGTCTGAGAAACCTTCGCGCGCCCTTCTTGTCGGTCGGTCTTGGGAAGTTCGCTATGGCTGAAGTCTTCGCTGGGTCAGGCAGTACTCTCGCGGCGTTGACGACGTGGCCCCAAAACTTCAGTTCCTCGTTCACAAAGCGGTATTTTTAATGCTTTAGCATTAACCTCGACGTGCGAATAGCCTTGAGTACACACTCCAATCTTCCAAATTGTTCTTCGAAATTTCGGGCGAATACGACAACGTCGTCGAGATATAGGAGGCAAGTGTGCCACTTCAGGCCAGCTACCACAGGGTCCATGATCATTGAAATGTTGCTAGAGCCGTGCTAAGTCCGAACGACATCACCTTGAACTCGTAAAGGCCGTCCGGGGTAATGAGTGCAGTCTTCTCTCGGTCACTCTCTTCCACTTGTATTTGCCACTAGCCTGTCTTTAGATCCGTCGATGAGATGTACTTCGCATGGCAGAGGTGGTCGAGGGCGTCGTCGATTCGGTGCAGGAGGCACACGTCCATTTTGGTGATTTTGTTCAGATGCCGGTAATCAACGCAAAACCTTAATGTGCCGTCTTTTTTGTTCACCAGTATGACCTGCGCAGCAGAGGGGCTTTTCGATGGCTGTATAGCGTCGTAGCTTAGCATGTCTTTAACTTGTGTCCGGGTGGCTTCCCGCTCGTGTGAAGACACGTGGTAGGGTGTCTGTCGGGTAGGTCGGGCTCCATCTTCCGTTATTATTCGGTGCTTTGCTACAGGTGTCTGATGTAGTAGTGTTTTTGACGAAAAACCGTCGCTGTAGTGACGCAGCAAAGACAATATTTTTGTTCCATTTTTCTTGTGGTAGCCCCGGATTCATGTCGAAGGGTTGCAGAAGCTTTAAGGTATCTTCGCATGCGCGTTGAAAGTAGCCGACCGCGATCGAGGCACTTGGTGATGGTTGGATGTTAATGGCGCAAGGCCAAGTGGGGCAAAGAGCGCCAAAACAGTGGTTAAATATGAGAGGTGAGAACGTAGACACTAAAATCAGTAAGCAAGAACAAAAATCAAATCAATAAAAGACAGTGAGGATGGCTGGTGTAAAAGGCCAGGTTGTGATGGTGCATGGCATGAAATAAGGCTTTAAAAAACTAGGTGTGATAGGAAATGAGATGTAAAAAGTTTATGTCACTGAGAAACTTAAAAGTGCGTTGCACAGGAATCACGGGATCATCCGCTAGAAAGAGTGCTGGGTGTAGTGGAATGTGTTGTCTGTAAAGTTGAGGGAAGTGCTTGCGTCTTGTTGTCTGGAGTGCTTTGCGTGTAATGAGGATGTGAAGTACGGATAGGCCCTCCCCACACCTGCTACACAGGGGTCTTGGAGATCCAGCGAGCAGATGGGAGTGTGTCGCGTGTGTGTGGCCTATCCGTAATCTAGCTAGGGCAACTTCGATGATTCTGTTGTGTGAGTCACTAGTGTATTGTCCTAAGTGTGACTTTATTATGTGTGACTTGTTGTCTGTCTGCGTATTCCAGTCGGCTTGCAATGTTTTGCGAAGGTGTTGTCGGATGTGTGGTTTGAGGTCAGTGTAGGGTATTGTTATGTCCACTGTGTTTGCAAGTGCAGCTGTGGCGGCCATTTCATCTGCAATCTCATTCCCCGCGATTCCAGCATGACCTGTAACCCAGCACAGGATTAGTTAAAAATATTTGCATATATAGATATTATGAAGTTAAAGACAAGATTGACAATGTGGTTTTTCCTGGGTCTGTGTGAAGACTATGCACGCACAACGCTCAAAGAGTCTGTGAAGATGACGGACTTAGGAATTTGTTTTTTAAAAATGTGCTGAACGATGAGTAAAATGCAATATGCTTCTGCAGAGAAGATAGTGGTGTGTACACTCATGGTTCTGCAACCAATAAAATTGGGACCATTAGCGGCGCACGACACTGTAGTTGAAGTTTTCGAGGCATCGCTATAGAATTCGGCACATTTATATTTATCCTGGAGCGACAAGAAATGCTGCAGAATCGCAGCTCTCGGAACCCTGTATTTATCTATTTTCATAAAATAAACATCACAACAAACAGGCTGCAGTTGCCATGGTGGTATAACGTCAGAAAATGGTGATGATGTACAGACATCTAAAAACTCAACGGAAATACCCGAAGCTTCCTCTCTCACCCTCAGGGAGTAGGCCGAAGGAACAGATGGACGATTTGAGAATAGCTAGGTTGTAGATGTATCGTTGAGGACAGGTTTAAAAGGATGGTTATTGAATGATGACACCTTAAAGGGACACTGAAGTGAATTTGTCAAGCTCCCGTTTTTGCTTGCACTGCGTAGACTGGCTCAAATTAGCACACTTTTCATCGTTTATCCGGTTGACAAAACGGTAATTATTTTACAAAGCGCGAAAGAAGAAAAACTACCATGCGCGGTTTGCGGCGGCCGCACCAACTAAGGCTGTGACGTTGAGAGGAGGGGCGCCGTGATTGGACGATGCCCAAGGTTAGCAATCACACAAGTTTCGGTTTCGGTTTCGGTTCTGTAAAACATAACCAATGGCGTTGTTGGATGGGCATTCTCAATATCTCAGTAATCATCGTACCGCGCTTCTGCCATGTTGTCGGCTGTAAAATGCACAAGATAAGCCTCCCAGGACGGCTTGTAGTCGTAGCATTCACTAGCCGAGACCTACGCAGTGCATGAACGCCCTCCGGGTACCCGCAGACGCCCAAATGTCATGCGCTTTTCCCCCATATTTGGAGCTTGCCTCCCTCATGCCTGTATCGTAAAAAGCGTGTTCGCACCAGGCCAAGGGTCTGTTCATTCTGGCCTGTGCCCACTGCCTGCAAGCAGTCGGCGCTTATGGCAACAGCACGCCAACGAGAACTCGCTAGCGCGCCAGTGCCAGCCTGCGCGGGTTTTGTGAACTAGTTCGTGTAGCCATGAACGTTGCGGCCCAAAAAAAGGTGAACTCGATATAGAAAAAATCGGCGGAAAACAAAAAAGTTAACTTACAAAAAAAAAGCACGTACCCGCGGGGATTCGAACTCGTGACTTGCAAAATATTTGCGGCGACATAAACGGCGCCCCAGACCACTGAGCCACGGAGCGGGACGCAAAGGCCTTGCTAATATAAGGTATATATTGTACAACCGGTTTACACTTTTATTTAGTTTTGGCATTTCAAGCAGCTTAGGTGACTATTTGTTGTACTGCGATCGTGCAGTAAGCGTCGCCCGAGTTTCCACAGTAGCTCACGTCTACCAATTGCATTTCGTAGACGGAAAAGCGTTCGCAGATGCGTAGTCGTGCTGCTGACCGCTGTGCTTGTTCGCCCAGCGCAAAAAAGTGCTTCCCGCGCCCTAGTTTTACGCTGTACGGTAAAAATATCAGTTGATTTTATTTCCTTAGTACCTATATTGACTTCGCTGACTCTTCTCCCGCCTTCAAGAGGCCTTATATTTTCCTACTGGCGTACCAGTCAGCGAAGCGTCGAGCGGTTGTGTGAAGCGACCTTGACTTGGAGCTAGATACAGTGTACAACAAACCAAGTAAAGAAAGGCACATTCTTCCATTCACAAACGTGTCCTGGCTTCGTTTCAACTAAGCGAACGAATTGCGACCAAGCAATTTTTTTAACCTCCTTGATTGCGACGACTCGCCGGCGGCCGGCGGACGAAACGCTGGGCCGACTGACTCTGTCGGCCGGGGAGCCGTGCAGTAGCGCAGCCGTGGCGCAGCCAATTGCCAGCTCATCCCCTCCTGACGTCACACGAAAACGCCACAGAAAATGGGCGAGCGTAAAGAGAGGAGGACAGCATTTTCGAATTAGTTTTTCTACTAAATAAAATCGCGTAAACGCGCCTAGAGTGGTCGAAACATTGCCTGGGGACTCCGGACTACAATTTGCGCTAGTAATCCCGCAATGTTTACATATCACTTCAGTGTCCCTTTAAAAGCATATAATAAATCTATGTACATTCGTTGATGTTCCAGGCACCATTTGTTACTTTCAGCGTACAGACTCTGGGCTAGGCTAGTGCGGAACGCACCACACGCAAGGCGCAGGCCCAAATGGAGAACTGGGTCAAGCATTTTAGTGCTGTTTTTGATGCCGACCCATACACAACACTACCGTAGTCTAGCCGAGACCCGACTAAGGCGGTAAAGACGCGAAGGAGTTCTTTGTCTGCACCATAGCACTGGTGGGAGAGGACTTTGAGAATGTTTAGTATTTTCAGGCATTTATGTTTAAGTTTTTTGATTTGTGGAATGAATGTGAGTTTTTCATCAAATATGACACCTAAAAACTTGTGCTCCTTTTTTACAGGGTTGGAAGCGCGATGAAGGGTAATATCAGGGTCTGCCTTTATCCAGCGCTTGCGGGAGAACACAACACAAGTACTCTTTGCAGGGTTCAGTTTAAACCGTTTGTGTCCGCCCAGCCAGCAAGTTGGTTCACTCCAAGCTGGACTTGGCGTTCACAAACTGAAAAGTTACAGGACTTAAAAGATATTTGGACGTCATCTACATATACAGAACAGGAAATGGTTGGTGGCAATGCCTTCCGGAGCGAGTTCATCTTAACAATGAATAGTGTGCAGCTCAGGACACCGCCTTGAGGAACGCCATTTTCCTGCACGTATACATTGGAAAGTGCACTGCCAACCCTCACTCGAATGGTCCTTTCCGACATGTAGCTAGTGAGGGTCTTCAGCATGTTGCCGGGGACCCCAAATGACTTCAGGTCACTCAAGATACCGTACCGCCAGGCAGTGTCGTAGGCCTTTTTCATATCGAAGAAGACTGTTATGCAAAACTGATTATGGATAAAGGCATCTTTTACATACGATTCCAACGCAACCGGGTTGATCGTTGGTGGATCTCCCAGCCCTGAGGCCAGCCTGGCAGCTGTCGAGAAGACCATTGTACTCTAAGAAGTACATGAGTCTCCTATTGATCATCTTCTCGAAAAGCTTACACAGGCAGCTTGTGAGGGTGATGGGACGAAACCTAGCGGGAGAGGAAGGGTCCTTCGCCTCTTTCAGAAAGGCCACTACGATGGCCTCCCTCCATTGCCTTGGGAGGTGCCCCGAAAGAAATATTTTGTTGTAGAGGTGAAGGAGGGTTTCAAGTGTGTCTGTGTGCAAGAGTTGGATCATAGTGTATGTAATATTGTCTGAGCCTGGAGCTGAAAGTTTACATGTACTAAGTGCGATCTTCAGCTCATGAAGTGAGAAGGGGGTGTTATAAGATGACGTCGACTTATTACTGTCTCGCAAGGACTTCTTCTCACAGGGTGTTTTGTGTTTTATGAAAGTGTTGGTGTAGTGCGCTGAACTAGAAACATGTTGGAAGTGTTGTGCGAGTGTCTTAGCCTGGTCTTCCAGTATGTCCCCTGTTGTACTAACCAGGGGCAGGCTGTGTGTCTGTTGTCCTTTTAGTTTACGTATTCGTGTTCATACTTTTCGCGTGTGAGTGTATGAGTTTATGGAAGTAAGAAAGCTGCGCCAACTCTCCCTTTTCGCCTCACCACGCACTCGCTTCCCAAAAGCCTTTGACCGTTTAAAAGAAATGAGGTTATCTGACGTGGGGTACCGGCGAAGGACACCCCACGCCTTGTTCTGGGCCTCTCGCGCCCGCCTGCAGTCCTCATTCCACCAAGGCCTCCTTTGGTTGCACGGAGCGCTGGAGGCGTGGGGAATGGACTTTTCGGCAGCGTCGCGGATGTGTGCCGTGATGAGTTGGGATGCTTCCTCCACGTGTAGGTGTTCTATGGTTGTGTGGTTTAGTTTAGATGTTTCTGTGAATATACTCCAGTTTGCTTTTGATTCATTAAACCTGTTATGGGAAGATGGACTGCATGGGCCTTTACCTATATATGTTAGGGAAGTGGGGAAATGGTCACTATTATATGGGTCAGTGCCCACGCCCCACTTAACACATGGAAAGAGAATTGCAGAACCAATAGCCAAGTCAAGATGTGAATATGTATTATGTCCTAAGCTATGGTATGTAGGCTGCTTTTTGTTGAAAAGGCATGCTCCTGAAGATGTAAGAAATTTGTCTATCAGTCGACCTCGGGCATCCGTTCTGGAGGAGCCCCAAATAGAGTTGTGTGCATTAAGGTCGCCTGTTAGGATGTACGGTTCGGGCAGCTGGTCGACCAGCGCCTGGAAGTCAGAGTTGGAAAGTGCATAATCAGGACGAATGTAAATTGAGCATACCGTTATCAACCTATTAAAAATTATTGTGCGTATTGCTACAGCCTCAGGGACGGTGTTGAGAGCGATAGGGTGGCATGCTAGGGATTTCCGTGCTATTATGGCTACACCGCCGCAAGAGTGTGTGCAGCAAACCCTATCCTTTCTAAATACCATGTACCTATTTAAGAAATTTGTGTGATTGGGATTCAAATGCGTCTCCTGAAGACACATCACACTTGGCTGGTTCGAATGCAATATCTCATGGACATCATCAAGATTTTTAATGAGGCCCTTACAGTTCCAGTGAGTAATATTTTCTCTTCCCATTATGCAGATTTAGAAGCTATTGAAGTCTGTGTGTATGTGTGTTCATGTGTATTTCGGTGCTGTTACTCTAGGATTTGGCTTTTTGGGCCTATCTGCTGCTGGCTTGGGCTTCGGAAGCCGCTCCTTGCGCTGCGTTGCAGGCAGGAACGGCCCGACATCCATCTCGTCGTCGGATGTCCGAGGGGTGCCCGACGGACCGGTCCCCCCGGACTTGGCCCCCCTTTGGGAGCCCTTCCTTTGAGCCGCCACCGCCGCGAGCGTCGGGGACGCCAAAAATGGCACGGGCGGTGCGGTGGCGGTGGGAGCCGATGCGGGGCCCTTGGTGTCCATCACCTCGGTACTCTCCAACACACTGAAGGATGGGGAGACAGAGGCGGGAGCGGCACCGGTCCCGACGGAAGATATTACAACCACAACCGCTGCTGCCTCAGCAAGCGGCGTGGTGGCGGGTTGGGCTGCCAGAGGCAACCCAGAGGGGGGTTGAGGAGGGACCAGGTCAGACTCGCTGAACTGGGTCCCTGTGGAAACCAGACGCCACTCCGCCCCCCGGCGAGCTGCGTCGGCGTACCTCCCCAGAGGGAAAGAGGCGAACCTCTCCCGCGCCTCTGGGAAAGTGATGTTTTCTGTTACCTTGAGATTTATTTTCTTTTTATTTGGAACTTTTCGCATTTCCCGGAGTAGGCCGCATGTGCGCCCCTGCAGTTTGCACAAGTGAGGATGTCAGAATTACAGTTGTCGGTGGGGTGGTTCTGCGCGGCGCATTTCGCACACGTTGTTTTGCCGCGGCAAGAGGTTGTACTGTGCCCGAACCGCTGGCACTTGAAGCCGCGGCGCGGGTTCGGAATGTAAGGACGAATGGAGCCTCGAACGAAGCCTGTGTTGATATGTTCAGGAAGTCAGGAACGGTTAAAGGTCAGGAAAATATGTTTCGTGGGTGATTATGTTAATATCCCTGCGCAACGTGATGTGGCGCACAGCTGTGACGCCCTGATCCTTTAAACCTTCAAGCAAGTCGGCATCTGTTTCCGTAAAAAGGTCTGCCTCAGATATCACTCCCTGGGAGCTGTTGATGCTTCGTTGTGGTGTGACCCTGATGTCCAGATCATGGATGCGGGTTTGTTCAAGAAGAGTGCGGGCTAGTTGTTCGGCATGGAGTTCTACAAGGATTTCTCTCATCCTAAGCTTTTTAGCTTGATACTTTCCACCTATTGTGTTTTGCAGGTATTTCGAAACCAGGAATAGAGACAGGGAAGCGACAGGTCTTGCTGAGTCTGCTGACTCTATCACAAGGAAACGAGCATAGCTATTCACGGTTTTTGAAAAGACAGTCGTTGGAACGGGTGGGAATGAAACTTCGGTCCGGCACCTTTTCAGGGACCGATCACGTTTGGGGGGGGTTTGAAAATGCCATATAGCATAGTATAAAAGCAGGGAGCCGGGGGTACTTTCTTCTTTGACCTTACCCTGGTAGTAAAAGAGGTCCCGGAGCTCCCTGCCGGGTATACAGGCAGGGAGCCCATTGGCCGGAGCTTGACCAAGGCTCCGACGGCCACCGTTCGTGGTTACTAACCCTCCACCTATAAACACATCGCCACGGTTGAATCCAGCTTAATTTTGGGGGCTCGGGGTCCGTGGTATTGCCAATACCGTCACCAAGATTACTCAAGGTGCCCCGTGCGGGGCGATCGAGGCACTTGCTTCTTCGGTTTCTTTGAGTAACGAAATGGCAGCTTCCTTCTTTATCTGCTGGTACTCCTCGGCGAAAAAAGTGACCAAAACGCTTAATTGGCGTTCCCTAAAGTGCGGAATGACTCTTGCGATGGAGGCACCGCGGTCGGAAAGCAGCCTTTGGTCACCCTCTACGATAGTGTCGACCCAGGATAAGCATCTTCACAGTACACCGCGATCATCAAGCTTCGCGAGGTGGCAGGGTGACATGATCATCCGCGATCCTTGAGGCAGCACTGTATTCGGGGTTCGGTTCCAGCGCCATGGAGTGAATGGGGGAAAAAGTTATCGTCTTGGTCTGAAGATCGATTATTGCAACGTTATCTGTCAAAAAGTCTATTCCAATATTTACGTCATGGGAGCAGTTAGGCAAAATAACGAACGCCGCAGGGTACGTCATGCCCTCTATAGTGACGCGTGATGTGCAAGTTCCACTCGGCGTTACGAAATGGCCTCCTGCTGTCCGTATGTGCGGAGCGCCCCATCTGGTCGTACCTTTCTTCAGCATAGACGCGAATGACCTGCTCATGACCGAGCAGTCCGCTCCCGTGTATATACGGGCGACTACTTCAAAGCCGTCGATGGACAACTGGTCGTCGGACGCCGCCTTGCTCGAATTCTGGGTGCGTCGGGGTGTCGTATCTCGGATTGTGCGCCTTGGCGGTTGAGCACTATGCGTGGTCGTTGTCGTCGTCTTCTCAGCGGCACGCTTGGTCACGTAGGGTACGTCGTGCCATGAGGCTGTCGTCGTGTTATGTAGTGATGTCAGGGTTCGATGCGGTCGTCGGGCAGTGCCTCGGATCACGGGTTTTGGTGCGTCCTTGCGCCGTTGGAGGGTTTTCGTTTTAAATGCAGGGCATTTCAGTAACTCACGATGTCACCCGCGTTGGCGTCCGTAGTCCGCACCGCACCCCTCCCTACTATATAAAAAAAAGAAATACCATCCGGCGCCAGCTTTCGATCCCTCGACCCTGCGGGCGGAACGCAATGTACAAGGTCTTTTAACCACTGCGCAACAAAGCCGACACGGAATACGAGGCCATGAACGCGCCTTATATTGTTGACTCATTCAAATTACTGCTGACGAGTGCTCTCTCGTCAGCAGTGGCCACAAGTGCAACAACATTGACGTAACGCAAACTACTTAACGTCGTGCGCCCCCGGAAATGCTCTGCATTTGATCGTGCCCCTCGCGAGGGGGATGTTTCAATGCGTTTTCCTACTGGCCAGTACACTCGTCGCCATTTATCGGATGTTGTGCGAACCCTTTGCGGCTGATGGCGCGCGATTTGAAACGACATTTGCATTAGATCAAACTGAAAGGCTCTCCAATAAAAACAAATACTAGGGCCAGAGTTTCCGCAGTGGATGTAGTTTGAAACGCATGCTCCGCAGGAGTTCCCACACGCATTTATTTCCGCCATTGTGGAACTTATTCTCTAGATGTTGCTGCTTTTATTTCGCCCGCGTTGGCTGGGGGACATTGCACGTGCCAAATCAGCATTGCTACGGCGGTTGGGCGACTGGTATGGGTAGGGCGACGGCGAACGGTTGAAACGGTCTGGACCTTGTTTGGTGTTCGACAGGTAGTGTTCGGTTTCTGTGGGGCGCTGTCTGGGTTGGGGGCGTGGGGCGTCGATGGAGAACGCTCGCAAACCGAGGCTCTTGTAGGGGAAGTGACGGTAGATGTGGTCAGCCTCTGCGCAGTAGAAGCACAGCGGATAATTCTCGGGCGTTCGCCACACGTCGGTTTTCAGTGGGGCGGGGGGTTGCACCGCAGGTGGTCATGCCGCCGACAGGGGACGACGGTACGGTGCCTCGTGACGATAAGGGCAGGTAGGCGAGGGCGACGGACAGCAGCCACGTAGGTCATGGCTTGTGGTTCGCGGGATGCTACTGGCATCGTTGAAGCTCCAAGCGCTTGCTGCACTTCTTCTCTAATGACGTCGGTAAGGGAAGCGACTTGTGGTTGCGGCGGCTTTGGGAGCAGTTTCCGCAGCTCCCCCACAGCATTACGCGGCTAGTCACGCGTAGGCTATCAGCGGAAATCCGCATGCTGTCGACGCAATTTCCACTGGCCGCGCCAACCTAGTTGCGGTCAAACTGCTTAGCACGCATTTCGAGGGTTTTCTCAATGGTGCTGCTTCTGTCACGAATTCGGCGGCGGTTGTGGGTGGATTGCGGACAAGTCCAGTAAACAGTTCCTCTTTGGCACCGCGCATTAGGAAGCGAAACTTCTTTTCTTCCGCCATGCAGGGGTCAGCTCGCCTGAAAAACCTCTTCATCTCTTCGGCAAACAACACAACGCTTTCATTAGGGTGTTGTGTCTGCATTTACAGCAAGACCTCGGCCCGCTCTTTTTGCACAACCGTGGTGAACATCGTTAGAAATTGCGTTCATAAATAGTTCCAAATCTCTAAAGAGCTCTCATGGTTTTCGAACCAGATACGTGCTGAGTC
The DNA here is from genome assembly GCF_048455015.1 of Haemaphysalis longicornis. NCBI lineage: Eukaryota > Metazoa > Arthropoda > Arachnida > Ixodida > Ixodidae > Haemaphysalis > Haemaphysalis longicornis. The sequence continues at coordinate 88,039,669 of NW_027526214.1, read as the reverse complement.
CTCAAGGTTGGAGAACACTTGCCTTTGTGTCTCCGTGTCGTCCCATCGGTTAAACAGCGTCACCCATTCGACTTGCTCCAACCAGTCTTCTGGATCTTCCGAAGGCGACCCATGGAAGTATCGTGGTTTTCTTGGTTGCTGAAGAACGAACGCCGGATTAGAAGCGCTGGTCGTGGTGCCTGCGTTGATCATGGTGGTTTTCACGGCGCCTTCTTTTTTCACGTTATCTGGAAATAGTCCAAGCTCTGGCAGAATACCTTGCTATCGGCGGCTGACACGAGTTGGGCTTGTTGTCGCTTCACGATGGCTTTCGGTTCATGTAGCCAGCACCTCTACCAGATGTCACGAAGGTGAAGATGACACAGTCGTCTTCAAGGAAAAGCAAGTTTAGTTGAGCGAACTTGCGCTCCCCAAAAACTGAAAGATTACACAGGCGGCTTAGCAGCAGTCAACAAATTGACTTGCATAGGCGAGCGTCCTCGAGTCGAATACCCCGGCGTCTGCTCTGCAGGCTTTTTCCCTTCGCCGCGCTTGGTTCTCGAACCGTCGGTTCACGTCTAGAACATTGTAGATCCAAGAAGATTATTCTACGCTGTTCACGTTAGTTCGGAACGCACTCCCTATCAGACGAGATAACACATGCGGCACAGAAAGAAAGAATGGAACACGCGCTTCCCTTGGCACAGAGATAACACAGACCGCACAGCCGGGCAATAAAAGCAAAACATAAATAAACAAGCCCAATGCACGGTTTGCGAAATTATGTAGAGGAGCTGAAGTTGTCCAGCCTGATCAGCCCCACGTTCCCAGACGAACACAAGATAGGCCTCCTTCTGAAAGGGAATAGCCGAAGATGTCCACAACTTTCTCAAAACGAAAGGAAGCGTTACTTTCGCAATCGACGATAGACAGTAATGCCCCGCTTTGGAAGTTCTAAAGGTGCGGCGAATTTCTCAAAAATTTGGCCGTATTCAGCATGTCGCTACCCTCGCGAGTGCAACACATTTAAAGAGTTTCTTGCAACCCGTGATATCGCTGTAGCCTAACCGCAACTCCCGTCTACACCCGTGCTCGATGCAAGACCGCCACATAGCTGATGAATGATCACAATCATCACTATTCTGCAGTTTTCAAAGACTGCAGGTGTCTGAACAAAATAACTATCTACAGGCCGCGCGTCTACGGAATTATGATGAACGTCCCTTAGCTACGTCATTGTGCGTGCAACCGTGGTTTGGACTTCCACCTCAACAGACGGCGCCAGTGTTTTAAATGCAGCATATGAAACTATGCTCTGAATACATACGGCTGGCTGCTTTGAGTTTTATTTGTATTTGAAAGGCCCTCGCAGTGATAACGTCTAAATCTCAATGGCCAGTTTTTAAGCCGGTCCCATGTCGCTTTATTAGAAGATATGTAGCCGGATCGCCTTTAAGTAACCCTTTAAAGATATTGTACATGCGTCTATCGGCGCACATGCCACGACACTTCACTCCGAACCGTACTTCTCTGGCGGCTCGCGCTATAATAAACACGCGGGGAGTATATGTTGCAACCGCATTTTCCTCAAAGATCTCACATTTCATACCCGTTTTTTTACCCGAGTAAGCGCGGGACAAGCGTGCGGCGTACTTCTTTCAAACTCTCCCAAAGCAGCCGTCGGCCGTGGTCTCTACAGTTCATACCCCATGGAGGGCAAATCAGAAGACCTGGCGGGTTCTTTAGGTTCGCGCTTCACTGCTGTCTGCCGCGGCCCACCGCTGCCGAATGTTTCATACCCAGCTTGATTGGCTGCCAACGACGTTTTTCCGCCGCCGCGTGTCCGGCGCGCACCGCTGGGTGTTGTTCGTCGACATATCGTCTCATGTCCGCTCTTTCTATTCTGGCCTTGTCGCTGAATGATCTTTTACGTACCAGAATAAACATACCAGAAACGTTTCGGTTCCAGAACCAGTCACCCCCTCTTGTAACATTAGCTATACCTTTTAAAATATTTAGGAAAGAAATATGATTCTTTTTGCAGAAGACTTACAAATGTTTGGGTGTTTTCAACATTGCAAATAAAGAAACTTGTAATGAAACACATTGCCAAAGGTGGTTGCAAATTCTCACTAGCCAAATTAAGCATAATAAATGTTGGCTATACCTTTTAAAATATTTAAGAAAAAAATTATTCTATTTGCAGAAGAATAAACAATGTTGGTATGTTTGAAAATAAAAAATCACTAATGAATCACATTTTACAGGTGGTGAAATTCCTTACTAGCCAAATTATGTACACTAAATATTAATGAAATATTTTATGTGAAATTGCGACCACCCTTCATGAACATTTCATTGCCCCAAAAACGCCCCAAAGACATTTCTTCATCTGCTAATGCGTTTTCTTCAGTTGAACTCCCGAAGACTGTCACCCATGTGTTCCTAACCGCTACCAGGTCCCGTTCAATGCCAGTTAGAAAACCTCGCGTTCTGAGGATCAATGTATTTCCACTTCGACCTAGGCAAAATAGCACAAAAATAAAGACACAGAGCGACACACGACGGCGAGTGTGCTGTCTTGGTCTCTTTTACGCTGTTTGGCCTTCATTATGTAAACAACGAGCACAGTTTTTTTCTATTTTTGATTCACTAATACGTGACAAATACAAAAGAAGAAGAAAAAAAGGAACTTTAATGAGCAAAAATATTCTAGGGTGGCTTCCTTGTCCGGTAGTCCATGGGTGATCCGGGGTGCCCGGCGCTTGATCAACCAAGATAATCTGGTCATCGAGGCTTGAGCTGGATAACATGCTATTCCACTGCTGACGGGGAGGGTTAGGAATGAAGTGGAGGTGGGGGGTTTTCTCGCACTCTCAGACAATGTGATAGAAGGCGACTGAATAGCTGAAAAACGCCTACTCCGGAGAGTATTGTGTGGGAAATAGATGATTTATTCGTACCGGGTTTGGAAACACGCTTGCATGATTTCGTTGTAATGTGTATTCCACTGTTTTATCCAACTGGGTTGAGCGCGGCAAAAGATCGTCCTGGCTAGTTCATAATATCGTTTTACTGCCTGGTAAGTCTCAATTGGCGTTGCACAGTATTCTCCTCTCCTCTATTCTCCTGTATTCTCTTCTACAATTACAATCCGGCCGAGTCTATCATATTTTTTATAACCAGCACGTATTTCTCGTTCATCGAACACAACAAAAGCATAATTATTTCGCTTCGTGTAATCAAGCTAAATATTCACTCTTCTTTTTTAGGTGACAAATATAAAACGAAATTTGAACCTTTTTACCTAAACGTTTGGTATCCAATCGACGGCCGGTAGAGTTCTTCTCTGCATTTTCACTCTTTCTCCTTTACCTCGGGTGCAGCGCATTTAGTTTGCATTAACAGAACCCAGCTCCACATGATAGAACACGTGAAAAGCATCACGTCTGGAGAACCCACATCTTCATGCATCGCAATTGAATAGAAAATTAAAATTTGTGAACATTTTAGTGCGGCTGTAATGCCCCATTTTGTTTTCTTTGTCTGAACATTAATTTCTCGTTTCTTTTACACTTGCCTGATGTGTCAGCTATGTGATCTTAGTAGCAGCTCCTGTTTATACACCTAAAAAATAACTCGTGTCCTTAGAAGCAACATAGTTTCAGTTCGTTTTATGTGACTAATAAAGAGTAAATCCCAGACGCACTTCATGAACGTTTCAAGGCTACTACAATTGCCTCATCGCGCTTTTCAGAAGGCCTCTTGTATAATTCTCTCTGTATAAACACCCCCAGGGTGTCACTTTTAATTTACAGCTCGTAGCTCCAAATCAAAGTGCGTGGCCATACCCTCGTGTCTTAACAAGCAACATATTTACACTTCACTTCGCTGTTACAACCATAGAATGAACTCAGATCCTTCTTCCCAAATATTTCAGTGCCGTAGAAACGTCCCGTAACGTTTTCTTTTTCTTCTTTTTTATCTTTTGGTTATGTTAGAGTCACATGAGATGCGATTTTTCCGTTATACAGCAACCGTCTCCTTTTATAAAACAGGTACCTAACCTGACGCCCTAATTGGCACAACGTACGGGCCACTGGTATGTGGTAAACATAAAAGAAAATGTGAACCCTATTTCTGGACACTTCATTGCCACACCAAATGCCTTGTGCCAGTTTTTTAGAAAGGTTCGTTTTATTTCTTTCAGATGACACCCTTCGTGAATTTGTACAGTTGCCCGCTGCGCCTTACTTCCATTCATAGTAGGGGTAAGAAACTATTTATTAGAACTTTTTTGGGCTTCACTTTCGAGTGAAAAATAAAGATAAAAACTTGTAGCCTTTTTTTAACACTTCAATGTAGCACAAACGTTTCTCTTCAAATGCCACCATCTGCGGTATCAGTAATGTGGAAATGACAACACCGATCTTCTGTTCGTAGATGACGGATATTCTTTGCATCCTAATAATAAAGATATTTAAATTTCACTGGAATGTGATATAACAAAAACAAAATACAATACTATTTATAAACAATTTATTGCTACGCGAACTGCGCGGCACGTTTTTTCTACCTTTATATTTGAACTCCGGAACGCTCCCCTGGGGTGTCATTTACTGGTTAAAGACATTACTCAGCTCGTTTTTCAAAAACACGTATAAAATCTCTTGCCTTTTAAGGAAGATGTTTCCTCTTAAACGTTATGTGAGAAATACCAAAGGAAGTCTGAACCTTTATCTCAAACTTTGTTGGGCTGCAGCAATGCCTCATAAAAAAGTGAAATAATTTTTTGGGGGTCTAGATCATAAGTCCTAATCCTTCCGCACTCCTCCATTGTAACGTTCTACAGCACCTCAATACTAACTTTTGACCTCCTATTGCCTAGAATTTTACAAGAATAAACGTTTTCCTATTCCGGTGTGGGGGCGGCTGCGTCGAGTTTTTTCTCAAGGCAAGAAAACAGATATAACTATCTCTCGCGTCAAGATGTCTCCTTAAACGCCATACTAGGGTTATTGCGCGGCTCTTTTGATAGTTTGGCAATACAAATCAGCTTGTTAGGCGGATCCTGCTAAAGCTACATTCGTAAGCCCAGATATAAAGAAACCACAGACAGAGTTAGCCTTAACCGGCAAGCCGCTGGTGCAAAATCAAAGAGCAAGAAAGTGATCCACCCTTCTGAGGTGGAAACAGTTGCAATAATATAAAAACACATCCCCGCTTAGGACGGGTACCTAAAAAAAGAACATTTTGAAAGTACTACCATGCTTGGTTCCACAGCGCTGTTAAAAAGAGCCAGTCGCAGTAGTCCGAGTCGCAGGAGCCGCCGGTTAAAAACACTAAAAGAAGCAAGTACCAATCTTGGCGTTGCCTACAAACCCTACAAATAGGTTAAATACCGTTCCGCGGCGTAGGATAGGCACCTCGAAACAACGAAAAGCTGGAATAATACCCTACGCTCTTCGATGCGTATGTAAAAAACCTATGTAAAAAAACTTACGTATGTAGCCTCAAGCCTACACGGCCAGCCACGGATTAATCTCGAAACAAAACGGCACTATTCTTTAGTTAGGATGAAAAGAATGTTTGAAAAGGTAAACACCTTCCGCAACGGTTAACACTGAGCTACGAACAGGAAAAGCTCTAAAGTTCAGCGCTATGTCACCACCGCCGTGCCCTTGACTAGATAAGAGTGCGCAGTTTATTCTGGGTAACACAGATGACATCAATAAAATTTGAAGAACTCGCGAACCCCTGGGTGCACAAACAAGTACAACCAATTTCTGTGACCACCACAGCAACGGCTACCTAGATGTTTTATCAGCTGTTAGTTAAGAAATACGAAAATACATTTTTTGGCACCTGTCGCCGGGCCAAAGCTTTCAGATTGTATTCATAGCAGAGTTGCCCTAATTTACAAAAAGCCGTGGTAAGGGCACACTTGTTCTTATAGTTTTTTTTCTTGAATACCCTGAAATCGCGAGGATCAACACAAATCACAATCAGTGTTTTTTGTAGCCAACTGAGCTGCAAAATAGCTATTTATCGTAGCAATACACTTTAGCACAGCATTGGCTCACTTCTCCAATGACCAGCCTTCAGGGGATCTCGAATCACTAACATAGCCCCTCAGCTTACTCCTTGTTGTGACCGTGAAGGCCGACTGCAGCCGGGAAGATGTCCAGAGCTGATAGCCCAACGTGAGCCGAAAGGTGAGAGTTGAGCCGAGAGGTCACCGAGAGGTAAGCGAGAGGTGAGGCGAAGCCGAAGAACAATGCCCCGACGGGCGAGGTTACAATACAGGACTCGAGCAGAGCGACAGCATCGATTTGCTGCTCTAACAGGAATGGTTTACAGCGTTTGCGGGGGTCTATTTATACCCAAACGCGGTAACGGTCAAACTCCAACAAGCGGCAACACGCCACGAACGTCACAGACACACACAACGCTCTTTCCAGAGTTCGTAAGCCGTTGGTAGCCTCGGCGCACGTTGAGTCCGAGAGAGGGGAGAGAGGAGGACTCCGCTGAGTTCGCGGGGCCTCTGTGTCCTTGAAGAGCGTTGAGACAAGCCTCGCCGGCAGCCGCCGAAGTTTTGAAATGCGCCGAAAGCGAAGCCTTACAGCCGGGCTTGTCGAAACTTGTCAGCGACGTGGTGGCGCCTGTTTTCAAAGGCGCGCGCGGTGGCTTCGCCGCACAGCGGAGGAGTGATGCGGGAAAGCACGGCGGCGCTCGCCGATTCGTAACAGCTTCTCCGCCGGGGGTCCGAGATCCCGATGGAAAAGGGTATTCAACCGTTGTCCGGAGGGATGCTTTCGAAGTGAAGTGACCGGCAGACGCTAGACGCCAAGCCTCGGGTGTACGACACCATGCTGGAGCTTCGCTGGGCGGGTCACTGGACGAGTAGTGGCTCCCCAAGAACGTCTCTGGCTTGGTTAGGCAAGCAACAGAACAACACAGGAAGACACCAACCGCATCGCAGGCAAGTGCGACGACACATCCACACTGAAAATCTACCAGGCTTTAAGTTGCGATAAATATACGCGAATACCTAACTACTCTAGTTATGTTTTTAGCCCAGCAGTACTTTAGACAAGCACAAACTTGAAAGGTGACATTTCGCGAGATTGGAAATGTCTCACACACAAATGAAAGCAATCGTAAAGGGCCAAACCTGCTCCAGAAAAAACAATGAAATTGAGAAAGTCAGGCGTCTACAGGCTACTTCTCGCACAGAGAGCTGCGATTTGAGCTCTCGTCAATGCCCTGAGCTTTTCCCCTTCTGCACCGCACTTTAAATGCAGCCGTTCTCTGATCGCTGCTGCGACCGCGTGAAATGACACAGGTCGTCTTGTTCGACAAAGGTCGAGCGCGCGGAGGAGCGAGCGCGATTTTCCACCGTTCATATGTCGGGCGCGCACTCCTTGGAGGCGGCGTTCCCTTGGCGCGATGCGAGCTCATGGCTTTGCCCCTCTGCGTGCCGGCACTGAAACACGCGCCGCAAGTACCCGCGGAAGTTTTTGCTATCTCCTCGTTGCTCACCTTTTTACGAACGCGTTCGGCAAGCAAATGCCGGAACGCGTTTACGTTCTCTCCTCTAGGCTGGTCGGTTCCCGACCTCGGCATAGCCACAGACGCCACCGAAATCTCAACTAGCTTAGCCCATATTGGCCTATTGTCGGGAGAATCAGCTGGGAGTGACAAGGACACGATGCGATCACAAGGCATTTGGTAGCTTCGAACAGTCACGACCTCGTTGCCCCTCGCGCTTTCGGCGACAGCCTCAGCACGCGAAGACTGAAGCGTGTTCCTGTTCTCCTTCCTCACTGCCAGAACTACACTACAACCAGGCTGCCCTGTCTCAAAAGACGGCTCAGCCGCCCCAGACACCTGAATCTCTACGAGCTCGGCTGGCCGTTGCTCGAGGTTAGCTACCTGAGCTGGTGGCAGGACGGAATCGTCTTGCTCAGTGGCGAGATCGTCATGACTCCCAACTGAGCTGTGCAAACCGCTCGCTGCTTCAACTGCAGGCTTTGCCACCACATTGCTAGTTTCTGGGCTACCGTCCGAAGGCACAACCTCCGTTTCGGTGGACTTGTGTTGCCTTTCGGTAGCCTCATCGTTTACGCATTCCTGCGAAACGTCGCTATCTCGCGAAATGTTCACGTTCAAATCGGTAGCCGTTCCCAAGGCCTCCCGCGTATTTGAACCGTCCGAACACTCCGCCGAGATGTCCAAAACAAACGCCGACACATTATTGCACTCAGTGGGACGCACTGCCTCTGCCGCCTCTGCCGACAGTCTGAGCTAATGCGCCGTCATTATCTCTCTCAGCAACCTTGTCGCGCTGCTGGGCCGCAGCCGTCGCCTCCGACTGGCGCTCCCGAGCGTCTGCTACTGGCAGCGCTGGCACGGTGCTTTCCTCGACAACGAGGTCTTTTTCGAGCAACAATTCTAACTCGGGCTTCACAACTTCCTGCTCGAGTTGGATTTCATGCTCTAGGTGCTTGTTCTCCCGTTGTAGTCTCTCTCGCTCGAGCTTCTTTCTTTCCCTTCGGATTCACTCGAGGGCGTACCACCGCATCTTTTCCTCGTGTTCTCGTAAAAATTTCTCATGTTTTCGCTTCCGTTCCTCGCGTTCCTGTTTCCGTCTCTCGAGCTCCTCACACTTGCGATCAGCCTCAGTCTCTGCAGCCTGACGCTTAGCGGTCTCCCTGTCATTGATAAGCTTAATGCATTCCGACAGCTTATCATCCTCAGCCCCAACAGCGAGTATACCCTGTATCAGCTCTGGCTTTCTCAGCGTGTCCGTAACATCCAAGCGCAACTCTTTTGCAAGCTCCAACAACTGCGGTTTGTTTCAACGCTTTCAAATTCATGGCCGGTCTAGAGTACTGCTTTCCCACTGCTCCAAAAAAGTTTTGCGCGAATACCCCACGCGGCGAAAACACACGCCCTACCAGCCATCCTCAGAAGCCTGGTAAAACTCAGTGAAGACAAGTCCCGCACTCACCATTGACCACCGTGAATTCTGCCAAGTCCGCAGCCGCCTTGACGTGTGTTGGGTCTCGCACCGCTGGCTCCAGGTGTTACGAAGTTGCCATCCCACCGCTGCCACCAGTTGTTGCGACCGTGAAGGCCGACTGCAGCCGAGAAGATGTCCGGAGCTGATAGGCCAACGTAACTGTTTACTTCATGGCGAGAGGTGAGCCGAATCCAAAGAACAATGCCCCTACGGGCGAGGTCACAATACAGGACTCGAGCAGAGCGACAGCATCGATTCGCTGCTCTAACAGGAATGGTTTACAGCGCTTGCGGGCGTTTATACCCAAAAGCGGTAACGGTCAAACGCCAACAACCGTCAACACACCACATACGTCACAGACACAGACAAGGCTCTTTCCAGAGTTCGTAAGCCGTTGGCACCCTCGGCGCACGTTGAGTCCGAGAGAGGGGAGAGAGGAGGCCTCCGATGAGTTCGCGGGGCCTCTGTGTCCTTGAAGAGGTTGAGACTAGCCTCGCCGGCAGCCGCCAAAGTTTTGAATTGCGCCGAAAGCGAAGCGTCTGAGCCGGGCTTGTCGAAACTTGTCACCGACATGGTGCGCCTGTTTACAAAGGCGCACGCAGTGGCTTCGCCGCACAGCCGAGGACTGATGCGGGGAAGTACGGCGGGGCAGGCCGATTCGTAACATCCTTCAGATCAGCGTGTAAAAAAGATAAAGTCGTTCTGTACCCATGCAGACATGTATTGCGGCCTGCTACGGAGGTAGCCAGTATCCCGGATACTCAACAGGCGGCAGCAAGATGGTTCAATCATTCTAGAACAGCTCGTAGGTACGCACACTTCACTCCTCCACAAGTGAACGATCTCCCCACCCAAATGTAGTAGATGGCCGCCACCTCCATTCACTGACAACATCAACTCTAGGACCTTGTTCCTCGGCAACTGTAGAACACCTGTCCACTGCGGGGGGCAAAACAGCCATACAGCAAAGGGGGCTAAGACGCTCTGTGTTCCGACAGGGCCGCATTAAAGCTTGACCTTCATATCATTCAACGGTCGCACTCTGTTTAGCGATTAAAGCTTAGCTGTATTACTAGAGGAGCTCCGGGACATTAGGTGGGACATTATAAGGTTAAGCGAATTTAAAAGGGCAGGAGAAGGCTTCATGGAGCTGAATAGCGGGCCTATTCTGTGCTACAGTGGATCCAGGAAGACAAAGACATCGGGGTGGGACTTTTAATTAACCGAGAAACAGCAGGAAGCGTTGAGTTTGCCAGCACTAGCGAGAGGGTAGCGGCTCTTGTAAATAACATAAACAAGCGATGCAGCTTAAACAAAGTACATGACAACCAGGTCACTTAGGTTCACTACTGGGCGAAGGCCTCTACAAACAACCATCTTTGATAATGAAGCCGTAAAGAGGTACTTCAAAGATGTCAAATCAGTAATAAAAATGGCCGCGACAAAGTTCGCGAATTTGATGGTGGACTTTAACACAAGGGGCAGTAAGAAGGAAATGGCAGAAAGGTCACTTAAAAACTTTAGAATGGACAATAGAAACAGCCGAGGATATACACAGGCGGAGTTTGCACAGAGAAGTAAAATGATATTGATTAGCCCATTCTTTTGCACACGAAGGAATAGAAAATGGCAGCGGGAGAGTACCGAAGGTGCCGCAAAAACGATATTGTCTTTGTTTGAATTGACAAACCTAAGCAGTGTGCATGTTGAGACTATCAGTAAGAATGGCGAGAGGGACCAGAAAGTGGTTAGATGCAAGCTAAGTCTTAATCTGAAAATAGTAAGCAAGAAACTCGTGAAAACTATGAAATCCCGCCTGAAGCCATTAAAAGCCTGATCGCATGCGTTTGAAATATATCGTCAACACAAATTTGCGCTTCTAAACGAGCAGGACGAAATCAGTGTAAACAGCCTAAAGCACATCCGAACAACTTCAAGCAGTAAATCAGCAGCCGCTGTGTCAGAAGCAATAGGTAGTAAAAATAAAAAAAAAACGAATTAAAAACGAAGAAATTAGTCGCCAAAAGTAACAACGACAAAGTGTAAAGTACAGCACATCCAATAACCCGAGCTGTCGAAACTGATTATATGAAATAAAACAAAAGACATTCGTACATATAACATGACAGTGATCGAGGAAACGCTGCAAATATGGGGAAAGCTCGAAGAAAACTGACAGAAAACCACCCATTGGCAAATACACGATGTACGAACTTAGAGATGAGCAGGATAACATAACAACCAAATTGGAGAGAGATAATAAAGGTAGCAGAACCATTCTACACCAGTCATTATGGCAGCAACGTTAGAGAGTGAAGCTTTTAGAGTACACGCTCAACTGGTGATTTCCGACTAGTAACTAAAGAGAAGGTAGGAAATCTTCCAAAGGCATGCAAAGTGAAAAAGTGTCAGGTGACGGCAGCCTAACCGTGGATCTGTTGAAGAAGGGTAAGATGTTGCACTAGCAATGCTTTCTGTACTCTTTTCGGAATGTTTGTAGACTGAAAAAGTGACCATAGCCTGAAGAAACGTCTACTTTATCCGGATTCATGAAAAGGGAGATCTAAAAAAAACTCAATTACAGACCCATCATCCTTCTCCTGGTTTTTGAACAAGGTATGTACAGAAGTTTTAGTCCGCTGCATTGGTGGCTTCATCTATTTTCCACAATCGAGAGAGCAGGCTGTCTTTACAAAAGGGTACTCAACCAAGGATCTCATCCAGGTTGTGAATCAAGTGATAGAAACATCTGAAAAACACACAAAACCCCTTTACGAGGCATTTAGAGGATATGAAATAGCGTTTAACTAAGTACTCAGCGCCGCTGTACTAGAAGGACAAAAATACCAGGAACTAGAACACACCCACATAAGACCTTTAAAAGACATCTCTTAGAAATTCACGGGCCCGATAGCCTCCCGCAAGCAAAGCGAAAAGTTTGCGATTCGAAACAGAGTAAGACAGGGAGATACCATCTCGCGTAAGCTATTCACAGCATGTATGGAGGGAGTATTAGAATTAATAGGGTTAAGAATAAACGGAGAACACTTTAGCATTTTGGATTGCGAACGACTTAGCATTACTCGATAAGGTTGCTGGAAACCTCGAAACAATGCTTAGGGAATAGGAATTACAAAGCAAGGCAGTGGGGCTAGAAATGAATAAATATGAAGCAATCAGGAATATTCATGCCAAAAATGTCGTCTTCAGCTTAGGAAAAGAAACGCTAGATTAAGTGAGCCAGAGAGAGATAAAAACTTTTATTGAAAACACTGGCCTAGGAGGCCACCACCATGACTTGTGCTTGGGCGCCCTGTGGGTGCTGGTAGTCTTCGTACAAGCGACGCAGGCCTCCGTCCAGTGGTTAGGGGAAGTTCTGGGGGGTGAGAGTCAGAGGGGCCGGCCCACGTGTGGTCTTGCACTGTAAATTAGCGCCAAAATGTGGGCAGAGGGGAAAGGGGTATTGAGATGGGTAAATGTGATGAAGTAGGGGTCGGTTTGGGTGCGATTCAGTTTGGAGAAGGTGCTAAAACCGGTCCTTCAAGGCGGTTAGGGATGGGTGAGCGGGAGAGCGCGTGTCTCGGGAGAGGCGGTAGTAATCAGTAAGCTCCTCATAAGCGGTGAGGGAGTCCCAGCCGGTGGACAATTAGGGTAGCAGAGGGGATACAAAAATATGAGTCCAGAACAAGGCCAATGCCATAATTGCGATGGAGGGATGAAATGAGGAAATTCGGCGTAGACTGTGGACCCGATCAGCGCAGGACAGGACCAGATGCAGGTCAATTGTACAGACCATTGTTGTGCGTAAACCCGACTATGCTTTTGATGATGGTGTTCCCTAGGCCTTGGAAGGTTTTCTCTGCACAAGCCCATGTTTTTTTTCCTCAGTAGCACACGGCAGCGGGTCATTCAGGTGTTCTAACTACACTCTGATCCCGTTTACACAACACCCACGAAATGTTGTGTAAATATGAAGAAAAAACTGACGCTTCACTTTTAGGTGGCAAATAAGACAAAATCTCACATCCGCTTCTCATTCATTTCGAGCCGTTCCGACTTCAGCGGCGGGTGTTTTATTCGGCATTCCTAATTTATCTTTCCTTGCTCTGCTCGGAGATGTCGATCAATTGTTAGTTACAGCACCTAGATCCCTTTCATACAACACGTTCAAATTCTGGCGTCTCAATATAAAAGATATCTATGCTTGGCTTTTGTGTTACAATGAAAAATCTGAGTCTCTTTATCAGACATTGTAAGGCGCGGAAAAACATAAATATCTGCGAGGCCACATATATGAGACAGCACCGTAGGTTGTCGGAATCATATTCCAACGTATAAAACCGTATTGTTATCTATTCTCTACAGCACCCCTGTCATGCGGTTGACTAAACATGGACAGAAAAACATTTCCCTGCATAGATTCGTATACGAGAAAACAGTTTCTAGCGACAGGGAAAACAAAGTCTATTTCGTAGTGCTTTGTGTTCACTGTACTTTGCTCGCGTGGATTGACTTTTCAACAATCCCTTTACCAGATGCGACATACTTAAGTAGTTTTCATCTGGTTTTCGTTCGTTTCTGGAACACAATGTAATATTTGACGAATACTCTTTTTTGGCCGAAACACTTAAATCATAAAGAACACAAACAAGGTGTAGGGTTGAGGAAGCGAAGGTAGCTAGTACAAATAATATTTGTGAATAATATAAATATTTGTTTGTAAATATAAATATATACAAAATACCCACATCGCAAAAGGCATGCACAGTTTAAGGTATATGTTCCTTCTAGAAACAAATATATAGGAAGAAGTTTCTTCTCATATATAACACGTTCTCAGGCTTTTATAAATACCCGTAAAACTATTTCTATTTCTGGCAAAATATAACTAATCGCTAAACAAAAAGAATTTTACAATGCAAGATAATAACATTTTTAACATTTTAGGAAGAACGGAACGTTAAATGGAACGTCAAGGCATGTACGATAAGGTGTTCAAATAAAAACTAAATATTCAAGCATTTACGTATTACAAACATTTACTAAACATTTACTAAAAAATTACTAAACATTTACGAATTACAAGTGGGAACGTGTGTTGCTTAGGTGAAAAGGAGGACCTGTCAATAGTATGTACATCCTAATGCTACCTTATTTTATATTGTGTTATTGCCACTGGGTTGTAGGAGAAACAAAATAAACTAAGTCTTCTCATTATTAAGCTGGGCAAAACAGTCGCTAACACCAAGAACGTCTTATATGCGCCAAAGTTATACTTGGTACAGCGAATGTTGGGGCATTGTAAGGATAACTGATAACGATGCGTAAAAAACGTTACTTCAAGACACGAGGGAATTTTAAGAAACATAGTTGTGTGGTGCCAGTTTTTCTCGAAAAGCAGCTTTGTTGCAGTTCTGACGATTGTGACGGCTTTGTTTTGCGTCATGGAGACGTGGGAAATTTGCTGGCGAAAGAGAAAACAAACGGTTGTAAAGTAAGATTGATGGCGCAGATTATAAAACAATTGTCAATAGGAAAGTTATCGGCAAAGTGATAAGCTTGGTAAGCATCTGCAAACTTGAGAACTATTACAACCGTGTGAAGTGAGTTATCTCGAAACAAAAAAAACGGCATGGTTTCGAGTGGGTTCGAATTTGTCAATTACAAAATGTTTCTGGGCACGGGACTCAATTTTAAATCAGACAAAAGCTGTTTCATTGCACTTTTGAAGGTGTGGTGAGGTATGTTGAACCGCCTAATTAATCCGAAAGACGCGATCAATAGACGCCCTATTAAAGTAATGTGGTCATGCAATACTAGGTCAGAACTGAGAACAATTCCGAGGTCCTGATTAATTTTTAATAGCTCAATTGGCATGACATTTAGGGAATAAAACACCTAAATTCAGTGTACGAGGTTTCGAAGCGTCACTAGTTTTAGTATTCGTTAGCATTATTACCTAGAAGAGAAGAGTCAGTTTTAAGGGCTAGTCTACGTGCTATTTTAAGCGTTTTTGATTAGCAGCCGATTCATTGGTGAAAAACTTGCTTTTAGAAAATTCGGAGGTTGGACAAACATTAAAAATATTTGCGAATAAAAAAGGGTATATGATGATGTCTCACTTTCCTGGAAAAAGGTTTTATATCTACAAGCCTATATTCTTGATTAGGATGGCTAAGCTACAAAAGTCATCACATCGCAACGGCAGTGCGGATGAGTTTACCCAGTAGCGCAAACATCTGCATAACGGACGGTTTCACAAACGCGGTGTTTTTTTAGAGTTCTCATCCTAGAGAACATCCAACAATATTTTGTATTCTAGAGTATACCAAGGGAGGCCTAGTTTTGATGTGATATTGAAGACGGAGCTACCACAGAGTCCATTAGAGTGAGCGCGAATCCTCATGTGCCAGAGTTTCTACTGCACATGACCCCCCGAAAAATTGCGCACATACCAAATGTCAATTGAAGGCATGATGAAAGGAAGTTTCCAACTCATCCGGTGAAAAGAATGTGGGTGGCAACCCGGGTTGTCTTATGTGACAAGAAATTAGTTGCACGGTGCCCCCTCAATAGCTGAAGAAAAGGTGCGTGTTTTGTGCTGGTGCAACTCTCACCCTTTCTTGGACAATTGGCTTAATTTCCCAACTTGCAGCCCAAAGTTCTTTATAACCGGCATACTCGAATGGTTTTGCAGGAGGCTTTCCCGTCTCTCCCTAAGTGGGCCATGTAAGCAAGTGCTAGAACCTGCAGCATTAATATTCGCGAACTCTTCGTCTTTTGCGCAAACTCGGCGTCCGTGCTCCTCAGTTCAGACGTGATCGCACGGGAAATGGCGAAGAGAACAGCATGCGAGATATCATGCCACGAACGTTTCACCAAGTTCCCTCGAACGTCGAGCTGGTCGATGCCGGGCGCTCCTCACCTGATGCCCCCTCACATGCGCTCGGCATGTCTTTGGCATTGCTTTCTGGCAACGCTCGCTGGCGAAAATAAAAGTGTGAACGTTTCTTTTGTTAAACACCGGAATTTATGAGGTAATTTGAGTATCAGTGTTATTGAGAGAATAAATGCGGTTTGTGAATGGAGATAGCTTATAGTGGCGAGAGTAACTGTGTTTAAAACTGCTAGATATGAAAAAATAAGTTTTTCCAAGTAGTTGTTACCATGTGATGTAAGATATATTAAGGTGTTTGAAATACCGTTTGATATCAATATTGCTGTGTATTTGCAACGAGGTAAGGAATGTCCTGTAGAAATTTAGGGGGTAGTTTTGGTGTTCGTCGATTGCAAGTGATTAAACCACGGGACGGTGACTGTGAAATAAACTTTTGAGAAGAAAGTATGAGCAGAATTAAAATATTTTGGAGCATTTTGTGTAAAAAAGAGGTGAGAAGGTGTAGCGCACACTTAGCCGCATTCTTGCGGGACCATAGCGATTTTGCCATGAACTATCGCAGGCAGTTATTATTACAAACAAACAAACAAACATTACAAACGGGAAGGGAAAATGAATTGTCTCTTGTGTAGGTACAGAAAGAACACCATTGTTTAGGACTGCCCTCTACCACTCTGAGAAATTACCTGAGCCGTATTAGCTGAATTATTAGGAATGGGAAGCGATGTAGTGTTTAATATGAGCCAGATCAGTTTCAGAGTAATGTTTAACGTCCACCATCGAACAAAACATGAAAGTGAAGAAAGTAAGAAGGAAGTTCACTTTATTAAGAAAGGATGGACCGAAGCTGCCGGGAACGAGGAGTGCTGGATGGACGCTAATAAGACCCAGCCATGGAGGCCCCACAGGCGAAGCTCCAGAGGGCTGTCAATCTATTCTTGCCGCGCCAGGGTGGCCGAAGCCATTCTTTGTATGAGTAAACCCACGCTCCACATTGTTGGGCGCGAAGTGCGGCAAGGCCCGGGCACGACCAGACGAAGCTAAGATGGTCAGATTTTGCTGTGCCATCTCATGCGTAGCAAAGCACATGCGGGCCCTGAGAGAAGGGAAGGAACTTCCTGCAGGTCTGGTGAGCCAAAGTCGTGCGAGCTTTCCAGAAGGGGAGTGTCCAGCCGAGGTTGCCGTCACACAACCTGCCGGAGTAATGTTGTTGCTTTCTAGGAGTTTCTGTCCGGAGCTGGACAACTCCTCGGGGGGCTGGAGCGGTTGCCCTGCGATACGTAAGTGAATACGTTCGCGATTTCTCGCTTTGCCACGCACAGCTAAGTAAATTGTTTTTGTTGCTGGCACCTCCATGCCGGTGCGTATCACAAGGGCCGCGAATATGTCAGTAAAGATTGTTCATCTTCATTTCGCAGATGTCCGGTAGCGATCAGGAACCCAACAGCTCGGGCTCGTGGTGATTTGGCAGGAGGCTCGCGGGACGCTGACACTTGACGTTGTCGGAGATGGTGCCCGAAATTATGAATTAGAGGCGTTTAGATTTGATATAGGAAAACGAAGAGTCAATATACAACTATTTACATTAGCGTAACTGGATACATGAGAAACAAAAGGAAACAACTTCAAACATCCGTTAGGGGTTATAGCTTCAAGTGCGCACAAGTCACTCGAGCTTGTCAACTCCGCATAACTCTCCTATGCTCAGAGCGTACACAAACCGCTCGAGAAGCGACGGTCGGGACTCAGTTCCCGCCGCAGGACCCGTGTATTGCCTGGTACACCGCTGTACCCAAAATTTCCGACGCGATTCTAAAGCCTACCTCTCCCTTAGGGGGCTCAGAATTTGCAACCTAGCTTTACCGGCTGAAACTCCTTGCCTCACCGGGAACTGCCTAGCTGAGAGCTCCGACAAGAACGCTGTTTTGCGGCCACGTTTGGCGTGATGACACTTCGGTATTACTCTGTCTCGGGCACGCCCCTCTAGCTTTATTACACTCGTTATGGAGGGCCAAAATTTACGTAGACAGCTGTCACTCAGTCATCTGCGGAATATTCAATGAGGCGCCATCGCCTTCGGGTCAAATGCCGGCACGCGGGCGAGCAAGCACTCGGTGGCGTGTACGCGCGACTCCGAGGGGTGGGAGTTAAAATCGGCTGTTGCTGAAAGCTAGCCGTTCCGACTGCGGCGCGGAACAACAATGGAATCTCGCGTGAAAGCCGGCGCGCGGACAGACGACGATAATTACCCCTCTGCTGTGCACTCTGAAAATAATTTTCGGATCCTGGAAGGGTCGTCTGAATTCCTAAAAGGGATTATTCCCGCGGAATTCTTCCGTCCAGAGAACCGTCCCCCGAATGCGCCGCAGCGAATATGTGGCGCCCCAGCGTAGCGTCGGCAGTGCTTTGGCGCTAGACCAAGAGGCGGTCATCTTTCACCCGGGTGGCCTCGTGGCCTGGGCTCTGACCCCATGAGTCGACATTACAACTCCCCAGTTAGGAGGGTTACTTGACTTCTTGGTTCGGTAAATCCGAAAACAATTTAAAAGGGCCACTCGGTTCATCTGTCCTTCAGCAATAAAACCGAAAAACACATGAAAGGACCTAGGTGTAACCACAAATGAGACCCTACCATTTTTGCAGTGCCGTTATTTTGAACTCTCTCTCACCTAAAGTACAAACACAACCTACTCACTTGTCAATAAAAGGGGCGGAATACATTAGCAGACCACAAATGTGAAAATCTGAAAACACTAATTGCGAGTGAGAAAGAAATTGGGTCATGTCTCCGGGGTGCATAGATGCCGCAAACAACCGCACAACTCAACACACAACACTGATGCTCGCTATAACTCCAAACACACACAATTACTCCTGTACTGACCAATAAGGACTGCTTAAGAAGACGGGCAATTTTGCAGCCAACAAAATGAAACGTTACGAAAGTTTGCATTGTCACTATGCGCACGCACGCAAATGTTCTACTTGATGGCGTAGCTTCCTTTGAGAATGTTTAGCTGTGCTGCAGCTCCCATGCGGTGCACAGAAGTTCAGTTCGGTGCACGGATCTCAGCAAGGAAGGCATCGTGTCGCGCCCAAAGACCGCACGCACGCACACACGCACACACACACACACACACACGCACGCACGCACGCACACGCACACGCACACGCACACGCACACGCACACGCACACGCACACGCACACGCACGCACGCACGCACGCAAGCACACGCACACGCACGCACGCAGGCACGCACACACTGTAGAAAAAAGACGGGTTAACGGGAACGTTGCCGTTCATAGTGGTGGTGTTAAGGCCGGGAGGAAATTCAATATAAGGCCTCCCCAATCAACATTCTGAAAGAAGGGCAGTGCATTTGAGTATTTCCAGCCCCCTGTATGGTGGCCCCCAATGTGGAAGGTTGCAATGCCAACGCAAGTCTCGACAATTCAGCCCCCTTAGGCGAACATGACTTCGGGAAAAACGAAGTGGTATCGCAAAATGTGACTTCGATTTCTGTCGAACAGGCCAAGTGACCATGCCTTCCCAATGCCCCAACGTAAGGAAATGCTTCGTGCTGGCCGCATGAGCGCAGTGCTAGTGTTGGAGTAGAATGGCTGCCCGCGAACGTGACGACCTTCTTTGGATCATTCTTTCCCTTACATACAGACAACTTCACAAGCATCAGCTATTACCAAAAACAGCTCGTGCACGCTATGGGAACTCTGAGCAGCGGCCTGACAAAGTGAGTTTTTTAGCTGTCCAAATACGCACTCATCCTGGCGTAACTCAGGTGTGTGACACCCTGTATGGTCGCAGAACTTAGCCCGTTGCCCATTCCAGCGCGGCATCCGACAAAATCACGGTAATGACTGCAACGAACACAAAAGCTACGAAGCTCAGTCTCAGACACAGGTTTTGCGAGATCGCTGATTGCGTGTCATTTCTGTGTTGCAAATGTAGCTGCCTCCTGCCTTGGTTCTTCTGTTTCCTTCGCAACCTCCTTGGGGACTGTCATTCAATGTTTCGCAGTCTTCACGCATGCGTTTTGGTGTTCTCCATCAACGTCCTCGGGCACACTCTAACCACAAAAACTACCTAACCCAAACGAAATATCCGTATTCTTTCTACTTTCTTCAAATGTTCTTTGCTCCGTATCCTCCGCATTCTAAAGTTCTCTCTGACTTTCTCTTCTGTTTTCTGCGTGTTCAACCCGGTCTACCTTCTCAGTTCTCTTATCCCCCCTTAACTCCTGCTTTTTCTCAGCCTGATTGTCAACTCCCTCTATTTTGCGCTCCAGCTCGTCACAAGCTTTCTCGTCTTCTCTCTCCTTTCTGTTCTGGGCGGGCTTTTGAAGGCCCGACACGGAGTTAACTTTCTCGTCTGACTTTCGAGCGGAATATGGAACACATCGGGCCGCGAGAATTTCTTGCATGACGCCAATATCCACGGGTCCACCGATTAGAATTATGGTGCTGCCCGTGCAAGCAAGTTTGGCATGTATTAGCTCGGTCTCTGGTGGAAACCCAACTTGCGTCCCTACACTTGTAGACACAGAGGTATTATTTGACTCTCCGGTACGATCGGACACGCTTAACTCAACGCCGCTCATTCGCACTTCCGTTTCCACGACAATGAGCACGCTGTATTGTTGGCGTCATGTTCGGAATTACAGACACCTCCATTGTCTACCAGAATGTTCCACTTCCAAACACTTGCTGCACCATTCAACTTGGCTGTCAGCATAGAGCTAGTTTGTTCCATGCTTGATCTCCTCCTCTTGCGTGTGCCGCACATGGAGTTTGTACGCCGCACTCCCGCTCCAACTAAAGCGTGTGCAAACGCTGGGCCATTGAGTTTGTACATTGCGATCCGCTCATCCTATTCAGTTGTCTGTCCTCTCGCCCGCTCCGCCGCTTCGCGCGCTTCCTTTCTCTCCGCTACTTGGCTTCGCGCGCTTCTTTTCTCTCCCGCTCGTCTGCCTCGAGCTTCAATTTTTAAACTCTAAGTCTATTTTTCTAAAAATAAATATTTCAGATTTCGCTTGGGCCACCGCTCCTGCCGCAGTTCCTCCTGGAGGGTGCACCTCATGTTTCTGACCATTTCCGTCTCCTTCCGCCATGTTCGCCAGCAGGCTCAGCTTGCTTACGTACCAACCTAAGAGTGAGGCTGTGATGATGATAGTTGGTGTTTAATGGCGCAAGGCCAACGAGGGCAAAGAGCGCCAGAGAAGAAGTTAATTAATCAAGAGAAGTGATTACCACAAAAGGTAGGTATAAAACGTAGAAACCAGACATAGTAAAATCAATAAAAGATAATGGTGATAGCTGGTGTATAGGGCCAGATTTGATTATGCATGATAGGAAATTAGGTTTAAAAACTTAACGTATGGCAGATACTTAAACACGCGTTTCACAGAAACCATGGCATCGTCACCCAGAAACAACGACGGGTGTAGGGGAATGTATTGTCTATAGAGTTCTCTGAAGTGTTTGTGTCGTGTTGTGTCAAGTGCCTGGCATTGTATGAGTATGTGGACCACGGATAGGCCCTCCCCACACCTGCTGCACAGGGGTCTTGGAGATCACGTGAGCAGGTCCGAGTGCGTTACATGTGTATGGCCTATCCGTAATCTAACTAAGGTAACTTCAACGTGCCTGTTGTGTGAGTCAGTAATGTATTGTCCCAAGTGTGGTTGTATCACGTGTAGTTTGTTGTCTGTATGTTCGCTCCAATCTGCTTGCCAAGTTTTACAGATTTGCTGTCTTATGTGTGGCTTGAGGTCTGTGTAGGGTAGTGTTGTTATGTTTACTGTGTTTTTGAGTGCAGCATTGGTGGCCATTTCATCCGCCAATTCATTTCCGCCGATGCCAGAGTGTCCCGCCACCCAACACGCAGTCACCTCAAGGTTTGAAGAATACGCAAGCATGATTGATTTCATGACAAAGTGAACTACATGGTTTCTTGATGACTTTCTGGATGACAATGCACGGACGACGCTCAGCAACTCTGTATAGATGATGGATTTAGGAATATTATGTGTAACTATTCGATTTACAGCCAGAAAGATGCCATATGCTTCTTCCAAAAAAATACTTGTCTTAGCATTCATGGTTCTACCTGCTTCAAAATTGGTTCCATGAGCAGCCGAAGACTCCGCAATGACCATTTTGGAAGCATCACTGAAAAACTCTGCAGCCCTGTATTCATCCTGCTGATACATAAAACGCTGCTGAATCGAAATTCTTGGTGCCTTGTTCTTATCAAGCTGCGTAAATGACAGGTGACAGAGCACAGCGCGCAGATTCCATGGTGGTATAAAATGAGTGATGGGTGTCTTGTGAAGGTCTAAAAAGGGTACCTCATGCTCAGTGGCTTCCTCTTTTAACCTAAGTGAAAAAGGCAGACAGATGGATGGACGATTTATAAACAGTTGTTGTGAGGATGTATCAATAATGGTAGAATTAAAAGTGTGGTTAGTCAGGGCCATGATTTTCGAGGCATACAACAAATTCATGTAAATCCTCTGGTGATATAGAGACCATTTATCACACTCGGCGTAGAGGCTCTCGAATTGGCTAGTGCGAAAAGCACCATATGCAAGGCGAAGCCCCAGATAAAGCACTGGGTTGAGGATTTTCAGTGCCGTTTTTGTCGCAGATCCATAAATGACGCCTCCATAGTCCAATCGGGACCCCACTAGGCTGGTAAAAATACGTAAGAGGAGTTGCTTCTCGGTTGCACAGGACTGGTGTGACAAGATTTTAAGAATGTTGAGAGCCTTTAGACATTTATGTTTCAATTGCCTAATGTGAGGGATGAATGTAAGTTTTTCATCCAACATCACTCCTACAAACTTGTGTTCCTTCTTAATATCAAGCGAAACATCATTAAGTGTAGTGTCTGGGTACGGATGGATCCCACGCTTCCTCAAGAAGACAGCACAGGTGCTTTTTTTGGGTTGAGTTTAAAACCGTTCTTGTCTGCTCAGCTGGCAAGTTTTTTAACAGCGAGCTCAACTTGACGCTCACAGATGGACATATTGCATGATTTAAAAGATACCTGGACGTCGTCTACATACATTGAATTAGAAATTGTCGGTGGCAATGCGTTCTCAAAGGAGTTTATTTTAACTACAAAAAGAGTGCAGCTTTGAACTCCACCTTGCGGAACGCCGTTTTCTTGTACATGAACCCTCGAGAGTGCGCTACCAACTTTCACACGAAATGTTCTTTTGGACAAACAACTACCAAGAATGTTCATCTTGTTGCCTTAGACACCAATAGACTTCAGGTCACTGAGGATTCCGTAGCGCCACGCGGTATCGTACGCTTTTTCCAGATCAAAGATTACCGTCATACAATATTGTTTGTGAAGGAAAGCATCCTTTATATAAGACTCGAGCGCGACAAGGTGATCGTTAGTGGACCGCCCTGCCCTGAAGCCTGTCTGGCAGCTCTCGAGAAGAAAATTGTACTCAAGAAAGTACACAAGTCTCGTGTTAATCATCTTCTCAAGGAGCTTGCACAGTCATCTTGTGAGGGCAATGGGCCGATAGCTAGCGGGAGAGGAACGGTCCTTCCCTCCTTCAGGACAGCTACTACTATGGCCTCCCTCCAACAGCGAGGAATGTGCCCTGAAAGCCATATGTTATTGTATAGATGTAGAAGTGTTTCAAGGGTGTCTGAGTCTAGGTGTTCTATCATGGTGTAGGTGATTTTGTCACCACCTGGAGCTGAAGGCTGAAATTTGGTCAGGGCTGACTTCAGCTCATGAATTGAAAAAGGAAAATTGTAACTAGTGTGCGACTTGTTGTTATAACAGTGGGACTACTTTTCTGCATATGTTTTGTGTTTTATGAACGTGTCCGTGTAGTGTGCTGAGCTGGACACGTGTTCGAAGTGTTGTGCAAGTGTGTTAGCCTTGTCTTAGGGTGAGTCCGCTGTTGTGCTAACCAGGGGAAGGCTGTGTGTCTGTTGTCCTTTCAGCTTGCGTATACGTATCCAGACTTTGTGGGTATCCGTGTATGAATAATGGATGTCAAGAACGTGTGCCAACTCTCTCGTTTTGCCTCACGGCGCACACGTTTTCCGAACGCCTCGGCCCGTTTGAACGAAATAAGGTTACCAGACGTGGGGTACCGACGTAGGATACCCCACGCCTTGTTCTGGGCCTCTCGCGCCCCCTACAGTCCTGATTCCACCACTGCCTCCTCTGGTTGCGCGGGCACCAGAGGTGTGGGGAGTGGGCTTTTCAGCGGCGTCTAGGATGTGCGCCGTGAGGATATGGGAAGCTTCTTCAACGTGTAGGTGTCGTATAGATGTGTGGTGAAGTTTCGATGTCTCTGTAAATGTATTCCAGATAGCTCGTGCTTCATTGAACCTCTTCTGTGTAGATGAACTGCTTGGGCCTTTACATATATATGTTAGTGAGGTGGGGAAGTGGTCAGTACCATATGGGTCAGTGCCCACATCCCACTCAAGAAGAGGAAAGAGAACTGAAGAGCCAGTAGCCAGGTCAAGATATGAGTGTGTGTTGTGTCCCAAGTTATGGTATGTCGGCTTCTTTTTGTTGATGAGGCATGCTTCAGAAGATGTAAGAAATTTGTCTATCAGGCGACCTCGGGCATCCGTTCTTGAGGAGCCCCAACGAGAGTTGTCTGCATTATCTCCTGTTAGAATGTACGCTTCGGGCACCTGGTCGACAAGCGCCTTCAAGTCCGAGCTCGAAAGTGCATAATCAGGACGAATGTAAATGGAGCATACTGTTATCAACCTATTGAAAATTATTGTGCGTATTGCTACAGCCTCAAGGACGGTGTTGAGAACGATAGCGTGGTATGCTAGGGATTTCCGGGCTATTATGGCTACACCACCCGAAGAGTGTGTGCATCCAACCCTATCCTTTCTGAACACGATATAGATATTTAGGAAATTTGATTGATTAGAATTTAAATTTGTTTCTTAGACACACATAAAACTTGGCTGATTGGCATACAGAGCCTCATACACGTCGTCAAGATTATTCAGAAGGCCTCTGCAGTTCCATTAAACTATGTTTTCTCTTCCCATTATGATGTGTTAGAGCTGCTGGAATTTGACTGTTTATGTAGGGTCTTTCGGGGCTTGCAATCTTGGAAGGGGTTTTTTTGCCTTCCCTGGAGGTTTCGATGGAGGCTCCCGCTCTTCCATCGCTGCGACGCAGATAGGAAGGGTCCCACATCCATCTCATTGTCAGATTTGGAAGGGGTACCCAGCAGACCAGACCCACCGGAATGGGCACCCTTTCCGGTGCCCTTCGTTGTGGCCGCGACCGCCTAGGGCATCAGCAGCGCACCCGGTAGCACAGGTGGTGCGGCTGAGGTGGGAACTGCCGCGGTTTCCTCCATCTCCATTTCCTCCGCGCCCTCGCATGTGCTTCGGGCCGGTGGAGAGGAGAAAACAGTGGGTGCAGCAGCATCCCCACCAGAGGGGGATGCAACCACAGCCGCTGCTGGCTCAGAGAGCGGTGCGGAGGCTGGTTGGGCCGCCGGAGGCCACCCAGGGGAGGGGGGGGGGGGTTAGAGGCAGGACGGGGTCCGACTCGCGGAACTGGGTCTCCACCGAAACAAGGTGCCGCTCCCCCTCCCCCCCCGGCGAACTGCGTCGGCATACCTCCCCGGGGGGAAAGAGGCGAACCTTTTGCGCACCTCTGGGAAGCTGATGTTCTGGACTACTTTCAACGCTATGATATGTTTTTCTTTGAATTTTTCGCAGCCCCTAGAATAGGCAGTGTGCGGTCCCTGGCAGTTCGCACAGGTGAAGCTCTCGGATTCGCATTTGTCGGTTAGGTGGCCATGTGCTGCACATTTTTCGCACGTCGATTTACCACGACAAGAGGTTGTGCCGTGCCCAAACCGCTGAGACTTGAAACAGCGGCGTGGGTTCGGCACGTAGGGTCGGATTGGACATCTCAAGAAACCTGCGTTGACCGACTCAGGAAGGTTTGAGCGGTCAAGTGTCAAGATTATGTGCTTGGTTGGATTTATTTCGTCATTTCGGCGTATTGTTATTCGCCTCACTGCTGTCACGCCCTGATCTCGGAGGCCGTCGAGCACATCTGTTTCATTCTCATTCATTCGATCCCGATCAGAGATCACGTCCAGGCAGCTATTGAGGCTGCGATGGGGCATGATCTTGATGTCAACATCTATCATGCGTGTTTGCTTGAGGTGGTTAGAGGATTGTTGTTTGTTTTCTACTTCTATCAAAACTTCTCCCGTTGTGAGTTTCTTAGCCTTGTAAGACTTTCTGATAAGGCTTTCAAGAAACTTCGAGATTAGAAACACAGATAGGGAAGTGATGGGCTTTGTCTTGTCAAGAGATTCCAGGTAAAAAAACCGCGAGAAATTATCAGGATTTGGGAGAGAGCTTGATTGCAAAGGAGGAAAAGAAACTTCGGTGCGGCCCCTTTTCGGGGGCCTATCACGTTTTGGGGGGGGGGGGTTAGAAAATGCGATATATCATAGTATAGAAGCAGGAGACGTAAGTACTTTCTTTTTTGACTTTACCGTGATGGTCAAAGAGGTCCCGGAGCTCCCTGCGTGGTGAACAGACAGGGAGCCCATCCGCCGGAGGTTGACCTGGGCTCCGACGTCCACCGTTTGAGGTTTCTACCCTTCACCCTAAAACCCATTACCACGGTCGGTTACAGCGTGAGTGTGGGGGCTCAGGGTGCGCGGTGTTGCCAACACCGTCACCAAGATTACTCAAGGTGCCCCGTGCCGGGTAAGAGTCAGCCTACACCGCCACAACGAAACGCAAGAAATCCCACACACCCGAGCCTTCAGTGGTCTGCTGCCGCGTCGTTGGCACCATGTGCTTGCTTGG
Organism: Haemaphysalis longicornis; assembly: GCF_048455015.1. Classification (NCBI taxonomy): domain Eukaryota; kingdom Metazoa; phylum Arthropoda; class Arachnida; order Ixodida; family Ixodidae; genus Haemaphysalis; species Haemaphysalis longicornis. The sequence continues at coordinate 88,012,895 of NW_027526214.1, read as the reverse complement.
TTCGGCCGCTCCACTCTGCGCGAAGCTCGGCTTGCGCGAATGAAGGCGGGCTTGCGCCCGCTTGCTGCCCTTTGCAGTGACCTAGTGATTTCTTCTGCGAAATCCTGCCGACTGCGCGAAAAATATTGTTGATGTTCGTTTCCCCGGAGTCCGGTGGGGATCAGAAACCGAACCGCTCGGTCTACGGTTGATTTGGCAGGAGGCCCACACGGCGCTGGTGTTTGAAGTTCTCGTAGATAGTGGCCGAATGAATGAACTCGAGGTGTTTAGAATTCAAAAAGGGAAACGATGAGTTTTTATACAACATTTACATTAGAATAACTGGATACACGAGAAACAAAAGGAAAAACTTCAATCTTCAGTTAGACGCTATAGCTCCAAGTGCGCCCAAGCCACTCGAGCTTTTCAACTCCGTCTAACTCTCGTATGCTCGGAGCCTACAGAAACCGCTCGAGAAACGACCGCCGGGTCTCAGTCCCTGCCGCAGGAACCGTCATGTTGCCCAGTAAACAGCTGTACCCTAATCTTCCGACGCGATCCTAAAGTCTACCTCTCGCGTAGGGGGCTCGGACATCCGAACCTAGCGTTAGCGGGTGAGCCCACTTGTCTCTCCGGGAACTGCCTCAGACAAGAGCTCAGACAAGAACGCTGTTTTGCGGCCAAGTTCGGCCTTACAATTCCTCGGTATTATTCTCTCTCTGGCTCACCCGTCTAGCTATCGTACACGCGTTAGGGAGGGCCCAAATTCCCGTAGACTGCGGTCACTTAGCCATCTGAGGAATATGTAATAAGGCGCCACCGCCTTCGGGCCAAAAGCCGGCACGCGGGCGAACAAGAACGTGGTGGTGAGTACGCTCGATTCCGAGAGCTGGGGGTGAAAAGTGGCGGCTGCCGAAAGCTAGCCGTTCCGACTGCGGCGCGTCACAACAATGGCATCTCGTGGAAAAGTAGCCGCGCGGTCAGGCGACGATAATTACCCCTCCGTTGTGCGCTATGATAACGATTCTCGGATCCTGGCGGTGCCCGTCGGCAGTCCTAGAGGAAATTTTTCCGGCGGAATTCCTCCGTCCGGAGAAGCCGTCTCCCGAACGCGCCCCAGAGAATTTGTGGTGGCCCCACCAGAGCATCGGCGCGTCTGTGCCGCTAGACCGAGAGGCGGGGACCTTTGCTTTCCAAAGCGTGGCCTGGGGCACAGACCGATTACCCCATGAGAGGACCTTATAGTGTCAAAAGTAGATTCCATGCGCTGTACGGAGGCAGCACCCATAGGGTAATCGCCTTTGTCCATATTGCAACTTCTTCAGCATAAGCAATGACATGAACCCCTGTGATGGCAGCAATGCCGTTGACAAGCTTTGCCATTACAATTTTGAATAATATCGGAGACATTATGGCTAGTTAGTGTACTCCAGAGGTGTTCTTGAAATGCCGCGTTTTCGCACGCCCCCAGCGTAATTAAAATATCCTGGCTGCGAGCAATGCTCGGACGAGCTGAAAAGAGAATACGTGTTATATGCAGCTTTTAACAAAGATGGTGATATATACAAGTAACACGAGCCTGATTGTTCTTACTATCTACTCTCGATGAAAGACGTGTATTTCTTATTTTGACGACCAAGCTGATCATAAATCGAGAGGCAGTGTAATGCATAATATTGTATTGCGGGTATATTTTTGCTAAGCACAACAAGAACTTACCTTTTAAACATCTGTTTTCAATCGGTGCAGCGTGACAAATGTTCCAGTAGAAAAATTCTGGAAAAGGTTAACTGCTGGCTATAGCAGTCGATTTGCGCACTGTTGTAGCGGGGTATTTATTGTTTAGAAACCTCGTTTTTTTTTAAATAAAACGGACTGAACTTAGGGGCTGTCGGAATATTTAGGGTGCCCATCCAGATTGACGACAGCAAAAGAAGGTAAGTTATATTGCTCAATATTACAGAAGCGTGTTTGGTAAAGCGGCGAATATGTTTTGTTAGTCTGGTAAATAAATCAGCCACGCAAAATTCAAGGCAACACTCAAGAAACGGTTGTGTGTCCGAATAACCAGGGACCATAGAAGATGTAGAACTTTGGCAGAAAGTCAAATCTGCAGTGTATACTATACACTGCAGATTTGACTTTCTGCCAAAGTTGCTACATCTTCTATGGTCCCTGGTTATTCGGACACACAACCGTACCTTCTCAATAAAAAAAGACAGGTAGAAAACTCAACTCTCGGAAATTCGCTGGCGAGCAACAGTAAGGGGACAATAAAGTAGCAATCATTTTATTCTTCATAGCAAGCATCCAATGTTTTACGTTTAAAATTCGCTTGTACAAGAAATAATTTGAACTCAGCCTTCCTCATCAGAATGAACTTGCCAGGGATAAGTTCCGGGGAATTCTGGTTAGTGCACTTGTAGATGACCTTAGCAACACACAAGGTACAAAAGCGCTATTGTGAGCACAGGCGTCGTCGTGGTTTCATAACTGTTGCTCGAATGGCCAATCCCACCTAGCTACTTATCATCAGTGTGTCGCACACGAGCACCACACCATCTTCTTCATCTATCATCCTCACACCTTCTCCGCTATCGTTTTTTGCACCGGCCTCTCGGCGAGGCTGCGTCGTCATTAAACGCGCCCTTCAAGTTTCCCGTGTCCGAGTTTTGTATTATATCTGTAAAATCACATTCATTAAAAGAGTAAAGAATAAACTTGAGGTCGAGTTAATAATGTGTAGCGCGGTGGAGAATGGGACGTGGAATGTAAACCGGGTGATTGAGTGTCATTGCTTTGCTTGTGCTGAAAGAGTTCTGACGGACCCCGCCAAACACTACTAGGCAACGGCCGTCTGAATTCGAACAGTGCGTATAAGAGTGATTATGTAGCCTATAGACCGTTTTTATGCCTAAAAAGAAATTATAAATTCTTGCTGAAATACTGGGTCAATTGTCCCCAGGCACACAGTAAATATTTGTTTTTTTTTTGTTTTTTTACCCTGGGCACGTCACGGATTCTATTTCCTATATGCCCGAAAAATTTCCGACCTACTACGGCAAATAACGCAGATCCCGTTGACGCAGCTTAAGTTGCACAGCACGCATCCTAGGACTACAAAAGACTCTAAAGGGGGCAATCAAACTTTGTTTCAGTATAACAGCACGGTGAGTGCCAATTCAGTAGAAAAACATTTCTTCTAACTTTTTATTCATGATAGCGTAAAATTGAGGAACCCAAAATAAGGTTGGCAAGGAAGATAAAAAGTAGCCTATATTAGGCTTAGGAAACTGCGGCACGACCTCCTATATTCTGCCTCCTATACTGTGCACTGATAAGCATGACTCCAGCCATAGTTGTGTAATTGTAGGTCAGTTTGTGTTGGCTGAAAGGTTTTGTAATTTAAGATAAATGATTTTAAAACGGTGCTCTTTTTGTCGGACGTTCTGGCGTAATCTTATTTGTTTTAATATATTTCCATATGTTTCTGTTACTAGAGTGGTAATTTTAGGCTCTAATTAGTTTAGATCGTGTGTGAAAACGATATTATTATATTTTCTGGCAAGATGGCACATGTAAAATGTAGATATAAAGGCAAACAGATGTACAGATATATCGGAACGTTTAAAACAAATACATACACAGGACTGACTCAACTCAACTAAGTTGTAGAAGTAAAGTGTGCGAACGTAGAAGTGACTCATAGTAACAGGTGATAAAACTGCTTTTGTGGCAATATTAATGTGAACGTAGTATTTCGCAAATAGATTGTACGGCGGGAATGTTCAGCGGACGTTTGCACGTGGACTGCGGAGAGCAATTGGTATTTTTGGCGTGTTATATGATATTGGCGTTTGAAACTGTCATATTAGACACGCATAATACCCGCTCAGGTCGCCGTACTTACCGATGTCGCATTTCTTGCCCCACCGACATGTTGGTCACAACAAATAGTGTAGTCTCTTTAACGTCTTTTTGTAATAACTGCCGAAATAGGTCAAAAATGTCCTCCATACCCATGGGTATCAGAAAAAGAACAGAGCAAACAGCAATAACAAAAAATTACGCCATCTCCCCGCAGGGAACTATGTGGTAATGCCAAGCATGAGGGTACAGTGTAGGTTCCACAGCGGAGCAGAACCGGCGCTGGCAGTGTCTCGGAGCACACTGAACGCCGCGCAGCGCGCGCACCTACTTTTATACAGCTGGGGGAGAAGAGAATGGAGGAGAGACGCGCATGCGCATTGGGGGTGTGGAGGGTGCAACAACAAGGGAGGGACCTAGCCCCGACCATGAGATGGCTCCCGGTGCGACAGTGTCACCGGTGTCTTCCTGGGCCGGCCCAAGACGAGCACGCTTCCACTTTAAGGGCTCCTGGAGCGAAAGTGTTGCCAGTGTCTTCCTGAGCCGGCACGAGACGAGCCGAGCGCTGTGGAGGAGAACGGCGTTATCACAGATGGCGTAGAGAGGGGGACGAGAAGCAGAGGTGCGGATGCGGGACGCCGACGGACGACGGAGGGTCGACTAAGAGATCCTTCACATCTAAAAGTGGCAAACATAAAATAAAGGACGAGCCCTCCAAGGGTATTTCAAAACGAGAAACGCAAAGGGAATCTGTTTACACGCGTGTTCCGCGTAGGGGTTGGTAGAGGTGAGTGTCCAAACAAAGAGCAAACTTTTATAAATGAATCAACCGTCATTCTTCGGAACGTACAAATGGCGTGCGTGATTTGGTACCTACTATATAACTATAAAAGCTGTATAAATATTAAATTTTGTATCCCAACAGCAGTGCGTGTAATAATGGTGAAAATATTTAGGGTGTTTTGGTTAGTATTACATATGGTGTATTTTAAATTCGCAACATGCGTGTTTAGGTATGATTAAGATTACCCACAACCAGAAAAACAAGAAAATAGTGAATATCAACGAGGTGACATTTTAAAACTGCTCACCAGGAAGTGATCTTCCATACAAAGCCACCATTCCTAGCACTATAGAAATAAAAATTGTGGAAGATGCGTTCGGTAACTCGAAGTCTGGTGTAACGATTATAAAGCATAGTTGAAACCCACATGTAAAAAAAACATGAGCACCTCTTGTAAAATTAGAACGAGGGCCCAGTTTTCTCAGGTCTCGCCACATATTAAACTGCCACCAATTGAACGATGTACATCAGCAAAGTTCTTGCGAACATAAGCTGGAGATAAACGAACATTGTTCTAAAAATTAAGAAACACAGAAATCATGACACCATTGTTTAGGATCACAAGGCCGGTCTACATGTCGTTGATATATGCAATAGCCAATATCAGCGAATCTTTAGAACGTTTTGCACACGACGAAGAATACCGTACTTCGGGGCAGCCACTCGGTGGGCCTGTTTTATATGTTTCAGGCAAAGAAGGCCACGTAAAAATATGCGTGCACCTCGAAATAAAGGGTACAGCTAGTTGTTTTTACTTCTTTGCAATAGGTATCTCATTTTTGCATGCGTCCTGATGATGATGGTTAGATGTAATAGCGCAAGGCCGATCAGGTTTTTATATACATCCTCAAGTTGGAACACAAATTAGCGAAAGTTTAAATATTAAAAATAGAAGACATTCAGTCGTTCACACATACCTCTTGAGTTGTTCAGATGTGAAAAACTGCTTACAGCGTACAAGGTCTACGGAATATTTTTATTCGAAGATATTGCAGCGACGGGAAGGATCACCACAACGAAAGACGTGACAAAAACGAGGATAAAGAAGAAGACGCATGGCACATGGCGCCAAGGTCGTTCACGTGGCTGCGACACTGAGCGCACGCGACCACAGGGCGATATCGCGCGGTGCCACACCCCGTATAAAACAACACCAAAGTCGGAGGGCGGTGTGTGACAAAGGTGCATGGCGATCTGGCAACCGCGCCCGTTATGTGCCCAAAAACGTCCTACAAAGAAGCACAACCCCCATAACTTCTCTGAATGCACGTCGGGTCGTCCTGGACATCGGTATAAGACCGCGACGACCCAAGAGAGCTGTGTACCCTATTCTGCGGAAGGAGCTCCTAGCGCACTCGACAACCTTGGCCACGAGACATCGCCTGCATCTTCAAACATAGCAACACAACTCTGTGCCTCTGGGATTTGAGGTAGGACAACCCCGTTCGAGCAGTAAAGACATTCTGTCTCCTTCTCGTTTCCCCACTGGGTGTCTTATGGGTGTGTTTGGAATGTTTACCATTTTTGCAAACACTGGTATGTCTATATCATTGTCTGCTGTGTGTATTTCGTTAGTGGTTCGGGTAACATAAACCCAACTTCTCGTTTACTACGTTTCTTGTATTAATCCTTGTTGTCCCTAAACGGACAATAATTGGTGTCCACGGTTGTGTATACCCTTTAAAACCCGACATGAAGAAGGCGCAGTATTTGAATTGGGGAAGCTATTATATCCAAGTGGGGAAGAGCTTAGAGAGTGGGTACACGAGAAACAAGAGCTCTGGCTCTAGGAATCAGCACAAGAGCTCCAGACGGGCATACAGCTAGTCGAGTGAAAATATGTCGAATAGAAATGGAACGGAAGGAAACTCAGGAACAATTATTAAAGCTTCGTCTACAGCTGGCGGGGCTAGAGGAGAAGCGAAGACGGCAACCTCACTCAGAGGGTGATTAAGACCTATGATAGAGCTTCACTTGTCTTAACACCGAACTCTAGCGCAGACCAACCTCTGACCGCTTTAAAGAGGCGGGAGATGCCAATGAACCATGTCAGCAAGACGTTACCACAGACCATGAAGCGGCCCTTCCATAAGAGAACAATCAGGAAATTTCACTCTTAACGCGTGTGGCAGCATTGCTCTTGTTTTTTTGCATTTCAGCTGAGCCAAGAATAACTTTACCTAAATCTGTCATGCATGACATATTTGGCCATAAGCACAGCTCTATATTGAAAAAGACCGTGTCTACTGAGAGAAATGTCGAAGTATCCCAGACAAAAGCCTAAACGACCATGTAGTGTAAGGAATAAAGCACCTTTCTTGTAACTTTAGAACGCGCTACTCTAGTCGGACAAATAGCCGCAGTTCTAAAGGAGACCAGCGGGCATAGTGACGCAAAAAGAGCAATGTAAGAACTCACCAGTAGGTCACAAACTGCGGAATTCACCAAAAAGTATGTTGTCCTGCGTGTGATATGCTCACGGTTGGTCAGAGAGTAATGCATGTGAGTAGCTTATAATTCAAGGAGAAAGCCTTATCAGTTCACTGCTCGACGTGTGTACGTAAGAGACGGGGGATGGGTTGCACCGCAGCCACTGTTAGCAAAGGCACAAACGCTCTGCTGCCTTGTCTTTACAACTGAGATCTGGTCTGTGTATACCACTTCTATGTCGCCTCCAAACCTTCCACTCATCAAGATTCTGCATTGGTTGACTCTGCAAAGCAATGCGTTTCTATAATGTAGTCTTTTTCGGTAGATGTACTTCCGTGGCATTATGTAGAACATATACTTAGTGAATCAGATTCAGTAAGTATCTGTAATTCGGCGGACTGGTGTACTGTAAAAAGAAACATTTCCGTAGAAAAATGCCTAAGCGTGTGGACTTGGCATGCAGACAAATCGCATCGCACCCCGTAAGAGCAAAAAACACGTATTGTGTCCCTGTAGTTTCCCGGCTTTCACATTTAAACATGTTTTTGAACAACATTCGCCGATGCTTAAGCACGTGCATCGGTTAGACGTGTATACATGTATCCGTGTTGGTTGTGTGTATTTTGTTTGGTCTTTTAGATAACATAAACGCAACTCATTGTTCACTCAGTTTCCTGTAATAATTTTTATTGTTCTAAACTTGACAATGTATAATTTGATGCAGCAGTACAGTGGTATGGCTACATCACTCTAGAAAGACGGTGTTACGCACTGTTAACTGCATTGTCACCGAAACTACAATCCACGCATTCTCGAATATCAGAACTAGAAGGTGCGCTATTTCGTTAAGCTTAAAATAACCAGCAAAAGAAAAGAAGCAAAACACCAGACGGAGCACAAACACGCCGATGGCATGTTTGTGCTCCTGCTCGTGTTTTGCGTCCCTTTTTGATGCTTCTTTTTATGCACAGTGTAAACCAACTTGGCCAGCATTTTTCACTCTTCCTAAAGCATGTTGGCAAAAAACTGCGTGCGAACGGAAACACGAAATAAATGAAGGATCAAAAACGCTGTTTCGCGCATCTTCGGTTCTTTCGTCCCGTCTATTTGCGCGCTGATTTCTTCCGAAACAACTCGGAGAATATTACTAAAAGACACCCAACGGCCCAACTGCAATTCACTTGATTATTTTACACTAATTTGTTTTGAGGTGTTTACACGAAATATTGCGAGTCGACTTCATAAAAATGGACAGGTCTTTAGCCTGAGTTATCAAGCACAAGGGTGCTGAGAGCCTGCCACTACACCGGTGGATTACCGTCCCATATGCACAAGCGAAAAACATCATGATACTCTGTCCTCTTCACGAAGACTGCCACATCAGCCATTTTTTGAAATATACAGGTAAATGATGCTGATATTTTAACACCAAAGACAACGAACAGACCGGCGTACATTTACCTGTGTAATTGATCTAAAACTCAATGCTGTCGCCTGCATACATACTCGTTTTACTGCAGCATTTTTAGGTTCACCCCCTTTAATACATTTGTCGTGATCAAACTTGTATAAGACAAACATTGGCAAAAAATACACAGGTGCTAGAAAGATTGAGAATCCCAAAGACGTGCTTTCTTGCCTTTTTCGATTACAGTCGTCCGTGGACAACCCACAAATGCTTTTGAGGAATTCCTTTCGTCATTTCTTGTTTCCACGGTCATCCGCGTTGGTCTCGAACGGGTTTGGGACGCTATTCATCAAGTTTCCGACTAGTGTCTAAGTTTCTGGCATCTTCGCCGGCGAGGATTTGGTCCAAGTACTTGCTAAGATAAGGCTCCAAAATCAAAAGAATATCAAACAGGTAAAATGTGTGTGCTTAAGTGCAGTATTGTAACGCGTACCAAAAGCAGTACAAAATTGTGCCACCAATCAGGGCGCACTGTATCAAATATAGAAGACGAAAATTTGAAGCATCACTAAAAAGTGCGCTGCCGTAAAACTTGACAAACAGGAGAATACTTTGGTAACGGAACAATTGCTGAAGATTGAAATGGCCAAAAAATAGTGTGAAAGAGTAAAACGCTCACCCATTTTTTATTTAAATGGGGCCGGTGGGACGCAACCTTGCGAGCTTCAGTGCGGGCGCTTTTCTCGAGCTGCAACACCACCCCGCAGGCGCCTTTCTAACTACTTACTAAAAGAAACTTTGTTAGCATAGGAAAGACAATACTGTGGTATTTGGTCCTAGCTTTTTTATTATTTATGGTCACTTCCTTTCGTCACAAACACCGCGTATCAAATTTCATACGCGGTGCGCTGTGGGGTTGACAAGACGCACTGAACGGTATTTTGAGCAGAGCTTTTACAAGGTGCGTTGTCTTTCACGAACCTGCATGAACGTCATAGCATGACCAGACCAGTTACAGTCAAACCCGACTATAACGAACCCGGATAGAGTAAAATATGCTGCATATTGAACAAAAATAAATCAGTTACCGAAATACACGGGAAACACATTCCTTATAACAAACTTCACATCTGATATATCGAACTCGGCGTGCCTAGAATGGCCGCCAAAATGCATGGTCTCTTAGCAGCGATTGAGATGTTGATTGGCCGCGACCACTCAGCAAAAGCTGCGACTGAGACATTTCACCTCGTATGGAGTGACATGACCCCTACACTTTCCGTTACTGTTTCCGACGCGCCGAACTCGCGACGTAACCCACCCAGTCAGGGAGTCCGGAGCAAGACGGCAGCTCGCCAACCTTCCCGATGTTGTGCCCAAAGGAGTGGCTTTCGAAGATTTTGCTGAGTGTGAACGACCGTGCTGCCGTCACTGTAAGCCCCTCGGATGCGGGCACCGTTAGCAGCACCGTCGTAATTCTGATGAAAAGCACGGAGGAGGCAGAGGATGTCGCGAGTAAAAACCGTCCGACGCTTAACCTTCGGCCGTCGAGGGTCGTCCCCAAATATTTCTGGCATATTGAAGGACATGAACTCGAACTGGTGCAAACAATGCTCGTGAACACAATACCGTACTTGTTACCGCTGCCAAAACGACAGAGAAAATAAAAATCACCGCTTTTTTTGGAAGTAGGCAGTTGCGATGTTAAGGCGGAAAGTAGCTTTATTCTTTACAATAAATATACTGTTTTGTGTATGGTAATGACATAGTTTATTTTGTTCGTTTGTTCATACAGGAATGGCAAGGGGATTCCCGCGCATTGCAAACTCGGAAAAATAAACTCATTATAGGCGGGTTCGGCTATATCGGAGTATTGGATATATCGAACTAACCGTGGCGCATATTGCAGTTCGCTATAACCGGGTTTGACTGTGTTACCCTAACGTCTGAATAAGAATACCACTAATGCGCTCTCCGTGAACATCGTAATGCAGAACTACTTACAATGCACGAAATACAATGACCTTGCGTTTGCGTTCAATAAAGCTACGCACGAAAAAAAAAAACACCGATCATTTTCTTCGAGATCGCCAACAGACGAAATCCAACGACAATGCTGGATAGCTTTTTGGCAAGGGACTTCAATGTCTGCATCTAAGTATACCTACAAGATGCCAAACAAATCCGCCAGTGTTCCCGTGTCGGTAATAAGGCGCAGACGTTCGTGGACTCGAGACTCGAATGCCTTGGCCGAACGTATATTCACAACGCATAAAAAATAAGCTTTATGAACTATGAACTATTACCGAGGTGTGGTTCTGCGAGATGCCTCCCAACAATAACGATGGTTACTTAGTCACATACTCTAAAGATGTTATCTAGGACCCTTAACCTTTAAATCACGTTTACGAGGTTTTTGGCACAGTGACTACAGAACATAACAATGACCGCTATTCAACGTTATTCGCCGGAAAGCCTACTGTTGCTGAGAGTAGAAAGTAATCCCTCGTTATAACAAAATCGCTTTATTCGAAATTTCGCTGTGGTCGAAATTTCTTGTGGTCCCAACACAAACGCATGAATTTTAGGCCACATTACTCGAAGCGCAGGAAGATCTTGAGCCGCTTAGCGCGAAGTGGCTAGCGGAGGCGTGGCCGAGCGGTGGCGAACCAGCGGCGAGTGATGCTGTCAGCGTGGCGGGACAATGCAAGCTGCTGTTTCCCGGCGATTTTCTCAAGCCTGTTATGCTGGCTTCGAGCCATCCGACTTTAGACAAGCAGTTGAAATGCGGGGTATGGCCATTGAGTTTTATTCGTAGGCGTTGGTAACGAACACCGATACTCCCACCGCAGAATTATCAGTGCCGTTGAGAAAGAGGCGCCGAAAAACTCTTCTTTTGCAAACTTCATGACTACACACCTCGGAAAAAATTGACCAGTGATCATGGAAAGCCCCTCTTGCAAAACAGGTCAGTTTTCTTGATTTCGCTGTGTCACCACAATGACTGTCTAATCTTTTGCGAGCTCAAGAAACACAATCTTAGACTCGAGCCACGGCATTTGCGGCGCTCTCGAGCGCGAAACTCTCGCAACGTGCCGTGACGCCCCCAAGCCCCCTATAAAAGCGGCCGCTTCCTACGCCGCCTCATTTGTTTTCCAGTCTGCGAGGCGTTCGGCAGCCAGTCACTGCTTCTGCTGGCCTTCTTGTCAAGTTCACGCCTTATTGCTGCCAGTTTGGACGTTCCCGCTGCTACAATGCTCCTATTGCACCATCCGCTGCGTTCATTCAGGAAGAGCCACGTGATTTGCCAACTATGGTACACACGCTGGAGAACCTACGGCTGCTGCGAAATAGTCTTGAAGGCATGGGCGACGAACACAACCTCAGGCAATGCTTCGTCAAAATGAAGCAGGGGTTGCTCGCACCCGGCGAAAACTTGAACCAGCCAAGGCTCACTGCCTTATTGCACGAGAATAAAATTTCGCTTCATTGAATAAATGGTGTTTTATTCCTGGAAGTTGTAGCGCAATTAAAGCTCAACTGCTTTACTTTTCCAAAGGTGTTCGCTTTTATCGAAATACCGCTTATAGTGAAATTTCTCCCTGTTCCCCCGAGTTCGTTATAACAAGTGGTTACTGTAATTGATTGTTTGGACAGCCTTCTCTATCTTTGTCTTGATGCGCTATAAACATTTCCCTAGGTTTTTGAACACGCTCTTTCAGCAGGCTTGATAGAGATAAGGGTGAAATTTCACGGGATTTCAGTTTCTGTTTCTGTATCATCTGTAGTCTTCTACATTCTAACCAGATCTTTTCCGAAGCCCGACAAAAAGAACTAAACGCATGAAAAAAAAAAATGCCTCGGTATTCTTTTTGCTGAAGATGTTTTGTCCATGTCACCAGGTGGGCTACATCATTCTCCACCGCCGAGGGCATCGCCGCAGAGGGCAACTGCGGGCACCCAAGATCAGCGCGAATGGCAGACTCCTACCCTAAGATTTGACATTTTTTGTTTAAACCCCAATGAGCGCTCGATAATTCAGACCCCCTCTGCAACGCCAAAGCACAACTTTCGCGGCACAAATCATAAACGGCCCCTCCGAAATGACACACAACAAGAATCGACAGCATCCTCTTCCTGCCATCTCTCCAACTCTTCTCCCCAATTTTCTGTTCATCGTATGTTCCTGCGTCTTATACCACCCTTACAAAATTACAATCAGCAGTCTATGTCTAGGAATACCAGAAAAATATATGTTATCACTTTACGTGTCGAGGTTTAACAAGAAACTGCCATGACATCAACAAGTATTTTTCAGACACCATCATATTATCCGGTGCCCAGAAAAGACAACTAACCCTAAATGTAAAACTATCTTTAAAGGTAAGGGGTATTAAAGAAAGAACAGACAAAGGAGGAGACACACCTGCACCTCTCCTCGTATAGTGTAGCCGTATTTATGGGAGAATTCTCCCCTGGCCAATTCTTCATTTGCTGACTTCGATTGAAGCAGAAACTGTGACCGCCATTTCTATTGAGGTTGCCAATTTATACATTCCTACTGCTGACACCAGTTGTGTTTTTGCAGAGTGTTTGAAGCAGTTATTTTGAAGTAGGATAACTTGAAACACCCCTGAATCACCAAAACCTCGAACCAAACTGTGCAAAACAAAATGCCTGATTCGTTGTCAATATTATTGAGCAAATGAATTGTGTCGTCGATATTTGTTTTGCAGTCTCAAGTTTATTTAGATAAAAGAAACTGTTGGTTGTTGGATTTCAAAAAAAAATCTCTTAAATCGTTTGCATAAATCCTCTGCGATTGATCTCAGTCGGTCAGTTTGCTGCTTGCATAGACAAATTTTCTGAATTTATTATTGCTATAACTATCAATGTACTACCCATTCTTTATTCCAGAATAGTTTGCCTCTCAGGTATCGGGCATAAAAACGAACAAAAATTTCTACTGGGTGAAATATTATTAAAATGACGTGTTGGGTATATTTGAGAAATTTGCCCTCGTGAAGATAATTTGGAACAAAAGCTCCTGGTTGGACAAAGTATAAATAAAAAATTTAACAAACGGTAATATTTTAGTGTGTTCCAAAATATATAGAAATACGTATGAGAGGGTTAACAAAAAGGAAATAGAAATTTACCTATAGGATCAGACAATGTCTGTATTGAACCAGATCTCCCATTAACAACTATTGTGAGACACAAAATTAGCGTGAAACAATTCCCTTCATTTAAATAAGTATTATAGGACACTATATTTTAAGATGTGATATCGATTCATAATTTGAAGCGTTATTATACTATGTTTTATTCCGTGCTCTTACGAGTATTGTGCGCTATGGTTAAGCTGTTGCGACAAAAATATAGTTATCGCTGTTACTCTTGCTACTTTTGTGGCTGCGTGCCTCCATTAGATTGGAAAATAAAACGATGTTGTATGGGCCTCAATTTTCAAAGTAAGTTTTATTTGTATTTTCTAGATTTTGTTGTGTGCGCCTGATTGTAAAATATAGTACAGTTTTCCTTTTTGTAACTTACTTTTCCTGGGGCATTCTTATTTTGTAAATGGAGAACTAACTGAGCACAAACTGTGCTCTGAAGGAAGGCCTCTGGCAGGCTTGCCGCCTTTTGGGCTCCCACAGCTTTTTTCGGTATCAGAGTTCTGGTTATTCACAAAAGAAAAATAAATTCAAACCTATCAGTTTGGCCTGCGCAGTTCAGAGCTGGAAGTTTGTTGGATGATGTTCTTAACCTTTTGTGGCGGTATTCAATCCCAAGGCTCACAGTTCAGTCTAGTCATTTCAACTAGCAGATTTCCGGTGTCTGTTTAGAAAGACTTTATTACCAATCATAGCATGCCCGTTCAGCAAGCAGATAAAGTACGCAAGACACAGGGAAACGTCGCGTGTATAAATAATCAGCTGTACTCGCTAAGCAAATACTTATTTTTCTCCTATTGACCTGTCATATGACTTAGATGTCCTCTTGAGCCCTCGTGACCACTGAGTGATCCTTCCTAATAAATGTCCGCTACCTTGTACATGTACTCAATCTGTACTTACTGGTATTCGTGCACAATTTGTATTGTCTAGAGCATTTTTGTTAATTTTGCCTGGGGCGATGGACTCAATACAGCATTAACACGGATTGCTGTAGTGTTCATTAACGACATTTTAAAAATATCTTATTTTCACCATATTAACCATAAGTACAGAGCTCTCGGCAGCAAGACATCGTAATTGACACTTTTTAGGCTGTGGAAACGTACGCAGCCATGATTTCCGTGTGCTTGGTACACCAGTCGCATTTGCACCGCGAATGATCGAAAGTTTATTGTTCTTTCACAATGTTAAGACATTTCAAGGCTCAATACTAAATCTCCTAATCTCTGCGTTTTGTCAGCGATCGGGATCAGATGCACTATTTCTTCAGCTGATTTTTCGACAGAGTGTAGTTATTGCACTAGTTGGATCTCGTTCACACCATGAGTACACGGTATTTATAAAAAAGAGATAGAGAAAGATAGACAGCTGGGCCATTTCTCCCGTGGTGCTGGCCCCGTTACGCGAAGAGTCTCCCTTTGTAATTTCTTTCTGTATTCACATCTATTGAATCACTTACTGACCCCGCAACAGCCTATCTACGCCCACTGCAGGGCAAAGGCCTCTCCCATTATTCTCCAATTACCTCGGTCCTGTGCCAACTGTGCCCAATTTATCCCCGCAAACTTCTTGATCTCATCTGACCATCTAACTTTCTGTCGCCCCCTGCAACGCTTGCCTTCTCTAGGGGTCCACTCTGTTAACCTTAATGACCAGCGGTTATCTTGCTTTCACATTGCATGCCCTGCCCACGTCCATTTCTTCTTATTAATTTCTACTAATATGTCTTTAACACCCGTTTGCTTCTTGACCCACTCCGCTCTCTTCTTGTCCCTTAATGTTACACCTATCATTTTCCTCTCCATTTCCCGCTGAGTCGTTCTCAAATGAAGTTGTACCCTCTTAGTAAGCCTCCAAGTTTCTACCCCGTAGGTGAGTACCGGTAAGATGCAGCTGTCATATACTTTCTTTTTCAGCGGCAATGGTAGGCTGCTATTCATTATCTGAGAATGTCTGCCATATGCAACCCACCCCATTCTGATCCTTCTAATTATGTCTGCTCATGGTTGGGAACTTGGCGTAAGTAGATATATTCGCTTACCACTTCCACTGCCTCGCCGCCTATCTCAAACTGCTGTGCTGTCCCGAGGTTATTGATCATTACTTTAGTTTTCTGCACATTAATTTTCAGGCCCACGATTCTACTCTGTTCGCCCAGTGCGGAAAGCATGCTTTGCAATTCGTCCCGCGAGTTACTTAGCAAGGCAACGTCATCAACAAATGTGAAGTTACTGAAGTATTCTCTATTAACCCTTACTCCCACCTGTTCCCAATCCAACGTTCTGAATACTTCTTGTAAGCATGCTGTGAATAACATTGGAGAGATTGTCTCCTTGTCTGACACCCTTCCTTAAAGCGATTTTACTGCTCTCCCTATGGAGGATGATGGTGGCTGTAGACCCATTGTAGATATCCTCTAGAATTCTTACATAATGCTCATCTACCCCATGGTATTGTAATGCCTGAATGACTGCTAGGGTTTCGACCGAGTCAAATGCTTTCTCATAATCTATGAAGGCTATATATAGGGGTTCAGTATACTCAGCGCACTTTTCTATCACCTGATTGATCGTGTGAATATGGTCCATTGTAGAATAACCTTTACGGAACCCTGCTTATTCTTTAGGTTGACTGAAATCTAAGGTTGCAGAGATTCGGTTAGCGATTACCTTGGTAAATACCTTGTAGACGACTGACAGTAAGCTAATCGGCCTATAATTTCTCAAGTCCTTCATCTCGCCTTTCTTATGGATTAGGATGATGTTCGCGTTCTTCCAAGATTCCGGTACCATTGCGGTCATTAGGCATTGCGTATACAGGTTTGCCAGTTTTTCAAGTACTATTTCTCCGCCATCCTTCAAGAGGTCTGCTGTTATCTGTTCCTCACCAGTACTTTGCCCCCTTTCATTTCTTTAAAAGCCTTCCTTACTTCTTCGGTCGTTACTGGTGGGATGTCTACCTCCTCTGAACTACTGTCTCGTTCGGCATTATCCTGTATGTCCCGACTACTGTACAGATCCCTATAGAACTCCTCGGCCACTGTGACTATTTTATCCCTATTTGTGATGACATTGCCTTGCTGATTTTTCCGAACGCCAAGACGTCTCTTCACTGCTTTCAGGCTACCTCCTTTCTTTACAGCGTATTCTATCCTCTGCATATTATACTTCCGTATGTCAGCTGTCTTACGCTTATTGATTAGCTTCGAGAGCTCGGCTAGTTCTATTCTGTCTTTCATTCTTTATTTTATGCCGCACGGGCTGTCACACTAAGATAAGCAGACTGTTTCGCTCTAACGTCGCTAGCCCAGAATAATCTTCTGTGATCTACAATGTTGTGGATGAGAATCGACGGTTCCAGAAACACTCGCACCGAAAGATAAAAGCCTGCAGAGCAGACGCCCCGTCATTCGGTTCGACGACACTCGCCTGGGCAAGTCACTTCGTTGACCGCTGCTAGGCGAGTGAGGACTACCACACCCAAAAAAAATTCCCGCGCCTTTCTGCGAGGGGAACACGAGTAAATGCAGAGCATTGGAGGTCGTTAACGCGCGTAAAGTCGCGTTAGGTTGGGTAGTTGGGTCGTAGTTGCGTTGGTGTTGGTTTGGGGTAGAGAGAGGAGAGTAAAGTCGCATTAGGGTGGAGCGAGCGTTAACCAAGGAAGGAAGGAGCAACGCAGTGACTGAAGCACGAGCAACCGCTAGCCGCTTTATTTTTGCAGCGCGCGCAGTAGAGGGAGAGCAGTACGGGGGAGGAGAGCGCGCATGCGCAAGCAGCGCGCAACCTTTCACGCCCAACCGCGCTGCTATCACGCACCTGTTACGCCGAGACCGCGACGGAGCGAATGGGCTGACTACGACACATGCGCGTGCCAGCTGCTGCTGAGAGAGAGGAGGAAGGAGGAGAGGCGCACCTGCTGCGGACGCGGAGCTGTTGGCGGCATCCGATGCAGGAAGAGGCGAGGCTAAGCAATGCTCTGCATTTAAAACTGGCCGTCCAGCAGGTTGCGGCGGCCCTCGAGCGGCAGCGGCCGGCGTGCGATGCCTGGAGGGGGGTACAATCCTCCCGATGCCGTAGAGCGCGGCCGGGTGCAGCCCGAGAGGCGCTGCCGTAACGATGTCATAGCCACGTCGCGGCACCTGGGCTCCCGGGGACGTCAGGGGCGCCCCTCCGTCTGCAGGCCCAATGAAGTTTACTCTCTCTCTCTCTCTCTCTTTCTCGCCGCCTCTGTATTCTTTTGAGTTTTTAGGGGAGCACAAGTTCGGTCCAATAAACTTGTTTTCGTCGGCAAGAAAACTGCGTTGCCCTTTGCTTCGTGACATCTGGTGCAGATACGGGGTACATGCAGCCTCAACCCTCTTCAAGTCGTCAAGCAAGCCCAACTCGTGCCAGCCGCCGACAGCAAGGCCAAGAGCCAGAGTTTGGACTGCTTTCTGATAAAGTGAAAAAAGAAGACGTCGTAAAAACCACTATGACCAACGCAGGCACCATGACCATCGCTCCCAGTCCTGCCCTCGTTCTTCAGCAACCAAGGGAGACCCCAGCATTCCATGGGTCACCTTCAGAAAACTCCGAAGACTGGTTGGAGCAAGTGGAACGGGTCTGACAGTTCAATCAATGGGACGACGAGGAGACATTGAGGCATGTGTTCTTCTACATTGAGGACTCAGCAAGGATATGGTTCGAAAACCATGTCAGCTCCCTAGAGTCTTGGAACGATTTCCAAACGCAATTTTTAACCACGGTAACCACGGTTGTGCGAAAAGAGCGTGCCGAAATCTTGCTGCAGACGCGGACCCAACACCCTAGCAAAAGTATTGTTGTGTTCGTCGAAGAGACGGAGAGGCTCTACAGGCGGGCTGACCCTTGCATGGCGGAAGAAAAGAAGTTACGCTTCTTAATCCGCCGTGTGAAGGAGGAATCGTTTGCTGGACGTGTCCAAAACCCGCCCAAAACCGACGCCCAATTTGTCACCGAAGCCAGCACAATTGAGAAGGCTCTTGAAATGCGTACTAAGCAGTGTGACCGACACTTTGTTGGTGCGCCAATGGGAACTACGTCGACAGCATGCGGATTCCGGCAGACAGCCTACGTGAGACTATCCGCGCAATAGTGAGGGAGGACCTGCGGAAACATCTCCCCATGCTGCCACAGCCGCACGTCGCTTCCCTTACCGATGTGATTAGGGAGGAAGTGCAGCAAGCTCTGGGAACCTCAGCGGCGTCAAAAGCACCCCGCGCGCTACAAGCCATGCCCTACGCAGCTGCTGATCGCCGGCCCCACCCACCTGCGCCCTACCGTCACGAGGTTCCGTACCGTCACCCCCTGTCGCCAGCTCGACGACCTGCGATACAAACTCCCACCCCAAGGAAGACCGAGGTGTGGCAAACGCCCGATAATCGTCCGCTGTGCTACCACTGCAGAGAGGACGACCACACCTACCGTCGCTGCCCCTACAAGAGGCTCGGTTTGCGAGGCTTCTCAGTCGACGCACCACGCCACTGACCCGGGCAGCACCCTACTAAGATTGAAGACTACCTGTCCAACACCAACCGAAGACCAGCCTGATTCAACCGTTCACCGTCGCTACCCGCAGCAGTCGCCAAACCTCCGCAGGTCTGCTGACGTCTAACGTGGAAGGTCTCCCAGCCCACGAGGGAAGAGTAAAAGCAGCAACTTCTGGTAAAGTTGCAGGACCGCCGAAAAATGAAAACCGTCCAACGACGCAGCGACTCACTGAAGACCATGATTCACGACATGCCCTCCGCCCGAGGACCCGATACAACCCTGGTGTGACTTCCGAAAACGACGACACCATAACGGCGCGACGCGTACCTCACTTGACTGAACCTGCCTTTGAGATTACGACGAAGACGACGACACATAGTGCCTGACTGTCGACGCGTACAAGCAGAGACACGACGCCACGACGCCCCCGGAACACGAGAAAGGCGCCGTCCGACGTTCAGCGTTCCATCGACGGCTTTGATGTAGTCGCTCTCAGAGACACGGGAGCCGACTACTCAGTAATGAGCGAGCCATTTGCGTCTAAGCTGAACAGGACGGTCGGCTAAGACAGGACGGTCGGCTCATACGCACAGCAGGAGGCCACCTCGTGACGCCAAGTGGAACGTGCACATCACGCGTCACTTTAGACGCCACAATATACCCTGCGACGTTCGCCGTTCTACCTAACTGCTCCCTTGACGTAATTCTCGGAATGGAAATTTTGACAGACAAGGGTGCAATAATTGATGTACAGACCAAGTCGATTACTTTTTCTTCCGATCACTTCATGACGCCGGATCCGAACCCCGAACACAGTGTTCCTTTAACGATCGCATGTCACACTGCCACACCGCGCAAGCATGACGATCACCGTCTACTATGAATATGCTGTTCCAGACGTCGACGCTATCGTAGAGAGTGGCCAAAGGTTGCTCCTCGACCGCGGTGTCTCCGTCGCAAGAGGCATTGCGCGCTTTACGCAACGCCAATCCCAAGTTTTGGTCACAAATTTATGCGAAGAATACCAGCATTTGAACGGGGGCGCAGCAGTTGCGTTCCTCGAAGAAACCTGAAAAGAAAGTGACGGGATCGCGGTGGCCGACTTTGAACGCACACCCGAAGATACATTCAAGCTTCCGAATCACTTCGACGTGAATCCGACGTTACCGCAAGAGGAACAGAAGACATTAGTGAATTTGCTGCGTCGCTACAGAGCGTTCTTCGTCGAACACAAAACTACGTCAGACACCTCTAGCGAAGCACCGAATAATAACCGAAGATGCAGCCCGACCTACCCGACAGTCACTGTACAGCGTCTCTTCACACGAGCGGGAAGCCATCCGGACTCAAGTCGACGACATGCTCAGTGACGACATTATACAGCCATCGAAAAGCCCCTGGGCTGCACCGGTCGTACTTGTGAAGAAAACAGACGGCACATTAAGGTTTTGCGTTGGTTACTGGCGACTGAACAAAATCACCAAAATGGATGTGTACCTCCTCCCCCGAATCGACGACGCCCTTGACCATCTCTGCCACCCGAAATACTTCTCATCGATGGATCTGAAGGCCGGCTAATGGCAAATTGAAGTGGACCAGAGAGACCGAGAGTAGACTTCATTTATAACCCCGGACGGCCTCTTTGAGTTCAAGGTGTCCGGCACAGTTGATCGAACGCCGTTCTGTAGTAGTAGTAGTAGTAGTAGACTTTATTGGAGCCCGAAAAGACAGCGGCACCTTTAAGTGCCGGACGGGGCGGTTCCCTGTTCACGGGACCCGTATGTGGCCAGCAGCTCCTGGCCCCTGGCCGCTAGCACAAGTTGAGTCTGCAGGGCGGGGCTGGCCAGCAAGGTCTCCGATCGCTCGTGGAGTGGGGGTGGGGCGTTGGGGAGGGGGGTGGGGGGTAGGGGTGCTTGGGGTTTAGTGCACTCTGCGATTATGTGTGCAAGAGTGTCAGTGCTGTTGTTGCAGAATGGACACGTGTCCTCTTCTTTCTCGGGATACATTCTATGTAACAAGACGGGGTGCGTGAGCGACCCTGCCTGTAGTCTCCTGAGTATTTTTTGCTTGTCCCTCGTCAGGGTGCGGTGTGGCTCAGGGAGGGTGCTTCGCTCTTCTCGATATGATCTCGTTCTATCTGTGTACGTGAGCACTGGGGTTGGGGTGTCTGCGTCGTGCCCTGCCCGGAGGGTCATTGCTCGGGCGTGGTAGTCGGCGATGGTGTTGCCGGCTACCTTTGATTGGGCTGGCACCCACGTGAGCTCTATGGCTCTCCGCGGTGCTCGTTTCTAGGAGATGATTGCAGCCGCCACTGAGGAGATCGTCCCCCTCCGGTAGTTGCCGTACGCTCTTTGGGAGTCTGTGACCACTACCTCTGCCCCCGGTTGAACGAGTGCTAGGGCTATGGCCACTTCCTCTGCCGTCGTTGGGTCTTTGGTCTTAATTGCGGCGCTGGTAACAAGCCGCTCCCTGTCAGTCACGACTGCTGCCGCGCGGTCGCCGCCTTTCTGTAGTGAGGCGTCGGTGTAGAGCACTCCTGGGTGCCCTTCTAGTTGCTTGGAAATGGTTAGTGATCTTGCTTCCCTCCTGCCATCGTCGTTCCCAGGGGTCATGTTACGGGGAAGGGGCTTTGTGTGTATGACCTCTTTCCATTTCTCGGTCAGGGGCGTTGTTGTAGGCATTGGCTCTATGCGCCATCCTATTTTGGTGAGTATTACGCGTCCGTGGGCCGTTTGGCTTAGTCGGACGCGCTGACTAGAGAGATGGGCCTCTGTCAACTCATCGACCGTGTTATGTAAGCCCATGGCTTGCAACCGGTTGGCTGACGAATAAATAGGTATGCCTAGGGCCTGTTTCGTTGCCTTGCGGATAATCGTGTCTATAGTATTCTTCTGCGTTTTGGTGAGACTGAGGTAGGGGACCGAATATGTAATTCTCGAGATTATGAAGGCTTCTACCAGTCGGATGGAGTCGTCCTCCTTCAGGCCTCTGTTCCTGTTAGCCACCCGACGGAGCATGGATAGAATTTTGTCTGCGCTGTTCTTCATTTTTCCTACTGCAGCATGCGCCTTGCCGTTGTTTTGCAGGAGGGGACCGAGGACCCGGCATTGCTCTGTTGGTTTGATCACCGTACCATCTATTGTGACGGAAATGGTTGCTGGCGTGGTCTTTTTGGGTTTTCCTGGCAGGACCACCAGGAGCTCAGACTTCTGTGGTGCACAGCTCAGACCGCATGACTTGGCATAGTCGTGGATTGTGGACGCTGCCAGCTGGAGGGTTTCTTCAATCCACCCATCCGATCCGGCTCGCTCAGTCCATATCGTGATGTCGTCTGCATAGAAGGCATGTCCTATGCTTTCTATCTGCTCGAGCATGTGGGGCAACGGTAGGAGCGCCAAATTAAAGAGCAGGGGTGATAGAACTGCCCTGTGCGGGGTGCCCCGCTCCCCAAGCTTAATAAGGTCCGACCTTTCGCTGGCTACCGCGATGCTAGCCGTTCTTGCGGTGAGAAAGTTCTTGACATAACCGTAGGCCCGTTGTCCGCACCTCGTCTTCAGCACCTCGTGTTCAGGTTTGTAAGTATGCTGGCGTGGGTGACGTTGTCGAATGCCCCTTTCAGGTCGAGGGCTAGGATTGCCCTTGGGCTGTTTCAGGTAGCCTTCTTGATGACCAATTCCTGTAGTTGGAGCATGACATCTTGCGTGGAAAAGTGCTTCCGAAAGCCGAACATGGTTCCAGGCATTTGTCCCGTTTCCTCCAAGTGGGCTTGTAGTCTGCGCAGGACCATCCTCTCCATCACTTTTCCAAGGCAAGAGGTGAGCGAGATTGGGCGCATGTTTTCTATGGAACGGGCCTTGCCAGGCTTGGGGATAAAGCGGACTTCCGCCTCCTTCCATTCCGGCAGTAGCTCCGAGTTCTCCCATGCGTTGTTAATATGCACTAGGAGAGTCTGCGCCGTCTCACTGCTCATGTTGGTCAGGAGTTTGTATGTTATAGCGTCCTTTCCTGGGGCGCTCTTATTGCTCTCGTCGATAGCTAGCCAGAGCTCTTCGATGGTGAATGGCCTGTCCAGGTCTTCATTTTCGGGTCCTTCATATCCCTCCGGGGTTGGGTACTGTACTTTTTCCGTTTGGAGATATTAGTCTGCTAAAGCCTTGAGTAGTCTGCTGCCATCACCATCGTACGTGTTTAGCACCTTCGTCAACGTACGGTTGGTTGCTGTTTTATTTACTGTAGGGTCGATGAGGTATCTTAACAGCCTCCATGTCTTCCCCACTGAGAGTTGGCCTTGAAGACTGCTGCATAGTTTCAGCCAATTTTCTTTGCTAAGCTTTGCTGCATATTCGGATATTTGCGTGTTTAGTAGGGCTATGCGGCGGGCTAGCTTTCTGTTGCGCTTCTACCGCTTCCACCTTTTGGTTAACGAGTATCGGGCTGCCCACATGCGAATGAGTTTGTTGTCGACAAAAGGCGTCTGCGTTGTCGTCGTGATTGTTTGCGTGAACTTCTCAAGTGCCTGCTTCTGTTTGTCGGCCCACTCCTTATATGACTGTCCTTCTGCTATTCCGTTGTCGGGTTCCTCCTCGACATCCTCTTGCTGGGTGTATTTTCGCATCTTGTCCCAATCAGTGATTCGTACGTTTCCTAACTTGGCTTGGAAGTTGGGTCCCCGTATCGTGATGGTGATGACGTTGTGGTCTGATCGCCGGTCTTCGTCCTCACACTCCCATGTGACGTCGAGCGACCCACTCAGCCACGACAGGTCGGGTGTAGTGTCTCTTGCTACGCTGTTCCCCCTTCGCGTTGGAATCCCTGGTTCGTTCAATAGGGCCACATCTTGGTCCTCCATTGTTTTGACGAGAGCTTTGCCTCTCTTTGATTGAAATTTATACCCCCATAGCGTGTGCGGGGCGTTGAAGTCGCCGAGGATCAGGAACGGCCTGGTCCCCGCCAACCTTTTTGCCTCTTGCACAACACGGTCGAAATCATATTGCTTCTGAGACGGTCTGCAGTAAACGCTCATTATGAATACATTTCTCTTGCTTCCAATTTCTCTTGCATGTACTTCGATGAGTGTGTGCTTACATCCTGCCTGAGCCGTGACGTGTTGGGTTGCCGCCACGTGATTCTCTACGAGGATTGCAGTGCCCATTCCAGTGGGGTCGGTGTATGTAACATACCCCGGGATTTTCGGTCTTCCGTTTGTTTCCTGTAGTGCTATGATGGCAGGTTGATTTTCTAGTGTGTTCATAAATAACATAAGCTCCATATCTTTGTTTCGGATGCCTCTGCAATTCCATTGAAATATCGCTGTGGGCTCCCTGGTTCCTCCTCGCTTACTGTTCCTGTTTATTTTCTGCTTCATCCTTGTTGATCATATCAAGCCGGCCACGTCGTTTTGCTATGGACTCTTTAATCCTTTCCGTCCGGTCGCGTTTCAGCGATGCAGATTTCATCCTAACTTTAATCGCGGCAACTCGCGATACCTGTCTTTCGTGTTTCGCTTCTAGTGTGTTAAGGCGGTCTTGTATCCGTCCTAACGCCGTCAGGATCGCAGACTGTCCTTGGGTAAGTTGCGTTTGTTCCGCGGCTTTTGGCGGTTGTGCAATTTGCTTATTGGCTGGGGCTTCTTCGGCCTCCATTAGCTCCTGCTTCTGGTCTGGCTACTCTGGCGTCTTGTCGATAGTCGGAGGGGGTGACCTCCTGCGCGGTATTTTGCGTGGTCCCTCAGCTACAGCTGCTGTCTCTTCCTGACCATTTGTAGTAGCCTGCCATGACTTGGCGACCAGCTGCTCTATCTTGTTCATAAGATTTCTGATTTGAGCGTTCTGCTCTTGTATTTGGGCATTTTGGCGAGTAATAATTCGCTTTATTTCTACGATTTCTGCATTTTCCTTGGGGGTTGTCTGGGTGGGGGTGGTAGGGGAATTGAGGGTGGGAAACTCATTATCGAACGTGCGAGTTTTGGGAGACCCGCTAGCCCGGCCCACTTCGTGTCGGCTGGTCCGCGTTGGTCTCCGGGTCCTCCTCGGGATCTCGACCGCTCCGTCGTGTTCGGCACCTCCTCGTTTCCGGGCCCGTTCCGCCGTCTCGAGACGCTGAGCGTGATTGGCTCCGCTCGTTCCGCCGTCTCCCATCGGGGGCTGCTGCCCTTCGTTGAATTCAACCGGGAGCGTCCTTGACGGCCACCTGCGCCGCACCACAGCCGATACTTTGACCTGGAGCGGCTGCGCTGGCGACCGTCAGCGCTCCTAGCGGGGGTCTTGGATCTTGATCTGCCGCTGCGTTGGGGTCCGCCTGCAGGACCTCTACAGTCCCGGCTGCGTCCTGGTTGTTGCTGGTCCTGATGTCTTCGTTGCCATCTTCTCTGGCGGACAATGTAAGGAGTTTTGTATTTAGCTTTACACACTCGGTCGGCTGTGAGATGGTTTTTGCCGCACAGTCCGCACTTCGGTTCACAGGAGTGGTCTTCCGCCGGCCTGGCTACTCCACATCCCCTAAAGATCTTGTTTTTGGGGTCGGGGCACACATCCATACGGTGCCCCAGTCTGCCGCACACATGGCAGGCCTCGATTTGTTTGCGGTATAATGTGCACTCCATCAGAAGGGTGCCATAACGTATGTATCTTGGCACCTTTCGCCCCGCAAAAGCGATAACCACAGACCGAGACCTACCGATGCGGTTGGCCTGGATTGCCGTCGGGTTGTAGTCTTGAACGACCTGTTCTTGGATATCCTGGGCGGTATCTTCTAGTGGAATGTCCCGAATGACCCCCTTCACCGTGCCGTGGGGGGCCGCCTCATAGGCGCAGACTTCGTGCGTAGTTCCGCGGACGTCAATTCGTTCCACCAATGTGTAGCGGTCCGCGTTCTCCTGTCTTGGTGTGCTGATTACAAGGATGTTAAGGTGGCTGTTCGGACACACCACGTCTTCTCTTGAATCTTCTGCTGCGATCTGCGCCGCCGCCGTCAGAGCCCTGCAAAGCTCTACTCGAGTCACGTCGCCAACCCGGAGTCCTCCACGCGGCCGCACAATTATCTTCATATCGCCGCGCGGGAGCTCCGGCATCCGTGCTCTCTTCAACAGCTTGCCTTTGTTAATGGGCGGGCGGCAAGGCGTGGCCTTGGAGCGCTCGCTGTTGTTGCCGGGCGCCGGTGGTAGGCCTACCGGGTCGCCGCCCGTCTTCTTGATTCTTTATCTTGCCGTCCTCCATCCATTCGATCTTGTGCATGTTTGTGGATCAATCTCTACGCCGTCTACTTCCACACGCATGGCCGTGGCCATCTTTCTGAGTGGGCGTTGTCCTAGCGCCGCTTCGATAAGGGGACCCGCCGATGTCGGGCCGCGCCCGGCCCCGCTCCGGTATGGCGGAAAGCGAGGTTAGGGTTAGCGTGGCGAGGCTCCCGTCGATGTTCGAAAAAGCTTCACGAAATCTGTAAAAATGGTCGCCCACCTGTGATTTTTAGTTCCACATGGTCGGGTGACCTTCCCGGATCTTGTGATGATGAGTTCTTGTCACGTTGGGTCAAAATATCGCCGAATTTGGAGTCCAAAGGAGGAGCGACGTGTGCATGCGTCGGCACTCCTCACCCCCTGGCGGCGATATATCGCCGTTCTATAGAATGCCATTTTATCGAAGCCATGACCGTTTCAGCGAAGCCTTTACGTCGAACGCCATTTTATCGAATCGGCGAGGCCCATTTCATCGAAACGCAGAGAGCTGTCATTTGTACATAAAGAGGTTTGAAATTGTTTCGCTAGGGGCCGCGGCCCCCCGCGAAATTCGTGGGTTCGTGATGGGAGGCAGATGTGACAGTGGAAGTGACCAACACTACATAGTCTGGGTGATGTTGAACTGACTCGGTTTACTGCGCAATTAAGAAAACCAAAAATTATTGTTGCTTCGACAGCCACAACCCAACAACTTGCGCAAATGTAACGTCTGCTCTCAACCTGTTCAGCCATTTAGCGATGCCATTTGGAACAAAAATTTGTTACAACATCGCCCATACTGCTGCACCGCCAGTGCATACAGATATCTTTTTTTCATTTTCAGCCGTTTCTTCACATTCTGGTACTTCTTACTTTTGCCTCGGGTTCCGGCCGCCTCCGAAACAAAATCCTGAATACGGTGTTATGAATGGGACGAGGACCACGCAGGCAGAGAGAGGAAGACTGGTGAACACGTCGAATACTATATTTAAGAGGACTAAGGACACGCACAGGACAGTAGACGCTGGGACGTTAAAGACATGACGGGCTTGGGTCACACGGATGCGCAGCCCGTAGTTAGAGGGTACACAAAATAGTCTCGTAGTTAGGAAGGTCCGAGAGCACTGCCCAATAGGCCAGTCAGCTCACTCTCAGTCGATCACAACGCGTTCCTAGCCACTTCAACAGCAGCAACTACAGCGCCCAACAGCCGGAATGGCGCGTCAGCAGTTGGCGCACCAGCACCTCAATGACGGCGCCCAGACGAGCTCTCGAGCCTTCGCGGAGGGTGGCGGGGTCCCGTCTAAGGTGGCCCAGGCGTCTCCCATGGTAGTTCCCACGGACCGCGCCCTGTTCCGCCGCTTGGCTTCCAGCCGTTGCCGTTCCAGCCTCCGCGATCACTTACGCGCGGCTCCTCTTCTTTGTCATCGTCCCTGTCGCTCTGGCTGGCCCACTTGCACGGCCAATCACTCACATGACCTTTCATCACATCCCCAAACAACTTGCTCCCCAAACAACTTTCTTAAGTTGGGGGTGATGTGATGAATGGCCATGTGAGTGATTGGCCGCGCAAGTGGGCCAGCCAGAACGACAGGGACGATGACAAAGAAGAGGAGCCGCGCATCAAATTCCAAAAGATTTAAAACCTAATTCGTATCTTGTTCAGGCTCCTCACCTGAGCCCTCCAAAAGCACACATTTCTGAATGTTTTTTCTATATTTTGCTGCTCTCCATCCTTCTTCTTCTTCTTCCTCTTCTTATTTTTCTTTATTTATTATTTTTTTGTTTCTTTCCTTTTTTTTCTTAGGACATTGACCAAATTCCAAACTCAATTCCTCCAACACAAGGAAAAGAAACGCTTGCAAATTTTTCTAATTTTCTTTGAATCATTCTCATTTTATAATTTTCTTTGAATCTCATTCAAATTAACGACTGATGTTTGGCCGATCCCCTGATTGGGTATGCGTCAATAATATCAAGGAACAACAACAACAACAACAACAACAACAAGTGATCGCGGAGGCTGGAACGGAAACGGCTGGAAGCAAATCGGCGGAACAGGGCGCGTCCCTGGAACTTACCCCGTGAGACGCCTGGGCTACCTTAAACGTGACCGTCGCTACCCCGCCAAGGCTTGAGAGCTCGTGTGGGCGCCGTCATTGAGGTGCAGATTGGCCGACTGCTGACGCGCCATTCCGGCTGTTGGGCGCTTCCGTTCGTGCTGTTGGAGCGCCTAGAAACGCGTCGCGATCAACTGAAAGTGAGCTGACTTGCCTATTAGGCACTGCTCTCGGACCTCCTGAACTGCGAGGTTATTTTGTGTATCTTTTACCTGCGGACTGTGTGTACGTGTGACCGAAACCCTCCCTATCTGTCACGTCCCGACCTCTACTATGCTCAGGTCCTGTGCTTGTCCTCCGTCCTCTAAAACATTGCCTGCGACGTATTAACCAGTGTTCTTCTCTCGGCCTGCGTGGTCCTCGGCCCATTCATAACATACGGCATTGCTCGCTTACCTTCCCAGTTGAAAGAATGAGGCCAATGGGTCCTCAATAATCAACGTGGTGTCCTTTCCAACGGGAACAAACGAAGGTGACACCGAATCCTAAACTACATTGGGTTTATTAATTCATAATGAGTGGTAAACAAATGACGCATGGTGGGCGAAAAATAGACGGATAAAACACTCAAGCGTTCAATCTTCGAGTCAGTTTTAGAAGTTATGGGCTATTGATCTGATGAATTCTTGACGGGCATTTGATGGAGACTCAGGCAAATGCGCGTGATGCTTTTATCTCGTGCAGCGACATGTTCTTTCTTGCTTTGGCAGCTTCTGGAGTCATGGCAAGGATCTATTTCGTCTTAAGTCTTTTGATGTTCTTTCTGAAGGCGGCGGAGGAAACGGCCTAAACTGGGGTGCGACATGCCATAAACTTCGAGGAAGCGGCTTTGCCAGCTCTCCAGGGCACTATTTCCCATGGCACCCGCGCAGCTATCAAAGGCTAAACCGAAAACAATTTGAAATCGTGGTTGTCTCCGAATTAGAACGCCGCGCGACAGTTGACGTGCTTTGCCCAAAAGGCAATTATTCTCAAACTACCAAATCGGCTGTGAAGCCGCTGGGGGAAGTCATCCGCATGATTTATTGATTGGCCTGGAGCACTTCGACCTTATAGTGCTGTCGGCCGGAACATGGTTCGGTTTTAAGAAGACTTTAAGATTGTGCGCTCATCGACCACGTCATACACAGTTGCCACGCGTCCCCTTCACGGTCCGTAACACTCGCACTTCCAGTGAAATTTCTGCAGAATTTTCTTATCGCAGGCGTGTGCCGTAGCCATCCAAGCAGAGTCGGTGTTCCACGGATAATCGTAGTGAACTACATGGCGCGTATGCTAACGTTTCGGGGTAAAATATTTGCGATATATACACCAAACACATGCAAAGTTGCCAACCACATGATATCTGCAAAGCGCACATTTTTAGCAACAAGCATGCGTACATCGGGACCACGGGTATGCTTGGGAATCTCTACTTCAGCCTTGTAGAGTTATCTATTAGGCGGATCGACGTCGCTGGCAGCAAGCTGGCCTCAGAACTTCCACTGCGCTAATATAGCTATCTTTTATGGGACACGATAGATATTCGATGAAACAGCATTCGAAGAAACGTCTTCGATGAAACGGCGTTCGATGAGACAATATTTGATGAAATGTCGTTCGATGAAATGGCTTCTACGAAACGACGTAGTGGAGGGCTCCGGATTAATTTTGACCACTTGGGGATCTTTAACGTGCGCCGAAATCTCGTACACACACGGGCGTTTTTGCTTTTCGCCTCCATCAGAAAAGTGGCCGCCGCGGCCGGGAATCGAACCCGCGACGTCGTGGTCAGCAGCGCAACGCCTTAGCCACTGAGCCACCGCGGCGGGTCAACAAGTGGATTGTTGTAGCGACAGGCTACATGACGCGCTACGCAGATACCGCCGCTCTTCCGAAGGGGACTGCACAAGAAGTCGCAAAGTTCGTCATAAACCAAGTTGTGCTGCGACATGGAGCCCCTGAAGTCCTAATCACGGACCACGGAACGGTCTTCCCAACGGTGCTTATGCAAGGAATCTTACGCTAAAGCAACACGGATCACCGTAGAACGACGGCGTACCACCCCCAAACGAACGGGCAAACAGAACGTATGAACAAGACAATCGCAGATATGCTGTTAATGTACGTCAACGTTGAACATAAGAATTGGGACGAAGTTCTCCAGTATTTAACGCCTGCGTACAACACGGCTGTCCAGGAGACTACGCAAATGACGCCGTTCGAGCGTGCCTGTGGAAGAATCCCGACTACGATGCTTGACGCCATGCTTCCGCATGTAGAAGACGACGAGCACAACCCCGACGTCCTAGGATACCTTTAGCGTGTGGTGGAGGCCCGCCAGGTCGCTCGAGTTTGTACAATGGATAAGCAGCTGGTGGATGCCGGACGCTATAACCTCCGACGCCGAAACGTCGAGTACCATCCAGTGGACCGTGTTTGGGTTTGGACTCCCATTTGAAGACGCGGACTCAGTGAGAAGCTTCTGCGACGGTATTTCGGACCCTACCAGATTCTACGACGTGTCGGCCAACTTACTTACGAAGTGATCCCCGATGGTGATTCCGGAACATCACGACGACGCACGCGGCCCGACGTCGTCCACGTGGTTAGCTTGCAACCTTGCTATGCAATATGGCGGACTTTTTGTTGTTTGTTTGGACTCTCTTTTATTTTTGCATCAGGTCGATGCACTCTTAGAGGGGGTAATGCCGCGAACTATGTATGGGTTTGTTTATGTATTGTTTGTTTTTACTGCCGGGCCACGCCCGTCTGTGTTATCTGCGTTCCAAGCAAAACGTGTCTTGCATTCTTTATTTTTATGCCGCACGGGCAATCGCACTCAGATAAGCAAACTGTTTTGCCCTAACGCCGCTAGCCCAGAGTAATCTTCTGTGATCTAATGCAAGGTAAATATAAATGGTAGCGAAGCTTCGGGCGAAAAGCGGTTCAGAACCTTTTGCCAGCGACATCAACATGGGGGCTTATGGGAGTAGCGATTGAAGCGAGACTAGGTGAGGAGGGAACAAACACTAGTCACAAAAAATCAAGTTTTATTCAACAATAAAGCAACATTAATATGTTACGAACTGTATTTATTTATGAATCACATTAATTTAGGCACATAGTGCAGAGAATTTATGCAGAGACAGTGTTCATTCTAAAAGAAGGTTTTTGTAGCGCCCACTGAAGAATGGCACACGTCATTTCTGTGTGATGCAGTCATTGCAGTGTTCGGGAAGGCGCGCCCTAAGTTCGTCTGCTAGGAAACGCCCCTCGCGTGTTTTGGTGGTGCGTATTTGCATTCATTCTCCTTGTTCATTTGGTGTGCACTTAATTTTTGATGTGCGTGGAGTGGCGAGGTGCGTTGTATCGTGGGTGAACACATTTAGTATCGTGCCCGGCGGGCACGGTGAACTACGGGGATGATGCTGCCAACAGTTGGAGCGGAGCGCTTTCTTTAGTACGTACTAAAACGATGTGCTGCGCAGGGTTGCAACAACAAATCCCGTACGCCTGGCATTTCACTGCACCATTTTCCACTCATTTGCTCAGGTAACGCGAAAATAGAGTAATGTAATACGTATACTGGGGTTGCATTAGGGGACGTGGTGGTGCTTCGAAAAATAATGGGTCTAAAGCTTTGTTATGTCACAGTTATCTCTTGATTTCACCTCAGGTTGGCTCGGAGCAAGTGCTGTCAATTACTCTGTCTTCTCAGCGTATTCACAATTGAATTCCAATGATTTGCTTTAATTGAAATCTCAGTGCCTTCTCTATTGCTTCCCCAACTTGTATACGCACTTGTACACTTGTATACTTGCGTATAGAAGTTGCTTCCCGCACTTGTATCCGCAAGCATTATTTCCATCGCAGTACTGTCTTGTGCTGCTCCGTGCTGCGTTGCTGCCAAATCTTTCCTACTATGTGTTTTTACGTACTGCCGTGGCTTTCTTTTGCATTGATCCATCTTTCCTCTTTTTACTTATCTGTTGTGACACTTGCCTAAACATGTAACCATGAAATTGCCGGCGTAAATCCTAGGTGAACCTCTGTAGAAACCTATGTCTACTTGATAAGACGCCGCAACAGCTGAGTTGTGTTATCGCTGCACTTTCGTCAATCGGCATTCCTGCGGCCCGGGTTTCTGCGTCCTGATGCAGTGCCTACTTCTTTTCTCTTGTTTGGAAGTAAGTTCTGCTGTTGAGGCTTTCATTGCTTGTAATGCTATGCGTTACGGGTAAAGTCAATTTTTCGGCTCGTAAGGAAAGTCATAATGCGTGTAGTGCCCACGAACCTTTTGTATTATTGTATACGTGCTGATTTTGCACAGTGTGGTAAAGTTGTTTTATGTTTATGGTGGAATAAAATTCAAATGTTTTGACTATGCGTGACTATGCGTTATTTCTTCTCTTATAACTGAAGCATACAAACCGAGGAAGCATTATATAACCTTCATCTAAGGCACGCATGCAACCCGCATATGTGCGACGCAATTAAACAGCCCAGTAGTGGCTTTGGTAGAAATGAAGGGGGAGGGGGGTCGCGGGGAGTGGTCGAGCGTCATTTTGTGCTCTGCTTTCCATGGAGGCAAAAAAATTCCGGACAGGGGGGGGGGGGTACGTGCCCGCTTCCCGGTTTGCCACCCACTGCGATCATAATGAACTGATTCAATCAATCAATCAATCAATCAATCAACCTTTTATTTAGCCATCTTTTCATAAAAGAGTGCTGTGACAAGAACAAAAAGCCGCAGTACAGCAGCTTGACGAGGTCCTTGCCCCGTTGTCTTGGCAACGGGTACAGCGTATGGATTCGTCATAGATACCAAAAATACAGTAAAACTACAAAAACGTGTACAGGTACAGCGTATGGACTCTTTTTCATAGATACAAAAAATACAGTAAAACTACAACAAACGTGTGACAGATACTACAGATACAGATACGTCACCGATGCTGGGCTTTGCACACTAAGGCCAGAATTGAAAAGCACCTACATCGTATATAATGCACATCATTGATTTTGTACAGCAGGGGAAGGCATGAATACAGAATAAAATTTTAGAGAAAATGCAAGATGTTTTTATAAACGCCGAGGCGAATTTAACGACAGTATGCTCAAGTAAGTTTCAGTAGTCACGAGCCTGTACTAGTTAGGCTGGCTTTGACTTGAAGCACACATCCCAAGCGCTCGCCAACTTGCGTCAGATGGCAATGACATGAGCCCTCAGCGATCAGAGGCGTGCTAAAGATATTGTCACGGAGCCTTTTGTGAGTCGCGTCAGTGGCTCTGCAATGCGTGCGAAGCTTGCGACGAAGCGCCGGAAGTATACACATAGCCCGAGAAATCTTCGCACGCACTTCTTGTCTTTTGGTCTTGGGAAGTTCGCTATGGCTGATGTTTTCGCCGGGTTAGGGAGGACTCCCGCGGCGTTGACGACGTGTCCCAAAAACTTGGGTTCCTCGAAAGCGAAGCGGCACTTTTCGGGCTTCGGCGTTAACCCCGACGAGCGAATAGCCTCGAGTACAGGCTCCAACCTTCCAAGGTGTTCATCGAACGTCCGGGCGAATACCACAACGTCGTCGAGGTAGACGAGGCAGGTGTGCCACTTCAGGTCAGCTAGCACACTGTCCATGACTCTTTGAAACGTTGCTGGCACCGTGCACAGCCCAAACGGCATCATCTTGAACTCGTACAGACCATCCGGGGTAATAAATGCAGTCTTCTCTTTGTCTCTCTCGTCCACTTCAATTTGCCAGTAGCCGGTGTTCAGATCCATCGATGAGAAGTACTTCGCGTGGCAGAGGTGGTCGAGGGCGTCATCGAATCGTGGCAGGGGGTACACGTCCTTTTCGGTGATTTTGTTCATTCTCCGGTAGTCAACGCAGAACCTTAAAGTGCCGTCTTTTTTCTTCACGAGTACGACCGGCGCAGCCCACGGACTTTTCGATGGCTGTATTATGTCGTCGCTGAGCATGTCGTCTACTTGAGTCGGGATGGCTTCGCGCTCGTGTGAAGACACGCGGTACGGTGACTGTCGGGTACGTCGGGCTCCATCTTCGATTATTATCCGATGCTTCGCAAGAGGTGTTTGACGTAACTTTGAGTTCCACGAAAAACACTCGCTGTAGCGATGAAGCAAAGCCAATAACTGGTTCCTTTCTTGTGGTAGCGCCTGATTCACGTCGAAAGGATGCTGGAGCTTGAAGGTATCTTCGGGTGCGCGTTCATAAGTCGGCGACTGCGATCACGTCACTTTCCCAATGCGTTCCTTCGAGGAACGCAATTGCAGCGCCCTTGTTTAAATGCTGGTACTCCTCGGTGAAATTAGTGCCAAAAACATGGGACCGGCGTTGCCTAAAACGCGCACTGTCTCTTGCGACTGAGACACCGCGGTCGAGGAGCAACCTTTGGTCACTCTCTACGATAGCGTCGACGTCAGGAACAGCACCTTCACAATAGACAGTGATCATCAAGCTTGCCCGGTGTGGCAGGGGGACATGATCATCGGCGATCCTTACAGCTGCAGGGTGTTTGGGGTTCGGTTCCGGCGTCATGGAGTGATCGGAGGAAAAAGTTAGACTTGGTCTGCAGATCAATTATTGCACCGTTGTCCGTCAAAAAGGCGATTCCGAGAACGACGTCGCGGGAGCAGAGAGGCAAGAAAACGAACGCGGCAGGGTACCTCGTGCCGTCTATGGTGACGCGAGATGTGCACGTTCCATTTGGCGTCACGAGGTGGTCTCCTGCTGTGCGTATGTGCGGACCGTCCCATCTGGTCATAACTTTCTTCAGCTTAGACGCAAATGGTCCGCTGATTACTGAGTAGTGGGCTCCCGTGCCTACGAGGGCAACTTCATCAAAGCCGTCGATGGACACCTCTACGTCGGACGCCGCCTTCCTCGAGTTCGGGTGAGTCGGGGCGTCGCACCTCGGCTTTTGCGTGTTGACGGTCGGGTGCTGCCCGTTGTGGTCGTTGTCTTCTCAGGGGAAGGCTCGGCCATGTCGGGTCCGCGTCGCGCCTTGTGGCCGTGTTCGGGAGTGACGTCAGGGTTAGGTTGGGTCGTCCGGATGAGGGCATGTCGCGAGTCAGTCTTCGGCGAATGGTTGCGTCGTTGGAGGGTTTTCGTTTTTCCGCCGTTGTGCAACTTCACCTCCAGAAGTTGCTGCCTTTAGTTTCCCCCGCGTGGGCTGGGTGACCTTCCACGTGCGAAGTCAGCACTGCTACGGCGGTGCGGCGACTGGTACGGGTAGGGCGACGGCGAACAGTTGAAACCGGCAGGTCCACGGCTGGTGTTGGACAGGTATTTTTTAATCTCAGATGGGCGCTGGCCGGGTCGGGGACGTGGTGTGTCGACAGAGAAACCACGACGTCCGAGTCTTGTATGGGTAGCGATGGTAGATGTGGTCGCTCTCTCCGCAGTGGTAACACGGCGGGCGATTATCGGGCGTTCACCACACCTCGGTCTTCCTTGGGGCCTGGTTTCGGGTTAAAGAAGGTCGGGCGGGCGACATTGGGTGGCGGTATGGCGGGGCCTCTTGACGACGTGTTGGAACAGGGCGGGGTCGACGAACAGCCGCGGAGTAGGTCATAGCCTCTGGCTCACGAGGTACTTCTAATGGCATAGATATTTCCATAGCCTGCTGTACTTCTTCCCGGATCACGTTAGTCAGGGAAGCGACTTCAGGTTGTGGCGTCGTCGTAGGGAAAAGTTTCCGTAGCTCCTTCCTCACCACTGCACGGATGATGTCGCGTAGTGAGTCGGAGTTAAAAACGCCGGCACCAATTGTCTGCGAAACTAGCGCATTGATTGGGCGGTCGTACTGCCTTGTTCGGATTTCGAGCGTGTTCTTCATTGTGGCGGCCTCAGACGCGAATTCGGACACGGTTTTAGGGGGGGTTTCGAGCAAAGGCACGCGAAGAGCTCTTGCTTCACTTTCGTATAAGAAACCGTAGTTTCTTTTCCTCCGACATTTCTCGGTCCGCACGGCGGAAAAGTCGCTTCATCTCCTCGACGAAGATCATGACCCCTTCGTTGGGGTGCTGCGTTCGAGTTTCCCGTAATAGTGCCACGCGTTTTTTTCTGACCACGGTAGTAAAGGTCTTCAGGAACTCGCTTTTGAAGCGGGCCCAGTTGGTCAAGGAGCTCTCCTGGTTCTCGAACCAAGTGCGAGCTGAATCTCCTAAGTAAAAGAAAACATGCCGGAACGTTTCTGAGTCGTCCCACCTGTTGAAGATCCAGACTCGCTCCAATTTCTCCAGCCATTCTTCTGGATCTTCTGCGGGGGCTCCTAGGAAATATGGCGGTTCTCGTGCCTGCTGGAGGACGATTGGTGATGTTCCTTCTTGCACTATTTGTGCTGGTTGCAGGGGTCGTTCTATTGGGTCCGTCAGGAAGGAGACCAAACTCGGGCGGGAGGCCTTGCAGTCGGGGGCTGGCTCTTGTTGGACCTGCTTGGCGGCTTCAAGAAGTTGTAGAGCTCATGAAGGGTGCGTACCCCGCACCTCCAGCAGATGTCACGGAGCCAAAGATGAGGCAGTCGTCTTGAAGGAAAAGCACGTTTATTGGAGCGAACTTGTGCTCCCCTAACAACTCAAAGAATACAGAGGCGGCGAAGCGGCGGTCAACAAAGTGACGCGTGCAGGTGAGCTCCGGCGATTCGAATGCCGCGGCGTCTGCTCTGCTGGCTTTTATCCTTCGGCGCAAGTGTCTCTGGAACCATCGATTCACATCCAGAAGATTATAGGTCACAGAAGATTAGTCTGGGCTAGTGACGTTAGGGCGAAACAGTCTGCTTATCTGAATGTTATACCTTGTGCGGCATAAACATAAAGAATGGAAGCCGCGCTTAGCTTGGAACGCAGATAGAACAGCCGGGCTCGGCCCGGCAGTAAAACAAACAATAAATAAACAATACATAGTTCGTGGCAATATTTTTAAGTCAAATTTTCGCACTAATGGTACCAAAATGACGCCACTTTTTGACGGGATTTTGCGTCACATCCGGTTTACTTTTTGTTCTGCCGGAAGTGTTCCCTCCACACACACATAGCGCTAAGCTCCATGAGCAGCTTAAGAGCCGCCACTGTCTGAACGTATGGGCTTCTATGGAAGCTTCGCTACCAGGTATATTTACCTTGTACAATGTTCTGGATGTGACATGACGGTTTCAGAAACACTCGCACCAAAAGATAAAAGTCTGCAGAGCAGATCCCGCGGCATTCGGTTCGTCGACACTCGCCTGGGCCAGTCACTTCGTTGACCGCTGCTTAGCCGCCTCTGCATTCTTTTGAGTTGTTAGGAAAGCACAAGGTTGCTCCAATAAACATGTTTTCTTCTGCAAGACAATTGCGTCGTCCTTGGCTTCGTGACAATATGACTGTTTTGGCGCAATTCAACTTGTTGGAAGGAGGCCATAGTTGTGGCTTTACCTGTCCCCTTCCGAAAATAGTCTTCTTATCATGTGGACAAGCTGCCATGACACGCTTCTTGAGAACAAAATTAATTGAACTGCTGTATTTTTAAGAGTGCAGCGGTCTCTACGAGGACTGGTAGGGTGGATTCATTGCAGATTGATCCATACGCTATCAAACTGTGGCCCGTGTGTCATTTTCCAACCACGCCTTCGCTCATAAAGGGTTTTGGAACTCGTGAATGCTCACGACAAAAATTGGAGCTACGGCATCCTTAATGACCTAAAGTCAATCGTTTTTTGGCAAAACGATGAACGCTCTTGCTCTCTTCTTATGTTAACGACCACTTCGCATCCGAGCAAAGCAAGCACTCCAAAAGGTTAAAGTTAAAGGCCAAATCTTAAAGGCAAAAGGTTAAAGGCCAAAGTTTAAGTTTCCCATTCATTACGGCTAGAACAAAGTCGTTTTTATATACCTTGCAACGAAGTATTTTCTCTAATGTGTGTGTAGCCTCGGTCTAAACATTGTTCAATCATGTAATTAAGAAATTGGCATGCGCCAGGTCCACCTTGGTATTTACTAATTAGCTGGCTTGGCGGATAAAAACAGTTTTATGGTGAACCCAGTAAAAGCACCCTTCAGTCTCTTCCAAAAAGCGTGGGATGCGAACACATTAGGAAATCAAACCTAATGTTCTGTTCATTCTATTCATATGAAACCAGAAGTCTGTGGGCGTGGTGTTGGCAAAACAGTTCCGTTTATTGAGAACATAAAACAACGCAAATGTGCTCAAATATTTAAAATGATATTACCCCTGTCTCATAAATGATATTCTTCTGAGGACCTAGTTGCGATGATATTTTCTCAAGCTTACTAGACTATATTAGAGTACGGAAGTATTGTATATGGACCCTTGAAAAGCTTAAAAGTGGTCCACTTTGTGTTGACCTTGGGATAGCGGCTTGCGTATAGT
This sequence comes from Haemaphysalis longicornis, assembly GCF_048455015.1. Taxonomy (NCBI): domain Eukaryota; kingdom Metazoa; phylum Arthropoda; class Arachnida; order Ixodida; family Ixodidae; genus Haemaphysalis; species Haemaphysalis longicornis. The sequence goes on along the minus strand of NW_027526214.1, from coordinate 87,973,977 downwards.
GCTTCCCGCATTAGCACCTTGCAGAGTCAGTAGGTCGCGTGTTACAATGTTGCCTGGCCTAGTAGCGAAAGAACACTGACCTGTAGTATGCTTTTAAAATCCATCAATGACTAACTATCATTTTCATTATGCAAATATGCATACCTGCACATATATATTGTAAAACAGACAATTCGTTTTTGTGGCTTTTTCACTTGGGGTGATTTAGGAAGAATCCCAACTGCATAATTTTTACCACATTGATAACACTTTTGTTGATTTTACAGCAACACGGCATATTCGCCTTCTGCTGTGTGACTTTTGTTACATAATTCCACACACACAAGTTACCAGAAAGTTCTGTGTTGCAGCATTCAATGTATGCGGAGGAGAATTACCAGTATGCACAATAATTGTTTGTGGGTTTGTGGGGGGGAGGATCGACGAAATGTCGCGCCATGACAAGAGAACGAAATGAAAACCTATATTCTTATGGGGACACAGAAACACTCAGAAACGAGACTATGATCTTATCCGAAAACTGCAGTTTACGCGGTACGCGAAGGAAAAAACAACACAAGACCGAATACAAATTCAATACAAATACAAATCCAAATTTAAAGCGGGGAAAAGAAACGACACGCTCACGTCGCTCTCAGGTTTGTGCTGTGGCGGGGAGGTGTCGATGAAGCGTGTTGAAGTCCCGTTGGTCGAGCGTGCTGGTAACTGTCCGTGGACACTGTGGGTTTATCCAAAACGAGCAGGACACTTGTGTGGTGTAGTGGCGCCCTCTAGTGGAGCGCCAGCTCACTGTGTGCGCTTGGTTGCATGAATTGTAAATAGATGTCGTTGCTGTGGACGCACGTGACGGGTCACGTGCGTATGCGTCTTGGTGCCGTCTTGTTGAACAAAAAGCGCGCTCTTTGGGTTCTGGTCTTGGTACGAGCAGGCCGCACTCTTTCTTCTTGGGCTTGTGAGTGGGCCCGGCGGCCGTCCCTCGCTCCGTCGCTGCCGAGGCCGCTCGCCGTCGCCCACGACACAACATCTTTTTGGCGACGAGGATGGGATCATTTTCTTCTGCTGCGACGACGTCGTCGACGGGTCCGGCAGAATGAAAACGTGAGTGCGTTTGACCTCGCTCGAGTGTGACTGTCCGGCGCGTCTGGCGTCGCGAGGCCTAGCGTTCTTTGTGCTGACGCTTGTCGAACCGTCGTTTAGGCCTCGCCCTACTTCGTTCTTCTGCTTCTGCGCCTGCATCTCTCTCCTTCCTGCTTGGCAGCATGGGCCTCTTCGATAACCTGCCCGTTTTCCTCGAATTACCGGGGCCGCCTTCGATTCCGTGGCATAACTGGAAAAAATTGTTTCAGGCCCATCTCAAGGCGGCTGGCGGCAGCGACTGGAATGACGGACGACGCGCGTCGGCGCTCGTCAGCGTTTTGGGTAGGGAAGGGCAACGAAGGTACTTTGCTGAGGCGGAGCAGGACGAAGCAAGGAGGGACGCCGCCAGTAACGTGACCGACGCTAATGTACCCAGCCCTATCGTGACCGACTCCGCGACCCACTGTAGTGTGACCGCATCCTCGGCTCCGGCCATTTCGAAATTCGACCAACTATTGGAGCAGCTGGACCGGCTCTTCGCTGCGTCCACAAATACGCTTGTTGAACGACATGAGTTCACAAGCCGTCGTCAATTTCGGGGGAAAAGTTTTTTAGAATATGTGACCGCTCTAAAGAAGAAAGCCGTATGTTGCAAGTTCGGGCTGACGTACGTGGAGCGCGTCCGAGATCAAATCATACATGGAACGTCTAACCACCAGGTTAGAGAAAAGCTGCTCGCACATGGCGAAAAGTTGTCTTTGGAGAACGCTGAAGAGATTGGTCGGAGTTTTGAATCGTTGTCGTTGGCGAACCAAGCCTTTCGTTCGCATCATCAAGTACAAGCGGTAGGCCGACGAGGAGAAGGTGGCGTCGCGGAAGATGGCGGTCGGGGAAGCCGCCGCGATCAAGATGGCGGCGTGGAGGATCAAGATGGCGTGGGCCGCCGGGGAGGCCGGCGCGCTGAAGATGGCGGCAAAGGAATTCAAGATGGCCTGGCCAGCCAGGGAGGCCGTGACGTCATTCCACCGGGTTCGGGAAGGCAAGATGGTGGCCCCCAAGATGGACGTTTCCATTCGCAGTCAGCTGCAGAGTTTCGCGGTACAGTCCAGGAGAAGAAGTTTGCAGGCAAGCTTCAGTTGTGCGAACGATGCGGAAATAAATGGCATAATTCAGCATTTCCAAATTGTCCAACCAGAAATCGGCGCTGCAACTCTTGTAATAAGTGGGGACATTTCGCATCGATGTGCCGTAAGCCGGCACCAGTGCATCGAGTTTCTTCGAAGGAAGCTACGGGATCCGCTTCGACACCGGAACCTGTAGAGCATCCAGCATCCACGGAGATCAACGCACCCGCAAGATCTTCCGTCTTAACAGTCAGCACTTCTTCTAGAAAGGACTTAGTCGTCCAAGCGGAAGTCAGCGTCCACAATCCTCCAAGAAAGGACTTAGTCGTTCAAGCCGAAGTCAGCAGAGTGACCATGCAACTCTTAGTCGATACCGGAGCATCCGTGTCGCTGATGACTGTCGAAGATTTCAAGCGTCACTTCAGTAAACAGCATGCGCTGTCCAAGGTTTCCGTCAACTTGTGGAATTTTTCCAAGCAGCGTATCGGCATCCGCGGCTCATTCCAAGCTCCTGTTCAAGTCTTGCAACGGTCTTGCTCCGTCACATTCTACGTCACAGACAAAGGGACATCGCTTTTGGGACTCGACGCCATCCAGCAATTGGGTATTCAGATCGACGGTGCGTCTCTTACGTTTCGACTAGCATCGGTGTGTGTAGTGCAGTGTCCCGTGAACATGCCCTCGGGTTTCGAACATCTCTTCAATGGCGAGTTGGGTCTTGTCAAAGACGTCTCGCATAAGATCCAGCGGCGGCCAGGTGTGACTCCAGTTGCATCTAAGCTACGACGATTGCCTCTTGGTCTCCGTGATCCAGTGTCCAGCGAGCTGCGACGCCTGAAGGACAATGATGTCATTGAACGTGTCGACGCCTCGGAGTGGGTTTCGCCACTCGTCGTCGTCCGGAAAAAGAACGGTGACATTCGGCTGTGTGTGGACCTCCGGGAACCGAATAAGGAAATTATCATTGATGGGTATCCTTTACCGCATGTTGAAGAGCTGTTGCAGATGTTGCATGGTGCTGTTTGTTTTTCTAAGCTCGACTTAGCGTCGGCTTATCATCAGTTGTTGCTGGAAGACTCAAGAAGGCTTATTCAGGTTTAAGAGGGTGTGTTTTGGTCTAGCGTCGGTGCCTGCGGTTTTTCAAAAAATGATGTCTCAGATCTTGAAGAATTGCAAAAATGTCGTTTGCTATCTTGATGATATTCTTGTGTGGGGAAAGACTCAGTCTTAGCATGACGCGAGCTTGGTTGAAGTCTTAACATGTATAGCAAACAGTGGCATGAAGTTGAACGACAAATGTCTGTTTTCGGTCAAAGAACTTGATTTTTTGGGTCACAAGATTTCGGCTGAGGGCATCTCACCTTTGGAAAGCAAAGTAAAAGCTATAGTACATGCTCCGGCTCCTACGGACATAAAGTCACTACAATCATTTTTAGGTCTTGCAGGATACTATGCCAAGTTCATAAAGAACTATGCAGAGATAGTTGAACCACTGCACCTCATGCTCAGGAAGGGTCAGGCGTTTTGTTGGTCTGATGATGCTCAGCGCAGTGTTGATCAGTTGAAAGCGTACCTCACTTGTTCTCCTGTCGTGAAGGTCTTTAATCGTGACTTGCCTGTAGTAGTTACTAATGACGCATCTGATGTGGGAATTGGCGCGGTACTACAGCAGCGGTTTGGTTGTAGGCTTGAAACAGTAGCCTTGGCTTCTAGAACTTTGTCTGAGACTGAGAGAAAATACTCTGTGGGAGAGCGCGAAGCGCTGGCTTATTTGGTCGCGTGCGAAAAGTGGCACATTTTTTGGGGGGGCAGACGGTTAACACTTAGAACTGACCATCAGGCTGTAGTTGCTTTGTTCGCCGCAGGAGACTCAGGCCGGAGACCTTTGAGGATTTCACGGTGGTCAGCTCGTTTGCTGTATTACAATTTTGACATCGAGTACTGCAAAGGGTCAGAAAATCTGGTGGCTGACGCTCTATCGAGATTACCATTAAGACTGGTCAAGAACTTGTTAAGGAGGAAGAGATAGTGTCACTAGTAACATCAGTAGTCGATAAAGAAACCGTGCAGCTGGCAACGAAGGCAAATGTGACGTTGCAGAAGGTAGCCGAGTATGTGTCAAAGGGTTGGCCTGAGAGGAAAAAGGCACACAGTAATTTAACAGCTTACTTTCATGTGAGGGATGAACTTTCTGTTGTGGACGGATTACTCATGCGTGACGACCGTGTAGTTATTCCTTGTGTACTGGCACCTACGTTTCTCGAGTTAGCACATGAAAATCATCAAGGAATAGTACGTACGAAACAACCTCTCCGGGAACGTTACTGGTGACCTCAAATGGATCGCAATGTTGAAGAACATGTAAAGCATTGTCACGTTTGTCAGCTGGCAGACAAGTCTGCTAAGCCTCATGTAGCTCCGTTGCAGCCAGTGGAATGGCCTGAAGGGCCTTGGCAAAAGTTGGGAATGAACATCGTTAGTCCGTTAGATGTGTCGTACCCCCGATTTCTTGTTACACTAGTGGATTACTACTCTAAGTGGCCTGAGGTTCTGGGCACAAATTCCATTTCAACTGAGGATGTCATTAAGTTGTTGTACTGGTCTTTCAGTCGGGAAGGGCTCCCTGAGGTTTTAGTGATGGATAATGGACACCAGTTTGTCTCCAAGCAAATGCAAGAGTATCTAAAGGAGAAAGGTATCCGCTACGTGTTCTCGTCGAATTATTACCCTCAGGCTAACGGCCAGATTGAACGGTTTAAGAGTTCTCAAAGAACATTTACAGGTAGCCAGACTTGAAGGCAAGGATGCTTCGAAAAGCATTACACAATTTCTTGGGTCCTATAGGGTCACACCACATGCAGTGACAGGTCTTTCTTTCTCCAGCTTTTTTCCTGCATGGACGTCAGCCTAGTTCCAAAGTGGATATTAGCAACTTCAGGATACGTAAAAAGGCAGAAGAATCGGACAATTTCCTGCCTCATGTGCGGAATCAGGTCTTCACGAAGCAGCATAAAGCTAAACAGTACTTTGACAGAAGGAAAGTTGCGACGCAGACCCGCATAAAGGTAGGAGATGTCGTGAAAGTAAATTTCCGTAAGCAAGGATTTCTGAAGTATAGTAAGCCGTTGACAGTGCAAGCTCAGGTTGCACCTTTAACCTTTAAGCTCAGTGATGGAAAGATCTGGAACGCTTCGAAACTCACAGTCGTTCCGAAAGGAATTGAGGTTGGCTCGGCACCGTATTCCTTTGAAAATGTTGAACTCTCTTCGAGGCATAAAGAGTTTTTATACTGTTCGTCTAACTTAGACATTTGTGACAGTCAGTCCCCTAGTCTACCGTTGACAGATGGGGCAAACCCCAGTGTCCAGACAGACTCTGATCTGTCAGAGCTTCCTTCCAGTGCAAGGTCTGAATCCGTTGTCCCTCGGGAACCATTAGAATGTCAGGAAGGAAATAGTGAACAAATAGATCCAAATAACGATGTAGACAAAACAAGGGAAAATGAGGGGGCGTCTGGGTCGTCAGATAATTCAAGTTCATCGTCTACGCGTCCACGCCGTAAGACTAAGCAGCCTTAGTGGCTTCACGACTATGTGCGGTAGGGGGTTCGACGTAGGGTTCATGCTTTGCGTCATGTTGGACGTGTCATGTCTGTGTTGAATCGTATATCATCATTGGAAGTGTTTTGGACGGGTTTTTTTTTTCGACTTATAGAACTGTCGTGAGCGACTGATAGCCTGTTGTGTGAGTCAAGTGAAAGGAAGATGCAGACATTCTTCAAAGCATGGGAGAATGATGCTGTATGTATTTCGCAGAGTGTGCGAACTTCTTTTCACGGGGAGATGATGTGGTGTAGTGCATTTAAGATGCTGTATGTATTTCGCAGAGTGTGCGAACTTCTTTTTGCACGGGGAGATGATAAGGTGTAGTGGCGCCCTCTAGTGGAGCGCCAGCTCACTGTTTGCGCTTGGTTGTATGAATTGTAACTAGATGTCGTTGCTGTGGACGCACGTGACGGGTCACGTGCGTATGCGTTTTGGTGCCGTCTTGTTGAACAAAAAACGCGCTTTCTGGGTTCTGGTCTTGGTACGAGCAGACCGCACTCTTTCTTCTTGGGCTTGTGGGTGGGCCCGGCGGCCGTCCCTCGCTCCGTCGCTGCCGAGGCCGCTCGCCGTCGCCCACGACACAACAACTTGCTCTGCGGCGCCGGTTGTGACGGGAGATCTGCCGTGGCCGCCGCTTGAACACTGCACCCGCGTGCTCATGGCTCGTCGGTTTCGCCCTCAGCCCCAAACATTGGCTCGGAACGCACCCTCGGAACATGCCAACAGAAACAGGCACCAGGGTGGTCTCGGCGGGCCCTCAGAGACAGCCCCTGGGATGGTTCTTGGTGCTGGTCGCAACCACGCCCTTGGTTCGATCAGGAACCGCCTCTCGAGTGCAATCTTTGCCCCCGTTATGCAGTGCTGTCTGGTCGGTAGCTCCGACGGCACACGCACCTCTCGTGCTTCTCCCCCACGCCCTGGTGGTCTTCCTCTTTCTCTTCTTCCATCGCCGGTTCGTAGCTGTCGTCTGCTATCGCGTTTTTCTGGTGCACGGGGATGTCAGTCATCAAAGTATTGAAAGACATGTTTTCCAAGACGCTGATGAGGTGTGTGTGGGGGAATATATACAGGAGTTTAAAATACTGCTTGGTATTGTTATTGCTCTCAGATGAACTGATGGGAAAGAATTAAATGTTACAGAAATAAGTTACTTTTTCTTTTCAGCAATCTTGAGCAATGAGGCCGCGTGATACAGTCGGGGTAGATGAAGGTGAACAAGAAACGATAAGTCGAGTAAAAAGCACGTTGAGTATTTTTACGAAAACCAATGCGATCCCATATAGAACCGACTGAAACGTATTTTTGAAGGCAGGATATTGACTGTGGCCGCGACAATATGAGGCATTTTAAAATCACCGGCTGTACCACAAGTACCACAAGTAATTCTTTCTTGTCCAAATACGGGAAGGACATCATCGTTTACACTGCGCACCACCAAGTTAAAAAAGAAGTCACAGTGTCCACTAAAACACTAAAACGGGGCTGAGATTGGGTGTATGATAGGTGTCTGAACACTTTCAGAATATTTTTTTATATCTAGGCTCAATCATAACAAATAGAGTGAATACCTGTGGCACTATACTGAACTTCGCATTGTTGTGACGATGAAACATAGGTCACTCAGCAAGTCAAAACAGGGAGAAAAAAAATTATCCCTCTTTTTTGACTTGGTCAGTCACCTACGTTTTATTGTCACAACAATGCTTTCACATGGCCATACGGTATTCCGTCAAACTCTAGACTTCGAGAACTCTGCATGGTTGGTAAACCATTTATTACCTGTACCATTTAGCTGAATCTTTTTCTAATGTACTTTACTGTATAGAAAATATTCTGTTTACTCAGCCACAGAAAGAATAGTGGTATTTTATCCCTAATATTGTTCTCACCGGTATGTATGTGTTTACGAGGTGATAAACGGATGCTTCACAAACGTCTTGTTTAAATTGATGCAGCAATAAATAATCGTATGAAACGTTCGAAAAAAAGAATAACTATTGGTTGTAGGAGTTTCGTAATACGTAGGGAGCCTCAGGGCAAATATTTTCTTCAAGCAACTTAATTACTGAATTCTTAAGCTCCCAGTTTAACTTGGTGTTTAAAAAATGCGCGTTTGTGAATGGGACTTTTTATAAGGGTGCCGAAATAACCAAGAGCCCGCCAAATATTGCTGAAGTTTGAACAGTGATAAGAATCTTTTCTCATAATTTCATTTGAATGTTTGGTAAGGTGGTGGATTGTTTTTGGTAAGGTGGTGGATGAACGATTGTACTTTCCAGTTAGTTCCGACCACAGAAGATGTAGCCATTTTATGGACAGGAATGTAACGTAAAAAATATTAGTTAGTCGTTCATTAGGAAGGCGCTTAGAAACTGTACTCAAGACTTTTAGATGCAAGGCATTTCTTCCTCGGGGCTATTTCAGTCGTCCGTCCGTTGTCCGCACCTCTCCCCCTACACTATAAAAAATAAATATTTAGCGGCGCCGGGTTTCGAACCCACGACTCTCTGGCCGCAACGGGAGGTACACGGCGCTCTTCCCACTGCGCTACAAAACCAAGTAGGAGCAGGCGATACGAACGCGCCTTATGTCCTTGACTCATTCACACTACGTCAAGAGGCTACTGATACAATGAAGGCACGTCAAGCGGAACGTCAACAGAAACGACGAACTGAAAACTTTAGAGGAGGATGTTGAATTTACCTTGGGAAAGCTGTGACGAGAAGCGCTACACGCCATGCAGCTCAACCAGAGAAGATGACGAAGAGGTCGGGCAGCGGGGTAGCAGCGTGAGCACGCAATGAAGAAACACAAGAGCCAGGAGGTGTTCGATCAGGTAACGCCGGTGTCGGGCACCTCTCTGTCTATACATTTCTCTGTCTCTACAATGGGCTTCACACTACGTTCCCATTCGTGGTCCGATAAACGAAACAACAATACGTCAACACAATGGAACCAACAGAGAACCCCTATGATGTTTCGCATCCTACTCATGGTTCCCCACAGGAAAATGGCGTAATTTTTTGAAAATTCCCCTTCTCGCCACGTATTTATGCTACTGGGACGATACAGTAGATATGCCGGAGTGTGAACACCGCAATTATGACTAGAGAAAATAACTAATGCCAAACGGTTACAGGATATGGTACTTTTTTGACAGCTTGCAAATCATTGCCTTGTTGACATCAGCTTCAAGACAAAATATTGTTATTGTCGGATTTACTTATTAATAATAAATTATGAGGAATATTTTGTTCTGGCTAGTTATAGTTATTGGACTTAGAGGTGACCTACAACAATCAAGCGGGAATGAAATACGTATCTTTGTAGCAGAACACTTCCTATATTAGTTAAGTATAAAGTTGAAATAATATACAACTGTGTTTCGCACTGTAGGTTAAGGGCAGCATCGCTCTTGGGTAGGAGCAAGGTTGTCACTGGTTTTTGTTTGCTGAAGAATTTGTAACGCACTGCGCCAAACACGGCCTCGAAGGTGGCCATTCGAATAAGAATACACATACGTGTGATTGAAAAATAACATCTTCCCGTGGGGAACCATGAGGAGGATGCGAAGCATTATAGGGGTTCCGTGTAGGTTGCATTGTGGTGCCGTTTTGTTGTTTCATTTATGGGACCACGAATGGGAACTTAGTGGGAACCAACATGTAGAGACAGAGAAATGTAGAGAATTCTAGAGACAGCGAAGAGACCGACACCGGCATTACCTGGTCCAGCACATCCTGGTTCTCGTCTTTCTTTATTGTGTGCTCACGCTCCTACTCCGCTGCCCGCCTTATTCGTCCGCTTCTCTAGTTGAGCTGCAAGCCGCGTGGCGCTTCCCGCCACAGATTTCCCTCGGGAAATTCAACATCCTCCTTTAAAGTTTTCAGTTTGTCGGTTCCGTTGACGTTCAGCTTCGCGTGCCTTCGTGGTATCAGTAGCTTCTTGATGTAGTTTGAATGAGTCAAGGACATAGGGCGCGTTCGTAGCACTTGCTCGTGTCTCGGTTTTGTAGCGCAGTGGGAAGAGCGCCGAATACCTTCAATTGCGGTCAGACAGTCGTGGGATCGAAACCGGGCGCCGCTAACTATTTATTTTTTTATAGTGTAGGGGGAGAGGTGCGGACAACGGACGGACGCCGGGCATATCCCCGAGCAAGAGACGCTTTGCGTCTAAAAGCCTATCGACCATTTTTTTAACGTCTGAGATGAATGAAAGTGTTCATGCTAACTGAACAACCAGTGTACTGACAAGGAAGATAATTAATCCCCTGATTTTTATTTTGATGTATCGCTGACCAAGATAATTGCTTCCCGTTACCAATAAACACAATTACATTACTTGCTGTCGGCTATAACGAAGGTGGCGGTAATATAACTTGGGATGATTACGATGCATTCTAGGCCTCAAAGAAGGAGTCGCTGAAGGAAAATATCATACTTTTCAGTACATCGATGAGGTGAGTCTATGCTCCATAAAAAGAATTTTCTTCCATTTTCTCATTTATTGCAAGGGCCACATTTAGAAACACAAAGTACGGTGGGTAGGGAGCTCACAATTACCGCTTTCCTAAATTGGGTGAGGGACGAACACGCTGCCTGGGGCGTTGCGTAATTCATAGCAAAAATGTACTTTATTAAGGCTGAACCACGGCCGGGGTAAAGCAGGGGCGCGGGCTTTGTTGATACGGGCTTTGCAGCGGCGGCATGAAGAATTCCGACCAGTCTGGACGAAAAGTTCCGCCGCTCACCGCGTGGTGGCTGCGGTAGCCTACCCTTGCATGATCCTTCCGCGCTTCAATTTGAAGGCTGTTTACGAGCGCGCGGGTTGTTTTCGCCGCGTTCGTGCTTGATTTATCAGAGATCATATGGGAGCACAATTTCGTAGCTTCGTTATATTATTGGGCGAAACCTGCAACCTGGACGCCGGAATTCGACGAAATGTTGGTCGGGGCTAGACAACGCCGGCCAACGAACGATACTGACCACTTATTCACCATCAGGGGTGGATTTATGTGTGCGCCCTTGAAAGGTTGGAGTGCTTTGTACGGATTACGACGATATTACTTATATTTATAATACTAATATAAATATAATTAACAATATTTTATTATCTGTCGTGCTTTCACACGCTCCCTGGGATTGTCAATGGGCCTTTCTGGCCTCCGGCGAAGGTTGGTAATATTTACCTTTATTACAACTACTATGCACATTATTGTGATATTGTAATACCAATCGCCTACCTCTAGTAATATAAAAGCCTTTGCTACTAATTATAAAGCAGAAAATTAGAGAGTAGCAACATTCGGGGACATGTCTACGATAACAAAGAGTGAACACGGGTAGCCAGTGCTTCTCTCCGTCAAACTAGCAGGGAAAATTTTAATGTTACGCGCAATTCACGATAGCACGTACACAACTTAGACACAAGAATAATGAAGCAGCTCTCATAGCAAACGATCAAGGTTTCAAAAACCTATCAAATTGATGGTATTTTAACGCGTTGCTTCCCGTCGCTGGACCTAAATTTGTGGTCAGAATTAACACACTTGACGGAGCATAGCTCCAAGCAGTCAGAGCTGATTGGTACCAGAATTACTCTACGCCAGAAGATGACGATGCACTCGCCTATTTTTGCTGCGAATACTTGCCTTACGTTCAGGGTTAAGTCGCGGATTTGATTGCTGGGTTGGGTTGAGAATCTTATGCCCAAATAAACTGTCCCAGTTACGAGTCTGTCTCGTCGCCTTCAGTTCGCAAGTTGTTTTCCCCCAATGCTTTTTCTCCGGCGTGGCATCTTAATAGCCACTGTGCTACTTTTAATAAGTAACCCGTGGCAATACAGTCCCCTTTAAGCAATATAATCCCCACCTGCATACAAACCCGGAACATTGAAACTAGCAAACACGAATCAGTACGGAGCTGAGAGCAAGATCAGTAAAGTTTTGCTGTGAATAATTTCTTGCACTCAGTCTTGATGGTGCCCACAACAGCTGAGTACTCAGGATTTCAGTTCGGGGGGAGGGGGAACATGAAGGAAAAAAAAAGTAAATAAAACAAAGAGCGAATAAAAATTTGTCTTACTCCACCTTGGAACTTTCCCCTAAATCTCTTCAATGAAAATAAAGCAAAACACAAACATTTAAAGTACAAAATGTATACGGGTGATTCTGCGCTCCATATCATTTTTGAATTACAGTAGAGCCCACATATAACGGCTTCACATAAAACGAACATTAGCTCATAACTAACAAAACGCGCGTGATCGTCAAAATATACGCTTTTTAAATGGCATAAAATCCTACGTGCAACGAACGTCTTCGAGCTCTGCCAATCGGTTGCAGCGAACGGCCGGCGCCACAATGTGGGTTGAAATATGAGCCTCTGCCAAGCTCGGCCGGCGCAGGTCGCTTTGCAGAACGTCCTCACCGGCAAAACAGGCAAATGGGGATTTTACCTACTTAAGCCTATGCAATGTTTGGCTACATAGCTTCAAGGTGCTGCATGGCATTGTTTTTAAGTTTGTTGTTGGTGGGGTGGCATGCGCAAGTGAATAAGATGTTGGTGCGTGGCTTTCAAAAAAGCGTAGAAGTTATTTAACGCTATGCGGAGCACGGCGTCAACAACGCAGATAAAACTTCTTTATTTTACAAGATGTTGTCGGATAAAACGCACGCTATGAAAGGCGACACATGCACTGGATGGAAGCATAGCAAAGTGCGTGTCAAAGCTCTTGTGTGCACTAACATGGTTGGCAGCGACTACAGCGTGCCCTTCGTTATCGGGAAGTTGAAAAGGCCGCGTGGCTATAAAAGGTATGTGCCCGTGCGCTACAGGCACAACGGTAAGGCTTGGATGACGCGCGATTTATTCGCGGATAGGCTGAGTGAGTTCGAATGTGACATGCAGAGGCAAGGCAGGCGTCTGTTGCTCGGCATAAAAAACTGCTCTGTGCACTGCGTGCAAACTTTCCTAAAGGCAGTCACCCTGCTTTCCCTGCCACCAAAACCACTTCAAATGTACAGCCGGTTTGTTCGGGAAATAATACATTCCTTCTAGGCATCGTATGGGCCCCGCGTTCTGGAGCGCTTGGTCATATCAGTTGACCCCCCGACATTCAACTTGCCACTTCTATGTTCACTGTATTCAGCTGTACAGATGGAGTGAAGATGGTTGTGGTTCTTTTCCCCGACGTCCGGTAGCGATCAGGAACCCAACCACCGGGCTCCGGTGGATTTGGCAGGAGGCTAGCTGGGCGATGGTATGAAGCTCTTGGAGATTGCGGTCGAATTGAGGTACTCGAGGCATTGGGGGTGATTGACACAAAGAGTTTATGTACAGCAATTTACAGTAGGAAAACTAGGTACATGAGTAATAAATTGAAAAACTTCCAACTGCTGTTAGACGCTGGCTCTAAGTGCGTACAAATCACTGGAGCTTCTCAAACTTCGTCTAACTCTCTTATCCTCGGAGCGTACACAACCCGCTCTAGAAGCGACGGCCGAGACTCTTCTCGCCGCAGGATCCGTCTAGTTGCCGGGTACGGCGCTGTACGCTAAATTTTTTCGACGTGATCCTTACCCCTAGCCGAGGAGGTTCACAAATCACAACCTAGCTTTAACGGCCGACAGTCTTGTCCCGCCGGGAACTGCCTAGCTCAGCGCTCAGACAAGAACCATTTCTAACTCCCAAGTTCGGCCTTAAAAACCCTCGAGATCACACTCTCTCGGGAACACTCCTGTAGCGTTAACACGCGTAAGGGAGAGCTCAAATTCACGTAGGCAGCTGTCACTCAGCGCACTACGGAATATTCAATGAGGCGCAACCATCTTTGGGTCAACGGCCCGCACTCGGGCCAGCAAGCCCGCATGACCCCAAGGGGTGAGGGAAAAAAAGGCGACTGCCGAAAGCTAGCCACTTCAAACGCGGATTCTCGGAACCCGGCGGCGCCGTCTGCGTCCTGAGCGGGGGACCATCCCCGCGACATTCCCTAGGCCAGGTAATTCGCCTCCCGTGCGCACCAATACCAAGTGTCCGGCTGTTCTGCCCTGTTGGCAGTGCTACGCCGCCTGACAGAGTGGCGAGTTCTCACGCGCCGCCCTGGCGCCTGGCCACTGACCTCATCTGTGGGCCTTACAACTCCATCGACACCGTCTGCGTTCTGAATGGGGATCATCCTAGCGGCATTCCGTCGGTCAGACTATCTGTCTCCCGTACGGGCCGTGACAAATGGGCGGCGGCCGCTCAGTAGCGTCGGCCATGCTACGATCTCAGACCGAGTGGCGGGGGGCGTTTTCGTCCACACGCGCAGCCTGGGCGCCTGGCCACTGACCTCACGAGTGGACACTTACAGATGGTAAAGGCTGCCTGATCGGAGGTGACAGGCACGTGCGTGCGCAATTGTTTCCCATGGCCGACTTCGTCGACACACAACCTGAAGACATGCCTGCTGCTTCTGATTGTCAAGCCGGCGGCGATTTGTGGCAGCGAGTCAACGACTGCGACATGGTGGCCATAAACTCGGTTGGGACGATTTTGTTTGTGCCGCTGACGATGCTGACACTGCGGAAGCGTGCACGGACGAGGGGTATCGCTAATGGAGTCAGAGGAATCGTTATGTTAATCGTTAATGAAGCGATGCGGAGGTTTCGGACGCGAACGACGACGAAACTTCTGCGCCTGCGCCAATAAGCGCACCTGTTTCAATGTGCTACATAGAGGACCTTAAACAACTTTTTTACGCAAAGGGCCTCAGCTAAGATCACGCGGCTGCTCTAAATGAAATGGAGACCGCCCTAATCAAGTCTCCGCTGCTGAAACAAATAGCCATTACGGACTTACTTGCGAAAAAATACATTGTGTTTTGAATTTTTTTACTATGGTTCATTTACTACGTACTTCGTGAAATAACGAACGGGGGCCGCGCGACGCTCAGGTTCGTTATAAGAGGTCTCGCTATATTTCAGCTTTTTAATAGAAATTGCACACTTACGCCGAACCGCCTATGGCTGCTGCGTAGCGTGCGACACAAAAATATTAATCGGAAGTTATTTTTTGTTGATGAGCATGGAGTTGTCTTCGCCGGTTGCTTCCTACCCGCCCCCTTTCCTCTCTTTTGCGTAGGCCCGTATCCGGGATTCTAGCGAAAAGAAAAAGAAAATTAGAGCAGCAGCGGCGTATAGCTTGCCCTCGGAGTTGGAGAAGCGCGAATCAGCAGAGTGGGCTCGCGCGCCGTCGCCTCGAAGCAGCCGCAGGCAGGACCTAGGTCCCCTTGCGAAGGCCGTACCAACGCGCGCACGCCGCCGCTTTAGCCCGGCCGAGGTTAAACTTAGCAATTTTCAGTTATTTACTAAACAACACTGACGCCCTTTAAAAATGTACAAAGCACGCGCAGCGTGCATGAACAATGCGTGTTTGCTTCATACATTTAATACATTTACAGGGTGCCTTCTTGCACCAAGTATTGGTGTGATATTTTAAGCGTTTTGTTTTTTGTTTTGTAGATACCACATAAGATGGATTCAGATTGACATGTTACTGACAATAAAGGCTGCGTACTTTGTTCTTACTAGGCTTAAAATTTCACTTCAGTAGGAACTCAAATGGTTTCAGGATTTACATGAGCGTTTGGAGCCCTAAAAGCAGACATTGAGCCTTCGACATATCCTGATGGGCATAAAAAATCACCTGAGCTCATTGCATCAACACCAAAGCTCACTTTTACATATTTACGCTAGGAGATTGGAGAAACCAATCGAAAATATATTTGAAAAAACTCAGTTTGTCATTGCGGTAAAAAGTTACCAAAGGGGTTTTGTGAAAGGCCAACAAGGAGAAATGTTCTCTTGATTCGAGTTTTGACCTTGCGAATTTTTTCCCAGTTCTGATAAACACATTTTTTTTGTACATTGTTAAAAATAGGCTCTAAGATTACCACTCCCAAATGTGTGTATAACTTGGCACATCTCCTAGGCATTGATGAAAACTCACCGCTTTGGACAATTAGTTTGAATTGTTTTGTGTTTACTTTAGGTTCATCCCATTGGTGTTTCTTGCATGCATGCATCGCTTGAAATACAGATTAGTAGCGATTATGTTTATTGCATTCGCCCAGAATGCCTTCTCACTTTTTTTGTTATAAAACTCGGTTTTAAAAAGTCTTGCGAACCCCGTTCTTGGAGTCCAACAATTGTCAGAAAGACAGCCTTTGTTGCCTAATTAAATAACTATAGACTACGTTTAATGGAATTCTGGATACTGCCTCGCCACTCCTAATCTGATAGAGTCTGAGGGCTCTCTCTCGAAAGGAGTTTTATCAACTTTCTTTACTGGGGTCACAGAGTAGTAAGCTGTACCTTCTTTCTTTACACATTTGTAGACCTTGTGACTTTGTCCAGCGCAGTGCTGCCTACTCTCACTCTACTCTTCGTGTCTACTTTTGGTCTGAGAGTCCAAGGACTGTCCTTGAGTGAGAATCTGGCGCTTGTCTCCGCAATGGTTAAAAGGGTGTCATTTATGCAGCAAAGTGATGACCTTGTTAAAAATGTCTGTGCGGTTCTCTCCAACCTTATAGTGCGACGGTAGAATTTATGCGCACGTTATTCAAAAAATAATGGGACCAAACTGTAATGTTATGGTGGTAAAATTTTATGTCCGTGCGTTGATACTTCCTATTGGCCATCTAAGCTGTATGAATGTCAGAGTCTCTCATTACAACGCAATGCTTACAAATGGTGAATAAAATATCGCGAATTTTTTCCTTTGTAATACCATAGATGTTTTTTAAGAAATTTCGCTTCCCACGTATTTATTGTTTTGTTATTTGCATCATAATTCATCACCATGTTTTTCTATCAATGATGCTTACACTTTTGTGTTCTTGGATATTAGGCTTAATAAAAGTGCATCTGGTCTTCTCATCCCGAGGTATTCTATACCCGCTGATCAAAGTTAAGTAAGCTGGTCTTTTTAAAATTAAACCACCTCTAAATTGAGGTTATTGGCTCTGGGGGATACAAAATAAGGTGGTAAATACTGATTTCGGTTGCATAAGTACTAAAATTCAATAATCAACTTTTAGTTGCGCAGTAAGCTGGCATTTCTGTAATGGAGAGTTGGACGCAATCTAGGTTCCAGGCACTTTGATTTTACAGTATTATTATAGCGCATACATAATATTAAATAATGGTCTCCGCAGTTTAATTGCAGTTCGCATGACTACACTAGCAAGAACGTGACCACTGGCGCAAAGCTACTCCCTTTGCTGAGGTCTCTGTTGTGTACAGTATTAGTTTGGCGACGTTCAGGTATAGCAAAAGTGATGACTGCCAAACTTTCAATCTTGGCTGGTGTTGTAGCAATCTGCTGTACTTAGTACATCTCTCAAAGCACATAACGAAAGGAAGGAGCTTTGCGCCAGCCTTCAGTGTCTAGCATTCGTAATCATGCGAACGGCAATAAAACGTCACAGATCCATATCTCGGAATGCAAATGTGCAAGAAGAACTGTGCCAAATGGAACTACGGGGAAACACGATTGCCTTTAGTTTTTGATTAAAAATATGTCTGCTTTCTGAAGCCCCTGAAAAGTTAATATTTCTATTTTAGAAAATTAAGCCGCCGACATCAACAATTATAAGCACATTGTGTGTCCCCCTGGACGCATAACCTCAATGTAGAGGTAGTCTTCAATGAAATCTAAGCACGAAATTTAAAAAAAATCTGTCAAATGAGTTTGGGTAACCGTGAATACTTATTTGTTCCCTGTTGATGTGGAAGTTAGAGTAATTGAGACCTTTGATGGCCTAAAAATAAAACAATAACTTAGAACGATTTTTCGGAGCAGATCTGCGTAGTTGGTCCAAATGTGGAAAAAAATACTTGTCCACACGATTCCTTACGTTTTGTGGAAATTTTTTTCCTTTTTAAATATTTTCTGGCTGTGTAAAGTACTTTTCCGGCGCGTTATCGTGGTTCTGGGGGGTTGGTCCGGAACCTATTGTCCAATATGTTTGCTCTAAATCTTTTTTTTCTCGTTTCTGGGACTTCAATTCCGATTTGAGCAGACTAGCCTGTACAAGGGAGAAAAGCAGCGTGGGAACCCACTCCCTGTTTGCTTCATGGTAACAAACAACCTTGTTTCTTTGGACACAAAACACTGAAAAGAATAAGCGATGCCCTCATCGCAGCATGGCATTAGACACGCATTCATTCAGGCCAACCAAAAGACATACAGCCATGGCATGTTAAAAGAACTGGCATCACCTCTGAAATACCGTAATCTACAACATTGCAGTGGTACAGAAACAAGCAATAGCCTGGAGTTCTGCAACGGACTTCAATAGAACCCTCCATAAAGACCACCCCGACATCCTTTACAGCAGCTAGTGCGAGAAAACCAAGAAAGTTTGCGCTTGGAGAGACAATTCCGAGATAGTTTGTTCTGATGAGCAGCCGAAAAAAAAGGAATTCTTGATCTCTTACAGTAAACATTGTGCCTTCAGTGACCTATACAATTCTTCAGTTTATGACTACAATATGTTCCAACATCAAGTAAAATACCAGGTATCCAATGAAAGTAAGGCCTCAATGGTGAGCGTTGCCAGGTTGGACCTATGCTCAGAAGACCAGCCGTGAGAAACGCTGTTGGAGCTAAGAAAGACACATCGTAAGAATCCTGGAAATGCGGAAGAGCCACGGTTAAGCTACAACTTCAAAAAATTGTTAAGCACGGTCGTCTAAAGCAATTAGAAGAGGCGTGTGCCACCGAGGTGTCAGTTTAAAACTGTTCACTGTGAATTGAGGAACCAAAAGAAACCAGCAGCCCTAGGGCGTAGCGATCCATAATTTGAGGCAGATACGTTGGTACAGTTACCCTAATGTCGCGATCTTACTTCAGGCTAAAGCCGGTATACGAAGAACGACCATTCAGCTTCATAATGATCAGAAGCAAGGGCACGCTTACACCAGTCTCGACCGTCTATACTGCACAGAAATATACGTATGTACATTACAAATTTTCATGGCATTATACTCAAGTTACACGAGCAGTATCTGTTCAGGTCTGAACTCCGGAATTCTAAAACCGTTATTTGAGGTCAAAACAGGCTTGGAGCTTTTTTGTTTGCAGAAAAGAAACGACAGCTAATTGTTTCGGAATTTTCGGGATGACGAAAAAACCGTATTCCTGGGTTGCCTCATAATATTGGACTTCTTTTTTCCACACCACACATGTCACATTGAAGTACTGGTGACAATAAGAAGAAAAGAACGAAATAATCTGTATTTTTAATGGACGGCCTCCTATTTTATGAAATTTCTCTTGCAGAACCAAAAACATACGACAGTGCAGGGAACTCTACACTGAAGACAAGCAACCATTCTTTTCCAAATTCGGCATGTGAGGCAAAGCAACACCAGTTAAAGCAAGCAAGCTACAGTGTAACACTTATTCAGATTGTATAAATTTTGGGTACCCTCTCTGCTTCGAGCTATAGAAGTGTTTTGCACACTAGCAAAGGGAGGAAGTATTACCTTTCTAATCCATTACCCATTCCGGCCCAATGCTTCGTATCTGCACAATATATTGCACAATAATACGAAACGACAGCACACAAAAAAACTGCTACACTTTTTTAGCATTTATTTATTAGAGCGTGAGTGGACGTTCTGAAAATATAGTCGCAGTGCTGTACAATATCCGTGTCACACCACCGAGCAGAAAAAATCTCACTGTGCCCAAGTGAAAGAAGTGTTTGCTGAACGAGGCTATATTTTGATGCAAGGATCACTGCAGCCGAAATGCATAAACCAAAAGCAGATGTACAGATCCCAGGCGGCACCGAAAGTGCGCCCCAAGACCGGCCCGTCTATGGCCGCTTTCTGGCATGTCCGGCAAGCATCCACCCAGGTGGCACAGAAAGTGTGCCCCAAGACCGGCCCGTCTATGGCCGCTTTCTGGCATGTCCGGCCAGCATCCACGTTCTGGCCGCCACTGATAATGCGTTGAACGGCCAACATTCGGCAACCAGCGCTTCGGTATTTTTCTGTCCGCCCGTGTACGGACGCACAACGGCAGCTAACCGGCTGCCAGATATTCAGTTCTCTTACTGCTGCCGATGTTGAGAAAGAGAACGGCCGAAGTACGGCCTTAGGGCATCCGTTTATTCTTCGGGAAGCGGTAATCGGCCGAAGCACGGCAAGCGAGCGGCCACAGAATATGCGTATTCTTGCGGCAGTTGGTGTTCGAAAGGAGACCGGCCGGAGCGCGGCTACCGTGCATTCGTTGTTTTAATGGTGAACCGCGCGTCCGGCGGTAGAATATTCGTTTTCTTCTGGCAACCAATGTTATGAAGGATACCGGCCGACGTACAACCCCAGAATATACGTTTTTCATTCGGTTAGCTGTCCTCAGCCGAATTACGGCAAGCGAATGGCCACAGAATATTTGGCAACCGGTGTTCAAGAGGAGACCGGCCTACGTAAGGTATCTGGTTATACGTCATTTTTTCGGCAAACGGCATACAGCCGAACAACGGCACGCGCCTGGGCGCCGAGAATACATGCACGGACGTGTTTGGAAGGAGACCGACCGGTTTTTTACCTGGGGGGAGAAAAAGCCGTTAGGAAGCCGAACGACGGGGACGCGTGTTTCATCCGCTCCGTGTTTCTACATTTAAATGAACGAACATCGTTTGTCAAACAGTAATGAGTGTTCTCGGTGAACGGTCAAGGTGCAAGGACTCACTTGACATTAGCAGGGAACCTTTTAAGCCATCGAAATGTCATTTATTGCCACAAGAAGAGTGTGCCACACCGACAGGTGAGCTAAGCCTCGCAATTCATCGCCGCAACCACGCCTCTGCCGCCGGCTTCCTCGACGCATCAGCTCGAGGCCATTCGCCCCCTCAAGAAATGGAGAGCATTGGAGACATCGACATGACAAAGATGTCCGATCTGAGATGGAGATGGTTCACCAGAATAACTGGCGTTCAAGGGCGTCGAGCAAGCGCCCACCACGCAGGAGCTAATCCGCCACTATGTCAAGGACTCCTCACCAAAGAAAGGCAAGTGCGAGCAAAAGCGCAAGTTATTCTGCTTACATATAAACTGCGACAAGCAATGTTGCACTATGTGGTTGGTGATAAACGTAGAAGAGACTCGCTCGTGCATTGGTAGCATCAACTTCATGCCCTTTACTATGTTACTTCATGGGATTTTACTACTGCCTATTTAGAAAAAAAAATTATTTTAAATCTGCGATAACAACAGAGCCTTGTCATTGACAAACCCTAGCTGTTAATTAAGTTCCGATGTTTGAAGGTGAGATTAGGTACTCTTGGGATATGACTCATTTGGGTAAACATAATCGCCAGAATCCTAGCAAACACGGATTTTGTTTGGATTTTCTTGCTCAATGCAGACTGTTGAGTTCACGCACGATTTCGCTCTTGCAATAGATAAGCTTAAAGTGGTTGACTGTATATTCTTGGACTGCAAAAAAGCAAATGATGGTGTTCCACATCACTTTCTGCGTACTACATTTCATCCTATGAACTGAATGAATCGGTTTTTGCATTGTTATTACTATTGGCCCTATAGCTTTGTTCAAAGGTACTGTGTAGTTTACCGGACTATAGCGAATGAACGTGATTCCGTATACCTGCAGCTCTATTCCAATTTAATAACATCCTGGTGTGCTGATTCAGAAAAGTTTTTGGGTGTTAAACAGTGTGTTAATGGCACCTTTACAAGAAAACCTTCATTTCAATTGAATACGTATAGCGTAAATTATGCTGCTGTGACAACGGCCGAGGAATATAAATACCTAGGAGTTTATTTAGGGAGTGGTTCGAGGTTAAATAGGCAGGTTCATAAAAGTTACGGCTGCTTATGTTTTTGGCTTTATGAGACGAAATTTCAGTGAACCTCCATCGAACTGAACAGAACAACCGTATTTCACTCATGTGCGCTTAATCTTGGAGTACGCATGTGTTTTCGTGGATCCCTACACTAAAAAGCTGGTTCATATACTCGAAAACAAACAGAATATGTCAGTGCGATTCGTATTAGGTAATTGGCACGCTCAACTCAGCATGAGAGAAATTAAAAGTAAATTGAAATGGCAGAACGCAAAAGGTCACAGACGAAACCACAGGTTGAAATTTTTTCGTTATATCTATCATTCGAAAACTGGAGTAGAAGGGGAGAAGTATGTCCAAGCGCCATTCTACATATCGCAAAGTGGGACCGCTAGCTTAAAGCAAATTATTAACTTACCTTTAAAGGTGACGCCTTGCGCGATTCATATTATTTTACATCAATACTGCAGTCTTATTATCGTCGACGTATGATTGCATTGACTGTTTATATTGACGATTTTCAGCGCGCTTTATAGACTTATTTTGTTATTTTGTCTCATATTTAATTTCTTAGTGTTATGTATCTCCCTTCTGTAATGCTGCAAAGGTAAGCAGGCATCAAATAAATAAATAAATGAATAAAAATAAATAAATAAATAAATAAATAAATAAATAAATAAATAAATAAATAAAAATTCCTGAGGCGCAAGTTTGCCTCCGACGGGTTGAGAACCCTACGCATTCATCCTTGACCAATAAAATATTTATTGCCCTATTCATTGCAGTATACAAGGTTTCCTGTATGCATGCTACCATTGTTATGTTATTGGTTTGAAACAAATTATGTAACTCTAATTTTACGCCTTAACTTGCGTGAACACACAGGGATACAACTGCAGCCACCTGAACCAGGGTGTCATTCGCAACGCGTCTAGAATTTTTTGAACGTAGTATGAGATTAGAAGAAAATTAAGTTCTTTCGGACTATTAAGTGGTGTGGATGTACACTCATGAAAACAACATTAAAATAGATTGAAAATGAAAGTACCTGTTCGCTCCTCCTTAGGATCAGCCCTGCGGAAGATCATCAGAAAACTTGATCGATTAGAAAATGTCTTTGCAAGAAAAATGGGCAAAAACTGGAGATACTTTTTTGTGAAGGAGTTATAATAAATGCTCCTGAGTGTTTTGTTGAGAACCAAAACGCTTCGCATTCACGCCGGTTTTATATACATCAAAATTGGTCAAACAACTGTTATAAAAATAGTTTATGTAGTCATAGCATGAAAGTGTTCCGGAATATTGCCCTAAAAGAAATTGGCTAAAAGCGGCGCAAGTTATTTCTCTGAAATTCAACCCACTAAAGTATGCGCCCTCCGCCCCGCCATCCCCTTTCCGCCCCCACCTCCTCTTTCCCCGTTTATTACAGGTAAGCCGCCCCACAGAGGATATCAGGACCTGGACAATACATCTATTCAAGCTCTACAAAGAACTGAATATTTTTCTGTGTTCGGCAGTAACAGAGGCACAGCAATTAAAGGAACGACTATTTGTGAGCACTGTTTAATAAATGAATTTTGCTGTAAACTGAGGCTGGTAATTAAGCAAGGCTGCACTGAAAGCTTGACGGCTGGTGGTTGCCCGCGAGCTCACTTTGATGTGGCTGCATTGGACCCAAAATGCTGGTTTTGTGCTGCTTCTGCACTGCGCGAATTAGTCATCTGCTCGCGCGATATGCAGTGACCGGCCTCAGTACAGTTAACGTCTGTGGCTGAACTCCAATGCCCGTAGCACGGCCGTATTTCCGGCAGCTTTAGTCCGGCTGAAGTCCGACTACCGCATCTCGGCTGTCCTCCGCGGCCGTATTTCGGCCGTACACGGGTGGCTTTATAATGGCCGGAGCCCTACGGCTGGAATCTGGCCGTATGGCCGTAAGCCGGTCGACTGGCCGACGGACACTGGCCGTTGGACAGCCATGGGAGTACGGCCGTACACGGCCAAAAGGCCCACATTTGGACATGGCTCGAACATGGCTGCCGGAAAACGACCGGACAGAAAATCACCGGCCAAAGTACACCGGCCAGTTTTAGGCCGAACAGTCCTGTGCTGCCTGAAATAAGTGTGAATATTCCATCGCCATCCAGGAAGAAATCAGCGTAGTCGGCTCTACACATGCCAGTAGTCATTCGTATGTTTCTCGAATATCGATCGTTGGGACTTTCGCCGTGCTAAATGTTCAGTATGGAAAGCATTGGTAGTACAGCACACGTACAAGAATGCTTTCAATCAGATAGCCGAAATACTGTGGTGCTTTTCGTAATGCATTTACTCTTTTAATCACCAATTGACCAAGGAAAATGTACAAGTGTCAAATTTTATATGCTCCCAACAAGGCTTTCATAATAAGAGCAAGCCTGTCGGCGAGAGTACGCCAGGCTGCAGAGCAGCTTGGTAGCGAATCCAGAGCGGCACCAACCGGTAACACCATGACACTTCTGCACCTTGCCGCAGTGACATCATTCCTTCTATTTACCTTAATCGGGTCTGGTAAACCCTATTGGCTAGGGTTAGAATTTGTGGAAATTTTGGTGTGGTGAAGCTAGTAGAAACAGTGGTAAAGTGAAACAGTGTAACAGTGCAACACTAGTGGTAAAGGGTAACAGAGTGGATCCCTAGAGAAGGCAAGCGTTGCAGGGGGCGGCAGAAAGTTAGATGGGCAGATGAGATCAAGACGTTTTCGGGGATAACCTGGTCACAGTTGTCATTGGACCGTGGTAATTGGAGAATAATGGGAGAGGCCTTTGCCCTGCAGTGGGCGTAGATAGGCTGGTGATGATGATGATGATGATGATGAAAGCTAGTAGGATATTTGTATCGAAATGCGTGGGCGAAGGGTACATCAACCTGCAGAGTGGCGAATTTGGCGCCCGGGAAAGATCAATGGGTCACTAGCGCAGCACTGGCGCGTTTGGCAGGCTATAGGGGGCTGCACATACTTCCGCGAACCAGTCATTCGGTGTGTACTTTTTGTTTTGTTTGTTTCGAATTAAGGCGGCGAATATATTAAAGAACTCTCTTTGAAGAGACTCCAGTCGGTCAGGTGGCTTTCCTGCTTCCAGAACCAAGTTTGAGCTGCACCTTCTGGATAAAAAATATCCGCCGGATTCTTTCTTCGTCATTCCACCGGTTGATGATCCCGGGGTGCTGTACTTTCTCGAAGCAGTCATCAGGTTATTCATTAGGAAATCCACAGAAAGATGGTAGTTCCCGCGACTGTTGCTGCTCGATGGAAGGAGTGGCTTCTTGCATCATGTTGTCGGTTGAAGTTGTCTTTGTCTGGGTTATTTATGGTGGGAGACTAAACTGGGCCGATAAATCCTGCATTCAGTGTCCAAAGTGAATTGCGGTTTTTCGTTGGCTTTCCGAGGCCATAGGGGCTTGGGGTTGGGCTGGTGGCACCTCCACCGGAAATCGCAACGCTTAGGATGACTCATGGTACTTAGTCTTCAGAGAAGAACATTTGATTACAGAACACTTTCGCTGCACTAGGTATTAAAATATTCAAACTCGGCGACGAAGCATTGAACAACGTGAGGTTTAGGCGAGTGCAGGAGAATCCAATGGCCGGTCATTGGAACTGCAAATATCCTTCGGAGCCGTTCTTCATCCAACGTCCGAATGACAATGGTAACCCTTGAGGTAAAACATTATTATCCCAGGATAGTGCGTCCGGGCGAACGACTCTCCGTATGAAATAGTGTAGCCCGGGCGGCACCCGAATGAAAGAAGGAATCAATCCACCTGCTTAAAACACAGACCGCCGCCGGGTCGCACCGTACGGTAGAAAAGAAAAGAAAAGTAAAAAAATGAATGCGTTCCTCAAGTATGGTTAGCGGTTGGTTTCACCGTGCGCACCCAGAAATTACTGAAGAAAGAAAGTATAGTTTCTGATGCTAGGCTTAAGGCAACAGCTTTTAGCATGCCCAACGCGCAACCCGAGAACACGGAGCCGAATCCACCTCTGAGGTGGCCATGATGAGCCAGACGCTCTCAACAGAAACGAGGTAATACGACCGCCCAATCCCTGCCCTAGTTTTGGACGCGATTGCTTGTGGGGCTGTTAGCTTCGATACAGTCCGATACAGTGAGTCCTCTGTACCAAGCTGGGGAAACGCTTTCCAAGAATGCTGCAAACCCAGCCTCCTGTCTAAGAAAAGTGATCTGGGAGGAATTCAGGACTTCTTGTGGATTTCTTTGCCCCCAAAATTCTCTAGTGACCTACTAACTGTTGTCTCGAACAATGCATTGTGTTTGTGTACTGATGATTTTCAATTTAACACACGGCCGCGCCAGGCTACGCCTATTGTGTGCCAAGCCAAGAGCGTTTTATTTTGCCTGAAATGATAGGGAGTGTTTTGTCCAAGCGTTACTAAACTAGAATATACTTCGTTGATCTACAGTCTTCACGACCTAATTAGACGATTTGATAAGAAATTACGCCGAGAGAAAAATGCCCGCTCTGCAGACCCCGCGGCATTCGATTTGCCAACGCTTGCCTGTGGGCGTCACTCAGGTGAGTGCTGCTTCTCCGCCAGAGTATTCTTTGAGATCTTAGGGGGCACACACGTTTGGTACAATACACTTTCTTGCCTTTAAAAAGCTGCGATGACTTTGCTACGTGACATCTGGTGGACGAGAAATACACAAGCTGCCTAAACACTCTGCAATTTGCAAGAAAGGCCAATTCGATCAAGCCTCTGGCAGCAAGGACTGCATTCCCAGTTTTAACTGGTTCCGGAAGAGCGAGGAAATAAGAGTCCGTGGCCAAAATATGAACACCGGGGCAGCGTGACCACCGCAGGGAACTCCCCTGCCGTTTTTCAGGATCCGAGGAAGCCGCCAACATTTCATTGTCACCTTTGGAGGCTCCCAAAGATGGGCTAGAGCAAGTGGAATGGATCAAGCTATTTAATTATTCGGATGAGAGTGAGACAATGAGGCAAGCATTCTTCTACCTGTAAGATTCTTCACAAATGTGGTCCAATCACTATGAGATTTCCCTAGATAGCTGGCGCAAAATTAGAGAGCAATTTTAACGACATTCGGCACGGTTCTGCGGAAAAACCGGGCCGAGTTCTTTCTGCAGTTGCGCCCGCAACACTCTGACAAATGTGTTGGTTTGTTCAGGGAAGAGTTGAAGAGGCTGTTCAGGCGTGGCGTTACGGAAATGGTGGGAGGAAGAGTTGGGCTTTGTGAGCGGTGTGCGACGGAAGAACTGTTTGCTTTGCGTGTTCATTATCTGCCCAAAACCGTCCCAGTGTTCTTAAACAATGTTACCACGATAGAGAAGGCCCTCAATTTAAGAGCTTAGCACTATGACCCTAACTTGGCAGGCACAGACCATTCTAAATGCGTGGACAGGATGACGATTCCGATAGGTACCTCACGGGAACCCATCCGCACAATATCAAGAAATGAACTGCGGGAAGTTTTCCCTACAACGCCGCAACGCCAAGTTGCTTCCCCGAACTATGTGATCCACGAAAAAGTTGAACACGCTCGTGGGAGTTGTACGCCATGAGAAGCACCTCTCGAGATACAAGCTATGACCTACCAGCAGCTGTTCCCTCATCGCCCCCCCCCGTTATAAGTAGTCGTGAGGGGGACCAACCATATAGCCGTCCACTGTAGCCCGCCAAAACCTGTACTCAAAAACCACGCGACGAAGAACACAGACGTATTGCGATCCCCCCATAATTGTCCAGTTGGCTACCACTGCGGCGAACCCGACCACATTTACCGTCCCGGCGTCTACATACATCGCGGCCTATGATGTTTCTCTATCAAAGCACCGGGCTATCTCCCTGGGTAACAAAAACGTGAGATCAATGAGTATCTATCGCAGACAAGCAATGGTCCTGCATTGACTGGTCTGTTCGTAATAGCTATCACCGAGCCACAGCAGAACCGCTGACATCGCACATGGAAAGTATACCAGCCGAAAAAAATTAATCCAAAAGTAGCAACATCTGGAGCAGAAGTTGCAGTACAGCGGAGAAAAGGAAACCCTCCATCGACGTATCGACACACCCAAACCAAGATTGACGGCGTGCCGGCAGCCTGACGACTCGGTCTCCCCTGAAGTGATACCCGACATGACTCAGCCCACTGTTATCCAGACCACAACAAGGAGGCGTAGTGCTGCCCGTCCACACGCCTAAGCCGAGACACGACGCACCAATGCAACCGCAACTCGCAGGCGACAACGTAAAACAGAAGGCTATTCATCGACAGCCTCGACGTGGTGTCTGTAATAGACAGAGTTATCGACTACTCAATGAAGAAACGATCACTCATGAACAAGCTGAAAAAAGTTACTAACAGCTGGGATGGTCCGCATATCCGCACAGCTGGAGATCATGCTGTAGCACCTAGTAGAACGTGTATTTCGCCGTGACCATCAATTGAGGCACGTATCCTGCTGTTTTTTTTTCATCTTAAAACTGCTCCCGTGACGTAATTCTTGAAAGGAATGAACACGGGGCTGTATTTATCTTGAGGCAAAGTCAGTCGGTTTCTCTGGTCATGACGCCAACTCCCTGTCGAAAAGCCCTGAAGAACATCGTTGTCAATAGATTGTCGATGAACTCGTCATGGTGCCTCCTCTTGAAAGCCTCATGATCACCGTCTACTGCCACGATGCTGCTCCTGACACTGATACAATTGTGAAAAGCCAGTAGAGCATGCCTCTTAAACGGGGCGCCACCGCCGCTGGAGACATTGAGCACTTGCCGCAAAAAACGGCCACGTTCTGGATACCAATTGCAAGAGGAGAATCAGCATTTTTATAAGGCGTTGCAATTGTTATCTAAACAATTGCACGAAGAAACTGACGAGGTCGGCATGTCTGGCTTTTAAAGCCAGTCTAACAACGCCCCGACTCTCGCCTTTCCTTCAACGTGAATCCGGCGTTACCGTAAGAAAAACCCAGAAAGTTCATGGCGTTGTAAGGTGGCTACAGCCACAGTTTTTCGTAGACCTCGAAGCTACGAGAGACCCCCCTTGTAAACTACGAAATTGTCACCAAAGATGGAGCCAGACCTACGTGGCCGTCACCGTAATTGGTTGGAACACGTGAGAGCGAAGCTATGCGGACGCAAATTGAAGACATGCTATATGACATCATACAACCCTTGAAGAGCCGCTGAGCGGCTCAGTTATGCTCGTGAAGAAAAAAGATGGTATTAGAAGTTCTGGATTTATTACCGACGATTGAATAAAATTACAAAAAAAACTATACCTTTTCAAACAATCAACATCCTTGACTACATCTGCCATGTGAAGTACTTCGCTTTGATGAACCTGAAATCCGGGTGCTGGCAACGTCAGGAACCATGAGAAGACAACGTTCATGAATCTGGATTGTTTTTGGGGGTTCAAAAAAATGCCGCTTAGATCGTGCACGGCACCGCAGGCTTTCCAAACAGTTATGGACATTGCGTTAGAAGGTACAAAGTTCCACGCCTGCGTCGTCTACCTCGCCGACGTTTTTCTATTCACCGAGGGCTTCGACGAGCACCATGAAAGGTAGAAGCCGGAACTTGAGGCAATCCGAATATCGGGATTATTGCTAGAACCAGAGACGTGCAGCTTTCCTTATGAAACAGAAGTCTTTGGGCGATATTTTTTACGCCTGTGATGGGTTCGATGTCCTAGCTAAAACGTCTGCAATAGCGATGTTTGCGAGCACGAGGTACAAGAGTGGCGTGCGAACATTCTTCGGACTGTCCGTGTACTAGCAGCGCTTCGTGGGAAACTTCGCAGGCATGCACAGAAGCAAAGCACGCACCCTTTGTTTCGGAGAAGATGGCCAAGAACAAGATTCCGATAGCTGCAACTACGCCAATAAAAGAAACCAGGCCTCGCATATTTCGACGAAAGCGCAAGGACAGAAATGCACACAGACGCCAGTTATATAGGCCCGGGTGCCGTCTTCGCAAAAAGCAAAGCCGTTACGAAAACTTAGTCGCCTGTGCCAGCCATGGTCTTTCAAAGAAAAAAATTACTTGGCCTCTGAGAGTGTCTTCCTATGTTACGGGGATTTTTAAATCGGGGCCGTAAGTGTATTGCACACCATTTGCAGTTGTTACAGACGATCATGCACTGTGTTAGCTCGCCTAATCAAAGGGCCCCGTCTGGCCGCCTCGGGCGCAGCATGCACCTCGGAGACCTCGACGTGACCATAGTCCACAAATTGGGCATGAGACATTTGGCCGATGACGGCCTTCCACCAGCACCTGTCCACCCCACTGGAATTTGACGCAGCGGCAGCGTTTCCCGGCGTTGTGACGGAAAGCTACCCAGGCAGCACAGGACTGTTCGGCCTAAAACAGGCCGGTGTACTTTGGCCGGTGATTTTCTGTGCGGCCGTTTTCCTGCAGCCTTGTTCGGCCCATGTCCAAATGTGGGCCTTTTGGCCGTATACGGCCGTACTCCCATGGCTTTCCAACGGCCAGTGTCCGTCGGCAAGTCGACCGGCTTACGGTATTACGGCCAGATTCCAAACGTAGGGCTCCGGCCATTCCACAGCCTCCCGTGTACGGCCGAAGTACGGCCGCCGGGGGACAGCCGAGATGCAGTCGTCGGACTCCAGCCGGACTAAAGCTACCGGAAATACGGCCGTGCTACGGGCATTGGAGTTCAGCCACAGTACGTTAACTGTACTGAGACAAGTCACTGCATGTCGCGCAAGCAGATGACTCATTCGCGCTGTGCAGAAGCAGCACAAACCCCGCATTTTGGGTCCAATGCAGCCACATCAAAGTGAGCTCGCGCGCAACCACCAGCCGTCAAGCTTTCAGCGCAGCCTTGCTTAATTACCAGCCTCAGTTGACAGGAAAATTAATTTATTAAAGAGTGCTCACAAATTGTCGTTCCTTTAATTGCTGTGCCTCTTTTACTGGCGAACACAGAAAATATTCAGTTCTTTGTAGAGCTTGAATAGATGTATTGTCCAGGTCCTGATATCCTGTGCGGGGCGGCTTACCTGTGATAAACGGGAAAGAGGAGGGGGGGGGGGGGGGGGGGGCGGAGGGCGCATACTATAGTGGGTTGAATTTCAGAGAGATAAATTGCGCCGCTTTTAGCCAACTTCTTTTAGGGCAATATTCCGAAACACTTTCATGCTATGACTACATAACCTATTTTTATAACAGTTGCTTGACCAATTTTGCTGTATATTAAACCGGCGTGAATGCCTTTACGAAGCGTTTTTGTTCTCAACAAAACAATCAGGAGCATTTCATATAATTCCTTCACAACAAAGTATGTCCAGTTTTTGCCCATTTTTCTTGCAAAGAGAATTTCTACTCGATCAACTTTTCTGATGATCTTGCCCAGGGCTGATCCTAAGAAGAAGCGAACAGGTACTTTCATTTTCGATTTATTTTAATGTTGTTTTCATGAGTGTACATCCACACCACTTAATAGTCCGAAAGAACTTAATTTTCTTCTAATCTCATACTACGTTCAAAAAATTCTAGACGCGTTGCGAATGACGGCCTGCTTTAGGTGGTTGCAGTTGTATCCCTCTGTGTTCACGCAAGGAAAGGCGTAAAATTTGGGTTACATAATTTGTTTCAAACCAATAACATAGCAATGGTAGCATGCATACAGGAAACCTTGCATACTGCAAAGAATAGGGCAATAAATATTTTATTGGTCAAGGTGGAATGCGTAGGGTTCTCAACCCGTCGGAGGCAAACATGCACCTTTGGAAGTGTATTTTTTTATTTATTTATTTATTTGTTTGTTTGTTTGTTTGTGTATTTATTTTTATTCCTTTATTCATTCGTTGTTTTGTTTATTTATTTATTTGATGCCTGCTTGCCTTTGCATGCATTACAAAAGGGAGATACATAACACTAAGCATTAAATATGAGATAAAATAACAAAATAATTCTACAAAGCGCGCTGAAAATCGTCAATTTAAACAGTTAATGCAATCATACCTGGAAGATAATTACACTGATTATTGATGTAAAATAAAATGAATCACGCAAGGCGTCACATTTAAAGGAAAGTTAATAATCTGCTTTAGGCTAGCGGTCCCCCTTTGCGATATGTAGAATGGCGCTTTGACATACTTCTCCCCTTCTACTCCAGTTTTCGAATGATAGATATTTTTTAAAAAGTTCAACCTGTGGTTTCGTCTGTGATCTTTCACGTCCTGCCCTTTCAGTTTATTTTTACTTTCTCTCATGCTAAGTTGAGTGTGCCAATTACCTAATACGTACCGCACTGACAGATTCTGTATGTTTTCGAGCGTATCAACCCGCTCTTTGGTGTAGGGATCCACGAAAACACATGTGTACTCCAAGATTTAACGCACATGAGTGAAATACGGTTGTTCTTTTCAGTTAGATGGAGGTTCACTGAAATTTCGTCTCAGAAAGCCAAAAACATAAGCAGCCGTAACTTTTATGGTGTGAACCTGCCTATTTAACCTCTAACCACTCCCTAACTAAACTCCTAGGTATTTATATTCCTCGGCCGTTGTCACAGCAGCATAATTTACGGTATACGTATTCAATTGGAATGAAGGTTTTCTTGTAAAGGGGCCGTTAACACACTGTTTAACATCCAAAAACTTTCCAGAATCAGCACACCAGGATGTTATTAAATTCGAATAAAGCTGCAGGTATTCGGAATCATGTTCATTTGCTATAGTCCGGTAAACTACACTGTACTTTTGAAGGAAGCTATAGGGCCAATAGTAATAACAATGCAAAAACCGATTCATTCAGTTCATAGGATGAAATGCACTACGCAGCAGGTGATATGGAAAACCATCATTTGCTTTTTTGCAGTACAAGAATATACAGTCAACCACTTTAAGCTTATCTATTGCTAGAGCCAAATCGTGCGTGAACTCAACAATCTCCGTTGAGCAAGAAAATCCTGACAAAATCCGTGTTTGCTAGGATGCTGGCGATTATATTTAACCAAATGAGTCATATCCTAAGAGAAGCTAAGCTCATCTTCAAACATCGGAACTAAATTTACAGCTAGGCTTTGTCAATGACAAGGCTCTGTTGTTATCGCAGATTTAAAATATTTTTTTTTCTAAATAGGCAGTCGTAAAATCCCATGAAGTAACATAGTAAAGGGCATGAAGTTGATGCTACCAATGCACGAGCGAGTCTCTTCTACGTTTATCACCAACCACATAGTGCAACATTGCTTGTCGCAGTTTAATTGTAAGCAGAAACACTTGCACTTTTGCTCGCAGTTGCCTTCCTTTGGTGGGGAGTCCTTGACATGGTGGCGGTTTAGCTCCTGCGTGGTGGCCGCTTGCCCGACGCCCTTGAAGGCCAGTTATTCTGGTGAACCATCTCCATCTCAGATCGGACATCTCTGCCAGGTCGATGTCTCAAATGCTCTCCATTTCTTTAGGGGGCGAATAGCCTCGAGCTGATGCGTCGAGGAAGCCGGCGGCAGAGGCGTGGTACCGGCGATGAATTGCGAGGCTTAGCTCACCCGTCAGTGTGGCACAGTCTTGTTTTGGCAATAAATGACATTTCGATGGCCTGAAAGTTTCCCTGCTACTGTCCACTGAGTCCTTGCACCTTGCCCGTTCACCGAGAACACTCATTACTGTTTGACAAACGATGTTCGCTCATTTAAAAATGTAGACACACGGAGCAGATGAAAAACGCGGCCCCGTCGTTCAGCTCCCTAACGGCTTTTTCTCCCCAGAGGAAAAAACCGGTCGGTCTCCTTCCAAGCACGTCTGTGCATGAATTCTCGGCGCCCAGGCGCGTGCCGTTGTTCAGCTGTATGTCGTTTGCCGAAATAATGACGTATTACCGGATACCTTACGTAGGCCGGTCTCCTCTTGAACACCGGTTGCCAAATATTCTGTGGCCATTCGCTTGCCATAATTCAGCCGAGGACAGCTAACCGAATGAAAAACGTATATTCTGTTGCCGTACGTCTGCCGCCATCCTTCATAAGACTGGTTGCCAGAAGAAAACGAATATTCTACCCCCGGACGCGCGGTTCACCATTGAAACAACGAATGCACGGCAGCCGCGCTCCGGCCGGTCTCCTTTCGAACACCAACTGCCGCAAGAATACGCATATTCTGTTGCCGGTCACTTGCCGTGCTTCGGCCGATTACCGCTTCCCGAAAAAAAAAACGGATGCCCTAAGGCCGTACTTCGGCCGTTCTCTTTCTCAACATCGGCAGCCGTCAGAGAACTGAATACCTGGCTGCCGGTTAGCTGCCGTTGTGCGTCCGTACATGGGCGGACGGAAAAATACCGAAGCGCTGGTTGCCGAATGTTGGCCGTTTAACGCATGATCAGAGGCTGCCAGTACCTGGATGCTGGCCGGACATGCCAGAAAGCGGCCATAGACGGGCCGGTCTTGGGGCACACTTTCTGTGCCGCCTGAGTACGTAACGACCCAATCTGCGCTCCGTAGAATATCCTACATTCAATGTGGCCTGCCATGTGTAGCCATCGCAATGAATGGCGTTTCATTGTTCGGGGAAACGAAAGGCCAGCATAAGGAACACTTAGCGACTGGTTCTGTCGCGCTTAGCTAGTGATCGAAAAAGAAACGTCTTATATGTTAGTAAAGTTAATTTTCTTGAGCATACTTAAAGGTTAAGGATTAGGCCTCCTCAAGCTAAAGTCAGATTTATCAAGAATCTTAACACACCCAAAAATTTCACCCAAGTCAGAAGCTTATTCGGCGTGAATTGGTGATGCTTTCTACCCCACTTGGCACAAACTAGGGCCTCGATGCGTGCTGTTGTTATCAATGAGAGTAATTGGATATCTAGATGTGACCACG
This sequence comes from Haemaphysalis longicornis, assembly GCF_048455015.1. NCBI lineage: Eukaryota > Metazoa > Arthropoda > Arachnida > Ixodida > Ixodidae > Haemaphysalis > Haemaphysalis longicornis. Next base: position 87,939,452 of record NW_027526214.1, on the reverse strand, counting down.
AAAAGCGTTAAATTAGCTGAAACAGGTTCTTTGTTCTGCGAAGTGTACGGCTATTTATGATGCAACGCTTCGACCAGTTACTCCGGCGGACGCTTCCTCGTTTTTTTTTATGAGCGGTGCTTTTGAAAACAATAAAAGAACGTTTTATAGGCCAAAAGCTTTTGCGCATTGATCGGGTAAATACACCGCGCGACGATGCCACCGAATATATAGAGAAGCGCTCCACTGACATGGGCTACCACAACATTTTCCGTGTTTATAGGTGGCGTCATGGTCGCGTTTGAGAGGGTTCACAAACGTACGACGTCTATGTTCGTGCCCATGGTCATTGACGATATGCTGCCGTGAATTTGGCGGCTGAGCAGCGCTTATGCCCTATCATTTCAGTGGCCTGTACGTCCCTGGAAAGTCGGTTATCGCAGCCGACACAAAACCACGATGGCGAAAACAATTTGAGGATATCCAACTTCCGTTTCAAAGGCATATTTGCCGGCTTTTAAAACGTTGCGACAATTTTTTGCGTTATTGAAAAAAAAAGTGAAATAATGACCACCTTTGTTAAAGCAGCCATGAAGAGAAAATACAACTTTGTTTAATTTGAATGAACTAGAATTCAGTATCTCACTCAGCTCCATTACAGCCACAAAAAATGATTTTTTAACGAAAAAAAGCGAGGAGTATTTAAAAATTTTAAATTTTGCGCCACAGTGACGTGTTATCAGCAAGAACGACGTCATACGGGCCAACAATGAAACATAATTTTCAGTGCGTTAACGGCACGTTAGCATTTAAGTGACGTGGTCAAATGGAAATAGGGGCCCCATTACAGACGTCCATTCATGTGTCGTCGCGCCAGATCAGTTAGGCGGCTGCAAATCGCACAAACAAGGTTCCGTGACATCATAGAAAAGTTGCGAGAAATTGGCTAGGGGGTTGCTACTGCTTCACACGTTTTGTTCAATATCTCCGTTATTTGTTTAAAGATTGCAATGATCTTGGTATCATTGTTATCGGGCCTAAGCAGTCTTTCTAATACACACAACATGTATTTTCTCTTCATGGCTCCTTGAAGGCTTGCACAGGATTTGCAGAAAACACACCGTGCCTTCGTTCCTGATGACATTGTAGAAACATCGAGAATGCCTTTACGTCGCTGGTTGTCTGTTAGTGAAGGGAAGGAGGCTTTGTATTGCCGCAACCTTTAGGAACAGAATTGTTGCGCAAATGAAATGATAGACTTGAGGGCATCGGCTCATGGTTTAGTCTGGCTAAATGTTTCTTCTAGTAGCCTAGATAGGCACCGAAATGGCCCAGTTTACGAACGAGTGTTCTGTTTGTGCAACACGTGCTCCGCAATAACTCAGTTGATGATAGGGAACGCCGCACCTTCATTTGCTTCGGAAAAAGTTGGGGTGGGCTTTCGCATAACCAAACGTAAGGCCTACCATAATTTGTTTGATGGCGTGTCATCCTACAACGAGATTCATATTCTTCGTTAGGGACATACTGCCGATGAACAAAATAATGAATACGCATTTTTGGGGGGCCATGGAAGCCTTGAGTGCCTAGTGACGGATGACGGTCCTCAGTTTGTAGCTACTGACAAACCGTTTGATAGGTGGCATGGGATACGGCATGTCAGTGCGAGCTCGGGCACTAGCAGGGAAACGGAGAAGTTAAACAAGTGGTTTCAAGGACTAAGGACCTCTTTTTAAATTCTAAAGACGGTCATCTGGCACTGTTGGCTTAGAGGGCAACTACAGAAGTTCTTGGAGTGAATAATGAGAAACTGCTTAGTGTTAGGCGACTAAAAAAAGAGACCTATTACAAACTCGCGTCTTAAATGCGGGAAAAAGCAGCCCGAGAGTAGCCGTGGCCAGCGCACAGGAGTTCAGGAGGCAGCAGTACTGTTATCATTATTACCGCAACCCTGCCAGGCCAAGCCCCAAGCTTGAAGCAGGGATCGGAGTATAGATGACTGACTTGCAATGCAGGGCCACAGTGCTCTGACCTGCGCAGCAATTACGTTCATACGTGGTGCGGGGAGACGATGAAGTCGATCTCCGCAGGAACAGGGGAAGGCTTGACCGCCTACCGAAAGAAAATTCAATCTCTAGTCACTGGTACCTAATTCCGACGACGAATACCATCACATCTAGAGGGGCGCTGCAATACGTGCCTCAAATAAATGCAAGAAGGAAAGGACGTGATCGCGATTGCCGACTTTTCTTCTGCACCCGAAGATACCTTCAAGATTTCTAATCTCTTCGACGTGAATCCAGGTTACCGCAAGAAGAACGGAATACAATATTACGTTTGCTGCATCGCTACACAGAGTGTTTTTCGTCAAACTCAAACCTACATCAGACACCTCTAGCTAAGCAAGACCGACAAACCCGACAGTGACCGTACCTCGTCTCTACACAAGAGCGGGAAGCCGTCCGGACTCATTTCAACGACACGACGACATTATACAGCCATCGAAAATCCCCACGGCGGCGCCGGTGGTACTGGTGAAGAAAAAAGACGGCACATAGTTTCTGCGTTGACTTCCGGCGACTGAACAAAATGAACAAAAAGGACGTGTATATCCTCCCACGAATCGACGACGCTTTACAACCACCTTTGCCATGCGGAGTGCATATCAACGACTAATTTCAAGACCGGCTACTGGAAAATTGATTTGGGCAGAGAGGCCGAGAGATGACAGCATTTATAACCCCGCACGGCATATATGAGTTCAAGGTGATGTATTTTGGGGTGTGGACGGCGCCAGAAACGTTTCAAAGAGTCATGGACACGGTGCTAGCTGGACTGAAGTGGCAGACCTGCCTTGTATACCTCGATGATGATGTGGTATTCACCCGGACTTTCGGCGAACACCTTGTGAGGTTGTAGTCCGTACTCGAGGCCATTCGTACATCGTGGTTAACGCTGAAGCCTGAAAAGTGCCATTTCGCGCGTGAGGAATTCAAGTTTTCTGCTATGTCGTCACGGCCGCAGGAGTCCTGTATGACCCTGAAAAAACGTCATCCATAGCGAACGTCCTAAGACCTATACACAAGAAATGTGCGCGAACCTTTCTCCGACTGGGCGCGTACTACTGGCGCTTCGTCTCAAACTTTGCCCGCTTTCCACAGCCATTCACACGCTTGACAAACGACACCACCCCTTTCAGCTGGAAAAATGCCCAAGAAAAAGCATTCTGCGAGCAGCAACTACGCGTGCAAAACCCACCCATGCTCGCTCATGTCGACAAAAACGCCGAAACGGAAATGCCCACGGACGCCAGTAATATAGGCTTTGGTACTGCCCTCGCCCAAAATCGAAGCGGTTGCGGGAGAGTTATTGCCTATGAGAGCGGTGCTTCGTCAAAGAAGGAAAAAAATTACACCATCTCCCCGAAGGGATGTATGTGGTGATGCAAAGCATCTCGGAGTTCAAACAACGTTCGCGCGATGCGGGTAACCAACACAAGTGAAAAGAAAGGGAACACAAGATGCTTTGCATCACCACATATTTCCCTTCGGGGAGATGGTGTGATTTTTTGGGTGCTCACTCTCCTACCCCGCTGCCCGCCCTCTTCGTCCTCTTCTCTGGTTGAGCTGCAAGGCGCGTGGAGCTTCCCGACACAGCTTTCCCACGTAAATTCAACCTCATCCTCTAAAGTTTCCAGTTCGTCGTTTCGGTTGACGTTCAGCTTCGCGTGTCTTCGTTGTATAAGTAGCTTCTTGACGTAGTTTAAATGAGTCAAAGACATAAGGCCCGTTCGTAGCACTTCCTCCTCTCTCGGTTTTGTAGCGCAGTGGGAATAGCGCCGCGTAGCTACCGTTGCTGCCAGAGAGTCGTGGGATCGAAACCGGGCGCCGCTAACTATTTCCTTCTTTATAGTATAGAGGGAAGAGGTGCGGACAACGTAGGGACGCCGGACATAGCCCCGAGCAAGAGATGCTTTGCATCTAAAACTACCCAGACTATGAGGAAGAGTGGCTTGCTATTATATGAACAATTCAAAAATTTCGCCCATACTTGTATGATAGGCCATTCAAGGTTGCGACAGACCACCATGCGCTCTGTTGGCTCGCCAATTAGAAGGTCTCCTCTGGCTGTGTTGGGCGGTGGTGCATGCGCCTGCAAGACTTCGACGTTGCAATCACCTGTAACTCCGGCAGGAAATACTGCGAGACCGACTCCCCCTTCCATTCCCCCGTCGACCCACCACCACAGGACTACGATAAAGGCAGCGCGACTAAGAGGCTTGACTGAGAGTGACCTGGCCGCCCAAAAGCGTTGCCACCCCGACATACGCGTCATGATCGACTACCTCCAAGGGCGCAACGTCGCCGTGCACAGTATGTTCAAACGCAACTTACCTGCATTCAGCCTGAAAAACACCATTCTCCTGACGAAGGATTTCAGCACCGGAACAAGAACGAATCATCTCCTTTTCATCCCGGCAGATCTTCGTGACAAACTTTTCGAAGCGCGCCACGATGACCCGTCTTGCGGACATCTCGGTAGAGCCAACACAATTTAAAAAACTAACGGGAAGTACTTCTGGCCCTGCATTACATTCGACCTCACCCACTACATGCGGAGGAGCCGTGACTGCCAGCGACGAAAAACGCCGCCGAAGAAACCCGCTGGACTTTTGCAGCCGATCGCCGTCCCATCGAGGCCCTTCCCACAGATCCTTTTACAACTTTTTCTGAAACGTTTGAGCCAAACTTTAACCCCCCCCCCCCCCCCGAAATAAAAGTTTTCAACATATAAATCTTTTATTTATTTGGTCAGGGTGTGGGCCGCATTGTGGCCCCTCGTGTCAACGCAAGTAACGCAAAGCTCGCTAACTCGCGGGTAGGGGGACACATTGAAGGCTGTACTGGCATTATCGCGCTGCTGCGCCAAACGTTTCCCGCATTGTGGACATAATAGTTTGAAAATGGGCGCATTTTGTAAGGTTTCAGCCGAAAGCTCAAGTTTAACCAAAGCAGTCCCCGAAGATTCTAGAAGTTACCCATCATGGCCTACGTGTTTAGTCGTAGCTTTTTGAATTTTCACAAATTTGCCAGCAATCACTATGTAAGTTACAATCCTCTCCCACTGCTGTTTCATGACCTTCTAGAGTACCTTTGTGCCAAATTTGATTCTTCTAGTAGCGAACGTTATGCAGAAAAAAATTGGCGTTTACGTTTTTGTCGCGGGGTCGGTTGCCTTGAGTCACACTTGTATCAAGGCAACCAACACTAACCTAGCGAACTTCCTTCACGGGGTAACAGCCTTAAAGGGCATAACCACGGTATCGCGTTGCATTTCGATAGTTTGACTACAACAATTATCCCGCTAACCGCATTCTTGGTAAGGGAACAGCCAAAACGCAAATATAAACAAAACAGTCACTGGACCCCTATTTGCCGAAGCCGCCTGCGTCAAATTAAAAATACAAACAATTCAATGGAGGGTTTTAGAAATACAAATAGGTTAAAAAACACCGTTTCGCTGAGAGTTACAGGCCCGTAAAAACAAGAAAACGCCGTATATCAACAGGACTCGCCGAAACGCCAAAAAAGGCGATACGCCGAAATTCCCAAACCAGACGCCTAATGTAGTGGGTGGAATTTTGAAAAAAAAAGGAAATTATTTCCTAGGAGGAGACTGTTGGCAAAGCTAACGAAGGCTTTTGGCAGCATCACACAGCAAGATATCAAGGGCGAAAATAAGTTCAGAGCTTCGTGAGAAACGCGGTGTACGTACCGGGCTAGGAATAGGGCGAATGCCCCAGGTGACACAAGCAGCATCGCGAAAAGTTCAATACCTCGACAATTCCACGGCGCACAAAAAATGACAACCACTAGCTCTGATGAACCGAACCAGAGCTTGCTAGATATGTATTCGGTTTTTATGCAGAGAAAACCAAAATAGAGTAGTTACAATCCTGCAGTTAACTAAATTTTTTCTCACTTCAGAGAGCCCTGTATTGCCTAACTTTTAATTCCGAATGCACTTCTTAAGCGAGCCTGAAGCGTCCGCCGCCGTCCGCATTCCGCCGCCGTCCGCATAGCAACAGCTGCGGGTGCGCGCGCTCCTCGTCTTCCTTGGCAACGGGGGGAGATGGGCGCGCGCTGCCTGGCCACTGACATGGCACATACCCACGTGGGGGATTGGCCAGGAATCTCCTCGTCTTCCTTGGCAACGGGGGGAGATGGGCGCGGGCTGCCTGGCCGCTGACATGGCACATACCCACGTGGGGGATTGGCCAGGAATCGGGCGTGAGAAGGGCTAATGCACTCCCTTAAAGGATTACTGACACGAAATTTCAAAGCTGAGATCCGCTCTAGCAATCAAGTACAACAACAACACAAATAGGTGTCTGTGCATAGCACATACCCACGTGGGGGATTGGCCAGGAATCGGGCGTGAGAAGGGCTAATGCACCCGCCTAAAGGAGTACTGACACGAAATTTCAAAGCTGAGATCCGCTCTAGCAATCAAGTACAACGACAACACAAATATGTGTCTGTGAATAAATGCATCTTTCTTTCTTTGTAGTTGTGTGTGTGTGTGTATGTGTGTGATCTCTCTTTCGCGAACATTACCGAACCGCGCAAATTCAACTCGTGCATTCGCACTTTCACATTCTTCTACTAAGAATAGTATATAAAAGCGAGCCAGTATTCTAATACAACTTCACCAGCCTTTTATGGCAGCTGAGATTCAAACTAGTCGTGTTCGTGGTAGCTATACACTTGACAATGGCTGCGGCTTACTCATAAAATTACCAGGCGCCAGTGAATCTCATCAGTAAGCCAGCGTGTCAGTGTTCTTCCTTCAGAACCCCACGTATACAAATCAATTCCGGCCAACGCTGGCTGAATACCAGTGCTGGTGTGCCTTGCAAAGTCGTATGCGGGAAACTTCTCTTGCTTTCTCTTTTTTCGGTCTAGCTCTGAGCCACAACCTGCTTCTCCCCAAATGGATTTGAAACTCCTTTTAATGAAGCATATTTATTCTTTCATTGTTCAGCACTCTCGCTATTATTCGTCCGGCTGTATATCCCCAACCCAAGCAGTTATGCAGTGCTACCTTTTGCGGAAGTAACCATAATTCTGGATACCTAAGGAGATATACTAGAATGGATGAACTATGCTAGGAAAGCTCTTAGAACATAAACAGCACTCCTACGCCAGAAAAAGATCAGGCCGCCCTGGTGTAGCGGGTGGCTCGCCACCACCTCCCAAGAATAACCAACACACTCTTGGTCCACAGTCTCCATGAGCTATAGAGACCGTGTCTAGGGCGGCGGTCAGAGAAGCAATACAGCAAAAGGTGCTAAGAGTGTATGGGTCCCGACTGGCCACCATAGGAACTAGACTAGCAACTTGCTACACACGCACATTGTCTGGTGTGGGAACCCTAGCTTTACCACTAATGGGGATGTCGGAGTGTATCTTTGATATCATAGGTTTAAGCGGAATTAGAAGGACCAGAGAAGAATCATGAAGCAAAGAAGCGGGCATATTTTGTTTTAGTAGACCTAAATAGGCAAAAGAACGAGGGTGGGGTTTTGATTCCTCATAGAAAAAGCAGGACAAGTGGACCAGTTTTTCAGCATTAGCGAGAGATTGGTGGGTGTTGTAATCAAGCTACACAAGCGACTTATGTTAATTGTAGTACTGGCGTTTGAGCTGTCACCCAGCTTTGATGAAGAATCCGGAGAAAGGTTTGGTGGGGACGTTGAACAAGCAATAAAGAAAGCAACAACGTATTTTACGATTGTGGTGGTACAATTGAACGCAAAGTTTGGCAGGAAGAAAATGGTAGAAAGGGTAAAAGGGAAGCTTTGGACGAGATAATCGCAACAGTAGAGAAGATACACTGGTGTGATTTGAGAGAGAAAAACCTGAGGCTCATGAACAAATTCTTCTACAGACGAAAGAGTAGGAAATGGACGGGAAAAGTCCGGATGGTACACACAAAAACTGAATTGACTTTATTTTAGGTTACAAGTTAGGTTTCCTGCAAGACGAAGAGGAGCTTACTACACTTTGGTGCAGCGATCATAGCATGATTAGATTCATCTTGATGCTGAATTTCGAGTGAGAAAGAAGGAAACTCAGGAAATCTAACAGATACCGCATGTTGTCAGTTAGAGCCACTTTGCCAAATTGAGAAGTAACTCTTCCAAACAAATTCTTCTTCTGAAGGGACAGCAGGAGTCCAGTGCAGACAGGCTAAATTAAAATATAACATCGGCACTCAGTCGATCTTCAGCAGCTGTGGGAGAGGCAGCATCTAGATAACAAACTGGAAAACTTATAAAGAAACTGATTAAAGGATCAACACAAATGATACCCGTGGATATTCCAGGGCACCGGTAGAGGAGAGGTTGTAAATTGGGGGAAGCTAGAAAGCAACTAAGATAACTCTAGCCATCGGAAAGAGTACGCACTCACAGAAGAGTAGGGAAGCAGTATACACAACTTCGATAAGATAATAACGATAGCAGAGCATTCCTCATAAAGCTGTATGCCAGCAACGTTAGACAAGAGGAAACCGCTGAGAGTACAACCGGAACTTTCGATGCCCCTCTGATAAATAAACAAAACTGTTGCACGGCTAAAAGATATGAAAATAAGAACAGACTTATAGGGGTGAAACAGCGCGCAAAAAAAGGACAGAAGGAAGAAGACAACAAGAAGGGTGTTGTTGTCTTCTTCCTTCTATGCTAGTTTTTTGCGAGCTGTTTCACCACTATGAATCTGTACCAACTGGCCCAGTTTGCGACACTTTTGAAGAAAAGACTCACGTGACGACAGCATAAACGTGCACCTCCTAAAAGAGCGGGGACATATTCAAGTAGAAATGCTATCTGTAGTATTTTCGGAATGCTGAAAAAATAAATATTGTCGATAGCCTGAATATGAGAAAAAAAATTGTCATTCCTAATAAGGGGGATCCGAAGAACCTAAGAATTGCAGACACACCAGCGTACCTTCAGCTTTTTACAAGCTGTTTACCCATGTTGTAGCTAGCAGCATAGGTAACAGCCTATATTTCCAGGAACCCATCGAGGTGATTGGGTTTAAGAAAGGGAACTCAATCATGGATGACGTCTGTGTCGTCACTGAAGTGATAGTGAAATCCGCTGAATAAACAAAACCCCTTCTGAAGCAATTATATATTAGGAGAAAGAGCTTTATTCCGTCTTCAAAGCAGGCGTTTACAAAGCATTAAAACGGTAGAAAATAGATAAAACCTACACAAGACTTCTCTAAGACATATATTACAAAACCAGGGGCATGATAACCCTGCAAAAGCAAAGCGTTATATTTCCAAGATGAAGTGGAGCGATACAGAGAGCTACCATCGCACCAAAACAATGCACAATATCTCTGGAGGTGTTATTTGGAAAACATTACTGGAAAACATAGGAAAAAGGATAAATGTGAAATTCTTGAGCCACTTGAAGCTTGCTGACAACATTGTTGCCCAGTGAGACTGCAGAACAATGCTGCAGGGACTAAAATCAGACATCACGGCTGTGGGGTCAAAAAAAAAATAAATATAAAGTAACCAGGAATAAGTACGTACAACACGTCCTCGTCACCTTTAAAAACGAAACGCTAGAAGAAATACGGGAGTGTTACTGACTTGGTGCTGACCCCAACCACAAAAGGGCAATTCTGTGCCTAATAGGTATGGGTTACGGAGCCCTTCGCAATAACACTCCAATATTGAAAAGTCAGCTTCCTCTGAAACTCAAAATAAAATGTACAACCTGTGCATACCGCCAGAGTTATGTGGAGCTGAAACTTGTCGAACATCTAAACAATTAGAAAGCAAAGTTAGGTCGGGTCAACAGGCGAAGTAACGAATAATCTTATGAATACATCCGGAATAGGACACCAGATGCCTGGGGTCGACATAAAACAAGAGTAGAAGGTAATATTATTCAAATGAAGAGAATAAGCAGACTTGGCCTTCCCATGTAGTCAGAGGCGCGGACAACTGGTTGACAATAAGGCTTACAGAATGGATACCAAGAGATGGGTGTAGAAAAAGGATAAGGCCAATAAAACTAACGACGGGGTGCAATACAGAATATTGGGGTTATACTCTGGGCTTGAGCCACGCAGGACAGGAGCAGTTGTAGGTAAATGGGAGAGGGTTTCGTTCTGCAGCGGATCTGAGAAGGATGTACATGATGATGATCGCCAAAAATTCACCAACATTCCTGACACGAAAAAGTTAGCCATAAATGCCTAAAAAGAATGAGTATGCTAACGACCACACATAGAACGATACAATACTGTGCCACTTCACAGCTCCATTGGTGACACCTTTGCGACGTTACGTGGGCACATTCACCCAAAATCACACATCTTCCATCTGATTCTTCGGTATCGCTGTTTATAATGTGTGGAGAGAGCCTATGCGGAATTTAAACCCACTGTTAACACAGCACACTTTACACAGAAATACGCAAAACCTCACAGACAATATGAGCCCCAACACCTATCATGCTTTTTAGCAGACGAGTTTAGTTTTGTGTTTCGCTTTGATGCTTTTGACTGGGATACATTTTCACACCCCATTACGCACCTCCCAAATTCTTCCTTTGGACTACACTGCAGTCTTCGTCTCACTAGCGTTTTATTTTAATTTCATTTCATTTTAGGACAGCATTCGGTATTTAAATTCAGCCCAATGGAATGAATAGCAATTCTCGGCTGTGTTTCTCATAGCCGTAGTAGCGCCATTCATACCATCATTAGGGCGGCGTAATTATTAAGAATTACGCCGTGCAAAAGCAATCATGATCAATTACAACAAGTTGTCATTTACGTTTTTAAGTTAAGAAAAGACTACAATGCTCAAGTTCCGCGAACACTGCGCTTTTTATATCTTACTTTATATAAGACTGCACGCATACGCACTATACATTCAGAGGTGCTTTGCGTATCAATATGTCGCCACTGATGGTAACGACAGCTGTAATTCTCTGTACTTAAACTTTCAGAACGAAGTCGTAAGTAGCTTTTATTGGGCGCGTGGTCGCCTCTTAAATTATTTCAAACCTATTAGAAGAAAATAGAAGCGAAATCTTTATCTATAGCGGCCGCGGACCCGGCAGCCGCTTTTATGATGCAGGCGAAAAGCAAAACCACCCGTGTGTGCGAGATTTTCGGGAAGTTTAAAAAACCCAAGGTAGTCGAAATTAATCCGCAGCCTTCTACTACGGCGCGCCTCATCGACTGCATTGCGTCGGCTCACCAATCAATCCACCGTCTATAAAATGGTACTTTTTATGTAGTGCGACTGCGCCAATAAAAATGTTTGAAGATTTAGGTTGATGTTGCAGGGTCGCGGTCGGTATTGTACCTAATTAAAGGGCGGGCGATGTCGCGACGCCTTTACGGAGGTAGGCGTGGTAAGTCCATGATACCGCGATGCTTTATTGGGAGATGAGCCGTTTCTCCCTGCAGCGTCTAGAGAGCGAGGGCTCATCTGCTCCGCAGGAACACTCACTTATGTGGTGTAATGATAAAACAAGGGAGAAAGTTGGCTGGTGCATACATCCATCAGAGGCTACTTATAACATATATATATATATATATATATATATATATATATATATATATATATATATATATATATATATACAGAAATATCGGTCAGCAGTCTACAACGCCAAAGGAGGCATAGGGGTGTGGTTAGGCTCTTTTCTTTTTTTACTACGGTTAATGAAATAAACATTTTTTTAAACATACAGAAGAAAGAAAGAAAGAAAGAAAAACACGCGCCCAGAGTGGGGACCGAACCCACGCCTTTCGATTACATGTCGAATGCCTTACCAATTCGGCTATCTGGGCGACTGTGTTCTCCTTCACTTTCTGGGCTATTTACATTTACTAGAAGTGTATCTGACACTTGAGGGTGGTACCCAGCGCCACTCTGACTACACGGGGAGAACGGGACCTTCTTTTCAACCCCCGGGGCGTGACTCCAACGTCTACAGCCTGTCATGAGCGGTTAACTGGCGGAAAGCCCTCTTACGCTACCTAGGCATCAAGGCTGCCAGAACCGAGACCCTCGCTAGGCTTTCGCAGAATAATATAGTAAGGAAATGAGGGGCTCGTTGAGGAAATACAGAAATATAGGTCAGCAGTCTACAACGCCAAAGGAGGCATAGGGGTGTGGTTAGGCTCTTTTCTTTTTTTTACTTCGGGTAATGAATTAAACATTTTTTTAAACATACAGAAGAAAGAAAGAAAAACACGCGCCCAGAGTGGGGCCCGAACCCACGCCTTTCGTAAGGTAAGGCATTCGACATGTAAGGCATTCGACATGTAAGGCATTCGACATGTAATCGAAAGGCGTGGGTTCGGTCCCCACTCTGGGCGCGTGTGTTTCTTTCTTTCTTTCTTCTGTATGTTTAAAAAATGTTTATTTCATTAACCGTAGTAAAAAAAAGAAAAGAGCCTAACCACACCCATATGCCTCTTTTGGCGTTGTAGACTGCTGACCTATAATTCTGTATTTCCTCAACGAGCCCCTCATTTCCTTACTATATTATTCTGCGAAAGCCTAGCGAGGGTCTCGGTTCTGGCAGCCTTGATGCCTAGGTAGCATAAGAGGGCTTCCCGCCAGTTAACCGCTCATGACAGGCTGTAGAAGTTGGAGTCACGCCCCGGGGGTTGAAAAGAAGGTCCCCTTCTCCCCGTGTAGTCAGAGTGGCGCTGGGTACCACCCTCAAGTGTCAGATACACTTCTAGTAAATATAAATAGCCCAGAAAGTGAAGGAGAACACAGTCGCCCAGATAGCCGAATTGGTAAGGCATTCGACATGTAATCGAAAGGCGTGGGTTCGGTCCCCACTCTGGGCGCGTGTTTTTCTTTCTTTCTTTCTTCTGTATGTTTAAAAAAATGTTTAATTCATTAACCGTAGTAAAAAAAAAGAAAAGAGCCTAACCACACCCCTATGCCTCCTTTGGCGTTGTAGACTGCTGACCTATATTTCTGTATTTCCTCAACGAGCCCCTCATTTCCTTACTATATATATATATATATATATATATATATATATATATATATATAGGCAGTAAAAGAAAACTTCTCGAGGAGCCAGAAAAAATACTTGAGAAAATGGTACACGCACGATTAAAAACAAAAACAGTGGTTTACGGCCGTTTCGACTGCGGGAACAGTCTTCATCTTGAGTCACACTCAAGATAAAGACTGGTCCCGCCGTCGAAACGTCAGTAAACCACTGTTTTTGTTTTTAATCGTGCGTCTACCATTTTCTCAAGTATATATATATATATATATATATATATTAAAATATATATATATATATATATATATATGTATATATATATTTATCGCACTAAGGTGGCCGTCGGACAATTTGATAAAGGTTTCTAATAAAAACACAAACAGCGGAAGAAAGGAAAGGACGAGGGAAACTAGAAACCCAGCGCTGCACTCACAACTGAAATGTTAATGAAAACGTAAACATATATACAAAAACCACGTGTGGCCCAGCAGTTCAACCCCAAAAGGTCTCATCAATAAATAGGCGTGTAACTGTCAAGTAGCATATTCTGCAAGATTACAGAGGTCGGTTTTGTGTCAGGTCACAAAATGCTGGCTTACACAGGATTCAAAATTTTTTTGTATGTAAAAAGCCTGTGGCATCTTCCTTGCATGCTGACTAGTGTGTTTGAACAATACGGTTGATTCAAACAAAGCCGGTGTGCAACCCACGTGTCGCAATTTGAAGGCAAGTTAGAAATGGAAGAGCACTGGATGGACAGATAATGCTCGCTTAGTCGTTCATTGACGCAACGCTTGGTTTCACTAATATAAGAAAACACACAAGACAATCGGATGTCACAAGCGACAACTACAGCACGCGCAGCGTCCTTGTATTTGTATTTGACAGTGCGCAGATTAACAAGATACAAAGTTCTGATAGTCGTCGTGTAGGCTAAGCGCGAGACAGATACAGGACGAGACAAGACTTCCAACAAAATGTATTTCGAGCCAAGGACTATTTGGAGTCTTGAACACCACGTTAACAACATGGCGGAAACCTTCATTTTTAAGCCCGTAGGCAATCCTCTTCGTGTATGAAATGACAGCAAATTTCATTTTCTTCTGTTAAGTATCACCACTCGATTTAGGTTGAGCACGACCTTTTACAGCTTTCAACTTATCACTAACAGCCACAAGTACACTAGAAGAAAAACCTGTTACTTGTAGCCAGGCTGCTTTTTTCTCAAAGTTAACGCTTAATACGTATTTGTGTGGTTTCGTAGCACAAAAAATTAAAAAAGGCAATGCCTCTTTTTACAACTTTAGAGTGGGTTGACCTGAACTTAAACAATGGCTTCGCTTAACACAAGTAATACAAAATCGAAGATGACTACTTTTGAAATGAAAACTAAGGTCGAGAAAGTGCAGCGAGTTGTGTTTCGGGATCTCAGAAGTGAAAGACAAACCCATTCCTTCGGTCTTGAAACACAGCTAACACAGTGTTGTGAGATTGAAGCAGTACAAAGTGTTGGTCTTTAACCAGCACCAAATAGTCATCTACGTAACGAAAGATGCGCTTTGTGGCTTCATTTAGATATATTTCCACACAACGATTTTTATTTGCTAAGTATATCTTACACAAAACAGGTAGTGCGGACGAGCCAATACACGCCCATGACCGCTCAATGAGGGTCGTCCCTTGTCAATCCACAAAAGTAAAACTCTGATAAAAGGCCATTAACTTTAAAAACACCTCAACAGAAATGCCACAACAACTCTTTAAAATAAGCTTGCTATTTACCTGAGCAGCAAACTCTTGAACGCATTGTACCAGCCCATGAGTTTGAATAGAAAAAACATCGCCTCCACATCAATTCTGATGGCCTTGCAGGATTCAGGCTAACCTTCTCGCAGGAATTGTACCACTGCACCCAAATTTTAAACTCTGGAAGGGCCATGGATCCTAAGCTGCCTTAGGTGCCTTTCTAAAAATCGGGAAACCATCTGCCATAAATGTCGTTCTGTAATTATGGTACGAAAAAGCAAATTAGGCTCATGGGTTTTGATTGTGAAGAACGGGGCGAGTTCCAAACTGTGGACGGTGGCAATAGAAGAGGGTAGCCTCTTAGCCCTTTCAGCCCTAGATTTTTTATTTCAGGGAAAACTGTTTTTCTGTGTTGTTTTGTACAGCCTTGGAGCTCAGAAGCACAGAAATGAAAAATTACGCTAATATTGCAATTATTTATTAATTTTCGGACACGACAAATAAAAAGCTCATTCAGCAATTAAAACATTTTGTTGTTGTAAAAAATACTTTTTTTATCGTAAAACCAGTGGCACCCTCATTTTACAGAAAACATACGCTGATAATTCAAGTATATACAGATTTATAGACATTTTGAGGAACCGAAATTTTCGTTCCTTACCCGCCCTTTTGTCATACCGGTGTCCACTGAAACTTTTTCTTTTATATATCGTCCAGCCCCGTGAAAACTCAACAATGGTGATGTCAAGCGCACGAGGTACCCTTGAACTTATCTCGCGAAGAAAACTAGTAGTTTTCATTTCGTTCTTAACGCCCTAGAGGATATTATGTGTTGTCTCGTTAAATGACGAATGTGGGGCCGAAATGGGTTAAGAATAAGGTTCTGGAAATGACGCATGTGCCGTATCGCAAAATAAGGGATGAACTTGTGAACGTGAAGGACAAACTGCTGACAGAGAGGTATCCAGGAGAGGTATCCAGGAGGTATCCGCGAGCTCGGAATCCTATTGCGAAGTTTGGAGGCACAGCTTTTCAGGAAACCTCAGATGCCATCCGGTCCGAACACTGACGAGGGTGGGACGAGCCCTGCAGCTCCCGATGGTTACCATGTCCGGGTTAAGCCCGCTTCTCGGCCTGCAGCAGATAAGACTGCAGATGGTGCTCAGTGGCGGCCGGAGCAAGCGCTCACATGCGACAGCCCCACCGGCTTTTCCGATCAGCCCAAACCCGAGCCGCATTACGCAGACTCACTAAAGCGCTGCCCGACGCCCTAATTCAACCCATTGTCCTGGTGATAAAGGGCACCAGACCTCTTCCAACACGAGCTATGGGGCCGGAGGCAACCCAGTCTCTGCCAACGCCCGGCACGGGGCCACAGGCCACCCGGACTCTGCCAACGTGAGTTACCGGGCCGAAAGCTACCCGGTCTCGGACAACTTGGGCTACGGAACTGAAAGCCACCCGGTCCCAGGCAAACGCGGACCAAATGCTGGTGAGTCCATCACTTATATGACCCTTAAAAGTTGGCCACTTGCGAATAATGCTACTGCATTACATAGCGTCGTGGCTGAGCACGGCACAGATGATGACTTTTCACGCATCCTGTAAGCTCTTTTCCAGGTGCGTAACAAGCTGCCTGCAGATGAGGCTTTTCAGCCGCCCGAGGTTCTTGTCAAACAAAGGGACGGCTTTGAAGTACCGCAGCTGGCCAAGCCCGGTTCAGAAAGTATGCGGGGCCTGAACCAGAGCGGTATGCAACTGTCGTTGCCGGTCTCACTCAATAGCATATTTCTCGTCTGTTTCACGCCCAGAGTCTCTCCCGAACACGAGTTGCGTAAAAGTGCCCACGTTACCCTTGCTTTTTGAGTGAAATCAATGTCGCTGTTAAGGGAACGTTATTTTCGCAGAACATGCCGCAGACAAGGTGCTGGAACTTCGGCCAGCCCCGCAGCACCACGGACGGCCCGATCCCCTCGAGTAGCGCGAGCAAGGCAGCTTCGCAGCCTGGTTGCGACGCAACAGGGCCTGGGCCACCTGCAACTGCGACGTCTCCGAGCGCTAAATGCAACGTCGTGTCGGCGCAATCCGGCACCCCACTCCGTCGTCAGGCGTGCCTCCAAGACCGCCACCACTTCGTCGTTTCCTGTCACTACCCAAGGCGCCGAAACCTGCGAGTGTAACGGCCTCACCTTCGCCCAATTCAGAACGAAGGGCTGAACTGCGCTCACGATATCGATGGGCGGGACCTCGGCACTGAATTAGTGGGCCAGGCAGAGATGTTTTATGCGCGTGTGTGTGCGCGTGGCAACGTGCAAAGTACTTTTTTTGCTTTTTTTTCCTTCTCAGAGGGGGTGAAAAATGGAGGGATTCTCCCCTGTGAGGCGCCGCATAGCAGCATTTGAATTACCGCGCGCCACATCTCCTGCCATCTGTGAACGCACGGCGGAAAGACTCTGCAATGGAGGTTGGGGGGTGGCACTTTTTGTGCACGCGGGCAAGATAAGCCCAGGAAAGATACGCGCAGCTGTGCTTGTTAGCGGTGGAATCGCCGGCCGGGGTGCCGCAAACCAGGAGAGACAAGCCATCCCCAGCCTACTTCAAGAAGCCCGCACGGCAGCAAGTGGTCAGCCGTCTGTCCCGTCGTGCCGTAAGCCTTCGGACATTGAAGTGCTCTGTTGACGTGCTTTGGTGATTGTGTCTTCTGTGCCCTTACATTCTGTTTACAGTTTCTGTAAAGCCCCTTATCCATGTCGCAATGTTCTGTGCTGTAATGTTTTGACAATGCTGTTACTTGAATCCCCTCGGTAGGTAGAATTACCTGCAAGCTCTTGGACAGATGGATGCTCACCCGAGATTTGCTTCAGTTTTATATCAGAGTACAAACAAAAGACTACGCAGCAATTCACACTGATGTAATCATGGCCGCCCCAGCAACATTAGAGGCACTGACCGTGTGTCAGTGCATCTTCCGGGGCTTGATAGGAAGAAGGCAGGGATTGAACAGCACCTCGTAAACTAGACGTCATAATGGTAGAGGAGACGCTCCAAGGTAAATTTAAATGGTAGCGAAGCTTCGGGCGAAACGCGGTTAAGAACCCATTGCCATCGACATCAACATGGGGGGTTATCGCAGTGCTGATCGAAGCGCGACTAGGTGAGGAGGGAACAAATACTAATTACAAAAAACGAAGTTTTATTCATCAATAAAACAATATATATAATTTACGAAAGATATTTCTTTCTTGTTCACAATTATTTAGGCACAGTGCGCAAAGAATTTTCAATGATGTTGTTCATTCTCAAAAACCTTTTTTGTAGCGCCCTCTGAATAATGGCACATGTCTGCTCTTTTATGCAGTCCTTGTCGTGTTCGGAAAGGCGTGCAAAAAGTTCGTCTGCTCGGAAACGCCCCTCACATGTTTTGGTGGCGCGCATTCTCATTCGTTTTTTTTTGTTAATTTGGTGTGTACATAACTCTTGCTGTGCGTGGAGTTGCGAGGTGCGTTGCATCGTGGGTGAACACGTTTAGTACCGTGCCCGGAGGGCACGATGTCTTTCGGGAAAATGCTGCCAACGGTTGGAGCGGAGCGCTTTCCTCGGCACCTACGGAAACGATGTGCTGTACAAGGTTGCAACAGCAACTCCCGTACGCCTGGCGTTTCACTGCACCATTTTCCTCTCATTGCCACAGGTAATGCGAAACTATAGCACTGTTAATACGTGCACGGGGGGTTGTGTAAGGGGACGTAGTGGTGCTTCGAAAAACAAAATGGGTCTTAAGATTTGTTGTATTACAGTTATCTCTTGATTACACCTCAGGTTGGCTCGGAGAAAGTTGTGTCAATTATCCTAGGACTTCTCAGCATATTTAAATAGCGCAAATAAGGTGCGCCACTCGAATTGAAACCATTCGCTTTAATTGTTAATCTCAGTGCCTTCTCTATTCCATTACAACGCTTGTAGTGATCGCTGCTTCCCGCGCTTGTATGCGCAAGCAATATTTCTATTCCAGTACTGTGTTGTGCTCCTCCGTGCTGTGCTGCGGCCATATCTTTCCTGCTATGTGTTTTTGCTTACTGCCGTCACTTTGTTTTGCATTGATCCAGTTTTTCTCTTTTTACTTATCTGTTGCGATGCTTGCCTAAACAACGCAACCAGAAAATTGCAGGCGTGAATCCTGGGTGAAGTTCTCTACAAACACATGTCTACTTTAATAAACGCCGGGACAGCTGCGGTGTGCTGGCTTTAATTTCGTGAATCGGTGTTCATGCTGCCCGGTTTTATGCACCAAGGTGGAGTGCCTAGTCCTTTTCTCTTGTTTGGACGTAGTTCTGCTGTTGAGGATTTCATTGCTCATAATGCTATGTGTTACGGGTAAAGGCAATTTTTCGGCATGTACATTAAATCAGAATGCATGTCGTGCCCACGAACATTTTTGTACCTATTTGTATACGTGCTGATTTTGTAGAGTGGGGTAATGTTGTTTTATGTTTATCCTGGAATAAAATTCAAATGGCTTGATTAGAGCATGACTATGTGTTATTTCTTCTTTTAGAACTGAAGCAGACAAACCGAGCAAGCATTATATAACCTTCATCTGCAACGTGCGTATGTGCGGCGCAGTTAAACAACCCAGCAGTGGCGTTGGTAGAAATATGTATCGCGATGGGGGGGGCACGTTTTTGATATGAAGGGGGGGGGGGGCGTGCAGAGTGGTCGAGTAACATTTTGTGCTCTGTATCCCATGGCAGAAAAACAATTCCGGGAGGAGGGGGGTACGTGCCTGGTTCCCGGTTTGCCACCCACTGCAATCAAGGAAAACAACTGACTGCGCGTCTACAGCAGTGGAAGTAATGAATACAGAATAAAGTTTCAGAGAAAATGCAAGATGTTTTTATCAAACCCGAGGCGAATCATACGATGGTATCGTAAAGTATGTTTCTCTAATCACGAGTCTGTACTAATTAAGCTAGCGTCGTTCACTTGAAGTTGAAGCACACACGCAAGGGCTTGCCAACTTGCGTCAGATGGCAATGACATGAGCCGTCTGCGATCACATGCCTGTAAAACTATTTTGAAGTCAAAGTTTCGCGCTAATGCCGCCAAAATGACGTCTCTTTTACCGAATCTTGCGTCACAGCCGGTTTATTTTTTGTTCCGCAGGAAGTGTTCCCTCCTCACACAGATCGTGTTAAGCCCCATGAGCAGCCTAAGAGCCGCCATTTTCTGAACATATGGGCGTCTATGGAAGCTTCGCTACCAGTTACATTTACCTTGGACGCTCCTCGACACCTCAATCGCATTAGGTGACTGTATGAAGGCCCCGGCGGCAGACGGGGATCAGCACGATGCCAGGAAGCGACTCGTATTCGTGGAGCATTAGATCGTGGTAATGAATATCGAACACGCGTTCTTCGAGAAAATCCCTTTGAAAAACCCAACGGCAGCATGGTCTTGCTCAGTGTCTATAGTAACCCGTCTGAAGGGAAGCAGAAGTTGAGAGCCCTCCTGCACAAGCCGTGCACCGCTGCAGAAAGCCCACGCTGTTAGCGTGCGGCGACCATAATGCGATGCGCCCGTCGTGTTGCAACGGCAAGCACATTGCTAAAGGCCTAAATCCATTATAAGGTCCGGTGGACGTCGACTTAACAATGATAGCCGGCCTGGCACATCCCACGAGACTCGCCAACTCGGTGTCCAGGAATACCACGCCGAACCTAACGTTCGTGAATAACGACGAGATGGTGCGACTACCTGGCGAAACATGGTTGGCGATCTCCGTAGCGACCACGCCATCGTGGAGGTCATAATGCCGGAGAATGACGAAATAAGCACAGGGATATAAATATAGAATGTGGCGTTCCCCGGAATATAGACGATGGCGATCAGCGACCGACTGCCATTTGACGGCGAGGGCGAGATCGAGGACATCGAGGAGTTGACTGCAAAGGTGGCGGCGAGGGGGAAGGAGGTAACGAAAACGACAGAGATGGAAGCAAATGTACCGGGGGTGACAACCAACCGACCAGCCCAGCCCATAGAGGCCAAACAGTCTATAATTAGCAAGTGGAAGAGCAAGCGGCTAAAGCGCAGAAAATGCAAGAAAGTGGCAGAGCTCTACCGAGCTATCGAAGACCGGTGCGGAGTGCTCTGCGCGCAGAAGTGGAACGATATATGCGACGAGGTGGCGGGCCACACGCACTACGGCAAGACCTTGAACCTGCTGCGTCACCAGCTCGATGAGACGAAGAATATTTTTTATGACCCACCAGTGCGACCTCCAGGCAAGCTAATGCACCAAGCGGTTCAGGCACACGGGGTAGCAGAGGTCACCAAAAAATCGACAACGAGAACTGCCCGTAACGCGCACGGAGTGGCATATTCTTTCCGGGGGCGAACCCAACGAGAAACTCGACATTGACATAGACGTCAATTAGGTTAGGACGACTGTGCCCGGGCTGCATAGCAAGTTCGCAGCCGGACCATATGGACATGAAGAAGGCACACAAGAACCGTAATAGCGAAACTGTCGACAAGCTGACCAAGTACTTCCAAAAGTACTGGAAGTCGGGGATGCTGTCGAGGCAGTGGAAGACGACCAGAACGATCCTCATCCCGTACGCGGGCAAGCCGCCCAGCACGGACAAGCACCGGCCCATCTCGCTTTCGTCGTACTTCGGCAACCTGCTAAACCGCGTACTCATGAAATGGCGGTAGGACTACTTGGAGAGGTACCAGCTGCATCCCACATCTGTAATCGTGTTCAGGCAGCAACTGAGCACGGCGGATGCGATGGTATCGCTCAAGGACAAGATCGTCGACGACAAAGGCAACTCGCAGCTTACCAGGTTATCGTGGGACTGGAACTGCCATGCAACTTCGATAACATGAAGCACTCTGCGAACCTGGCAGAGGTGTCGAAACTCGGCAAGAGCGAACGGTCATACGGTTACATACGAGAATTCCTGACAGGTCGCACAGTCGAGCTCGCGTCCGTGATCTGCTACAGCAAGAAAAGATGCTCGGCCGCGTGGGGATTTAGCAGGGGTCTGTCATCTGGCCGCTGCACTTCTACCTGTCTGCCCGGTAATGGTCGGCGTGGCCGAGCGGCTAGAGTGGATCGAGGGTGGGAGGCCCACACTTACGCGGACGATATTACGTGGTGGGTCCCAGGCGGTATCGACGCTCATAGTAAGGAAAAAAAGGCAAGAATCAGCGTTGCAGCAGTGGTGGGTAAGAGGCAGAGCATCCGCCTCGCTTGCAGAGGGGCCACGGCTCGAATACCGGTGCCGTACAATTCTCACAGGGTTAAAAAAATCTGCGTATTGATAGAATTGCAGAATTCTATCCGCCTGATTCTTGCGACCATGGCCAGTAACGCGCTCCCTAACTAGAGCAGGATTGGGCACCCTGGTGTAGTAACAGCCACAACCTCCCATGAACACGCCAATTAACCAACGGTCATCAGTCTCCAGTGGCTGCGAAGCAACTGACCACGGCCACGGTCAGACCTGTGATGCAACTGAGGGTGCTAAGAATCCCTGTACCCGTAAAGACCGCCATAAGATTCTGATCCTGGCAACACTTAACACGAGAACCTTATCTATTGAAACGAGTCTAGAGGTGTTGTCCGAGGAAATAAAGGGCAATAAATGGGATTTCATCGGGCTTAGGTTGGCTAGGAGGACCGGTGAAACCTTTACGGTGCTGAAAAATGGAGAAGTGCTATGTTACCGTGGTCTAGTATACAGAAGAGAACTGGGAGTGGGATCTCTAGTCAGTAAAAACATAGCTGGTAACATAAAAGAACACTATAGCATTATTAAAAGGGCAGCAGGTTTTGTAATTAGGCTCAATAAGAGGCACAAGCTCAAGGTGGAACAGGGCTATGCACCCACATCCAGCCACGACGACCAGGCAGTGGAACGCCTCTATGAATATGTGGAATTTGCAATGGCTGAAGTAAAAACCCAGTATGCCGTAGCTTTAGGGGACCTCAATGCTTAAGTAGGCAAGAATCAGCGTGGAGACAAGGCAGTTTGGAACTATGGTCTGGGCTGTAAAAATAGCAGGGCCGTTCTGCAAGTTGAACTTGCAGAACGAAATAACCCACGCATAATGAATACCTTCTTCTGTAAACTGGAGAGCCAGAAGTGGACGTGGAGGAACCCGAATGGAGACCATAAAAATGAAATAAACCTCATATTATGCGATAACCCTGCCGTGGTGAAGGAGCAGCTCGAGAATAGATGTTAAAACTCATAGAAGTGATTACTGCCCTATTCTAGTCAAGCAATCTGTGCTGTGAACTATTTCGTCTGACACGTACGCTTAGCTGACAAGCTGGCAGTTTGCCCGTCGTAACATTTCAGGGAATGTTGGACATTTAAAAAGTCACACAATTCCTACATAACACGTTACAGACTTGCACATGGGCAGTCACTGTTCCAGACCGTTATACTGCCTTTAAAAGCATGTATGTGCGCTTGCGTGCTCTGAAAAGACGAGCAGAAGGACATTATCGCTTAACTGGGAACGTCGAGGAACACAACCAGTGTCAAAAAATTCATACCTTTACACGGCGTCACCTTCAAGTGCTGGAAAAGAAACAGTGGAGCTATTTCGGTGGATCGTTATCACCACTGACCGCCTGTGATGAAATTCGGTCAGTTATGAGGCCCCGTTGTGGGTCAGAAGCCCAGAATTACCCCTTCAGAGCTCGCGCGCACGTTGCCCGTGGGGAGCCGGAGAGAAGTGTAGCTGATAAATTTTTTAAATGGTAATTGGAATAGGTGTCGAGACAAACAGTGTGAAATATAAAACCTCATCAAGTCTGCAACCGACGACGTGTACCAGAAACTCAGACTCCAGCATTCGTAACTTCAGTGTCATTTCCCGATCAGTGAATTCAACAGTTCATTTGCTATCCTATGAAAACGGCTCCCGGCAATAATGGCATCGTGTATACTATTCTTAGCAACCTTGGTCCAGTGGGTAAGTCCACCCTGCTAACGTTATTGAACACTTCTTGGAGTCAGAAAGCTGTTCCTGAATATTGAAAGACCGAGCGTCCCAATGCAATTCTTAAGCCCGGCAAGACAACACTGTCGCCTGAGTCTTTCCGTCCAGTAACCCTAAAGAGCTGCTTGTGCAAACTTGTGGAGAAAACAATTACGGAGGCTTCAATGGAGGTGTGATGTGACACAAGTTTACCCTGAAGGCATGTGGGGATTTCAAAGGTAGTGTTCCTCAATTGATGCAGTTCTTTACATTGTGACGTAGGTCGAGCAGGAACAGTGTAGTGGCAACATAACAATTGCAGTTTTCCTGGACATAACGAGCGCGTTTGACACTGCCAGCTACATTTATATCCTCCAGTGTGTTGCAGATGGGCCTACACAGGCGAGCATTGAGATAGATACAAGGATTAGCTACCAAACGGAGAGTTTTAATGGAAACACCTAAAGGTCGTATTGGCGAGCACGTTCCTTCACAGGGAGTACTACGGGGTAGTGCCCAGAGTCGTTTCCTATTTATTTGTTTTATGGTATACTTACCCTGCAGATTGCCACCAGGCTTATAGCATTCCTTTACGCTGACGATGTCTACATATAGGCGTCAGGTCCCAATGCTCTCGTCCTTCAATACATCTTACAGGAAGGTTTAACGTGCGTGCAAAACTTCCTGAAAGAGTGTGGGATGACGTTATCATATGTAAAAACACACGTGTTGCCTTTCACGAGAAAGGAACTAAAAACTTTGTCTCTTCCTTGAAGGTCAACCAATTAAAACTGTAAAATAAATAAGCTTCCTCTGAGTTACATTAGATAGTGAACTTTCGTGGGCTGCACACATCTAGGTGCTTAAACGAAATTTCAATGCAATTATTAATATTCTTTGTAGGCTTACGGACACATCATGAGGTGAACGCACAATACCTTTATTACAGGTTTATTGTGCAATAATTAGGCAATAAATTGCATATTCAGCGCCAATTCTGCACGGGCTCTCTCTCCAACACCCTTGCGAAAAGACCTCAAAGACTGTTTGCTAGGAGTGTGCGTGTTTGTTTAGGCGTGCCTACACCATAGTCGAATCAGCCTCCCAGTGATGTGAACTGTAGAAACGTGTCGGCATTTTCTTGGAATATCTACCCAGCATTCCCGCCATCATCTCAAACAATGTCTCTTAAAAAGGAGAGGTTGTAGGATGCAAAGCACGCTTGAGGCCAATAAAAGCATTTTACCTATGTACGAGGTTCGGCATGATAACCCCGCATATCATCCATGGCTTCTTTCAAGCCCCAATATTAGTTTGACTGTCTGCGGTTTATTCCGAAAATGAGACTTAGCTGCTGGCGACGTGCAACAACTGCCTCTTTGTCAAATATACCTGCACTACCCAAGCTTCACACATGTATACACAGTTGGATCTTGCCTACAAACTACCTCTTCGGTTGCATTTGTAATACCGAGACTTCATTATGAGCCCAAATACGACTGTCCCAATACGCTTCCTCAACTTCCGATCTTTACGCTGTTTTTTTGTCCCTGCGGTGTATCTGCAGTGTGGCACTTACTCAAACATGGTTGATTGTTACTGACTCTTAAGTAGCACTAGCATCTATGAAACACTCTAGCAGTGCTTTCTACGGTTCATTATTATATGAAACTTTGAAAGCATTCACGGGAGCATGTGAAATGCACCATATTTCGTTTGAATAAATTCGTAGCCACTGTAATAGTCCGGGAAATGCAGCGGGAGAAATGCAGCTCAGCAAGCGCACCAATTTACAACCGAGATATATTGCCCCTCTACATTTCATAATTGCAAATTATTCCAGAGAGAGCTTGTGAGAGCCTTTGGCATACTACGTGCGTTGACAAACGGTCACAAAGCAGCCTGCTCTTCGAGGTTAATCGCTTAAGCGGGATTCACATGACGGAGAAACCCTCTCACGGAGGCGGACGGATATGTGACGTCAACAGCACGTGACCAGATTATCCGGTCTGGCGGCGCATCTACACATGCGGAGCTACGCGGAGAGACTAGCAGACGACAGCGCTGAGGAATAGGTTCCAATCCCCGCCGAGGGCCACCGCCATCGAGCGAAAACATGAGGAGGCATTTTCTTTCGCGGAGCCACCGCGGGCTATCGCCACCGAGGGGCGGAGCCTAAAACCGGTCACGTTAGTGGGTCCCGCGGGCCGAAAAGAGAGGGTTTCTCCCTCGTGTGTATCCCGCTTTATTGGGATTCGAAATCCCAATGTCGACATCCTGAGGCTTAGAGACCCTTACACAAGGCATTGCTTACAATGCTTACACAAAGTATTTTCTGCGCAAAATCGGCTAACTTCAAAGTACAAGCTGTTTATGTGGTCATCCTGATAAAAGAACTAGTTGTGTAATTTTGGAATGTTCCCGTCATGAACATGCAAAGGGCACTTTAAAAGTGTCCTCATGTATTTAAACACTAGGCCACATAACCTCGACACAGTTCTCGTACCTTGGCAAGCACCAAGTAATCGACGGTATAAATTTTTTGCCCTGAAACTCTTTCTAGAGAGAGAGAAATGAAGTTTATTTGCCGTTCAAGAAATGTACAATTATTAAAATATACAGCCGAGGGTCCCAAAGTCCCATGACTGCCTGGGATCCTTGATGAGCAATTGCAAATCATGGGCACTTAAAGAAACAGCGAAAAAAATTATGCAATAGAAAATAATTAACAGATCATCATTACACAGTAGGTAAAAACCTTGTACAAAGATACAACAGCTATACACACACAAACACACACATGCTAAGCACTAAGAAGTACACGATACATAATAGTTCTCGCAATAGAGACAGCACTTGTGCGGAAAAAAATTAAAGTAATCTTAATGAAGTGATTAGTTTAAAACACAGTGCGATGAAACATATTGAAAATATATTTTGAAACAGGGGTGAATGAACTGCAAACAAAGATACTAATTCTGCAATGGAAAATTCTTTAGCGCTTTTTAACTGCCGATAGGGACAAGCCGGATTTTAGGTGCAGAGGCAGAGTGTTCCACAAAGAAATCGAAGCGAAATGAGCACTCCTTTTTCTGTAGTCAGTGTAACCTGTTGGCAGTAAAAAAATCGTTGATAGGCTTCTCTAGTGCGGTTCGGATTATGCAAAAACTAATTATCAAAAAATTCAAAAGAGAGTTTCTGGTTGATTAGTTTAAACAACATAATAGCAATGTTGTAATGAAACAGAGAGTAAATTGACAATATCTTGAGCTTGCATTGCAGTAATGTCGAACTATAGTAAAGAGTAGTATTTGAAATGATGCGTATTACATGGTTTTGGGTGTGTTGAACAGAGTGCAAAATGTACTTATATGTGTTGCCCCATGCAATGATAGCATAATTCAGATGGCTGTGAATGAATGAAAAGTAGAGCGACAGCAACGTATCAGCAAGGAACTAATTCCTAGCCTTGATTAGTGGTCGAATGCCGAACGCAGTCCCTATTTTTAGGAGGTTTATGTGATAGCTAACTTAAGGCAACAATGGAGGCGGATAACTAGGAATGTAGTGCAGTGAGAAGGGGAAATTGAAGTATTACCGAGCGACAAGGAGGGAACCAGTGGCAAGTGTATGTGGCTTGAACTAAAAATAATAAATTTAGTCTTACTAGGATTGATAATAAATGGTTCTTTTCGCACCAATCCAAAATAATTATGAGAACAGAATTTAATTTATTTTTCAAGGAATTTAGGCATTTGTCAGACATCGAAACGATTGTGTCGTCTACGTATATGACGCAATGAGATGATACAGCAATATTAGGTAGATCATTCATAGAAATTAACAAAAGCAAAGGACCCAGAATTGACCCCTGCGGGACACCTTGGTTAGATATTTTGGTCTCAGAGAAAGCATTCGCAGCATATACCACATATTGTTTATCAAGTAAATACCATAGGACTGCAGCTTGCAAAATAGAATGTCATGATTAATTGTATCGAAAGCTTTTACAAAGTCTAAAAACACTGAGCCGACGAACAGTGATTTATCTAGCGAATGTTTGTCAAAGTCGAGTAAAGAGATTAAAGCGAGACTGGTAGAGCTGCCCGAGCGAAAACCGAATTGGCAAGAATTTAATAAATTAAACTTAGTAAATAGTTAGTTCACCTTTTACAGAATATTTTCTCTATTAACTTGCTCAAAGTGGACAACATTTAAATCGGTCGGTAATTACAAGCTCTGTCTTTGTTACCTTTCTTGAACACAAGGATGATCTTCGACCGTTTTAAGATTTCAGGGAACACGCCTGACTGGAATATCAAATTAGTTATGTGGCAGATAGGTCAGAAACGAGATGGGCGATTAATTTTAAATGACGCATAGAAAATTGTCTAGGCCGGGACTTGTCATTTTAAGCTGAGTGATAGTAACATATACTTCAGAAGAAATGGGGTGCAGAAAGAATGAGTGAGGTGTGTGACGTGGGATCGAAAGGGCCGCAGACGGTAGATGCGTTTGGGGCAAGAAAAAGTTCCTTGAGATTCCTTTATTAAACCGAATAAAACTTTATTGGTTGGAAATGTAACTCTACCTTCGGTAATAATGCCTCTTAGAGTCTACAAACACGAGTAGCCACCTTTAATGTTCATTGTGTTTGTCGTTGTGCAGTTTCTTTCCTCCACTATTCTGTACTGTATATTGTCTGTCCTCTACTGCGTGATTTTTTTGTGATCTGAGTGATTTGTTATCTGTTGTTTTATCTGAATTTCCACTGACCCGCAACAAGTGACCAGCTTGATCACTGACTTCCATCAATGTCACAGAGAAAAAATTTGTGTTTGCACTGTTTTGTATGCGGTATATACGGCTTCATGAACTTTTCAAGAACTTGATCAGATCTCACCATTACTGCACAAGGCTGTGAGTTTGCGTATATCAAAATGTCTTCTCAGAACATTACCTTAAGCGAGAAGGAGTACCAGGGCACCCATAAAATGTGTCAATCTCTACTATGTTTCTGCAATGGGATAAAGAGGAAGATTACTGAAAAACGCCTAAAATCGCAGTTTGGCGTTTCCGAACTTTCACAGTATTTTTCTGCCTAGGTATCTTCCATGGGTTTGAGGGTTAGGCTGAGACCTGCCAGCTCCCGAACACTCCCTATCAAATATCAGGAAGTAGCAACAGGTACTTGACGACGCTTCCTTGCAACTAACGCACATAATTCTAAATCACTACGAGACTACATCCCAACTCCTCCGCCAGGAAGAGCAAATTCTTAGTCAGGAGCTCAGCCGAAGAGATTCGGGCCTTCTACGCAGCTAGGAATTCAAAAAGGCGTCCGACATATCCGACACAAAAGTACATAATTTTTCCCGAGATAATATTTCCAGCTGTGGCTACAAGAATACCATTAGCCCTACTACTAATGGCTGTCCGTTATCTAAAAATACACTTGAAAATCGCACCTAAAACGTGATCAACGCGTGAAATACTGACCACTCACCATCCGCTCACATTTTCACCGGTACTAATAGGTCTGCAAGCGAAACAATAAAATTTAACACCTTCTCTCAACTCTCCCGAGTTTACCAACGCTAAAACAAATCTTACTGGAAATCTGATAAACCTCCCCAGTATTACCCTGTCGCGACATCCGAGGAGCACCGTGTCGAGAGGTCTGTACTTTTTCGCGGCAACTTGCGATTTCGACGAATTTCAACCTTTTAAGGGCTTAGATAACTTCGCCAGGAATATGAGACTCCGAGAGTACTTCCATGACCGTCCTTCAGCCCATGAATCCCAAACTGCATTACCTCGGCATAAGAAATGGACCCATCCCACGTAGCGCTATGCATGCCTTGACAGGTACATTAAAACCGTTCATCGCGATGTACGAGCAGCAACCAAAAGCAAATCTCTTTCAGCAGTAACATCGAAAAGGAAAAGAAAGCCCTCGAGGAATTTCCAAGTTGCCCTTGAAATAGTATTCAAAGCTTCTGATAAATGAGGCGCCGTGGTGATCCTCGACAAAGCTGACAATGGTAACGAGGCTCATAGACAACAATCACAATCGACGTTCTACAAAGTACTCCCTAGCCATCCCACTAATAATTTTAAGCTAATTCTCAAATATAAACTCACTGAGCTTGTTAAAAACCAGGAAATAACCGACACTACTGCTCATTCTCTTATACCATTACATCCAGTAGCCCACAGATGCTACCTTCTCTATAAGATTCTTAATAAGAAGCCAGGTCACCCCATTGTTTCTGGCATTGGTATTTTCACCGAGAACCTCTCGCGCTATGTCGCCAATGTTATTCACGACATTCTCCCAGCTTTTCATCCTTCATTAACGATACAAATAATTGTTTCTCGGATAGCATGAAGATGTGAATTCTTAACAACTGTTTTCTTGTTATCCTGGATGCCCTATCGCTATACACTAACATTCTGTATGGGGATAGAATCACCGCTGTATAATGTGCTTTTGAGCAGTCGGCGCGTGACAAAACTGTCGATTATCTCATCCTTATAACATTTATTCAGCTTACCTGTGAGTTTTACAATTTTCAGTTTGATGGTGTCAATTACGAGCGAGTCAGCGGAACATTGATGTGAACCAAAATCAGGCCAAGCTACGCAAATATCTTTAAGACATGTCTAGAGTCAAACTTCCGCGCAACCCAAAATTTGTAGGCACTGTACTACAAAGGGTATATAGATGATATATTCATGATATGGCAGCACGGTGAAATGAAACTTTTTGCCTTTATTGAGGGTTTTAACCTTCCGCATTCTATCTCTCTCTCGTTCCTACTCTACGTACAGCATAAATTTCCCGGATGTTGCTGTCATAGTTTCTCACGGGAGGCTTCAGACTAATCTCAATAGGAAACCTATGGACACGCGCCAGTATTCCCACCTGCACAGCATCCATCTCAGGCACTGCAAGACAGCAATACCCTATACCCAATGTCACTGTTTTAGGTGAATCTCCATGCCAAGCGGATTTTGATTCTAATTTCAGAGAACTAAAAACCACGTAAAAATTAAAACTAAATTAAATCACACAACTAAAAATAAAAATACCCAGAGCTCGACGACGCCATTTACGACGCGATTACCCAGGCTGGCTAGTTGGACCACGCCCATATTCTCATTAAAAACGCTCCAAAACAAAATCCACAGAAAACGCCGCTGTGACCCATTCGGCCTCTTCCATGAAGTCCCATGCGTAATAAGAAAACGTCACAATATCCTTGTTCATTGTCAACACCTTGAAAGAATATTTCCTGAGCCACCACGCGTTGTTCATAGATGCAGAAAAAAATTGGCCTAGGTTTTCACCTAATTCAGCATCACCAGACCACAGAGTAGTTTTTGCATGTCCTGTTACAAACCACGGTGTAGGGTATGTCCACAAATGACCCCCACACAGCACGCCCCAGCACAGCTTGAAAGTATTATGTTAATGTAAAAGGAAACTTTAACTGCGACACCGACAACGTTGCGAGTCCGCTGAAATGAACTATCTGCTGCAAACAATACATCGGCCAGACTGAAACACCCTTGCGTTTCAGGTTTACCAATCACCGCTCTCATTAAAAACCCTGCCCTTCTTTGTTTTTATCGAAGCATGTTAACAATCATGATCGTTGTTGTAAACAGCTGAATGCCACAATTATCGATTATACTTTTAAAACACATCACAATCGCAAGGTTATACTATACTATACTATACTATACCGTTATACTATAAGTTTGAGTCAGCGTCGTTTGGCATAAACGAAAGTTATCGGAAACTGACCTGTCTTTCCTCGGAAAAAAATTCGACTTTCGCCTTCTCCCACCCCTCTATCTGTAATATTCATATCCTGGAATATCGGGTTTCTCGGGATTGTGTTATGTCTGTTAATTTCTTTCCCTTGATAACTAAACCAAATCTGATCAGGCAGTCTCAACAATATGTTCCATGTAGAGGGTTTCGGTACTAATGTTACGATTGATACTCTCATCTTGTCATCGATTTGTGCGGGCGGGCGTGTCTGATTGCTTTCATTGCCACTTCAGTCTCTGTATTCCAGTTTTTTTTATATTCATTGCTTACTTTCTCGGCGTTCACTGAACTGGTACCCTATGCTGACGAGATGTGTAAGTCCACGTACAGGTCACCTGTGTGTACGTCCGTTCTGTTATCTTTCTTTTAATGACTTGTTTGACGCTGTCTCTTTGTTGCCCTTTTTTTTTCGCTTTTTGCTCCTTGTATACTCATTTCCTGTCGAAACTGAATCTTTCCGTTGGTGCGCGCTACTTTTTTATCCCACCACCGGAAGCGAAATATAGTACTCTTTCATGTTTCAATCACCTGACTCTGATTCTTAAAACGGATATGTTTAGCCAGATGTGCGCCACATGCTTGCACAGGAATATCTCGTTTCGACCACTCTGGTGCCCCCATTTGCCAGTTGGCACTGAAAATAGAAGTTTCTTTTTCTTCGTGCTTGTTTCTCAGGTTTGTACCAGGTTACTGTGATTTCTATATCTTTTTATGTCCATGCCAAATGCGTGAATGGGCATATCTTGTGTACTAATCTCTTTCCCACCTGTTGCTACAGTGCAAAGGGAAATTACCTAGTTAAATTTTTGTTTGGTTTGGTTTCTCTTTTTTAAGGTATTTTCAAAGGTTTGCTCTGCGTGACTGCGATTTCTAGGTTATGTTTTTGATGCTTATGCCAAATGCGTGCATGGGCATCTTGTTAGGACGTTTATCTTTCACCCCTGTTGCAACGGGGGAATGGTGACTTGTTAAATTAATTTTTTTCTGTCCTTTCTTTCGTTTTTTTCTCATGATCGTACCGCGCAACTGATTTCTTGTTATATTTTTTTCTCTCTTCACATCTCTAATTTTTTTCGCGGTCCACCAACCATGATCACATTGTACAAACTCTTCTTCCCTTTGCCCTGCCTACGCCCTTGCTACATTCTATTCACATATAACCCTCAAACCAACTCACCAACTTATTCGGTACTCTGAACGAAGAAAGTCATCTTCCTGAAACGTCAGTATACTGTGGTTTATTATGGTTTTCTCGAGTTTCTCTTTCTCTACTCACCTGTCTCTCTCTCTAATTATATATATATATATATATATATATTTATATAAATTTGAAAGCGGAATAGCAGTCCCTACGGTGGGCAATGGAGCCGCAGGGGGTCCTAGACCACACTAGATCGCGGGCATAAACGTCCGATTTTGTCGTTCGTCTTGAGGACAATACTCGGAGAGTACCAAGTCGGCGGATGGCGCTTCGGCATCTGCTATAAATAGTTAAGTGTCGTAAGCCAATCTTCTATATTAGAATGACCCCCGCTGGAATCGAAAACAACCTATTGCGTTAAAGGCACGAGGAAACTAGATGGTCATAGTAGGGCGTCAGGGCTTCTACATCAAAACTTTCACGCCTTTAGCCATTATTATCTGTGGCCTGTGCAACAGGTTCAACGAGGTAATATGCGTGTTAATTGCGTTAAATGACTCTGTGTGGCTTTTAGCAGCACCATCATCGTCAGCGGCCGCGCCCCATCATAATCAATTATGCAGATGACGAGACTGAGAGAACACATTTGCCGCTAGGCGGCTCGGCCGCACTCTAGGGTGCTCTCTGACTCTCGGGGCCATGTTGCAGTATCCACACAACTCTGCATAAATGTAGGCGCTGCCGCAACGTCACATCGACCGCCTACGTAATTCGTGACCAGGACGTGGACAGGATGGAGCCCCGCTTCGACTACAATCTGCCCCCTTCCCGGCAATCGAGCACCGTCATCACGGAGCCTGGTTCCGTGACATGGCAGCGCACTTTGGGCTATGGCGCATGGACTCACCGGCTGAGCGCTAACGCATTTCCACAGCGTTGCTTCCAAAAGACCTGCGCATAGACATTCTCGAATACAGTGAGCAATCGTACGGGGACCCTGACATTCTTGTCATGGCGCGTGTCGGCCCGAGCCGTGCTTTCCTTAATAACTCGGCATCGCTCCACCCCGCTCCTCCTAGCACGCCAAGCCAGGCTTTCGAACGGGAAGTGCGTTAACGGCTTGCAATCTTCCAAGTGTTTTTGCGACGAGCCTATGGCGGGAGCACGGACCACCCGGCTTCATTGAATGTCAGTCGTCCACCTTTACCCACTCCGCGTTTACTGCACGTAACCGCTGTACTCCCGGCAAGGTGACACAGCAATGCAGATGGTGACGCAGGCAAAACACGATGGCCTCCAGGCTGCTGGGCCGCACTCTACGGGAGCTCTGTGATTCTCGGCCCTTGTTGTCGGCCCCACGAAAAATCTGAATAAATGTAGGCCCTGCCACACCGTCCCATCGGGCACTTACAGGCTCATTGTACTTGCTGGCTAGTTTTGGTGAGAGCTCCAGGATTGAGCAGCATTGTGAAACCCGCACAAGCGAGCCGGCCCCAAAGTGCGGTGTTACTGAACGAGCCAGTTGAAGGTATTCGGCGGTGCGACAAGGAAGCTTAGAAATCGGTTGAAATTGGGTTGCGTCTGGCATGCAGAGGAAAAATAGTGCCAATTTTGCAGGACGGCTGTCTCTCATACAGCATCAGCGTCTAAAATCCCATCGTCTTCTGCGATCCCCTATTGTAAGCAAATGATAAAAATAGTTATGGCAGGTCCCACTTCGATTGGTTGGAAGACACGTAGATGGATGGAATATCTTCAAGTTTGCAATTGACGCATTCCTTGAGCCCGTAAATTGGTGCTAGCCTTTGCGGCAGGAAGAGCGTCCGTTTGGCGTACTTAAAATATATTCAACCGTAGTAGGTGCTGCTCATAGAGGTTGATGTCGACACGTTCGAAAGGATTAGCTGGGCAGGTAATGGCTTAAAAGGACGCCAAATCTGAGTGGCGGCGATTTTTGGCGTTCGTATTTCAACCAAGCGTACACGTGTTTGCGGACGAAGGTATTCATGCCAAAGAAATAGTATCCGAGGCAAGGCCGCACTTAGGCCTCTAGTAAGCCAGGAAGAGAACAACTTCAAATACCGTAAAAAGAGGCACATATGTCGCTGCAGAGATGGCGTGGAATGATGCAACCACCTGCGTCGGTAGGATCAGACGTTGCGCAGGTAGAGTAGGTATTCACGGAGTGCGAAGACAGAAACCTGTCACCTAGGACGCGAGATCCTCCGGGTAATGCACCACATTCTATTCCGATAAAACAAGCAACGTATGTGTCTTTGCGTTGCTCGGCTGACCTGCTGTGGACGGCAAGA
The DNA here is from genome assembly GCF_048455015.1 of Haemaphysalis longicornis. Taxonomy (NCBI): domain Eukaryota; kingdom Metazoa; phylum Arthropoda; class Arachnida; order Ixodida; family Ixodidae; genus Haemaphysalis; species Haemaphysalis longicornis. The sequence continues at coordinate 87,904,353 of NW_027526214.1, read as the reverse complement.
TGGGACAAACCTGAGTTACTATCACTTGTGCCAAGGCCGAAAAATCAGCAGGTACTGGTGAACCCTAAATGACATGATCTTAGTGATTCGGCTTACATGAAAAATTACCCAGACGTCATTCTCTTGCATTCGGAAAGCTGACCAAGCAAGGTGACCTGATAGATCCTCGAAGCAGGCGATACAACAGAGTACCTGACGAATTGGAGACAACGTTTATTTGGCGATTACACATGTACGGAGAGAACTATCCCCGTTCCCAAGGAATTTCCAAGCACTCCGCGGTTACAGAGTAGAGTCAAACCCGGGTATAGCGAACTGCAATATGCGCCAGCATTATTTCGATATATTGTCACGTAGCCAAAGACGATGCAGGTGCCCTGAACGAAAGACGACTTTGTTGTAGCGAACTTGTGCTTCCCGAACAACTCAAAGAATATACAGGTGGCGAAACAGCAGTCAAAAAAGTGACGTCCGCCGACTAGTGTCGGCAAATCCCAATGCCATGGCGTCATCTACGCGAGAATTTATCCTGAGGCGCGAGTGGTTCTGGTACCGTCGAATTACAACCAGAACAAAGAAGATTATTCTAGGATTTTCGCGCTCGCTCGGAACGCTCTCGCTATCAGACGAGATAACACATGCGGCATACAAGGAAAAATGCAACACGCGCTTCCCTTGGCACACAGGTAACACACATAGCACAGACGGGAGCAGCCGGGCTGAAAAAGCAAAACATAGATAAACCCAACCGATGCATGGTTCATTGGCATTGCCCCACTCTAAGAGTGCATCGACACGACGCTAACGTAAGCGACAGTCCTGAAAGAAATAATAAAAGTCTGTCAACGTGCGTAGAAAGGTGTTAGGTGAACCACGTGGACGACATCGGCCACGTGCGTCGTCGTGATAATCGGAAATCATCATCGAGGATCACCAGGTAAGTAAGTTGGCCGAGAAAGTGTACCATCCGGTAGGGTCCGAAATACCGTCATAAAAGCTTCTCGCTGAGTCCATGTCGTCGGATAGGAGTCCAAGCCCACACAGGATACCCATGCGGTACTCGGCGTTTCGGCGCCGGAGGTGGTTACGTCTGGCATCCACCAGATGCGGGTCCGTTGGGCCAACTCGAGCGAGCTGGCCGGTCTCCTCCGTACGCTGAAGGTATATTTTACGTCGGCGTTGCGGTCATCGTCTACCACGTTGGGAAGCATGGCGTCAAGCACCGTAGTCGGCCTTCTTCCGTAGACAAGCTCGAAAGGTGTCATTTGCGTAGTTCCATATATAGCCGTGTCATACGCAAACGTGACATGTGGTAGCACTTCGTCCTAGGTCTTATGTTCAACGTCAACGTTCATAGACAGCATATGCGCAACCGTCTTGTTCAGACGTTCCTTAAGTCCCTTAATTTAGTGTGGAAAGCCGTCTTTCTTCTGTGATCCGTGTAGCTGTAGCGTAACATTTCTTGCATAAGCTCTGCAGTGAAGTCCGTGCCGCGGTTCGTGATCAGGACTTCAGGGGGTCCACGTCGCAGCACAACTTCGTTTATGAAGAACTTGGGGACTTCTGGTGTTGTCCCCCTCGGGGGAGTGGCTGCCTCTGCGTAGCGCGTCTTGTAGTCTGTCGCTACAACAATCCACTTGTTATCTAATCATGACGTAATTAGTTGGCCTAGAAGGGCCTGTTGGAAGGGACCTTGTTGGTAAAGCCTCGATGGGACTGCGATTGGCTGCAGAAGTCCGGCGAGTCTTGTCAGTGGCTTTTTTTGTCTTTGGCAGTCACGACACTTCGAACGTTATGGGCGGCGTCGGATGTAAGATGGGGCCAGTAGTACGTCGCCTTGATTTTTTTCAATAGTGCGGGCTGTGCCGAACTGTCCGGAAGACGGGTCGTCGTGGCACGCTTCCAAAATTTCGTCACGAAGGTCTGCGTTGATGACAAGTAGATAATTCGTTCCTGTTCCAGGGCTGCAATTATTCTGCGTATGGACGTAGTTTATGCGGCTGAATGCTGGTATGTCCCGTTTGAACACCCAGGGCACGGCAACGTTGCATTCTTCGAGGTAGTCGATCATGACGCGTAAGTAAGGGTCGGCAAGGTGCGGGGCTGCTAGGTCACTCTCCGTCCCGTCTCCGAAAAACACTCTGTCTTCATCGGAGTGTGGTGGTGGTGGGTCAACGGGGGCGCGGGACAGGCAGTCGGCGTCGGAGTGTTTTCTGCCGGATCTCTAGACGATTGTAACGTCGAACTCTTGCAGGCGTAAGCTCCACTGGCCGAGACGGTCAGAAGGGTCCTTCAAATTAGCGAGCCAACACAGCGCATTGTGGTCGGTCGCAAGTTGAGTCGTCTACCAAACACGTATGGGCAAAATTTGGACATGGCGGCCCTTGTTGACGGCGGGTACTAGTAGGGCGGGTCGACGAATAGCCAGAGAGTACGTCATAGATTGTGGTTCGCGTGACACTTCGGATGGCGTAGAAGTCCCGAGCGCCTCTTGAGCTTCTTCTCGGATGGCGTCAGTTAAGGAAGCGACTTGAGGTTGCGACGTCGTTGACTAAAGTTTCCGGATCTCCTCTAGGATGGTCTCGCGCCATATATCGGAGCTTACAGTTCCGGCACCGATGGTGTATGTGAACAGCGCGGTGACATTGCGGTCGTACAGCCCCGTTTGAATTTCCAGCGTCTTCTCCATCGCGGCGGCATCAGACGCGAATTCGTTTACACTCTTGTGGGGCTGCAGAGAAGGCTGGCAAAAAACTCTTCCTTTACACCTAGCATTAAAAACCCAAGTTTTTTTTCTTCAATCTCTTCCGGGTTCACAAGGGGAAACAATCTCTTCATCTACTCAACAAAGATCATGACCCCTTGGTTGGTGTGTTGACTGCCGGTTTCCAGCAAAAGTGCGGATCGTACTTTCCGCACGACGGTGGCGAATATTTTCTGGAACTCGCTTTTGAATTGAGTCCAGTGGTTTAAAGAGCTCTCGCGCTTGTCCAACAAAGTTCGAGATGCATCTTCAAAGTAAACGAAAACATGCCGGAACGCTTCTTCGTCGTCTAACCTATTGAAGATCCGGACGCATGCCAGTTTCCATAACCATTCTTCTGGTTCTTCTTCGGGGTCTCCTTGGAATGATGGCGGTTCCCGGGGCTGATGCAAGACGATTGGTGACATTGCCTCTTGCTCTATGGTGGTGATTGCTGCGGTCGTTCTCTTGGGTCCGTCTGGCAGGAGACCAAACTCCTGTGGGAGACCTAGCAGTCGACGGCTGGCTGTAGCTGAACTGGCTTGGAGGCTTCCAGAGGTCGTTGGGAGCATTAGGGGGCGTACCATGCATCCCAGTAGCTGTGACGTAGCCAAAGACGGCTCAGGTGTCCTGAACAAAAACAAGTTTTTTGGGGTGAACTTGTGCACCCCTAACAATATAAAGAATATACAGGCGGCGAAACAGCAGTCAACTTATTGACGTGGAAGACTGGTGTCGACGAATCAAAATGCCGCGGCGTCGGCTCCGCGAGAATCTATATTTACGCCCGAGTTCTTAATGAACCGTCGAATTACATCCAAAACAAAGAATAATATTCTAGTCTGTTATTGTTAGTTCGGAACGCTCTCCCTATCAGAAGAGATAACAGATTGCGGCATACAACAAAAGAATGCAACACGATCTTCCCTTGGCACACAGATTACACAGACGGGCGCCGCCGGGCTGAAAAAGCAAAACATAAATAAACAAACCTGATGCATTGTTCGCGGCACTATTCAATGGTTCGATATAGCGGAACCCGCCTATTACGAGTTTATTGTTACGAGTTCGCAATACCCGGGAATCACCTTGCCATCTCAGCATGCAGAAACGAACAAAATAAAGTATGCCATTACGTACACAAAAAAATAGTTGAAAATAATAAAACTGCTTTCCGCCTTAACGCCCTAACTGCCGACTTCCAAAAAAAGCCGCAATTTTTTCCCGGTTGTTTTGGCAGCGTCAACTAGCACAGCACTCATTAATCGTGACATTACTTGCACCATTCCGAGTCCGTGTCTTTCAAAATGAAAGAATTGTTGGCGGTGATACCGAAAGCTTTTTATCTAGCGTCGGACGGCTTCCAATCGCGACATCCTCCGTTTCCTCGGTGCTTTTCATGACCATTACGACAGTGCTGCTGACGGTTCCCGCGTCCGAGGGGCTTACTGTGATGGCAACGTCGTCGTCGACACTCATAAAATATTCCAACGAGACTCCTTTCGACACTATATCGGGAAAGTTGGCGAGCTGCCGTCTTTCTCGGGACTAAATACTGCGCGGGTCCCATCGTGAGTTCCGCGCGTCGGAAACAGTTACGGGAATTACCGGGCGTCATGTCACTCTATGCGAGGTGCAATATCTCAGTCACGACCATTGCTCAGTGGTCACGGCCAATCAACATCTCAATCGCATCTCCGAGACCATGAATTTCGGAGGCCATTCTAGGCACGCCGATTTCGATATTTCAGATGTGAAGGTCGTTATAAGAAATACGTTTAGCGTGTATTCAAGTAACGGAATTATTTTTTTTCGATAAACAGCCTAATTTGCCCTATCCGGGTTCCAAATAGATGTGTTTGACTGTAGTTAGACCCGCCTTTCTCAGCGCAGGATTTACGCACGCGGCGACAAACTTATGAAATCCGCCTTTGGATCGAATCGAACGGCCCAGCGACGAATCCGACAACCATCAGCGTGTAGCTGTTTCGGGCCAATAGCTTAAAATGACGTAGTATTGGAGTGAATGTAGAAAGAGGACGTAGCCTCACTAATGTGTTGTCGCAGCAGTGTTACCACACCAAAATATTGGTTGCACTTGCCTTCGGCTGAATGAAAAGTAAAATTAGGGTGGCGAAGTTGCGTACCAAACGTCGAAAATACGAGCAAGGACCGATAAAGCTCGGAAGCAAATTCGTAGTTTGGCTCAGGAAACTCGTCTACGTCTCTAACCTTGATATCGTCTGAAAGAATCCTGTCCCTGGAAAGGATGTTACCCATGATTGTCAGCTTACGCTCAGAGAAGGCACACGTTTTGATATTCAGCTGTAGCAACGAATTTAAAAGGTGGTTCTAAATTTGCTCCAGTCACGCAGGTGCGTTTTGAAGTCCGAAGAGAAAACAATGAGACGCCGTCGGGATAGCTAAGGCACGTCTTCACCTCATTCCACTCAAAATACTGTCCATCATATGTTCGAATGCGCATGTCCCAAACGTAATACCCGAAATTCATAAATGCTGCCAGATGTAAAAATTTTGTTGTATCTCTTTCAGCTTCTGCAATAAGGTCCCGCCAGTGACCTGATCGTAGGTAACGCGAATAAAATTATTCTCCTATGAAAACAACTGAGGGCGTCGTTGATGCGAAGGAGAGGATACAAGTCCTCGACGGTATGTGTTCGAACGGTGGTACTCCACAAAAAACGGAAATTACCAACCTTTCTTTTTCACAACAAACATCTGTGACGTCCTGGAGCTAGTTATGGGACAAATATTATCGCGCTGAAGCATCTCATTGACGTGGTCTTCATTGGTGTGTCGCTATACCGGGGATACATGATCCGGCTGTTGCGGAAGCTGGGCATACGAGACAGGGTCAATTGAGTACCTTACAACAGACGTGCGGCCAAAAGACTGTCCACCGTAACAGACGACGAAAACTGGCCAAAAATTATTATTAGCTGCACTCATTCAGTTGAGTTTATATTGTCGTCAGTAGCGCTGAAGAAAATCTCAGGAGAGCTTTTGACCCGTGCGCATGCGATAGTAGAACGTTACTCGTCGACTGTGGCATGGGGCAAATTATCAAGAAGCTCCGGATAAAAAAGAGGATCGACAAGCTCTACCTAAGCTGAATGCCTCTCCGTGTAGAAGGGCGCCAGTAGTCGTCGATTAGTTAGTATTCTTGTTTCCATGCATAGTTCTTTTTCTTTACCTAGCGGTTGCTTGATTTGTGTAGTGAATTGTTTTTCTTGTTGTTGTTTCTATTTTTGATATTGTTTGCCATAATGTGCGGCTACATTTTTGTGCTGGGTAATTGCATGTATTGTATGTGCTGTATTGCCTCTCCTGCTTGGGCCCAAACTGGGCCTGCAGTATGTAATAAATAAATAAATAAATAAAATAAATCATCATAGAACTCGCTCCATTCATGACTTTCAAAAGACAGAGGAAGCGGAGACATCCGCGCAAAAGTGCTGTGGCCTCAGGGAATGGTGGGCAGCAAAGGGCAATGCGAACGCAGAAACGTATTGGGACGACTGTATAGTCGGTGCTTACTAATATGGCGCTACAAGCAAATAATCTTTCAAAAAAGAAGAAAACTTTACTTCGGCTGGTGTGCACCACGTGACAGCGTGGTTGCGGGACAGGACGTCTTAATTAAAGATTACATACTGAGAGAAACACGCCAACACGACAAATTCAACGGTGTACAAAAATTTCTGAATTACAATAGGAGTCGTGAATGCTGCTACGGGCTCAATTTTTCGTGCGTTGGTTGTGCGCAAGGATAGTCCAGAAACTGGCTTCAAAACCTCTCCAATGGAACGGCAGAGGTGGACAGGAATGCCAGAAATATAGGTTTCTGTATGGATAAGTGCAGTTGTAGCCACTCCTTCAATAAACACGCAAAATATTTCCATTGATAACACACCTACAGAATTCTGACGTGGTTTAGGTTGTTTTCTAATTTAAGCTTCTTAGTGTATGATTTTCGTCACATTCAAAGAGAGACTAAAGTGAACTATTCAAGCTCCCGCTTTGTCTTCCACTACGTAGACTGGTGAACGCCGTCGGTGAACGCCGTGTGCGTCACCGCAGATGCTCAAATGCCTTGCGCTTTTCTCGAATATATGGAGCTTCTCTCACTCATGCCTGTACCGTAAACAGTATATTAGCACCCGGCCAATGGTCTGCTAATTGCGGCTTGTGCCCACTGCCGGCAATCAGGAGGGACTATTGGCAACAGCACGCCAACGAGAACTCGCTAGCACGTCAGCGTCGGTTTGCGCGCGTTCTACGAACTTGGTTGGCGAGGTGTGAACGTTACGTCTCGAAAATGGTTAACTCCGTATAAAGAACATCGGACAAAAACGAAAAAATCAAGTTATAAAAAAGAAAGTACCTTTAGGATTCGAAATTCCGAATTCTAAAATAACAAATTTAGTACCTTAGACCACTCGGTCACGGGCCAGCTTCGCCGGTGTTAGAATTATTACGAATAGATGTATCAACAGTTTAAACATTTTTTAATGTAGGCATTAATTGCAGCTTAGAAGAATATTTCTTGTATAGCGGTCGTGCAGTAAGCGTCATTCAAATTTCCACAATATCTCACGTGTAGCAATTGCATATCTTAGACGAAAAAGCGTTCGCCGATGTGTGGTCGTGCTGCTGACCGCTGTGCTTCTTCCCCCGGCGCAAAAAATGCTCCCTGCAGGCTACTTTTACACTGTTGGGTATAAGTTTCAGCTGATTTTATTTCCCTAGTACGTGTGCTAACTTCGCTGTTTTTCCCCGCTGTAAATTGACCTTAGATTTTCCTGCTGGCGTACCACTCACCGAAGCGTCGCATGTGTAGAGCTTCTGTGGAGCGATCTCGACTAGGAGACTGATACAGTGGCCAAACTAACTAAAGAAATGCATAATGCGCGAATAATAAATTGCGATGAACCATCAATCGCCCGCGTAATAAACGGTGGCCCTTCTGACCTTGTCGGAAGGTCGGCAATTCGTGAAGTAGGGCGGTAAGGCCCAGTCCTTTCCGCCTGACGTGACAGGAAACCACCACAGAAAATGGGCGAGTATATAGAAAGGACCACAGAAATATGAATTGAATTTTCTACTAAATTAATTCGCGTAAATGCACACAGAGTAGTCCAAACATGGCCTAGGGACTACATTTTGCCCTAGTAATACCGCATTATTTACAAATCACTTCAGTTTCCCTTGAAGCTGAGAAGCTCATAGAAGTCACCTGTCTAGAATGCTATCATATTACTGACGTTTTAGCCGCTGTCGTTTCTTCCTCTCGAAAAAACGATTAACATATAAAACGGACTATTTAGCTCACATTTAAATTTCCGTTCGTTGATCTTGTCTAAAACTATAGATACAAAGCTCAATAGACTTTTAGGTGGTGCAAAAAATAATTCGGCTTTTAAATATATGGAACCTACGTTTAGTACTTCAGGCCTATTTCAATTATATCGCATTATTAGTGTTACAAATATGAATCAATATCGCTGATTGAAATTCCTATTTTTTGCTCAGATTCATCGAACAGACAACAGGCTTGGCTTCATTGCAACATAGAAATATTCTTGTGAATGTGTGACGAAATGACACTTGGGCTATCCTTCAGCTTCGCAGGTTTTACTAGCATCAAGCGCTAGTATATAACATTCCTTAATACATTAACAAATTCACCGAAATTTCGCACCTTAAGCGAAAGGAATCAGAGTCATATTTTATACACCTCTAAAATTAGCCTACCTCTGTATGTCTGGTTTCTTGTGCATAGTGATATTGCTACATAATGAATAAAATAGAGGACTAGGGCGTAGAGTAATGTATAAATGAAAGGTTATAATTGTGTTGTTGACGCTTTCTCCATTCAAGTTTTATTATTATTTTGTGTTGTTGCAAAAAAAACCCAGCACCATGAGCAAAATATATTTTCCGTGTATGCTCACTGTTTGTATGTGTACACTGTAAATAGAATCTGATTCATCATCATCTTTTGTTATACCCTTAAGGGCCGCTTGCGGGGTATTACAGAAGGGGGGCAAGTAGAAAAATTCCACAGCAGGTGATGGTCGATGGTACAGGCATAGAAGTGAGGCAGATTCATAATGAAATGTCAGCAACGCAGCAAATATATATACATATTTTCATAATGAAACTGTTGCCATAAAAATAAAGATGTTTATCAACCATTGATTGGCAACAAGAACCAACCAATACCAAACATGTCCCCACCTGCGGTCACGTGAACGAACCCTCTCTCTCATGCACTCATTGTACGTTTTCTTGCGCACGTTATTGCAAACGCAAGTAAAAACAAGACATCTGCCACCTAAAGTCAATGACCACGCGGAGTGGTCTAATCATTATGCCAAGCGGGCAGCACATACACAAAGGCAAAGCTGAACGCTTCAAGCAGTCTTCGCGCGGCTAACATCTTATTGTCCTCGCCTTGCCGTCCCGCGTTTATTCACGCGCGCTCTCCGGCACAATGAGGGAGTCGTTGCTATTCCCTTCCCCAGACTGAGGAAGGACGGTGTCTGCCACCAGACTCGTGAGAAGAGCTGCTCTAAACTCAGGTGAGCATTCTCGAGGCGAATGACCCATAAACAGACAGCACCTATCCCGTCTTCGTAAATCCTCAAAGTCTACGCCACGCGCCTTTTCGACAGCAAGAGACGGCATCCCTTCGCTTCCCGTCAGAGCCTAAACCTTGACGAACAACAGCATACCAACGGAACAGAGGTACTCGCGATAAGCACCCCTGTCTTTTGACACACGAAAGGAAGGAGCACAAAGCATGCACTGGGCACCCCCCAACTTCGCGTCCCTGCCGCTCGGCTGCATCAAAGTAACGCAGCATGACAGCTAAATGTGGAGGCTACGCCGATAGATGAGCCACCGGCGCCCTTCATTCATTAAATAAATCAGGAGCCCAAACTTAACAACAACTGAGGCGATTTGTGATTAACTGCTTGAACACTGAGGAAAATGTTCGTTGACTATGGTTTCGGGTGTTATTCCAATCTTCTATGGTTGCAGGTAAAAAGGTTAAATAAATAAAAGGTTAAATAAATGCAGGTTAAATACGTTATTCGATCCATGCAGGCGCTGCAAACTTAACGAGTTATACAGGCGACGCGATGTAGGGGCAGGAGGGAGAAGGACTGTACGGCGTTGTGAAGGAAAATTATAATATATTTTGTGTAAGACGCATATTCGAGTAACCTTTCAGCGTATTTCGAGGGTGGAGAGGTTGATACTGTTTTATACTGGTTATACTTAATTGCGCATTGTACTGTGAAGAAATAAACGTAGCGGCACGATTTTGAATTGATTCAAGTGAATCGATCAAGTAATTTATTTGGGGGCTCCAAAACCCCGACGCATATTCAAATTTACTACGCGTAAAACTTTCATAGGCCAGTTATTGGATTTGGGGGGAACAGAACGTTAGAGAACTTTTAATATGGCCAAGTGATTTCTCCGAGGCGGCGGTAAGTCGCGCTATGGGATCGCACCATGTTAGATTGCTTGATATCAGTACTGCGAGATACCGATACGAATTAGCCTAGGTTAGGAAATTGGAGTTTACCGAATACTTGAAAGAAAAGTCACTGCGCTTGCGCGAAACTTGCATTACTTTACATTTATTAATATTTAATTTCATCAGCCACCGTGAACACCATTTTTGTGTGTTAGATAAGTCAATTTGAAGAATATTTTGGTCAGTGCTAGTTGAAATGCGGCGGTACAGTACGCAGTCATCTGCGAAAAGGCGAATGGTTGTAGAGATTTTGTCTGCAATGTCTGGAAGATCAGAAATAAAAGGGGTCCAAGTACTGACCCTTGCGGAACACCGGATATTACCTTTATGTGAGTTGATTGGTGATTCTCCACAACAGTAAATTGAACCGTGTCGGTGAGGAATTTTTTAATTGAAGCTATAAATAATGGGTGAATGCTGAGGGAGGAAAGTTTTCTTATAAGACGCTGATAGGGGACACGATCGAATGATTTTGAAAAGTCAAGAAATATTACATCAATTTGAAAGCAGTCAAGGTTAAAATTAAGATCAGTAGTAAATTCATACAGCAGTGTCTCGCACGAGAGAGCACAATGAAACCCGTTCTCGTTATGAAAAAAAGGAATTTACGTCTAAATGCGTTGTGATATGGGAGCAGACTACGTGTTCTAGAAGCTTGCGGGCCATGCATGTTGGAAAAATTGAATCGTAGTTTGCGGGGTCTGAACGGTTGCCGGATTTGTGTACGGCGGTGACCTTGCTTATTTTGCAGTCCCTTGGAATGACACCAGTGTCCAGAGATTGGTTAAAAATGATTTGAAAGATATGACTGGATATTATTTTGGTGGTTATCCAAATTTTTGCGTGAATGTTTTCCGGACCTGGGGCACTCGAGAACTTACGGTTGTCAATTATCTTCATGATTCCTTCTGTCGTGATATTGATAGAAGGCATTTCTGGGAAGTTTCTAGGCGGTAAAAAGGAATGTTGGTGTCGGATTGGTGGTCAAAGACAGTTGGAAAATACGAATACATGCCTGCGGCGCAATCAGAAGGAGCAACTACCGAAGCATCAGGGTAAGTTAAGGGTACTTTATCCGTATGGGTGTTTTTAGGAGCCAAATATTTCAAAAATTTCTGCTGGTTGACGTGAAGGATGTGGACTAAATCATGACTGAAACATTTTATAATTTATTCTTTAATAAAGACGTGTACTCTCGCAGGCTCGCGCGATACCTGTCCCATTTAGTAGGGGATTTCACTAATTAAACTTGTTCAAAAAGGGGTGTTTTTCTTTTGGAGAGTTTTTTTTCGAGCATTGGAGAGTTCGTGCACGGGGGTCATGCGGCGTCTCCGCCAATGGAGACTAGTGGCACATGTCCGTCAATAAGAGACAGCATCTTGTTTTTGAATAGCAGCCAATTTTGTTCCACTGGTCTGGAAGCGGCAGATTGAGAGAATGTCTCATAAAATATTGCTAGTTCTTCATTATTAAAGAGAAGTTGGCTTTGTTGTAACCTCTAATGTACTTATTGATAGGTTGCCGGGTAGGGATAGCAATGGAACGGTTAAACAACAACCTATTCTGGTCACTGACACCCTCAAAACGCTGAACCAATTTAACAAGTTCAGGACTTGATACTAAAACTCAATCGAGTATGTTAGTACCCATAGTGGGCATTTTAAGTGTTTGGACAAAATTTAACATCAAGCAGAAATCAAGAAAATTTTTGCAAAGACGGGAATGAGCGACAAGATTGATCCAATCAATAACGGGGAAATTAAAGTCGCCACACAGTAGAATGTTTGACCGAAGAAAAAGGAGGCTCGATGTAGCACGACAGACTAAAGTTCACGAGTGAAATCGTCGTCAGAATCAGGGAGTCGAAACAGGCGGTAAGTATTGTTCTGCTTGTTGGAAAGTTGAGGTTAATGCATATGATTTCATGGCGGCAATCTATATCAATTCTTGACGATGGCAAGGTAGGCTTTGTAAGCAAAACCCCGCTTCTACGGCTTCCAAGCCGGTTTAGTCGGTGAATAATGTGAAATTATGTGGTGGAAAGTAGTTCATTATCCTGAAGGTCTCGGTTAAGCCCTGATTCAGCGAATATGGCGACATCGGTACTGCTATCTTCAAGGAGGGCTTCTACAGTGTCTTTCTTAGCCATGTAGCTTCGGCCGTTAGTGAGCATTACGGTTGTGATATGAGAAGCTGAAAATGCTTGAAAAATTATTCTCGGTGCATTAAGAAGGCGAGAGCGGGTTTATGGGCAAGTTGTGATTGCTATGAGGTTAGTTCGATGAGAGAATCGGTGGCTGCATTGTAGACGTAGTGCTTCTTATGGATAATGAGCTTGTAAAAGCGAATTTTGAACACCGCGTTGCTCTGCTGACCGAAAGCATATAACTTTTGTCTTGCGACGCCCACCCGTGCTGACTAGTCCTCCCGTATGAAGAATTCCGTGTCCTGTAACTGCCGTAAAGTCTGTAGGATTTTTGATTTTTTCTTGTAATGGTGAAATTTTACAATTGCGCGCGTCTTATCGGCGCGATAGCGACCGAGTTGGTGTGCCTGCTCTATGTCTGCGTCACTGAAATTTATACGGAGGTTTGAGGGGCAACAATATACTAATTTTGCTTCGAAGTTGGTCCAGGTTTCAGTATTTTCATCTTTAATATCAAAGAAAAAAAGATTTGAACGGCGTAGGCGGTTTTTGTATTACTGCACTTGTCAACAAGCGGTTTTAGTTCACAAGCCAACGAAGCGATCTCAGTGGTTTGGGGAGGGTCTAGGGAAGGGGTGTTACACTGGTGTCTTTGGAATTTTTTTCAAGCACACACACGGCTTCCTAGTATTTCTTGAAAGTAGTTTATACCTATACATTGGCAATGCTTCGTAGTTGCAGGTGTATAGGACAAGAACATGGTGTTCATTCCTATTGCCAATGGTATTACTTTGTTGTTGTTACCAAGTCAACTTTGTTTGTGTTGAAATCTAAACAGGAAACTTTTTGGACTTGTTTTTATATTCCCTAAAATTGTTATAAGTTGCGGTGCATAAAGTACGTAAGTAGCGCTCTGTATAGCAGTATTGGTGTCATACTGGCATTTTTTGTATTTTTCATTTTTCGCTGCAGCGCTCGCTCTTAGGGTTACCACGCTTTGTCTCAGCTGTGCCGCTGTCTCAAAACGGTCTCTCGGGTCCACCCAAGCTCTTTGTTTTCAGCTTTTTGCCCCGCGACCATCGATATTATCTTTCTAGGACATGAAAGATGAAATAAATTGAATTGAACATTCAGATTTCGATTGTTCTGCGCGCTGCGATATGTAATCTGTTACTTGGCCAGTTCCGTCTGGATACTTGGTCAGTAGCGTTTGAAACGTCTCATATTTCAATTTCAAAGGTGTGCTTGACCTTGTCGGCTTCCTTCATTGAAGAGTAGAAGCACCTTCACAAGCCAACTACGTTTACTACGGAACTGATCAATGTTTTATTTGGTGGTTTGCCTCGAATATACAATCATGGCTCGGCACAAAGATTGCATGCGGAAGGTAGACCAGGTGGAAACACTTGACTTATTGTACTCGTAACGCAGCTTGGAGACCCCGTCAAGATAGGGAACGACGCTATGTAGCTGGCAAAATCGTCCCAGATATGGTTTATATTGACGCATTCTACGGCAACGTCATGGACATCATCGTCGTCCTGGCCGGTGAACATGGCTGGATCCCGCTGTCTGATCGTGACACAGCAGATCATAGATGTGCACGTCGCCGCACAATGCTGGCTGGCCTCATTTTGCCTCTACGCGGGCAGCGTTCGGTTGCGAAACTCCAGTGTAGAACCGAAACCATTTACTCCACCACTTGCAAGGGTAATAGAAGTCACGACGATAGCAGAGCGTAGAGGTTTCGCAGGCGAAATCAAAAGGCAAATGAACCAGTCGCATGACCACAGCAATCAAGCTGGTGGCATAAACGTCCGAGACTGCCCAATGTGGTCTTCACAGGAACGCTCCGAACATACCAAATTCCGAGCATGGCGCTTCTGCACATCGCATGCATTGTTCTGCTTCGTTTGCTCACCTTGTTTGTTAGAATGTGTGTAAATACGGTATGGCCGTAGCTACTACGCGTGGTGTGCCCCGCGCATGGTGATGACCGTGCAGCGAGTACGCGGCGAACAGACGTATGCCAGTCTCAGATGGTATGGTGGCTTGTGCGTATTTGTGTGAGTAACAGGGAGTGGGCACGGAACACGAGCGTGGTGCGGAATAATGCCAGAAAATGGGTAAAACTGCCTCGTCTATTTTAAAAACTGCGCTCATGTGCCCGGAAGAGTGATGTTGCACGATGCATCCCTCAGCAGCTTGTAACCACAATGACAGCAGCGAGGCGAAGACCACAGAAACAATTATCGTTCTCCATATCGCACAAACTAGCACATGTAAAGGGTGCGCAGAGTGTGGCTTCACAGAAGGACTGAAAGGTTTCTCTCAACGTCGAGCGAAGCATGGTATTGATTTTCTGTACAGTCGATGTAGTGAGTTATTCAGGGTTGTATTTTCTCCATGAGATTACGCCGTGTTTTAAACGGCTTTAACTAGGCATATTTCGTTTCAATTTTGTTACGGAGTAACCGGAGGTTACTGTTGATGCGTGTTGCTCCACTTGGTCCAGCATGGTCAGGTTTACCAGGCCTCCGCACTTTCAGGACATTCCTGCACGTACGGCCAACGTGCTTTACACCTCTATTTGCGAGCCCTGACTCCCCGGGCGATGATTACGTTCGCTTAAGATGGAGACGGGTTGGATTTGTTGTGTTTTGTTTTGAGGTTTAACCTGATTGAATTAGCTGTCTCAGGCAGACATACTGTCCTGGAAAAAGGCCCGCCAAAACTACGCGGCAAACTGTGCGCGCATCAGCTCTTCCCAGGAAGAAGCCACCAACCACACGCTCTATGCTAACAGCGAATGAGGAACGTGCTCAATCGATTGGAAACGGCGCAAGTAATCCTGCAAGTTTGTGCTGTGGCAGATTTCTAATTGTGTGAATACATGCAACTGTTATGGTGCGTTGTTCCCTCGGAGCACTACTTGACAGCTGTGTTTATTTATGAAAATGGGGGAATCACTGCCTTCTCGAACGATACGGAGACTACTAGATCAAAGGGACAACGAAGCCGCTAAATTGAGCCAGTTTGTTAATAGGTAATTCCTCGTACCAGCGGATATTCACACAGGAACTAAGCTAAAGATGAGGCTTCACACATACTGGCGTGTTTTTTGTCTCCTTTGTAGCTTTGCTTCTGTGGGAATGTTCGCAATTACGATGAGTTTCTTATTTCGGAGGGCACAATGGCGGAAGTGCGTTCAGCACCCCAATTCGGCCAACATTGTAGTCTACGCAGACTACGCAATAGGAGCCTGTATTGCTGAAATCAAATTTGAGTTTTTAAGGGCACTTCTGGCACTCGGTGCTGGAAAACCTATAGCATCCATCAATTGTTTTCCCGAGCGCAGTAAGCCAACGACAAAAAGTGCGACTGTAGCTCTTCGCTTCAGTTATAAATGGCCGTATGTTAAATATGGACGTATTACTGCAGTTAAATTATAACGTGCACTGGATATGTCGACAAGAAAGCGGTATTCGGCTTCGTTTACGAATCGTTCCATAACCACCCGCTGCGTCCATTTACGGTGGCATGCTGCTTTTCAGGATCCTGCACCGGTTCTGCCGTCCTCAGAAGTGGCCTGGGGACCATATTAAAAGCCTTTTGGAATCACGCAGGAACTGCAAGCATTCAAACTGGAAAGGATCATCTTGGCTATTCGACAGTGCCTTCCAGCAATCCAGCCAGACTTGCACTTCACCAGTTCTAAAACTTTGACGTCCTTCCAAAAGTGGCTTTCGCAATTGAGGCTTGCTTCTTGGAAGAATAAGATTACTTGCCGCCTACTTCTAGAAAGACCTGTTTGGAGCCATGCTGTCCGTATATACACCTCTCCACTCCACGGACCAGACCAGCCGACGCACCTTTCCGCGACATCATGGTCGCGGCACTTTAAGTAGACTCTGTTATGTGGGTCGAGATGTGAAAACTTGCTGCCAAAAAAAAATCCGGTGGTACAAAAAGGCATAATGACCGAAAAGCGCTTCGGTAACAGAGGGATCCCAGACGTGATCCGGCCACGGCTAGACGAAGCCCTGTGGTGCTACTCGGTGAACCTTTTCGAGCCACCTCTCGCCAGTGATGCTGTGCCACCGAGGGAGACTTTTCTGCCCAGACCCCCACACCGGTGCGGAGGCACCAAGGAAGATGGCTGCTGCGGTGACTAACCCCAGCGGCCAAGTGCGTCCGTTGAAGAGACCGTTAGGTCAGGCAGGTCCGAGATGCGTAGCACGAAGAGAAGCAATAAACAACCGTAACAATAACAATAATCCTGCACCGAATACACGAGCAGGTCAAGAAACGCCATCTAGCCCTGCTGCAATGCAAACAACGGGTGCGAAGAGCCGCATACTGGTATTATCGACATTGTACGACCCAGTGGCACGTGTTGCACAAATCGTGGTGCAACCTAGAGAGAGACGCTGCACGTCATTGCGGGGGCACGCAGCACATAGCGGAATGAAGCAGTGTACGGATCTGGCGACGCCGCAGGGCACGGATCAACTCCTCTCGAAGCCGTTAGAACACCCGCCGGAGACTTGACACAAATGGCGGAGGCTGACGCAGAGCAAACATTCCTAACCAAGAACGTGTTAGGCACGGCACCCTGTGTGAATGGCATCTAAGGTGGAGGTTTGGTGCAGGAAGCACCCCAATGGCATCCAGCGAAGAACAATCCACACATGGTGAGCGGTTGGCCGTTGGCGATTTCAGAACAGGCCTGAAGCGTGTATAGTGCTCCTTTAATTACCGTAAAGGTACTGGGCTTCAGGATACTGCCCATTCTGTACACTGGCTAAATGTTGTTCATGTTCGGAGAATTTCTGGGAGAACGGTGCTATGCAAAGACGATCATATTCTGGCACGTAAGCACGAGTACCAGAACAGCTTCACACCACGTTATGGAGATAAGATCAGCAGCGAGGCTGTCAGTAATCGTTGATGGCCGAAACCACAGGCAACGTTTTTGCGCCTTCACATTCTTGCCTGTCCAGGTATGATGGGTCGCGATTTTATTTCTACAACATGGATTGAGCTTGTCGCAAAATCTGGAAACTTCCACAGTAGCTCTGGAAAACTTTTAATTAGCTCTGAAGCAAAACCATCAGAATTGCAGTAAGGGTTGTTCTAAGGCGAAACCTCGGGCCGCAAGGTTGAATATTGTTTGAAACAATCTGGTGGCTGTTTTTAGGACCAGCGGAAGAAAAATCTTGGCTTGCTAAGGTGCTAGAACCTTTTGCAGACATGTTCGTAGAGGCTCCAGAGATGGTGAATATTTTGGAACACCATAACGACACACGAGATGCGCGTCCACTTATGCTCCACGCCAGACCTTTGAGCAATAACAAGACAACTGCACGAAGACCTGCCATATATCACATGTATGAGCGGTTAGGCCATTCAAAATCTTATTGGGCTGTTCCAATTGTCTCAGCGGGTAAAGAGACCTTATAAAGCCCGCATGTGTGTTGACAACCGACTCCTAACGCGATAACCTTAAGACGCCTTACCCCTTTTATTTATTCATGCGATTATGTGGCGGCTAAGCTCAGTAAAGGTATTTACCACACCCTACTGTAGCAGAATGTTTACACAGATCTCTGCAGCTGAAAATGACGTAAAAAACCGTTCACTTGCAGGATTCGTTCGGATGCAGTTCGGTTTGCCAAATTTCACGGCAACTTTCCCGTGCAAGATGGATATTGAAGTGCGGGACGTCAACTACGCGATGGAGTAAACTGGTGATGTGGTTGTATTTCCTTGGACTCTCAATTATCAAGTTGTTTATTTGCAGACTATTTCTTGGCGCAGGCACAACGCAGGCTTCGCCGTTATCCCTCCTAAAGTGCAATTGGCGGTCAGCAGGCTTTAGCATCTTGGCTTTGTTGTGTACTACGCTTCAGCCCAGCCAAACGAAGAAAAGTTCAAGGTGGTGTTGCGGTTCCCGAATACAAAGAACGTCAAAAGTTTGCAGTTCTTCCTGGTAATGGTCGGCGTCTACAGGTACTTCATCCCAAACTGGGCGGAGTAGGCATGGTCTCTTCATCAGCTGCAAATCAAGGTCGCCAAGTGCTCGTTGGTGTATTCTGAGGAGCAGGCGTTTTGGGTGCTATGAAGAAGTATCGGCACATCCGATGCCTGCGGTTGCCAGATCTGTACCACGCCTCACTGTTCAAACCAATGAAAGTGAAGAACGATGCAAGTAAATTGCCTAGCAGCGACCTGGGCCCTCTGGCGTTCGCCATCAGCAGTCAGTCAGCTGTGGAACAAAACTAATTGGTGAACGCAAAACACTGTCTCGCCATAGCGTTCGCATTTAGATGTTAAACATTTGTCTGGATTCACCACAACTTGATTTTAAGACTGAACTCCAAGCGCAATCATAGTTTTTACTCCTTGAGAATCCTGCAGGTCGCCTCGCACACTGGGCCCACAATCGGAAACAAAATCCCTACGACGTGGAATTCAGGAAGGGCACCAATAACAAAGCCGCAGACACCCTGTCTCGTGAACCCCCAAAAGCCCATCCGCAACCAACACTAGAAGTGTTCATAGTTACAACGTCTGATGAAGCCTACTGAACACTGGTAAGCCGGCATCAGATTCTAGAAGTGAAACTGGCCGAGAAGCAGTGAAAACACACCCGAGAGCCTTACGGCCCCAGAGACTGAAGAGCTACAATGGCACTGGCCCGGAAATGTAATTGCCAACATCGAAAGCCGGCAGAAATTGCTACTGCTGAAGATTCCGAGTGCCCATACAGACAGTGCTGAGTGGGGAAGTCTTTTTCGCCGCCTGTGAGCAGAAACGTGTGAACAGAACAAACGTGTGAACAGAAACTTGAAGATGAAGCCACTGGCCTTCACTAAACGCGACAAGGACAGGAATTTTCGCTTCTCCAAAATGGAATTTACTACAACTGTGGTAATCCGCCGACCGCATTTATATTAGCGGCCTGAAAGTAAACGTTGTCCAGCAGCTTCTTTCGAGTCATAGATTTTGTTTGCTTGCATGGAACATGTTACCTATGTTTTGTTGCATTTCGCTGTCATGTAATTTGCAGTCAGGGCTTCAAACATCAGGATAATGTTTTCGCTATCCAACATCTGGTAAAAAATTGGTGTGGTGACACATAGCTCCTTCTCTTCAGGATCGACCTGTATTGCAACCAAACATGAATGCGCTTTATTTTTCCCAAAGTAATTGATTGCTAAATTCTCGACATCAATCTTATTGAAACTGTCGCCGTAATTGGAACCTCCCTATTTGGGGTATTGCTCGCTAGGCCTGCATCAACTTCTGAAACTAAAAACGCCGTTTTTACACCATGGTGGACTCAATGAAGGAGATACAAATGGATACAAAATCAAGCGCCTCTTGTTGGAACGGAATAGTAATACGTGTGGACATAAAAGAATAAAGTACTAAACAAAACTAGCACACAAACACACACCTATGGTACCAACATTTTTCTGTTTGACTTCTACTTTGCAGCCTTACCACCTTCAATATAATTCAGCCTTCCAGTTGTGACTTTAGTCACAATAGTTTAGATGACTTGTAATATAGCTTTGACTGTCATCAGTGTTTTTATTGCAAGTATAAAAACTGCAGGATAGAAAAAAAAGTTTTAGGTTACTACAATTTTTTTTAAAACCTATCTCAGTGGTTCTGTTTCGCATTACCATTGATTTGCTTTACAGCGTCTGGAAGTAAGTATCTGCTTTTGAAATTTTGGTTTTTTTAAGCATCAGAACTAAACGCAAAGTAGATTTATTAAGAGCATTGTAAATTTTTTTCTAAGCCTAAGAATCCTTGGTTATTGTTCGTTTTCAACAACACCTGCAACTCCGGAGTAGGATGCACCATTATATTACCATATAGAGGAACCTTGCTTCATGCAAGGTATTTGAAAATTGCTCGGGTCGTGTAAAAGGCACATGTTTTTGAAAGAATTAGTACATTTGTTAGATTAGCTATATTTTTTATTTAGGGGCCTTCATTATTACAAAGTCTTGTTTTAAAATTTTCATAAATTGTTAGCTGTTTTTAACAATGTACCCTTAGGTATTATCATTCGTTTGGGAAAAATGCTCACATGCAATTACTCGTCAACGTCATTCTTTGTACATTCTAATGTTCATAAAAAAATTACCGTTGGCATTTAATGCTTCTGCTAAGTCTTAGCTCTTCTTACACGTAGTGACAGATGCATTAGATCTCAATCTATGCCACACGTAGGTCCACCCCCTGAGTTGGAATGCGACTGCTTAGGAGAAATGGTTGTTAATTTCCTTCAACTAGTGAGTGCGGGCACCGCTCCCGCTGATACCGCGTTGGCATAAATGGGGAAGAGCTTTTAGCATAATCCTCGCTGCTTAGCTGACCTTCAGGGGGACGACGGCAAGCACAGGCTTGAGATAAAATTCCCGTCAATCAGTTTCTTACGTGGCCATCGTTTGTCTCGCTCAGTGTCACCCCGCTTGTCCGTTTTTTTGGTTTATAGGTTGCTTTACTGTTGTGTTCCTTATTCTTTTCATTGAACTCTGGAGAACTATTCGCAATAAACTTTCATATCTAAACACGTTCAGAGAAAACCGACTGGGTGTTCATTGGCCCCATTACCCCCGCAGCATTCATTTATTAACATTGTTTTCTCAATTTTCTTGCCTTTCGCATAGTTTATGTCACTATAACTCAGACCGCACTTGTGTCCATCGGAATCCAAATGTAGAAATTTACCCCATTCCTTCTGCTTTTAGTCATCTGCAAAGCCACGCCCTACAAAGATTCTTATGCGAACGCTTTCGGAACTGACTGATGAGGTGTTCATTGGTACCTGTACCTCGAGCCGGGTGTGATATTGATATTTTCTTCTGACTACCTACAATTTAATATCATTTTCCCCACCAACCCGCAATGTGGGCTTAGAAAAGGATAACCCACATTGATTCAAAACTTTGTTTTACTAGGTAAAAGCAAAATTCATAGAGCACACTGATGCCCTTTAAAGCACATGAACTATAAAAAAAGTTTGACTCGCAAAACACCGAGCTGGGTTGGAAGTATAATACCAAGTAAAAGAGAAGACTTGAGTAACTCTTCTACACCACATACACAAGTGAGTTATGGGCGAGTTATATTTTGGCAAGCAAAGCGTTAAATTTCAATCCCAAACAGCGTACGACGAGTTGGCATTTCGCCAAAACAGTTATTAGTATGTTTGAAGGGGATCGCAAGCATCCTGAGTGGGAAAGTCAGGATTTCTAATAAAAGGAAAAATCTTGAGCGATTCAATGTTTGCAGGAAAATACTCTTGCTAGTTTCTTCTGAAGAACTCCTGCGAATATATTCATTATAAGCTACAGTAAAATTCATGGCCGTAGGGCTCAAAATAGCTAGGTAATTAATTTAACCTTATTAAAGAGGCTACTGCAAAACGCCCTATTTGGCATAGTGTCAAGAAGCGAAAGATGACGCAGGTATCTTCAAGGTAAAACAAGTGTATCGGTACAAACTTGTGCTCCCCTAAACACTCATATAATACACAGGTTGCGAATCTGCATTTACCCAATTGACGTGCGCAGACGACTGTCAGCGAATCGTATGCCCCTGCGTCTGCTCTGCGGGCATTTTTCGTTTGGCACGGGTGTTTCTCGAACCTTTGAATTGTATCGGGAACACCTTCAAAAAGACTTTTCTATTGTAAGCTACTGACGTTGGTGACTAACCTTTCTCCCATCAGATGAGATAACCCGTGCGGCATTATAAAAAAAAAATACAACGGCACTTCACTTCGGTCACCGAGAAGAGAATCCGGCGACGCTGGGATCAGCAAACAGAATATAAACAAATCCAGTGCATAATTCGCGGCATTACCGAACTCTAGGAGTGATCCACCCGGTGCTAAAAAAAAACGCCAGGCCCAGCAAAAAATGAAGAAAAGTCCGGAACCTTGCATGGTAAGGTTTAGGCGAACCACGAGGACGCCCTCGGGCCACGTGCGTCGTCGGGATGTTCCGGAATTACATCGGAGATCACCGCGTTGCAAAGACGATGTGGAATCCGGTGGATTTGTAAATACTGTCTCATAACTTTCTCACCGATTCTGTGTCGTCGGATGGGGGTCCAAACCAACACACAATTCCCTGCGTGGTACTCGGCGTATGGGCATCGGAAGTTGTACGTTCGGCATTCACCGGTTCATTGGTTGTACACGGGTCGCTTGTACGAAATCGATTGAGCTTTTGGGCCTGATTCGCACGATGAAGGAATCCATGCATGTCGTCGTTGAGATCGTCATCTTGTACTTGCTGAAGCATGGTGTCAAGAAACGGTAGCCTGCCGCCCTCTGTAGACAAGCTAGAACGGTGTCATCTGCGCAGTTTCTTGAATATCCGTGTTGCATCAAACCTGACATACGGAAGGACTTAAGCCTTGAGTTCAACGTCGACGTACATAGACAGCATATTCGCATTAGTTTTGTTCAGACTTTCCTCTAGACCGTTCGTTTGGGGGTGGTACGCCGTCATTCGTCAGTGATCCGTGATGCTGCAGTGTAGGATTCCTTACATGAGCTCTGCGGTAAAGACCATTTCGTTGTCCGTGATTGCGACTTAAAGGGCTCCATTTCGCGGCACAACTATTTTTAGGAGAACATCAGGACTTCTTGCGCAGTCCCCCTTGAAAGAGTGGTGATCTCTGCGTAGCGCTTCCTGTAGTCTATCGCTACAACAATCCAATTGTTCTCGGATGAGTGACGTAGGAAACTGGCCCAGAAGGCCCATTCTAACATGTTGTAAGGGCCTTGATGGAACGCCCATCAGCTGCGGAAGTCCGGCTGGTTTGGATGGCAGCGTGTTTCATCACTGGTATACACGGCAGCTCCCGACGTAGTTGGAATACATCTATTATAAGGCGAGGCCAGTTGTACTTTGCCATTATTATTCGAATAGTGCGGATGACACGTCATTGTGGCACGCCTCCAAATGTTTACCACTAAAGTCTGAGGAATGACAATGAGGTAACTTGTTCGTGTCCCGTGCTGGAAACGTTTCGTCGTGAGTGCAAAAATTTTGAGGCTGCATGCCGGTAAGTTGCGTTTCAAGGCCCTACGCACGGCGACGTCACCTTCTTCGAGGCATTCAATCATGACACGAGTAAAGATCGTTTCCTCGAAGTCCGCTGTCGATCAGGAACCCAATCGCCCGGGCTCCGGTTGATTTGGCAGGAGGCTGGCAGGGCGATGGTGTTGAAGTTCTTGGAGATCGCGGTCGAATTGACGAACTGAGGCGTTGAGGTTGATTAAATGAAACGAGTTTTTATATACAGCTATTTACAGTAGGAAAACTGGGTACATGAGTAATGAAAAGAAAAACTTTGAACTTCAATCACTCGAGTTCCTCAATTTCGTCTAACTCTCCTATTCTCGGAGCGTACACAAACCACTCGAGAAACCACGGCCGAGACTGTATCGCTGAAAAATCCGTCTAGTTGCCCGGTACGGCGCTGTACCCTTAACCTGCGACACGATCATAACCTCTAACATAGGTTGCTCACAAATCCAAAGCTAGCTTTAACGGTCGAGACTCCTTGGCCCGCCGGGAACTGCCCAGCTCGGTGCTCAGACAAGAACGATTTCCAACGGCCAAGTTCGGCCTTATAAAACCTCGAGCTCACCCTCTTTCGGGAACGCCCCTGTAGTGTTCGTACACGCGTATGGGAGTGCCCCTATTCACGTACACAGTTATCACTCGGCACGCCACGAAATATTCAATGAGTCTCCGCCATTTCTGGGTCAACGGACCGCCCGCGGGCAAGCAGGCGTGTACGACCCCGAGGGGTGAGAGCGAAAGACGTGACTGTGCGTCATGCTGACCGGGCGTGTCACACAATAGAGACTCGTGCGGCGCTCTTCACGACGCCGGTAATCCCACCGCCTGCGCGCGTCGAGCAGACGTTCCTAGAATCCGGCGGCACTGTCTGCTTTCTCCATGGGGGATTATCCTTGAGGTATGCGGTGGGCCAGACAATCTGTCTCCCGTGCACGCCGTGACGAATTGGCGACGACTGCAGCGCAGTGTTGGCAGTGCTACGTTGCTAGCGGGTGAGTGGATCCACAATAGGTGCGAAGTTTGCGACGAGCCGCTGGTAGTAGGCACACAGTCCTAGAAACCAATGCACGCCCTTTTCTTTCGACCTTTGGAAGATCGCTGTGGTTGAAGTTTTCGCAGGGTCAAGCATGGCCTCCGCGATCAGCTGCCGGCGGCGCGCCGTTGCTCCGGCCGTCCGATTTGGCGCATCCCCCAGCAAAAACCTGTAATTTGGCTAACTCCGCAACGCGCCGTGAGGTGGCGGTGTTAGCCGATGGTTCGGCAGCTTGCACCGACTCCTCTCGGCGGCTTTGCGGGGCCTGAGTGTCTGCGTGTCTTCGTTGCCGGAATTCGCGTAACTGTGTTGCAGCTTATTTTTGTTGAGCTGATCAACCGAACGACCAGGTCATGAAGTTCGCTTGTCTCAGAAGCTTCAAGGTATAGCACTGAAACCAAGATCTGTCACTGTACGGCGAGAAGCTAACCGCGTTTTGATTGTTGCATTTGATCGGTGCAGGACATTTTGGTTCCGGACGTTTCGGTGCGGATATTCAGGCGCGCGGAAATTTGGCGCAAAAACTTTTCGGCGACAGAATTATCGGGTGCTTCCTTTTTGGAACAGCCGTTGTATTTCTATTTCCGCATAGGGTGGGTTATGGATAACAATCGAGAACAGCACGTGATTGCATTTGTATATGGGCGCCGTGTTTGATTTCTGCCAGTTATTGTTAGAAATTGAAACTTTGTATATATTTGTTTGTTACCTCGTTCAGGGAACACCTGTTATGCAGCCTAGTGATTATTTTCTTGCGAACATATTTTTTTTAATTACTATAAGATTTTATTTATATTCGTTTTTTGCGGCATGCAACTCAGCCAAGACTATTAGCCGCCGTTTACGATAGTAAAATTCATAATTCTTTATGCAGTTTCCACTAAATAAAACGCATACTGTCACTATACAAATAAAGCAGCTCATGCATTCTAACTTGCCCAACCCCAGACGCAGAAAATCTTATAAGAAATTTTATGTAGGTTGTGCTGTCAAACTCAAAAGATTTTGCAAACACTGTTGTCACCAGCTTTTTTTTTATACGGACAAGTCGAGGGTATTGACGTAGAAGAAGAACGGGCCTTTTCGAAAGCAGCTGCAGCTTCTATATATCCTAAATGCTGATAAAGCGCGTGCTCCTTGTGCGTACAAAGCACTGATTTTGCCTCATATAAAACGTTTCCCTCTGTTCATGTGCCCAGCAAGGAATGATGAACATACGCTACAACCACTCTGTCCATATGGCTAAGTTTGTGAGACCACTGCTTGCCAATGTTGGCGCAATTCTGTCACGGACTAGGGTGCATTCCGGAAAAAGACTGGTTTCCAAGCCCCTGCATCACAAAGTGCCTAATGTGTGAACTGTTCTGTTTGTCAAGACATGCAGATGCCTTGAAAGCGTACATTTGTGAACATAAGTGCAGTGTAGTTCGTAAATAGCGTTCAAGAAACTAGACAGCTCTTGGACGAGCGTTCAGTACACATTTGGTTTCTAACTTTTAGTTTGCACAAAGCAAACATGAAAGCTTTCATCATTGCTTAACACACGGATGTGCTTTAAAATCAGTAATTAGAAATTTAAATGTCTTGGATATTCAATCCAAAAGAGGCAAAATTGGGCTTGCCTGTGGCCACCGAAATACGTTAAGAATGCAATGAAATCGGGGTGCATCTGCCTTCAAGGTTTTTTTTTATTTGTTGCGACTGAAATTGAAACCGTAACTTCCCTAACGCGCATGTGTAAAACAGATTACCGCATTCCTTGATGCTATCACTCAGCGTAATACTCCTTAAACGTGTTAATCCTAAAAATAGTATGGGTGCTTCCAACCAGCAGGCATTAATTCGAAGGCTACATAAGAGCACAGCCATCGATCAGGGGTTTGACGCGATCGCGCCTCTCGCTCTACTGAACTGCATTGGCCATGCAGATTGTATAAAGTACGTTATACGTTATAAAGCGATTAGTAAGTTTATAAAGTTAACTGAACGTTAGTTAAGTGCCAGAAATTTTCTATTGGTAGCAGCGAATATTTTCTGTGTGTCGAGGGCGTCATGCGGCACATATTAAAGAAGTCCTATAGCTGCAATCCTAGCTAAAATGAAGGCATTATGAGGTTCTACGAGTCGCTTTGCATCCGTGACATCAGGTATATTTTCTTTTTATTGCGATACGAAGAGCGAAAGTTGACGAAACGCCATTTTGAGGAGCGCTGCCGCACACACGGCTTTCGTTTCAACCATCGGCTCCGCGCGTCGCGGTGCGGCGAAAGACGCGGCCACGCCCCTTTTCAACTTACGCTCTCTCTGGGCGATTGGGACGGCAGGAGCAAAGGCGCGCGGCCGGCAGCTGATCGCGGAGGCCGTGGGTCAGGCCGGAAGGCCGAGGAATTAACGACGTGGTCCTAAAAAAACTGAATTCCTCGTAGGTGAAACAGCACTTTTGAGGTTTAACCGTTAGCCAGACGTAGGAATGGGCTCGAGTACAAACTCCATATTTGCGAGGTTCTCGCCAAACGTCCGGATGAATACCACCACGTCGCCGAAGTAAACGACGCCGGTGTGCCACTTCAGGCCAGCTAGCGCAGTGTCCATGACTCTTTGAAAGGTTGCTGGTGCCGTGCAGAACCCAAACGGCATCACCTTGAACCCGGGCGACGAATGCAGTCTTCTCTCGGTCCCTTCAGTCCCCCTAAATTTCCCAGCAGCCCGTCTTAACACCCATGGAGGACAGCTACTTCGCATGGCAGAGATGGTTGAGGGTGTCTTCTATTTGTTTAAGGGATACACGTCGTTTTTTGTGATTTTGTTTATTCGCCGGTACTGAATGCAGAACCTTAATGTGCGGTCATTGTTCCTCACGAGTTTGAGAGGCGCATCCCAGCAGCTTTTCGATGGCTCTATTATGTATTCGTTGAGGATGTCTTCCACTTTTGCCGGATGACTTCCCGTTCTTGTGAAGCCACGCGTTACAGTGACTGTCGGGTAGGTCGGGCTCGTTCTTCGGTTTTAATTCGGGGCCTGGCAAGAGGGGTCTGTTTTAAGTTTGCCGCAAAACCCTGTCTGTAGCGACATAGAAAAGCCAATACTTTGTTCCGTTTTTCTTGCCGTAGCGCCGGGTTCATGCCGAATTGGTGCCGAGGCTTGAAAGCATCGTCGGCCGCGCGTTCGAAGTCTGTGTCCGCAAATATGTCACTTGCATCTTCCGTTTCTTCCACTAATGCAATTGCAGCGCCCTTGTTTCAATGCGGTACTCCTCATGGAAATGTATGATAAAAACGTGGGACTTTCATTGCTTAAATAGCGCAATGACTCTTGCGATAAAGACAGCCCGGTAGAGAAGTAAACTCTGCGATACCCTATCCTTTAGCGTCATCTTCACAGCAGATGGTGATTATTGAGGTTGCGTGTGGTGGACGGGGGACGTGATCTTCGTAGGTAGTTACAGCAGCACCGTGCTCGGGGCTGGGTTCCGGCGTCATAGAGTTATCGGAGGAAACATTTGCCGACTTGTACTCCGGAAGAATTACTGCATCGTTGGACGTGAAAAAGTTCATTGTGAGAATTACATCGAAGGAGCAGTTAAAATGACGAACGTAGCAATGCACGTGGTGCCATCGGTGGGGACGCGTGATGTGCAAGCTCCACTTGGCGATACGAGATTACCTGCTGCAGTACGTATGTGTGGACCGTTCCATGTCGACGTAACTTTCGTTTGCATCAAGGCGAAACGATCGCGAACGATCGGTTTGATTTCAACGCGAATAGTCGGCTCCCGTGTGCATGAGGGCAACTACATCAAAGCCGTCGACGGACAACTAGACGTTGGACGTCGCCTTCCTCAAGTTCCTCGTGCGTAAGAGCGTCGTACCTCGGCATGTGCGTTTCGATAGCCGGGCACTATGCGTCGTCGTTGTCTTCGTGTTTTCAGCCGCAGGTTCAGGCGTGTTGGGCACCAGTCGCCTCGTGTGGCTATTGTCATTTTGGGAGTCAATCCAAGGGTTAGATCGGGTGTTCGGGCTGAAGGTGTGTCGTGAATTACAGTCTTCGGTGTGTCCCTGTGTCGTAGGGTTTCCGTTTTTTGCCGTGGAGCTAAATCGCCGCCAGAAGTAGCTGCATTTAGCGTCCCCTATTTGTGCGGCGGTATCTTCCAAGAGAGAAGTCTGCGTTGCTTCGACGGCTTGTCGATCAGCAAGGGTAGGGCGACAGCGAAAGCTTCAAAGGCCCCGAACCTTGGTAGGTGTAGGACAGGTAATTTCCCGATCGCGGTAGTTCGCTGGCCGGGTAGGGGGCGTGGTGTGTAGATGGAGAACCCTCGCAATGAGAGCTTTTCGTAAGGGTAGCGACGGTAGATGTGGTCAGCTTCTCCGGAGTGTAGCGCAGCCGACAATTATCGGGCGTTCGTCACACGTGTAGATTCTTTGGCGCGTGGTAATGCACTACCTGGTGCCGGCCGGGCGACAATGGACGGCGGTACGGCGGGGCCTCGTGACGACGGGCTGTAGCAGGATATGGTCGATCAATAGCGGAGGAGTCGGTCATAGCTTGTGGCTCGCGGGGTGTTTCTGTTGGCGTAGAAATCCCCTATGCCGGTTGAACCACTTCTCGGGTGACCTTAGTCGAGAAAACGAGTTGGCATTGCAGTGTCGTCCGAAATAGTTTCCAACGTTTCTTCCTGAACACCGCTCGGTAGGGCTCGGGCAATAAAATGGAGCTTACGGTTCCGGCACCGATGCTCTCAGAGAACAGCGAGTAGCAGGGTCGTCGTACTGCCTCGTTCGAATTTCGAGCGTCTCCTCAATCAGGGCAACTTTATCTGCGCATTAGGTTAACGTCTTGGTGGGTTGCGGAGAAGGCTGGCGAAAAGGCTGTTGCTTTACCCCACAGACCAAAAACCTTAATTTCTTTTCTTCTGTCATTTCCGGGTCCACATGGCGGAACCACACGACGATGGCGAACGTTATATGGAACGTGCGGCAATTGAAAGAGGAGGGAGGAGTGGATTCTCGCTCCATTGTATTGGTTGCAGCGGTATTTCTCTTCCTTTGTTCTGGTAGGAGAGCAAACAGGCCGGTAAAACTTGTAGTAGGCGGCTGGCTCGGCTGGGTCTGGCTTGTAGTCTTCCAAAATGCGAAGGGAGCATTAGGTATGTGTACTCAGTACTTCACCTGATGTTTCGAAGCCAAGGACGACGGAGTTGTCTTGAAGGTCCAACAAGTTTATTGGAGCGACCTTGTGCGCCCCATAACAACTCAAAATTACACAGGCGCGAAGCACCCGTCAACAAAGAGACGTGCGCTGGCGGGTGTAAAAAAACCGTATGCTGCGCCGTCAGCACTGCTAACGTTCATTTTTTTGGGGGGGTGGGTATTTCTCAAAACGTCCCACTACATTGAGAACACTGTAGATCAGAGAAGACTACTCTAGGCTAGTAACCTTACGGCCAAACATTCTCCACATCAAAGGAGATAACCCGTGCGTAATAACAAAGAAAGAATGCAACATGCGCTTCACTTGGGACACCGATAACACAACCTGGCACATCTGGATGGTAAAAACAAAACATAAAAGCACTGACGCTCAAGCACTGCACTGACACTCAAAAAAGAACGCCGATGACAATATCTCTGGACTGAGAATTTTCAAATCAATGCAAGAAATTGAGGCGACAGCCGCGTTTTTTGCAAAGCCTCGGAATCGGACCTGCGCATTTTCAACTAACATATGTCAGGGACTTGCTTAAATTGTGCATGTACATTATCCGCCTTGATGGCTTCTGTTTCCCCGCCCAATGTGAAAGACATACTTTGCAAAAAAGCGGTCGCTCATTTATTTCAAGGCGCGAAACATCCGAAAAAAAAACTATGGGGGCATGGCAAACTTTATCTCTTCTTTGTGTCATTCCTTCTCGTTCATTTGCATATCTGCAATGTGGTTTTCCACTCACGACTCAAACTTTTATCGTTTCTCGTTATACAAAGCTGAATATTGTAACCACGCAGGCAGTAGTAATGGGGGATCCGCCATTTTCATATCTCCCCACGTGACATACACACGGATGTACGACCTGTCGGTTGACGTCGGGTACTGTGAATCGGTTTGGTTTCAAACTTATTCATCATTCCTTACTATCGAGAACGTAAATTTCGTGTTAGGTTGTATTATTGGTCCCCCTCATCTCCGGCTCCTGATTTTAATAGTGCTTTTGATGCCACACTGAATAAATATTCCGTGGAAAATGAAAACATGATAATATGGGACATGTAACTATTAACTTAAAGGACATCATTTTTATTGCATATTCCACCTCCACAGACTGTTTCACGTGCTTTGGGTACGGTTGTCTAATTACCTCGCCCACTAGTCCCGCGACCCACCCAACCGAAACCTTTATAGACCATTTCTTATGGAACTTGCCAGCTATTCAAATAGCTGGGGAAGTACAAACTTATATTACCGACCATTTGGCAATTTTTGTTACTTTTGACACACAATCACGTTTTTCGGAGGGATGTTAGTACACTTCAGTTTTCAACGAAAATAAATTTATAGATATCTTGAGTGACATTGATTGGTCTGTTGTTATTCGCGTGCATGATACAGTCGATGATATTAATTCTGTTTGGTCATCATCCTTGAGTACTGTTAAAAATTTGCACTATTACAGTACGATGTAAAAAAACAAGTTTCCGTGCAATCCTTGTATGACGAAGGGCGTAAGAAAACATTCACAAGAAAGATACTCTGTAAAAAGACTCTCAGCAGACCCTTCAACAACAACCTTGTCCTGCGCACTAAGACCTCTCGTACTTCTCTTAACACCGTATAAGGGCAGGTCAAGAAAAGGTGCTACGAAAATGCCTTTTTACAAGTGAAACATGATTCGAAGAAATAGTGGAAGCTTTTGAACTATTTCTAAAGAGATCTCAACAAAAATATCCCATATCTAAAATAAAGTTCAGTAACACCATGTATTACCAGCCCGTTGACATTGCCAACGCCTTCTGTGATTATATTTACTAACCTATCCACATGCAACAGCATGAAAGCGGCTGCCGGCACGCGGAGTGTACGCCAACTCGTGCGCCTCCCCCCGGAGAAGATGGTCAATGCTCCTGCTCCCACAATGGTATTTATTATGACGATAAATAGGGTGGGGCGAAACGAAGCAGTCGTTTGAGTCCATCGGAACATGGCGAGCCCAAGACAAGTGGTTGTTATAGGGCGTGAGGAAATCTGGACCATGATAGTGTCCTGACCTAGGTGCATGCCCAAAGATCGAACATTATCCGTTGCACTGTTATCGCACTGGCGCATACTCCAAAACAGTAGATTGTCCGTTGCATTACCTCGGTGACAATCTTCTTTGCAATCACCCCCCTGCTGAAGAGATCACTCCCCTTTGCAATCACTCCCCTGCTGTTTCTCCTTTATTAATTCCGTGTTCCCCATAATAATAAAAAAAACAAAAAAGTTCGGGGAAAGAAACCCGCTCCAGCCAAGCTATGTCAGGTTAACAGCCAATAAATACAAAGAAAAAAGTGCGATAGCGCAAAAAATATTTTTTTTGTAGAAACCACTTTTTAGATGAGGGAAAGAAAAATGATACTTATCACAAAACCAAACCCTCCACGCTTACCCAAATCACAAGCAGCAAGTTAATCGCGAACTGATGAAGCATAAATGACAAAAATAAAACAGAATCAGTAAAAATAAAACAGACACACTAAGGCATCCCCGCACACTGCGAAACGAAAAAGGTAAACAGGGCACGTATTATGTGGCATCGCACTGTACCGAAAAACGGTCTGCAACGCTATATAGCTGACACCAGTGAACAAAAAGTGGCACCTATGACTAGCTTGGGAAAGCATATCTCGCAAATTTTCAAAAGCGGAGAGAAACAGCATGCTGCTATATCCTTGTAGACTGCATAAGAAAAAGACAGACAATGGTGAGTGCATGTTGCGCTTGTACGAGAGAACTCCAGTCCCACAGCGAATCAGGATACGGTAGCCAGCACAATTCTGCCGCCCCGCACACTGCACACACCATACTAAAAAATTCTGTTTATGTGGTATTGCAGCCCCGCACACTGCAAAGAACAAAATGCCGTCACACTAACACGGAAAAAAACTGAGCACATCACTCGCGGAAAAGTACATATTGGCTCGGGGTGCTGGATATCGTGACGCTTGCAGCCGGAGTGGTGGACGATGTTAATTTCAAACTCTTGGAGGCGAAGAGCCCAGCGGCCGAGCCGGCCTGATGGGTTCGTCAACGATGCCAACCAACAAAGGGCATAATGGTCCGTTACCATATCGAAACGCCGGCCGAAAGATACAGCCGGAATTTGTTGATGGCCCATATGATGGCCGAACACTCTTTGTCGGTTACGAATAATTGGATTCAGCTTTCGTATGAGTGCGGCTGGCATATGCAAAAACGTATTCATCGATTCCCGGTTCACGCTGCGTGCGAACAGCGCCCAGGCTGACACCGCTGGCGTCGGTGTGAAGTTCGGTAGGGGCTGAGGGGTCGAAGTGTCGATGTATTGGTGGTGTTATATGCAGTTAGCGCAACCTGGCAAATGCATTGTCGCAGTGATGTGAGTGCCACTCCCGAGAGGGTGCGTTAAGGGTGAAATAATAGAGGTAATGTCACGAACGAAACGGCAGAAACAAGAAGAGAGCCCAAAAAAACTGGGCAGCTCCTTCATAGTTCTCGGCTTGTGAAACTCTAAGACGGCAAGATGTTTACCAGGATGGGGTAAAATGCCCTCTCTGGAAACCATATGGCCGATGATAGTAAGCTTACTGGCAGCGAAGTGGCATTTCTTTACATTAAGATGTAGCCGAGCTGAAGTGAGGCATTTCAAAACGTTCCAGACGTTGGAGGAGTGTGTCGAAGGTGGGAGAGAACACAACCCTGTTTAAGTAACATAAACATATTTTACACTTCAACCCAGGCAAAATGCTGTTTATTGTGCGCTCCAATGTAGCTAGAGCGTTGCAGATGGCGAATGGCATAACGTTAAACTCGTAACCGTCATGTGTAAAGAAAGCCGTTTTGGGGCGATCAGCGTCCACCACAGAAACGTTCGTGTAGCCATATCGCAGATCTAAGGATGTGAAAAACTGAAAAACTAAAAATGTGAAAAAAAGGGTGAAAAACACCTTGAAAGCAGTCGAGAGCGTCATCTATACGCGGTAAAGGATATACATCTTTCCGGGTATTTTTGTTGAGGCGTGTGTAATCGATGCAGAATCGAACGGAGCCGTGTTTCTTTTTGACAAGGACATCGGGGGATGCCCACAGCCTGCTCGATAGTTGAATAACATGTCGTTGGAGCATACCGGTCACTCGCGCTTTAATGACTTTGCGCTCAGTAGCTGAGACGCGGTGTGGTCACTGACTTAAAGGAGCACGGGTTTCGGTCTCAATGTGGTGACGAACATTCGAAGAACGGCCGAAAATATTTTGTTCACGGTCGAATGAGCCAACGAACTGGTTCAAATGAGTGATGAGGATATCAGGCTGAGAGGAGGAGAAACCAGGGTCGATGGAAGGTAGAAAAACTCTCGATGTCGATGCACAGGGTAAAGTGAGAGCGCTAACAGCAGGCAGAGGGGTATCGTCAGATACGTCCGCGATGAAAGATGGTCTACAACTAAGACGCATCCAAGGCAGTGTCCAGCAGTCGACGCCGGTGGCGATACGGAAGTATTGCAGACGGGAAAGATGGAAAAACAATTCTTGAGGTAAAGACCAGCAGTAGGAAGTGGAAGCTTCTTGCATCGTTAGAACAGTTTGGAAGGCGTGAAGAGGATCGTTGAGTCGGGGAAAGATGCACACGACACGCGAACCAGAACGGCATACAAAGGGGGAATATTAGTATATGCAGCGGCGACAGTCTGAGAATAAAAACTAGGTGGCGTACCGGTCAATGGCGCGATACCCAGGAGAAAGAGTTGAACTTTCGCACTACAAGAAGTCCCAGCCCAGTATGATACCATGTGAACATGACGGCAACACCAAAAATTCTACAAAGTAAAGAACGTCTTGAAGTACCACTGTGGACGTTCACGCAGCCAAAGGAGCCACGAGTTGAGCGCTGGCAGTGGGAAGAGTAAGGCCAGGTACCGGAATTGTTACCTTTCGAATTTTGCGACAAAGCATCGCAGGAATGATGGACACGGCATCTCCTGTATCGACAAGGTCATACATGACGACTCCTTCAACATTGACTTGTGTCGCAATCGTAGGAAAAACTGGAGGACTTCGGTAGTTCGACGATGTCGCTGATCTTGCCTGTGGAACGGCACTCATCAGTCTTCCTCGGGCGGTGCACTGGGACGGCGTGCATCGGTGACAATGAAGGCTACGGTGCGAAGGCGTCAGGTGCCGGCGGTGTTCATCCGAAAAAAAAAGACTGCGTCGCTGCCCAGGAGACGTGTGTTCATGGGGTTGGCGTGTCAAGCAGGGGTTGCTGTCATAGTTGGGAAAATGGTAGGTGTAATTGGGTGGCTGAATACGACGACGTCAGAAACGAGCAACGTGACCCGGGATGTAGCAAGAAAAACATATTGGGCGATTATCTGCTTGCGCCAGGGGTTGGCTTGGCGGACGTTGTCGCTAGAACAGGAGGATGTGCTCGTGACGGGGTAGAGCGCACCAAAGGGGGCCAGTGTAACGAGGTCTGGCTATGGCTTCATCATAAGCAATAGGCGTGGACAAAGGGTATGACTTGGAGGAACCTGGGTGGCGTGGTGCACTTGCAACGTTGGCATAAGAAAGGGGCACCGTCACAGTTGTATGCTGACAGGTCGAAGGAAGAGCCTCAGTGACTTGTTCCCGAATAATCCGATGAAGTGGTGAAGACACGCCAGTCACTTGAGCAAACGAAATCGGTAGTTTAGTAGTTTACACGAGAGAAGAGAAAGTTGGCGGGGTACTTCTTCGTGCAAGAGGTAACTAATCCACTTTTGTACTGAAGGGTCTTCGAACGACAGCGCTGAAAGGGATGCGTTTGTTGCAGCTAGTCGGTGGCGAGGGTAGACGTGCTGCTTTCGCAGCTCATCGTAGCTTTGACACAAACTAACAACTCTACTGATAGTTTGTGGGTTTTTACTAAGCTACATAATGTGTCTGATCTTTTCATTTTCGGGCAATACGTCATTGATGCACTTGCACAAATCGACAATATCCTCGATATAGCTGGTGAAGGTTTCTCCAGCCGGTTGCGCCCGAGCACCTAAACGCTTCTCTGCGAGACTTTGGCGCAGGGCTGGCCGGCAAAAGACATCAATAAATTGGGTCTTGATTGCGTCCCTCGTGTCCATCTTGGCTTCGTTGCTAGCAAACCACCGTTCGGTGACTTCGCAAAAGCAGCAACCGATGTTATATCTCTTCGTCATTTCATTCCACCTATTGCGGGCGCTTACGCTTTCCTAAAAGGAAATCCAGTCTTCGGCATCCTGGTCGCCGGTACCTTTGAAGATTGCGAGATCACGCTGACGAATCACCCTGGTAGAGATGATCGCCGGTGGTGAAGGTGGTGGTGTAGTTCTGCTGTCATCAGGCATGGCGGGAGCAGAGAGGGCTGGTAGTGTCCCGTTGCGCAGTTCCAGGCTGGCGGACCGAGTGGAGTTTACCGCGAAGGTGCCAAGCTGCGGTCAGGATGGGGTGAACCCGCACTCTCTACGAAATGAAATGGTATTTACTGGGACGATAGATAGGAGTGCGACGATGAGCGCGGCCAAACCAAGCGGTCGCTTCAGCTGGTCAGAACAGCCAGCACGAGACAAGTGGGTGCGATAGGGCGTGGACAAACCTGGACCATGGTAGTGTCCTGACACTGGTGCATGCCTACAGATGGATGATTGTCGGTTACACGGTTCTCCCACTGGCGCATGCCCTCAAAAAGTACATTGTCCGTTGCATACCTCGCTGACTATCTTCTTTACGATATATATATATATATATATATATATATATATATATATATATATATATATATATATATATATATATATATATATATATATATATATATTTATAGTCAACGAGGTATGCAACGGACAATGTACTTTTTGATATATATATATATATATATATATATATTGTAGCGAAGAACCTGAAGATTATCAGATGGACACTTTTCCAGTGGCTATGTTCTGTCAGGTCCTGTTGGTGGACAATCTTCCGATAACGTTATGTGCCGTGCAGCGCTTTTGATAGGAGACGAAGTGTGTCCTCGCACAGCTCGAACCTCAACCCCGGTTTCCTACGTCCGCTCGAATTCTGCCTGACTTGACGACGTGACCGTTCCCAGGTGTCAATAAACGTCACCACATTTTCGGTGGAGGTTGCCGCATCGCGATCCCCGCAATGCCTGACAGCCTGGAATTGCGAAGCAGACGACTCTCGGTCAGCGACGACATGTCGCCTACACCCCAGCAGCCCATCGTCTGTTCCAGTATGCTCCGGCAACGAGAACCGCCTTTATTTAACGGCACCGATGACCGTGATGCGGAAGACTGGCTTTCAATCTTCGAACGGGTGAGCACCTTTAATAAATGGGATGACACGATGAAGCTCAATAACGTCGGATTCTATTTTACGGTGCTGGCTGACACATGGTTTAACAACAACGAATCTACCTTCACTACTTGGCCAGACTTCAAAGCTGAATTTACGAAAGTTTTCGGCCGACCGGCACTTCGCAAACTCCAGGCCGAGCAGCAGCTGCGTGAGCTAGCGCAGCAGGCCGGTGAAACATTTACGAGCTACATAGAGGACGTCGTCGACCTCTGCAGGTGTGCAAATTCACCTATGGCCGAAAGCGATAAGATCAAACATATTCTCAAGGGCATTGAGGAAGATGCGTTTAAAATGCTGCTGAATGAAAACCCGCAGACTATTAGCGACGTCGTGAACTGGTGTCAGAGCAATGACGAGCTCCGCAAGCAGCGCATTTTCACCCGCCAACGCCCTTCGCGGGAAGAACCGCAACGTGTGTCGCTGTCGGCATTGGCTTCTTCTCCTGACCTCTCGGCTCTTCTACCTCATATCGAGCAGTTCGTGCGAGAAGAGATTTCGCGTCAACTGTCCCTGCTTCCCTGCGCTCCATAGCCCCCTTCCACGTTGCCTCACTCGGTCCAACGGGTGATCTGAGAGCGTGTTGCCGAGACGATCCCTTCCGTACGCCAGCCGTCAGTTGCGCCGGCATCCACCCTTTCACCAGTGGCCACGTCGTTCGCACCTCCTGTCGTGTCGCCTATTGAACAATACGTCGAAGCCCCGCTCACCTACGCTTCCGTCGCCACAAGACCGCCGCTGGCACCATTCCCTTCCTTTGTATGTCCCGCGGAGCAGTCAGCAGCGCCGTATCCTCAAAAGGCACCTCAGACCCCGAATCCATGGCGCACCCCAGACAACCGCCCAATCTGTTTCGCTTGTCGACTTCCGGGACATGTGGCACGTTTATGTCGCCGTCGACCCCAATCTCCCGTTGACGCCTACCAGTTCCCAGCCTATGGATTTCCACCACTTTTCGCTCCCGCTACTTCTAGCGCAACCCCACCTTCGTACTCAGCTGACCAGTCGACTTCGACGCCTTCAAGCCGCCGTTCCTTTTCTCCGCGTCGCCGTTCCGTTTCCCCGATGCGCCCACGTGCTAACTCCGCAGCTGAGGGAAACTAGCGGCCGCAATTCCGGAGGCAACAACTGCGCCAACGTCGAACTACGCAAGTTCTCCGTTTTCGCCTAACAATGTGATTGACGTTACTGTAGAAAGTGTTTTCGGTTGCGCTCTTATCGATACTGGTGCCGCTGTGTATGTGATACGTGAAAGTCTTTGTCGTTCCTTGAGAAAAGTCACCACTCCGCTTTCTGGCCTCACCCTCCGGACCGCGAATGCTCAAGACGTGAAATCATTGGTCACGTGCACAGCCCGAGTTACAATCCAGCAAAATGTCTATATCATCCAGTTCATCGTTTTGGCCTCCTGTTCGGACGATATCATCCTCGGTTGGGACTTTTTGCCACGACATTACGCGATCATTCGGTGTGCTCACGCTGAGGTTGAACTTTTTCCCTTTGACGACATCGCTATCCCCGAACGTCCCGCTAAATGGATTCCCGCCGATGATACCGATATTCCTCCCGGCACCTCAGTGCTTGTTTCCGTGTCTTGTGACTGTCTGTCCGACACCACCGTTTTCTTTATGCTGTCGCCACTCTTCAGCGCCCGGAAATGTTTGCCGCTAGCTTTCGCGGTCCTTGAAATTCGCTCTGGTCTCGGTACAATCCTCGTTTCAAACCCGTCGTCATGCCCCGCCACATTGGTTCGCAGTGAATGTCTTGGCCACGTCGAGCCAGTTGACGATCATCTCATCGTCGACGCATCCGAGAACGCTGCATCACTGCACCTCGCCGCGCTTGGGCCTAGTGTGAACTGTGACTCCGATGTCTTTTTACGTTCCCTCGACGACGCTTTAGCTCCTGTGCAACGAGATGAGCGTCTGGCCCTTCTGCATCGTTTCCGAGACTCTTTCGATGCCCAACGCGTCGAATTGGGCCGGGCATCCAGTGTTTCGCACCATATTGACACCGATTCCCACGCACCCCTCAGACAGCGGCCATATCGTGTGTCGCCCACTGAGCGCCAAGTCATTGATGAGCACTTCGCGGACATGCTCAAGCGCGACGTTGTCGCCCTTCGACAAGCCCCTGGGCCTCTCCCGTAGTACTTGTGACGAAAAACGATGGCTCAATTTGCTTCTGCGTGGACTGCAGGCGCCTAAACAAGATAATGCGGAAAGACGTCTATCCGCTTCCTCGCATAGATGACGCCCTCGATTGCTTGCAAGGAGCCGAGTTCTTCTCTTCTCTAGATTTACGGTCCGGCTATTGGCAAGTTCCTTTGGCAGAAGCGGATCGTCTCAAAACAGCCTTTGTCACACCTGACGGGCTGTACGAATTCAACGTCATGCCCTTCGGGCTTCGCAATGCGCCAGCAACCTTTGAAAGAATGATGTACAACATACTGCGCGGCCTGAAGTGGAAAACATGCTTGTGTTACTTAGATGACATAGTCGTGTTTTCCCCTGATTTTGCGACGCATCTTACCCGCCTCAAACAAGTGTTAACCTGCCTTGCCACAGACGGCATGCAGTTAAACTTGAAGAAATGCTGCTTCGGAGCTCGAAAACTTACTATTCTAGGCCACGTGGTGTCAAAAGATGGTGTCCTTCCTGATCCAGCAAAACTTCGCGCCGTGGCGGAATTTCCCAAACCGACGACAATGAAACAACTTCACAGCTTTATAGGACTTTGCTCTTACATCCGGCGCTTTGTTCGCAATTTCGCCACCATCATTGCGCCTTTGACGAAGCTCCTTGTTGGTTACAACGAGATCGGCGATTGGTCACCTGCCTCCGAGGACGCCTTCAATATGTTGCTCCGCCTTCTTGTTTCCCCTCCGGTACTGCGACATTTTGATCCCAGCGCTCCCACGAAAATCCATACCGACGCCAGCGGTGTGGGCCAGGGCGCAGTACTCGCACAACGCAAGACCGGATTCGAGGAGTACGTCGTCGCTTACGCCAACCGTACCCTTACAAAAGCCGAAGTCAACTACTCCGTGACCTAAAAGAAATGCTTAGCGATCGTTTGGGCTATTACGAAATTTCGCCCGTACCTCTACGGGCGCCCATTCGACGTGGTGACGGACCACCACGCCCTTTGTTGGCTCTCGTCGCTAAAGGATCCGTCTGGCGGCCTCGGTCGATGCGCGATCCGGCTGCAACAGCATGACATACGAGTGGTATAGTAGTCCGGCCGCAAGCACACAGACGCAGATGCCCTTTCTAGGTTTCCTCTACCATCCGACGCGTGAAGATTTATCTTCTGTGGAGTGCACTCTAGCCCCCTTGATATCACCGACATGGCTGCTGAACAGCGAAAGGATCAGTGGATCGCTTCCATTGCGGAATTTTTTTCCCGCCCATCGCCAGCAGCTGCACCTCGCTCTCTCCGTCGCCAAGCTGCCCATTTCTCTGTCCGTGACCAACTCCTTTACTGCTAAACTATTCGTCCGAAGGTCGCAAGTGGCTCCTGGTCATCCCTCGTCATTTACGCGTGCACATCTGTTCGTCGTTCCACGGTGACGCGCAGTGTGCCCACGGAGGTGTCCTGAAGACATACCGAAGACTTCGCTTTCGCTTTTACTGGCGAGGCATGTACACCTTCGTCACAAAATATGTTCGTTCCTGCACAGACTGCCAGCGCCGTAAATCTCCCCCGCGATCAACAGCGAGCGAACTCCAGCCTCTGCCGTGCCCTGCACGCCCCTTCGATAGAGTGGGTATCGACCTCTACGGGCCGTTGCCGTGCATCTCCAGAGAACACCGCTGGATTATCGTTGCGGTAGATCATCTCACGCGATATGCAGAGACAGCAGCCCTATCAGCAGCCACAGCCCAGGACGTGGCGTCCTTCCTCCTCCGTCGCTTCATCCTTCGACACGGATGCCCCGAGAAGTGCTGAGTGACAAAGGTCGCGTATTTTTATCGGACGTTATCAAAGCGCTCTCGGCCGAGTGTAACATCGTTCACCGCACTACCACAGCGTACCATCCGCAAACGAACGGCCTAACCGAACGATTCAACCGCACTCTGGGAGACATGCTGTCTGTGTATATTTCATCTGACCATTCAAACTGGGATCAGGTCCGTCCGTTCAACACGTACGCGTACAATACCGCGACGCAGTCGACTCCCGGATTTTCACCGTTCTTCCTCCTGTACGGACGGGAGCCGACCTGCAGGGTGGGCACGGTACTTCCTTACAGTCAAACGCCGCTACAACGAACGCTTCTACTACGAAATGGCCTGTACAACGAAGCATGCTATATGGCCTGGCCAGATTCCGGTGTTTCCTATGTATTGTGAACGCCACTACAGCGACTACCACTACAGCGAATTTGCCTGTATAACGAAGAAAATCATGCGTTCCGAATCGCTGAATTGTTGTTTGATAACGAATACGGCTAGCCGCACGCGTGGTAACGCGCAGCAGCGAACCGAATCCGAGCAGCCGGGCTGCGTCGCCGCGGCCCGCTGCTGCCGCCGATGGCACTCGCTAATGCAAACGGCCAGACCAAGGTCACACCGGGCTATCTTTTAAAGAACTACAAAAATAAAAAAGGGCGATAATGCCGCTGCACTGCTGCTCAGGGATGTAGCCAGCGGGAGGAGGGAGTTCGACCCCCCCTCTTTCCCCCTCCTTCCCAAATATTTTCCAGGCAGCGCGCGTAAGCGAGGGCTAGTGTTTCCTCCCACAGAACTCCTCCCCGGGAAGCCCACATGTCTCCTTTTACGCAGCCAGAGAGGGGACGGTTTGCCTAATTGCGGCTTTGGCCCTCGGGGTTCGCGAAGAACACAATCACTGCGGGGGCGCAAATGCCTGCACAGAATGGCGGCGTGGCCCCACTGCGGTTACTCGCTCTTTTTAAGGCGTTGGCCTGGAGCTGAACCAGCTGTACCTTCGGCCTTTCTTGTGTCGACAGACGCCGAATAGACATAAGAGGAGCGCGGAAGACATCGACAAACAATTTCAATGTCGCCTCTTAACTTCCAGGTTGGGTGGCCTTCCTTTTC
This sequence comes from Haemaphysalis longicornis, assembly GCF_048455015.1. Taxonomy (NCBI): domain Eukaryota; kingdom Metazoa; phylum Arthropoda; class Arachnida; order Ixodida; family Ixodidae; genus Haemaphysalis; species Haemaphysalis longicornis. The sequence continues at coordinate 87,862,075 of NW_027526214.1, read as the reverse complement.
TTCCGCTCCCTTCACTGTTTTCCTCCTGACGGAAAAGCAGTCTGGACCGAGTTTTGTCGTCGCAGCAGGGTCTACAGTGTAATAAATAAAATGAGAAATGGCACAAAACAGGCACGGTACGTCGGCGTGGTCCCAAGTCCTGACTTGCACTTTTTAGCAAGAAAGAAGGAAAAGGGCGATCGGTGTGCAAATTTGGGATGAAACGTGTATTTGAGATTTTTTTTAGAATCACAGGATGGTTGCGAGAAGGTAGGGACGAAGGGCAATAACGATATGGAGGAGAGTTTTCGGGCTAGTCTTGGGGAGGCGGCAGCAGAAAAACGGCGTAAGAAGAGTTAGCTAAGTGTGCGCTTGCGCGCAATGCCTGACTGCGGAGAGAAGCGAGTCTGTTCCTGATCTGGTCTGTAGCGTGGTTGTTCGATTGCGCCGTGTTCGTGTTGCAACGTCTTGGAACCGCGATGACTGCAGGTGAAGGTGCAGGGACTAAAATGTGGCGACAATTCAGCCTCGCTGAGAAGATGAAGATCATCAGTGCCGTGCAGAGCGGCCGAAAAAAAAGGACGTAGCCAAGGAGTACGGTATCAGCGCATCGACCTTGCCGACGTTCCTTAAGGACAAAAAAAAGATACAGGAGCAAGTGGTACAACATAAAACGGACCCGTCAAGGAAGCGGATCCGTGCAACCACATTTCAGGATGTTGACGCCGCCGTCTACACGTGGTTTGCCGATATACGTACAAGGAAGATTCCGGTCAGCGGGCCGTTGCTGTGTCCGAAGGCCAAACAGTTTGTCTTCTCCTTCGGCGTGGATGAAGCGGACTTCAAAGAGACGAGCGGCTGGCTGAGAAGCTTTAAACAACGACATGGCATTGTTTTCAAGACTGTGGCTAGCGAAGAGGCCGACGCACCGCACGATCTCGCGGACAATTGGCGTGAGTCCGTACTGCTGAGAGTGCTGCACGAATACAGGCCGGAAGACACATTTAATGCTGACGAAACTGCTCTTTTTTATGAGTTGCTACCTCAGAAGACCCTGTGCGAAAAAACAGATCGCTGCAAAGGGGAAAAAAGTCCAACCAACGTCTGACTGTGCTGCTCTGCTGCAATGCAGCACGGACTGAAAAGCTGAAGCCGCTAGTGATTGGGAGGGCAAAGCCACGATGCTTTAGGGGCGTGCGTAGCCTTCCAGCAGAATATGTTGTGAACAAAAAGGCCTGGATGACGGCGGGCTTTTTCAAAACCTGGCTTTTGCAACTGGAGAAAACAATGCGCCTTCAAAATCGCAAGATTGCTCTTCTCATCGACGACTACGCCGCACACAACAAGATCCCTGTGCTAAATCAGGTGAAAGTGATTTTTCTGCCGCCGAATTGCACGTCGGTGCTGCAGCCATTTGACCAAGGGATCATACAATCCGTTAAAGCCCGCTACCGCACGATGATGCTGCAGCGAATTCTGCTCAACCTCCAACACAACATTGAAGGGCCAACTAGGGTCAACGTCCGCCAGGCCATTGAAATGGTTACCGGCGCATGGTGGAAGGTGCCCGCCGACGTTGTGCGCAATTGCTGGCGCAGTGCTGGCTTCACTGAAGCTGACGACACAGCCGATAGATGTGCCGACGATGGTGAGTCACCCATTTTGGCCACGGTGCTGCAGGAGTCCATAAACACGTACAGTGCGTGTTGCGACGCCGCATTGGTTGTGACGGCCAACGATTACGTCTCGGTGGACGACCAGGACCTCATTTGCTCTGACCTTACAACTGACGACATCGTGGAGGCCATCATAGAGAAAAGAGACGCCACAAATGACCAGGCGAGTAGCGATGAAGAGCTTGCAGAGAAGCCAAGCGTTATGACTACCCGCGAAGCGATAGCGGCATTTGACGCGCTACAGATATATATCTCGTCAGTCCCTGACCTCGCGCCGCAGCATGCCGTGAACCTCGATAGCATCAGGTCGGTGGTGGTTGCGCATTCAGTACGTCATACTACTCTGGAGAAGAAAATTGTTGACTTTTTTTCGCCTATTGGAGTTTAAATCTGATGTAAATAAACATATAGGTTCGCTGCTAATTCTAATTATTTGCTTACTTTATTCCACTATCTACGGTAACATGCATTCGCAATATCAGTTATTGCAAACTACAACAGCCTGCCCGATGAAATTAAAGCTCTGTCATCGTTATTATCACTTAAAAGGCTTCTTAAAAAGTTTCTTCTAGAGTGCTGAATGGTACATCACAGTCATAGTAAAATTTTTTGTGTATTTTTGAGTATTATTCGTTGCACTTTTGCGTATCGTTTTTTCTCGCTGTATGTATGCTTGTAGTGCTGCACTGGGTTTTTATTAATTTATGCTACATTTCACTTCAGTTCTTTCTTTTCCTTTTTGCTTCGTCGTGTTTTCTCATACTAAGTGAATGTAATTATGCCTGCTTTTGTTTCTTGTGGCATAGGGTGTTTAGAAATTTCACCTAGATGCGCAGTTTAGTGTTTTCTATCTCGTGAAAATTCCTTAGTGTTCTTTTGAATATTACTATAGTTTTACATGTATAATATTGCCTTTCCTATTATTCTATTTGTCCTTTTTTTCTCCCTCTTCGTGTCCGCCCAAATTATACTACTTCTTTTGTATTGCTATATTGTCAATAATTTTTTATAATTTACTTTACTGCTCTGCAATGCATATAGCTCTACAATATGCCACTGTATAATATGATTCTAGCGGCTTTCACTGTGTTTTATTCTTCTATGTAATATTTAACCGAGGATCCTGGTGCAGTCTCGACTATGCGACCCTCGTCTGTATATTTTTGCCCTGTAACCTTCATCTTCTTGTAAGATTGAATAAACTTATGCTTATATATGCTTATCTGCTTTATAGGGTGTCAATTTAGTGCGCGTCGCATATAGCGAAGTGACGTGTATAACGAACAATTACCACGGTCCCGCATGCTTCGTTATAGAAGCGTTTGACTGTACCACCCTGATCCCTCCGAGTGTACACCGATTTCCGAGATTTCGCAGTTTGCTGGGGAATGCCGCCAGCTCGCTCGTTCATTCACTTCTGAACACCAGCAGCTACAGAAATCTCGCCATGACGCGTCCAGTGCACCACGCGATTTCTCTCCCGGCTCCCTTGTTTGGCTTTGGGTGCATTGTTCCACTCCAGGTCTCTCTCCGAAGCTTACATCAAAATATCACGGTCCTTATCTTGTTATCAAAAGCACTTCGCCAGTGAATTATATCGTCGAACCAGTTATGCCATCATCGGATCTTCGGTGCCGCGGCCGTGAGACTGTGCATGTTCAGCGACTCAAGCCCTACTATGATCCGCTGGTTCCGTCGTCACCATGAGTCGCCAGGATGGCTCCCTCTTCTCGCCGGGGGTGATTGTAGCGAAGAAAGTTAACATTAGCAGATGGACACTTTTCCAGTGGCTATGTCCTGTCAGGTCCTGTTGGTGGACAATCTTCCGATAAGGTTATGTGCCGCGCAGCACTTTTGGAAGGAGATGAAGTGTGTCCTCGCTCAGCTCGAACCTCAGCCCCGGTTTCCTACGTCCGCTCGAGCTCTGCTTGACTTGAGTACGTGACCGTTCCCAGGTGTTAATAAACGTCACCACAATATATATATATATATATATATATATATATATATATATATATATATATATATATATATATATATATATATATATATATGTTCAAGTCAGTGGTACATCCATGGGCACAAGGATAGGGCCAAATTATGCAAATATTTTCATGGGAGTCCTCGAGGAGGAGTTTCTTGCAAGCATCGACTTGAAGCCATTTTTTTACAAGCGCTTCATCGATGATGTCTTTCTGATTTGGCCACACGGAGAATCCAATCTCCTAAGATTTATAGCCGAGTTTAACGCGGTCCACCCTAACATTTCTTTCTCACACCAGTTTTCCGCTACCAGCATCAACTTCCTCGACGTGACGGTATCTGTCTCGCAGAACAAATTAGAGACCACCCTTTACCGAAAACCGACGGACTCCCATCAATATTTGCATTTTCAAAGTAGTCACATTAAGCACTGGAAAACGGGCATACCCTACAGTCAAGCGCACCGCTTCCGCCGGATATGCTCCAAGGAAACAGATTTTCTTTCCAACTGTGAGGGACTAAAAAACGATCTGCTCAAACAAAAGTACCCGCTCCAATTAATTGACGATTCCATTCGCCGAGCAGGAGCGCTGAGCCGCAATGAACTCCTTAACTCGAGGAAGCCAGCCGACCGACGCCCTTCAAGTAACCTAGTTCTCACTCACTCCGCATCTGTGCCGAATGTTTCTGGCATACTTCGAAAGCATCACAACATATTAAATCAAAGTCCTCGACTAGCATCTATATTTTCCGAACCACCACGTGTTGTCTATAGGCGAAATAAAAACCTGCGCGACATTCTGACATCTTCGAGGCTCAGCCATTCACCAGTGACCGGTTGTGGGCCCTGCAACAAGCCTCGTGGTCAGGTATGCCCCCACATGACGAAAACAAAAACCGCCTCTAGCACCGCCTCGCACTTCTCTGTAAAACTGAAGGGAAATTTTAACTGTGACAGCGCCAACGTAGTTTACCTGCTCGAGTGCAATACCTGCCACCTGCAATATATTGGCCAGACGGCGAACGCTTTTAGATTAAGGTTCAACAATCATAGGGCACACGCCAAGTCTCTTCCTAACCTTCCTTTGTCCCGTCACGTCGGAATCCCGGGTCATTCATTTAATAATTTGAAGGTAACAATAATTGAATCCAATTTCAACAGCAACCACGCACGCGAAGTTCGCGAATCATATCTCATATTTAAGTTCAAAACCGCATCCTCTGGGCTGAACGAAGGCGTAGGCGCGTTGACATGTTTGCCACAATAATTACTCGCCTTTCTTCCGTTCGCTTCTTGCGTGACCAATCCTCTTTTTGGCATACCAGCGCCGGCTTTATCCCTCCAGGTTCACTCAATTAGCCTCTTAGCGCCGGCTTAGCCACATAGCGCCGGCTTCACGTGACACATTCCTAAGACGAAAAGCGAAGGCGCGCTGACGCGTGCTCCCCAGTTCCTTATCTCGTTCTGCCGCTTTCACCCCGCTTCTTCTGTTGACACATCCCTAAGACGAAAAGCGATGACGTGCTGACGCGCGTTCCCCACTTCCTTATCTCGTTCTGCCGCCTTTACTCCTTTCTCTTCCCCGCCCCCGCTTCTTCTGTTAATTCCTATGAGGAGAGGCGCCAATTTACCTCCTTCCTAGACGCCCCTTTGCATTTTTCTTTTCTCTTTGTTGTACCACTTGCCAATAACTACTTTTAAACAGGGCGCATTGTAGCGCACCTTTTCTCCCAAAAAAGAGGGAGGGCAGTGCATTCCCTCTCATGTGTATGTCTTGCGTTTTTTCTTGTTTTGCTTGTTTTGCTGCCAATAACTACTTTTAAACAGAGCGCATTGTAGCGCGCCTTTTCTCCCAAAAAAGAGGGAGGGCAGTGCATTCCCTCTCATGTGTATGTCTTGCGTTTTTTCTTGTTTTGCTGAATGATGACGTATGATTTCTTTCAAAGAGGGCGCACTGTAGCGCAACTTCCTCCTCTCTCCACACGCACCTATAAAAGCGTTCTGCAGTGTACTGTAAATGTTACTCCGATGAAGACTGGACCACCAGTCGAAACGTTAGTAAACATGTTTGTTTTTGTTTTTTGAGACTTGCGTCGGACTCTACTTTTTGATATATTTATATATATATATTTATTTATATATATATAGATATAGACATATATATATATATTTATATTTATATATAGATATATATATATATTTATATTTATATGTAGACGTGTTGTATAAGAACGGGCACACCCAACGGTCGACGACGAGGCAGAACAAACAGAATCTTTGTCTTCGGATCGCGCGCGCTGGCCCCCGGTACCTCGGCTCTCGAGCTTTAGATTAGACCCTTGGCTATCGCTGTTGTTTTGTGCCTCATTAAAACTCCTATCACCCGGACCACGCATTCGCTGTACGCTACACTGGTGGAGGTGCTGGCTACAACCACCTGATGTCCAGTACCCCTCCTGGCAGCCCGGTACGGCCACGCTTGGTTGACACCCCGATTCATCGGATTAGCCGCCACCAACTCGGCCTGTCTCCTGAGTACGGCCTCCTTTCCAGCGACGCGCCGAGACGCCAAGTGCTTCAACCGCAATTAATGGCCCAACCAGTTGCCTTCTCAGGTAATGCTTCACCAGCCGCGCACTCCTGCCGTCTTCCGTGGTGAAGCGTTCGAAGACGTCGAGGACTGGCTGGAGCAGTTTGAGCGTGTCGCGTCTTTCAACCAGTGGAACCCTCAACAAAAACTTGGGCATGTGTACTACTCGCTGGACGACGGCGCCAGGACGTGGTACGAAAACCGAGAGGCGAGGGGTGAATTGTCGACGTGGGATGAATTTTGGCGGGAGCTTCTGGAGTCGTTTGCCTGCACAGACCGCCGAGAGCTCGCCGAGCGACTTCTGGAATCGCCGAAAAAGCTGCGACACCTAATGCACGGTGTAAAAGAGCAGCTGTTCTCTGGCCTCATGCGAAAACCTCCTCGTACTGTAGAAGATTTCATCAAAGAGGCGACAGCCGTCGAGGGAGCCCTGCAGGAGCGGTACCGACAGTACGACCGTGGGGCCGGCAGATCATCCAGCACCACTGGCACTGTCGTGACTGCTGCGTCCACCGATGGATCACTGCGGCAGCTCGTCCGATCTATCGTTCGGGAGGAGTTGCAGCTGCACGGACTCGTTCCGCCCGGGCCGGCGTCTGCATCAGTCGTCGACATCGTGCGCCGAGAAATCAGGCAGGCCTTAACGTTTCATCACTGGAACAACAGCCACAGCCGCTCCATGCAGGCTATGCGTCGGCAGTGCGTAGCCAACCGCCTCCTGCGAGCGCCCCAGCACCCAGCTGCATGCCTCAAGCCGACGTCTGTATCCAGGCAGCGGACGCCGGTACACGCCCCTGGCCGTCGGAAAATTCATTCCGAGGACAAGTGCGGAAGACTGACCTCTGCCATACCAGTGACAACCGGCCCCTATGCTACCACTGTGGAGAAGCAGGCCATGTTTACCGCCGTTGCCCGTACCGCGAGGTTGGCCTTCCCGGATTTTCTCCTGCTGCTTCCCGGCCTCGCTTCGGGCAAAGACCTGCTGCAATCGAAGACTTCCTCGCTGCTCGCCGAAATGCCTCGCCCTCGTCGTCGCGCCGATATCGATCACCATCCCCAGGGAACGACGCTCCACTTAGCCGCCGCGACGCTACAGATATGCCGAGAGGAAGATCTCCAAGCCCTAGGGGGGAAACTAGAAGCAGCAACTCCGGGAGGCAGGGTTGCTGATAGCATAGCCCCGCAAGACCTTCGAAATCATGGGAAGCCGCCGAACGAAAACACGACGTCGAGAGTGACTATCGCCGATGGTGGAAGCGCCGATCTCGTCGTATGTTTGGATGGACATGAAGTTGTTTCCCTTGTTGATAACGGAGCGGATTACTCGATCTTTAGCCTGACCCTCGGTGATCGGTTGAAAAAAGTTAAGACGCCATGGCTTAAGATTCAAATTCGCACTGCTGGGGGCCACCTAATGACGCCGGTGGGGAAGTGCACTGGCAGGATCAGCATAGGAGACGCTACCTTCGTCGGTACTTTCGTGGTCCTAGCCGAGTGCTGCCGGGAGCTCATTTTAGGAATGGACTTTCGTAGAGAGTATAACGCTGTCATCGATGTGGGCGAGCGCTTAATTACCTTATCGCCGAGCCCCCGCCTGCCGGAAAGCCAAGAATGTCGCTCATCTTTGCGGGTTATCGATGACGACGTCAACATACCGCCGCGCTCCTGCATGCTCGTATCTGTCAACTGCGACGTGCGAAGCACTGTAGACGGAATCGCAGAACGTGTCGATGCGCTTTTATTCAGTCGCGGCGTTGCAGTTACCCGAGGTGTCGTGCACTTAGTCGACGGCAAAGAGGAATTATTGCTGACAAATTTCAGGAATGAGCACCAACACGTCGCCAAACATACTGCAGTCGCCTTTTTCGAGGACATTCCTGGCAGCGACGAAGACTGCTTCGCCTTTCAAGGCGCGCCGCCTGGCGAGAGCAGTCCCGTTCCCGCGATTGATGTCAACCCCAGCTTGCCGTTCACGCAGCGCCAAGAACTCTGCGAACTGCTCATGAAGTTTATGGATTGCTTCTCTGCGACATTTGCGGTCTGACAGACGCCACTCACGAAGCATCGTATCATCACTGATGACGCAGTAAGACCTCTCCACCAAAACCCTTATCGTGTGTCTACCGAGGAACGTGAAGCAATTCGTAGCCAAGTGGAACAAATGTTGGAAGACGATGTAATTCAGCCATCTCGACGTCCGTGCGCGTCGCCCGTCGTTTTGGTTAAAAAGGAGGATGGCACTTTACGGTTTTGCGTGGATTACAGGAAGCTAAACCAAGTGACCAAAAAAGACGTCTATCCGTTGCCCCGAATCGACGGCTCTCTAGACTGGCTTCGCCACGCCCGTTACTTTTCTTCCATGGATTTAAAGAGCGGATATTGGCAGACCGAGGTAGATGAGCGCGACCGCGAGAAGACCGCTTTCATTACACATAACACCAGATGGTCTTTTCGAGTTTAAGGTCCTGCCCTTTGGTTTGTGTCCGGCGCCAGCAACATTCCAGAAAATGATGGACACTGTCTTGTCCGGGCTCAAGTGGCAGACATACCTCCTGTTTTCTCGTCAACATACCATACATAGACATACCATAGTTTTCTCGTCAACATTTGAAGAACACGTGAAATGACTATCATCAGTCCTTCGTGCCGTACGAGCCGCCGGTCTTACCTTGAAAGCAGAAAAGTGCCATTTTGGTTATAAAAAGCTCCATTTCCTCGGCCACGTTGTCAGCAACGCCGGCGTCACACCCGACCCTGAAAAGGTAGCCGCTATCTCAAATTTCCCGACGCCCAAGGACAAAAGGGCCCTGCGGCGATTTCTAGGCCGATGTTATTATTACCGGCGCTTCATAGAAAATTTGGCACACATCGCGGCTCCACTAACCTGCCTTACCCGTAACGACGTCGCCTTCGCATGGAACAATGAGCAGCACGATTCTTTCGAGGACCTGCGCCGGCATTCGCAAGAGGCACCTGTCCTCGCCCATTTTGATGAAGACGCTGCGACCACCATTCATACTGTTGCGAGCAACGTAGGTCTAGGCGCCGTCCTTACCCAATAACAAGACGGTGCTGAAAGAGTTGTTGCTTATGCAAGCAGGACATTGTCCCGTGCGGAGACCAACTATTCCGCCACCGAGAAGGAATGTCTGGCTGTTGTATGGGCGGTCTTGAAATTCCACCCGTACATTTACGGCCGTCCCTTCAAGGTAGTGAGCGACCACCACTCACTTTGTTGGTTGGCCAATTTAAAAAAACCCACTGGTCGCCTAGCCTGCTGGAGCCTGCGACTTCAGGAGTTTGACCTGACGGTAGTCTGTAAGTCAGGAAAATATCATTCTGATGCAGACTGCCTGTCCCGAGCCCCGGTCGAGCGCAGCGGCCGTGACGATGAAGACGACACGGCTTTTCTGGGAGCAATCGACGCAACAACGTTGTATAAACAACAGAGGCAAGACACCGAGCTGCAATTACTTGTGGACGTTTTGGAAGGCCGCTCTACACGGAAGCCCAAGCTCTTCGCAGGCAGCCTCAAGTTTTTTTGTTTACGGAACAACATCCTTTACAAACGCAGCTTTGGTTCGAATGGCAGAGCCTACCTTTTAGTTGTCCCTGCGTGTCTTCGCCGCGACATACTACAGGCCTGTCATGACGAGCCCACTGAGGGTCACCTTGGTTATGCCCGTACAACTTCCCGAATCAAGCAGAACGACTACTGGCCGAAGCTTCCTCCGACAGTGAAACGCTACATTCGCAACTGCCGCAAATGTCAGCGACGGAAAACACCGCCTGGACGCCCAGCTGGTTTACTGCAACCTGTAAAAATACCGAAAACACCTTTCCAACAGATCGGCATGGACTTTTTGGGCCCCTTTCCCAACCTCCTCTTCGGCAAATAAGTGGATAATAGTCGCTACCGATTACCTTACCAGATACGCCGAAACAAAAGCTCTTCAGCGTTGCACTGCACTCGATGTGGCTCAAATCTACATGGACAGCATTGTTCAGCGCCAAGGAGCACCAGAAATTTTGATCACGGACAGGGGAACCGCATTCAACTCGGCGTTGGTACGCGCCATCATGAACTCACCGGTACTTCACACCGAATATCTACGGCCTACCACCCCCAGACGAACGGCCTGACCGAACGCTTAAACAAATCCATTCCAGACATGCTAAGCATGTACGTCGACTTGGAACACAAAAATTGGAACACAATACTCGCATACGTTACGTTTGCCTACAAAACGGCCCGGCAAGCAACTACGTGCATGACGCCATTCACTCTCCCGTACGGACGCGAGGCCACAACGATGCTGGATGCCATGCTCCCACACGACCACGGAAATGCCGACGGGACTGCACAAGCTATCTTGCAGCGTGCCGTAGAGGCGCGGCAGCTCGCTCGGTTCCGCATCAGAGAACACTTTACAACGCTCGTCACAGGCACGCTTCCTTCGAGCCTGGCGACTATGTATGGGTGTGGACCCCCATTCGACGTCGAGGGCTAAGCGAAAAACTTCTGAAACGCTATTTTGGACACTACAGAGTTTTGAAACAACTGAGTGACGTCACGTACGAAGTTATTCCGGAAGACGGTGTTCCATCCCGGCGTCGCCAACGCCGGTCGGAAGTAGTCCACATCGTCCGCATGAAGCCTTACTTCGCAAGAACGTGACACGCCCATACTGGATCGCTGTTTCACCACACTTTCACCCGAGCATCGGGACGATGCTTTCCCTGGGGGGAGGTAAATGACACGTGTTGTATAAGAAAGGGCACACGCAACGGTCGACGACGAGGCAGAAGAAACAGAATCTTCGTCTTCGGATCGCGCGCTCTGGCCCCCGGTCCCTTGGCTCTCGAGCTTTAGATTAGACCCTTGCTGTCGCTGTTCTTTTGTGCGTCATTAAAACCCCTACCACCCGGAGCATGCATTCTCTGTACGCTACAATATATATATAGATATATATAATTATTGATATATATACGTGTGTGTGTGTAATAGCGGGAAACATTTTTTGGACATCGGTATGAATCAGGAAGAAAACGAAACATGTCGAAAGAGGATTAGTTTTAACGTTTCGACGGGGACCCGCCTTGGTTATTCAGACGAAGTCCGGCCTCCGGTCGCAACGATAAAACGAATTCTCTTTCGACGTGCTTCATTTTCTTCACGTATACATACATATATATATATATATATATATATATATATATATATATATATATATATATATATATATATATATATATATATATATATATATATATATATATATATATATATATATATATATATATATTTTCACGGGCCTTGGCAGATTGGCAATCCAAGTGCTAAGCTATGGCCAACCTCTCCTTCAGGGATATGCGCCACTGCCAAGCTGGTACACAGCCTTGGGAGACGACGACGACGCTGCTTGCCTTGCGGACGTGCGCGCTGTTCCGGGGACATTCGATCTGCTTTGCCCACCGGCTTGTATTTGACTGTAATACATTTTATTACGAGCAGTGCCTTCATTGCCACGTCACATCTTGTGGTGGAGGTGCAACTTCCCTACCTCTGTCCCGCCAGTCTTGGCACAACACGGAGCTTCGGTCAGGACGTCACACCCATCGCGGGACGATGCCACCAACCCGTGAGCCTGCATCCCCCAACCCAATAGTCATTGTCTCTCCACCTCGCGACCCCGGCGTATTCGCTCTGTCGGACTTGCTCAACATTGCAGACCATCAGCGCCGTGATCCGTCGCTTTACAAGATCATCCAACGCCTCAGCTCCAAGCCGGCCGACCCTTCTACGCGTGAATTTATGCTTCGTGATGGCATCTTGTTCTGCCGAAACTTCCGCGAGGACGGGCCTGATGAGCTACTTGCACTGCCTCAGCATCTCCGCTCTGACGTCCTCCGCGAGCTGCACGACGCGCCCACAGCTGGTCACCTTGGCGTGGCTCGGACTTACGACCGCGTGCGTCGGCGCTTTTACTGGCCGGGCCTATACAGGTCCGTGAGGCGATACGTCACGGCTTGTGATCTATGCCAACGCCGAAAAACACCTCGTTTGCTTCCAGCCGGCACCCTTCAACCGATTGAAGTTCCCACAGAACCATTCTACCGTGTAGGAGTGGACCTTCTCGGCCCTTTCCCCTTGTCCCGGTCGGGCAACAAGTGGATTGCTGTCGCCACGGATTATGCTACGCGTTACGGTATCACGCGTGCCCTCCCCACCAGCTGTGCCACAGACGTAGCCGACTTCCTCCTACATGATGTAATCTTGCACCACGGGGCCCCTCGTCAACTGCTTACGGATCGTGGGCGGTACTTCTTGTCCCAAGTTATTGATGACCTCCTCCGTTCCTGCCGTACGAAGCACAATCTTACAACCGCCTATCATCCGCAAACAAACGGACTGACTGAACGCTTCAACAAGACGCTCACGGATATGCTGGCCATGTACGTGTCCGCCGACCAACGCGACTGGGACGTACCATTACCCTACGTTACGTTTGCGTATAATTCTTCTCGCCTCGACGCTGCCGGCTACTCCCCTTTCTTCTTTTTGGGCGAGAGCCTGCCTTACTATTGGACACCGTGTTGCCTAACTCGGGGACATTCACAACCGAATACGCGCGGGACGCGGTAGCGCACGCTGATTTGGCCCGACAGGTTGCCCGCGCCAGGATATCTACGGCACAAACTGCCCAGAAAGACAGCTATGACCAGCAGCATCGCGATGTGTACTTCGCCCCTGGCACTTTGGTACTCCTGTGGACCCCATCGCGCCACGTCGGCCTGTCTGAAAAACTGCTGTGTTGTTTCACGGGCCCTTACCGCATCCTACGCATGGTAACTCCCGTGACCTACGAAATTGGACCCCTCACGCCTTCGCCGTCATCTCATTCAACGTCGCAACTTGTGCACGTCTCCCGTCTGAAGCCGTACCACTCCCGCGATCCAGGCTGCTTCTAACCTTGTTCCGTTGTTTGCACCGGGTCGGTGCTCTCGCCGCCGGAGGTTATGTCACGGGCCTTGGGAGATTGGCAATCCAAGTGCTAAGCTATGGCCAACCTCTCCTTCAGGGATATGCGCCACTGCCAAGCTGGTACACAGCCTTGGGAGACGACGACGACGCTGCTTGCCTTGCGGACGTGCGCGCTGTTCCGGGGACATTCGATCTGCTTTGCCCACCGGCTTGTATTTGACTGTAATACATTTTTATTACGAGCAGTGCCTTCATGGCCACGTCACAATAGATTTATATATATATATATATATATATATTGTAACGAGGGTAATGAACATAAGCAATAGACGCAACGTGCCATCAAGACATCGGGGTATGTGCCTCACCAGCATAGCCCATATAGGATTATGCCCAATCCACACACGGGGATATGCGCCAAAGAGGTGTCAGGGAAGACGATGAACCACAGGCGCCAGAACCGAGCTTGGTGAACGCAACGCTCAGACCTGCGTTATCCATCGGCTTCGCTCCTGCAATTAAACAACGTCAACCGGCTACCGGCGTGTAGGCTGCCTTCTTAACATGTGGTGGAGGTCAGAAGTTTCGATCCCGCCCTGGAGCTTCGTTCCCGGACGCTACCACCCCGAATGTCCAGAGAAACCACTCAGCCTGTGATCTGCCGCGGCTCCATGCGCGAGCGGGAACTGGCCAAGTTCAGCGGTGAAGACGACAGCGACGCAGAGGACTGGCTTGCTTCCTTCGAACGCGTGAGTGCGTATAATAAGTGGGACGACAATGCCAAGCTTAGCAACGTCGCCTTCTCTCTAACTAAAGTCGCGGAAACATGGTACAACAATAATGAGTCCGATCTCCGGCATTGGTCTCATTTCTGTAGTGAATTTATTAGAATTTTCGGCCGCCCTGCTGTACGAAAACTTCGCGCCGAACAGTGCTTACGTGCACGCGGACAGAAGGCTGGCGAGACGTTCACCAGCTATATCGAAGACGTCATTGATTTATGCAAACGCGTCGACCCCTCCATGACGGAAGCTGACAAGGTCCGGAACATCTTTAAAGGCGTTAACGACGACGCTTTCCAGATGCTCTTGGCTAGAGACCCCAAAACTCTTGGGGATGTCGTCCGCTTGTGTCAGAGTTTTGACGATCTACGCAAGCAGCGAGCTCTGACTCGACAAGCCTGTGCTCGCGGGGAGTCCATGGCGAGCGTGACGGCTACGTACGACGAGGATTCCGCTCTGTTTTCCCGCATCAGACTTTATACGAGAAGAGGTGGCCCGCCAAGTTTCCCTGCTCCCCTGCACCGTAGAGCCGCCTTCTCCACTAGCGCCTACACGCCGGAATATGATACGGGACCAGGTAGCTAACGCATTGCCACCAGCCGAATACACCGCACCAGTCGCTGCCCCTACGCCCCTCTCCCCTATCACCTACGCCGGAGCGACCACCAGGCCGCCACCACCGCCTGCTCCATTCTTCCAGTCCCTAGCGCCGCAACCAGCGGTGTCGTTCCAGCCGGCGGTGCGCATTGCGCCGACTGACGTACCATCACGACCACTTCCGACCCCCATCACCAGTCCTTACGATGCGAATGCGTGGCGCACACCGGACAATCGGCCCATCTGTTTCGCGTGTCGGACACCCGGACATGTCGCCCGCTACTGTCGTCGTCGTGTGCTGCAGCCCGCCAACATTTTTTAAGCACCTTTTTACGCAAGCCTCCACATCCCGTCTTATGTTCCGCCGCAAACTTCACAGAATTTGCCCACCGAGTCTTGTGAACAGCCGCCGTTCACCAGCCGCCGATCGTCCTCCCCACGTCGCCGCTCAGTTTCTCCCATGCATCGCCGCCCGACCAGTGACGGGGAGGAAACTAACAGCCGCAGTTCCTGAGGCAAGAGCTGCGTCACCGCCGAACTGCACAAGCCCTCAATTTTCACCAAAAAATGTTATTGACGTGATTGTAGAAGGTGCCCCTACCGTTGCGCTAATCGATACAGGAGCCGCTGTTTCTGTTATCCATGGCCATCTCTGCCGCTCTCTACGAAAAGTGATGACGCCACTTTCTGGACTTTCATTACGAGCCGCCAATTCGCAACCCATTAAGCCGCTTGCTGCCTGCACTGCACGGGTCGTCATCAAGAACATCTCTTACATCATTGAGTTCATCGTCCTGCCATCCTGCTCCCATGACGTCATCCTGGGTTGGGAATTTCGTTCCCGCCACGACGCTATTATTGACTGTGCTCGGGATGAAGTTGAATTTTCCACAGACGTCTTAGAGGATTCCGGTGATGCCCCTACTACCAAGCTACCAATTGCTGAAGACACTGACGTTCCGCCAGGCTCCTCTGTGCTCGTTCCATTATGTTGCACCACTGTCCCAGACGCAATTGTTCTCTTTACGCCATCAGCCATTTTCCTACGTCGGAAATCTCTTCCTTTGCCCTGTGCCATTTTAACAACTCGTGATTGCGCAAGCACTATGTTAGTAATGAATCCGTCGGCGACTCCGTGTTCCCTTTTTAGCGGAGAAACACTTGGGTTTATCGAGATTGTGGATGCCCGGCTAGTAGTTGACGTACAATTGCACCATGTTCAGATTGACGGACTGAGTGTTAGTTCCGGCGTACCAGAACAATTGCCATCTGCTGCTTTCCACCAGTGCAAGGACGAAGGCCTTGACGCAACCCAACGATCACGACTTGCTGCATTGCTTCGGAAGTTCTGTTCGTCGTTTGATCACGCGCAAAGCTTGCTGGGTCACATGTCCGTTGTCACGCACTCCATTGATACTGGTTCGCACGGCCCGCTTCGACAGCGCCCCTATCGAGTGTCACCGACTGAGCGCCAAACTATTGAAGACAACGTGACGGATATGCGAGGTGTTATTCGCCCTTCCAAGAGTCCCTGGGCTTCGCCTGTGGTGCTTGTTCGGAAGAAAGATGGCTCCATTAGGCTTTGCGTAGATTGTCGCCGCTTGAACACCATTACACGCAAAGACGTCTACCCGCTCCCTCGCATCGATGATGCGCTTGATTGTTTGCAAGGAGCCGAATTTTTCTCATCCCTCGACTTACGATCCGGGTACTGGCAGGTCCCAATGGCGGAGGCTGATCACGCAAAGACGGCATTCGGCACCCCTGATGGCCTCTACGAATTTAACGTTAGGCCGTTCGGGCTATGCAATTCCCCAGCCACGTTTGAAAGAATCATGGACAGTCTTTTGCGCGGCCTCAAATGAAAGACGTGTCTTTGCTACTTGGACGATGTAGTCGTTTTCGCTCCAGATTTTGAGACGCACCTGGTTCGCCTAGAGCAAGTTTTTACGTGTCTCGCCGCGGCTGGACTGCAGCTCAATCTGAAGAAGTGTCACTTTGCCGCGCGCAAACTGACCATCCTGGGTCATGTCGTTTGCAAGGAGGGCGTTCGTCCGGACGAGACCAAGCTTCGTGCCCTCGCGGAGTTCCCGAAACCGACCACTCTAAAGGCACTTAGGAGCTTTATCGGGCTGTGTTCATATTTTCGGTGGTTTATTCGCAACTTTGCGTCCATCATTTCACCACTAACAAAGCTTCTCAGCAGCGACAACGGCATTTCGGCTTGGTCAGCATCCTGTGACGAGGCGTTTGCGACACTCTGTCGTCTGCTCACATCGCCGCCTATACTTCGACATTTTGACCCGTCTGCTCCAACAGAAGTCCACACAGATGCTAGTGGTATTGGCATTGGTGCCGTGCTCGCACAGCGAAAATCTGGCTTGGCGGAGCACGTCGTTGCATACGCGAGCTGGACGCTGACAAAGGCTGAGTCCAACTACTCAGTCACTGAAAAAGAGTGTTTGGCCATAATATGGGCATTGGGGAAGTTTCGCCCATACTTGTATGGCCGCAGATTTGACGTCGTCACCCACCACCACGCACTGTGCAGGCTGACCTCCCTCAGAGATCCTTGTGGTCGCCTTGGTCGATGTGCGCTTCGGCTCCAAGAGTACGATATCAACGTCGTTTACCGTTCAGGCCAGAAGCACTCAGACGCGGATGCCCTCTCGCGCTCTCCGCTGCCGCCTGACGTGTCTCACCTCGCCACTACCGACTGCAGCTTGTCGTCTCTCAGTGCTACTAACATGTGCGCTGAGCAGCGAAAGGACCCATGGATAGCTTCCATGATCAGCTTCCTCTCCGGTGCGTCACCTGCCCGTGTATCAAGGGCCCTGCGACGGCAAGCTTCTCACTTTCAACTGCGCGACGAGCTGCTTTCCCGCCGAAATTATTTCTCGGACGGTCACAAGTGGCTTCTGGTTATTCCATGCCATTTGCCCGCAGATATATGCGCTTCATTTCTTGACGACCCGAGCTGCGGCCATGCTGGCGTCATCAAGACATACGAGCGACTCCGCCTCCGTTATTATTGGCGTGGAATGTACAACTTCGTACAGAAGTACGTTCGCTCGTGCCCGGAATGCCAACGCCGCAAGTCGCCACCTGCTCGCTCGCCCGCTCCACTGAAAACCGCTACCCTGCCCGGAAGAACCCTTTGACCGCGTTGGGATCGATCTATACAGACCAGTGCCCTCTACAGCTTCCGCTAACAGGTGGATAATGGTTGTCGTTGACCACCTCACGAGGTATGCTGAAACTGCTGCACTGCCCGCATCCACGGCTCGTGACGTCGCCACTTTCCTACTACGTCATTTTATACTTCGCCACGGAGCGCCTCGGGAGCTCCTGAGTGATCAAGGATGGGTCTTCTTGTCGGAAGTCGTGAAAGCGCTACTCGCCGAATGTCACATAGTTGATCGGACAAGCTCATCATACCACCCACAGACGAATGGGCTCAGGGAGCGATTCAACCGCACCCTGGGCGACATGCTTTCAATGTATCTGTCATCCGACCACTCCAATTGGGACCTCGTGCTCCCATTTATAACGTACGCCTACCACACGGCCACACAGGGGACGATGAGATTTTCCCCGTTTTTCTTGCTTTACGGACGTGAGCCGACATGCGCCCTGGATACCATACTCCCTTACAACCGTGATGCCACAGAATACACAACGGTATCACAAAGGGCGCAGCACACCGAAGAATGTCGAAAACTAGCCCGTTCTTTTACAACTGCTGACCAACAGCGCCAGAAGCATCGTCGTGACAACTCCACTGGTCCTACGACGTTTGATCCTGGTTCGCATGTGTGGCTTTGGGTGCCCTGCCCAACACCCGGTCTCTCCCAAAAAGTGGTGGCCAAATATCACGGTCCATACAAGGTCATTGCCCGCACTTCGCCAGTGAACTACCTTGTTAAGCCCGTTACTCCGTCCTCGGATCTTCACCGCCGTGGCCGTGAAACAGTCCACGTTGATAGGCTCAAGCCTTACTACGACCCGCTCGTGTCGAAATCACCCTAAGTCGCCAGGTTGGCTCCTTCTGCACCGGGGGGTGATTGTAACGAGGGTAATGAACATATGCAATAGACGCAACGTGCCATCAAGACATCGGGGTATGTGCCTCACCAGCATTGCCATTATAGGATTATGCCCAATCCACACACGGGGATATGCGCCAAAGAGGTGTCAGGGAAGACGGCAACCACAGGACGTGCATGCGCCAGAACCGAGCTTGGTGAACGTAACGCTCAGACCTGCGTTATCCATCGGCATCGCTCCTGCAATTAAACAACGTCAACCGGCTACCGGCGTGTCGGCTGTCTTCTTAACAATATATATATATATATATATATATATAATATATATATATATATATATATATATATATATATATATATTGCCGCGAACCATGCATTGGGTTTGTTTATTTGTGTTTTGCTTTCTTCCGCCCGGCTGCACCGGTCTGTGATATCTGTGCCAAGGGAAGCGCGTGTTCCATTCTTTCTTCCTTTGCCGCATGTGTTGACTGTTCTGATAGGAAGAGAATTCCCATCTAACGTGAACAGCCTGGAATAATCGTCTCGGATCTACAATGTTCTCGATGCGAATCGACGGTTCGAGAACCACGCTCGCCGAAAGATAAAAAGCCTGCGGAACAGACGCCAGGGCATTCGATTTTGCGACGCTCGCCGACGCAAGTCACTTTGTTGACCGCTGCTTCGCCGCCTCTGTATTCTTTTGAGTTGTTAGGGGAGCACAAGTTCGCTCCAAATAAACTTGTTTCTCCTTCAAGACAACTGCGTCGTCCTAGGCTTCATGACATCTGGCGGAGGTGCGGGGTACTCACCCTTTATGCTCTCTACGACATCTGGAAGCCGCCAAGCCAGCTCAACCAGAGAAAGCCGCCGACTGCGAGGATTGCTACCAGAGTTCGGTTTGATGCCAGAAGGGCCCAAGAAGAGGAACGCTGCAACCAACACAGTGGTTGAAGAAACAACGTCGTGAATCGTCCTGCAGCAGCCCCGGGAACCGCCGTCGTTCCGGGTAGCCCCCGCTGAAGATCCCGAAGAATGGTTGGAGAAGCTAGAGCGCGTCCGCATCTTCAACAGGAGGGACGACGAAGAAACTTTCCGGCATGTCTTCTTTTACTTAGAAGATGCTGCTCGAACTTGGTTCGAGAACCATGAGATTTTTTTGACAGACTGGACTACGTCAAAAGGGAGTTCCTTAAGATATTCGCTACCGTTGTGAGAAAAGAGCGAGCTGCGCTTTTGCTTGAAACTCGGACACCACACCCCAAAGAAGGGGTCGTGATCTTCGTTGAGGAGATGAAGCAACTATTTCGCCACGCGGACCACGAAATGACGGAAAAAAGAAGTTTCTCTTCTTGATGCGCGGTGTGAAGGAAGAACTGTTTGCTGGACTTGTCCGAAATCCGCCAAAGACCGTCGCCGAATTCGTGACCGAAGCCAGCACCATCGAGAAAGCACTCGAAATGCCTGCTAAGCAGTACGACCGGAACTATGTTGGCATGGCCAATGCGAATTGCGTCGACAACGTGCGCATTCCCGAAGATAGCCTACGGGAGACTATCCGCGAAATATTGAGGGAGGAGCTGCAGAAACTGCTCCCGATGCCGCCGCAACCAGAAGTCGCTTCTCTTACCGACGTCATTACAGAAGAAGTGCAGCAAGCGCTGGGAACTTCAACGACGCAAGTAGCACCTCGCGAGCCTCAAGCCATGACCTACGCGGCTGCTGTACATCGCCCTCGCCCACCTGCACCCTATCGTCACGAGGCTCCGTACCGTCGTCCCCTCTCGCCGGCCCGGCCACCTGCGGCGCAACCCCGCGCCCCAAGGAAGACCGACGTGTAGCGAACGTCCGACAATCGTCCGCTGTGCGACCACTGCGGAGAGGCCGACCACGTCTACCGTCGCTGCCCCACAGGAGGCTCGGTTTGCGAGGGTTGTCCGTCGACGCACCCCGCCCCAGAACTGGCCAGCGCCCATCGGAGATCGAAGAGTACCTGTCCAACACCAGCTGTCGACCAGCCCGTTTCAACCGTTCGCCGTCACCCTACCCGTACCAGTCGCCGAAACGCCGTAGCAATGCTGAGTTCTCACGTGGAAGGTCCCCCAGCCCACGCGGGGGAAACTAAATGAAGCAACTTCTGGAGGTGAAGTTGCTCTACGGCGAAAAACTGGAAACCCTCCAACGATGCAAGGACGCGCCGAAGACACCGATTCACGACATGCTCTCATCCCGACGACCCGACCTAACCCTGACAAGACTCCCGAACACGACGACAGCTACACGGCGTGACGCGTACCCGACATGACCGAGGCTGCCGCTGAGAAGACAACAACTACGCACAGTGCCCGACCGTCAACACGCAAAAGCCGAGACGCGAAGCCCCGACGCACCCGGAACTCGAGGAAGGCGGCGTGCGACGTCCAGTTGTCCATCGACGGCTTTGACGTAGTCGCCCTCATCGACACGGGAGCCGACTACTCGGTAATGAGCGGGTCATTCGCGTCTAAGCTGAAGAAAGTTACGACAAGATGGGACGGTCCACATTTTGCACAGCAGGAGGCCACCTCGTGACGCCAAGTGGAACGTGCACATCGCGCGTCAACATAGACGGCACGACGTACCCAGTGGCGTTCGTCATTTTGCCTAACTGCTCCCGCGACGTAATTCTCCGAATGAACTTTTTGACGGACAACGGCGCAATATACGATCTGCAGACGAAGTCGATAACTTTTTCCTCCGATCACTCCATGACGCCGAAATCGAACCCCGATCACCGTGCTGCTGTCAGGATCGCCGACGATCACGTCACCCTGCCACCCCGCGCGAGCTTGATGATCGCCGTGTACTGGAAGATGCTGATCCTGACATCGACGCTATCGTAGAGGGTGACCAAAGGTTGCTTCTCAACCGCGGTGTCTCCGTCGCAAGAGGCATTGCGCGCTTTAAGCAATGCAATCCCATGTTTTGGTCACCAATTTAACCGAGGAGTGCCAGAATTTAAACGAGGGCGCTGCGATTGGGTTCCTCGAAGAAACGCAAGAAGCAAGTCAAGTGATCGCGGTCGCTAACTTTGAATGCGCACGTGCACATGCTTCCAAGCCGCGCAACCTTTCGACGTGAACCCGGCGCTGCCGCAAGGAAATCGGCACAGATTGCTGGATTTGCTCCATCACAACAGCGAGTGTTTTTTGGCAAACTCAAAATTACGTCAGACACCCCTAGCGAAGCACCGAACTATAACCGAAGATGGAGCCCGACCTACCCGACAGTCACCGTACCGCGTCTCTTCACATGAGCGGGAAGCCACCGGACTCTAGTCGACGACATGCTCAGCAACGACATTATACAGCCATCGAAAAGTCCGTGGGCTGCGCCGATCGTACTCGTGAAGAAAAAAGACGGCACATTAAGGTTCTGTGTTGACTACCGGAGACTGAACAAAATCACCAAAAAGGAGGTGTACCCCCCGCCACGAATCGACGACGACCTCGACCACCTCTGCCATGCGAAGTACTTCTCATCGATGGATTTGAAGACCGGCTACTGGCAAATTGAAGTGGACGAGAGAGACCTAGAGAAGACTGCATTTATAACCCCGGATGGCCTATACGAGTTCAACGTGATGCCTTTCGGGCTGTGCACGGCGCCAGCAACCTTTCAACGAGTCATGGATACGGTGCTAGCTGGCCTGAAGTGGCACACCTGCCTCATATACCTCGACGACGTTGTCGTATTCGCCCGGACGTTCGACGAACACCTCGCAAGGTTGGAGTCTGTACTCGAGGTCATTCGAACGTCGGTGTTAACGCTAAAGCTTGAAAAGTGCCGCTTCGAGTACGAGAAACTCAAGTTCTTGGCCCACGTCGACAACGCCGCGGGAGTCCTACCTGACCCAGCAAAAACTTCAGCCGTTGCGAACTTCCCAAGGCGGAAAGACAAGAAGGGCGTGCGAAGATTTGCCGGACTGTCCGCATACTACCGGCGCTTCGTCGCAAACTTCACACGCATTGCAGAGCCGCTCACGTGCTTGACGAAAGATAGCACTCCTTTCAGCTGGGACAACGACCAAGAAAAAGCATTCTGCGAGCTGCAAAAACGCCTGCAAAGCCCGCCCGTGCTCGATATTTCGACGAAAACGCCGAAACGGAAATACACAGGGACGCCAGTGATATAGGCTTGGGTGCCGTCCTCGTCCAAGAACAAAGCGGGTGCGAAAAGGTAATCGCCTATGCCAGCCGTGGTATGTCGAAGGAGGAGAAAAACTACTTTCCCTCTGAGAAAGAGTGCCTGAAATTATATGGGCGATTTCAAAATTTCGCCCATACGTGTATGGAAGACCATTCAAGGTTGTGACGGACCACCACGCGACGTGTTGGCTCGGCAATTTGAAGGACCCCTCTCTCCGTCTTGGGCGGTGGAGCTTGCGCCTGCAGGACTTCAACGTTACAGTCGTTAAAGAATCCTGCAGGAAACACTCCGACGCCGACTGCCTGTCCCGCGCCCCCGTCGACCCACCAGCACAAGACTCTGATGAAGACAGCGCGTTCTTTGGAGTCGTGACGGAGACCGACCTAGCCGCCTAGCAACGTGCCGACCTGACTTACGCGTCATAATCGACTACCTCGAGGGACGCAACGTCGCCGTACCTAGGACCTTCAAACGCAGCTTACCAGCATTCTGCCTGAGAAACTCCGTCCTCGTGAAAAAGAATTTCAGCCCCGGAACGAGAACGAATTATCTTCTTGTCATCCTCGCAGACCTTCGTGACGAAATTTTGGAAGCGTGCACTGTCGTAGCAAGAGACTACATGACACGCTACGCGGAGACCGCCGCTCTTCCGATGGGGACTGCACAAGAAGTCGCCAAGTTTTTCATAAGACAAGTTGTGCTGTGACATGGAGCCCCTGAAGTCCTCATCACGGACCGCGGAACGGCCTTTACTGCAGAACTCATGCAAGGAATCTTACCCTACAGCAACACGGATCACCGAAGACCGATGGCGTACCACCCACAAACGAACGGACTAACGGAACGTTTGAACAAGACGATTGCGGATATGCTGTTCATGTACGTCGACGTTGAACCTAAGACTTGGCACGTAGTGCTCCCGTATGTCACGTTTGCGTACAACACGGCTATCCAAGAAACCACGCTAATGACACCGTTCGAGCTCGTCTATGGAAGATGCCCGACTACAATGCTTGACGCCATGCTGCCGCAGGTAGAAGGCGACGACCTGAACGCCGACGTCCAAGGATGCCTTCAGCGTGCGGAGGAGGCCCGCCAGCTTGCACGAGTTTGTATAAGGGACCAGCAGCTGGTGGATGCCGGCCGCTACAACTTCCAACGCCAAGCCGCCGAGTACCACACAGGGGATCGTGTGTGGGTTTGGACACCCATATGACGACACGGACTGAGTGAAAAACTTCTGTGACGGTATTTCGGACCCTACAACATTCTACGACGTGTTGGCCAACTTACCTACGAAGTGATCCCCAATGGTGACTCCGGCACATCACGACAACTAACGCGGCCAGAAGTCGTCCACGTGGTTCGCTTAAAACCTTTCTATGGACGATGACGAACTTTAATTTTTATTTGTTCGGACTGTCGCCTATGTTAGCATCGGGTCGATGGACTCTTAGAGGGGGGGTAATGCCGCGAAGCATGCATTGGGTTTGTTTATTTGTGTTTTGCTTTTTCCGCCCGGCTGCGCCGGTCTGTGTTATCTCTGTGCCAAGGGAAGCGCGTGTTCCATTCTGTCTTTCTTTGCCGCATGTGTTGTCTGTTCTGATAGGGAGAGCATTCCGATCTGACGTGAACAGCCTGGGATAATCTTCTTGGATCTACAATGTTCTCGATGCGAATCGACGGTTCGAGTACCACGCCCGCCGAAAGATAAACGGCCTGCAGAGCAGACGCCGGGGGATTCGATTCTGCGACGCTCGCCGACGCAAGTCACTTTGTTAACCGCTGCTTCGCTGCCTCTGTATTCTTTTGAGTTGTTAGGGGAGCACAAGTTCGCTCCACATAAACTTGTTTCTCCTTCAAGACAACTGCGTCGTCCTTCGCTTCGTGACAATATATATATATATATATATATATATATATATATATATATATATATATATATATACACACTGTAAGGGGGACTATAGCTGGGGACCGGCAAGACGCTTGGAAAGAGGCAGAGACCAGAGACGCAGAGACGGGTAAGGCAGCGCAGACCGATGTCTCGGTGCGTTCTCTTAGAGCGAGCCACGCGATGCTGACCGTGCCTCTTTTTCTCTCGCGAAGCACCTTGCGCCTGCAATCATCATGCGGCCCACAGTAGTCCTTCCTCCGGTACATACCCCGTAGGTTGTACAGGGGAGATTGGCGCACACTAACCTCAAGGTATGTCTTCGTGTCGGAGACTACTATCTCCAGTACAATATATATATATATATATATATATATATATATATATATATATATATATATATATATATATATATATATATATATTTATATATATATAACCGGTGGCCTAGCCAACAGGACAACTGTAGCCCGCAGCACAGCGACCACCGACACCTTCGGTTTCGGCGAAAATCAGGACCACCCAGACTTTCGAAGCATGTGAACACAAGCAAAATAAGCCCCAGAACAACACCGCTTACAAGACTGTCCCCGACCCAGAGAAGTTTCCACCAGTACTACCCCTACTTCCGATCACGGTGCTGTGCAGACTGGCGTGATGCCGTGCTACAACCTCTGAAGGTCATACAAGGACGTTGTCCAGCCAACCAGTCCAACTGACTATTTATCACCCCTGGTGAACCTTTTGTTAACGCGGTTTCCAGGAACCTTTTGAGAATAAGAACGGTTGCTCAAGAAAGTGTTAGGTTTGAATGTCACGTTAACTTTTATATATTTTAAGAAAAATGTCATGTTCCAAAGGGTCTGCGACTCCATTTAGAGTCTTCTACTTCTGACTTTTCACCCCAACTTAAACAAAAATTTAAACATACCGTGCATGAGGGGCCTAAAAACTACTCCACTATGGGATCCAACAGAACCGGTCCCACTTACAGTCGCTCGAATATCAGGAAAATAAGCTCACCTGAGACAAACCCCGGCAGAAAATAAACCCCGTCTCTTGGAACTCTACGCAAAGCAAAGAGCAGGAGCGCTGCAGAAAACAAAACGTCAAAAGCTCCGTCCTGACGGCTTAGAATCCATTGCTGAGAGCCGATAAGAAGCAGCTTCGACATCTTTGTGCGCTGGCCATTCTATCATACAGCGAAATATTGACAAGCGTGCAGACCCTTCTGCTAACCTTTCACATGTAGAACTATCGGAAGAAGAACGTTAGGTTCTTTACAAAGGCCTCAACTTTTGCCCTTGTACAGGCTCCATCAGTGAACGTCTACAGAGCCGCAGAAAGCTGCAAAATCTTAATACCTAGGGAATATTTCCTGGACATGCCATGAAACACGGATTGTGAAGCAAAACTCCCATCCAGACGTCAATGGAAACATCCGGCGCAGAGACAAATTACTGGATATCAGTATTACGGCAGTTCCACGTGACGTTGTGTCATCACATAAGAATCACACGCCCTACCAGAAAACCCTTTCCCGCGGGGAAGAAAAGGCACTGGAAGCTTTGAACACTCGTACCGACATTACAATAAAGCCCGTAGACAAGGCAGGATGGATAGTGGTTACCAACCGATCAGACTACATAGCCGAAGCCCAAAGGCAGCGAGGTAACACTTCTTTTTACAAATTATCGCCGGGCGAACCAACCCCTAACTCTAAAGATAAGATCAAAGGAAATGTGAACCGCATTGTGAAAGAATAAAAACAGCATAATCGGTGGCGCGGTCTCTCTTAGCACTAAGTCCAGTAGCTGGGAGGTTCTATACTATGCTTAAAATCATTAAAGAGAGCAATCCAGGACAACCGATAGTGTCTGGCTTAGGCACAGTATCCGAATACATATAGAGTTTTGTGGACGGCTTGATATGGGACATACCTTGCTCTCTCCCCTCCTACATCAAAAACACCACCCATTTCCTTGCCAAGACAATTACCCTCAGTATACTTGAAAATGGCCTTTTAGTGACCCTGGATGTAGCCTCACTATGCACAAACATTCCTCACGCAGCTGGCACAAACTTCTTAACGCTTGCTTACAAGAAAAATGGAGCCGCTTAACAGATCTATTGAAAGTGAGACGCCTGGAGAACTCTTGAAAATTATTTTACAAATGAATAACTGAGTTCAGTAACAACCATTATGTGCAAATAAATGGCACCTCTGTTGGCACAAAGATTGGTCTCAATTATGCCAACATCTTCATTGGAAATTTGGAAAAGTTCCTAGGAAGGTACTGTTAAACCCGCTGTGGTGTAAGAGATTCATTGACGACATATTTCTTTTCTGGCCTAACGGAGACGAACCACTCCTTACGTTAATTGAAGCATTCAACAATGTCCACAGCGACATCAGTTTTTAGGGATTAAAAACCAGCCAAGAAGACGGAGACCCAAGGAAAAAAAAAGACAGGACGATGCTGGTCCCGCATCGTCCTGTCTGTTTCTTTTCTCGTGTCTCTGTATTTTTGGCTGGTTTTAAATCCCTAAATCATGAACCAACAGGCCAAGTTTTCCATGTTGCGACACCAGTTTTTTTTTTCACTGTACTCTGCGTGTAGCATAAACTTTTTGGACGTCAGTGTGCAAATATCTTGCTGTGAACTCACAAAATCACTTTTCAGAAAACCTACTCACCGGCACCAGTACGTAAACTTTCACAGCAGCCATGTTCGCCATTGCGATACCGGAATTCCTTACAACCAGTCCATCTGATTCAAAAGAATGTTCCGACCTTCAATACTTTGCTACCAACTGTGACGAACTACGTAAAGGTTCACCCGCCAGCAATATCCTACTCCCGTGATAAACGATGCCATTGACAAAACGAGAACACCTGACAGACGCGAACTGAAAAACGGCAGCATCAAGGGTCGAAATGATAAAGCTCGAATCAAATTGATTCTAACGCATTCTGTCTCCGCTCCGATAGGTATGTTCTCTTTCTCTATCTCTCCTTCTCTCTCTCTCTCTCTCTGTAATATATATATAAATATATATATATATATATATATATATATATATATATATATAGTAAGGAAATGAGGGGCTCGTTGAGGAAATACAGAAACATAGGTCGGCAGTCTACAACGCCAAAGGAGGCATAGGGATGTGGTTAGGCTCTATTTTTTACTACGGTCAATGAAGTTAACCTTCTTTTAAATATAAGGAAGAAAGACAGAAAGAAAACACACGCCCAGAGTGGGGACAGAACCCACGCCTTTCGATTAGATCTCGAATGCCTTTCTTGCTTATATATATATATATATATATATATATATATATATATATATATATATATATACATACATACATGTGTATGTAATAAGAATTTAGGTGAATTTCTTACTAACTCTCGTATCAACCGACCGGCAACTACTGGCTGCATGCCCTGCAATAAACCCCATGTAAAGTATGCCCACACATGACCACTACACAGCGCGGCACCAGCACGGCCTCAGAGTACTACGTAAATATAAAAGGTAACTTTAACTGTGACTCCGCTAATGTCGTATATCTTCTAGAGTGCACTGTTTGTAGGCAACAATATATCGGCCAAACTGAAACGCCCTTCCGAATACGGTTCAATAATCACCGCTCTCATGCAAAAAGCTGCCCTTATTTGCCCCTGTCAAGACATGTGAACAGTCCCGGGCATGCATTTGACCATCTTAAAGCAACGATCTTAGAATCCGCCTTCAAAACGCACCACGACCGCGAGGTTCGGGAATCTTATCTAATTTATAAGTTTGGGTCAGCCACGCTTGGAATTAATGAAAGTTACGAAAAACTAACGTGCTTATTCCTTGATTAAAATGGGCGGCTTCATAATTTTAAAAACTATTGTCATTATTCCTACCCTCGAGTTTGCCATCAGAATTCGCAGAAACTCTCCTAATACAGCAGATTTATTAGCCTAATGCGGCTCAACAATGCCATTTGTCCTGGGAGGGAGGCCTCGTTCCCACCACCACTTAAGAATGTTTAACTCTTTGTGATGTATTCATGTTTAACCTTTTGTGACCCTACCTATTTCCTGTTCAATTGCTAGCTTCTGTGAAATGCTCTTTTGTGCCCCCTATCTATTCTCTTGACCCGCGGGGGGCACACCCATCTACGCTTCCCCCGAACCAGTCTCCGCAGTCACTGCGGTTGTTCAGTTTCCACCATTGTCTGAACTTGCAGCCCACGCGGCATACGTTGACCCGTCATGGTGCAACCTTGAACGCTGCATTGTTAACACGACCCCTTTTTCTCTATCTCGCTCCCTACCCCCTTTTTATTTTTCCTGTTTGTTTGTTGATGTTGTAACATAGGCGTAGCCTGACTATGCACACTCCCCATTTCCGAAACATTTTCCGCTCTTTCTCACAGTTTTATGCAAACCTATATAAGAAATGTGTTCAAAATGTTTGCGACAGTAAAATCATGTAACATTACTCTGATGAAGGCAAGTCCCGTTGCCGCTACGTAAGTAAACATTGTTTGTTATTGTTCTTGCTGTGTATCCGACTCTTTACTTATACTATTTCTGCGCGCTTTGTGAGTTTATCTTTCTCTAGATTTGTTTCTACCATGAGCGCTGACAGGACCACAGCAAAGAGCATCATCTGGAAATTTCCGCAGACCGAAACCACAACAGTTGTGATCGGGGACTCCCAGACCAAGTATTTGTATCATCACTTCGATCCCCTCTGCCCTGGAACCCCCGCTTTTGTTTCTCAGCGTGGCGCATGCATTGCTGACGCACGCTCACTGATCGACTTTATCCCTGCCTCTGCCACTACAGTTTTTCTGCATGTTGGTACTAATGATCTCTGCTCTACTTCCGCTGAACACGCTTTCTCTGACTACCGCTCACTGACTGACCTCATTCTGGAATCTCGACCGAACATTTCCACTATTAACGCCAGTTTCATTCTTCCCCGCTCCGCTAACAGCCGCCGCGACTACCGCATCTCTCGCTTCGCTCGCTGCTGCAACGAAAACGCACGCCGTTTCAACTCACTTCTCCGCGAATTTTGCCGCCACTCACGCTTTGTCCGCTTCGTCGATCATGGCTTTGAGCACCTTCCAGCCTGCCGAGTAGTCGCTGCGGACGGCTTACACCCAAGCTTCGAGGGTGTGGCCTTGCTGGCCGGCCACATTCGTGCACTCTGCTTCATGCAACAGCGCTGTAATCCTCTGGGCTGGCGCGACTTCACATGCACCACCGACCCAGTTGCAGCCCCAGCTATATTGCCAAATGACAGCGACTTTCCACCACTGCCTCCAATTCTATCGAGTGTAAGGACCCTGGAGCAGTGTCGTGCCAGCAGCCCACCGCCGCCGCCTCCCAGATCCACCACAACCACGGCGCCCCGGGCTAGCGCCAGCGCCCCAACCCCGAAGTCCACGGACGAGCGTCGCGCCAGCGACATGCCAACCCCTACTGGCAAACCTGCAGCGGCCACACCGCCCCGAGGGAACGCTCGCGGCTACACTAAGAAGCTCCCTGACCGGCGCCGCACCAACAGCATGCCACGCCCAACCTCCGCATCTTTAGTGACCACCGAGCCCACGAAAACCAACAGCAGCGCGTCTGCCGGACCTTCCGGGGTCCAAAATCCAGCCCTCCGTGCCACATGCCTGTACAACCTTCGAAAGAATCGGCATAGCAGCAACTGACTACAACACAAAAAAACAGGTAACGCGGCCTCCTTCCCCGTTTCAAGACAGTTTTTAAAGCTAAGAAAAATCACCGAAAAGCGCATAAGTTCCGAATTGCACGTTTCCGCTCTTGCACAGTACTTGACTGCCGCGGTCGCTGCCAGGGGTCTTAGGATTAGAATAAAACCTGCTACTACCGAACTCTCCCCGTCCAACATGAATAAGTGGAAACAGGTACTCGATAAAGCATCCTTACAATTAACTGAAATATACCTCAATCACTACGAAACTACGGCCCATTCTCTCCGAAAGAAAGAGGAACTACTTAGTCAGGAACTAAGCAAAAGAGAGTTGAACCTTTTAAGCAACTACGAATCTAAGACGGCCTCCGCCATATCCCGAACAAAAGACCGAAAGTTTAACCGAGATAAGATTTCTAACACTGGCCACATGCGGAAGAACCTAACAAGCTGCGGCACTAGTATCTGCCACAACTCTGACAATACGGCCGATAATGTCACTACGACTGCAATAAATGCTTCGACTACTGCACCCCAAACAGTTCAGTTAAATCCCTGCACTAATATTTTTCCCTCGCCTGCTGTCACAAAAGAAAACCTTACCGGGAATGTAATGAACCTTTCAAGTATAACCCTCTCCCCAGCTCAGATGAACGTCTTGTCAAAAAGCCTAAACTTTTGCCCGGCTACTGGTGGTTTTGATGAATTTCAACTTTTTAAGGACTTAGATAACTTCGCCAGAAACATGAGACTACGAGAATACTTCTACGATCACCCCGCGACGGAAGAACCCCGCAGAACCCTACCTAGCTATAAGCACTGGACCCCTCCCACACAGCGTGATAGTTGCCTCGACATGTACATCAAAGCTGTCCAAAGCGATGTGCGAAAAGCTTACCAAACACAAATTTCGTTCCACCACAACATGACTACCAACGAAAAGAAAGCCCTAGAGGAACTCGCAAGCTGTCCCGACATAATTATTAAACCTGCCGACAAGGGAGGCGCAATCGTAATCCTTGACAAAACCGACTATGTTAACGTGGCCAATGAGCAACTATCAGTATCGACGTTCTATAAAGCACTACCCCATGATCCCACTCAAGATTATAAGCAAATTGTCAAAGATAAACTTGCTGAGCTTGTTAAAAATAAAACAATAAATGAAACCACGGCTCGTTCCCTGATCCCCTTAAGCCCAGTAGCCGGTAAATTTTATCTTCTCCCAAAGATTCACAAGGTGAACAACCCAGGGTGATCCATTGTTTCTGGCATTGGCACTGTTACCGAAAACCTCTCGCGCTATGTGGATAATCTCATTTGCGACATTCCGCCCAGCTTTCCCTCCTTCATTAAGGATACCAATGACTTTCAGACATCTCAAAAATTGAAATTCCTGATAACTGCCTTCTAGTAACCCTTGATGTTGCGTCACTGTATACTAACATCCCCCATGAAGATGGCATCGCCGCTGTATCCCTTCCGTATGAGCAGTCATCGTGCGACAAACCTATCGATTCTTCTGCTCTCCAAACATTCCTTAGGCTTATTCTTGACCTTAACAATTTTGAGTTCGACGGAGTTCATTACGTGCAAGTCAGCGGAACGTCAATGGGAACTCGAATCGGACCTAACTACGCTAATATCTTTATGGCTCTCCTCGAATCAAACTTTCTTGACACCCAAAATTTAAAGCCAATGTACTATAAAAGGTATATTGATGACATATTCATGATCTGGCAACACGGTGAGGCGGAGCTCCTCACCTTCATTGAGGCATTTAACCTAGCCCATCCTAGTATTTCCCTTGCTCATTCCTATTCCGAACACAGTGTAAACTTTCTGGACGTCACCGTTACTACCTTCCAAGGTCGGCTTCAAACTAAACTGTATAGAAAACCGACACACACGCGATAATATTTGCACTTCCGAAGCAGCCATGTCAGGCACTGCAAGACAGCAATACCTTACAGCCAAGCCCACCGATTAAGGAGAATTTGCTCAAACCAAGACGACTTTGACTCAAACTGTCGAGAACTCAAGACCGCCCTCCTGAATAAAAAATACCAGGAAAAAGTTATCGACAACGCTATTGTGCGAGCCAACCAATTAGACCGTAACGAAATCTGTAAGAAAAAAGCCCCGAACGGGAACCCGCAAACTAACTTAGTTTTAACCCACTCATCCTCTGCTCCAAGAGTTTTAACCGTGCTAAAAAAACATCACAATATCCTAATGCAAAGTGACCGCTTAAAAAGCATATTCCCCGAACCACCACACGTTGTCTACCAGCGTAATAAGAATTTAGGTGACTTTCTTACTAACTCTCGTATCAACCGACCGGCAACTACTGGCTGCATGCCCTGCAATAAACCCCGATGTAAAGTATGCCCACACATGACCACTACACAGCGCGCCACCAGCACGGCCTCAGACTACTACGTAAATATAAAAGGTAACTTTAACTGTGACTCCGCTAATGTCGTATATCTTCTAGGGTGCACTGTTTGTAGGCAACAATATATCGGCCAAACTGAAACGCCCTTCCGAATACGGTTCAATAATCACCGCTCTCATGCAAAAAGCTGCCCTTATTTGCCCCTGTCAAGACATGTGAACAGTCCCGGGCATGCATTTGAACATCTTAAAGCAACGATTTTAGAATCCGCCTTCAAAACGCACCACGACCGCGAGGTTCGGGAATCTTATCTCATTTATAAGTTTGGGTCAGCCACGCTTGGAATTAATGAAAGTTACGGAAAACTAACGTGCTTATCCCTCGATTAAAATTAGCGGCTTTATAATTTTAATAACTATGGTCATTATTCCTGCCCTCGAGTTTGCCATCAGAATTCGCAGAAACTCTCCTAATACAGCAGCTTTATTAGCCTAATGCGGCTCAACAATGCAATTTGTCCTGGGGAGGGAGGCCTCGTTCCCACCACCACTTAAGAATGTTTAACTCTTTGTGATGTATTCATGTTTAACCTTTTGTGACCCTACCTATTTCCTGTTCAATTGCTAGCTTCTGTGAAATGATCTTTTGTGCCCCCTATCTATTCTCTTGACCCGCGGGGGGCACACCCATCTTCGCTTCCCCCGAACCAGTCTCCGCAGTCACTGCGGTTGTTCAGTTTCCCTTATTGTCTGAACTTGCAGCCCGCGCGGCATCCGTTGATTCGTCATGGTGCAACCTTGAACGCTGCATTGTTAACACGACTCCTTTTTCTCTATCTCGCTCCCCGCCCCCTTTTTATTTTTCCTGTTTGTTTGTTGATGTTGTAACATAGGCGTAGCCTGACTGTATGCACACTACCCATTTCCGAAACATTTTCCGCTCATTCTCACAGTTTTATGCAAACCTATATAAGAAATGTGTTCAAAATGTTTGCGACAGTAAAATCATGTAACTTTACTCTGATGAAGGCAAGTCCCGTTGCCGCTACGTAAGTAAACATTGTTTGTTATTGTTCTTCCTGTGTATACGACTCTTTACTTATACTATTTCTGCGCGCTTACCTCCGAAATCAATAATTACCTCCTATTTTTGTGTACCCTTGGGCGCATAAACTCACTGTAGAGGTCGTCTTCGCGTAAATCTAAGCGCCTATTTTTAAAACAACCTGTCGACTTAACTTTGATCACCCTGTATATTTATACATACTGTTACCGGCCGAACTGTGGGATGACAGCATTATGCAGGACGGACATGCTAATCCCCCGCCTGGGTACGTTCCATGGGATGCGGCACCGCAGAGGACGACGAAGAAGCGGGTTAGCTATCGGCTGGTGTGCTCTGTTCTTGGTCGCCATATTGTTAGCCACCAGCCGGTGCTCTCTGTGTGTTTCCCCTGAGACATTAGGCACCTCGCCTAATAAATACTCTGCCCCTTCGTCTCCGCCAAGGCAACTTGTCTGCGCCCCTGTTTGAGAAGACGCAATCATATAACTCTCTCTCTCTCTCTATCTCTATCTCTCTCTCTCTCTCTCTCTCTCTCTATATATATATATATATATATATATATATATATATATATTTATATATAGTGAGCCTCGTTCGCGTCACTCATCTGCGCAGGATGAACACGAGGTAAAGTGTCTTGGACAGGATAGAAAACTCAGTCGGCAATGGCTGTTAGGTGCGTTGTAGGTTGCACCTCCGAAATGCTAGGACGCTCAGTTTCTGTGATTGCAATTTCTGTTCGGTGACAGGAAATAACGGCGGAAGTGGAGGACAGGAAATCCCATCCCAAAATCGGATGATAAGCACAGAGCGGCAACACTTCACACTGAATCTGATGGCGAAGGGCACCGATGAAATCCCGCACCGTGCACTTCCCGCTGGGACTGATCACACTGCTGTTGGCTCCTTCAAACGAAGGTCCGTCGTAGGGCGTTCGTACCTTGTTCAAGCGTTCAGACAATTCCGCACTTATTTATAAAATACTAGCACTGGTATCAATTAGGGCATCGACGCGAACACCTTCCACTAAAACAGGCTGCAAATTCGACTGACGCTCTTTATGACTTGTAAGCTTCGCAGCAGGTGCAGTTTTCCCTCCCAAAACTGCGTTAAGTAGTTTTCCGGGTGGTGGTCGGTGACGTAAGATGCAGGGCGAAGAGGCGATACTTATCGGAGTCATGGTGAACACGAGCGGGGTCTTAGACCAAAGGAACTGCTGGGAACTTTGTTAGGCTGCGACGGAAACGGGGAACTGCGGGAACGCAACGGGTACGCACGTCGTCGGTATCCGTAGTGATTCGCGACCACGTACTCGCGTTCGTAGTCGACGTAGCCACGTCGTTAATTCCGTTGGCGATGCCGACAAAACCGGGAGACGTTACCTCAAATGCCGCAATAGTAGCACACGGGTCCATTGATGATGACGTCCTTGCGGGATGGAAAGTAGGGCGGCAAACTTGGAACACGAGGAATGCCCGCCACATATCCAGACTAGGGGTGAGCCGTTAGAGGGGACAGCGGCAGGGGTTCCCGCCTAGCGACGTTCGAGTAAGACGTTGCTGAAGCAGCTGCAGAATGAACATGAGGCAATAGCAGCGGCATGGTAGCAAGCTCCTCTTTAACCATCTCGCGAAGTCCTGGCGCAGGAGACGTTGAGGAAACACCATGTGTAGACATATATTTCCTCGGGAACTATAGCGCAAATCACCGCGCGAATGTGTTCGTCTTCAAGATGATGAATAAACGCCGTGTCGTGTGGTAGGCGGATCGAATCATGTTCGTCTTGACGCTGACAAGAAGAGATTACGTGTGATACGATGGCCAGGTTCTAAGAGACAAGTGCGTTGAAAGCGAACTGACCGATACTCTTCAGAATTTGACAGACACAGTCGGACTCCGGCATATGTTTGTCGACGCGGCGACACAGCGCAAGAACATCTTCGATGGGTATAGGACTCGTTAGCTTGCTGCACGAGGACATCCAGTATCCGCTTTGCGTTGTCGCTCTGAGCTTTAGTGGAGCAAAAATCTTTCGCAGCTCCGTAGTGAAGCCAGCCCAGTCGGTATGTTCATGTCGTTAGTTAAAACACCATGTCTCAGCAACCGTATTGAAGGAGAAGCCAACGTTCAACAATTTAGGGTGATCATCTCGCCTGCTGAACTGGCAGATGCAGGTGTAACTTCCCAGCCACTCCTTCATGTCGTCTCGTCGAATACCAGTGAATTAGGGCGGGTGGCGCTGGTGACTGCTCAAGATGCATTGCAGGGGTGCGGAGATTGCGCCACTTGGAGTATCTGCGACATGGACATTGGTCCCGAGGGCAAGCGGCGACTGGAAAAGAGCTAAAGGGTTGTCGACGGAGATGTCCAGTACGAGATCGAGCTGCACCATACCACTTGTGAGGCCGCACATTGGAGGCGTACAGACCGTGGCTTTGTAGCTGTCTTATTCGGAGGTTAGTAGAAAGAAAGCCCAAGATGGCGAACAAGCCCAAGCACTAATGATGATCTTGAATGAAGCGGGATGATCGGTGATAATGAGCATGTATAAGGAATGAAGTGATGACCTCAAGCAGGTTGGGATGATGGTGGGCAATTGATACCCACAGTTAAAGCTGTAGCCTTGAAGAAAGCTCACAATCTATATATATATTGTTACGAACACTATAAGCGCCGTATATTCGCCATTGCGTTCATGACATTTGAATGGTCAAATATCTGAGCAAGCTGACCGGAAGGAGACGGGAACGAGGTTACACTCCGGCTTGGCACCATCATTCACGGACCTCTCTACCATCTACACTCGTGCTACAGCGTATGACCTTACTGTAAATAAATCCTTCTCGTAACAGTTTCTTAGAGGAGCGGGGCATGCCCCGCTGGACC
Source organism: Haemaphysalis longicornis (assembly GCF_048455015.1). Taxonomy (NCBI): domain Eukaryota; kingdom Metazoa; phylum Arthropoda; class Arachnida; order Ixodida; family Ixodidae; genus Haemaphysalis; species Haemaphysalis longicornis. The sequence continues at coordinate 87,825,279 of NW_027526214.1, read as the reverse complement.
TTCAGGATTTCCACCACCGCGGTCTCCTACGATGCCTCAAGGTGGGAACACTGTGCCAGCCCCCAAGACTGGCTCGCATCTCCCGCGAGAGCCCCGAATGTTCTATGGGAACGCCGATAAAGACGTGGGGGAATGGCTGACGCATTATCGACGGGTATGCCGGTACAACCGCTGGGATGCCGCTGCGCATCTCTCGAACGTCGTGTTCTCGCTAGATAAGACTGCTCTGACCTGGTTATAGAACAATTAAAGCAAGCTCACAACCTGAGACTGTTTCGCCGAACAAATTTCATCCCGCTTTGGCGACTCCGTCGGAAAGAAGCGGGCTGAACAGACGTTGCTCCGTCGCGCCGAAGTCCCAGGCGAGACGTGCACCACCAACATTGAAGAGGTGCTAAAGCTCTGCAGTCTCGTCGGCCCGCAAATGTATGACGATGATAAAGTGGATCACTTATTAAGGGGGATCGCCGAAGACGTCTACAACTTTTTAATAGGACGTGAAAAGTGTGAATTGGCGTCAGACGTTGTTCAGCATTGTCGCACCTTTGAGGCGTTGAAGAAGCGTCGTATTACTCCAAAGTTAAGTCGCTTGGCTAATGTAACTACTGTGGCAAGCTTTGAGGTGACCCCACCACCGGACTTCGCTGAAACTATGCGGCGCATCGTCCGCGAGAAATTGCTGCGACACCAAGAGCCTGGGCGATTTACTGACGGCTTCCACGTTAACGAAAGGTACGTGCTGCAAGATGTACAGGCCTGTCGCCCCCGAGTGCTCAGTTCTGTTATCCGAGCTTTACGCCACGTAATCAAAGCCCGCAGCGCCTCGACAATTGGGATTCACCACGCTACAGTCACGATGTCCAGCAGTTCTCTCTGCGCCCTCGAAGTCCAACTTACGACCAGCGTCCTCAGCGTCGGGCTGATGATCGCCGTTTTGATGGCGTCTACGAGAGATCCTTCCCTCCCCGTGAGCGTGACCTTGCCGCCTGCTATAGCCGTGGTTTTCAGGGCCACATTTCTCGCTACTGCTGCCTTCGCCCCCAAGCACCACGGTACCAGCAAGCTCCCATGTGGCACCGCCCGAGCGCTCGAAATTCCCGCAACGACACCTGCCTGCCAGCAGCTTTGTTCTCCGAGGCATCGCCACGCCGCGATTCACCGGTTTCTGGCCGCAGCTTAACTCGACCCGCTTTATGGCAGCGGCATTCACCATCACACCGGCGTCGGTCACCGCCTCCATAAAACTAGCCTGACCGGTCAATGGAGGTAAGGCCGCGGCACAACTGTCGCGTGAACTGTCTCGTACTGAACAGCCTAACTGGGAACTACCTTCGCCTGTATCTATGCTGAAAAACAAAGTGGAAGTATTAGTCGATTGCACTCGAACAATGGCTTTTCTCGAGACGGGTGCAAGTCTCGGTAATGCGTTCTACGTTTAAATCTCGTCTTGGCCGCAAAGTAATGTTTCACTTGTTCAAAATGGTAACATTTCGAGGGGTTGGTAGCGAGTCCCTATGCCCCCTTAGAATCTGCTCAGTGACTCTTTCGTTTGGCGGCCACACATTCAATGCGGAGTGTGTAGTATTTTCGCGGTTAATTCACGACGTTATATTAGGTCTAGACTTCTTGAAACAATGTGGTGCAACAGTTGACGGTCGTAACAAGGGAATATATGTGGACGGGACCACCCTATTTGCTGTTGTAGAGGATTCTTGTCGCGATACCACCCGCGCACTCTGCGTGTTGAGTGACACCATCATGCCGCGGCGGTCAGCCGCATTCGTGTCGCTTCTTTGCACGGGAGCGTATCTGGATAAATTTGAAGGTTTTCAGCATCCGATTCCCCTGAACTGTGCAAAGAAAAATGTACTGGTGCCTCGATTGGTTGTTACGGTAAACAGGGGACAAACCTCTGTATGGACTATCAACTCTTCGGCCAAACCCACTCAAATTCGACACGGGCTGAAACTTGCCGAAGTGATCGAATATGTTTCAACTTCGGCAGCAGTTTTATACAAAGCCATAAGTCCGTCCACTGATCCTTGCCCGGTGCAGCCTGCCAAAGTGCAAAGTATCATCCACGAATCCCTTGAACCAGAAAAACGTCTTGTTTTGGTTGCCGTGCTTGCACTGTACTCATGCGTATTTGATTTGGGCGAGCACATCGACCCTCGTAAATACGGCCGGCACGGCCCACCATTTAATCCATACCGGGGAAGTCCGGCCCATTCGGCAAAAGCTGTACCGCGTTTCACCATCCGAGCGCAGGATTATCAATGAACAAGTACGAGACATGTTGCATATTGGCGTGATTCGGGAGTCTTCAAGTCCCTGCGCAGCTACCAACTTCCCCCAGTCTACCAACTTCCCCCATAGAATATGCAATCTATTGTCTTCATTTGGCATTGTCTTCATTCGACTTGCGATCAGGCTACTTGCACATTCCCGGGTACCGCGACCATAAAGAAAAAAAAGCGTTTATCACACCCGATGGACTATTTGAATTTCATGTTTTCTCCTTTGGAGTCGGTAACGCTCCTGCCAGGTTTGAGCGTTTCACGGATACGGTACTTCCGGGCGTCAAGTGGGAAGTGTGCTTGTGCTATCTCGACGATATCGTCATTTTCGGTCGCACATTTCGTAAACACAACACGCACTTGGCCCCTGTTTTGGAGTTTTTAAGAAAGGCTGGTCTCATCTTGAACTTAAAAAACATGTCGATACGGAGAGCGGCAACTATAGTCTTAGTCCTCCTTGTCGATAAACATGGCTTCAGGCCGGATCCACACAAGGTACGAGCCGTTAACTGCTTTAAAAACCCACCTCTGCTATGGAACTTCGCAGCTTCCTGGGACTTTGCTCCTATTTTCGTTCTTTTATACCTGAGTTTGCTGACATAGCCCGTCCTTTGACATGCCTTCTGAGGAAAAATATTCCATTCAAATGGAGTACCCACTGTGCCATTTCTTTTCGTCACTTGAAGAATCATCAGACTTCCGGCCCGATTCTCGGCCATTTTGAGCCCAGGCGCTAACAGAAGTTCACACAGATGCAAGTGGGGTTAGAGTGGGGGCCATGCTTCTTCAGCACCACAGTGACGATGAGCATGTTATTGCTTAGGGCAGCCGCACTCTCAGCTAGTCGGTGCGGAATTTTACTGTCACGGAGCAAGAGTGTCTGGCAGTAACTGTTGCAACACAGCAATTCCTATCTCTATGGCCATCTTTCTACCATCGTCACCGACCACCATTCTCTCTGCTGGCTCGTCAACCTTTGTGATACTTGTAGGCAGGTGGCCCTCTAGGCTCTGTGTCGGCAGGAGTATGATTTCACCGTACCTTACAAAAACAGCCGCAAGCATGCCGACGCTAACTGCCTCTCCCGGCTGCCACTAGAATGAGTGGCCTCTGACGAAGAAAACTTTGACCAGTATCTCGTCTCCATTTGACGTCTTTTCCTAAGCCGGCTGTTTTCAAAAGGAAGAAGTGCAAAGACAAATCTTTGAACTCGCTTTTCGTCTCACCCCACGAATCAAAGACTATTCGCCGTTTCTGCGTGCGGAACAAACTACTTTACAAGAAGAACTATTCGGCTGTCGGACCTCGTCTACTACTTGTTGTGCAAGAAAGCCTCCATAGCGCTGCCCCAAGTTTTGTGAATGACGGCGTCACATCGGGCCACATGGGGCTTGCACGCGCTATTAACCGCGCTCAGCAACGGTTTTACTGGCTGAACATGCGCAAGAATGTTTACCGCTATGTGGCCACTTGTACCAAATGCCAACGTTACAAAAGTCTAACAACTGCTCCAGCAGGGTGACTGCAACCTGTCGACCCCAAGTCGTCCTTTCCAACAAGCAGGGAGCGACTTCTTAGGACCTTTCCCCCGCTCATCGCTTGGACATCGCTGGATCATTGTTTGCGTGGATTACCTCTCTCGCTATGCTGAGACGGCTGGTCTTCCGTCTCCACTGCTACAGTGATCGCCGTCTGTTTGCTTCGCTACATTTTTATACGCCATGAACTACCCCATGTCATATTCAGTGACCGTCGTGGACGTCAGTTTACAGCACTGTCATTGAAGAGTTGCTTTGCCTTTGTTCCGTCCAATTTTGCCATGCAATGCAGTACCACGCTCAAACAAATGGGCTGACTGAAGGTACCAACTGCACGTTAGCGAGCATGTTTGTCAGCTGTCCCAGTAGCTGTCTCCTCACCATTTTCCTATTCTTCAAGCATGACGACCCTTTCTTAGCTAGACGCTCTGCCTTGCCGAAGAAGCACGTCGGCTTGCCGCCGACCACACACACACACACACATATATATATATATATATATATATATATATATATATATATCTATATATATATATATATATATATATATATATACATATATATATATACATATTTATATATATATATATATATATATATATATATATATATATATATATATATATATATATATATATATATTGAGAGGACAAGGTTCACCAGAGAGGCCGATGTTCGGGGCGACCGTTTATTGCGAGGCTCCAGCTGGGAACGCGCGAGTACACACGAGTACGCGAGTACCCTCCACAACTTCTTTCGTTGCAGAGTGCGTACGAATACTGTGGTCCTGTCATTGACTACCTTACCGGCTGCGTACAACCTCCCAACAGTCGTGCTCGCTGTCAACTCGACAAGTTCCAGCTCCTGCATGGCACGCTTCACCGTCGCAACCCCCACCCTACCGGCCACAAATGGGTCCCTGTCGTACCCCGTTCCCTTTGCACATCGATATTGCAAGCTTGTCACGACAATGCCACGGCTGGTCACCTTGGATTTGCGAAGACTTATGACAGGGTCCGCAGCCGCTACTTCTGGCCTGGGATCTCAACAACTGTCGCAAAATACGTTTCCTCGTGTGCATCTTGCCAGCGTCGCTAACGTTCGACGGCTCCCCCTGCCGGGTTGCTGCAGCCCTCGATCACTTGACAAGATATGCTGAAACTGCACCTGTACGCTCGGGGACAGCCGCAGAAGTCGCCGAATTCATTCTGCATCACATCAATTTGCGCCATCGTGCACCACGCATACTTCTTAGCCACCGCGGGCGAACCTTCCTGGCGACCATTGTTGAGGAGCTCCTGCGTGAATCTAACATCGTGTACAAGACTACTTCCGGCTACCATCCCCAGACAAACGGCTTAACCGAACGTTTCCACCGAACTCTTTCTGACATGATCTCTATGTATATAAGCCCCGACCATCGCAACTGGGACATTATCCTCCCCTTCGTCGCCTTTGCTTATAACACTGCTTGTCAGCGTACTACTGGCTACTCTCCGTTCTTTCTCGTCTTCGGCCGCTCACCTTCGAGTCAACTTCCTTCTCCGCCCCGGTTTCCTCTGACGCACCAACTCATGAGCAGTACATTTCACGGCTCGCATATTGCCGAGAACAAGCACGCTTGCTCACTGAAGCTCATCAGCAAGTCAGGAAGACAAGATACGACTCGACACAATCCTCCGTTCGTTTTCACCCAGGTGATGAAGTGCTTCTATGGACCCCCGAACAGAAGCCTGGTCTCTGTGAGAAGTTCCTTCAGCGTTTCCTCGGCCCTTACGTCGTCCTCGAAGAGACTTCTGCAGTTATTTACCGCATAGCACCTATAGGCCCCGTAACAGACCGTTGTCGCCGTGGCGTCGAAATAGTCCATGTATCTCGCCTTAAGCCCTTCAGACGCCGGGCTCCAGAATGACTCGCGCCAGGCGGCCGACTCCGCAAGGGGGGGGGGGGGGGTGAGGGTGAGCATCTTTGGGCAATCTATCGGCACTGGTTGGCACAGTCGGTCTTGGTGGGGAATCATTGGACTGCCATCAGTGCTTCCTCGTCATCTGTACATTATTATCATCATTAGCGAACGTGCTCTAGCACTTCGTCCTCATCTCTGTGAATACTCATCATGATGGTGTGTGTACTCGCGCGTTCCCTGCTCGAGCATCCGAATGAACGGTCGCCCCGCGAACATCGGCCTCTCCGGTGAACCTTGTCCTCTCAATATATTTATATTTATATATATATATATTAATATATATGTATACGTATATATATATATATATATATATATATATATATAAATATATATATATATATATATATATACCAATCAGCCTATTTCCGCCCACTGCCGGGCTAATGTCTCTCCCATTATGCTTCAATTATCCCGGTCCTGGGCTAACTGCGACCAATTTATCCCCGCAAGCTTCTTGATCTCATCTGCCCATCTAACTTTCTGTCGCCCCCTTCCACGCTTACCTTCAGTAGGGATCCACTCTGTTACCCTTACTGACCAACGGTTTTCTTGACTTCGCATTACATTCCCTACCCACGTCCACTTCTTTTTCTGCATTCCTGCTAATATGTCTTTAACACGCGTTTTTTCTTTGACCCACTCCAATCTCTTCTTATCTTTTAATGTTACCCCTATCATGTTTCGTTGCATTGCGGGATGAGTCGTCCACAATTTAAGTTGAACCCTCCTAGTGAGTACCGGTTAGATGCAGCTGTAATACACTTTCTTCTTTAAAGACAATCGTAGGTTGCAATTGATTAACTGAGAATGCCTGCCGAATGCACTCTATCTTCATTCTTATGCATTGAAATATTTCTGTCTCATGGTTGGGATCTTGGGTTACAACTTAGCCCAAGTAGTAGATACATTCGCTTACCACTTCCACGGCTTCTCCAGGAATCCTCACCAGGAATCCTCACGAATTCTCACCTCCAACGAATCCCTCGATGGGCGGTGATTCCTTGAACGGTGACGGGAATGCCACCGCTGATCGCGCAATGCAAGATGCAGTAACTTTGATGTGTGACCAGCGTAGTCTTGAAAATACGATGCGCCCTAACGAACTGACGACGAAAAGAGAAAAGGTGCAGCTATACGCTCGTGAAGTACGCAGAAACGCAGAATCCGCATTCCGGTTGACTGTACTGACGAGGGGTGTTGCCGACAGGTTGAAGGAATAGATGCGACAGCTACGGAAAACAGAAATTGTACTCTGAACGCTGAACAAAGAAATCGAACCGTTTATTCACAGTGACTCCCTGGCTGAGGAATATGCCACCAATGTAGAATATCAAGATGAAATCACGCATGTCATGATCCGTATCTAATATGAATTAAAATACAAAAGGTACGACGCCATAAAACCAAGCCAGATCGACGAGATAATTAATTCCTATAAAAACGTCAATCAGTTTTATACACTGACCGAAGAATTATATGACCCACTTCATGTGAAACATTTCTAAGAAGCTTCTGCGATGGAAACTTTGCATGTGCCACAGTTCCTACCGCAAGCACAGCGTGATAATGCGACAACTTCGTTGGCTGCGCGTGATTTTCGGACGGAAGACACCTTTTTTTGTGCCTTCCAAGAAACCACCGAAATTAGCATGATCAAGTCAGGTATCCCATCGACTCTCTTGGCGTCACCGCAAGCTATGTATCAGGAGTGCTTCCAAACTGAGATAACGGACATACTCCCTGGGGAAGTCAAAGTGCAGAAGGAGAGATATGATTTGGCAACCAAAAGACAGTCGATCATCGACGCTGAAGACCTCGGTACTGACCATTACGACGGACATCCCAAGAGGATTCGCGTTGTACGGATTCTACAACAGGGCCGAAGAGTTGCCGGCAAGCGCTCTTTTAAGAAAGGTAATGCATCGCACAATGATTCTTCAATCAGGAAAGTGAAAAGATCCAGAAAGAATTACGGAGCTACGAAGGTGTTTTCAGGCCGATATGTATATAAATTGGTTGAAAACACATCCGAGTTCAGAGGCGTCGGAGATGTGCTCGGAATTTCCGCATGGCTGCGTCTCCTGCACCGACTCTACCGGCATGTGCTCCGAAGACGGCCCCAGTGGCGGCTTCGCCTATCGATTGCCTCAGAGTATCGAAAATAACGAACGAACTAAAGGCACCAACTGGACGCGGACTGACCACGCAAACTTGGTGGGTGGGGTAAATGGGGCCGGGGAAGATGTAGAAACTTTCTAATCATCATCGCGGCACCGATGAGAACATTATCGGTGCCCAAAATCTCTCGTGAGCAGCTCTCGCTTGTGCTGCTTCGCCTTTCTCCGTCCGCCATTCTGGTTAATAAAACCACCATCGCATCACCGGGACGTCTCGGCACTTGGTCTCTCCTCTGAATGTTTATAACAGTAAACGAAACCACACTTGTTTTAGAAAACCAACACACAGGTAGCATTATCTAAATCATAAAAGCCAGCAGCCGAGACGCTGATAAGAAATGATCATTTTAGGACAAGCCACCACACCTAGAAGAGTATGCAGGGGGGATAGTGACTACTTAAAAGATCTAGATGAACTTGAGTCCATCCTTATAAAGAGAAAAACCCCAAAGCCGGATCGCTCAGGCCTACCAACTTGCATCTAATCTCAAAAGATAGTTGGTGCTCAACGAAGGGCGACAAATGGAAAGTGTCCGGCGGCCTTCCCTAATACCTTATTTATCAAAAACCCTCCATAAAGTAAACAATCTCCGGCGCAAATACTGCCCCAATGTAGCCAGTTATCGCCGAAGTCAAAAAGACGTGGTTGGAAGCACCTAGGGTTACCTGCAGGACAAATAGGAATCTAAAAATTATTTTCGTGCTTGCCAAATTAGGGCCTTAAAAACAAGCTGTCACAACGACCTGTCTTTGTCCCAGACGCAAGAATGGCAGGCACCAACAGACAGACTGCGTTGTAAGGATGCACTGCCAGCAAATACTTTCACAAGATTATTTCCAGTTTCACGAGCACTTTGTGCAACAATGTGTGTATATTAAAATACGCAATGTGTCACAAACAGTATAATAAAGGAACGAGTCAACCAATAGGCGTGCGTCTGAATGGCAACCGGGCAGATCCCCTAATCAAGCCCATATAGCTGTCGCGCAGCATTTCAACCCGCCAGACCACAATTTTGTTGATTTTATGGGGCATATACTTCAGTCAAATATATGGGTACCCTAGGGATAGAGCAGACAGATAATCGTATTTAGTTTAGAAATTGAACAGCCTGAAACCTGCTGGAATTAGCGCTTCCAGAGGCAACTTAGTATTCTCGAGACATTTATCGAAATTACAGTATTAGGCATTGATATCGACTCTCTTTTTGCGCCCAATATTACCCTCAGCCCCCAGCTCCAAATGAGATATCCTAATTTTTTTTGCTTTGCTAGTTTACCTTGCAGTTTCCTTAGCGAAGACGCCCCTTCAGCAATTCCCCCGGAAATCCCCCACTTCTTTTCGTACTGCTTTATCTTGTACCCCACACTTGGTTCTATGTCGTTTCGTTTTTTTAATTGCAGATAACGCATTCTTCAAGTACGTTGCCCTTTGTGACACGTGGAGTTCGATGTTTTTTTTTTGTTGATCTTGTTACCCGCTCTTCTTTTGACGTCCAGCTTAGAGAGACCTCGGGAAAACTTCTTAATCTACCTCCTGTTTGGCTTCGGGCATGTCTAGGGGCCATGATTATGTGGCGTTGCGTAGCAAAAACAACCATTCCCTCTCCCCTTCCATAAATCGACGAAAACCGCTAATCATCTGCACTGCTAAAAATATGCACTTGTGCGTTGTCCCTAGTATCCCCCTCCTGAAATTTCCATAGCAATCCTGACCCTACACTCCCATTCGCGTCTCCTATTCCTTCTCTCTCGAGGCCAACTACCCCTATAGAGGGCGTGCCAGCTAGGGCATTGTGTCCACTGACTGAAGGTATATCTGTTTGCTGAAATGTTGGAAACAGTCGCGGTCGCTGCCTTGTTCAAAGATTTTTTCTCCTTTTCTCTACCATCGTCAAAAGTTTCTTGTTCCGCATATATACTGTAGTGAAGAAGATTAACTATGATCCCCAAAAGCATCAGAGTGGTCATTACCCAGAATGAGTGATGTTTACCAGTCTGAGCAGCGTCATTATCAGCATAAAGACACTCGAAATATTCATCTGATTCGTGTAGAGCTACGTGGTTCGCTGAGACTGATTCGTTGTGCTCGTGGCTGCTTCCGTGATCGGTGATTCCTAACCAATCGCCTTCAGGAAGACATTCACAAATAAATTATATTAGAAGTAGTAGAGGATCTGCTGTTCCGCCTTAATGTTGCAACTCCGAAGCCGAAATACCCATAGCCATGGACAACAAACCAAACCAGAGTGCTCCGCTTTCATCGCATACTATGATGTGCTACGGTGCCATACGGACATAACCTCCATTTTTTAACAGTACCGATAATAACGACGGCGAGCACTAGCTTTTTATGTATAAAAGTGTAAGCACACATAACCGATAGGGCTACGCCACAAAACTGAAAAATGTCGGATTCTCCAGGGCGAGTGCGCCAGTTATGGTATTGGAACCACCAGTGTGACTGCCGGACTTGGTCTGTTTCATACGTAAAGTTTGTTGCGGGATTTGGCAGGCCAGGAGCAGCAAGCTTCAAGCGGAGCAGCGTCAGCGCGTTTCAGCACAGCAGGCTGGCGAGAACTTTATTAGCTATATTGAATGTGTCGAGGACCTGTTTGAGCGGATTGACCCATCCAAGGAATAATCTGGGGAAGTCAAGCACATTTCCAAAGACGTAGATGGTGACGCTGTCCAAACGCTTTTTTCTAATGAAGTCGTCAACTCGAAGTCGTCAACTTGTGCTTAAGCTTTCATGAGCTGTGCAAACAGCAGGCCCTCACACGAGGATTTCTTGCACGAGATAACTGTGTTAATCTTGGCAGCAATTTCTGCCGATTCCACTGTGCTCACAGAAATTTAAGACTTTATGCGTGAGGAAGTGGCTCGACAGTTCTCCCTCCTAACCACCTCAACAAAGTCTGCGTCCACGCTGTGTTCGTAGATGTCCTCCAGGGTCCCATTGCCGAAACACTCCTGCCGCCATCTCCACCGCCATCGTCGCTGCACGTGCCAGTAGCGGCGCGGTCACTTATGCCGTAGTCGCCGCCGTACCAATGTAGCAGTCTGCAATGACGTTCCAGCTGACAATTAAATTTTGACTTCGGTTTGTGCCATCGGTGATTCCACAACCTCAGTTCGCGCCACAATCCCGAAGTGCATGGCGCACAACGGAAAATCGTCATATCTGCTTTGCTTATAGGATGCCGGGTACATTGCGCACTATTGCTGCCGTTTTGCGGCATCAACCTTGAACTCTGTGGCTGCTGACGTCGGTCCGTCACCTCAAGTCTAAGTGACGCCCCGTTTGTCATCACAACTTGCTCTTCACACCGCACCTTCTATTATAACCACTGTCCGCCGTCGCTCACTCTCCCCGATGCGGCGCCGTACTTGTCCCAGAGATACGGAAAGCTAGTCGCCGCAGTTCCTCAGGCATGAACTGTGTCGTTGTCAAAATGTCCAACGCGTCATCCTCTTCCGTCTTCTGCCAATGTCATCAATGTTATTCCTCACGACGTTCGCACATTGGCTCTAGTGGACACAGGAGCCACCGTTTCCGTTATTCACACTAATCTCTGCCGTTCCCTTCGCAAAGCAAAGATGCCCCTGGATGGAATACCGCTCCGAACCGCAAGTGCACAACATTACGAAACAATGGCTGCATACACGCCTCAGGTCGGTATTCAGGACGTCGTGCATCATACTGTGTTCATAGTGCTTCTAGCTTGCTCCTACGAAGTAATTTTACAATAAAACTTGCTTTCGCGTTATACCACAGCAATTGACTGCGCACATACAGACCTGGAGTTTTTCTTACGCATCCTTTCACGACTACCATTGGTCCACGCTACCAAACTTGTCATTGGAGAACACACTCACATTACGTACATTTTTTCTGTTTGTATGCCTCAATGATGTGCATTAGTGACCGACGCCAATGTGCTGTTTACGCCATCGGACGTGTTTCACTGCTGCAACCTTTTTCCGCTGCCGTTTGTCGTTATGAGTTTTCACTACGTACCAAGTACCATGTTCATCACGAACACATGGACCGTTGCGTGCGCCCTGCTAGAAGGTGAAAATATTGGAAGTCTGGAACATATAGTCCCTGGCCATGTTTTCAACGTTACGAATGACGTGTCTCAAATTCATATTGTCGGAGTAGAGCCCTATTCCTCACATCCAGACTCAGTGAGTGACGTTTTTGTGCCTCTTTTAACGATGGTCTAGACAGAAGCCAACAAGATCACCTTATGGCTCTAATTCAGCTGTTCCATGCGTCTTTTTATTTGTCACAATGCTGTTGGCCATACGTCCGCTGTAGAGCCCACCATCGACATTGAAAGCCAGGCTCCCCTGCTTCCCAGCCGACATCGTACCACCGAGTAGCACGTCGACGAAATGCTCCAGCGTGGTGTATTTCGACCCTCAAGCAAGCTGTCTAGGTGCATCTCCTCGCGTTCTAGTCCAGAAAAAAGATGGTTCTATTTAATTTTGTGTAGACTATCGCAGCCTCGACAAAGTCACGCGCAGGGACGTCTATTCTCTCCGTGACATGAATGATACTGTGGACAGGGTGCAGCGGGCACTGTTTTTCTCGTCGCTTGATCTGAGGACCAGGTATTGGCAGGTTCCTTTGGCGGACGGTGATTGTCCGAGAACGGCATTTGTCACCTCTGATGGGCTTTGCGTATTTATTGTCATGTCGTTCGGGCTCTGCAACGTCCCTCCAACATTTGAACGCAGGATGGACCGTGTTTTTCGAAGGCTAAATGAAGATGTGCTTTTGCACTGTAACATATTACTGCACAATATATTGTCATCTTTTCCAACGACTTGCCGACGCGCCCTCAACTCTTAAAAAACGTTTCATCATGCCATTCCAGAGCTGGGCTCTGACTTAACCTAAAAAATGTGGCTTTGCCGGCGCAAAACGTACCATCTTGGGTCGTGTCGTATCCAAGGATGAAATCCCATCTACCCAGCCAAGCTTCCCGCTTTTGCCGAATTAACCAATCCAACCAACATAAAGTGTCTTCGAAGTTTCATATGGCTTTGCTCATATTTCCGGCGCTTCATTCGCAACTTTGCTTCTATTTTTCAGCCATTGACAAACTCCTCGGTGGTTCTCGTTATTTGCCTGACTGGCGTCAGGACTGTGACCATGCGATCCCGAATTCGTGCCAAGTACTGACATCGCCACTCAAAGTTCGACACTACGATACGACCCCACCGCGCCTATCGACCTTCAAAGTGACACGAGCTGAGTTGGCCTTAAGGGCTGTGCGTTGCCATCCTAACTAAGCTCTCGACGAATAGGTCGTCGCCTTTGCAAGCCGTACCCTAACTAAGCCGGAATCCAAATACCCAGTTACCGAAAAGGAGGGCTATGCCATGATCTGTGCGCTTCCTAAATTTCAGACATATCCGTACGGCCGCCCATTTGATGTTGTCACCGACCAACACGCGCTCTGTTGGTTGTCCTTTTTGAAAGATCCGCAGGTCATCTTGAGCAATGGCCGCTTCGTCTAAAAAAATGACATAGGAAGACGATGCTGATCTATACAGAAGCATTCTGACAACAACGCTCTCTCGTGTTAAGCCGTACCTACAGATTTATCGCCCTTTCCTGGTGAACTCACTTCCTTTTGTGCGGCCCTTTTCTGCGGCCTATATGGTAGCTGAGCAACGGAAAGTTCCATGGATTGTTTCCCTCATAACGTCATTGCTCACCAGTTGTTCCCAAGCCGTGACAAGAAGGGCTCACCGTACTCAAGCAGCTCACTTTGCAGTACGTTATCAGATGCTTCACCGATGCAACTAATTCTAGTATGGCCCGGAAATGCTTGCTCGTGCTTCATCGACATTTGCGGTCCGATGTTTCGGCCTTGTTCCACCCTGATTCTAGGTCTGGTCATTTCGGCCTACTTTAAACATATGAACGTTTGCGTCTTCGTTACTTCTGGCGCGGGATGTACAGCTTCGTGCGAAAGTATGTTCGATCCTGCCAAGATTTCGAACCCCGAAATCCGCGGGTACTCATCTTCGTTCACCGTTGCTGCTGCTGTCTTGCCCAGTGAAGCCATTTTACCGTGTTGAATAGATCTGTACGAACCGTTGCCGCGCACAGCCCCAGAAACCGCTGGGCTATAGTTGCTCTAGGCCAATTCACGCGCACAGGACGTCACTTCGTTTCTGCTGTGATGCTTTATACTTCGTTACCGTACGCCTAAGGAGCTGCTCAGCCAGATAGAGAGAGAGAGCGAGAGAGGGTAAACTTTACTGAAGCAAGCTCTGTTACAAGGACGTGGTGGCCTCTGGCTTGAGCGTGGAGGCGACAATGCCAGCCCGATTCGTCAGGGCGGCTTCAACCTTCGAATCAATGCTGCCTAGCGCCCTCTCTCAGTGCTCGTCACAGGTGATGGTGGGAAAAGGGTGATTGGGACAAGCCCACATGGTTCGGGATGTTTGCGGGAACGCCGCTTGATAGGCAGTTTGTGGAGGGAGTTAGAGACAGGTGAATATGATGGAGCAGCGCGGGACAGGATAGGCTACCTGTCTGCAGAATGTGCCACCTGCGGTCTAGCGCGTGGTCAAGACTGACGTAAGCAGGGGAATATACACGGAGGGTGAGGCGCCAGTGGGTTCTTATGTCCTGATCGATGAGTAGCCTATCTCTAGCTCATCTGGCTCCGAGCGAGAGGACGAGGCTGTGGCCGGTCCGGAAAGTGAACTCTCTAGCACCAGAATGGGCCGCCTGATTACTTACCAGCCCGGCCTAAACAGTGGTTTATATGAGTTCCACTGAGGTGGAGAGGAGATCTTGAGAGAGAATTCCCAGTGCCTGTGGGGTTACTAGCCCCCAGCGAACTTTTGAATGACGGTTTTCTAATCGGAGATCACAATTGTAGAAGTCGGCCGGCGAGTAAGTGCAAGTGCTATTGCCGCCTCCTCCGCTATGCAGGATTGATGGTGTGGAGAGAAATAGAGTCAACTGGTGGGGAAGTAGGGCGGTCAATGATTGATATGCGTCATGGTGGCGGTAGTCCGCCGCGTCCGCATAAAGGTTGTTTGGTTGACGGGAGTCATTTACGAACACTCGTACCCTTTGCTCCCGCCATCCCTCGTGGTAAGTTGGGTGCATATTGCGCGGTAGTGGGCGAACCAAGATGTTAGCAAGAATAATTGGGAGGATTTGACGCTTAGTGTGGGTGATTGGTGGAGCTCGTAAGCCGGATTTTCCCAGAATGTGCCGTCCAGTAAAGGTGCCTGGTGTTCTCACCCGCTGACCTGTGCGATTGGCATCCACGAGCTTCTCTGCGAGGCTGTCCATTGCCAAGCTCTCAAGTCGGGCAGTGGAATTGTACTAGCGGAACTGTAATGCGACCTTGTAGGCTTTCTTGATCCCCCAAATATTTTCTTGAGTTCAGTGGGAGTGAACTAAAGGAGAGTGAGTGAGTATTTCATGCGGCTTATACACGAAAAGCATGCACCAGTCGCGCTTTCTCTCTCTCCTTAAGCCCTCTGTTCAGGGAGCTTATGCGTGTAATGGGGCCGATTTTTTGATTCAAGTGAGAAGATGGTTGTGAGATGTACTGAGTGTTAGCCGTTTACACTGGATTGAGAGACTGAGTTTACTTCTATTGTTACCTCTGGGACAGTAATGTCACCAATCGTAATTTTGATAGAAGGGACGAACTAGGAAAGGCTGACGCGTTTTTCTGTCTTATATCATCGCCGA
This sequence comes from Haemaphysalis longicornis, assembly GCF_048455015.1. Taxonomy (NCBI): domain Eukaryota; kingdom Metazoa; phylum Arthropoda; class Arachnida; order Ixodida; family Ixodidae; genus Haemaphysalis; species Haemaphysalis longicornis. The sequence goes on along the minus strand of NW_027526214.1, from coordinate 87,809,560 downwards.
GCTTTCAGCTCTTTCAGCCCTGATTTTTTTATTTAAACAAAACAATGTTTTTTGTGTATTTTCCTAAATGTTAGGGTCTCGTAACCCCACAAGCGAAAAAACAGAAACAAGTAAAAGCAACGGATTCAATAATGAGGCAATAATTAGGACATCTGGCAATTAAAAATTTTGTGTGGAGCAATGACATCACTCTTTCCAATTACCTAAACGTTATGACTATATGAACTTCCAAACAAAAATTCATATTCATAGTGCACGTCTTTATAGATTTGCAAGCTCGAAAAAAAACTGATACCGCCTTTTTAACCCTCAGTGTCGTGCTTTCTACATCACCGGAGCTTTTTCTTTTCTGCACCGAGCAGCTCTACCAAAACGAAACAGCAGTGATATCAATCGCAAAAGGAAATATTGAAGGGCAATCCCCCAAAAAACTATCAGTTTTGGTTTTGTTCTCTATGCGCTAGAGAAACTACAATGTCGTGGCGTCAATTGACGCCACCAAGCCGAAAGGGTTAAGGAATACAGCGCCATGCATCGAACGAGCACTGCCTACCGTCCGCAAACGAACGTGATGACAGAGCGCTTTAACCGTGCCCTCAAGGACATGTTCTCCAAGTACGTTGCATGCGGCCATGGAAACTGGCACCTCCACGTAAGAAAGGACCCTTACGGGACGTACGCCAACAACCTCGAAATGCAAACCATGACGGGTTTGACTCCCTTTTTCTTCATATATGGGCGTGAGCGCTTGTGAGTGCTCCACATCATCCTTCCCTACCACGCTGATACGCTGGTTTCTGAGGCTACTAAACAGCACTAAGAATGTTGCCAGCTTCCATATTCTTTAGGCGATCAACAGCAGCAGCAAGAAACATTCATTACTGCTGGCTAGCCTGAACCCAACTTCGTTCCCGGTTCTCTCGTTTGGCTCTGAGTACCCACCAGGACTCCTTGCCTTTGCTAGAAATTCCTGTCAGAGTAAGGGGCCGTACCGCTTTTTTAAACGCACATACCCTGTAAACTACATCATCGAGCCGCCAACGCCTTCCCAGGAACCTCGACGACGTAGATGCAACAAAGTACACGTTACTCATCACAACCAATATTATGACCCGTTCATGTCGCCATCCCCGCTACTCACCAGGGTGGCTACTGTTTTCTTCGGAGCGTAAATATAGAGGAAATGATTAGCTGTGCTCCCCAAAAGCATCACTGTTGTCATTACCCAGAATTGATCATGTTCACCAGTGTAAGCAGCGTCATTAAAACCACAAAGATATTCACAAAACCTCATCATCACCGTATAAAGATACGGGGTTCGCTCGGGCTGCTTTATTCTGCTCGTCGCTGCTACGCTTATCTGCGATTCTTAACGTCAATCCTTCATAAATTCCTTCGCTAATAAATCTTCTTTCAAAACGAATGTATGCTGTCGCAAGGATAATGAGCAGCTCTTGTAACGCCATCAGCTTATTGGGGTATGCGCCACATCAACAAAGAGTGACTTGCGATCGTGGCTAATATATGCACGACGGTATGTGCGCACGCTGGTAGCAGTTGAAGAAGTACGCCCTGAGGTGGTCGGCGGGCGAATTCGGCCATAGCAGAGACGTCTCGTCTGCCTTGCTAAAACGCCCCACACGGGGCACCTTGAGTAATCTTGGTGACGGTACTGGCGATACCGCGGACCCCGAGCCCCCAACATAAGCTGTGACATACCGTGGTGATGTGTTTTTAAGGTGAAGGGTAGAAACCACAAAAGGTGGCCGTCCGAGCCCAGGTCAAGCTCCGGCGGATGGGCTCCCTGTCTGTTTACCAGGCAAGGAGCTCCGGGACCTCTCTCGGCATCAGGGTAAACCGAGTGAAGAAAGTACCCCCGTCATCTGCTTTTTCCTATGCTATCTGGATAGTTCAAAACCCCCTCCAAAAACGTGATCGGCCCCCGAAAAGGGGCCGCACCGAAGTCTCCGTTCCTCCCTTGACAGAGTTGACATTTCCAAAACCTGACAATTTCTCCCGCTTTCTAATAATAGAATCTCTTGACAAGTCAAAGCCCGTCACTGTACAGTCTGTTTTTCTCATCTCCAAGTTCCTTGAGGGCATTTTAGGGAAATCCTACAAAGCCAAGAAACTCAGAACAGGGGAAATCCTAATCGAAATTAACAACAGGCAGCAATCTATCAACCTCCTCAAGCAAACCCGCATGGTAGACACAGACATAAAGATCACACCCCACCGCACGCTGAAAAGTTCCCAGGGCGTCATTTCTGATCCTGACCTGATGAACGAAACAGAGACAGATCTGCTCGATGGCCTTCGAGATCAGGGTGTGACGGCAGTGCGAAGGATAATCATGCGTCGAAATCACACCGAAATCCGTTCAAAACACTTGATCTTGACATTTGACTGCTCAACGCTCCCCGAGTCGGTCAATGCAGGCTTTATACCGTACATACAAAACCAGCACCGCTGCTTCAAATGCTAGCGTTTCGGGCACGGTACCAACTCTTGCCGCGGCAAAACGACCTGGGCCAAATGCGCCGCACAGGACCACCCAACAGATAACTGCAACTCCACCACCTTCACTTGTGTTAACTGCGAGGGATCGCACGCGGCGTACTCCCGCAAATGTGAGAAATTCCAGCAAGAAAAGAAACTCATCAATGCCAAAGTAGCAGAGAACATCACATTCCCAGAGGCACGGAGGAGGTTCGCCTCTTTCCCCCTGGGGAGGCACAACGACGCAGCTCGCCGGTGGGCGGAGCGGCGTCTGGTCTTCGCCGGGACCCAGTACCGCGAGTCAGACTTGGTCCCGCCGCCGCCCCCCCCTGGGTTGCCTCTGGCAGCCCAACCCGCCTCCGCACCCCTCGCTGAGCCAGCAGCGGTTGTGGTGGCAACCTCTTCCGTCGGGACCGGTGCCGCTCCCGTCCCTGCCTCCCCATCCTGCAGTGCGTTGGAGGGTGCCATGGACACCACGAGCCCCGCACCGGCTCCCACCGCCACCGCACCGCCCGTGCCACTTCTGGTGCCTCCGATACCTGCGGCGGTGGCAGGTCAAACGAAGGGCCTTCGAAGGGGGGCCAAGTCCGGGGGGCCCGGTTCGACGGGCACACCCAGGACATCGGACGACAAGATGGACGTCGTGCCGTTCTTGCCTGCAACGCAGCGCAAGGAGCGGCCTTCGACGTCCAAGCACACATATGGGCCGCCCAAAAAGCCCAATCCAAGAGTCACAGCCTCTAAACACGACACAAACATACACACTCCAGTAGCTGTCACACTAAATAATGGGAAGAGAAAACATAGTTCAATGGAACTGCAGAGGCCTTCTGAATAATCTTGACGACGTGTGTGAAATTCTGCATACCATTCAGCCAAGTGTAATGTGTGTTCAGGAAACACATTTGAATTTTAAAAACACAAACTTCTTGAATAGTTACCTGGTATACAGGAAAGACAGGGATGGCTGCACACACTCTTCTGGCGGTGTGGCCATAATCGTCCGGAAATCCTTAGCATGCCACCCGGTCACTTTAAACACTATCCTCGAGGCTGTAGCAATACGCTTAATAATATTTAATAGGTTGATAACGGTATGCTCCATATACATTCCTCCTGATGTTACACTTTTGAGCTCTGACTTCGAGGCGCTGGTTGACCAGCTGCCCGAACCATACATTCTAGCAGGCGACCTTGATGCTCACAATTATCTTTGGGGCTCTTCTCGTACGGATGCCCGGGGTCGCTTGATAGAGAGGTTTCTTACATCCTCTGGAGCACGCCTTTTCAACAATAAACAGCCTACATATCATAACATAGGACACAACACATACTCATGTCTTGACTTGGCGATTGGCTCCGCAGTTCTCTTTCCTCTCCTCGAGTGGGGTGTGGGCACTGACCCATACGGTAGTGACCACTTCCCCACCTCACTCACATACATAGGTAAAGGTCCATGCAGTCCATCTTCCCAGAATAGGTTCAATGAAGCACGAGCTAACTGGAATACATTTACAGAGACATCCAAACTACACCACACGTCAATAGGACACCTACACATCGAAGAAGCTACCCGACTCCTCACGGCGCACATCCTCGATTCCGCCGAAAAGTCAATTCAACCACGCCTCTGGTGCCCCGCGCAACCAGCGCAGGCCGTGGTGGAATGAGGACTGTAGGAGGGCGCGAGAGGCCCAGAACAAGGCGTGGGGTATCTTTCGTCGGTACCCCACGTCAGGAAACCTCCTCTTGTTCAAACGGGCCAAGGCATTAGGAAAACGTGTGCGCCGTGAGGCAAAACGAGAGAGTTGGCGTACATTCATAACATCAATAAACTCCTACACAGACACACGGAAAGTATGGACACGTATACGCAAATCAAAGGACAACAGACACACAGCCTGCCCCTGGTCAGTACAACAGGGGACACTCTGGAAGACCAGGCTGACACACTCGCGCAACACTTCCAACACGTGTCCAGTTCAGCACACTACACGAACACTTTCTTGAAACATAAAGCCTCTTGTGAAAAGAAGTCCCTACACGACAACAACAAATCACAGACTTCTTACAACTCCCTGTTTTCACTACATGAGGTGAGTGCTCCTCTCAGCACGTGTAAACCCTCAGCTCCAGGCCCAGACAACATTACATACACAATGATGCAACACCTACACGCAGACACACTTGAAGCACTTCTACATCTGTAGAATAAAATATGGCTTTCGGGGCACATTCCACACTCTTGGAGGGAGGCCATTGTAGTGGCTTTCTTGAAGGAGGGAAAAGACCCGTCGTCCCCCTCAGGTTACCGACCAATAGCCGTGACGAGCTAGCTGTGCAAGCTCTTCTAGAAGATGATCAATCGCAGGCTCGTGTACTTACTCGTGTACAACGGTCTTCTCGAGATCTCCCATGCAGGCTTCAGGGCAGGGCGCTCCACCAATGATCAGCTTGTGGCTTTGGAATCTTACATAAAAGATGCCCTCATTCACAAACAGTTCTGCATTACAGTCTTCTTTGATATGGAAAAGGCCTACGACACGGAATGGCGATACGGCATCTTGAGTGAATTGAAGTCATTCGGTGTTTCGGGCAACATGCTTAGCACTCTTTCTGGCTACATGTCTGAACGATCTTTCCGTGTAAGAATTGGTAGTGCACTTTCTAATGTACATGTTCAGGAAAATGGCGTGCCTCAAGGCGGTGTTTTGAGAGAGAGAAAGAGAGAGAAAGGACTTTATTGAGGTACCAGCAGTCGGGGACGGATCAGGCCACGCATGGCTTCACCGTCCCGTAGTATTCACCGCTCACCGCGGCGTCGGGCCGACCCCAAGGTCTGCGTCTGGTCGGCGCGGGCTACTTGGAGAGCCGCCGCGGTCGCCCCTAGCCCTCGCTCACGCAGGAGGAGGCCGAGGGGAGTGCGGGTTCCCCTTTCGCCTTTGCCTGTCCAGTGCAGCCTCAAGCCGCTGGATGGCCCTTAGCTGCTCTTCTCGCCCCGAAGAGCGCACTGAGTCCGCAATGTCCGGTGGGAGGATCGGCCTCCCCGCACTTGAGTCGTGGTGCGCACATCCCCACATCAAGTGGGCCAAGTCTGCGTTCACACGCGCATACACACTGCACACCTCGTCCTCGTACATGTCCCGGCACACGTGGAGCGCGAGCGCCGGCGTAAGCACCGTCCCGGTATGCAGTTGTCGTAGAAGCACGGCCTCTCTCCTCGCGTGCCCCGGGTGGGGCGGAGGATAGGCCTGCCTCTCTGTCCTATACCAACACAGCGTAGCACCGTATGTGGTCAGGGGCTCTGCTCCGTTGTCGTCCTCGTCGTTGCTTGGCTCCTCGTCGACGTCGGCGTCCGTCGCTGGCGCGGCCCGGCACGCGGCGAGATCACGGGCCGCAGCGCCGGCTGCCTCGTTGACGTTCCTGTAGCCGCCTCGCAGCTCCCGACCCATGTGGGCCAGAAACCAGCGCACGGTCGTCGTTGCGTTCTTGCGCGCGCCTTCCCCGATGCCGGAGAGGACTCGCATCGTTGTCTTGCAGACCGTACCCCTGGCGAGATTGGCGATGGCCGACTTCGAGTCGCTGAACACCATTCGCGTGTCGGGTTGAAGCAGGGCCAGCGCTATGGCCGCCTCCTCCACCTGTCTGGCGGTCTTGGCTCGCACGCTGCCCGCACTCAGTACTTCTCCCGTGGAGGCTCGTATCGCCACCACGGCGTAGGTGTCTTCCCTGTCGCGGCGTTTGGAAGCATCCACGTACACCGCGTCGCTCCTCCCATTGTACCCCTTGGCGAGCGCGCACGCCCGCGCCATCCTCCGCTCCGAGTTTCGCCCCGGCGCCACGTTCTTGGGTAGCGGCGGGATCACCAGGCTGCTTGCGATGTCGTCGCGCAGCGGTACTAGCTCGTCCTCCTCGTCGAAGGAGCAGCTTAGCCCCACGCCCCGTGCGGGTCGACCCTAGGCGCTCCAGTTGCGACGTTCGCTGCGCCTCGCTGATCTCCGAGAGCGTGTTGTGTACTCCAAGAGACGCGAGGGCCGCGTTGCTCGTGCTGTTGAGGAGGCCCAGGGCCGCCCGGTACGACTTGCGTATCGCCGCGTCGACCTTTGCGCGCTCTTGGGTCCGCCAGTCGTGGAAGGCTCCCACGTAGGCCACCTGGCTGACCACGAACGCCTACAGCAGGCGCACCAGGCTCACTTCTCGCATGCCGCGCGCCCGCGTGGCGAGGCGCTTGACGAGGCGCGTGGCGATGCCCATCTTTGTTACCAACCGTTCGACCGTGGTGTTGTTGTAGCGTTGGCTCGCGTCGATGTGCATACCCAGGACGCGGATGCTCGTCGCTTCGGGGATCGCCGTGCCGTCACTCCCGCGCACCACGATGCTGCGCTCCACTTCGGTCTTCTTGCGGTGACGTCCCGTCGGGGGCAGTACCAGGAGTTGCGACTTTTGCGGGGCGCATCGGACACCCGTGCCACGCCGGCTCTCCTCTATGCCGTTCACCGCCTCTTGTAACGCCGACTCGATGTGGCCGTCACTGCCGCCCGGCACCCACAGCGTAATGTCGTCGGCGTAGATGGTGTAGCGGACGTCGGGTAGCTCGTCCAGGCGGCGGGCCACGCCGATCATTACGAGGTTGAATAGCAGCGGCGAGATGACAGAGCCCTGCGGCGTGCTGACGCTGCGCAGTTCTCGCTCCTCGAGTTGTGTCCCGCCCACCTCCAGTCGGGCCGTGCGGCCGGTCAGGAAGGTTCGAACGTAGTTGTAAGACCGTTGTCCCATGCCGGGCCGGGACACTTGGGCCAGGATCGCCGAGTGCTTCACCTTGTCGAAGGCGCTCTGCAGGTCCAGGCCCAGGATGGCGCGGTTGTCCGAGGTCGGTCCCGACGGCGGAGCCAGCCCCTCGCTTTTCAGCAGCAGCATTGCGTCCTGTGTCCCCAGCCGCGAGCGGAAGCCCAGCATCGGGTCGGGGTACAGGCCATTGGACACGAGATACCATTGCCACCGGTCGTTGAGAACGTGCTCCAACACCTTCCCCACGCACGACGTGAGAGAGATGGGCCGCAGGCTCTCTATGCCCGGCGGCTTGTTGGGCTTCGTTATGAGAATTGTCTTGGCCGTCTTCCACTTTCGCGGGAGGCTGCCGGCTCGCCAGTGCTCGTTGAAGTACTTTGTGAGCGATGTTATGGCCGCGTCGCTCAAGTTACGCAGCGCCTTGTTCGTGACGCGGTCCGGGCCCGCCGCCGATCGGCAGTTCAGGGCCTGGGTGGCGCGAAGGACCTCCCACTCCTCGATGTCGCGGTCGAGCGAAGGGTTGGGCGGGCCGGCGTACTCTCCTTGTTGTTCCATCGCGGTCTCGGGAAGGTAGCGCTCGTTGAGCCGCTTGTGTACCTCCCGTTCCCCGAGCTCCTTCGTCGCCGCGTACATGATTTGCGCGAGCCGGTGGCGTTGATACTCCTTGCTTTGGGTTTCGTCCATCAGGTGACGGAGGAGTTTCCACGTTCCCCCGCGATGGAGCTGGCCGTCGGCTTTGTTGCACAGCTCGAACCATTGCTGCGCGCACAGCTGGCGACTGTACTTCTCGATTTCTCGGCCGAGCGTGGCGATCCGCTTGCGGACGGCGCGGTTGTGCCGCTGCCACTTCCACCATCGCTGTAGCGAGCTTCGAGCCTCCAGCATGTGCGCGAGCCGGGGGTCAATTCGTGTGGTCTCCTCGGACGTCTCCGTGACGGACGTCGCCTTCTCGACGGCTGCGACGACTTTGCGCGTCCACTGCTCTATGTCCGTGATTTCACCCAGGTCTTCGGTGCGGTAATCGTGCCAGTTCGTCAGCCGGTGCTTGATCCGCCCGTCGTCGACGCTGGTCTTACTGTTGGGTCGGAGCAGGATGACGACTTCCACGATGTAGTGGTCGCTGCAGAGGTTTATGCCCGTGTTCCTCCAGCTAGCCGTACGGTCGTCGGGCAGGTGGAGAAACGCCAGGTCTGGTGTGGTGTCTTTCACGACGGACGTGCCGATGCGTGTGGGGTGTGCTGGGTCCGTGAGGAGTACGTAATCCGCTTCGGCGGCGTCTTCCAACAACTGGCGGCCCTTGACCGTCGTGGCGGCGTGGCCGAGCTCCTTGTGTCGCGCGTTGAATTCCCCGCACGCGACGACGATGGCGCCGTCGCATGCGGAGACTGCCCCGCGCGCTCTGTGCAGTAGTGACTTGAAGCGTTGCTGGTTGTGCTGTGGGTTACTATACACGTTGACCGCCATGACGATCGTGCTCGTGCTCTTGTGCTTGCCCGTGATCACCGAGAGTTCCGTCGCACACATCTCGATGGCGCTTCCTCGGTTACCCATAAGTGCGTCGTGCTTGATGAAAGTGATGCCCTTCCTGACGAAGGTGCACACGCCTTGCGCCGCTCCGCGCCAGCAGGTGCGAGCGCTCTACGGGCTAGCGTGCGCCCTGTAGCCGGGGAGGGACGGCGCGTACTCTGCGTGGGTTTCCTGTATCATGATGACGTCGGGCTGCTCCGCCGGCGTGAACGTTTGAAGGTGTTGTTGCAAGACCGCCTTCCGGCACCGAAAGCCATTGGCGTTCCAGTGCCAGATGCGGAGCGAAGTGCGTTGCCTGGCCGTCGTCATCATGGCGGAGAGATGGTGATCGGGTTGCCGTGCTCTTGTGCTGCGCCCCTTACGGATGCTGCCAGTTGGTTGAGTTGTTGTTGAACGGGCAGGATTGCCTGCTGAATTGCTTGCTGCATGAGTTGTATCATTCTGTTGGTGAGTCGTCGCTCGAGGGCGTCAAAGTCCTTCCCCCAGCGGTTCATCTGGGACTCGAGCTTGCGGTAGCTGTTGTTGAGGCTGGCGTAACTCGTCGGCTTGCTGATTGTGCTCGAGGCGGCAGTCGACATGCTGGAACCGGCTTCGCCGATGTCCTCGTCGCACTCGTCCTCCACCTCTTGCTCCCGCGCCGGGGACGCGCTGCGCTTCGCTACTTGCTTCAGCGGCGGGGCCGGGCACTCCGTCGTCTTGGCGGTCGTAGTCGTTTCTGCGGGCGCGGGCTTGGACCATGTGGTCGCTCTCGGTCCCCACAGTTCCTCGAGCTTTAGGGTTAGTTGTTCGATAGTTACCCGCTGGGCGTGCACAGTAGCCTGCAGCTCCTTTACCATCTTTCTCAGCTCCACGGTTTCTGGGGAGGCACTCGCTTGTTTCGTGGCGTTGTTACCGCGGCGTGGCGGCGGCCGGTTCGCGCTCCTCCGTCTCGACTCCGAGCGGTCGCGGCGCGTGGACTTTGAGCGCCGGCGGCTCGGCGCGGCAGCCGCTCCGCCCGCTGCGCCGGCGGCGATCGCCACCCAGGCGGGGGCCTCTCGACGTGGCGCGGCGACCGCGCGATCTACTCCTGGCGCCACCTCGCGACGCGCTCCTCCGCGACTATCTCCGGCGCGACGCGCTCCTGCCGCGCCTGCGGCCGCGCGGCGGGGCGAGTTCGGGGAACTCGTCTCTCCGAGAGAGTCTGATCTTGGGCGCCGGCGTTGCCTCTCGCGCGCGTTTCTCCTCCAGTTTCCGTTCCCACTGTCGCTTGCGGACTTGATACGGGACTTTAAACTTGTTTTTGCACGAGCCTTCACCCGTAGGGTGTGCGCCGCCGCACAGGCGACGCCGCGGCTTGCACTTGCCTTCATGCCCGTCGCCGGGGTTCTTCAGCCCGCACGCAAAGCACACGCGGGCGCCCGGCGTTGGGCACACGTCCTTCCTGTGTCCGATTTGGCCGCAGATTCTGCAAACCTCTTTGTGCTGCCTGTAGAGGTAGCAACGCGTGACGACGCCGCCGTACCAGACGTAGGACGGCACTTTACTCCCGTGGAACATAATGACGACCGCCATCGACTCACCGAGGCGGTGCGCGTCACCGGCGGTAGGGTTATGCCTGTTGACTACGTGGCGGTAGATGTCGTCGGCGGAGTCTTCCAGGCCCACTCCACGTATCACGCCGCGAGAGGTGTCCTCCGGCGCCGCGCGGTACGCGTATGTCTCGTATTCTTTGTCGCCGGTGGCGATCCTCTTCACAACCTCGTAGCGTAGCATTCTCTCCCAGCTCGGGGTGCTTATGACGAGAATATTCCGGGCATGTTCGGGAGCATCGTGTCCTCGCGCACGGCTTCCTCGCCCGCCTTGGCCGCAGCGAAGATGGCGCGGCGCAGGTCGGTTAGCGGCGTTTTGCCTATCTCTAGGCCGCCACGTGGCCGCACGACCACGTGGAACTCATCTCTTGACGCAAAGTTTGGCATGCGCGCCGATTTTGCCATGCCGGCGTTGACTTTACTCGCGATCTGGGCTGGCGTGAGGGCGCCGTGGCGTTGTGAAGCACTCGGCTTACCGGCGTGTGGCGAAGCCCGATGCGGAGAAGCTTTGAAACACTCACGGTCTTCTTACGGCGACGCTGATGGGATACGCGGGTCCACCCGGCGTGGTCGTCGTCTTCCTCCGGCTCGTCGGCGGCGCGCGGACACTCGATGTCGTCGACTACGTGGCCGTCGGTGCCGGTGTTCGCAATTATAGTCCCCGTCGATGCACAGTCTGACACAGTCCGCACTCGCTGGGAAGGGTCCGCAGGTGACACATCCATTTCACAGGATTCGGAGAATAATTCCTCGTCGGAGCGCCGAAGATCCGCCCGCTGGGCACGTCCGGGCACGCCCGCGGCGGCGGCGGCGGCCGTCGACGTGGCCGACGCAATGCCCGTACTCGTCCGAGCCCAGACCCAGTTCTGCATTTGGGGCGTCGCCTTGCTTGTGGCGCCTTTCGCACCAGCCCTGTTGAAAGCCTCTGTGCAGAGTGCCACAAATGGTCCCTGTATCACCAGAGGATATACACTGACTTGTATGCCTCTAAAATCATGTCTATGACAAATCATCCTCTTAACCCGACCATTCATGATGCATCCTCACAGCAGCTCTTTTTAAACCGTCCATCTATTCCCATGCCGTTCCCTCTCAGAGTGAGAGCAGAAGCTTCTGAGCTAGCAGTGTCATTTTCATATATCCACAAGACAGCGATCATTGATTTTATTGCACCATGGCAAGCCAGGGATGTTTCTTGTGACCTGTCCTTTGTGCAGTTCGACAAAAACAGGGCACCAAGGGCAGCTATTATGCAGCATTTCCTTTTCCTACAGGATAAGTACCAGTGTGCAGAGTTTTACTCCGACGCATCAAAGACAGCTGCTGCTGTGTCTTGTGCTGCGCATGGACCGAACTTTAACGTGGCAAAAAGAATGAACTCTCACAACAGCATTTTTACAGCTGAAGCACACGGCATTTTACTTATTTTAGACCACATTGTCCAACATGAAATTCCAAAGTCCATAGTTTTTACAGATTCTCTTAGTGTTGTACGTGCACTTTTGTCTAGAAAACGCTCAAAAAATTATGTAATCAATCTTGTTTTTTAGGGCCTTATGGTAGCATACGCATCAAGTCTTGAAATAACAATATGCTGGGTTCCTGGCCATTGTGGAATAGCCGGGAATGAAACCGCAGATGAAATGGCCACTGCTGCTACACTCTTGAATTCAGTGGGCATAGCAACACTTCCGTACACAGATATGAAGCCACAAATCAGACACCAACTTCACAAAACGTGGCAAACACACTGGAGTGAACAGACAGATAACAAGTTACATGTAATAAAACCTCACTTGGGACCATACGCTACTGACTCACACAACAGACACATTGAAGTTACCTTAGCTAGGTTGCCGATAGGCCACACTCATGTAACACACTCACACCTGCTCACTAGCTCTCCAAGACATGGGTGTAGCAGGTGTGGGGAGGGCCTATCCGTTGTCCACATCCTAATCCCATGCAAGGCACTCGACATAACAAGACACAGACACTTCAAGGAACTATACAGACAACACATTCCGCTAAATTCTTCGTTGTTTTTGGATGATAATGCCATGGTCTCTGTGCAACGCGTTTTTAAATATTTGTCTAATGTAAACTTTTTAAACCTCATTTCCTCTCATGGGTAATCAAAACTGGCCCTATACACCAGCCATCACCATTGTCGTTAATTGATTTTACTGTTATTCTGGCTTTAGTAGCCACTATTTTCTTCTATATACTTTTGTTTGGCCCTCTTTGCCCCAGCTGGCCTTGCGCCAAAAAACTCCAACCGTCATCATCATCATCAGCAGCCTTGCTAAAACGATTCCGATCAGATTATCCCGTTCCGCTTGCTTGTTTTATTTCTCTCTTCAATCTACATGCTAAATTCTTTCTTGGACTGTACTATTTTGCCTTAACTGGTTGTTTTATGAAAAAAAAATTTCTTGGTCAATCCCCCTGAGTGGGTATGCGCCCCTTCAAGGGCCACCCCCACTACTACCATCGTCTGTACGCTTGTACCTGCTCTCGCCTTGCTTCTGCTCCTGGCATAAATGACATTCGGTCTACTACCAGGGGGTCAACTATATTCCTTACAAGTGGTGGGGGTCACGTGTTTCGGTCCCACGCTGGAGATATGCCACCGAACGCTATCCACGATGAACCACGAATCCATCGAGCAGCCTCCGTCTTCGGCACCAACCATCATCTGCTCAGGCGTACCGCGCGAGCGGGATCAACCCAAGTTCAACGCTACCGACAAAAATGATGCTGAGGACTAGCTTTGTATGTACGCACGTGTTAGCAACCAAAACCAATGAGATGACAAGAACAAATTGATCAATGTCCCCTTCTCTCTGACCAGCCTCAGGGAAACTTCGTACAATAAAAACGATTCCCGCAGTAGACCTGGTCCTTCTTGCACTCTAACTTCATGGAATTTTTGGGCGCCCTACGGTGAGGAAGCTTTGTGCTGTGAGCTGCGCTTACGCGTTCGAGGGAAGCAGGCTGGGGACACGCTTACTAGCTATATAGATAAAGGCATCGACCGGTGCAATTATGTCGACTCCTCCATAACAGAAACAAAAAGGTCCGACACATCCCAACGGAAGTTTATGACGACGCTTTCCAGTCGTTATAGACAAGGACCCCTAACTGTCACTGACGTCGTCCACCTTTCCAGAGTTTGGACGAGCTGCACAAGCAATGAGCCCCCACTCGGCAAGCTTGTGTTCGGGAGCAGCCCTTGTCAAGTGTGGAGGCTGTATACGAAGTTAAGAGGACCCTACGCTGTTTGCACGAATCAAAGATTTCATTCGCGAAGAGGTGGCCCGCCAGGTCTCCGTCCTCACCTTAACTCAGACCCGCCTTCGCTTCAGAATTTGATCAACGAAGAGGTCGCTGACGCGCTACCATCGGTTCAGAATAAGCCGGTAAGCCCTTTGAGCGGTCCCCAACTAACGGGGGCGTGGAGCACGCAGGACAATCGTGCAATTTGTTTTGAATGTGGAAGGACAGCGCGTAGCACTCGCTACGGTCGCCGCCGCATATTGCCGCCCGCCACCAGCTATCCCTAGGCGCCTTTTTACGCCACCCGTTACTTTTCACCGTATGCCGCTCAACCAGTGCCGTGCAATTTGCCACTGAGCGGACTGACCGCTCAAATTTTGCTGGCCGCCGTTGAGCTTCTCCACATTGCCTACTGTGTCTCCCATGCGTAGCCCCCATACTAATGCCAAAGAGCACAAATAAAAGCCGCAGTTCCGGAGGCAAGAACTGCGTCGCCATCGAAGCCTAGAAGTCCTCATTTCTCGCCTAAAAATGTAATCGACGTAATTGTGGAAGGTGTGCCTGCCATTTGTCTCACCAACTCTGGAGCCGCTGTTACTCTCATGCACGCTGACCTATGCCGCTTTATTCAAAAAGGCAAGACACCCCTTCTGGACTCCCATTACGCACCGCCAGTAAACTGAAATATAAATAAATTAGGAGAAAAATAAACTTCGACGCCAGTGAACCTATGTATAAAAAACAGGCCAAAGAAGTGTTAAAGAAGTGTTACTTAAGCAAAACGGTCGCAGTAGTGATATATAATTAATGGTTCGAAGTATATGTCTACATGTTCCCATAAAGGTAGAAATTAAAAACAATTACCGACAAAACTATAATAATACCTAATTGTGACATAGTAGTGTACGTGATGAAAGTTCATGCGTACGAATTACTGCGTTTATGTGTACATTGTGATTCCTTTCTGAATTTGAGACCTATGCTCTGTATAATACATAAGAAGTGTAGTAATGACTTTGTTTGTGCAATTTCTATATTACGATTCTGCTATCATGGTTAAATTTGTGAACAGACGTGTTGTTATGTACGCTGTAAATCGGGTGGCTGAGGCCTCTCTAAGGCTACGTTCGCATTGGGTGTCAGCCTCCCCGTGGTTTTCGCCAAGAAATAATAATAAATCAAATCAAATCAAATCAAATATAAAACGCAACCAGCGCGGGATTCGCATTCTGTCATTCTGATTGCGGTGAGAATACTGAAGGCACCAACGTTTCTCACAGCATGGCTTCTTCATCCGATGTTTCCAAATCCCGTGGGTCGAAGCATTACTCTCTAACCGTATAAACCTCTCGGAAACTTGTAGACTAATTTAACTTCCTGAGGATCTGGCAATTATCTGTGGTGGCGTAATTTTATGTTTTTGAATAGATAGTATGTCTGGATCATAACGTGAACAATTAGTGTTTACAATCTGCGTTTATAAAAAATTCCTGAATGAATATGAGGAGCTCAGCGTAACCGTGTTGGCAGATCATGCATGTGTCCTCAAAATACATTTTATAGTACATTCGCTTAAAATTTTAGGTGTCAAGAAAGTTTGATTTGAGGTGAGCCATAAAGATATTGTCGTAGTTGGTCCGATCCGAGTTACCATTTACGTTGTGTTGACTTGCACGAAATGAACTCCGTCGAACTGAAAATTGTTAAGTTCATGAATAAGCCACAGGAAGGTTTGGAGAGCAGAAGAATCGATAGGTTTGTCGCACAATGGCTGCTCTTACGCAGGGAATACAGCGGTGTTGCCATCTTTATGGGCTATGTTAGTATACAGTGACACAACATCGAGGGTGACTATAAGGAAGTTATCAGGAATTTCAATTTTTGAGATGTCTGAGAGAAAGTCATTATATATTTAATGAAGGAGGGAAAGCTGGGCGGAATGTTGCAAATGAGATTATTCACATAGCGCGAGAGGTTTTTGGTAACACTGTCAATTCAAGAAACAATGGGGTGCCCTGGGTTGTTCACCTTATAAATCTTTGGGCGAAGATGGAATTTACCAGCTACTGGGCTTAAGGGGATGAGGGAACGAGCCGTGGTTTAATTTATTGTGGTATTTTTAACAAGCTCAGCAAGTTTATTTTTGACAATTTGCTTATAGTTGAGTGGGATCATTGGTTAGTGCGTTATAGAACGTCGATACCGATAGTTGCTTATTTACATGGTTAACATAGCCTGTATTGTCAAGGATTACGATTGCGCCTCCCTTGTCGGCATGTTTAATAATTATGTCGGAACAGCTTGCGAGTTCCTCTGGGGTTTTCTTTTTGTTGGTAGTCATGTTGTGGTTGAAAGACATTTGTGTTTGGTATGCTTTTCGCACATCGTGTTGGATAGCTTTCATGTACATGTCGAGGCAACTATCACACTGTGTGGGAGGGGTAAAGTGCTTAGAGCTAGGTAGGGTTCTGCGGGCTTCTTCGGTGGCGGGGTGATCGCAGAAGTACTCTAGTAACCTCATGTTTTGGCGAAATTATCCAAGTCATAAAAAAGTTTTAATTCATCAAAACCACCAGTAGCCGAGCAAAAGTTTAGGCCCTTTGACAAGAGGTTCATCTGAGCTGCGGAGAGGGTTATACTTGAAAGGTTCATTACATTCCCGGTAAGATTTGCTTTCGTGACGGCAGACGAGAGAACAATATTAGTACAGGGGTATAACTTAACTGGTTGGGGTGCAGTAGTCGAAGCATTTATTACCGGCCTAGCGACATTTTCGGTCGTATTACCAGATGGGGGGCAATTACTAGTGACGGAGATTGTCAGGTTCCAACGCGTTTGGCCAGTGTAAGAAATCTTATCCCGGTAAAATTTTCGGGCTTTTGTTCGGGATATGGATTCTTGGATTCGTAGTTGGAAAAGGTTCACCTCTATTTTGCATAGTTCCTGACTAAGTAGTTCCTCTTTCATTCAGAAGAATGGGCCGTAGTTTCGTAGCGTTTGAGGATTATTTCAGTTAATTGAAAAGATGCTTTATCGAGTACCTGTTTCACCTATTTATGTTGGACAGGGAGAGTTCGGTAGTAGCAGGTTTTATTCTAATCCTAAGACTCCGGGGAGCGACCACGGTAGTCAAATACTCTGCAAAAGCGGAAACGTGCAATTCGGAACGTATGTGCTTTTCGGTGATTTTTGTAACCTGAAAAACTGTCTTGAAACGGGGAACGAGGCCGCGTTGCCTGTTTTTTGTGTTGTAGTCAGTTGCTGCCATGCTGATTGTTTCGAAGGTTGTACGGGCATGTGGCACGCAGGGCTGGATTTTGGACCCCGGAAGGTCCGGCGGACGCGCTGCTGTTGGTTTCCGGGGGCTCTTTGGTCGCTGAAGATACGGAGGTTGGGCGTGGCATGCTGTTTGTGCGGCGCTGGTTGGGGAACTTCGTAGTGTAGTCAGCGAGCGTTCCCTCGGAGCGTTGTGGCAGCTGCAGGTTTGCCAGTTCGGGGAGGCATGCCGCTGGCACCACGCTCGTCTGTGGACTTCGGCGTTGGGGTGCTGGAGCTCGCCCAGGGCGGCGTGGTTCCGGTGGATAGGGGGGGTGATGGCAGTGCACTGCAGCCACGACATTGCTCTGGGGTCCTTACACTGGATACAGTTGGAGCCAGTGGGGAAATGTTTTTGTTTTTGACAGCAACAGCATGTAACTGTACTGTGATGAAGGCAAGTCCCATTGCCGCTACGTAAGTACACCTTGTTTGTTATGGTTCTTGCTGTGTAACGGACCCTTTACTCATACTATTTCTGCGCGCTTTGTGAGTTTTATCTTTCTCTTGATTTGTTTCTACCATGAGCGCTGAGAGGACCAAAGCAAAGAGCGTCATTTGGACATTTCCGCAGACCGAAACCACAACAGTTGGGATCGGGGACTCCAAGACGAAATACTTGTATCACCACTTCGATCTCCTCTGCCCTGGAACCCCCGCTTCTGTTTCTCAGCCTGGCGCATACATTGCTGACGCACGCTCGCTGATCGAATTTATCCCTACCTCGGCCACTACAGTTTTTCTCCATATTGGTAGTAATGATCTCAGCTCCACTTCCGCTGAACACGCTTTCTCGAACTACCGCTCACTGACTAACCTCATTCTTGAATCTCAGCCGAACATTTGCACTATATACGCTAGTCTCATTCGTCCCAGCTCCGCTAACCGCCGCCGCGATAACCGCATCTGTCGCTTCGCTCGCTGCTGCAACGAAAAGGCCTGCCGTTTCAACTCGCTTCTCCGAGAAATTTCCCGCCACTCACGCTTTTTCCGCTTCGTCGGTTATGGCTCTGAAAACCTACCAGCCTGCCGAGAACTCGCTGCTGATGGCTTACACCCGAGATTCAAGGGTGTGGCCTTGCTGGCCGGCCACATTCGTGAACTCTGCTTCATGCAACAGCGCTAAAATCCTCTGGGGTGGCACGACTTCGCCCGCACCGCCAAACCAGTTGCAGCCCCGGCTATCTTGCCAAATGCCAGCGACTCTCTACCACTGTTTCCAATTCTATCCAGTGTAAGGACCACGGAGCAGTGTAGAGTCAGCAGACCACCGCAACTCCCTCCAGATCCACGGCAACCACGGCTCCCCGGGCGAGCACCAGCACCCCAACCCCGAAGTCCATGGACAAGCGTCGCGCCAGCGGCATGCCGCTCACAACTGGCAAACCAGCAGCGGCAACAACGCCCCGAGGGAACTCTAGTGGCGACACTACGAAGCTCCCCGACCAACTCCGCACCAACAGCATGCCATGCCCAACCTCCGCGTCTTCAGCGACCGCCGAGTCCACGGAAATCCAACCCTCCGTGCCACATGTTCTTACAACGTTCGAAAGAATCTGCATAGGAGCAACTGACTCCTTCCCCGTTCCAAGACAGTTTTTAAAGTTGTCAAAAAATCTCAGAAAAGTGCATGCGTTCCAAATTGCATGTTTCAGCTCTTGCAAAGCATTTTAATGCGACGGTCGCGCACAGGGTTCTTAGGATTAGAATAAAACCTGCAACTACCGAAGTCTCCCCGTCCAACATGAATAAGTGGAAACAGGTACTCGATAAAGCATCTTAATAATTAACTGAAATAATCCTCAATCACTACAAAACCATGGCCCATAAAACTTCCCCTCGACTGCAATCACAAAAGAAAATCTCACAGGGAATGTAATTAAGCTTTCAAGAATAAGCCTCTCCCCAGCTCAGATGAACGTCTTGTCAAAAGGACTAAACTTTCGTGGCTGTAGTGGTTTTCATGAATTTCTACTTTTTAAAGACTTAGATAATTTCGCCATAAACATGAGGCTAGGAGAATATTTCTACGATCACCCCACAACAGAATAAGCCCGCAGAACCCTACCAAGCTATAAGCACTGGACCCCACCATCACAGCGTGAGAGTTGTCTCGACAAGTACATCAAAGCTGTCCAACGCGATGTGAAAAAAGCATATCAAGCACAAATTTCTTTCCACCACAACTTGACTACCAACGAAAGAAAGCCCTAGAAGAACTCGCAAGCTGTCCCCGCCTAATAATTAAACCTGACGACAAGGGAGGCGCTATCGTAATCCTTGACAAAATCGACAATGTTAGCGAAGTCAATAAGCAGCTATCGGTATCGACGTGATATAAGCACTAACCAAAGATCCCACTCAAGACTATAAGCAAATTGTCAAATATAAACTTGCTGGGCTTGTTAAAAATAAAACAATAAATAAAACCACGGCTCGTTCCCTGATGCCCTTACGCCCAGTAGTAGGTAAATTCTATGTTCTCCCAAACATTCCCTGGGCGCCCAATTGTTTCAGGCATTAGCACTGTTACCGAAAACCTCTCACGCTATGTGAATAACCTCATTTGCGACAATCCGCCCAGCTTTCCCTCCTGCATTCAATATACCAATGACTTTCTCTCAGACATCTCAAAAATTGAAATTCCTGATAACTGCGTCCCTCGATTTTGCGTAAGTGTATACTAAGATCCCTCATGAAGATGGCATTGGCGCTGCATCCCTTGCGTATGAGCAGTCATCGTGCGACTAATCTATCAATTCTTCAGCTACTCAAACATTCCTTAGGCTTATTCTTGAACAAAAAACTTTTTAGTTCGACGAAGTTCATTACGTGCAAGTCAGCGGAACGTCAATGGGAACTCGAATCGGACCTAACTACGCCAATACCTTTAGAGCTCACCACTAATCAAACTTTCTTGACACCGAACATTTAAAGACAATGTACTATAAAAGGTATATTGATGACATATTCATGATCTGGCAACACGGTGACGCGGAGCTCCTCACCTCCATAGAGGCATTTAACCTAGCCCATCCTAGTATTTTCCTTGCTCATTCCTATTCGGAACCCACTGTAAACTCTCTCAACGTCACCGTTACTACCTCCCAAGGTCAGCTTTAAAGTAAAGTGTATAGAAAACCGACAGACAAGCGGCAGTAGCTAACTTCCAAAGTAGCCATCTCAGACGCTGCAAGACAGCAATACCTTACGGCCAAGCCAACCAATTTAGGATAAATTTCTCAAACCAAGCCGACTTTGACTCAAACTCTCGAGAGATCAAGACCGCCCTCCTGCATAAAAAGTACCCAGAAAAAGGTATCGACGACGCTATTGTGCGAGCCAGCCAATTACACCGTAACGAAATCTGTTAGGAAAATGCCCTTAACGGTAACCCGCCAAATAACTTATTTTTAGCCCACTCATCCTCCGCTCCAAAAGTGTCAACCGTTCTAAAAACATCACAATATCGTTATGCAAAGTGACCGCTTATAAATGTGTCCCTCAACCAGCACGCGTTGTCTAACGGCGTAATAAGTATTTCGGAGACTTTATTACTAACTCTCGTATCAACCGACCCGAAACTACTGGCTGCATGCCCTGTAATCCACCCCGATATAAAGTATGCCCACACATGGCCACTACACAGCGCGGCCAGCACGGCTTCAGACTACTACGCAAATGTAGAAGGTAACTTTAACTGTGACTCCGCTAATGTCGTATACCATCTACAGTGAACTGTTTGTAAGCAACAATAGATCGGTCAAACTGAAACACCCTTCTGAATACGGTTCAATTATCACCGCTCTAATGCAAAAAGCTGCCCTTTTTTGCCCCTCTCAAGACGTGTGAACAGTTCCGGCAACAATTTTAGAATCCGCCTTCAAATTGCATCACGAGGGCCAGGTTCGGGAATCTGATCTCATTTATAAGTTCGGGTCAGCGACACTTGGTATTGTTGAAAATTACAGAAAAATAAAGTGCTTACCTCTCGATTAAAATTGGCGGCCTCATAATTTTTTTACTGTGTTCATTAATCCTACCCTTCAGTTTCCCAACAGAATTCGAAGAACCTCTCCATATACAACAGCTTTATTAGCCTAATGCGGCTCAACAATGCCATTTGTCCTTGAGAAGGAGGCCTCGTTCCCACCGCCACTTAGGAATGTGTAACCCTTTGTGATCTATAGAACCTACCTATTTCCTGTTCACTTGCTAGCTTCTGTGCAATGCTCATTTGTGCCCCGTATCTAATTATAGATCGGTGAGGGCACACCCATCTTCGCTTCCGCTCCAACCAGTCTCCCCAGCCACTTAATACCTTACTGTATAATCTTCCCTTCCTTTTGAAACCACGATTGTCCAGTTTCCCGCGTTGTCTGAACTTGCAGCCCACGCCGCGTACGTTGCCCCGTCATGGTGCAACCTTGAACGCTGCGTTGTTAACACGTCCCCTTTCTCTCTCTCGCTCCCCCCCCCCTTTTTTTTTCTTTTTTTTTGGTTGTTGTTGTGGTCGTAACATATACGTATCCCGACTGCATCAATACTCTCCGTTTCCGAAACATCTTCCGCTCCTTCTCACAATTTTCTGCAAAGCTATATAGGAATCGTGTTCCAAATGTTTATGACAGCAAAATCATGCAACTGTACTCGGATGGAATCCTGAGGAAGACCTGTCTGAGGTCGAAACGTTGGAACTAAGGTCTCCGAAGAGCGTACTTCTACTTTGTGCGTATTCCTGCAGCAACTAAGGAGAGTACTTCACGACTTTATATATATTTATATATATATATATATATATATATATATATATATATATATATATATATATATATATATATATATATATATATATATATATATTGTCGCGGAACTCACATGTATGCGGACAATGCCCAACGGGGTCATAACCCTATTATGACTAAGACGATGACGACGACAACGCAGATGCTGGCGCGGGCTCTTTAATGAAGCCATGTAAATACTGTACATAGATCATTCTGCCTTTTAATACATCGCTTCATCTTCAACATGGTTCGAGTCATTTGCTCTGCCGCTACGTACCAATATATATATTTAGGTATATATATAAATATATATATATATATATATATAAATATATATATATATATATATATATATATATATATATATATATATATATATATATATATATATATATATATATATGTACATATATTTATGGTTACTAGAGACAGAGACACACGAGAAAGACGTAGAAAAAATAAAAATCATTTTACGCACGTTTCAAGAAGAGGACTTCCTGTCTTCAGAGCACTCTGAAGAAAGGATGTCCTCTTCCTGAAAGGTCCATAAACTTAATTTTATTTTCTCTTCGTCTCTCTCGTGTGTCTGTGTCTCTACTAACTTTATTTTTTCGCGCCCTGGGTGAGTTTTTATCTTTCCCGACTCTCTCTCTCTCTCTCTCTCTCTCTCTCCATATATATATATATATTTAAATATATACAGTGTATGTAGATGTATTTATTATATGGAAATGCAGCACGCACGATTAAACGGAAAAACATTATTTTACTGATGTTTCGACTGGAGCACCAGTCTTTGTCAGAGTAACGTGTGCAATTTAGAAACATCCACGCTCATATAGGAGCGGAAGGTGCTTTGCAACACACCGGTGTTAAGAAGACCCTGCAGCACTTTTTAAACTTAAAAAAAATACTAAGTACTTGCAAAACGTAGTCACCTAATACACCCTGTAGAAAATAAAGGTGGAATGGGTGGTTGAGACAAGCGAAGGCAGGGGGCGTGGCACGATCAGAAGAGGAAGATCGGCCGCGCTCGCGTGCTCGAGCTTGAGTGTTCCGTGACCACCACGAGAACCGGACGTCTGGGTCCTGCTTTCCTTGCTTGATCCGCCATACGCTGGTGCCCGCCAGCGCTATTGGATCATTCGAGGGCGCCAGACTGTGAAGAAAGCCCTCCACCAGTGCTTGCCGTGCCGAAGGCGCAGGCTGACACCGGAGACAGCACCGACGGCACCATTACCACGTGACCGCATAACGGAAACGAGCCCGTTCTCCATTGTGGGCGTCGACTTCTGCGGTCCTCTGTACTGCCGTACCAACGACCCCTCCAAAGTCAAAGCATACGTCGCCGTATTCTCGTGCGGCGTCACGCGGGCTATACACCTGGAATTGACGACGGGTATGACAGCGTCAAGTTTCTTGCTCGCCTTCAGGCGCTTCATTGGTCGCCGCGGAATACCTGCCACAGTATACTCCGATAACGCCCTCGCTTTTAAACACTGTGCGAAGTCCTTCCACTCCCTCACCGACGCCACACTCCAAGATTTCTGCAGAGGACAGCGCATTGTTTGGAAATTCAACGTAGAGAAGGCACCGTGGTGGGGCGGTTGGTGGGAACGAGTGATTCGGATAACGAAAGAGACGCTGAGACGTACCCTTGGGCGCAACTCTCTGACAGCTGAGGAACTGGCAACCACGTTGTGTGAAGTGGAGGCGGTTATCAACAGCCGGCCCTTGACGTACCTGACCACGGATGCCGACGGACCTCATCCCATAACACCGGCTCACTTCTGGCTCGGCAAGCCGAACACGTGCCTCCCCCAGAAGCTCGGGCAATTCGAGCCATCGTCGACAAGCTCCGAGTTGACACGCCGCTGGAGGCACCGACAGAACGTCACAAATCGCCTATGGAAAAGATGGCGGAATGAATACCTGCTGCTTCTGCGGTCTGCTCACGAAGCGCCCCCACATCTGTTACACCAACTCGCAGTCGGAGACGTGGTTGTAGTGCACGATGAAGGATACGCCCCAACGTTTTAGAGACTCGGCCGTGTGGCCAAGTTGCTACCCGGACGCGACGGAATCGCCCGCTCCTGTGTACTGCGCCTGTCAACTGGTCAAGAAATCAGGCGGCCCATTCAACGGCTCTACTTCCTTTAAGCCAACCCTTAGACTTTTTGGCGGGCCGGGGAGTGTGTAGAAAATAAAGGTGGAATGGGTGCTGGAGACAAGCGAAGGCAGGGGGCGTGGCACGATCAGAAGAGGAAGATCGCCCGCGCTCGCGTGCTCGAGCTTGAGTGTTCCGTGACCACCACGAGAACCGGACGTCTGGGTCCTGCTTTCCTTGCTTGATCCGCCATACACCCAGTACTTTGATTAGGGGGTCGCATAGTACCCCAGCCACAAATTAGTGCTCTATGTCTATCGGATAACTTGGAAATTCACTCACACAATTTTCTCTTTCCTGGTCTGTACGCTCTTCGACGGCCGGAATTAACTGAGGACATGTGGCGGCTGTTGGCCGCTTTTCATTTAGTTGCAGCATTGGACGCGTTTCTACAGGAACTTTAAAAAAAGCCATAAAACAAATCAGAAATGGAAGGCGTACCTGGTGCGACGAGCCAATTATGGAGTGCTGCTCTGTGCGGGCGATAACTGTAGCTTTCGCAGGGCTTCCAGACGTGAAGGAAAGAGTGACAGCGTTTATCAAAAGTGTTTCAGGGCCTATTTAAGAGCATACGTTAGCTGGTTGTGGCGAGGGAACATGGAAATAGAGGGCACTGCACATGTCCGTACATTTTTGGGGGGACTTCCCAGGGAAAAAAAAACTACAAGAACAGGCAACTTTTTTATAGTAATAGAATATGCTGTACCACGGACGCCAGCCACAAATTAATTTCTAAAATGTAAGCAAGAGCCTACTTCATTGCAATAACAAAAGACATCGTGTGGAGGTTGTGAAGAACAGAGACGTCATGTACGGAGAACAGAAATTACACTTGCAGGATTACACCTATAATACATCGGGCAAGCACATAGGTCATCCAGAAACAGATTTAATGTTCAGAAGTCACATTCCAAAACTCTGTCATCTCTCCCGTTGAAAAAACATGTTCACCCTCCTGGGCACTGTTTTAATGACCTAAAAGCTATGTTATTATAATCTGGGTTTCGCTCTCAGCACGATCGACTAATCCGCGAATAGTACCTGATTTAAAAGTTCAATTCCGCTTCCTGCAGCATTATCGCAGTTTGGGAAAATTGCCGTCATTGCTGCATGCCTAAACCGTTTACACTTTGTTTGTTTCTTTCATTCGCCATACCGGAAACCCGTGGGCCGCCGTGTGTTCCCGCCGCATTTCTTTTTTTAATGTCTGTGGGCGTCTTTTTATCGCGAAATCGCAGGTCTCGTCCTAGTACGTATCCGCTCCCCCATCCCACTCTAGTTGACAGGTGTGGTTATTTCTGTACTTGGCAGCCTCTTTGGGAAGTACATTTGTTACCACGAAAGAGCTATTCGCGTAGAAGTTTCCCCACCGCTACATTTTCCCTAGAGTTTAGTTAACTTTGAAATATAGTTTTCACACTTCTTTCGCTCCACCCATTCTGCTTTACCATGTCACACACGGAAACTGTTTGCCCCTAGTTGTGACCGAGTTCATGCTAACTACCACGCAGAACATACCTGGCTACCACAAGTACATATTCTTGTAATTGGGTGCATTGCTGGCGCGTGCACCATTAGTACTTTTCTGAACTTGTGAACGGCCCTGCCGTCCCTCCCGCAGCTGGTCGCTGGTGTTTTCAAAAATAGATGGGTCTCCTGCGCTCTCCGTTCAGTAAGTGTTGTTCATGTGAGTCTGCTAACTGGGTATTTCGTGTGATGAGACATTCGCTGCGCGATTCGTTTATTCCTGTAATCCGTACGTGATGTTATTGCTTTTCACCACCTCTCCAACCTCTTCTTTTTATAATAGAATGAAGTTGTTATTCTTTGCTTTTTATAAAATAATTTGTTGCTGGCGCCCGCGGGAACGCATCTGCTATTACTATGAAAACGTTGCTTTTTCTTTTTGGTTTTCTTTTTTTTTTACTTTCTTTTGCTTGGGATAATCTGCAAGGAGCACCACGTCGCGATAGCTTGTACGCAAATCTACAACGCCCTCTCTTTTCCTTTTCTCTTGCCGCAGCCCGCAAACGTATCTAGTTAACGAGGGTTCAGCTGAGCGCACATTCCCCATGTGTATCAGCGTGCATGTTTCTAGGTTGGTTGCGTTACCTTGAAGAAGACTGGTCCTGGAGTCGCAACGTCGTAAAATCCTCGAGATAAAAAGCCCGTAATTTCAAACTCGAACAGTTTCCGGCACGGGTAATTCGAACTGCACACCTCCGCGATGCCGTCTTGGCGCCTCAATGACGAACACAGAAACGCAAACAGTGCTAACACAGAAGGCTGCGTACAACGAAGGTAGAATAGGGCAATCCACATGACAAATGTTTTTAAACAAGCCCTCGTTCCGAACCACATTAACTAGGACAGGAGTCCAGGAATTTATGTTTCTACACTGACCGATTAGGACATCATGTCTAAGGTCAGAAGTGTAACAGTTCTCACTTCCAATGACGACAATGAGGGTGAGGTCGAAGCTAAGTGCGGTAGTTCTTTCCGAAAGTGGGGCCTAAACGATGCTGCCCCTTTGTTTTTTTTTTCAATTCTTAGAGGATAAAAATGTTACTTCTTACATCTGTTTGTTAGAGAAAAAGAGGCTGACTGTTGCACTGATAAAGGCAAATTGAAGCAAACAATCACAACTAATTTAGTGTTGACGTGGCCTTCTGGTACCAAATTGCATAGTGCTGTTTTTATATTTGAGTTTTTAATTTGGAACTAAAGTCGAACCCCGATAAAACAATTTTCGAGGGGCTGCGAGAAAGCGTCGTATGTCCAGGGTGTAGGACGACCGGGGGGCGGGTAAAGTTCGACCCAGTAGAGGGTCTCACGCGACAGGTGGGCCAGGAACTTATTTTACTACTATATTTGGGGCGTTCTGCCATTATTGTCGAACCATTAGCTACAATAAAAAAAAACAAAGCCTCTGTGCTGTCTCCTTTTCCTTTATGGCGTCCAGCTATCCCGCCAGCAAAGCGCCGTGCACTACGAAATATAACGCCGACGTAGTCGAGCAAAATTGAGATCAAAAGGCGAGTGTGACACTGCACAGACTAACGAAGCGAACGAATAGTACAAGGCGGTGATGCAAAAAAAAACAGCATTGCCTAATTATAACATCTATTCAAATGTGCCGTGCCATCGCTATTGGGTAATGGTGCTCAACACTTACGTGTCTTCGTTCCCCACAAGACCCCGCCACGAGAAATAGATAAGATAATTTAACCTTCGGAAGTAAAACTCGTCCTACATGGTGCACGTTTTCCTGCGAATGCGCAGATGTGGCGCCGCCCATGCGGAAAAACAATCTTTATTCTTTTCTCCGGCAAAATTCAAAATGTTGGTAACGCCGGAGCATCCCTCGCGAATGTTGCTCGTTTAACGTAGAGGGGCTTGAACTTCGGGCAATAGGAACTCAGGTAGGCGAGTGTCACGGCATCAACATCTGCATGCTCAGCTACCAGATACCGTTTCTTCTATACGCGAAGCCTAGGCGCGGGTGTACTGAAACAAACGCACGTCCGTTCATAATACGATGTCGCGCCGTTTTCCTCGAATGCTTACTCGGTATCCGCGCAAGTAACTGACATCACAGCAGGGAAGAAGTAGAGGGGAATTCAACAATAACCTGCCGAGACAGCCGCGGTAAATCAAGGTGTCCCAGACGCGCACAACACGCGAACCCACGTTTGGTTGCTGCATTTGACTTCCCTAATAAGCGTGGGTGTATTGATAAATATTTTTTTATTATTGTTTAAATCCGCAAATTGACTCATATTTATTGCAAAACAGCCTAAAACAACCTGCCCAGAGAGTAAAAAAATTAAATGTCATCAACCTTTTTTTCGCGCGGACGTTATTCAGTCTTCAAACAGTGTGTCCTTGTAATGCGAAGATCACGACGTTTTCATGCCATGTAGACGAAATTTCCAGGCATTGCGAACTTCGCAAGTGTGAATTTTCATTCCACCAAATTCGCAGACAAAAAACGCATCATTTAGGAGGGCCCTAAACGTTGCTGCGCGAAAATTAGGGCGCGGTCTTTTAAAGCGATTTGCAGCGGCGGCCAGCAAGGGAACCAAATGGACGATGGCAATGGGTACGTCTCTCCCCCATCACCTAGTGTATTTTATTCTGCCCTTTTCTCGAATGAGCGCCAATTAAGGCACTTCAGCAAAGAAAAGTGCGGAGTGATATCGCGGCTTTTCATAAGCAGAGAGCAGAGATAGGGAGAAAAAGCGTTGTGAAATGAAGAAGCTTCAATCAAGCGGGCGGGGAAAGCGGCTGCCCGGTAATCACGGTGGGGCTGCGTGTTATGTGTTTCCGCGTTAGTGGGCGGCTTAACATGAGCTTCAAATTCACTCTCCATCTGCCACCTGAACTTCGATTTCTCATCGGTTGAGGCAATGGCGTACAGCTGCCACGTTAACTCTCAGGTTAACTCACACTGACGAGTATCCGCCTGCTCGCTTGCGTCGGTTCAGTAAGTGGTCTGACCCTCAAGCGGTCCCTTCGGACATCAAGCAGCGTCGAACGAGGCTTAAGCCCTTATGATTATTTCTGTCCAGTCAAAAGACAGTCTACGTCCCGAAGGAAACAGACTGTGGGCGTCCTGTGTGTTTCCGGTGTCTTGGAATTTCGCCACCGACTTTCTGCATCCTCCAAGTGTCCCGTATGTTTCCGTCCTCCATGCTTCCAGGCTATCTCCCAAAGGCAACACAGACACCATACGGCCTTTGTGTGTCCCCTGTATGTCTCGAAGGCAACAGACCGCATTCGTCCCTTGTGTGTCTCCTGTATTGAAATTTCGCCACCAACTTTCTGCATCCTCCAGGAATCCTTTATGTTTCCGTGCTCTACGTGTCCCACAAGCTTCCACCTTTTGCGTGTCCTTTGCATGCTGTCTAATAACAGCGCCCAACAGCCAGCCGCATGTGGAAAATGTCCGCGAGATCCACAGTCACAGTTTCATGGTGCAGTTGTTTCTGTAAGAGCAAGCTGAGGAAAATCACATGAATCACATATGACTCTTGCAAAATGGAATATTTTATTCAGGTTGAATCCATACAGACTACTGCCGCCTGCCACACCAGGTCTCTCCTCATCTTTACCCGTCGCAGGACGGGATAGCTACAGCCACACTTGAACCTGAAATGACAAACGCATTGATCGCATATGAAGGGGTTTAAACAAACAAGTCTTGAACATTTGCTGGATATGCTTATAAATATAAAGGAGTGCTCCCATACAAAACTGAACCAAGTATTCTGAGAGAGAATGTACAACTTACAAGTTGCAAAATTAGCCACAACATTTAGACCAAATAAATTAACTAATCAGCTTACGAACATCAAATTCAACATACTGTTACATAGGCAACACAATACAGAACTAAGTACTCTTTAGATTCATGGCCTCCTCATGACGGGCATTCATACAGCCTCGCAAGAACATGTTAGGGTTGATATTATTGCACCAGCACTATGGGAACAATATGGAGGGGAGAGAAGGCAACATAAAATTGCATGAACATGCCAAGACCGGCATTATTCAGTCGTCATCATGAGTAGTTGCTTGTGTCTACGCGTTTTTTGGAACCTCTAAAGGCAGCAGTTTTATTGTGCATTTCTTTACGATACAGCCCTTGCATTGTCTAGTTTGTCTGTGCTTGCTGTCAAAAAGCAAAATGTACATCGCCATGAACTGACCAAGCTCTAGGTTGGCTCCTCACTTTTTTATATTTCCTTGTGTCGATGGGTTGACCAGAACATGGGTAAATAAAGCAGAAGGAAGTGTACACCCCCCATGTGAATTCCGTAATTATTTCTAGATACAAATATAAATTCATCCTTTGGGCGTTACGAAGGTGCACATGTATAGCAGAGATCTGTGACTGGAGGGTGGGGGGCTCTTCAATAAATATTTCAGCGGTACTAACCCTTCCGCTGTTGGGGGTTTCTGGCCATGACGCACCCCTAGTGTTGCATTGGTTTCCGGAATATCAAGGAAGGAGCATAGTGATTTATATGACTATGATAGCGTCTGGAACGTAACACGTCAAAAGGAAAGAGCGTAGGTGAGAAATCGCCTTTCTAGATATTTTCAGTTTGCCGTGGACACTGTCAGGAGGATGACCCATCATTTCAACATTAGAATCTGATGCTGTGGAACTCACACCCCTTCTTCAGATGAGAAACTCTCAGAGTGGAAATTCGAGCTCAGCTCAATTTTGAATTGAAATCGAAGCGCCATCGCTCCTATCCGCAGTCGAAAGCCCCGCACGGTCAGCCATCCGAAAGTAACGGCACGCATAAAGGCAGTACTTTCAGTAGCGCCACAACGCACAGAAATGGTGCCTTTTGAAATCATGATGGCAGATAGAGATAAAAAGGTATACAACCTAATTACAACAACCTCATGTGCTACTGAAACACGAGGTTGTTGCTGACAAAGGGGTGTGTGCTTGGGTAAGCTGGCGCGCCGTAGCAAACCTAGGAACATAAAGAAAAAACAACCCTAGAAAACCGTAGTGGATAGCACACTTGCTCATAATTGCACGCGTACCACGTGGTCACTCATCCCAACAGATGTACAGCGCACAGAGTGACCCCTAAGCAACGAGCTCTGGGCGTGGTCGCTCCATACTTTGTGAAAATACAAGCTACTAGAAAGATTCGACAGATAGCACAAACACTGCAGTTGCGCCAACTTTGCCCCATGGCATGAATTTTTCAACGCACAACAGAAAACGCACCGGTATGTCAGTGACACTGTGGAGGAGAAATTCGTAGACACACCAGTACATTAGTGACAGTGAAAGGGTTAAAGCGGTCGAATACAGCAAATTTATTTTTGGGGTATATGCTTATCAGCAATGAGGAAAGCTACCGCGGTAGCTTGAACTGACTACTCTGTAACGTGCACTCAAATGCTAAAAACACACAAGCGTTTTTGCATATGTTTGCACACAGAGCATTCATACTGTACGGAAATAATGCAGGTTTTTCCTACTATAAACATCAGAATATTGTCCCAACCACTCCATTTGATTTGTTTACTAAATGTTTTATTACAAGCACCTGGCAATACCCTGCAATCTTATTCTTTTTTAAGAGAACCGTCTTTTTCCTTTGTATGCAGCACCAGCAGTCTTGTTTGATTAGAAAAGGGTGTTGCTTTGCTATCCCTATCCTAGCCTTTTCTGTTTTTATTGGAAATGTACTCAATTTAAATGATTGAGTGCAAAAGAAACTTTGCGGCATTCAATTTGTCAATGCTCAACCATGCACGTCCCTTTGCTGACTCCTTCAAGGTGTGTGTTTTTTTATGCTCACTGCGGAGCACAAGTTTGCTCCAATAATCTATATTTTTACAAAACCCCGGCATTACCCGTGGCTACAAAACACTATTCCAAACAAAGTCTGATACACAAACCAGATTCCCCCACAGCTCTTTCTTCAATTGCTGAGTACCCTTCTACAATTAGGACCATCATTATATTTGCTAGAGTAAATATCTGTTTGGGGAGGGGAGGCGCAGGGGAATACGATGGCCAGTGAGACTCATTACACTGAAAGAAACAAAGTGGCAAAAAGGCACACAATACACCCTTTTCACTGCTAGGCAGAAGTGGCATCTAGGGCATTGAAGTGAATTCACCGAATTTTTTTTTCTGGGTGCACGGAATTGTTTCACTCATGTGATGTAATCCATATTATGACTTTTGAGTAGAAGTCTAAAGATATTGCAACGAACCATATACGGGTTGGTTTATTTATTGTTTGTTTTTAATGCCCAGCAGCGCCCGGATCTGTTATCTTTGTCCCATGCGAAGCGCGTGTTCCATTCTTTATTTTTATGCCGCACAGGCTATCCCATTCAGATAAGCAGAGTGGTTCGCCTTAACGCCGCTAGCCCGGTAGCCCGGAATAATCTTCTGTGATCTACAATGTTCTGGATGTGAATCGACGATTCCAGAAACTCTCGCGCCGAAAGATTAAAGCCTGCACAGCAGACTCCGTGGCATTCGATTCTGCGACGCTCGCCGACGCAAGTCACTTTGTTGACCACTGCTTCGCCACCTCTGTATTCTTTTGAGTACTTAGGGGAGCACATGTTCGCTCCTATAACTTGTTCCTCCTTCTAGACAACTGTGTCGTCTTTGGCTTCGTGACATCTGGTGAAGGTGCTGGGTACTCACCCTTTATGCTCTCTACGACATCTGGAAGCCGCCAAGCCAGCCCAACCAGAGAAAGCCGCCGACTGCAAGGATTGCTACCCGAGTTCGGTCTCATGCCAGAAGGGCCCAATAGTAGAAACGCTCCAACAAAAACAATGGTGCAAGAAACAACGTCGCGAATTGTCCGGCAGCAGCCCTGGGAACCGCCATCGTTCCGGGTAGCCCCCGCTGAAGATCCCGAAAAATGGTTGGAGAAGCTGGAGCGCGTCCGCATCTTCAACAGGTGGGACGACGAAGAAACTTTCCGGCATGTCTTCTTTTACTTAGAAGATGCTGCTCGAACTTGGTTCGGGAACCATGAGAGTTATTTGACCGACAGGACTCAACTCAAAAGGGAGTTCCTTAAGACCTTCACTACCGTTGTGAGAAAAGAGTGAGCTGCGCTTTAGCATAGAACTCGAACGCAGCGCCCCAACGAAGGTGTCGTGATCTTCGTTGAGGAGATGAAGCGACTTTTTCACCGTGCGGACCCCGAAATGACCGAAGAAAAGAAGCTCAGATTTCTAATGCGAGGAGTGAAGCAAGATCTTTTTGCTTGTCTAGTCCGTAACTCGCCGAAGACGGTGGCTGAATTCGCGTCTGAGGCAGCCGCGATGGAGAAGACGCTAGAAATTCGAACGAAGCAGTACCACCGCGCTGTCAACGCGCTTCTCTCGGAGACCATCGGTGCCGCAACTGGAAGCTCCGATACATTGCGCGAGACCATTCCAGCAGTGGTCAAGGAGGAGCTTCAGAAGCTTTTTCCAACAACGCCGCAACCTCAAGTGGCTTCTCTCACTGACGTCATCCGTGAAGAGGTTCAACAGGCGCTGGGAACTTCTATACCTTCAGAAGCACCCCGTCAGCCCCAAGCGATGACCTACTCCGCAGCTCTTCGTCAACCCCGCCCTGCTCCAACCCGTCGTCAAGAGGCCCAGCCGTACCGCCGCCCACTGCCACCCGCCCGACCCCTGGCAGCCCGAAACCAGACGACAAGAAGACGGACGTATGGCGCCCTCCCGATAATCGTCCTCTGTGCTACCACTGCGGAGAGGCCGACCATATCTACCGTCGCTGCCCATACAAGAGACTAGAACTGCGTGGTCTCTCCATCGACGCACCTCGCCCTCTCCATGGCCAATGACCACGTGAGATCGACGAGTATCTATCTGAAACCAGCCGCGGCCCAGCGCGTTTCAACCGTTCGCCGTCACCCTACCCATACCAATCGCCGAACCGCCCTAGCAACGCTGACTTCACCCGTGGAAGGTCCCCCAGCCCGCGGGGGAAACTAAAAGCAGCAACTTCAGGAGGTGAAGTTGCTCTACTGCGAAAAACCGGGTACCCTCCAACGACGCAAGGACGCGCCCAAGATAGTGATTCACGACATGCCCTCATCCCGACGACCCGATCTAACCCTGACGGGACTCCCGAACACGACGACAGCTATACGGAGCGACGCGTACCCGACCTGATCGAGATGTCCGCTGAGAAGACGACGACAACGACGACGCACAGTGTCAGACCGTCAACACGCACAAGCCGAGATGCGACGCCACGACGCACCCGGAACTCGAGCAAGGCGGCATCCGACGTCAAGGTGTCCATCGACGGCTTTGATGTAGTCGCCCTCCTAGACACGGGAGCCGACTACTCCGTAATGAGCGGACCATTTGCGTTAAGCTGAAGAACGTTATGACCAGTTGGGACGGTCCGCACATACGCCCAGAAGGAGGCCACCTCGTGACACCAAGTGGAACGGGCACGTCGCGCGTCACCATAGATGGCACGACGTACCCTGCAGTGTTCGTCATTTCGCGAACTGCTCCTGCGACGTAATTCTCGGAATGGACTTTTTGACAGACAACGGCGCAATAATTGATCTGCAGACCAAGTCGATAACGTTTTCTTCCGATCACTCTATGACGGCGGAACCGAACCCCGAACACCGTGCAGCTGTAAGGATCGCCGATGATCATGTCACCCTGCCACCCCGCGCAAGCTTCATGATCACCGTCTACTGTGAAGGTGCTGCTCCTGATGCCGACGCTATCATGGAGAGTGACCAAAGGTTGCTTCTCGACCGCGGTGTGTCTGTCGCAAAAGGCATTGTGCGGTTTAAGCAACGCGAGTCCCACGTTTTGGTCACCAATTTCACTGAGGAATACTAGCATTTAAACAAGGGGGCTACATTTGCATTCCTCGAAGAAACGCAACAAGCAAATGACGTGATCGCAGTCGCCGACTTTGAACGCGCTTTAGAAGATACCTTCAAGTTTCCCCATTCCTTCGACGTGAATCCGGCGCTACCGCAAGAAAAACGGAACAAACTATTGGCTTTGCTGCGTCGCTACAGCGAGTGTTCTTCGTCGAACTCGAAACTACGTCAGACACGTCTAGCGAAGGACTGAATAATAACCGAAGTTAGAGCCCGACCTACCCGACAGTCACCGTACCGCGTCCCTTCCCACTAGCGGGACGCCATCCAGACTCAAGTCGACGACATTCTCAGCGACGACATAATACAGCCATCAAAAAGTCCGTGGGCGGCACCGGTCGTACTCGTGAAGAAAAAGGACGGTACTTTAAGGTTCTGCGTTGACTACCGAAGACTGAACAAAATCACCAAAAAGGACGTGTACCCCCTGCCACGAATCGACGACGCCCTCGACCACCTCTGCCACGCGAAGTACTTCTCATCGATGGATCTGAAGACCGGCTACTGGCAAATTGAAGTGGACGAAAGAGACCGAGAGAAGACTGCATTTATAACCCCGGACGGTCTGTACGAGTTCAAGGTTATGCCGTTTGGGGTGTGCACGGCGCCAGCAACGTTTCTAAGAGTCATGGACACTGTGCTAGCTGGCCTGAAGTGGCGCACCTGCCTCGTCTACCTCGACGACGTTGTGGTATTCGCCCGGACTTTCGATGAACACCTTGCATGGTTGGAGTCTGTACTCGAGGCTATTCGCTCGTCGGGGTTAACGCTGAAGCCCGAAAAGTACCCCTCCGCTTCGCTTACGAGGAACTCAAGTTTTTAGGACACGTCGTCAACGCCGCTGGAGTTCTGCCTGACCCACCGAAAACATCAGCCATAGCGAACTTCCAAAACTGAAAGACAAAAAGAGCCTGATAAGATTTCTCGGACGGTGCGCGTACTACCGGCGCTTCGTCGCAGGCTTCGCACGCATCGCAGAGCCAGTCACCCGCCTGACAAAAGATAGCACCCCTTTCCCCTGGGAACACGCTCAAGAAAAAGCATTCCGCGAGCTGAAACAATGCCTGCAAAAACCGCCCGTGCTCGCTCATTTCGACGAAAACGCCGAAACAGAAATGCACACGGACGCCAGTGATATTGATTTGGGGGCCGTCTTAGTCCAGAAGCAAAGCGGGTGCGAAAAGGTAACCTTCTATGCAAGCCGTGGTCTGTCGAAGGAGGAGAAAAACTACTCTGCCTCCGAAAAAGAGTGCCTGGCAATCATTATGGCCATTTCAAAATTTCGCCCATACGTTTATGGTAGACCGTTCAAGGTTGTGACAGTCCACCATGCGCTGTGTTGGCTCGCCAATTTGAAGGACCCCTCTAGCCGTCTTGGGCGGTGGAGTCTGTGCCTGCGAGACTTCGACGTTACAATCGTCTACAAATCCGGCAGGAAACACTCCGACGCCGACTGCCTGTCCCGCGCACCTGTCGACCCACCAAAACAAGGCTCCGATGAAGACAGCGCGTTCTTCGGGGTTGTTATGGAGAGCGACCTAGCCGCTTAGCAGCGTGCCGACCCCGACTTGCACGTAATGATCGACTACCTCGAAGGACGAAACGTCGCCGTGCCTAAAGCATTCAAGCGAAACTTACCAGCATTCAGCCTCAAAAACTCCGTCCTCGTGAACAAGAATTTCAGCCCCGGAAGAGGAACGAATTATCGACTTGTCATCCCCGCAGACCTTCGTGACGAAATTTTGGAAGCGTCCCACGACGACCCGTCTTCCGGACATCTCGGCAGAGCTCGGGCTATTGCAAAAATTAAGGCGAAGCACTTCTGGCCCCGCCTTACATCCGACGTCACCCACTACGTTCGGAGTTGCCATGACTGCCAGTGACGAAAAACGCCACCGACAAGACCAGCCGGATTTCTGCAACCGATCGCCGTCTCGTCGAGGCCCTTTCAACAGATTGGAATGGCTATTTTAGGCCCGTTCTCTACGTCACGATCAGAGAACAAGTCGATTGTCGTAGCGACAGACTACATGACGCGCTACGTAAAGACCACCGCTCTTCCGAGGGGGACTGCACAAGAAGTCGCCAAGTTCTTTGAACCAAGTTGTGCTGCGACATGGAGCCCCTGAAGTCCTAATCACGGCCCGCGGAACGGCCTTTACCGCGGAGCTGATGCAAGGAATCTTACGCTACAGCAACACGGATCACCGAAGAACGACGGCGTACCACCCTCAAACGAACTGACTAACGGAACGTCTGAACAAGACGATTGCGGATATGCTGTTCATGTACGTCGACGTCGAACATAAGACTTGGGACGAAGACCTCCCGTATGTCACGTTTGGGTACAACACAGCGACGCAGGAAACTATGGAGACGACACCGTCCGAGCTTGTCTAGGGAAGACGGCCGACTACGATGCTCGACGTCATGCTTCCGCATGTAGAAGATGACGACCTCAACACCAACGTCCAAGGATACCTTCAACGTGCTGAGGAGGCCCGCTAGCTCGCTCGAGTTCGTATAACGGACCAGCAGCTGGTGGATGCCGGCCGCTACAACCTCCGACGCCGAGACAGCGAGTACCAACCAGGGGATCGTTTGTGGGTTTGAACTCCCATTCGTCGACGCGGACTCAGTGAAAAGCTTCTGCGACGGTATTTCGGACCCTACCAGATTCTACGACGTGTTGGCCAATTAACCTACGAAGTGATCCCCAGTGGTGATTCCGGCGCATCACGACTACGCACGCGACTCGAAGTCGTCCACGTGGTTCGCCTCGAACTGTACTTCCGCAAGATGACGAACTTTTTTGTAGTTGTTTTGTTTTTGCTATTTGTTTGGACTGTCGTGTTATTTTAGCATCGGGTGGATGCAGTCTTGGAGGGGGGGTTTGTTTATTTATTGTTTGTTTTTAATGCCCGGCCGCGCCCAGATATGTTATCTGTGTCCCATGCGAAGCGCGTGTTCCATTCTTTATTTTTATGCCGCACGGGCTATCTCATTCAGATAAGCAGATTGTTTCGCCCTAACGCCGCTAGCCCGGAATAATCTTCTGTGATGTACAATGTTCTGGATGTGAATCGACGGTTCCAGAAACTCTCATGCCGAAAAATAAAAGCCTGCACAGAAGACGCCGTGGCATTCGATTCTGCGACGCTCGCCGACGCAAGTCACTCTGTTGACCGCTGCTTCGCCGTCTCTGTATTATTTTGAGTTGTTAGGGAGCACAAGTTCGCTCCAATAAAATTGTTTCTCCTTCAAGACAACTGTGTCATCCTTGGCTTCATGACAATATAGTTCATCTGTAATAGGCGGTAGAATAAAAATCCCCACACACTGTCTGTGGCCACCACGCATCTACCACAGTAAACAAGGGTGACAAAGTCGTTATTAATTAATTTATCGGGCAAAGACGCAGCCCTGATGCGACAAAAAATACAAGAAAGGCATCAGAAAGTTTCTCACCCTCATCGGTTCCTTATTTTTTATACCATCTGTGCACTGTTCCTATGTCTTAATATCAATAATGTACCACAAGGATGCCACCATGGGTTTTAATGTTGTCATGTTATCTCAGCCTTCAAAATTGAGATTTTCATGCATTTCGCAGCCGTAATGAGCTCCACCTACAGGTCGTGCAGGATAGATAGAAACAGGAGGCAGCCAATTCTTTTGGTAGCTCACAACGTACATCCTCCAGGTCAAACACCTGGTCCTGTAAAAATGGAAGTTCAAGTAGTAAACAAGCCGTAAATATGAGGTATAATGCCGTGAAATACTCGCTTTGACAGGACATGACAGAATTTATTTTTTGTAGGTGCAAGAAAGACACCTTCAGTTCTTTCAAGCTAAAAAATAAGTAGAGAGCTCACTGACTGAAAGGCGACACTGCGAGCGCATGGCCGCCAATACATGCAGCGCCGTCCATGGACGCCCGTGGAAGCTAGGTGTTTCATTGTGGTATACTGCCAGGATGAGAGCGTGTTGACCGTAGGCTTACTGCTTCCGGTTGCCAGTGCGCGGGACTGTGGTTCCCCGCAGCGACAGCAGGGCACTGTGAGCCTGGAGCGCTGGAACGCGTTTGTGCCCCGATGGTTGTAGCCCGGCAGTGCGCGCAGCCGATTTCGCGACATAGTGAGCGGGCGCGCTTGTTACGCGTGCCCTTCCGATGCGACAGAGTAGTGTTCATGTAATGCATAGTCTCGCTCATCGGAATAAAAAAAACTTCTGTACGCAGGAACTCAAAACTTTATTCCAGGATGTAAACTAAAGCAGGAAAGACGCCTTTGCAGGCACGTTCGCCTGCGGGGCGGTGCCTTAGTACTTCGTCGGCTCTCCTCTTTTTTTAAGTTTATATCATCGAATAAAGTTGGCTACTCCTTCGTGCAAATGCTCGTTTAGTTAAGATAAGCGTGACTGTGCCTTACATGCAAATTATCTGTATCGCATCGCAAGGGCACGCATAACAACAGCGAGCGAGCACACGATGTCGGGACATTGGCTGCGCGGAACGCCAGACCGCTACCACCACCGCACAAACATGCTCCTGGGCTCGAGGCTCGCAGCACACCGCTGTCGCTGCGGGGAACCACTGCCCTGCTTTTTGGCAACCGGAAGCAGCAAGCTTATGGTCAAAACGCTCTCATCCTCGTGGTATAGCACAATGCAACACCTAGCTTCCACGGGCGTCCACTGGCGGTGCTGCATGTAGCGCAGACGACGAGCTCGCAGTGTAACGTTTCAACCCATGAGCACTGTACATGCATGACAATCCTTACAAGGCTTTCAGTCATCCTTAAAGGAACAGAAGCAGCCTTACACTGAATTAGTAATAAGATAAGGCTATTAAATATCCCTAGGTGGTAGAAATCTGCGGCCCCAGATTTCAAGTGTGCAAGCATATTCTCTTTTTCAGAGGGTGCGAAACGTGGTTACGGCTTTTAAAGGAGCCATGAAGAGAAAACAAAAATTTGGTTCATATAAAGGATTGCGTTGCGAGAATCATGCTTACACCATTTTTAAGGCAAACTCCACTCAAATAAGCTACAAATTAGGAACGAAGGAAATGGCCATGTGACACACTAGCTCATTTCCCGCAACAGAACCTATGTCATACCAGCCAGGTCTGCAGTTGGCAGAGTGCGGCAACAGCAAACGCGAATTAGGCAGAGCTTATGAGCTTGCCGAACGAGCTATTTGCGCTTAAATTTAGGGCATATTTTTTTTTACAGTAGTAAGAATGGTGGGACCAGCAGTAGAGGTTAGGAAAGCACACGTAAGCATAGAAGTACCGATACGTACTGCTCTTGGTGCTGCGCGCACTATGCTTGGTTTGGCTGCTTAGCACTGCGGGGCTTTGGGGTTGTCTCGGAAAACACTAGCCGATTGACGCAAGCAACACTGTCTTACGTGACCATATTAGTGGAGCGAGCACTATGTTTCACGAAACGATTATTTTCTCGCTGAACAAAAACAAGCCAGGTTTATATACGGTCAAAAACAAACCAAAAGCAGAAAGCGGCTTACCAAGGTATGGTGGCACCATCTCGATTCACTAACGGTAAATAAGGCTTCCAAATCGCCTGCAGAGGGGTCGGTTCCTGTGATGTCATTGCAGGCCCCGAAAATACACGATTTAGCTGAAAAAACAAAATTTTAACTTCGAATAATTAATTTCTCAGTGAATGAAGCATCGTTTGTATTTTGACAAGTGCTGGGGGCATCATAAAACACGAAATCTTTCGAACAACACAAACTGGTATTTTGTCTTCATGGCGCCATTAAAATCCTCTCTGAGGCCCATGGTGAACGTCTCAGCGTGGCATTACCACCAAGGGGTAGGCAAGTTGAAATGCTGACGAAACAAAAAAACTGGATGGCGAAGGAGCACGGTGGCAAGCCCACACCCTGTTTAATCGATTTCGCACCGTGATTGTATATCCATCACATGCACATTTGTAAGAATCAAAACGTTGAACCCATGCTCAATACGTTACGGTTAACACATTTTATGCAAGCCAGCTACAAATAACGTCACAGCAGACAAGCATTTCTGTCCGATCATGACGATGCTGGATGGGCTTAGGAAGGTGGAAAATTGTTTGCACTTAAACAATGAAAGCTGCCCTGGGACTGCACCAGGAATGCAGGCTGGAACAACATGTTTTTAAGCTGCGACATCTATTCAAGCATCTGGTCGAATGTTCACTACCTAAAGACTTTGTGCATGTGGTACTACTGATAAAGTTGCTAGCAATGCTTAAATGTTGGAAATTCAACGTATATGCAACTCTTACGTATTATAACTACAAATGTAACGCAGGCTCCTTGCATTTCTTTACCTGTACACGAAAACTACCCGTAAGAAAAATTCTAAGCTACCTACGTCCTGTAAAAAAATATACTGTGGGTCAACTGCGTCTTAAGAAATCGGGGAGTGGGCGTTTTGTTTTACAAGAATTAACGCAGTTTTCTTTTTTTTTCATGCAACAAGCTTTAGCGGTCGAATCCACCCAAGCCAAGCGGCGGCCGCTGGACCGCCAGCATGATAACATTTTTGTTGCCGGCAATGGCAAGGGGGTCGATCACTCCCACAGCATACTGGCGGCCACTCCTGGAAGCCCATTCATGTGACCACGGCGACGCAGCCGGTTATTTACGATAAAAGAAGCGCGGTGAGCACAACACCAAGGAAAATACTAAAAACGTTTAACAAAACGGCGCTGCAGCAACGCGGAAGAAAATTTTAACATGCACCACGATAAACAATCACTTACGACAGAACGCGCAGCATTTTTCACACGTCGCGTCGACAGACTGGAACTTACAGTAGACACTCTTGATTCACGTAGGCACGCACAACTTGTCAGGTGTTTTGTCAAATGGCGACCTCGATGTGCGTTTGCTTCAGCAGCGCAGTACGGCGACGACACAGGCGCTTTGCCAGCACTCACGACGTTTCAGGTGGCACAAGAGCACTACCCTGTAAAATTACGGCAGGAGGAGCACGTAGTAATTCACGTAACACCAGTAAATCGAAAACAAACCAACAAAACCACGCACAACGAACCAGGCACGTCTTTTCTTGCACAGCACACATGTGACAGTGAGTGTATATATGCTAGGCTAGACTAGACTTACTACTAGAGTTTGCTATATAGCAGTCATAGAGTTTTAGCAGTTACTTGGTTACTTCATGATCACCCTTGAAGCAAACTAGGCAAACTCCATTATAGTATTTTGTTAAAGTTGATAATAGCAAACTATATATAATGGCAGTATATTTTCTTGATGCGAGCAACGTCTTTTGTTGTCGTAAGTTGTTGCTACACCAAAGCAAATAAAAATGAATTAACGAACGAAGATATTATCATTGCTGTCTACATCATGATTGACTGTTTTGTGTTTTTTTCAGCGTCCACGCATTCACTGTTTGTGGGCTTTTCAGAAACAGAACGGGCGGGTAAAAAAATATTTCCCGCAGACATACACAAACACACGCGCACACGCATGCGAAAACACACGCGTGCACACACACACACACACACACACACACACACACACACACACACACACACACACACACACACACACACACACACACTCACACAAACACACACGCACGCGCGCACACACACACACACACATACACGCATGCAAACACGCAAGCAGGCGCGCACACAAAAGCAGCGTGCTTCAACTCCACGCAGGCAAATTATTCACTCAAATGGCGGCTTAGCAAGACTAAGTAGGTTCAAATATTTAGACCTACGTTGAAGAACCCGTCCCATTCTGTTTCGGTAGCTGACGCGGCTAATAGTAAATAAAATTGTGGGAGAAAGCATAGAGGTACAGCGCTCCGTACACCAGGGATGCCCACTTAGCCCGTTACATTATTGTCTGTACATTGAATCACTTTGTTTAAGCAATATACGCTGTGACAGCGTACACGAATTTGGGCTGCATGGAGCAGATGTTAAACTCTTAGCCTATGCGGACGACATTGCTGCTTTTTGTTCAGATGTCGAAAGCATCAATGCGGTAGTGGAAGTCGTCAACCAATCCTGTGAGGCGAATGGGAGTCATGTAAACTGGAAAAAATGCCTGCTGTTTTGGCATGGAAACTGGCCATCAACCCTTAGCATCTTCGCTAACATGAATTGGGTCAGCACACCGACAAAGTGCTTAGGTGTGCCTTTGGATTTTTATAAAGGCAGCGATCCGTATTGGAGGAAGGATGCCGAAGTAATCAAAGAAAGGGCAGAAAAGGGGAAAGGGTGGAGTATATCAATATTTTCAAGAACGACTGTGTGCAAAATATTTTTTGTAACCAGAGTCTGGTATGTCCTTTATGCTCTTCACTGTTGCCGAGCAAATGTTTAAATACTGCATCGTGTGTTCGCTGTGATAATTAGGTGGGTCAAACTGGGAACGGAGAAGCCTGACAAACCTGTTTCGTAGGGTCAGGGACGGAGGTTTGGGACTAGCACACTTGTTTGTACGTCAAATTGTAAACATTTTCTTGTTTCTGCGCGATGTTAAGGATCCAACGTTAAGAACTATCTGTCAATTGCGCTTGGGTAGAGCGTTACCGGATATTATAGTCACGTCCAATGTTATACATGGCGGCCTACATGGTTTTATGAGAGAAGTTGTACTGTCATGCTGTTTTTTGGGTGTTCGATTTTCTTGGGAATACTTGTGCCAAGTAAATTGGAAAAAGTTGTATAAAGAGTGTGTGATGTAGTCCTCCCTGAACCAATGTACCGGTTGATTTATAGAGAAGGTAGCTGTAAAGATGTGCTTGAAAGAGTTAAGCTTATGCAGGTACCCCTAGCGTAGACTTCTTGCTTAAAACTGCATACTGGAACCCTATCTGTTAAGACGTGGATGGCAGAAAAAGACTTGTTCGTTCCATAACTGACTGACTGTATAATATACAAAAAAGCTGAAACTATTGAGGATGTATTTATCGATTGTTGGGATGCTGTGTTCGTGCGGGATGTGCTCCGACGAACTCTGAAAAACGATCTGCCTTTGGATGCCCAAGGCATACGGTACTTGCCTGTTGAAAGGGAGGATGGTATGGCTTATGACCTTATCATGCTTGTTGGATTGAGCTTTATTTTTAAAGCAAGAATGGCCGCAAGGTACTCTGACATCGATGCGCAAAGCGCGAGACAGTATTTTCTAGAGGCAATGAGTGAATACGTGGAAAATCAAAAATATGTGTCGAATCCGCCCGAATGTCTTGCAGACATGGAATCGTTCGTACACCTAAGCGACTTTTAAACACATGACGTCAACCAAAGTCAGGTTGACGGCTGTC
The DNA here is from genome assembly GCF_048455015.1 of Haemaphysalis longicornis. Taxonomy (NCBI): domain Eukaryota; kingdom Metazoa; phylum Arthropoda; class Arachnida; order Ixodida; family Ixodidae; genus Haemaphysalis; species Haemaphysalis longicornis. Next base: position 87,765,860 of record NW_027526214.1, on the reverse strand, counting down.
TGTGAATGAATGTCTTTGTTCTGTAAGTGCCAAAGCTGGCCATAAAAAAAAAGTTTCGGTAGCTTGGAAGTTGAGTACTCGCCTACTGATCCGAAGGGCGGATGTGCGAAACCAGCTCAGTGATATCATTTTTTAACCGTGTTTCAATTTAAGTTTTTCTGCCTAAGGTTATATTATGACATTGTTGTTGCTCTTGTTGCTCTCGTCTGGCTGTGTCCCTTTTTTTCTGTCGCAATATATTTCTACCGCGAGCTCTACCCCAATAAACAGTACACCGCTTCAGCATTTATTTGCAAGGATAAGGCATTTTACAACGACCCTGAAGGAAAACATAGACTAGGACAATCGGAAGCCACTTTTTAGGTTGTTTTAGTTTTTATTGCTTTGTTTTCTATTCGGATATTTTGTTTTCTTTTTACTTTTTCTGGTCTGTATATTCTTCTCCCTCCCACTTCTTTTTCATAAGGGGAGGGAGAAGGCACTTCGAACAGCCTCGTTCAATATGTATCCTTCCGACGCCACTGTTTCATACAAACGTACCAGTTCGTAGTAATATTTCTGCGAATTTATGCGACCTCACTAGCACGAAATAACGTATACAGTACTGGAAAATTTCCACAAACCACAAACCTTTCCAGCATATTTAAGGTTTACATGCTCGACTTCATGTTTACTTGAGGAGCACAGCAGGATTGTTTAGTTTACGGCTCTTCAGAAAAAGAATGCAAGGCAACAGATAGTTATATCTTTCACCAAATGTCCTACAGTCAACACAAAGACATAAGTCAATCTTTTGACTTCATTTTGCTTTCAATAGATACTTAAGCAACAACACAACGGCACACAGAAAAAGAACTAAGACAGCAAATTCAAGTACTATGTTCCACCCATGTCTTAGAGGCAACACAGGAGAAATAGGCAAAAGTCTTTTGACTTCATTTTGCCTTGAGTACACACATGGGCAATAGCATTGCGGAACTCAGAAAGAGAAGAAAGCAAGTCGGTTTTAAAGTTTTATACTTTTTCTCCGAAATAAAATCTGCTTCTAGAAACTTAAACTTCGTTTTTACCATAGTACATATAAAGGTAAAACATCATGGCTGTTTATCAGGCAGTGTATAAAAAGTACACAGCCTGCTTATGTCCTGGAGGTACAACAAAGGCAAAGTCCAACGAAAGGCCACACAGTCACATTCAGGAGACACAAAGTAAACAGAAAGGAAAAGTTCATTTTCATAAGGGAGAATAAAGGTCAGAACTGGAGGGGAAGAGGTTAAATACACGGGAAAGGCGGCGGTTTATCCGCGCCAGGGTGAGTAGTAATAATCGGACCGTGTGCAATCGAGCTTGATATCGTGGGGGTTTTCAATACATGTGGCGGCGCTCCAGCGGCGATGGAGGTGTCGCTGAGTGCCAAGCAATGAGAGCAGGCCACGCGTCGCCTGTGCGCAAGTAGGCACGAACGCCACGAGCGTGGAATAAAACGGTGGACGAGTTTGTGGGTGCACGAGATAGCGTTCAGACGGGTAGTCTCTCTGTCGCGGGGTGGTGAGAGCTGAAGGTGGGCAAACGGGATGCTATGGTGGAGATGCCATTTGAAGAGGTAGCGGAGGACGCAGAATTGCCGCCGGTGTTACTAGGAGGGTCAATTCTGCCTCCTTGACTCCGCTCCAGCGTCCGGGTCACCAATGTCGCGAACGCGACACAGAGACGAGCCGAGACACGTCTGAACGCTACGCCGTGCACCCAGAAACTGGGGCCCCGTTTTATTCCACGCTCGTGGCGTTCGTGGCTGCTTGCGCACCAGCGACGAGTGGCTCGCTCTCATTGGTTGTCACTCAGCCCCAGCGACATCGCCGCTGGAGCGCCGCCACACATTGTTTCTCTGGGTAGTTTCCTGGGACCACGGTGATTTGTCGTACGAAACACGTCGTCGTAATTCCGGATGAAGTATCATCGCGGTTTCCGTGTATAATTTGTTCTAAAAGAGGTTGCCTCTTTTCGCGGCGCAAAAAACAGCTTTTATTGTAGCCATCAACCAAAAGACAGACATACGCGAACAACACTAACATAGACTTTTACAACATATCGTCCCTCCGACTATCCTTGATCAGATGAACGCTTTCATGTTCGCCGATACCTAAGTGAATAAGGTTGGCATGGTTTTTCACATGTATTTGAGGTTTTTTTGACATAGTGTGATGTGAGCTTTGGAAGTTTTCTTTCGAAATGGCATGTAAATGACTATACTTTGTATAGGGACAACTAAATGCCCTGCATGTTCACTGTCCTCTTTTATAACCACAGACGCTGTTACTACGATGGTACCTCACACAATTTTATATTTTTCTTTGTTTATGAATTCAATTATTTGTGTATTTTTATATGTTCATATTGCCCTGAAAGGCCCTCGTGAGTGGGCATTACATTCATGCACATGCGTGAATAACGTGATCAAATGTATTTTCAAAGCAAGTAAGTGTTTCTTCTATAGAAGGCAATTGAGAAAGCAACCTCTGTGTGTATGCTCTGTAAACACTGCCGTGTTTTAGGTTTTGTTGTCGTTGTAATAAGATCGTACTTCATGCTTGTTTTAATTGAGTAATTCGAATGTGAGCGAAAATATATGATTATCCAGCTGTGGTTTCATTGAGGCGGAGAAAAAACTACCGGTAGCGAGATAACTTCTTACAATCCATCTCCGGCAATGCGTGTGTAATTTTATGAGTTTATTTAATCCGCGTAGGTTTATTGAATGGTACTTTGCTCGATGGAACGCCCGTACAAGCATTTATTTTAAAATTATCTTGATCACGCTTTGAGCGCATTGAGAAGTTTCGGTCCGAGCCGCGATTCTTTTGCTATGAAAACACGGAATATATGATAAGCTGCTATAAAGCTTTTTATGCTTTTTGCCTGGGTAGGTGATAGTAAACACAGTTTTACAAGTTTCTGGCTAAAGAACGCAATTTACTTTTGTTCATTTTAGTGTTATGTAAGTTGGTTTCTACTGTATGCACGGTTGAACAGAGACATTGTCCTGAAATGTCTGTGGTATGAAATATGGTGCAAGCCGAAACTTATACCACTTGAGGGGTTTAAATATATACAAAATTGGTTTCGTGTAGTTGCGTTGTAATGCTGTTAACTGTAGAAAATCTGGAATTCTTTAAAGAAACAGTACACTTTTGGTAGATCTATTCCCCAGATCACTTATAGAGCAGTTGCACTCTTGAGTCGATGTATTTAATTAAGTCTGTTTTCCTAACACGTACGATAACAGCTACTAAATATGTGGCAAAAAGGGGCATCAACACAACAAATGCGATTAGAAACTGCTATCCACAGATTAAAAAAAAATAATTTTTTTGCTATGTACTACCTTTAGCGTGGCAATAAAACTCACACGCTTTTGATGTAATGGCCAGACACCCAAATATTTTCTGCAAGTTTTTTTTTGCCCGTAAACGTGGTTGTAGGTGCTACAGAGGATATAAGGGCTTAATTTTATGGTTCTTATTTCCCATTCAAAATATGAAATGTTAATATAAATCAAGCTTTCATTTACGAGGAGGGGAAGGCGGTAAGAGTTTTCCTCGGGGATAACAAGAAATTGTTTACTAAAAAAAGTCGTCATAATTGCCTCCGCACTTGTAACAACCCATTAGACAGAATGCATTTAATAGGTTCCCGGAATTATTATGGCAATGTACTCAGTTTATAAATGCCCGTGGCAGGTTGTTTTGTTAATACCATACTGCATGATGCAAACGCAGAAAAATAGTCTGAAGAGGAGAAAACGTCTTACTATTCTGACTACCGGAATAAAACGATTGAAAAATAGTGCAGATGACGACACAAAAGGAAACTGCTTCGCACACTGGTTTCGAATGAAAGAAACATTTTACTACCATTTGTGGCATTGATTTCAGTTCATTTCAGTTTATTGTAACCTTAGCAAAAGCACAGGGCATGATGTTCGATAATACTGAAAGAGGTGCGACGTGTGGCGCTGCTTGGGAACTCTTGCAAATAACAGTACAATACTACACAGAAACAATCACAGCAGAAGGAACTAAGAAAAAAGTTAATACAAAGGCTATTACAACATTACACAAAACGCACAAAGAATGTGTTCTTTGAAATAAAGAGCAAACATGGCTCAGATATGCAAAAAAGTGCGAACACGTATGGGAAAAGAAAAATAGTCAGAAAAAGAAAAAATAAAGGAGACTATGTTGAGAGCTTCCATTTATTATTTATCAAACAACGCAATGAATGTCCCCTTATTTAGACTGCACACAAAAGTATCACAATGAGAAAGAGTACATGGCACTCGAAAAATAGAGATTTAACATTTTTTGCAGCAATTTTTGGCCCTTTGCCTTTTGCCGCATGGTTCATAATTCATTATCATCATATTCATCCTACTCAGGTCCACTGCAGGACGAAGGCATCTCTCGATGACCTCCAACCACTCGGGTCCTATGCTTGTCGAGTATACAGCTTACCCCAGAAGTTCCGTATTTCATCCCTCCATCATGGTAATGCCCTTGCCCATCTTCTAGGTACATCTCTTGGTATACACTGTGTTACCCGAACTGTCCCCATGTTGAGTTTTGTCTCCCTAGATAGCCAGCCCAAGTCCATTTTTTTTCTTTATTTGAACTAACATATACTCTACTGTAGTCTGTTTTTCGATTCAGGTAGCTCGTTTCTGGTTCGTTAGTGCTACCGCTAACTGTATTTGTTTCATGGCTCATTGAGCCTACCGGCGTTTGTTTTCTAGTTGTTTAGTAATGCGCCAAACCTCAGCTGCATATGTAGAAACCGGCATGATGCACCGGTTGTAGACATTCTTTGGAGTGACAGACGTCCGCTACTGTTGATTATTTGGGAGTGCTTCCCTATTCTGCGCCGAATATCTCTGTCGTATTTGGGGTCAGTACCAATAAATTCTTCGAGGTTGTTCTATTCTTTTATCTCTAGTGGCATTTTATTCCTCAGCTGAACAGGGTGTTTTTGCATCCTATGCCTTAATAATTTTGATTTATTCATACTTTTTTATCCCCACAGCTGTAGTTTGTGATTTTATTTCTTCGAGGACGTGTTTGAAGTCTGACTCCGTAATGCATTGTGGGCGCAAACCTGAAATGGCTCGAGTGTTCTCCGTTTATTCCTAATGATGTCATTTTGAAATACCCCTCCTTACATGCTTCAATAGTTTTGGAGATATGCTGCCTGCCTGTCTAACTCTCTTTCAGATCGGAAATTTATCGCTGTGCTTGTTTAGGGTTGTCCTGCACGTGTATTCCTTGTATATGTCCTCTACACGGCGTGTGTAGTTTTTCTTTTCTCGCTGGCATTCTGTGTTTCTAAAATGGTATGGCGAGTATAGAATCAAACGCCTCCTCCTAATTTATTGTTGTCATTTAAAGAGGTTTAGAGAACTGTGCGGATTTTTCTATCACTTGGTAAATAGCATGGTGTTGAACGATTGTTGAGTACTCTGGTAAACCCAGCCTAGTGTCTGGGTTGCTGGCAATCCCGGCTGCCACCCATGCGGATAACAATAACTTTAGTAAAGAGCTTATAAACAACAGAGAGTAAGCTGATCGGTCTGTGTTTATGAGGTTCTTGGGATCTCTCTTGTCATGAATGAGAATAAAGTTGGTGTTTTCCAGGTTATCGACACTTTTCGAGGTTTGAAATATTTCCACAACAGTACACAGAGCTTTTGCAGTACAATATGTCCTCCCTCTTTTGAATGATCCATGGTTATGCTTTTTCACCTGGAATGTTTTCTACTTCCACGGCTTTGAAAGCTTTTTTTAACTTCTTCTTCAATTACTACATTGCAAGATGGGCTTGTACTCTGAGTAATTTCCCCCTGTCTAACGTTCCTGGTATACAGGCTGGTGTAGAATCCTTTAAAATCCTTTTGCTACCTATATTTCCTCTTTCAAAATGTGCGTAATGTTTCTCCGATTATATCTGACCGCGTACATCCTGTTTTTTGCAATGGATAGCCTGATCTTAGTTGATTTGAATATTGCCCCTATTTGCAGCGTTGCCTCGATCCCTGACTTGATATAAGCACAAAGGGCGTGTCGAGTACTTCGGTTAATCAGTTGTTACTGCTCGGCAAATTTAATACAATCAGCCATGCTCGACACTTTCATGTTCGTTACCACCACTCCCTCAGACCCTACACACCTAGTTTGGTGGTGCCGAGCTTTCGTTACGCACCGTGCATTTAAATCTGCCCAATCCCATCCCGATCCACAAAAATCTGATGCACAACTATTATATGAAATAGCGGTTTATTCAATTAAAGGCGGTCTGGGACGGGTTGTTTGAGCGGGTCCTCCCCGAACAAACTGGTGTATGTGCAGAAACCCTGTTGCGATCACCATGAACTGGCCCATGAATTGCAGGTTCCAAGAACTGGTCCAGTTATTGAGTCTACTGAGAACGACCAGCATTAATTTATTGATTTTCTTTTACCCTCCCTCCCCATTCCCTTCCCCCGTCCGGACCAGTGGTCATCCTTTTCTATTAAAGGTTGTCTATCCCTCTTACATTTGGAAATTAGTTCCTTTGTTTTCCTAATGACATTTTTAGTGGTTCCCCACATGTTGAGTCTCCTACAGCTGTTAATGATTCACTGAATACCGATGATAGGTTTTAATTCCGTTTGTCTACACATACCTCGTTCTGTTAGTTCGAAAGCAAGAATAAAAATATAAAAAGGTATTTTAATCGTCTCCTATCTGGCTCTCACCAATTCATTGGGAAGGTTGTAAGTTATAACCAGTTTTCTTCTTTCTTTTCTGAGATTCAGCCTTGAATTGCATCTAACCATTCAATTATCGCTGCCCCTAATTTTATGTCGCACCTCCAGCTTTCTCGTAGCACGATGCCTGGCTTGTAACTTAAAATGCAGTCAATATTGCTTTTGGTTGTTCAGTTCACTTCAGTTTAGTTTGTTGTAAGCGGTAACAAGAGTACCGTGCATGGGGATTGATAATACGGAAATAGGTGCCGAAATGCCGGAATGCGGCGCTGCGGCACTGTGCCATCACAACTTTTCCATGTTTATTTCCTACTCCTTCTTTTGTAGTGAATGTGTTAATCAACCTCAGGTTTCTTCCCTGTTCAAACACATTAGTGTATACCAGGGGGTGTTGCGCTTCCTTATTCTGAAGTTTCCCACTAACCTTTCCGCCATTTGCTCCCCACCTACCTTTCGTTTAAGTATCCCGTCAAAAGTTTACACGTTGTTGCCTTTTTTATTGCTGATTCGACAATCTTGTATAAGCTATCTACGAATACATGATAATTGGTGGTCGTTGGCGCATACGCTTGTACTGTCTTTATGCTTTATCACTTGGTTAGCTTGATTACAACAGCCGGGATTCTCTCACTAATGCTGGAACACTCCTCCAGAGAGAGAGAGAGCAAACATCTTTATTGAGTCCGGCAGCTGGGACGCAGCCTAGTCGTCGTGTCGGGCCGCCACTCGTCGTCGGCTCCCTACTCATGCATTGCCTCCAGTGGAGGCAGCAGTTTCGGGGCGCTGGCGTTCGAGGGCCCCCAACACCTGCTGGACGGCCGTATGTTGTATTTCGTAGTCCTTGTCTCTGGTCGCACTTGCGAGAAGCGGCGGGAGCGTTTTGGCTGTGTTGGCTTCACTGGGGTGTAGTCTACAGTCCCACAGAATGTGAGATGCGGTGGCTCTGTCCTTCTTACACAACACACACACGTCGCTTGGGAACACTTCTGGACACATGTGTTTGGCTATCACCGGAGTCATTAGCGCATTAGTTTGTAGTTGTCTGTACACGACCGCTTCTCGTTTCGTCAGACGAGGGTGCGGTGGTGGGAAGGTCCGGCGGTTAGCTCGATACCACTCAAGGATGTCCCTATAGGTGGTGAGTGGCGACGCTTCGTCGAGCTCTTGCTCTGCAAGTTGGGGGCTGGAGCTTGCGCCGCGTCCGGTGAGCGCGTGCGCTGCTCGGTCCGCCTCCTCGTTGCGGTTGCTGCCCGTACCCAACGGGCCGGCATGCGCCGGGAACCACCTAATAGTCATCGTCATTTCTTTGGGAGGTAGGGCCCCGCACACCCTCACTGCACTGTGGGAGACACGATTTGTGGCGTAGTTCACGATCGCTGTCCTCGAGTCGCTGATCACAGTGGTGCACTTCGGACTTGTGAGTGCCAGAGCGATCGCCATTTCCTCGGCGTGATGCACACTCTTGGCTTTGACGCTGCCTGCGGTGTATAGTTCGCCGGTGTTGGCGGCTATAACAGCTGCCGCATACGTGTTCGGCTGATTTGGGTACTTGGCCACATCTACGTAGTATGCTCCCGAGTCGTTGGCGTGCGATGCCGTGAGTGCCTTCGCTCTTGCGAGCCTTCTCTCTTGGTTGTGTTCGGGGTGCATGTGGCGGGGGATCGGCGATACGTGGAGTCTGCGGAGCAGGTCCTGTGGGAGTGATACATGTTCCTTGTCGTCTTGTAGTGCTTGATTTTGGTAGCCGAGCCGTTGCAGTATGTAGCGTCCCGTTCTTGTTAGCGATAATCTTGTAAGCTGCGCTGTATGCTGGGCTTCTGCTATTTCATCTATAGTGTTATGTATGCCTAGCTCAAGGAGCTTGTCCGTGCTAGTGTGTGGATATAGACCCAATGCTGCCTTGTACGTCTTGCGGATGATTGCGTCGAGCCTCTGGCGCTCGGCTGATTTCCAATTGTGGAAGGCCGCGATGTATGCAATATGGCTGATTGCAAAGGATTGGACAAGGCGGAGGAGGCTTGCTTCCCTCATGCCTGCGTATCGGGTGGACACCCTTCGGATGAGTCTGGTGGCTGCCGATACCTTTGTTTCCAGTTTGCTGATGGTGGAGCCGTTCCTTCTGTTCCCGTCCAGATGAAGCCCGAGGACACGCAGGGTCTTGACATGTGGAATTGCAGTCCCGTCTCTTGTTCGAAGGGTGATCCTTGTGGTCGTAGATGTACTGGCGCATTTCTCTCGTGGTGGTAGGATGAGGAGTTCAGATTTTGAGGGAGAGCATGTTAGACCGGTACCTCTCAGCCGATTTTCTATCACGTCAATTGCCTGTTGTAAGGTGGCTTCTATGTGGCCATCGCTGCCCCCCGTCACCCACAGGGTGATGTCGTCGGCGTATATTGTGTGCCTGACGTCGGGGAGTTTAGCAAGCCTGTTTGCCACGTCAATCATTACCAGGTTGAACAGCATGGGTGAGATTACCGACCCCTGCGGTGTTCCGACGCTGCCCAACGACTTTGTGGGGAGCTGGATATCCCCCGCGTGAATTGTTGTTGTTCGGTTCGACAGGAAGTCTTTGACGTAGCAGAAGGTCCGGTGTCCCATATTAAGGTGAGATATTTGTTCCAGGATTGCCGAATGGCGGATTCGATCGAACGCACTTTGGAGGTCCAGGCCTAGGACTGCTCTGTTGTCGAGGGTGTTGGTTGATTGGTCTATGACTTCGTGTTTAAGTAGCAGCATAGCATCTTGTGTGCTTAGTTTCGCTCGGAAACCCAGAATTGTGTTTGGGTACAATCCTTCGTTCTCTAGGTATAATTGCCATCGGTTAAGCAGCACATGCTCCAGAACTTTGCCTATGCACGATGTGAGTGAGATGGGACGCAGATTGTCGATGTTAGGAGGCTTTCCAGGTTTAGGAATAAGGACTGTTTTCGCTTCCTTCCATCTTTTGGGCAATCGGCCACTGCTCCAGCATTTGTTGTAGAAGCGTGTTAGTGCGGAGATGGCATTATCGCTTAGGTTGCGGAGAGCTTTGTTCGTGACCTTGTCGGGTCCGGCTGCTGAATTGCTGTTGATCGTTTGCAATACTGCCCTTACTTCCCAATCCTCGATGTCTCTATCGAGGAGGTCGTTGCTTGCTCCCGTGTAGTCTGGGAGAGGTTCGGGGGGAGTAGCGGGCAAGTATTTGTCGTTTAGACGTCGGCAGACCTCGGCTTCCCCAAGTTCTTTCTGAGCTCGGTGTATGATGCGGGCAAGTACATGGTGTTGCGTCCCTTTGCTCTTGGTCTCATCTAACAGATGGCGTAACAAGTGCCAAGTTCGACTTTTGTGCAGCTGTCCGTCAGCTTCATTGCACACTGCGTTCCATTGTTGGCGACAGAGGACTGCGCAGTGTTTCTCAATCTCGCGGTTGAGTATCGCGACCTTCCTACGAAGCTTTCGGTTGTGCCGCTGTTTCTTCCATCTATTGTGTAACGAGTTCTTTGCTTCCAGCAGGTGAGCAAGTCGGCTGTCGGCTTGAGGGAGAGAGTCGTCGAGTTCGACGTCTGTGGTGGCTGTTCGAACCGCTTCTTTTAAAGCTTGCATCCATTCTTCGATGTCGTCCATCTGGGTCGGGGAGTTCTCCAGTGCTTTACGATAGGCTGTCCAGTCCGTTATGCTTTGTTTTTTGGGAGTGCGCCCCATGGTCCTTAGCGGTACTGTGATCTCTATGATGCAATGGTCGCTGCCCAGCGTTTCGCCGGTATTGCGCCACCGTATCCCAGCGTTGCTGCGTGTCGCCTTACAGAAAGTAAGGTCCGGGTTCGTGTCCCGTTGTACGGATGAGCCGATTCGGGTGTACCTTGCAGGATCGTTGATGAGCTGGTAGCCGGCGTCCATGGTGTCCTCGAGCAGGTTGCGTCCCTTGGCACTTGTCTTCGGGTAGCCCCAGTCGGTGTGAGGCGCATTGAAGTCGCCGCATAGCACCGCGGTGTTGTCTCGGGCTAGTTGGCTCGTTTTGTGCATTAGGGTTCTGAATTTTTGCTGGTAGTGCTTGGGGTTGCTGTATATGTTTACTACGAAAGTGCTCTCTTTCTTCTTCTTCCCGGTGACAAGTTCCACTACACAGTGTTCGATGGCGCTGTTATGTAGAAGTGTATGTTCGATGTAGGTGATACCCTTCTTCACCAGGGTGCATACTCCCTGACCGGCGCCTTTACCGATGGCTCGCGCACTGGGTGGGCTGGCGTGGGAGCGATACCCCGGAAAAGTCGGAGGGATCTCACTATGCGTTTCTTGGAGTAGGATAACATCTGGTGATCGTGAGAGCTGTTTGATGTATTGTTGTAGGGCTGCTCGTCTGCGCTGGAAACCGTTTGCGTTCCATTGCCAGACAACTAGTTCTCGGTTAGGGGCTAATGCTGCTCTGGCCATGTTGGGCGTTGGTTGGGTTGCGGGTGGTGCGTTCCGGAGCCTAGTTTAGCGATGGCTGCTTGCATCTGTACGAGTGTTTCTTGCATCGCCTGAATGCTGTGTTGCGTGGCTTGACACGTCTGTTCGAGCGTCGTGAGGCGTGTGATGATATTTGCAGTGGTAGCTTCGAGTGCTGCTAGACGCTTGTTGGTTGATTCCGCGTGTTGGTTGAATCGTTCTTCATGCCTGTTGAAACGTTCTTCGAGGCGGTGAGAGGCTGCTTTCAGCTTCCCCTCCTTGGGTACGTCAGTGGCTCTTCTCTTGACTTGGGGTTCGGGTTCATCTGTTTCCGAATCCTCGTCGACCATTCCTTCAGCAGGAGCATCTTGGGTGGGTGTCGGTGGTTGTTGCTGGAGGGCGATCAGTTGGTCCAGCTTCCTGTTCATTTCAGCAATGCGGGCGTCTTGTTCCGCGACCTGGCGTTTTAGTCGGTCATTCTCTGCTCGAAGGGCGATCATTTCTGGATTCGGTGAGGGTTTCGCCGGTGGAGGTGTTGGCTTGGGTGCTTGCGGTTTGGGAGCTGGCGGCTTGACTACGTCGGCCCAAGCCACTCGCTCTTTTGAGCGCGCCGCTTGACCTTTCCGACTAGCGCTGCGACTGGCGCTGCGGCGGCGGCTGGCCGAGCGGCGGCGACTGCTGCTGCGATGACGTGAGCGGCTCCGTCGGCCCGCAGCTGGCGCTTGCACCTGCGCTCGCGCCTGCTCTTGTGGCTGCAGCTGCGGGAAGTCCGCTAGGCCTGATGGCGGCTGCTGCTGTTCCACGCGCTTTCGTTCCCAGCGGCGACGCGTTACAATGTATGGAATCTTGTAGCGGTTCTTGCATCCCGCTACCCCGGTGGGATGTGGGCCGTTGCACAGTTTACATCGTGGTGAACATTCTTTTTCATGGTCTCGGTCAGGGTTCGGTGCATTGCATGCGTAGCATACTTTGACGTCCGGGAAAGGGCACACATCTGTGCGGTGACCAATTTTGCCGCACTGCCGGCACACTTCATAATGTTGGCGGTACAGACTGCATTTGACTAGGATAGAGCCGTATTTAATGTAGTTTGGAACTTTGGTTCCTTCAAATACTACTATGATAGTGGTCGACTTTCCGATGCGGTGCGCTTCCAATGCCAGTGGGTTGGCTTCATTGATGATGTTTGCTTGTAGTTCTTCGTGAGAGTCCGTAACAGCAATACCTCTAATAATCCCCTTGGTCGTTCCGTTCGGGGCTGAATGGTACGCCCTGACTTCGTGCTCCCGTCCCCCGATGCAGAGGCAACGTGTTCCGACGTATCGTTCGGCCCTTGCTTCATTGGGGGTGCTAATTACAATGATATTTTGGGCCACGTTGGTGCAGATCGTGTCCTCTTTTGACTCTAGTGGTGATATTGTTGCCGCCGCAAAAACGGCCGACATGATAGTTGATGCCTCGGTGCGGGCAATGTTGAGGCCCCCTCGTGGGCGCATAACGATGCTCCTCCAAGTTTTCTGCTATTTCTCTGCGCATGCAAAATCTTTCACTGTGTTCGTTTTTCTCCTGGTTACTTATCTTTCCCCTCTAGTGGTTTATTTCTATTTGATTTAAGCTTACTTAATTATTGTTTATTATCAAACACAAATTTCCCCGTAACGTTTGTTATTAACACAACGACACTGTTGCAGCGTTTTTTGATTGGGGTATCAAGTGGGGTAACCAGTTCTTCCTAAAGATTCATGGCCATTCGAATGTTGTACCCCTTTTAAGCATCGTTTTAGGGGTCTGGAACATAGAGTTGTTGGAGACTTGGTTGTGAACTGATTGGGACAAGATTGTGGAACCTCTGGGAAGTATGATTTCGGTGCCACCCAGTGTTGTGTCGGAGGACAGCGGGCGAGCTGCAGACCCACGTCAATAAACTGAAGACTAGGATCCGCGCCCGGCCACAGAGCCCGGGATGGCAATCAGATTATCCATTCCTATTCCGGGGAAGGATTGGTTGTGCCTCAATATTGTGGACGTTACGTCAGCTGCTCTATCGACTTGTACCGCAATTCTCAATATCACCGTTGCATCGACCCTGATCCTCCTAACCAGCGCTCGACAGTCAATATCAAGGGAGTACGAGCAAAGAAATCAGAGTAAATGATGCATTTTTGTGGCGAAATATGTGGTGACATCTTTACCATACTTGGCTTTTGCCATATACCCTGTTGCTCACTGTCGCGGTCCGATTACTGTTGAAAAGCTCTGACCTCAACAAGATCAGCGACTTACTTCATACGCATTTGGAAAGCAACAGTGCTGAGCACGAAGCGGCGATATGTCAGATAAGGTTGGAATAAATGAATCTGGAAAAAAGAATACCCATAGTCGCACAGTTCATTACAAAAACAAGGTTAAAGTAAAAAAGCTAGCGGTTTGGAAAAAGTTTACAAAATGCAGCGCAGAGACCAAGCAATGACATAAAAGAAGAATGGAGGTGTTTTAACGCCAGTGGAAAACCCCATGGCCTGCGCCGTGACTGCAGAAGCAGTAAACAAGAAAAAGAGACAAGCATCCACCAACAAATAATCAGAAGATGGTATTGCACAAAAATTTATTTTGTTAAACTTCAATATTCGAGTACATAGTACAAAAAAAAAAACACTAGCGGAGAACAGTGGAGCACAAAATTTTTGGCATGATAAATACAGTGCTCTTAACCTTAACAGGGAAGAGTTTGCTTCTTGATATGGGCAGACAGACTGCATGCTCCAGCAACTGTAATGGCAATAAACAAGGTAAGAAGACATGGGCCAACACCAAGAGTTAACAAAACGAAGTCCAGTGTAAATGTCAGTTATAAATTCCGAAATTTAGTAAACTATAAAAACAGCCAAACGAAACACAATACGCAGCACCAAAATCAAAACGCCAATCAAGCAACGCAAAAAATGCCTCCTACGTATTTGTGAGGACCGGCTGCCTGCGTCAATAAATGCGATGATGATCCTTCAATCTCCGAAAAAATTACAAGAGCACTATTAACACCACTTTTGTTGTTGAAATAACAGTGCACAAGAGTTACGACAAATACGGCGCTGAACAAACAATGTGGGAGGAATTGCATTAGAAGACACCAATGGCATCAAAAAAAGTAGGCAATGTTTGGTTTATATGTGAAAATCGAACCTCTATGCACTTTAGACAGGTAATTAAATAAAATACAAGAAAAAGGACCCCCAGAGAAAGTCAAAAGTGCATTCTTCTGAATTAAGGAAACCTGCTATACTGCCCCAGTTGGTACAATATTCCATAACACAGTGAAAAAAAGAAAACTCTACAGCCAGTTGCAAAATACAAAACACTGGCTTCAATGGTGGTATTAAAATAACAAATAGTGAAATGGCAACCTCAATCTAAGAAAAAGTGCTTAAAAACAGTAAAGAAAACGCATGAAAAGAGAAAATACCGAGTTTAACGAAAAGAGGGTTACATTATTTATGTGACGAAAGCAAAACCTCCTACGTCACACGGTCGGCGGCGATAATAGCCATGAAGAAAGAAGGATTGAAGAAATTCAGTCAAAAGATCCTTCTGGAATATATATCTAGTTACCTAAATTTAACATATATAAGATTAAGGCAACTTTATAACCCAGTGGATGACGAGGAAATAAAAGAAGCACGTCATGAAAAAACAGAGTGGTGAATCCGCGAGGGGCGAGTAGGTTCTTCTTACATAGGAGGGATTAAAGACTGCGTGCGCCGCTAACTGTCGGAAAGAAACTACGTGTGCACGCATCTATCTTGTGAAAAACAGAAACGACAAAAGTAAATATAAACGTATCTTAAAAAAAAACATTATAAAGTTTGTACATAATTAAATAGAGAAGACCGGAACAAAAACACAATACAAGGGTAGGAATAGTCATAAAGGTGAGCAGAGCGGAGAATGTTGTGGATTTGTGTTTATATCGGAAGAAAGACTGGGTGCGGCGCAAAAGGTGGGGGCATAAATGCGAGAAGAAAACTTGGATCTTCAGAAAAAGCGAAAACACATAGCGTAATAAAACGATCATGTTAAACAAAGAGTTTAAAACAGTTCCTCCGAATGAACGAAAAACCGTATACAATAAAATAAATAAAAGAAGTATCCCAAAACCCAACATGCTCGATACGAAAAAAACAACTTTCATAATTATGTCGACAGTTGCATTATTCTTTTGGGGCAACAGAAAACTCGTGCTTCGCACGGGGCGACATATATATGCATGATACATATATATGCATGAGAACATACACATTGTCAAAAAACAAACTTTAGAATCGCAGTGTACAATTGAAGTAACAAGGGAAAATAAAATGTATGACAAATTTGATAGAAAAAAAATAAAATACAATAGAGCAAAGAAATAAAACACACGCACCATGAAAATATCAAGCGCTGGCTTGGGCCGTGTTTACTCACGCGTAGGCAAAAACAACACCACTGGCACATCAAAAGAAAATGGCACTGAGGGAAGAACACGTCGTCCGACAGAAAAACAGTCCAAAATCGAAGATTGCTACAAACATAGCACGCTAAAATGAAAAATAAGGCGAGGTGGCGCCTTACAAAAAAGAGTGTACAACAATGAGAAAACACAAAAATTGGCATTGCGAAAATTGTTACAGCTTTTATCAATGTTGGCGTGCCTGCTTAGACATTGGGAAGGTTGACGGTTTACATGAATGCGAACACACGACTCCGCAGTAAAAGGAAAATGACCCCACTGTGATAGCAATGTTTGTTGCTAAAATGAAAGCATACGTGTGTTGGCACAACGTTATAATAACACAGTGGAAATAAGAGTACGAAAATGCTACCAAAAAAACCCCTTTGCCTTTTTGATGGGGTTGTTGCTCTCAACTTGTGTGAATGCAGGATTTCAAAGTCCACGACAAGGGTGATGGCCTCAAACAAGTAGAAAACACGGGGAATAACAAATTATCAAGAACATCCAGTGCCCTTTAAACGTGACTTGGCACAATTAGAGATTGCACGATTGGTACAATGATTAATAAAGCCTTTCAAAAAGACAAAAAGAGAGCGTAGAAAAAGACAAACGATTTTAAGCAAAGGGAAGTTTCCCCACGCAATAGTATAACGAAGGCTGCGTCCCCCGCAAAGAGAAATGGTGCTGAATAAATGAAAACAGATGTACCTCAAAAAGAAATCTATAGAGCCCAGTGCACTGAAGTTGCATCGTACTATAACCGCAGATTGGCTGAGTTCGTAACTTGTAGAGCAAAGACGAGAAATAAAGACAAGGGAGGGCACGAAATAAAGCCCTCTTTCTTCACGCGGAGTTGTGGCATACCGAGGCTCAACGAGATAGCGAGAACACTAAAGGAACCGGCAATGAACGAGATGGGCACATAAAGAAAGAGATAAACTGCTGAGAGTGAATAGTTTGCTGTAACCTAAAATGCTTCAGCTGAAGCTCCGCTAGTTGGTATATTATAAGCTAACACGGGCTAGAACAACAAACCACGAGATGCCTGAAATAAAAATAGCGGGTGCGGATCTTTTTAGAGTTACTTTATTTTATAAATTGCAGCAAACCAGATTTTGTACACCCCAAAAGGCAATGGCAATATATGAATAAGAACACCAATAAGGACAGAAAGTAACTGGCAAAAGACACATTTTACGTAAATATTGGCAAAAAAAAACAAAGGAGCGGTAACCATAATGAAAAGTAATCATCTGTTCGTGTATGCAAGACTGGCTACAGGACAAAGCAAAATGAATGTAAAGGAATTAGCGCAAACATACGGATAAACAAATCTGGTAAAAAATCCCAGTGTACTTTAATTGAAACTTCCTAAAATGAAAGAATAGGCGAAAAAGCGATTAAAAAAAACCACGCAGACCAAAAAAGACGAGAGGAGTTACAAGAAAACACGAGTTAATTAAAAACTCGCACCGCTTTCCTAAAACGGTGATTAGGATCTTATCCACGTGCCAACAACGGTGCACACACAGACAAGAAAAGGGCAATAAATGAATGAAAACACAAGGATGTACTCAAATGCTGTCAAAAGAGCGCAGCCTACCTAAATCCATTATGTTTAACTTAAATAAAACTCCAGTTCTTGAAATAATAAAAGAAAGCAGTATAAAAACATAAAAGATGGGGTACAAAGATACTGATGCTTTCCCTCATGGCCCAGTGGAGAAGTTGACGGAAGCATGCATTTCTTTACCGGAAACAGCGAGTGAAATAAATGATCGGGATCACAAGGATCCACCGAAAAACGATCAAGAACCTAGCGTACCATACTCTTTCTTTGATAAAATAAGAGGTTAGATGTAGTAGTGCTGTACATCCACGCAGTTGCGCACAACCTAAAAAAGACGGGCAAGCGCGCAGGCGTGAATGTAGTGTTCTCGGCACCAGAAAAACGTATCCGGTTGTGCTCAAAAGTAAACAAAAGAGAGAGGATGCGTCGGGAATGTGGCACGAGGCATCACAATCAGTTTGTGGCGTGCAAGGAGGAAGTAGTATACTCATTGCCCTTGGACTGCAAGAGGAGCTACATAGGACAAACGGGAAGATGTAGCAATGACCGGCTTCGGGAGCATCACAACAAAGTAGAAAAGCTTGTCGCGGAAGGGCACCAAGCCGCCCACTGTAAGCAGTGCGGGTGCAAACCACAGTACCATAAGTGCAAGC
The DNA here is from genome assembly GCF_048455015.1 of Haemaphysalis longicornis. Taxonomy (NCBI): domain Eukaryota; kingdom Metazoa; phylum Arthropoda; class Arachnida; order Ixodida; family Ixodidae; genus Haemaphysalis; species Haemaphysalis longicornis. The sequence goes on along the minus strand of NW_027526214.1, from coordinate 87,747,948 downwards.
TGATAGAAAAAGGATTTCTTAAGATCACCCGAGAAATCTTCGAGGCCTTCGAAATTCATCGGCAGAGTGACAAGTGCATCAGCATGCCTTCTGTAGCCCTATCAGAAAAAGAACTAAAATTTCTGGCCAACCGTCAATGAAATGAGAGTGCATACTTTGTTCACACTTGATATTGGTTTTGTGTTTGATTGTATCGTATATTTGTTCACTTTTCCAATAAACCCCTCAGTTGTTAGTCAGCGCTGTGTTTGCGTCCTTCCCTGTGTCCTGTTTGTAGTGCGCTGTAATACAAGAATGTCGAAATACCAACTCGCCCATCAGTCCACACTCGTCAACTTCCTGGCCTCTCGAATGGCACAAATATCGGTGGGCAATGAGAAGTCAGAACCTATTGAGCTAGGCGAATGCGGCACCCCTCAAGGGGCTGTCCTGTCACGACTTCTCTTTAAATTAGCTCTCTTACCCCTGCCACGCCTCTGAAACCAAAAAGAAGGGATTGGGCACGCTTTTTTTGCGGATGGCATTACAATATGACGGAGCGAGCGGGTTCCGACGGCTGGATAGAGGAGACTCTCGAGGCGGCAGCGCTGACTGTTCACGAGTATACAAATACCTTCGGGACTTAGCTGCGTGCCGCAAAAGTCGAAGCTCGTCGTGGTCGAACCCGGCAAACACCACAAAACGCCCCCAAAAGACATCTCCATCCAAATCGAAGACGCCGAAATCAAACCGACAGACAAATGTCGTATCCTCGGGCTAATTCACAGTAAAACTGAAAGGCACACGCTGCCATCGATAAGATCAAGAGCAGCGCTGAGAAGATGCAATGGTGTGAAGAGTATCCACCTGGAATAGGGGTCTGAAAGAAGAAGACATCCTAGGGCTGGTGCAAGCGTTCATTATATCCAGAATAACATATTCTGCCCCATATCTTAACCTCAATAGGTCCCAGAAGTCTACCCACCACACAAGCCCTAGGTGTCAATATACTCACCGACCCAGCCCTTACAGGCCATGGGCATGAACAACCCGGTTGACGAACTCATCGAGACCCATCTGTCCAGCCAGCGTCACCGCCTGAGCCAAACAATCCCCGGCCGCGCGGTGCTGGACAAGATAGGCTGGCGCAACGAACAAGCCGCGATAAAGGTCTTCATAGCAACAGAGTGGGAGAGGTCTATAAACACCAGGTCCCGACCCCGGAACATGGCCTTGGGAAAGGATGACGGAAGGTGACAAGTTCATGCCAAGGCGATGTCTCAGCGATTACGTCAAGACACAGGAGTGCTTCATGTGGATGCCTCACTTGCGAAAGCAGCCACGTGGCGGTGGTGGTCACCGACAAAAAAAGGCTGGTCACCAGCGCTGCGGTGAAGACCAAGGACAAAACGGCGGCCGAGGAGGTGGCCATAGCACTGGCGCTCGTCCGACCGGGCGTCGAGGTAGTGGTTACCGACTCGAAAAGAGCGTACTGTGGCTTCAGGAAAGGGGTGATCGCCTCAGAAGAAGCCGCATTTGAATCCAAGAGGAAGGGCACCGGGGCGAGCTATAGAGCTCGCTTGGGTGCCTGCCCAAGTGGCCGGCAACGTTATCCCCTACTACTACGCCAGAGCAATGACACTCTGGGCAGGGCGGGACACCGGCACCCCAACCCCGATGCTCACATACAAAGAGATAACGCACGAGTACAGAGAACGGCGGTGTACCCTCCTCGAGCCGCATCGCGCCCTGACCAGGGACCAGCAAACGATAATCAGGCGAATTCAGGCGGGGTCGCTTGCGCACCCCGTCCTACTACACAAATTCTATCCAGAACGAGAGCAGGACAAATGCCTATTCTGCGCAGAAAACGTCGTCACTCTTGCCAACATAATCGCAGAGTGCACAAAACTCAAGACACCGATACCTTCTACCCTCTGCCCCCTCAACCCTACTCCACGAGCGATGGAGACCTTGCGGTCCAGCCCCGCCCTGCCAACCCAGCTTGCACTGGCGGCCAGGGGCCAGGACTTGCTGGCAGCATACGGGTCCCGAGACAAGATAACCGCCCCGTCAAGCGTCTGAAGACACCGTCGTATCGAGCTCAAAATAAAGTTTCTTCTACTACTACTACTCGAACAGTTCGTGGAAAAAATGAGTTTTTAAACGCGTGTGTTCTGCACATAAAGTTGATGAGTTTCTTAGTGTGATTTGACGGTTTCGGACGTAATGTTACTGGTTGTACGTATTTAAGCTTGTTAAGTCGTAATTTACCGTAGTAAAGTAAGTGCATAAATTTGAGCCTGTCCCACTACCGTCTCAACTGCAAGCTTTCTAATTAAGCACTTCTCAAAAGAGCACTGGGTGATGCATGTCAACTCTACGGGTTGTAGACGAATCTAATGGCCTTACGCTGCACGCACTCTAGATTGTTAATAATAATTTGAGTACAAGGTTCCCAAACAACTGACGCATATTCGAGTATCGGAACGATGAAGGATTTATAAGTTAATAGTTTTATTTTCGGGGTCGCTTTTGCAAAGGCCTTTTAGGATACATAAGCTTCTGAGCTGCCCTCTGCTGAAAGAAAGATACGTGCTCGTTCCATTTAAGATCTGGAGTGAGATGAACGCCCAAGTACTTGTAGCTCTGCACAGATGATAATGAATGATAAGTAATAGAGTATGAAAAATGTAAGGGTTGCCGTTTTCGAGTTATCGTCATTGCCACTCTCTTCTTGAGGTTAATGCGCATTTGCCACGTCTCGCACCATGTTTGAATTTTACCAAGGGAGGAATTGTGGACCGCTTGGTCATTGGGGCTATGCCTTTCGTGTTTCAGGATGCAGTCACCTGCAAATAGTTTCATTTTTACCGGTATTTGCTGCCGGATATTATTGGTAATAACGAAAAAAGCAGTGATCCCAGCACAGATCCTTGAGGGATGCCTTAAAGTACGAATTGTGGACTTAAACAAACATCGTCAATTTTCACACTTTGGCATCGAGAAGACAGATAGAAATGTAGCCATCCAAGTAATGAATCGTTTTTTTAAGATAGGCCGCAATTTTAGCAATAATTTAGGGTAGAAAACGCGATCAAACGTCTTTTCAAAATCTAAAAAAACCATCGATTTGACTCTGTTGATCTAGAACTGCCACAAAGTCGTGAATCGTTTCCAGGAGTTGCGTAGTCGTGGAAAGACCCTGTTAAAAACCATGTTGCCGGGAATCAATAAGATTGTGCTCTTCAAAAACAAGGAATAAATGTTTGCAAGTCAGTGTTCAAGGATTTTCGCTGAAGAGCACACAAAATTGAAATTGGCTGTAACGACGAAAGCAAAATTTTTTTTCAGTTTTAGGAATTGAGGTGATCTTTCCGTTTTTGCAATCTTTTGGGACCAGTGATTTCAAAAAGGATTTTTTGATATAACGGTGGGCTATTTCGAAGACCATTCGGCATTCCTTTTAAGAAATGCATTTAAAATCCCATCGGTTCCAAGAGATTGTTTTGTGTCGATATTTAAGAGAAGTGAGAGCACAGCTTCTTCTGATATTGAATTGGATTGAATTGGATATTGAATTCTGATTCTGATATTGAATTGGATATTTAATTCTGATATTGATCTGATGTTGAATTGAATGCTGAGCTAATTGGAGCGAGACTCTCAAAAGTATCAATGTTTGGTCTTTTTCAGTTGTCGTTTTTGAAAACAAAGCAAAAAATTGTCAGTTTGTCTGACACATGTTTCCTATTTACAAATAGATTTTGAAGTGACTTCTTCTCCGGAGAAAAGTTGCGCCAAAACTTTGCCGGGGATTAAAGAAGGAATGTTTTAATAGAAGTTGTGTAGTAGTAGTCTTTTTTTTTATGCTTTCTTTAAGTTGCAGGCATGAGTCGGTCAATTTGCACATGCGTGTTGCGGAAGGAAAGTCCCGGTATTGTTTTCTAATCTTGTTGGTCTTTCGAGTACGTTGCACTACTTCTCACGATAACCAGGAACTCTTGTTTGTACCCTTTTCCGCGTGGTCAGCACAAACTTTTCTACGCATGTCCCAACAAAACATTTAAAGAAGTACCATAAATTATCGACTGAGCTTGCGTTAGAGTTCGACAACGAGATCAAATGGAAAAACGACGTGTCTAGCATGTCAAGTATGTCAACATCGTTGGCAATACAAAAGAGGGGCACCACAGTGTCCTTGTAGCTCCGTTTTGAGGAATAATTCAACTGCATTGTTAAGCACACTATTTTGTTGTCAGAGATACCGTCAATATTTTCTACTTCATAATCCCGGTGCACTAAGCTGTCACTGATGAGGAAAAGGTCTAGAATGGACGCCGCACCTGTTTAGATTCACGTGGGTAACGTGGCTATCTGTGTGAGACTGTGCGAAATTACGATGTCTACTCAAGGATGTGCAGCATTAGAGAGGGGTTCGGGAACTTCGGTGGACCAGTTGATTTGTTCGATCGCGGCGTTGCGGGAGGAGAATGACAAGAGTGGAGCGTGCGCGCGTGTCTTTTATACCGCGGAGCTACAGTGGCGCCCCCAGCGGAGCATCCACCGGCTACCGTCGCGTCTCTAACCCTAAGCTGCTTCGCATTATCGCGCGCGGAGCCGCATGTATTGCCACTTGTTGCGCAATCCCAGAGAGGAGGAATGCCGAAGAGGAGACAAGTGTCGGAGAGGAGAGAAGGAATGTCTCGCATAATACTTAGGGTTCCCCTACGGGAAGATGACGATGGTGGTTGAACGCGAAGCTATCTCGTGATGGATAATTTGGTGTGCAAATCCCTAAAGGCATCCTGCCGCAATCATCATCAGCGGTGCCTGGCCAGGCATGCGCAGTGCGGGTGCGGAATACGGACAACGACAAGGGAGCGAGGGACACAGCCCCGAGCATAAGATAATTCGCATCTGGAAGTGCAAACAAAATAAAACGTTTGAGGACGGTGAGATTAGATAGCGAGTGTTTTTAATGTGGACGTTGCTTTATACATTATTGGAAAGGAAAGTTATGTGCGCCGCACAGGGCGCTGGCGGTGAACGTTAAACAACACATCCATTGCAATTAAAACTGTTAAAATTAGCGAACTCACTGGAAATATGACGTTACCTATTGTATAAAAAGCGGGCAGGGACACATTTAAAACGCGTTTATGAAAACAGAATCGAAAGGGGACTGCACAAAAATACACGAATTTCCGGTATAAAGAGTTACTTTAACCCTAAGCGGGAAGCCACATTGCGTTGAGTTGAAAGAGTGACAACAAAAAGAAATAACAGCACCTACTGCTTTTTTAAACCAACAAGAACGGATAGTGTTCACCAAATATCTATTGCTAAAATGTACACTATGGGAGTATGTGCAATAATTAAAATAGTAGCCCTGGAAAAAAAAATACGAAGCGGATACCAATTCAAAGATCACTTTTATAACGGGGGCACTTCCTTATATGGACGAGTAAAAGTGTAAACGCCCATTTCGAGCACCGCAAACGGTGGGTGTGATAAAGGAATTATACCACCTTGATCACTTAAAACAGAGTACTCTAGATTGGCCTTGCTAGCACGAAAGGTTACTTGTTTTTGAAATTATTAACACAACGGTGTAGAACAAAAAAAGGAAGATGTAATATCGATGTCTCGACGGTCATACTTTTTTTATACGCACCTAAGTTCTCTATGCATCAAACACGCTATCTACTCAAGTATGCTTTCACGTACGTGCTGGTTCTCAAATCAAACTTAGGCGTCTATTAAAATAAAACTTTCTTATGAAGCATGGGTTTATTTATATCTCCTTGATCTTGGCTGCAACAGCTAATTATGGTGCCGCGTGGAATTTACAGGCAATTAGGGCAGCTATAACCGCAACATGATTAGTCGGCTATTGCAACAAAGGGGGCATTTACACTTGTGAAGGTGTTTACACACGCCTGGAAAATACACAAACGCTCATCCCAGGATACATGTTCATAAAATATTACTACGAATGTTTTCACTGATGGTGCTATATCCAATTAGGCAGAGTTTAAAGAAATAACATTGTCAAATATTACCGGCTTATTTCTGGCGTGGAACAATATTGATTTCGTCTTTGGACTGCTAATCTTTAAACTATTTTCCTCTGTCCATGATTCGAGTTTCCGCAAAGTTCGGTTTGCATTTACAATAATTTGTGCGCCGTTTTACCAGGGAAGAATATACTCGTGCCATCGGCATAGATGATAAACTTAGCGTATGATGTTACGCCAATTATATCTTTTACGTAGATAATAAAAAGAAATGGTCCCAGAATACTTCCCTGCGTTACCCCACTTTTTACACGACGAGGTTCCGACGAAAAGCCATCCAAGGCTAGGATTTGATTACGATCTTTGAGGTAAAATGTAATGAAAGAGGCTGCCGCACCACATATACCGAAGCGCTCTAGCTTCTGTACTAGCAAATTGTGGTGGATATGATGGAATGCTTTTGTTAAATCAATAAATAGACCGAGTACCATGTTTCCTTGGTCGAATTGAGACAAGATATATTCTTTTTTACTTATAAGCGCAAGCTCCATTCTAAGGCCCTGAAGAAAGTCCTATTGACAATGAACTATTATTGTACGTTTTTGGTCGAATCTAGGAAAGCGTTTTAGAAAAAGTTTTTCAAGTAATTTTCAGAGTACTGGAAGTATGAAAACTGGTAGGTAATTTCCCATATAATTTTTGTCTCCCTTTTAATGAAGCCCTGTCACTCAAGCGGTCTGCATTTTTGAAGAAAAAGCACCTTGGATAATAGACAAATAAATATGTGAGCGACGTATGGTATCAAAAACGAGAAAACGTATTTTAAGGGGTTTACTTGTATGTCATGGATATCAAGCGCGCTGATTTTGTTGAGCCCTACTAAGGCCTCACTTACTTCGCGGTAGCTTAAAGGATGAAGAAACATGGAGTGATTTATGTACCGAAAGTTTCCAAGGTCGTTTTGTACATCCTCACTTCGTACAACGTCAATAAAATAACGGTTGAAGGCTTCGGCAAGCGGCTTTCCTGAAAGTTCGATGCCGTTTGGCCTAATGGTGTGAATAGTGCCTTGGTGAATATTCCGTTTCAATAGACATTTCATTTTTTTCCACATTGTTGCCGTATTTCCAAGCGCTGGTGTGAACATGTTACTGTAATAGTCACGTCGAGCTTTTTTAAGTCCTTATGTAAATGGTTTTCGAAAACTTTTAATTGCTTTAACAAAACTGGATTTCTTGTTCTAAAAAAATTTGTTGTACAAGACGTTTTTCTTTCGTGTTCTCGCGCCAAGCTCAGAATTATTCCACGGCTTTCGAATCTTTTGTTTCTGTTTCGGGAGCACAAAAGGAAAACATGCGGAGTAAATAGGCTTGAGGATTTTTATGAATCCGTCGTACGCCCTGTTTGCATCAGTATTTGTAAGTACACTCTCCCAAACTGCACTCGAATTTTTTTCGCTGAATAGAGGAAGATTTTTTTCATTTATGCATTGAATTGGGTGTGTTCGTAGATGTTTTTAGAGTGGAATATTTGTTAACGAGCATACAAATATCGCGAAATGATCACTTATTTCCGCTGCAATTACCCCACTTCTTAATTTTTCGGAACTTATGTTCGTTATGAAAAGATCGATCAAAGACGAGGAAGTTGGCGTTATTCTAGTAGAAAGGTTGACCAAATTTGAAAGACCACTAGAGGTTAACAGCAAATCTAATTTGGTTTGTGTGGAATTGTGCCCGATCATAATTATATTTAAATTGCCACCTAATATGACGTCAAACCTATTTCTACCTACAAAATTCAGGAATAGTTAAAAAAAATCAAGAAAAGGTGGTATCATCACTTTGGGGGGTCGATAGCAGACCGCAAGTATTATACCATCTACTTTAACACAGAGGAATTCACAGCCATTTTTTACTTCGTTGTCAGAGCTCAACATGACCGCCTCTTTATTCCTCGGACAACATCCCTGACCACTCTTTTTTGCTCACTCTTTCAGTTTTGCTTCACCCAGACACTTTAGGACCTTTACAACGACAGTGACCAAACAATTGAAACTTTTCTCTATAGGGTGAGCCGATACTTTTTCCTGCATAAGAACCTATGAGAACCTTGGAGAACTGTTTAAGTTTATAGCGGGCCAATAAAAAGAAAAATTATTCTGTAAACCGAAGTGTGACGTTAACTTCTTCTTTATTTTTTTCTTTTTCTTATAAAAAATATTTCCGGCATGGTGTGCTGCCTCGTCCGCAAGTTAACATGGTTACAGATATATTAGAGGTGTAACTATCCAGGTGCGACCTTGCTTGGAAGACTCTGTGGGACCCAAACTGCACTCTCATTAGAGAAGGCTCGGGCCACTATGACGTAGTATTTGGGCCAACCAGCCACATAATTGACCAACCAAAATCTCGTCCCTCAGTTTCCCGCAGCTACAAGTGTTACAGCTACAGTTACAGCTACAAGTGTTACAGCAGCGGGTGCCAAGAGTCTCTGTAGCTGGACATGCCACCACTGGAACTTTAGCATGGCAATGTTGAATGCACAAACTCTCCCTGTTGAGGGAAGCTTAGCCATAGTAATCAATGAGCTCCCTAACATACGTGGGGTACTATTGGGTAGGTTAGGTAAAGGAAGAACGAAATGATTCATAGTACTGCCCAGCAGGCATATTGTAAATTGTATATTGTTTATTATCAAGAAATATATGAAGAGGTGGGTTTGTGCTTCAACCAACCGCCTTAATTTCTCTAAAAAAGCACTCATTGACCGTAAATACTGAATAGAGAGGGATAAAAGACGAGCAAGCGAAAAATAAGAGAAGAGAAATAAATAAAAGGGAGGTGAAAAAGGAAAGAAAAAATAACAAAGCAGCATAAAAGAAGAAGATCAACAGACAAACGTAATTACAACATACAAATATAAGGTGCTATCAGAAAACTCAACAATACAAAGAGCACGGAGTGAAATTTTTGGCCCACAAAGAGATACCACGGAACACGAAAGAAATATTCAGTATTAACTGAGGGTTCAGACTCGTTGTAATCAACCTTACGAAGCGAAACTTGTTAGAGATGGTGCAAGCCTATGCACCAACCGCTACCTACGACTGTAGATATCTTCTACGAAGACGCGAGTCAACCATGAATGAGGGAACATCACATTTTACGATTGTTTTTTAATGCAAATGTAGGTGCAAAAATATTTGGAGAAATATCAGTCGAAAATTTCGGAATGGGCATTCGCAAGAGTCAAGGAGGCACAATGGTTCGATGTGTGGGGTGCTGATGAGCACATTCTTCGGCAAACGCAACGGCAAATGTATGACATGGAAAGGTCCCAACAAGATATAAAACAAGAAAATTTTTGCCTATTTTTGAGAGAATCATTTATTCTGCAGGCCCTTGAGATTCTCTGCAACATTCTGTGGAGTAATATTAGGGTAAGTAGGAGCAAAGTAAGGCTTTATCTAATAAGGCAAAGAGAGCAACTACTAAAAAGTAGGAATATAATCATCAAGGTACTCTGAGACACGATGCCGAAGTTAAAAATATTGCTTCAGAACCAACGACCGTTTTTATAGAAAAGTGTGTACTCACGAGTCACCCCATAAAAACAACCCTTCCAACAAAAAGAGCTTATTGCATAACCTCAGACCATGAATATGTCGAGTACAGTGGATCGAATCAAATAAACAGGTCTCTAAAACCTGATAAATAAAAGTAAAACAACCGACATTCGTACGTACAACACCGCGCTTATCGGGAAATTGTTGCAACAAGACAGGAGCCTGAAGGCAACAATGGGGAAGCTGGCAGAGACACAATGTAAGCACTTCTAGAAGAGCGTAACGTTGCGAAAAATATGGACGAGATAATAAAAATAGCGGGACGATTCTATGCCATGCTATATGTTATAGACGTTAGGGGAGGGGATATAACTGAGACTACAAGCTGAGCTTGCTGTGTTCCACCAGTAACAAAACAAGAGTAGAAAAGGCGCTCAAAGACACGAAAAGAAGGAAAGCTTCCAGTTACGCTGGCATAACTATACACCTTGTACAGTTGAGTGCAGGTATATTACTCAAAAGACTCGCGAAACCATTCACACAATGTTAAAGATTGTAAAGGCACCAAAACCCTGAAAAAACTCCCTCATAATTTTATTTTACACGCAGGGAGGTAACAAAGATTGTAAGAACAATGACCCCATCAGGCTTCAGTCTGTTGTATACATGCTGTTTACGAAGCGAACAATTACCCGAATAAACTACAGCCTAGACTTCCAACAACCAAGAGAGCCGGCTAAGTTTAGAAAAAGACTACTTACAACGGATCATATTTATGTCATCAACAAAGTATCATAAAACCTCCCAGAGAATATTACGCCTGTTTATTTGACATTTGTAGGCTTTGAAAAACTTTTTATTCCGTTAACACCACCACACTGATAAACGCATTAAACACCAAGGAATTTAAGAAACATACTCTAGACTCCTGGACGAGATGTGTAAGATATGCACTTGCAGAATTACCCTGCACAAGCCGAATGATGAATTTCCGATTTGAAAGAGAGTGTAACGAAGAGACACCATCTCACCAAAATTTTTAACAGCATGTCTGGAGAGTGTATTCAAGATGGTTGACTGGGAAAACTTCGGCGCACAGATTTACAAGGAATGCCTGAGCACTTGAAGTTTGTAGATAACATAGCATTACTGAGTGTATCAGCCGAACAAATAGCTGGATCTGATAAATCTCCTCAACCCCAGAAAAGGACATTGAGGAACTACAATGAGAGAGCTTTGCTAAATATGAATGAACGGGCATGGTTACACCGCAGGAATGACGCTTGCTAAGCAGTTCACATAATTTCACAGATTTGCCTCGATCTGCCGGATCCACTGCGCTGACCCAAGTGTTGCATCGTCTCGAGACTGCCACCATCGACGACCAAAAAAGATTCGGGGGATCACATTCAGGTGCCTCACCATGTCACTTGAGGACAACAACGGCGCTCTCCTACTGGACTACGAAAGACTTTCCATCCCTACCCTAGACTAGTTGGCAGGGTTGCACAGCGGCAAAGGCGGAAGCTAAACCAGTCACTCTTATTGCACAGGTAAGACGGAGTTACGGCCATTGCTACCGATCTGGTGACCTGTTTCTGCTCTTTCCGCCATGCCCACGGCTTGTATCGTGTGCAGGTGTTTGCATTTTCATCATAAATTTGCTCCTACTAATGCGAGCACGTGGAGCCAAATCCAGACAGTGAGGATAAAGAAATGTTTGATCAGCTTACACCCATAGCAAAACACATTACGGCATAAAAGAAACAATACTAGCAAGCATGGACAAAAGCTGGACGTGATTGCCAATCTGAAGCAAAAGCTCGAGCGATGTGTGAATAAAATGGCTCCAACAAAGAATCATGAAGAGGCTAGATAAACGCGTGGATGACCTTGACAATCGTAGCCGTAGGTGCATCTTCATTGAGTACGGCATAGCGAAAAAAGTGGGACACAAGCGAAGATCTTGAATCAGGTAATAACAACGGCATAATAAAGATGTACTAGAACTGGAACCGTCGTTTGTTGAGCATATGAACCGTATATGACCAACACGGTTATAGAAAGTTAAAAATGCCCATACAAAGAAGCTGAAAAAAATATAAAGGAACTAACCTTTCAATTCCGGAAGATTTAGGCCAAGGAATTTCAGGTGTTAGGAACAAGTTATAGTATAACGCTAAACTAAACCGAGAAAACCAGGACGAGGTCTCGCTCTCTCTCTCTCTCTCTCTCTCTCTCTCTCTCTCTCGATAAACTGTTTATCAGTGACTGCGAGTGCATTTTGGACAAAGCGTAGAACGAAAGAGTGTATAAAAAGAACGCCATGTCAGAAACAGGCCATGCACAATCCGTAAGACGAACAAAACAAGCACTCTAACACTAACCAAAATGAACGCCAGAAGTATACCCAACAAGTCAAAATATTTTGTAAGCTTCCTTCCTAAGCATGCTCCGACATAGTGGGCATTATTGAAACGTGGCCTACACCCGATATTTGTAGTCTCCAATTTGCGCCACTTGAATCGTGATCCGCAAAGAAATATTTAGCCAGGGCAGGGTCGTAGCCCTGATGATAAAAAAACAGAATAACATTGACACCTCTTACAACAGTCCCAGACACCGCGGCCGCCTTCTTCCTGATTATTTGTAACGACTCCCACATATTCCACGGCTGCGTTTAAACCAAAGCTCACCATATGGCCCAGAACCAATGGCAGCAGTGCAGAGCATTATGCAAAATCACGTTCATAACTCACGAGTTTTTCTACTCGGCAATTTTAGCCTCACGGACTCTGCTTGTCCTCGCGTTCCACAGCCCCTGTTTAAAGATCACTAAAGGATATAATGCAAACCTTTACCCTGCATCCAACACGCGTTCACTAGACCGTGCACATCATTCTTGACACTAATTTTAAGTGATCTGTTTCCTCTACAGAAACAAACTACAGTCGTATTTGATGGCTTCTCCGACCATGATATACCTAAACAAGACCTTACCACTACGCGCTGCTTTTCATAAAATACATAACGAGATGTCGCCAAATTACCTAGGGCAGGCGATGCCAGCGTAACAATCTAAGTGGCCCACGAATTCTACAGCTTATCTTTAAACGCTTCATACCAATAAATAATGTGAACACACTATTTCGTTTTATATCCATCATTGTAAACACCGTAGAAAATTACATCCTCCTGAAAATTCACACCCCAGAACGCGGACACACAATCCGTGGATCACATGTGATGTAGTTCACGGGAAACGTATAGACCACGGCGTACCCTCAAAGCAAGGGGCCCCCGTTTATCGGTAAATAGGAGAGTAAAATGTGCCACAATAAATTTCAAAACATGCGTGATGCCGGAAAAACAACACAACTTTAACAAAACACTTCCATTATAAATTACAAAACCTCAAATATTTTGGAGCGATTTTCGAACATACCCAACCGCGACTTCAGTGGTATAGTTAGAAGAAACAAAGCAAATGATAATCAGTTCAACAATTACTTTCACTCCGTGTTGATATACGACAAAGGCGAGATACGACAATAGGTTTTACTGTGGAACCACCTATCGAACCCGAAATATAACGAACCCCAGTGTTTTTATTCTTCTACTCAACCACTGACCACAAAAAGTAAACATCCCCCATAGTATTACGAACGAGTTTCTGAAACGATATGCGGGATTTTGTAGCCATTCTCTTGGAATTGTATTAAAAAATACCATTAGACTGCGCAGTTACCAGGTGACTGGTAAATAGCTAAAGTAGTACCAACTCAAAATCCGTCTACGACACATTGTGCAAATACATCCCATTTCCGTGATTAGAACATGCTAGAAAAAACATAAAATCATGCAATCATAAAAAATTTAGAAAAAACATTCACATTCCTAGACCTCACCGGCATAGATTTCAAAAGGGCTTATCAGACATACCCGAGTTAGCTGCGTTAGTACATGATCTCGTTTTAAACACCAACAACCGCTGTATAACAGGCCTATCCCTTTTTGATTTCACAAATGAATTCTACCGTGTATCCCACACCAATTTATTCTCAAAACCAAGGGTCATTATAGATGAAGGGCCTATTACAGAATAGATCACAAGCTTTCTCTCCCAGTGATAGCAACACAATGTTTGCGAGGAAGTGCCATCCAATATAGCCACGGTCCCCCCAGGCACCCCAAAGGGATCAGGGTTGGGACCTCAGATATTCCTCAGTTTTTTTAACGACATTACGTGCAACGTGTACTACAACATTACACTTTTTTGCAGACGTCTTTATCTTATACAAAGAAATTATTTTCCCGAAAGACTGCGACACTGTATAGTTCACTCCAAACAATTGCCGAATGGATTAATACATGGCGAATTCCCACAAATAAAATTATGTGCATGACATATACAGCAAAAAACCCCTTTAACTACACCTACGTTCTTGAGAGCACCATCTTTAGTCAAGTCAACCAGCACAGGTATTTAGGTGTCACTCCAAAATCTACCGTCCAGGGAGATTCACACATCGACATTGTCATTTCAAGTGCTCTGTTGAACTTAAGTTTTCTCATCTCGAGCAGTGGTATTTAAAGTTGCTAGCACACATGCCTTTCTACACGAATTCAAAAATATGCAAGCGTTGTTTTGTTTCCTACACAATTTCAAACACAAACAGAATAAAAAGGGCCGAAATAAAAGTAATCACCTTTATATACAACCCGTACACCAGTAACGTCTTGACCACTCGCTTGTTACTTAGGGTATTTCAACACCACCGGAAAGATCAAAACTGGGGCACTTGAAATTCATAAACCTCGTACTCTAGATTCGGCTGAAACTAGAAACTTCTAAAAATATATCACCCTACAAATCACGCTTTTACAACCGCAAATACTCGTACAGAATAACATAGCTCTCATTTTATGTTGATACGTTTCAATTTTTGCTTTTCTAGGCTTTTATATAATAGAACTTAACTAGATTGAACTATGTCAAATACAGTATGCTTTTCAACCTTCTATGAAGTACTGGATTTCAACCGATCACATTGACATACCCTAAACACTTATAGAGAATTCTATAACAGTACTCATTTAGCAAAGACAACTGATTTAATTACAAAGTGCCTTGCTTTTACATGGCATCTCTAGGGGCTAGTTTGTGGTACATAGTTGGGGCGTACAGCTGAGTTAATATAAATAGTTTAACAAATACGAGAAAGACTAAAAAACAAAATGAAGTGAAACTGACAACAGATGTTTAACTGATTGAACGTATATAAACTTGCCTCTATAAATGAAAGTACAGAAAGGAGGTTAAGCATATGTGAAAATCTGAAGCTTGGCGATGCCAGATACATGTACGATCATAGTAGTAAAAAGGTAGAGCGGCGCGATTCATAGCGGTTTACGAACACAGTTCCCAGTCACAATAACAGTGTTGTATCATTCATTTCTACGAACATCAAAAGCCTGCTTCCCAAATGTGATCTACTAACTAACAGTCTCCTCAACTGATTGCAAATTTGTAATACTTACCGAGACCTGGCTAAATCAATCTATATGCAACACAGAAATACACCATTCCTTCCCAGATTTCGATATTTTCAGGTGTGATCGGGACAACAGACGAGGCTGTGGGGTCCTGATTGGAGCTCATCGTAGTTTGCAGTGTTCTCGTATTATTATCAGCCCCCCCTTTAAATTATATTAATTCGCTGCACAGCTGCATACCCTCCGGTAATAACGGGTCAATGTTATCGCCCTCCATGGGCCGGCACGTCGTTTGTGTCCAGCTTTCACGATGCGTTGAACTTGATTTCAACCCTACACCCCAACACGCGTATTGTAATTTTCGGCCATTTTAAGTTCCCGTCTAATAATTGGTGTGACCTCGCTATCACGTCAGCAAAGAAAAGCGTCGAAAGCGATTTCAGAAACAAGTGTCTCACATTCGGTCTTTCACAGATGGTCACATCACCCACGAAAACTACAAACCACTTTAACAACATACTTTACCTGGTTCTAACGTCAGACCCTAACAGTTTCTCTCCACTCCCCTATCTAGACGGAATAAGTGACCACGCAGTTATTCATGGTACATTTCAGTGTCAATACAAACGCCCACACAAAGCGTTGAAAACAATAATGGTCTACGACACAGGAAATTATCTCGAGATGAACGCCGATTTTAGCCATTTCTGCGATTCATTCTTGTTGGATTTTGAACAGCGGTCTGTTGAAACAAATTGGTCCCTCTTTAACCACGAAATGCGACGCTTGATTGCGAAATACATACCTACAAAAAAATAACAGAACGCATCGCATCCCCATTGTTCAATGCCACATTAAAATGGCTGAAAAGAAAAAGGAATAGGCAATTCAAAACCGCGAAATCTTCCGCTAACACACTCGCATGGGAAAAGTACCGAGCAACATCGAAAAAGTTCGAGTCACTCCTATCTAAACCCAAACGTACCTTCTTTTCATCAAATTTACCAAGCCTCATCCGCACAAACCCCCAACAGTTCTAAAAGATAATTAACCCCAAGAACACAAACTCGAGTGTGTCACTGCTTGACACATCTGGAAATGGCATCCCTGAATGCCATGTCGCCGAGGTCTTAAACTCTTCTTTCTCCTCAGTATTCACACAAGAACCGGATGACAGCCCTACATCCTTTCTTACTCAACTGCTCACCAACATGCCCAGCGTTACATTATCACCGCAGGGCATCTCAAACGTCATTGATTCTTCGAAATTAACATCGGCCTCCAGCATTGACTGTATCAATGCAAAAATCCTCAAAAACAAACACATCTCGAGCATCATCCTTAGCGACATCTTCTAGCAGTCCATCTCCACCGGTCGCGTGCCACAAGATTAGAAGATTGGTAAAATTGTTCCTGTACCCACGAAAGCCTCCGATAACGCCTTCCGTCCAATTCCCTGACATGTGTTTGCTCTAAAATAATGGAACATATTATTTACACACACGTATCCAGCTTTTTAAAATCTGTCAACTTCTTCCAACCCAACCAACATGGCTTCCAAAAGGGCCTCTCCTGTGACCCTCAGTTTGCACTCTTCCTAAGCGACAGAAATTCTAACCTGCACGTTAACACCCCTGTCGATGCAATTTTCCTAGATTTCGAGAAGGCCTTCGATAAAGTCCCCCACAAGCGTTTGTTGTTAAACCTTTTACACCTAAACATTGACGCACACGTATTCGCATGGATTTCCAACTTTCTAACCAACCGACAGCAGTTCGTATACACTAACGATAACTCTTCCTCTCTTTCTCCTGTCCTCTCCGCTGTTCCCCAAGGTACCGTTCTCGGACCTTTACTTTTTCTCATATATATAAACGATTTACCAGTTGACATTTCTTCGTGCATTCGATTATTCGCAGACGACTGCGTCAATTATCGCCCCATTGTTGACCTCACCGATAACTCAGTGCTCCATCAAGACCTACGTAAGATTGACGATTGGTGTAGAAAATGGCTAATGGTCATTAGAGTTAACAAAATATTTCTTATGTCATTCCATAGGCGTCAGTCTTATTGCACATACAACTACTCCTTAAATGGCTCTGTCATCTGTTCGGTATCGTCCACTAAATATCTAGGCATTCACATTTCCCGTGGCATTTTGCGGTCATCCCACATAAACCGCATTACAAATGACGCGAATCGTACGCTCGGCTATCTACGACGTAACCTGAACTTGGCTCCACCCTCCGTGAAACTACTAGCCTACGAAACAATTTTCCGGCCTAAACTAGAATTTGCGTGCGCTGTCTGGGATTCACCACAAGCTAACTTATGTACCATCCTCGAATCAGTCCAGAACCGTGCAGCCAGGTTCATCTTCTCTGATTATTCTTATTGTTCTAGCGTAACACATTAAAAATCTAAAGCTAACTTGCCCTCCCTTAAAACTAGACCTAAACTTGCGAGACTTTGCCTATTTTACAAATTTTACAACACGTTTTAATGTGGATGCTTGTTCATAAAAACCGCTCACCACCCATCGAATCGCATCAACTACTCCAAAGCAGTTTACCCCCCTCCCCCCCCGCACGCACATCTGCATACCTTCATTCATTTTCCGTGCTGACAGCCACCGACTGGAACGGCCTCCCCGAAAACATCATTGCTCTCACGAATCGGGCGCGCTTCAAAGCGGCCATTGAAGAATATTTGTACTAATTTTGCCATGTTTTTCACTCTGTATTGTGCACTCTTTTTAAGTATTTGTACCGAAACCGTTCGTACTTATATTTTGTAACCTTGTAAACTTTCTTGCTTTTAACCTGTACCTATACTTGTAACCTTTTGTTTTCATCCACCCCTCTTGTAAAACCCCGCCCACTGGGGTCTTTGAGGTATTTGTAAATAAATAAATAAATAAATAATACCAGAAAAAGGTTTGCATGGAGCGCATGCTCAGGTATTCCTTATACAAGAGACCTATTTCTGCTTTTGATGAGTTGGACAAATTAGCACTGACTTGAACTCCTTCTTTTCCGGACACCATACAGTATGCTTCCCATAACTCCAGCTCCATCCTGTTGCTTCACCTAAGGAGAATTTACGTTTTTATACTCCATCTTGCATTGAGATCTAACACATTGGTTTTGCATGTTGCTTGCCGCGTTCATCAACGAGCACGCGTAGCGGTGTTCCTGGAAAAATTTAGTGGGCCAGCCACCCGTCTAGGTTATATATAATTTGGCACCGGGAAGGGCAATTTTTTCGCAAGGCCTTCTTTAAACTCGACAAAGTTCTGCACGTGTTTCACACCACTTTAAATCAGTTCTTAGCCCTTAGTCCTGCTTCTTAGCCTTTCTAGACTTTGTTACAACTACTTGAGGTTTAAGCGCTTCCCACTATAGCATGCCTTTATTTTCGAGGTGACAAACCTGATAATGGTACTTTTGTTTCATTTTGTTTCGTTGTGATCGTGCAGTGTTGTGGTCCACGCATTGAATTTAGTCCTCGATTTCCGTTTCAAGTCTGTTGGATATTGGTTGCAACCCATCCAGCAGTGCAAGAAGTAGAGTCGCGACGTTTAGAGGGCGGCTCAGCCTTTTCTTGTGGGTGCCTACGCTCTCATTCTAGCGCTGCTGTGCATTTTTTTCCCGCGTGGTTGAGATCTCACATAGCTCTTGGTTCTGGACCGTAGCCCCTACTATAACACGGAGGGGCGCCTCTCGGCAGAGCAACGCGGAGCGATTCAGGCCCGGCTGAGTAACGTAGTGAGGAGCCACTTCGCACAGTTTTTTTCCGCTTTCGATGGTGACTCTTTCAGCGAGGAACACTTTCTCGCACGCTATTCGCTACTGTTTGGCGACGGCGCTGCGTCCTTCCGTCTGTCTGCTGAATTTGTTTCTGTGTTCCGGGGGCTCTTCTCCATGTCGCGAGGTATTTGGGGTGGGGAACGGGTGATCCATCGTCATTGAGGGCTTACGGGTGATTTGCACCCCTCTCTCCTGAATAAGCCGTCAGGTTCCTAGCTTGCACGCAGAACGCAGGGAACCAGCTTCTGTGTACCAGGCCTCCAATGGTCGAAGCCCTCTGGTAGCTACTCGCCTTTTTTTGCTTTGTGCGGCTGACTACGAAACGAATGAACCTTTAGAATTGCGTCTTTAGGTCCACAATTTTGTGACTGCCCTCTTTTTACTTGGATATTCAGAAGAAGAAATGACCCCCACTCTGTGAATAAAGTGTACACGCTGGGGCGTTTGGTTAACGGCTCAGCCGCCCGCTAACGGTTTGTAGGCACGCTCGCGCTATCAGACCATAAAATATTCTGCGCACCCGTAGAGGGCTGATAGATCAATCGAATACACTCCGGATATATACCACGAGGGACTCAGGGTAGAGTACAACCACTTGAAGCGTTTCTCTTCTTGCGGATTGGCTGCACAAGTCAGCGCTGCGCACAGCTGCTAACCTTTACCCTCGGGCCTTTGTAGTGTTCTCTTGAGCGAGCGACTGGACTCACGACGTGAATATATCGGTTTTCATTCCCGGGACCTCCCTAGCGACATTATTTTCTTCAGTGTTCAGGAATATATGTCTATGCCAGACATATGTGTGACGGCTAAACATCTTCATTGTTAGAAAATCTGTGTTAAAAACACAAGAGGCGCTCTTCAAAACACAGTGTTATGTAATACTCTTCTGAGAATTGCTGGCGGCGTGAGTGGAAAACAAGAGTGTGTGCACCAAAAACGGCCTGATAAATTTTAGATGGAAATGCGTGGATGTATAGAAAAACATTGTAAAAATCAAGCGTATTGGACGTGTTACATTCATGTACTAAACACTGAGAAAAATGGTAGATTAGGGAAAGGAATAAAGTTTGCTGACTGACGAAACACGTGAGGGAGAGAAACAAGCGACGCCGCTGGGCTTACTATGATGGGGAGGGGGTGTATATATTGGGGAGATGCGAGACTCTGCGCATTCAAAAACAGCTACACCAAGGGCGCAAGAAACCGGCAGCGCAACAGAGGCTATGCAACCAGAAGGGTACAAAATATTTTTCACAAGCGCCAAAACGCACGTGTTTGTCTCCACGTTTTCCCGTCTCGTTGTTTTGCGCTAGGGGTTACTCGTAAAGTTATGTACCAATCACCCTAAATTTTAACTACTAGCGACAGCAAGGCTTCTTATGTGTTTTTCATTGATCCATGCCTTATCATTTATTATTTTTCATTTATGGTCGTGCACCTTGTCTTGATTTCCACCAACAATTCAAACAGTTATCAGGCGAGGTGAGTTGTGTGTGCGTTCGTATTCTCCTTTTAAAACATACCGTTGCAGCTAGTGTAAACGTTTTTGACCGTGTGCCATTTGACTTGTCAGTTGTACAATAATCCCTATATTCATGAATGAAGTTCCATGCATCTGGCACGAAGAATGCAGTTCCTTGTTCAGTTAGATTTGCAGCAAAGCTCCTGCGATAAAGATGAGGTAACCAAAGAAAAAAAAAGCACAGGCACTTTCTTGGGTCGGCCATTTTTTTCAACAAGAAAGTTTTAGTTAAGCTAGCGCTGTGTCCGTTTGTACACCTTGAAACTTTTTTGTTTTTGGGAGCGGTATACTTTTTCACGAAGGTGCCAGCTAGTATATTATTTCAATTAAAAAAGAACGAATTTATATATACTGGGATGTTTTAAGTGTCCTTTCAGTATTCTGTGTGTCTTGTAAAGTACTTATTTGCTTTGGCTGTTTCCGGGCACGCCATTACCTTTCCACCTGCCCGTCATGAAGCTGCACGTTGATGTCATTTCTCTACTGGTTGGCATCCTCCTTTCAACGTGCAGTGCTGTACGCTGTTCATTCTTTTCATTGGTATCCAAAAATGTATCCTGATTAGGTTCTGTGGCGGTAGCTCACTATTGGATGGGGATGGTGGAGAAGATGAGACAGAAGTGCTAGTACAAACGTTTGTTTCGACCTTGTCCGCCTACACTCACAAAAAAAAACTTGTAGTGCCAATAGCTACCTCTTTATGAGATTTGTTCCCTAATACTTTGACAGCACGTTGATACGCACAGTAAATACACGCTCAGAACACTTGATATCATTTTCAGCCTCTGGTAAGTTTGTGTTTGTTCAATGATGGTTTACCCTAGTTTTTTGGATAAATTACTCAGGTTTTTTACCGCCTTGAATGTGCGGAGCGACATTTTAAGCACGATAAAAAATACAATTAGGATGTGGCATAACTCTAATGCACCACTAAACAGACCTTATCCTCACACGAATAAACTATGAAATAACTTTTGTGCCTAGGTGCAAGGCCAGGATACCGGTAAAAAGTAGGTACCAATAGAAAAGGGATATTCTTCATCTGAATTTCTGCGTCTTCTACTTTGTATAGCTTCCCTCAGGTCAGTTTGATTTCAAGGTAGAGAGGAAAGCAATAACGTTGTTTCACCTCTTCAACATCTTAGAAGAGAGCGCCTAATCCCCATAAATTTTCCTTATCACGAAGGCCTTGTTATGAGAGGCAAGCGTTTGTCGGCACCAGACCTAAATAACTAAACATTATCAAGAGAACCCTGTGTCTACAAATCCAACCTTCAAAGCCGACTACTCAGTCAACAGATAACGAACTACTGTTGTTTTACATAACGTCATGCATAACGAAATACAAAAAAAAATACAAATGCAAAAATAATCTTTAAACTGTAAATATTTCAAATAAATTCTTCAAAGCATAAATTCTTAAAAATTGAAGTGGTTGGTTTTGTATTGTTCTGTTTGGGGATATAAGTGTATTCTTAACCGATTACAATTTTTATGGTCTCCGCCATAAAGCGTTTATATAAGCTTTCACCGAAATTATGGAAGGTATGCTTCTGTACCTACATGTATCCACATGCTGATAATCTTCTCTTTACCATTACGCAAGGTTCAATTATTTAACGGTATTCATCACGCTCTTCCTCTGTCTTCGCAATTCTCCCGACCCCAAGTCAATTACAATTTGTTCCGGGCATAAAATATTGTTTTTTCGCACTGTTCCAGTGGTGCATTTTGGGACACCCCGCAGCTTTTACTTATTGTTTAATTTTTTGTCTTGTGTGCAATCATCAGCCTGACGTATACTAATAGGTCACGTTCCACTGGCGTTGTCAACACGCTGGTTACTTGCTATAATAATACGAAACGCAAGGGCTTTGTTAGAACAGCAAGGAAACCCTGGTTTACGTATATATAAATTTTTTAAAGAAAATGTGCCTGCAATGCCATTTGTTCGACATGGAATGTGTACAGATGTGGCCTGATCACACACCTTTAAAATTCTTACCAGGTATGTAGATGTATAGCTAGAGGGGAAGGTTCCATCCTTCTCCCATTACCGTGCAACTTAATAGGGGAAGAACTCAATTTTCGAGGCTAAGAGGGACACCCACAGAGACCGAAGGACAGGTAGAGGAACACACAGCCAGACAGAGCAAAGAACATGCAGGGAGACCGACAGAAATCCTTGGCATCGCCGCAATTATACTTCGTGTACTTTGGGTAATACAAAATCTGCGTGGTTAGAATTTGTCAAGCTTCTCGACAGAAACTACTGCTGTACAATAGCTGGGGAGCACAGAAACGAGGACATTATATTTACTTCATTTTGTGTACCGCATTGCAGCATGGTTGTGACTAAACATACCATGAGAGAGAGAGAGAGAGAGAACAACATCTTTATTGGCCGCGTAGAAGTTAATCAGGGGTACCAGCCTCCTGAAGGGGAGGCAGCGCCCTCGATTGCTGGCGTTGGAGGGCCTCCAGAGCAAACTGGACGGCCCTTCGTTGGGAGTCAAAGTCTTCCTTGCACACCGCACGAGCAAGGTGAGGAGGAAGCACATCCGTGGGTTCCGGGGTCACTGAGCATGTCCATAGCATGTGCGCCATAGTAGCGCGATTAACACCACATAGCACACACACGTCACTGGGTTGTAGTTCGGGATGCACCATGACGGCACATATTTACTATTCGGCGACTGTTGTAGTGAAGAGTTCGAACCGGCTATAACTGTCTGGTATGTCAACTGCTGAGCAAATAGGGGATTTTTCCCTCCGTCTCTTTCCAATATAATCGCTAAACTAACGCACGGTAAATTAAAAATATGAATATTCTGCAGGTGGTATTACAGCCTTTGAAAAGATCATTGCTTCCAATAAATTTTTTATGTACTTCGCAGTTTGAGTAAGCTAGCGATTTAGGCTACTTATACCACGCATTGCTTTTCGGCAGGAAAAAAGGCCTTCACTTGTCTTAGGGTAAACAACGCACCACAAAAAGAAGTCTTGCCGTGGTTAAAGCAACGGTGTTGACTAGGCCCATTTTTTCTGTGGGCTAACCAGTGCCCAGAGGTAGCGGCAATGCAAAGCAGTACTCGAGCTGTCGAGTTCGCGTTTCCCGTTTTAAATGCTCTCTTATGGTAATGCCGCACAACCACTGAGAGGATTTTGACGCGATTTTAGTCTGGTCTTTTTGGAGATGCGTTCTTTACAATGGCAATGCCATGACGGCTAATAAAAAACTGAAAGCAGTGGCATTCAACGTGAAAGTTGCCGAAACAGCAGAGCAGTGATTTGTCATGAAAGCTTTGGCTTCATTCAGCGTTCTTCGCTACCACGCCTCACGCTCGTACACTGTAGGTCTCACTCCTCAAATACTGAGTTTTGTTCGATGCAATTAAATTTTTCTCCTTCGCAGATCTCCGCTGTTTTTTCCGGTCATAAATCACATCGTTTTTATCTTTTCTTTCTTGTGTTGCCTGCTCCTTCACTAGCGGGAGTTCTGTTCCTTTTTGCTTGCTGTCATCTCAGACGCCCTCGAGCCTTCGTGCGTCATTTCGAATGCGGCGTATTTTTTTTCTTAGGAGTCCACATATTTTTTACTTACGATTGTAGAAGCAAACGAAATGAACGACGCTAAAACAAGAAGAGGGGTGGTGGTTTAATATTTAATTTGCTCAAATGTTGCGCAGTTACCACTGCTCTAAATAGGCAGAACATGTATGACATGTGCCAGTGTTTCAGGAGCATCGAACTGTTTTGAACACATAAACCACTTGTTCAGGTCCACTAATGACTCTTGGTCAGAAGACCTAATAGAAAGACAACCGGGTATCTTTTCAAATCCCGTGTTTGTCTGCGGGCCACCAGGGGGGTCTGTTTGGGTCCTTGAGGCCACGTTCCTGGGGTGGCTTGATAGCGTGCCAGTGAACAAGCTACGGCGACAAGACGGGCCCATAAAACTCTCTGCAATCTAAAAGACGTTTATTTCATAGGGGCTCGGCGATAAAGAACAATCGGTATTGTGCTTGGTAGCAAACGTCATCTTCTGTTTACGTCAGTGCACTTTAGGTTCCCGCCTTGCCCTGATAGCTCGGTCTTTTTACGCTCTATAGCCACCGCCGCAATCCGGCGGCGTAGCGACGTAGTGGACCCAAACCGTGCCCCACAGCGTGGTGACGTAACGGTACCAAAAAGAGGCTTGTGATACACCTCCCCATTGTTTAGACCAGAGAAAATTGCACGTATATTTGAGGCAACATCGGTGTAAATAACCGCCAGCCCCCATATTCATTTAGTTCGAAGGGCCCTTTTGGTTGGTTTGTACGATGGTTAGCAAAAACACTTGCAGAAAAATCAACGCGTTGGAAACTGCGCAATAAGGCTCTGCCACGTGTGAGATGAAGCCTAGCACAAGAAGAACCAAACTCGTGCTCGGGTTGTTCCTTTCAGAGAGAACTAGCACGGCAAATGTGAAAATTTTGAATTGCATTGGACAAAACTTTTGTTCCATTCATCAATACAGGAGCGAGATATGGAAGGTAGGAGCATAAGGGGCTGAGCCAACTAGCTGATAACGGCCCCAGAACACTTCTAGCAGAATAATCACTGCTCTGCAATAGCGAACGCTTTCACGCTGAGTATAACTGGTTTCGTGTTTTTTACTTTCTTTTTACACCAGTGCTGTTTACGTTTTATAACTTGGATAATTAATACTGGCATGTACCAAAAAATTTACCCCAAACGTATCCGGCTCTACGTGAACCCATGTTTTATTTCCAACCACGTGATCGTAATAGTTTGGAAACAATTTTTTATGCCTTGTTGGCATATACACCGCCAACACACAAAACGTATTGCTCTTTCGAGATTGCCACATTTTGGTTTATTCAGAAGAATTGAGACGCACATTTTTTGGGAAGTTCGACCGCTTCAACAAAATTGTCACAAAGTGGACGTTTATATCTTCCATTAATAATCCACATTGGACCCTGTCCGCATTTGTGAAGATATGTGGCCAAAGATAAAAATCGTGGATGCACATACCGCCCTGTAAAAGTGTTCTGACGCATTTCTATCCCACCTGATTGATCGTGTGAATACGGTCCATTGTTGAATAGGCTTTCCGGAACCATGCTTGTTCTTCAGGTTGACTGAAATCTAATGTGGCAGAAATTCTGTTAGCAATTATTTTGGCAAGTGCCTTTCAGATGACTGACACTAAGCTGATCGGCCTGTTTTTTTTTTCAAGTCACTTACTTCACCATTCTTACGGATTCGGATGACGTTCGCGTTCTTCCAAAATTCCGGTTCACTTGTGGTCATTAGGCATTGCATAAAGCGGTTTACCAGTTTCTCAAGTACAATTTCTTCGCCCTCCTTCAAGTGGTCGCCTGTTATATGATCCTCAATAGGTGCTTTGCCCTCTTCCATTTCTTTCAAAGCCCTCCTTACTTATTTTGTCGTTACTGGTCGAATGTGTATCCTCTCTGAACTACTTTCTCGTGCGGCATTATCCTGGGTGTCCCGGCAACTCTGCAGATCCCTATAAAATTCCTCGGCTACTGTGAGTATTTTATCCCTTTTTGTGGTGAAATTGCCTTGTTTGTCTTGAGGTGAATACACCTAATTTTTCTCCAGGCCAAGACGCCTCTTCACTGCTTTCAGGCTACCTCTGTTCTTTGAAATGTATTCGATGATCTACAAATTACACCTGCGTATGTCAAGTGTCTTACGCTTCTTGATTAACTTCAGAAGCTCCGCTAGTTTTATTCTGTCAGCTGCGATGAAGATTGGCATGGTTTGCCATTTCCTAATTAAATCTTTTATATCTTGGTCCAGTTTAACAGTATCCTGTCTAGCCTTCGTGCCCCCGACTTCTGCTGCAACTCCGTGATTCTGCGCGTAAGGTTGTAGCTGGCTTCCTTTGTCGAAAACTCTGCTTCCTCAATGAGAGTTGAATAGTGGTTCTGCAGGGCGACCCTGGATTTTTCTATTTGATGTCTTACTGTTAGCTTATTATTCGGCTTCTTTCGTACTAGCTTGTTGCGGCCCTTGCCCAAATCTAACCGATTTCGAGATCATACCATACGGTTGTCACCACACCTTACCTTTCCGAGCCCTTCCACATCTTTCACGAGGCCAGGGTTGTCGCATATTAAGAAGAGTATTTTGTTTTTATGCCCCCCATTTGGGCTCCTCCACGTCGACCTACGGGTCTCCCGTTTGCAGAAGAAGGTATTCATTATGCACAGGTTATTCCGTTGTGCAAAATTGACTATTAGGTCCCACTGCTATTTTTACAGCCCATATTATAGTTCCTGACTGAATTGTCTCTAGCCTGATTCTTGGCTACTTTAGTATTGAACTCCCACATAAATACGGTACACTTTGTTTTTAGTTTAGCCATTGCCGATTCCACATCTTCTTAGAAGTGTTTCACTACATGTTTTCCTGGCTGGATGTGGGTGCATAGCCCTGTACCACTTTAGGTTTGTACCTCTGATCGAGCATAATTACAAAACCTGCTACCCTTTCGGTAATGCTATTGTATTCTTGTTTGTTACCAGCTATGCTTTTATTGACTACAAATCCCACTCCCAGTTCTCTTCTGAAGATGAATGAAACATAGGACGCATCCATTTTTCAGCACTTTAAAGGCTTCCCCGGTCTTCATAAACTTACTCAGCCCTATGACATTCAATATACTGCCCTTTTATTCCTCGAACACCTCTAGACTCGCTTCACTAGATATGGTTCTAGTGTTAAACGTTGCCAGGTTCAGATTCAAAAGGCGGTAATAAATTTTTATATACATATATATATATATACAAATATATTGTCGCGTGCATTGTGTGTTAAGCAGGGCAATCCTCTGTTTAAGGTATGTAAGGGTCATTGCACTCGGTACAATCTCCAAGTGATGGATACGTGCCGTGTTTCTAGGATAGCCATCTAGCACGAAGACGACGACACAAACGCGTGGCCCGGGCCCCCGCGCGCTTCTCTCGGTCAGCCATTTTTGCCGAGATTTGACGTGCTCTCTCGCCTTCCCATTTTAGGCGCCCCGCCCGTAATAAATCGGTGCAACACCGTACAGCCGATTTTGCCTGCGTCTATCGGGACGCCACACTGGTTGAGGTGCGGGGTACACCCATGCCTGGATCGCAGTCGGACTAAAGCCCCGAAAGGCCTCGTCTCGTCGACACCTCCGTGCATCGGACGAGTCGCCGCACGCTCGGTCTTTCCCCAGAACTCGCGGGCCTGCCTAACAACGTGCCCCGGAGTTAACCTTCGGTGTTAACACTTCAGCCTCAATCTCGACCACCTCCGGTGATGGCCACCTCACCTCCGGTGTTAACACCTCAGCCTCAATCTCGACCGCCTCCCGTGATGACCACCTCCCAGGTGATATTCCATCAGCCCCGCACCCCGAACGCGTTCCATGGTGAGGTGTTCGAAGCTGTTGAAGACTGGCTCGCGCATTTTGAGCGTGTTGCCGATTTCAACCGATGGGACGATCGCGAGAAGATGCGGCAAGTGTACTACTCGCTGGAGGACGGTGCTCGCACATGGTACGGGAATCACGAGAGGAGATTGGAGACTTGGAACGACTTCTGTCAGGAGCTCCGGGACACCTTTCCGAACACCGATCGACGAGACCAAGCGCTGCGTTTGCTGGAGTCGCGTTTTCAAAAGCCTAACGAGAGTGTCGCCATGTTTTCAGAGGACATGGCTCGCCTTTTCTGCCGCGCTGATCCAGCCATGTCTGAGCCAAAAAAACTCCGATACCTCATGCATGGAGTCAAGGAGCAGCCGTTTGCTGGGCTTGTTAGAAACCCACCACGCACGGTGCAGGAGTTTATCAAGGAGGCCACGGCTATCGAGCGGGCTGTGCAGGAGCGTAACCGGCAATATGCCCGTATTATAACCAGAAGTCGCGCCGATGTCGCTAGTATGACCTGTGACGAGAGCTCCTTGCGGGACCTAATACTGTCAGTTCTTCGCGAAGAGCTAAATAACCTTGGTATTTCGTCCCAGCAGTCGGCTCCTTCTTTGGCCAGGATGGTGCGCGAGGAGATACACCAAGTGTTCTCACCACCCGATCCGCCGACGCAACATTTCCCTACAAGTTACGCCGCAGCTATTCGTCAGCAAGCTCCAAGACTGCCGACTCCACCACCCCCGCCACGTCGCCAGTCACCTTTGCCGGTACATCCTTGGCCCGCACAGGAACCTGCTGTCCCGCCACGTCGCCAGTCACCCCTGCCGGTACATCCTTGGCCCACACAGAAACCTGCTGTACGTCCGCCAGTACGAAAGACGGACTTGTGGCGCACGGCGGACGGGCGGCCGTTGTGTTACCACTGTGGTGAACCTGGCCACATACAGCTACGCTGCCCCTATCGCGACATTGGTCTTCCGGGATTCTCTCCTGCAGCTCCTCGTCCGCGGTTGGGACAGCGGCCTGCCGAAATCGCCGATTATCTTGCCGCACAAAACGCTACGTCTCCCGACAGTCGTTGATCACGCTCGCCGTCTCCCGCAGCCCACTTCTCGCCGACGAGTCGTAACCCTCGAGACAGCCGCCCGGGGAGGTTTTCCAGCCCCCGGCGGGAAAACTAGGCGAAGCAACCCCCGGAGGCAAGGTTGCTGAAGATCGCAAATGTAAAGACCTTCAAGCGACGCAGACGACGACTCAAGATATAGCGACAAAGACCCGACGGATTACCGACATATTACCACCCCAATGCAAGTACACGACGACGACGCCACTGAATACTGACAGAGTCACGAATGCCGACCTTACTATTACCATCGACGGGCATGAGGTGACCGCGTTACTCGACACCGGCGCGGAATATTCAATCATTAGCCAAGAACTTGCCTACCGTTTACGGAAGGCCAAGAGTCCGTGAGATGGTCCGCAGTTTCGATCTGCGGGAGGTCACCTCATTACGCCAGTTGGGAAGTGTACAGAACGGATTGGTTTGGGGGGCGCTGACATTGTTAGTACTTTCGTCGTTCTTCCGCGGTGCTGCAAGGACCTGATATTGGGCATAGATTTTCTCCGCGAGCACAAAGCCGTTATAGATCTCGGAGAGCGCCTGGTGAGATTGTCCACAAGCCTTCCTCGTGAACAGCTTACCGACCAGCGCCGTTTGCCCCTTCGTATCGCCGATGAAGACGTGAGCCTGCCACCGCGATCCTGCGCATTCGTTTCAATATCGTGCGACGATCCCTGCACCGCCGACGGGCTTGCCGAACTGCGTACTGCGCCCTTTTTCGACCAGGGCTTTGCCATCGCAAGAGGCCTTGTGCGCCTGTCAGGCGGCCGCACCAATCTCTTGTTGATCAATTTCTTCAACGAACGCCAGCACATCGCGAGAGGGACTACAGTAGCATTTTTTTAAGGTATCGAGAAAGGGGAATGCTGTTTTCTGCTTCAAACCAGCCCAACCACAACGCCGAGCGCTAAATGCAGAGTCGACGTCAACTCCAACCTCTCGTCGGAAAATTACCGAGGGCTCCTTGACCTCCTTCAGCACTACGAGGATTGCTTTTCGTCCACGTCTGGTGTCCGTCAGACACATTTGACAAAACATCGAAGAATCACCGAGGAAACGACGAGACCCAAACGCCAGAACCCTTACCGTGTGGCTCCCAAGGAGCGCGACGCGATACGGAGGCAAGTACAGCAAATGCTCGAAGACGACGTCATCGTGCCGTCGAGCAGCCCCTGGGCGCCTCCAGTCGTTTTGGTTAAAAAGAAAGATGGGACAATCCGGTTTTGCGTGGATTATCGCAAGCTTAACCAAGTGACAAAAAAAGACGTTTACCCGTTGCCTCGAATTGACGACTCGTTAGACCGACTGCGAAGCGCCCGCTATTTCTCGTCCATGGACTTAAAAAGCGGGTATTGGCAGATAGAAGTCGACGAAATGGACCGCTAGAAAACCGCTTTTGTGACGCCGGATGGACTGTACGAATTCAAGGTTTGCCCATTCGATTGTGCTAAGCCCCGGCTACTTTTCAAAGACTTATGGACACCGTGCTGTCGGGCCTCAAGTGGCAAACATGCTTGGAATATCTGGATGACGTGATCGTATTTTCGACCACGTTCGAAGAACACCTCGAACGTCTTCAGTCGGTCCTCGAGGCCATAATATCTGCCGGACTTACGGTGAAACCAGAGAAATGCCACTTTGGATACGAGGAACTGTTGTTCCTTGGCCATGTGGTCAGCTCTGCCGGAGTTCGTCCTGATCCTGGCAAGGTAGAAGCGGTCGCCCAGTTCCCCACGCCCGTCAACAAGAAAGCCATGAGGCGTTTTCTAGGCCTGTGCTCCTACTACCGGCGATTTAGTAAGAATTTTGCCCACATTGCGGCGCCCCTGACTCGTCTTACGCGGGATGATGTCGCATTCTTCTGGAGTGACGGAGAACAGAGAGCGTTCGACGAGCTGCGGCAACGGCTGCAGAAGCCACCCGTACTGGGCCATTTTGACGAAAACGCCGGCACCACGCTCCATACGGACGCTAGTAACGTTGGACTCGGAGCTGTCCTGCAACAGCAAAGACAGTGCCGAGAGAGTTATAGCGTATGCCAGCAGAACACTCTCATGGACAGAAGCCAACTACTCGGCAACCGAAAAGGAGTGTCTCGCCGTCGTATGGGTGGTGCAGAAATTTCGACCGTACCTATATGGTCGTCCGTTCACGGTGGTCAGCGATCACCACTCATTCTGCTGGCTAATGAACTTAAAAGACCCGTCCGGACGCCTAGCACGCTGGAGCCTTAGGCTTCAAGAACTTGATGTGACTGTCGTGTACAAGTCCGGTCAACAACACGCCGACGCCGACTGCCTCTCGCGAGCACCAGCTATTCCAGCGTCGTCAGATGACTACGGCGCTGACGACGCATTTCTTGGCGTTCTGGACGCATCCTCTCTGTCGGAGCATCAACTCGCAGATCCGGAGCTGCGGCCACTCATCGAATTTTTAGAAGGACGGACCTCCACCGTACCGAAGCTGTTTTCGAGAGGGGTATCATCCTTCGGATTCCGGAATGGAGTTCTTTACAGGACAAACTTCCCCACGTGGCAGAAGCTACCTTCTTGTGGTTCCCGCTGCCCTCAGGAACGACGTTTTGCGGGCTTGCCCCGACGAGCCGACAGCGGGTCACCTAGGCTACACCCGTACCCTGGCCAGGATCCAGCAATCCTATTACTGGCCCAAGCTGGCAGCCATGGTGCGACACTACCTACGCACGTGTCACGAGTTCCAACGTCGTAAAGCACCGCCACTGCGAGCAGCGGGTGTACTGCACCCTGTTCAGATTCCAGCAAATCCTCTTAAGCAGGTCGGAATGGACCTTTTGGGGCCATTTCCTACGTCATTCGCTGGTAACAAGTGGATTATAGTTGCCACGGACTACCTCACTAGGTACGCGGAAACGGAAGCCCTGAAGCGTGGAACAGCTCACGAGGTCGCCCAGTTTTTTTTACGAAGATTCTTCTCCGCCACGGCGCTCCTGCTATCGTTATTACTGACCGAGGAAAAGAATTCACTGCTGCCCTGGTCGAGGAAATCATGCGGCTCAGCGGTACCTACCGTCGTAAGTCGACCGGGTATCATTCGCAGACAAACGGCCTTACTGAGCGCCTAAATAAGACAATAGCGGACATGCTCAGCATGTACATCGACGTGAAACACAAGACGTGGGATGCTGTGTTGCCATACGTCACATTCGCCTATAACACGGCTCAGCAAGACATGACAAGAATGACGCCGTTCTCTCTTCTTTATGGCCGACCTGTCACCACCATGCTGGATGCAATGTTGCCCCATGACACCACCGGTGACAACACGGAACTGCACGAATTCACGGAACGAGCAGAGGAAGCGCGGCAGCTGTCGTGCGTCCGAACAAGACGGCAACAGCTGTACGACTCCCACCGCTACAACCTCCGCCACAGGACTGCTGTGTACACACCTGGCGACAGAGTCTGGGTATGGACTCCCGTCCGACGTCGAGGACTCTGTGAAACACTTCTTAAACGGTACTTTGGACCATATCGGGTGCTGCGCCAGGTTACAGACGTAACGTATGAAGTTGTCGACCATGGCCTCCGTAACCGCTGCCCTGACGTCGTTCATGTAGTGTGCATGAAGCCATACTTCGATCGTTGACGAACTCATTTTGGGCAAAACCATAAGTGCATCTATTTAAATAACTCTGCGTGCATCAGGGCGATGCTATTTCGACGGGGGGGGCAAAATGTCGCGTGGATTGTGTGTTAAGCAGGGCAAGCCCCTGTTTAAGGTATGTAAGGGTCATGCACTTGGTACAATCTCCAAGTGATGCATACGTGCCGTGTTTCTAGGATAGCCATCTAGCACGAAGACGGCGACACAAACGCGTGGCCCGGGCCCCCGCGCGCTTCTCTTGGTCAGCCATTTTTGCTGAGATTTGACGTGCTCTCTCGCCTTCCCATTTTAGGCGCCCCACCCCTAATAAATCGGTGCAACACCGTACAGCCGATTTTGCCTGCGTCTATCGGGACGCAACCTAATATAAATAAGGTTAGTAGAGATAGACACACGAGAAAGACGTAGAAAATAGATATAAGTTTACTGACGTTTCAGGAAGAGACCTTCCTTTCTTCAAAGTACAGAATAAGTTCGTTTCACAGTTATATATATACAGAAAATGTAGCATGGGCGAGGGCAAGGTAAGAGAAGGGAGTTTGTACAATTGGGTCATGGTTGGTGGGTAGTAAAAGAATGAAGAGGGAGGGGGAAAATTTAAAAAGGATAATAAGTATACACAGTCACGCGGTACGCACATGGGAAGGAATGAGGGAAGAACTGAACAGAAAAACTTAACAAGGTAATTCCCCCCTCCTCCGTGGCAACAGGGGTGAAAGAGGGGTCAAAGCAAGGTATGCCTTTTCCAGTTCACACGAATACGACCCTTCGCTAAGCTCCTTCAGCCGAAAATTACGCAAACAATTCGTACCACAGCGCATAACAGCGATCCGTTGCCATTGAGTATATCTCTTAGCTCTAGGCAAAACACCACAGCTGCGACTAATAACCAATTTAGGTTGCCGTTTGGCCAAAATAACAATAGACGACAATTATTTCAATGTAACGGCACCCATATGTGTAATTGCATACATAATAATATGAAGAATAAAATAAACTTTTTCTGTGGCTTTGAAATTATATTTGCCAAGTTTGTATACATCATGATGTTGGCGTTTTTGTTTGAATGTAGTAATTATTGAGACTGTGTTATGTTTTTTAATGATAGGGTTTGTCACGGTATATGTTGCGTTATGTTGTGTTATAATGCGTTATGATTTATCCACTTACCTTCTTTTTTTCAACATGTATGTGTTTCTGCGCTGCAAATACAGCGTATTTTGCATATCAGTTACGACAAGCAAATCGGCTACTGGTACAACATTTGTATTTAATATTTCTGGCAATACGAGATGAATGAACTGAAACTGAAACTTAAACAGCCTCTACGTGTGCCCTTGACGAACTAATCCTTGTAGTCATGGGGGGAATTTCACATTCTGCCAGGTGAAGTAATGAGATGTTTGGTAAGTGGGCGCCTTTGAACAGTCAAGAATTCCGCTATTCTCTTATCTATGAAAGATTCCAGTAATTGACATCAAAACCCGAAGTCCGCATAGAAAATTATTGTGGAAAAATACTCCACGAACATACGTAACGTCCCGGGCCACGTTTCTGCTGCATTCAATCAATGTTTAAGCTAAGAAAATTAGGATCACCAGTTTTTCCCTGCCAGCGGCAACCGGAGGACCGACCAGTCCCGCGGCCATGAAAGTGCTAGTATCCGAGATTCAAGACGTCTTCAGCATAGCTCTCGGCTGCAGAATCGGTAACTGTTTGCACCTCCGAATAAATGAAGGAGCAACAACCAAGTTCTCATTCACATGGCAGATGCTGGAGACGGCGTCGTTAAGTCCTGGTATGTGGTATCTTCGCATTTTTGGATGTTTTCTATATTGGCGTGTCACCTGCACAAGGTAATGTGCGCAAAACCTGAATGTACTGTTCTGTTTTCACAGGCACGTCTCAGAACGCCCAAAGATTCTGGTAATCCTATGATGTTATCACTGATCATGTCGTGAACTTGCGTACGCAAAGTCGCGTGTTCTCGCGGACACAAAATGTTCACCCACTCCCATGTAAGTGATGCGCGAGGAGTCTCTTAGGGGAGCTAAATTCGGATGAGGCATTGGGCGCAGGCAAGCCAAAGTTTTTCTCGGTGATCTTACGCCCACGTCGGGTTCATGTCGAAGAATGGCGGGGCGTAACCGAGATGCCGGGATACGTTGAATGCTGGCAAATACGATCATGTTTCTACATCGGTACATGTGCTCGGCGACCGCATTTCATGTGCCATTGTTTCCGTTGTTGCGCTCTCCAAACTCTTCGTGCGGCGGAGTTACTGGACTCGAGAAGCTAGTTTTTTTCAGCTATCACGATAGTATCAGCCTCAGGAGCAGCGTCAATAGTACGGCTCGTTTCGTCGTACCTGAACAAAGTCAGCCGTATAACTGTACGCCTAAACACATCGGCGCTCAGGCTGGAATAAATACACTCGTTGAATAACTTCGACATTGATTGTAACCAAAACGTCATTCGCCGCCGAACAAGTCAAGGTCACTTGCACCGCTTATCCGAACCACCCAGGGCTTGCCCGCCTCAACGACCGGGCTCCACAATTCCTAATCTCAACCGCTCAAAAACGTCCCGTCGGTGAACCAACAACTTGCAACTCTACAGGAGAAGCTCTGTAGTGACCTTCCTGTCACGTATCCGGTAATCACGTAACCCCCACCCAACGGAATTAAGTGATCGTACAGAAAAGATACGTCGAGGATTGGCTTGGAGGCGGGAAAAGAAAATGCACAAACCACATACAGACATCTGGCCGCTAGAGAAACACTACCTTTAGTCCACTGCTTGCCACGATTCAATCTTCACTTTCTAAATAGGTGAATGTCAGTTTGGGTCTGTTTTAGGAGGAGTAAAAAAAGGTCGAAGGAGCAACTGGTTCTGATAAATAGCGATTATAAAAGTTCCCTATGTTTTCTCATGATTCTCCAACTTACTAAACTAACTTGTCTAAATCGGTATAATTATGAATAACAAAGCTCACATGCCGAATTGTTTCGGTGTCTGCACTTGTGTCATGGTGATTCCCCAAGCTAGCACATCTGGCTCCCTAGGTTCCACTGCCTCACCCTTCCAAGGAAGCTACTCTCCGTTTTCTTTCTCCCTACTAACACCCGGGCTACAGCGGCGGTGTCCTCTGCTCTAGTTCTGCTGTGGCCGACGCTTCTACTGCGTTCGGGACGCCAACCCCACGACGTCCAAAGCGGCTTGCACAACTTTTAGTTGCACTTCTTGTAGAAACACGTGTGGGAATTCAAGTGACGTCGCATGAGCAATTGTGGTCGGTGTCCTTTAAAGGATTGCTTTCCAATCGCCTTCACAGCGTGGATTGGAGCCAAATTTTTTATTGGTAAAATTTTGCTATCACCGAAAACAATTTTAAATGCAAATAATTTCTTAGTCGCACGATGTCGCGCTTCGGCGTCGGCGCCGTCCACACGCTTACTGCGCATGCGCGTCGCGTCGAGGTGCAGGTGCGCGTCTCTCCACCGTACCCTCCTCGCTCTCAACAACAGGTGCGGCGGTGCGGGAGGAGCGCATGTACCCAGTGCGCTCCGTCGCTGTGAACAACAGCTGCGGCGGTGTGGGGGGAGCGCGTCTGTGCGCGCATGCGTCGTAGCTACCCGTGCGCTGCGTCGCCCTCAACAGTAACGGCGGCAGGGCGTGTACACGTGATAACGGCGTGGTGGGTGCGTGGAAAGTTCGCGCGTTTGTGTACGGAAGTGTGCGCATGCGCGTCTCTCCCCCGTACTCCTCTCCCTCGAACGCGGGCGGTGTGTATATAAGCTGCGGAGCGCGCGTTCGGAATTCAGTCAAGGGCGTCTTTGCTTGGCTTTCGCTTGACTTGACGCTTTGCTTGACTCGAGTAGATGCGATGTAAGCAACGTCTTCACATGTTACGCAATCGCACGACCGCTCCTCAAAGACCCCTTGACAGTGCACTTTAGCGACCTGAAAGCAGTCATCCTATCCGTCCAATACAACGACGGCACCAAGCAATAAACACAGACTTTACCTTTACACACCTTGCCTTCGCTTCTCCTTCATTCAATAAATAAGAATAATAAAAACGGAACAAAAATTAGGCATTCCCAAAGCATACCCAATTACGCAACATTCACGCGATACCCTTCCACCCCCCCCCCACTCTGCGACGCATTTACTCGAGTTCCCCCCGTGGGAAGATGCGGGAGGGTTTTTTCATACTTAAACAGCTCTGCTGATAAAACAGAGCAAGAAAACAGATGGAAGAGGTGACACATCAGCACTGACTTCCGATACCAAACTAGTCATGTGACGTCTTCGTGCGATATATAAGAACATCAAGACAACAATGAAACGGAAGCATAACGCGCCAACGTAGAGCGAAACTCTCCAAACACAGTCATACAATACTACAATGACCTGACAATTGATTTAATTGCCTTGATTTGCTTGAGCTGGATCTTTTTGTGTTTATGAAGATTTTTACGTGAGTTGCGCCCAGATTATTCTTAATATATGCATTATTGCCGCAGATCCTTCTCCTAGTGTTCAGTAGCTTATTTATTGTATCTGTGATGCACCTCTTTGTTAAAATAGTTTCTTTCAAAATTGCACTAAACAACGATTGTCACGCATGCAATCAACTGTCTTTTGCTAGAAATATTCTCTACAAGAAAAATCTATAAAGGCGGCTTTCGCAAGCGCATATATAAATTTTTAATATGTGATATTTGATGTATAAGTTATAACTCGCGCATGTCTGCTATCCAAGCGCTTACTACAAATTTGTCCCTAGTTTTATGGCCTTAAATGCCGAGGTCTTTGCCGTCGCATTTCCTCCATCAGCACTCCGGTAATATTGCGAAAAATTCGATCACACACGAACGTCATTATTGTGTGGAGCGTACGGTGTCCTTCTTGCTAGCGCGTTGACGTGGGCCACGTGAGAAGCTTGAAAATATTACCAAGAAAAAATTTCCACAGCGCGTGATTGCTCGGCTGATGACGAACGCCCAACATCATACAACTTGGCTCTTCTAGAAATTGTCTGCCCAGCGTTGCTGGCGCGATATCTCGCGGGCTCTTCTCTGTACCTGTTTACATTGAATCGCGTCTGAGATGGTGAAAACGGGAGTCCGCGTTACAGAAGCAAAACCTTCGTAGCTGGTTGGGTCCTGCGCTAGCGCGTGGTAACGCGGTACGTTTTGTAAGAGATGTGACATCCTGCTGATTTAAGGGTCGTTGCCTACCAGTGGAGGAGAGTATTCAGTGGCAATTTTGGAAATTCGTGCGACTTGCATCAGCCCGTCTTAAGACGGAAGCAGAGGTGCCTCCAGCTCTTCTGTTTCACTAGCCTTACACCATGAATGGATGCTGTGAATTTCTTTCAGCAGGACCTCCATGGTGGACGTAATTTAAAGTCCAGGGTAATATGTTTATGTATATCACACTACACCCTTTCGCATTGTTTATCAACTCGAGGTGATAAACGAGGCTTATCGTCTTGTTTGTAAAACTTATATAAAGTTCCTAATATAAAACCGATCACGTTTGTAAAACTGGTATACAAAATTTCGTTTTCAACAAAGTTTTAAACGCGGGGATTGAAACGCAGGGAGTGAATTTTTGCCCTAACATTCCTCTTTCCATATAACGTGCCCAAAATATTAGCAATGTTGGTGGTTGAAAAGGTATATATTCTACGACGGTCAGTCAATCGGCTACAGGTTTAGGCTCGAAGCAGAAAGAAAAATTGTTCCCAGGAGAAAAAAACTTCTTGCCGTCGCAAAATATGCAAAAAGTGTACTACAATATTATAGCGATTGCTAAACGATTGACCTGTATTCAGGCACGTATAGCACAGGCAAAATCATTTCGTCACACCGTTTTTATAAAGCCCTGTTAGAGCAGGCCAGTCACTGCTGGAGGACTGATTCACGTCGTGTTTTAGAATTGTTGACCTTCTATTACATGCGACTCTTGTGAAAAATATGGTGTGCTGACTGACGGGGTATATACGGAGCGTTGTTAGTAATATCTGCTTTGCAGCGCCTGTCGACGCTACAACTGAAAGCGTTGCGTAAGAGCCATGAAACCCTGTCAGAATATCCAACTCTAGTTGTTGCACTCACAGAAGCACCGAATCAACAACAATCTAACTCCCGGCGTCGCACTTAGAGAAGCATCGAATCAACAGCGATGGATGCTATTTTAGATGCGAAGCATGTCTTGCTGGGGGGTAAGTCACTGGTCCGTGCCCCGTCCGCAATCCATTGCGCATGCAGGTCTCTCCTCCAGTCAACTATAAATAAAAATAAAGAGTTAAGCGGGGCCCGGTTTCGAACCCACGACTCCCTCGCCGCAACGGGATGTGCGCGCCGCTCTTCCCACTGCGCCACAAACCGAGACGGGAGCATTTACTACGAAGACTCCTTATATCCTACACTCATTCAAACTACGGCGAGAAGGAGGTACGTGGGCGTGCACTCGCACCGCGCCTCTCCTTTTTCCCTTCGCATGCGCATAAAAGCAGGTGCGCACGCAGCGATCCGTTAAGTCTGTTCCGAGACATCGCCTTTGGCGGTTCTGCTAGGGTGTTGTATGATAAGTTCGACCGGAACCAACAGTCTTGTCAGCGTGCGGGGTGACGCAAGTACAAGCAACAGCATCACCCCAACCGCTAACGGCAACGTTAGCCGTAACGTAGAAGAAGACAAGGCAGCAAATTAGAGGAACACCCATGATGCTTCGCATTCTACACATGGTTCCCACGCGGGAAGATGGGAATTATTATTGGGGTCGTTTTTCTGTATCTCATAGCGCAGAAACACCCTAAACTGTGTCAATCTCTCTGCATACACTTTGATGATGCCTTTTCGTACACACTGCCCTCATCTAAAAACATTTGTGGCAAGTGCCCCAGCACGCGCCTCCGAAATTGTCTCCAGAATTACTCCTCATTATAGGGGAGGTTTACACAGCCTTTTGCGGTACCCTTACAATAAACTACAAGTGATTCGGCAGGCATAAAACGGCGGTTCGGGCGCGCATCTTCACATGGTCAGGTACAGCACCTGCAGAGAATGGCATTATGGGGTTTAAAACTATAGTGAAAGAGGCCCCAGATGGTGAGGCTGTTCAGCCCTTGGTTTGTAACTGCGCCGTATTCGCACAGGAAGTTGATCCCGAGGAATATATTTATCGGTGGCTTGGTCAAAACCACAAATTAAAAGCAGAGGTCTCGTTGAGAATAACGATTCGAACTGTGCACTTTCCGTTTGGTCGCAAAAGGTGTTCCCCAATGATGCGCATGTCGGTGCCATTCCTTGCTGTTGTCACGTTTTGAGACGGATTGAAAACTAATAGCTCAATATATAGTTATCACCCCTATATCTTTCGACGACTACCATAAAAGACAACAAACAAGCGCGTTTGCATGCGGGCGATGCGATTGCATTAGTGTAGAATGAGCGATGTAACAAAAGAAACCGAGAGATGTTTTCTTGCAAAGCAATCACCTTATGCCCTGGCGAGATAAACAACATATGCTATGCCGTCATTCCGTTCATCGTAGCAAAGAATGTCCTTGAAAATC
This sequence comes from Haemaphysalis longicornis, assembly GCF_048455015.1. Lineage (NCBI taxonomy): Eukaryota > Metazoa > Arthropoda > Arachnida > Ixodida > Ixodidae > Haemaphysalis > Haemaphysalis longicornis. The sequence continues at coordinate 87,707,754 of NW_027526214.1, read as the reverse complement.
TTGTGGATACCAAGGCGAGATGTTTCTGGGTGGGCCGACCTTCTTGTTCGGGAAAAAGATACCACCAAGTTTTCTTTGAGGTGATGCCCGAGAAAGAGGAAGAAGTTTGGAAGTGAACGCGTAGTATGAAACATCAATGAAGTTGCATATGCCAGGTTGTGGGACCACAGCACTGACGTATGCGATCTAAAATGTGGTGAGATGGAAGGAAGTGAATATCGGTCGGGCAAACAAGAATGGTCTGGAGGGGAGTGAGACTTGGATCTGGAGAAGGGTAGGCTTGGCGGCTGCCGCAGCAGGAGAGTACGGTGGATCTGCGAGTAGCGAGAAAGCGGATACTATTACAACGAGCATGGTGTAAGCTTGGCAAGAGATTATGCGGACCCAGGAGTAAATTTCCTGTTCGTGTGGTGATGTACGCATGCATGGACAAAGAGATGAAAGTGATTGTCCTTAGAATGTCATTCACTGTGTTAAAACCTTAAGAGTGAAGGAAATAGCGTAATATTGATTTGCGAATTTTGTATCAATTATATTGTAGCTGGGGTAATCGGAAGAGGTTGTGGGAATTGCATACTCTTTTGCAAGAGCAATTGTCTGCTCCTCTACAGAGGTTACACCAGGTGGGCAAGGAAAGTACGTTTGGTCGTAGACCAGTGACGAGTAGCGAAAATTACATGGTTCTAGTGTGGCTAGAGGAAAACTAACGCATCTACAACGCATACCACCGACCCCTGCGTTTCAATGAAGGAGACGCAGCGCCGATGGCTACGGTTAACGTACCTGTGGAGGTTTATTAACTTAAGGATGGGTTCTGTGCGGAGATGTTTACAGTATCTAAGGAGATAGAGTTGTCGGGATAGCAGGTTGGATAGGTGATTTTAGGCTAGGACGCCCCACCGTGGTGTGAGAGTGCCCGAACCTAAAACCACTGAAGACAGGCAGATGCAAGAGGCGCTGGTTCTATTACTTTTCTTGTCAAGGGGAGGATTTTAAATTATACCTGGGAATACCAGCCTAAACTATTTGTGTGGTTTTTATGCAACTGTTTCAAGCGGAGTAGTTTACCCAAAACTGTATGAAAGGCTACATTTTGAAAATTGAATTAGTGACGCAACATACACAGGTAATACGAACAGTTATTTTCTAACATAAATGCTTGACAACACATTAGTGTCCAAAAGTTGTATTCGAAAAGGAAAAAAAATGTCACTAGTTCTACAACGTCAATATAAAAAATACTCAAATAGCTTAAAATATTGATTCTTGGTTGTTTGATTTCGTATGATTCTGAAAGACGCTGGATACATGTTATCGAAGACAACCATTATTTCAGGATTCTAATGGTGTAGAAATTTTTAGAGGGTTTCAAAAACTCATCGGGCTTCATATATTTTAACGACTTGAAAACACGTACGAAAATAGGCTACATAAAATCCTTGCTTGAACTTCGGGTAATAACGGTTTTATTCTTTAAACAGTGAATAACCCACCTAAAATGTTTGGAAGCTTATTTTGTTGTATTTTTTCTATAATATATACTGTTTTATTTTAATAATTTTTTCTGCTTTAACCGGTCATTCAAATTGTAGAGGTTTAGTGTATAACGTTTTCACTGGTGTCTTCCTTTTAAAGCCACTACTTCTTACAAATTTTTAAATTTACTCCCTACGACTTCTAGATCTCCACCTGGTTTGTTTGTGGGCACTGAACCTATAACATCAAGTGCGCTTAAAAAATAACACAATCACAAGGTTAAATCAAATACACAGCTAGCCTACAAAGTTTAAACGTAGTTGCTTTTAATGTCACAACAGTTTTATGTATTTACGAATTTTCGTTTTGAAGTACCTTCTGTGTTATTTTCGATTCCGCTCCTGTGTTTTTTGTACCTGTGTTCGTTCTACAGCACTGTGTATCCTACCCAAGCGAGAAAATATGCATTGATGTTTTTCTTTTCACTGCATCCACAAGCTCACTCGAGCACCTCGTTGCACGCCAGAGCAACGTTCTTTGTATGACTATGACGCACATGCCTGGAGAGTGCATTTTAACGACAAGTGCGAGTACTTGACACTCCTGCTTACTTACACAAATTATGTGAGCAAAGAATGTTTGCAACATAAACATCGTTCAAAAATTAAATCATAAATATGCATATCAACTGTATTTGCAGCATGTGGTAAGTGATATACTGAATTCTGAACGTGAAGGTTGATATCAAACTCTACATACATTTCAATATTTGGAATATAACGCTTCGCCCATTTATTTGTTATCCGTAATGAATGCAATTTCGCGATAGGGGTTTGCGGCTTGACGATATTTGCTCTATTTTACAAAGGACAGTATATAACATCCATCCCTGGTTTTGTTTGCCACGTCCCTATTATCATCACTGCTCGAAACAATGCCCGGATTCCACAATTGACCTTTTCACCGGAAAAGCGCTCTTTAACGAAAAGCTCAACATTTTTAAAACCGTGGTCCGGCCGACCTTGTACTACAAAATAGACATTGATAACATAAACTGGTGTGGCCCTCTTCAATCTAAAGACGTCATATTTTATATAACTGTTAAGAGACCACACACGAAAAATCATGGGGTTGTTGTGGCAGAGCATTGGATAAATTCTTGCCAACATTGTCTATGTAAGCAGGTCCATAACAGCAAATACCCCAAGCGGTTACCTGCAGTAATATGATTCGGGGAGATGCAAAATTTAATTATTATAGATACTGGCCTTAGACCACGCGCTGGTACTTCACTCCTCCAACGGACGCTCAGGGTCTGCAATGTTGCTTTAAAAATTGTAGAACGACGCGGGGTTTCGTCGAGAGTGTAAAAACACAGCAGTCGCCCACTTTATTTTTTTAACTTGTAAAGGCAAGGATGTCTAAAAAAGGAATAAGTCCACAGCTTAAGTGCTTCAATTTTTGATTACTCGATGATTCGTTTCCCTAGCTTTTACGTTTTGTTTCGGTGTGGAGACGAGTGCTTGAACGGGGTTTTGCTGCTGAAGCGCCATTTTTTACTAAGTATTTCAAGAGCCAGAAAACAATTCCGCGCATTTATCTGGACAATGGGCATCGGCATGATTTTGTCTTGAGGGGTCAAACTCGTTGCATCGCTTTCGGAGAGGGTGGATGTGGGACGGGGGGCGTTTAAAAATGTCCACAAAATTGTACAGTATAGAGGGCCTATTATGTTGGACAAAGTTTTTTTATGCTCTTAACGGTTGAAAGTTTCAAAAGGTTTATTAATGCTCGTAGTTCACATCAGGAAACTACTCTATTGCACAACAGCAGTGCATTAAGGACAACAAAGGCACAGGCTGGTAAACCAGTCCTGGGCCGACTGAATAAGAAAGAAAAGTTAGTATTTTTGTTCGAGAAAATTGCAGAAAAAATTCGAATTTGCATCGTCCAAACGCCTCCTTATGGTACCTCATTCGCGAACGCACCATGCATCCACTGATGAGCGCATTCCAATGTGGACACCTCTCTGAACTCTATTCGCCCTTCCGAAGGAGCAAGGCATACCGCTTGTTGTTCATTGTGGAATGAAGTTCCGTTTCGTCATGCGTAAATGCGCCAGACGAACGCTCGGCCAGGACAACACGTCATCGCGGAAAATATAACGACAGTTTATATGGTGAGGGAGGTTATTTAGATACTCTCCCTGAATTGCAAAAGGCCCATTGCATGTACATTGAAGTACGTGTTCGTCCATGGTAGCCACCATGATTCAAAATCATAGCCGATGTTTTGGAAACAGGAGTATTTGTAACCGGCTCGCTGCACTTCGACCTGAAGTATTACTGGTTTCCTCAATGCAGTAAAGTATATTTAAGGGTGTCTAAGCATTTTTACCCATTTATAGGAGAGAGTAGAACTAATGGAGTGTTTTCCAGGAATTTCGCATAGGCATTTCTAGCGCAGTGATTTGCGGCGATCTCACTGCCTTTGCAAATCTGCGCTCTCATTTATTGTTTCTGTGAGCAGACGCAACTGCTGCGCAGGTTTACACAGTTCATACAAAATGTAATTTTTAGCAACCTGTGTACAACAGCATGAACGATCATGGGGCATTTTGCATTGCTACTTTTGATATGTAGATCACCTGGCTTACCAGTGCGAATAGGGACGGCCTATTCATTACACAAGAATAAAGAGGAAAAGACAGCTTTCAATTACCTTTATTTAAATATGCAACTTCAAGTATAAGTGAGGTACAAGGGTTAGAACTATTTCACCCAAAATGCATATATACCCAGGGTAATGTGCCAGCTTCATCAGACATGTAAAGCCGAGGCCATCGAAAAAAAGGCGTTCGTCCTGAAAGAATACTGAGAAAAACAAGAGAAAAATAAGCAGTGGCTTAGCTCCGCTATGCCAAGATTTACATCGCGTGAGCTAAGGTTCAGCTGGTTATTCTTAGCTTTCCTGTTTGTGTACAGTTAGCTTGATTATCATGCTTTCGGCTGCTTCAATGACACACATGGCATACAGATGTATTTGTATCAAGCAGCTCCGGTGCAGCGTCACCAATCGCCTCGGAGATAAACAGGTGCCACATGCGCACGCGAGTGTTTCTGCGACGCACGAGCCTTCGGTTCCACACCCGTCCACCCCTCGCGTGATCTTCATGTGGACTGGGCCACGACGTGAGGAACGGAGGTCGACGATGACGCTAGGCACGTTTGTGAAAGACGCCCGGCAGCGAGCTGCGTTTTGTACACCGAGTGACGTAACTGCTCAGCGCGAATGCACAGCACGGCTTTCCAGGAGCCACGCGAAACTGCTCAACCTCGGCCAGTGTAGCTCACGCTACAAAACAACAAATTCCTAAAGAATCAGGTTAACTACCCTTTTTCCAAAAATGTGGGCGAAACTTAACGTTCTGCTTGACGATGACTGTACGGCACTTGGGAGTGTGTTAAAGACTCCCTGCGAGGAATATTTTGATATCGGGGATCTTGAAAGGCTACTTTAAACATGGAGGCAGATCAGTTGTGGCGAAGGCAGCAAAAAATATCTTTGCATTCCGGATCTTCCAGCACCGCGGGAATGCGTTTTTGGTATTCAATTAAGCCCAGAAGTGTCACAACGCTTTAAAAACAGTTCCGTGATGCCCACAGACGCCAGCTTTGTTTGGTACACGGATGTTGATAGGAACCTGAACTGGACCCTTCTCTTTTTCCCTCTGCTTGCCCTACGATTTAGACATATGGCTAGGACTGGTTTTTGTGAGCAGATCGCTGTAGTAAGTGTTTTTTTGAAATTCTCGGCGATCCGCCCTTCTGACCGTTGTTGCCGCAAATTTTTCTTGGCGGAGCTACTTAGCAATAGAGAGAGAGAGAGAGAGAGAGAGAGAGAACCACTTTATTTTACAGCTGGGTCAGCGAGAGGAGGTGGCGGAGTCCCAGAGGGTGTTCACCACCTGTTCGGCACTGGAGAAGAGAGTCGTCTGGGTCTCCAGGGTCGACCTCCGCATAGCGTGCTCCAAGTGGGTGGGGGTGGGTGTGGGGAAAGGGGGAAGTAAAATAAAGAGTGTAGTTGAGCGTCTGGGGTGCCGCAGAGTGGGCAGAGTGTGGCTAGGAAAGAGGAAAGGGTGTAAGTGGGAGAGGAAGGCTCTGCAGGTGGGTGATGAAGTGCGTTTGGAGGACGCCTCAGGTTCTCGTCTCCTCCCTTGAGAGGCTGGGATGCGGGGGGCAGATTGTGGCGGCGGGCCAGGGGGTAATGCTGTATGTTCTCCAGGTACAACATGAGAACGTCCCGGTAGCTGGGAAGAGCGTGGTTGGTCTCCAACGAAGGGCGTGCTTGGGGAGTCGTAGGTCGAGATTCTCGGTTGGCCGTCTCGTTGGCACCTAGTCCCGTAATTGTGAGAACCCACACCAACAAGACGGGGTGGTAAGGTGGTTTTCGGGGTACAATTTGGAGAGAAAGTTTGGATATCCTGCAAGCTTGGAAATTTCTGATTGCGTATTGCAAATCTGAGAGGATGGTGTCTGGACAGGGTCTTGGGCTAGGGCGAGGGATATGGCCACCTCCTCAGCTGCTGTGCTGAACTGGTAAGGACAGTGTGGAAGTCGTGATGTGTGTTAGCCTCCGAGAGCACTACTATGGAGAATGCAGCTCGGGAGGGCCAGCTAGCAACGTCTACGTAAATGGTATGAGGTGAGGGTGGTGCAGGCGTTGCAGGTTCGGTGTGCGTGCAGCACGTCTGGCCGCATGTAATGTGGGGTGAGAGTTGCGAAGTAGTCGCTTAATTCTTATGATTTGGCGAAATTCTCGAAGATGAGGACGGAGGATGGGGGAGGATAGGGGTTGAGATGGGGAGTAGAGCGAGTATGAAAGGCCACGTTTGGGTGCGGGCCAGTCGGTGGATTTGGGCTGTGTGGCGGGCTTCGATGAGTTCAGACGAGGTGTTATGTACGCCAAGCTGGAGGAGGCGGTCAGTTGGGGCGTTCGGCGGAAGGAACAGAGCAGCCCCATAGACTCTGCCGAGAAGGCAGTCCGGTTTGTCTTCCTCAGTTACGGTGAGCCTGCAGTATGGGAGGTGGTACGTGAACCAACTGATTACGAAAGCATGCAGCAGCCAATGTCGCTCTGAATCTGTCAGGCCACCGTGCCGAGATTAAATACGTCTGAGGAGGCCTATGGTCTGAAGTGTGTGAGATAGGAGTTGTTGGAAGGTAGGCGAATTGCCGCGGTCAGCTTGTATAGAGACGCCAAGTTTGCGAATGGAGGGGATGGTTGGCACTCCTGTTTTGTTAATTCAGACGGTGATTGGGGTGCAGTGGGTGGGCGTGAACGGGTGGGATGTAGGATGAGAAGTTCTGAATGTGGCGGTGAACATTAAACGCCGATTTTGCAGGCGACTGGGCTCACGGTTTTCGCTCCTAGCTGCAGCGTCTCTTTGATCGGAGCGTCGCTTCTACTGGTCATCCAGATGGTGATGTCATCGCTGTATACACTAGTGTGTAGGTGGGGGATGGTTAGTACGGCGGTGGTAAACTGGGTTCATAGCAAGGTTAAAGAGAATGGGGGATATAACAGACCCTGAGGGGTACCGACTGGTGGTAGAGGGAAGATGTCTGAGGTAAGGGGCCCTAGGCGAAGGATTTTTGGGTGGTTCCTGAGAAAGGAGGCGACATAGTAGTAAGTGCGCGATCCCAGGTTGCAGAAATTTAGAGACCGTATGATAGCTGCGTAAGAGACGTAATCGAATGATTCGGGCAAGTTGAAGGCTAGAGTAGCCGCACTGTCACTCTTGGACGGGAAAAGAAGTAGGTCGTTGTGCAGCTGAATGAGGGTGTCCCGTGTGGAGAGCCCGGGGCGGAAGCCGGCGAGGTTCTGGGTAGGTTGTGAGGCGGCTTGTGATCATGTGTTCAAGGAGTTTTCCAATACACGAGGTGAGGGGTATCGGTTGGAGGTGTTCGATTTTAATAGGTTTTTTGGGCTTCGGTATCACGGAGATGTCGGCATGGTGCCAGGAAGTGGGGAGGGTGCCAGATCGGCAGTGGTAGTTAAAAACGTTCAAGATGGTGTCGAGGGTGCATCCGCCTAGGCTAAGTAGCAGTTTATTGGTCATGTTATCTGCTCCTATGGCTGTTGCGCGCAGAAGTTCGGTGATGGCATGTTCGATCTCTGCGATGGTGATGTCGGCTTCGAGGGTGGTAATAGGCAAGCCCTCGTATCTACCCGTAGGAGTACAGGTGGCACTAAGCGGGATCAACTGGGACCGGATTTTGGAGAGCAGTGGTTCTGTCGTACCAGTGTACGTGTGGATAACGGAAAGAATGCGAGATAAAGTGTATTCCTTGGTTGTGGTGAAGTCGAGTAAATGTTGTAGTAGCGCCCACGTGCGTTTCAAAGAGAGCCCACCGCGCATATCATCGCATATTTGGTACCAGTGAGCTCCTGTGAGCTCTGCTGCGGTTCTTCAATTTGTGTTTCGAGGTGCGCAAGCTTGCAGCACACGAAACGTCTGTGTATGATGGTGCGCCACCTATACTAGATGCTACATTATGCCTCCAAGAGATGCATCCATTGGGTGTTGGCCAGGGCAGGGGATATTTCGGGGTCGATGGCGGTGTCATGAGAAGTCCACGTGGATTATTTCTGCGAGCCAGCCGTTTAGGTACGATTCCGGAAAGGTTTTGGGAGGTGGCAGTTCGGCACATTCGGCTTGAAAGGCTTCCCACTCCTTGACGTGGTTAGGAGTGAGCGGAGAAGATAGCCGATGAGAAAGCTGAAATGTCGTTTGTATGATGTAGTAGTCGCTTCCCAGGTTGTTGGGGGTGGGTGGCCAGGTGGTGTTTGGGAGCTGGCTGGTGAGTGATAGGTCTGGGGTAGCGTCTCGTTGGGCGTGATGTTGCCGATGCCAGGGGGGTGCGGGGGTCGGTTTCGAGGGTGAGAACGAGGGATTGGATTGCTTCCAAAGTAGGCTCCCTTTGCCGGTGGTGTGGCCATATCCCAGTTGGGTTCGGTGCATTAGTCTCCATTTGTAATGAGGGGGGGGGGTTTCCTGGCGACTTGGAGGTCTGCTTTGAAGAGGAGGTGGAAGTTGTGTGAGTGTTCTTGAGGAGCACTACAAATATTGAGCATGTAGAGTCTTTGGCAAACTTTTGTGGGCCAGGGTGACCGTAGTCAGAGAAGGCGGGCGGCCGAGCAGGGCCGTTTCGCTTACTGCTGTTGGCTGGTTACGCGGCTAAAAACAGTGAGGGGAACTTTCGCGCTTCCTTTCTTAATATCGCTGACGCGATAAGTGCACCGGTGCTGGTTTCTCAGAGTAGGCGCAATCAGCTTCAGCGCAGGCACTTTGTGCAGCACTTGTCGCTCCGGACGCACTAAAAAAGCAAGAGAAAAATTTTCCCTAGCTCTCCTTAGCCGTGACACCAGCATACAGCGGCAAGCCAGCGCCCCTGCTCGGCCTCGCGCCTGCTCGGAACACGGTTACCATGGCCCACAATATTTGGACAAAGACTGTACAGAATGGGCTGTGGTGGTTTGGGTAGATAAACGGTGACGAGCACATGTGAAATAGGAGAGGCGGGAAGGGCGATGGGAGCTTTGCGGAGGTTGCGGTGAACAAGAGTGGCGAGAGGTGTGAAGTTGGGTGAACGAAATGATTGAAACCCAGGGAGTTTTACTTCAGTAGAAGACCCAGTTTCTAGGGGCGCGATGACTATCGGGGGCGTGGGCACTGTGGATAAGAGGGTCTGTATAACTGCTCTTTTGGGGGCGAACCCTCGCAATTTCATTCTCAGATGTGGCAGGCTTTACATACTTTCTTCCAAGTCATGGTCATCAGGCAGAGGGGCGGAGTGTGTTGGGTTCGGGAGTGATGGAGTGTATGTGGAAGGTAATAGTTCCTTCATGCAAGTCAGAGCTACAAGTGATACCCCCACCGGGCACACCTCGCCACCGCATAACCAGCGCAGCAATCACCGTGCGCACGAGAGACGGCACCGTCATTCCGCGAGTGCAGTCCCTCCGAGTCCTCGGCATGATACTTGAGAGCAATCGCTGCAACGGCACTACAGTCAACCGCCTCACCACCAAGCTCACGACAGCCACCCGCCTCATCAGGCGAGTGACCACACGGCGCCACGGCATGAAGGAGGCCAGCCTCCTCCGACTGGTACAGTCCTTCGCCCTCAGCCACGTTGCGTACATGGCAGCATATCACCACTGGAAAACGCCAGAACGAGCCAAAATCGACGCCGCGATACGGAAGACGTACAAGGCGGCCCTCGGGCTTCTCGACAGCACAAGCACGGCGCGGCTCCTCGAGCTGGGCATCCACAACACCCTCGTCGAGATCACCGAGGCCCACCGCACGGCCCAGCTGGAGCGGCTCTCAACCACGCGCACCGGTCACTCCATACTCGGGCTAGGCTACGCATCCACAGCAGTCTCAACCTCTAGTACACGCCCCCTGCCAGACGCCGTCACAGCGCAGACTGCGGGTTAATCCCGTACCAAAGAACATGCATCCCGAGTACAACCGCGACCGACGAGTCGCCCGAGCCAAAGCCCTCACGGAGCTCTACGCCCGCGGAACCGGTGCCCTTTACGTTGACGTCGCCGAGTACCCCGACCGAACCGGCACGTACGCAGCGGTGGCAGTCAGGGCTACCACCGGCGACATCTACAGCGCCTGCAGTCTCCGCGTCCCGGTCGCGCGTCATGCCGAGGAGACGGCCATTGCCCTGGCCCTGACGGACCCTAAGTGCACCACAGTGCTAAGTGATTCGCGCTCCGCGATACTCAGTTATGCGCGAAACAGTGTGTGTGAAAGTGCAGTGAAAGTGCGAAGCAACACCACGACCCCATCAGTGTCTGCCACGTCCCTTCGATCGTTCCCGGCGCACATGGACTCGCTCGGCTCCAGCAACGGCCACGCCAATCGCAACGAGACGGCAGATGCCGCCGCCCGCGAACTCACCAACCGCGCGGCGTCCCCTCTCGCCTCTCGCTCGGCTAGGCAGCCGGCCATCAACCACAAACACTTCACGACATATACCGAGGTCCTCCAATGGTACCGGCTCAGCCGACGAACTATGCCACCACCTCATCCCCGGCTCACAAGGGCCGAGGCCGTGCTCTACAGCCAGGTACAGACGAACTCTGTGATCACACCCATGTTGGCGCAATACGTGTGTCCGGGTGCCTACGACAGCGTGAAGTGCAGTGTGTTCGCGAGCGCAAACGCGACTCTGGCCCACCTATTGTGGGATTGTGAACGCAACCCAGACGAGGCAGCCACCCCGACGCGGCTGCCGGACAGTTTCACGAGTGCCATGATTTCGTCCGAATACACGACCCTACTCCAGGCCGTCCAGCAGCTCGAGGCAGCTCTCGCACGGCAGAGACTCGGGGAGGCAGCGAGGCCGAGGGATCCACGCCCTCACTGCCCGTCAGCAGAGCCAGTCGACGCCTGCGGCGCACATCACGAGGACGTCCAGGCCGCGTCACGATAGGGTGCCTCTCTAGGAGGTGATCCTCTCGTTCTGCAGGCGAGCCAATAAAGTTGTCTCTCTCTCTCTCTCATGCATTTAAGAAGTTCTGTATGGAAGGCAGTAATTGAGTGTTGCAGTGCTGTTTGTGTGGCTACGTCGAAATGGTGGAGGTCTTGGTCTTGTGCTAGATTTGAGTATTTTGTTTGATTTGTCATAACCTTCTTCAGTAGAAGGGACTTTGCGTTAGACAGGTGGCGTTCGGGTAGTGACGGTGGTTGGCTCGAGGTTGGGCTGGTGGGGGTACTGGAGGGGGTTGGGATTGGCTGTGTTACTGTTGGTGGACTAGTGCGTTTTCTCATCGAAGGCGAGTGACCTCTCCTCGAAGTGAATGTATTTCCTTGATAAGTTTTTCATATTCTGAGGAGATGGTGGGTGTGGTAGTTGTGGTTGTGTGAGGGAGCGTTGAGGGAGGGAGCAGACCTCGCGAGCTCACCTGAGTGGAAGTGCAGCTGCTAGTGGGTCTGCTGTTGACGTGAGGACTTGGCTGTAGGTCTTCAATGAATGGGAAGGTGTGATGGTTGCCCTGCCCGATGCAGTTGGGGAGTATTTCGCTCCGTGCGCAGGGGAATTCTGCTCCTGGGCTGGTTTCTGGGTGCGTCGCGGCTTGAACCTTTTGGCGCAACCTGCTGTTCCTGTGTTGTGTCCTTCTCCACAGAGATTGCGTAACGGCTTGCAGGGGTGCTGTTCAGGCAGGTTGGTGGTGCTGCAAGTGGTGCAGCGTGGGGTAGGTGGCAGGGTTGGGCAAACGTCTCTCCTGTATCCGAGGTACAGCAGTGGAAACATGCTTCACACTTCTGTTTGAAGGGGCAGAAGCGGATGAGAGCGGCTCTACAGCGTTCCCAGTACGTAACCAGGGTGCCGTTGAAAAGTATTTGAACAAGATTAGCGTTGTGCAGTCGTTTGACTTCGAGAATTGGCAGAGCCGGGTTGTAGTCTAAAAGACTGCGTAGGAGGGTGTCCGGGTCACCAAAGGGCGGTACAAAGAGCAAGCCGACAGTGGCGTTTTCAGGTGGAGGTATATGGTTGGCCAGGGGATACCTGGCCTCTTGATGACACAGGGAGAAGAGGATAAGGTATTTATTAGTGCTATTTCCGAATGGGTGCTGAGTATGATGAAGTTTGAATGACGGTGTATTTGGAGTTGGTCCTCCAGCGTACGGAGTAGCTGCGCCCGACTTGGAGTATGTCAGCGAGGTGTGGTGCGGTGATGGTTTGGACGGCCAAACCTCCTTGAAGGGGTAGTATGATGTTGATGTTGTCTGAATGAATGGGCTTACGTGGTTTGATGGGGCTTTGGGGCGGGTCAGCGTTTGCGGCGACCTGGCGGCGTTGCACCACCGCTAGTGACATTGGCGCTTTGCATGGTGGGGAAGTTAGGGGCGGGGTAGCCTTGGTCCTCGAGCTGTTTGTGGCGAATGCGTACCTATTCCGGCTCATCGAGGCCGGCAGGGTCGATGGGCTGGGCTTCTACGACACATTTTACAGCGCACGCCAATGCTGCGCTTGTCGGGGACGCGAGCGAGCACGCAAGGCAACGCGGTGAGATGAGGTGCTAGGTGACCGCAGATGGGGCGGCAGACGCCGCCGCTGGTAGCGAGCCGGTATCTTTCCAGGTAGCGGTAGGCTTAGCGTCCTGCGAAAACGTGGTCCCACAATATTCGGGTCGAATCTCGGTCATGGGTGATCGGGGCTTATCTTGAATTGTATGAGGTGAAAATGGACGTCTAGAAGAAGGTGTTGGGGCAAGAACTGAGCGGCTGGCACGGTGCGGTAGGTTCATAGAGCTTCTTAAGCAGGGGCGTAGCGAACCAGAGTCTGCACAGGTCGGCCACCTGGCGGTGCGCCGTAGCAATATAATCGAAACATGGCTAGGTCTTAGCTCACTCAATGTTGGGTATCCAAAGATAAAGGTCGCGCAATGCTCAGAGAAAAAAAGGCAGTGGTTTCGCTCTCTTTCAAGACCAAGGTCTCATGGACGCCCAAAGTCATGTGGTTCGGCAAAGCGACCGTCGATGGAGGTTGGTCCGGCGAGTAACGTGATGCGTTACTCGCCGGACCAACCCTTCCTCGCCGTAATGTTCCTTCATTACGAATTTTGATGAATATGTTGGTTAAGCAAATGATAGTCAAATTCACTGTGAACGCAAAACAACCCGATGAGCTTAGTAAAGCTATGGTTTAAAAACCCGGCGAGGAAGGTGACCATGAATTGCTCACCTTTCGCACGAAAGCCGTAAGATTTCAGGCGAGACAGCGTAATCGTCAGCACGCTTGTGAAGGTGGGAAGCAGTGTTAAGATAGTATACTACCACGGCATCGAGAAGAGTCATTCAAGCACACTCCCAGGGGCACCTTGCCCTTGTTAAATATCCAAGGGCACCAGTCTGAGCACCCTGCCATTGACGGATGCATTTATTTTTGTATGCTAAGGTCCCTCTCGGTTTTTCGGCTGACCATGACGGGTTCCTGCGGGGTTTAATCGGATTGTCATAGTCATTGGAACCTCGTTTTTTGGAGTCGTCGACTCGCTGGGGTAGGAAAATCCAGATGTGGTGAAAGCCGCTCTTGTCGGGATGCCTGTTGATACAGAAAGACAAAGAAGCCGACCACAAGTTAGTGGCGTTTAAAGGAAGTTAACGTTTCGGCTCCCACACGGAATCCGTAATGTTTGCCGAACGGTCTGCTGCACGCACCCTGGCAAAAAAAAGGAATGCTGTATCACCACTGCTACTTGTCCAACTTCACCTTTATTGAGCATTTCGTACATAGAAATGCGAAGACAAACACAAAAGCTGCAAAACTGCAGCTTGGCGATGTGTTTGCCCCGTACGGTTGGTGTGGCAGAGTAGAAAGAGCAGTTTAAGGCACAGGAAATAGTCCTAAAGAAATACATCTCGCCTTAACGGGTCGATAGTACATACGAACATAAAAGAAATCAATAAAACGCACTATACCTCTCATTTTGTAAAAGAAATCTAATAAATGATACACATACACGCCTATAGACAAATATAGATACAGATATATAAAGGTTACCAAAGAAAATGGGGTACACACACAGATACATAAAAAGAAAAATATTGGATATGTACGGAACTTATGTACACACATAAAAAGGAAAAAGGCAAAACTTGATGAAAAAGCCATGTTATATACATATATGTATACACTCACCAATATCTGTACTGCATGTATCCATTCCAAGTATCCACATAAATACACACAATATTGGCAACATCAGTGTAAGGTAATTCTTAGATGAGCCACTGTGCAGGGAATGAAGACAATGTCACTAAAACCCTTGAAAAATATTAAAAGTAAATTTGGCCAAACCCAGGTAGCCACCAAAGCTTTGTATATTTTCAGTTAAAAATATGCTATTGTTAGCGGTAAACGTTTCGTTAAATTTCGCTTAGAAATTTTATTTATAGCTATGCCACTTTCAGTTAGGTTATTGAAAAAGGCGGGCAGTTCGAAATTGCAACCAATCATCGCCATAGTTCTTTCTTGAAATGGGCACAAACCATGTACTCCTTTGCCTTATTTCGTACGGTACGTCCAACATTTTTCTTAAACTTCATAGACGTAGATTAGCTGCACCGTTGTGTTGCAAGCTATTTTTATACTTTCTTAGAAGATTAAAGTGAGGTATACATTGGACAGGAAGCAGATTATACTGAAATAATAGTTCGTTGGGGTGAGAGTCATACGGTACCCTTGCGTCTTTCTTTCCTTGTCCTCGTCTATCTTCATCAAGAGGCAGCCGAAGTGCACGGAAGTAGCTAATGTGCGTTTTGACTCAAAACAGCAGTTCCAGGCCAGGCTTTTTGCAGAAAAAGAAGTGTCAAGTATTGAAATTTTCAGCACAGTTCACGGGTTTTCGAGTAGCTGAGGTGAGGGAAGGGGATTTTATCACAAAACCCAGGCATGGCGGCGCTTGGGTTTTCGATAATCCGGCGATGGTCAAGCTAGGTATCGAATACATCAAGAAATGAAAACGTCGGTTTTTTAGAAAAAAATGCCTGCTTCAGAACGCCAGGGGTGGGTCGATTAGATCTTTTCTGCAGCTAATTAAAAAATTTCCTATCGTTTTTTGACCTCACAGTCACTACAAGTCCAATCCAACGCCTTCTTTATTCACCAATGGTTCCGAGAAAATAGGCAAACATTCGTACAGTCGCCAACAAAAAAGCACACTTACAGGATTGGACAAAATGTTTTCACCACTTTTAATATTGCGGTACATTTGATCTCCGAACCTTAGGATAACGTACTCAGTCTCATTTTCAATGCTGGCAT
Organism: Haemaphysalis longicornis; assembly: GCF_048455015.1. NCBI lineage: Eukaryota > Metazoa > Arthropoda > Arachnida > Ixodida > Ixodidae > Haemaphysalis > Haemaphysalis longicornis. The sequence goes on along the minus strand of NW_027526214.1, from coordinate 87,692,425 downwards.
TTTTTAGGAATGAAACGTGCTAAAAAAGGGTGAAAAATAAAAAAAGCCGAGAAAAATTTCAATTCATAATTATCAGCCAAATTCTTCTTCCTTCATTACGAATTCTGATGAATATGTTGGTTAAGCATTTAACAGTGTGGCTAGATATACTTGACCATAGAAAAAATACCAATTTGGGTTTTGTTTTGCATGCTACACAAGTTTGGAATACCGGTTCTATATTTGGTTTAGTATTTCTGCACTTTACCAAGCTTCAGAACGCATTATTCCTAAAATCTTAGTTACAAAGCTTCCCATCTAAGGGCTGACTGTCCTGATCCTAACATTTCTACACAACTACGTTTTCAAAAGAGTAGACTGTACAATAATTGGTGTATTTCGGGGACGCAAAGAATACTAGTGAAGCTTTGCCCCAACGGTCGATACATGCTATTAGACATTCCAACCTATAAATTGTTGGCCTTCCGAATTGCTCGAGGTAATATGATCACGTACTATACTGCCGCGAACCATGGATTGGATTTTTTTATTTTTGTTTTCTTTTCATCCGACCGTCTGCCCCGGCCTCTGCTATCTGTGTAACTGTCGCTCAAGGGAAGCGCGTGTTCAATTCTTTATTTCTCTACCGCACGTGTTATCTCTTTTGATAGGGATATCATTTGCAACTAACGTCAACCGCCTAGAATATTCTTTTCTGATCTACAGTGTTCTGGATGTACTTCGACGGTTCGAGAAACACTCGCGCCCAGAGATAAATGTTTGCGGAGCAGACGCAGCGGCATTCGTATTGTGGACGCTCGCCTTCTCACGTCACTTTGTAGGCTGCTGCTTTGAAGCCTGTTTAATTTTTTAGTTGTTTGGGGAGCACAAGTTCGCTTTTATAAAGTTATTTTCCTTGAAGACAACTGCGTCATCTTTGGCTTCGTGACATCTGGTAGTTGTGGGGAACGCCCTCTTGATGCTCTCAACGTTCTCTGGAAGCCGCAAAGCCCGTCTAACCAGAGCCAGCTGCCGACTGAACGGTCTGCAGCCCGAGTTTGATCTCCTGACAGACCGACACAAGAGAGCGAAAGCTGCAAACACGAACATAGAGCATAAAGCCACTCCCTCCATCGTCGTTCAACAGCCCCGAGAACCACCCAGCAATGGGAACCACCCACAGCAACCCAGCAAAGCATCAGCAACGTTTCAATGAGTAATCGGCACTGTGATAGCTGGCCTGATATGACACACATGTGTGGTGTACCTTGAATACGTTATGGTATTCCTCCAATCTTTCGAAAACAGCATTGCAAGATTGGAGTCTGTACTCGAGTCAATTCGCATGTCGGGGTTAACGCTGTACCCTGAAAAGTGCCTATGTGAGTACGAGAAACACGTTTTTGGGCCACGTTTTCCACGCAGGGAGAGTTCTGCCGATCCCGGCAAAACCTTCAGCCATTGCGAACTTGACAAGACCGAAAGACAAGAAGGGCGTGCCTAGGTTTCTCTGCATGCGCGCATACTACCGGTCCTTCGTCGCAAACTTTGCAACCATTCCAGCGCCACTCACACGCTTGAAGAAAGATAGAACCCCTTTCAGCTGGGAAAATGACCAAGAAAAACTATTCTGGAAGCTGAAACAACGTCCGCGAAACCCGCGCGCGCTTGCTCATTTCGATGAAAACGCCCATACGGAAGTGCACACGGACGGCAGTCATTTAGGCTTGGGTGCTGTCCTGGTACAAATGCAAAGGGTTTATGAAAAGGTAATCCCCTTTGCTAGCCGTGAACTGTCGAAGGAGGAGAAAAACTACTCAGCCTCTGAAAAGGAGTGCCTCGCTAGCATATAAGGCAGTTTCAAAATTTCGCCCATACGTGTATGGCTGACCATTCAAGGTAATGACAGACCACTATGCTCTGTGTTGGCTAGCGTATTTGAAAGACCCCTCTGTACGTCTAGGGTGGTGTAGCTGAAAAACCCAGGCTCAAAAACTCCGTCCTTGTAAAGTATAATTTCAGCCCCGGAACGAGAACGAATTATCTTCTTGTGATCCCCGCAGAGCTTCGGGACAAAACTTTTGAAGCCTCCTACGACAACCCATCTTCTGTCCATCTCGGCAGAGCTCGGACTGTTTGTAAAATCAAGTTGAAATACTATTCGCCCTACTTACAACCGAAGTCACCCGCTACGTCCGGCGCTTCCATGACTGCAAGCGACGAAAACCGCTTGCGACGAGACCCGCCGGACTTCTGTAACCGATCGCCATCCAATCAAGGCCCTTCCAACCGGTTGAAATTGACTTTCTGGGCCGGTTCCCCAGGTCACGATCCGACAGCAAGTGCATTGTCGTAGCGGAAGACTACATGACGCACTACGCAGAGACCACCACTCTTCCGAGGTGGACTGCACAACAAGTCGCCTAGTTCTTTATAAGCCAAGTGGTGCTGCGGCATTGATCCCCTGAGACCCTAATAACGATCCGCGGAACGGCCTTCCCTACGAATGTTATGCAAGGAATCTTGTGCTACAGTAACACGGATCACCGATGAACGACGGGCTATTACCCCCAAACGACGGGTCTAACAGAACGTCTGAACAAGGTGATCGCGGATATGCTGTTTATGTACGTTTACGTTGAGCATAAGGCTTGGGAAGAGGTGCTTTCGTGTGCCACGTTTATGTAGAACACGGCTATTCAGGAAACTACGGACATGACACCGTTCGAGCTTGTCTACGAACCGGCCGGCTACGATGCTTGACGCCATGGTTCCGCAAGTAGAAGACGACGACCCCAACGCCAGTGTCCAAGGATACCTTCAACGTACAGAGTTGGTCCGCCAGCTCGCTCGAGTTCGCACAAGGGAACAGCAGCTGCTGGATGGCGGGCTCTACAACCTCCGACGCCAAGACTCTGAGTACAGCCCAGGGGATTGTGTGTGGGTTTGAACTCAGAACCGACGGCGTAGACTAAGTGAAAAGCATGGGCGATGGGGTTTCAGACCCTACGAGATTGCAGAACGAGTTGGGCAACTTGCCTACGAGGTCATCCCCGATAGGGATTCTGCAACATCACGACGACGCAGGCGGCGCAAAATGGTCCACCTGGTTCGCCTGAAAACTTATCGCGGAGGATAACAAACTCTGTTTGTGGTGTTTGTTCGGACTGTATTTTATTTTACCATCGGGTCGATGCACTCATAAAGGAGCGGTAATGGGGAGAACCATGAATTTGGTTTATTTATTTATGTTTTGTTTTCATTGTTTATATGTTTGCAGCCGTGTTTTCTCTTTTGATAGGAATAGCGTTTCGAAGTAACGTAAACAGCCTAGAATAGACTTGTTTGATCTACAATGTTCTGGATGTACTTCGACGGTTCCAGAAACACTCGTGCCCAGAAAGAAATGGCTGCACAGCAGACGTCGCGGCATTCGTATTAACGGCGCTCACCTTCGCACATCACTCTGCTGACTGCTGTTTCGCTGACTGTGTATTCTTTCAATTGCTAGGGAAGCACATGTTCGCTCCAATCAACTTGTTTTCCTTGAAGACAACTGCATCGTGTTTGGTTTCGGGACTATACAATGACAATTGCGACAATAAAATGTTTGCACAAATCCATCAAGTCCCTATACCTCCATCAAACACTGAACACCTCAATGTTGTAAGCTGGTGCCGTTAGAACTGATTTTACATTCACCCTGAACCGTTAAATATATAATATATAAATTTAGTCAAATACCCCTGTTCCGGATTTAACCCTCCGTCCTATGGTCATTGGTCTTTGCTACCCAATTTCGTTTTTTCGTGTGTTAGTCAACCTTAACAAAACATTTAGCTCTCACATCAAATATATTGAGAAAAAACTGCATTTTTATATAGGCTTTATCCGAAGATCATCCGTAATTTTAACCTGAGGCTATCTTATTACTATATTTTTTTTCTTTTAAAGCCATTCAAATTAGTAGTTCGATGGCTTAAGAAACACGTATCGTTGTCATATTTCTTCAGCACAACATAGTCAAAATAAAGCTATACGGATTATCACAAGGAGCCACCCTTATTCTAACACCCAAGACTTGTTCCACCATTAATACTTGTCCTCGGTTGTACATTTCTTTCAATATAGGTTTGGCGTCATATTTTCTATGCCATGTATTTCCGACTGCTTTCTAGCCTTTTCAACCCCACCTTCTAGAAAACCACAAAAGACCAGGTTTTGGTTCAAATAAAAACCTTTTACACTGCTATCCCAATGTAATTTAGGCAAAATTTTCCAACTATATGTTTAAAATACATTTGGAATAGTTCACACCTGTTCGAAAATAAATGTAATAAATAATATCATCCATCAAAGACCCTCTTTTCTACTTCCTATTGGTCTTGTTCACAGTCTTGCTTACTTGTTTTAATAAGAATGGGTAATGTCCATCCTCTTTTGTAATTGTTCATGTTCTTGTCAGATTATTCGCTGTAAAAAAACGGATTTTTTCGGAGCGTTTTTTTATTGTTGTATGTTCGGGACCTTGATTATTGTAATTATTCTCTCTGTATTGACTCATCGATGGTCCCAGGGCAGTTATAACTGACTTTGAGACCCAGGTGTGCTGGTTCTTGCTTATTCATTTTCTAACGTACTTCCATAAACGTCTTTGAATTGATGTGATAATATTTCTCAGTATAACTGTGGAGGGGAAGAAGGGGTTTCCCTGTACGGCTTGTGCTGGTGGTAGGCAAATGCCCATTTTGAATCCCCGGGCCGACTTCCATGATATGGACCAAATAATAGAGGCAGCGATGAGAACTTTTAAAATCTTTATATTTTTTCTACTATACAGAAGCAACAGTTTGAAGACGTGTATGGATAATAACAAATCACAATCACAGCTATTGAAAACAGAACGTAGCCAAGGCATTTCGCAGGAATCAATGATGTTCTTTCTCACAAGAAACTACCAAAATTTGCTCCGGATAATACCACCGAAATTATAGCATATCGACACAAACATCATTAACTTAGAAGTCAGACGCACACGCTGGTCGGGTGTATCTATACTTTAAAGACGACGTAATTTTTAAACATTATAAAGAAAAATCTTTAGGGTTTTTCAAATAAACCTTCACTTGTAAGTTTTATTATAATGTCTGGTACGTGTCAACGGACGACGCAGTTCCGTACTGCAATAAAACAATGCGAGATGCCTGGGTGCTGGCCCTGATATACAGGACCAATAAAATGAGAGAACAAACATTTCACAAACGAAAACGTTAAGACCACCTAAACTACTTCTAATTCAGCCTAATCATGACATTCTGTAATGTTTTGACATCGAGAATGCGTACAGTATTTATTATAAACTTAATTTTTTGTTTAAGGTTTACTGCATATTTTATTTCAGGATAATGTAAGTGGAGGGACCTCAATACATTGAAAAAAACATGTGCACCGAAATGTATACACTGTGACAGTTTAACTTTTCTACTTCATAACAAGCAGCCAGAACCACCGAGATCGAACTCGCATATGTTGATTCAGTAGCACAATGCCTGAGCCGGTTAGCTAGCATAATAGCATATTCAGGCAAGGTCATTGCTCGAAACCTGTTCTTTTCTTTTGTTGGAATTATACCAGAAGATGCCCATTTTGATATGGGAACATAATTAATATCCTAATCTAATTGACCACAGCTTCATTCAATATACTATAAAATTAGTGGTCATAAAAGACCAACAAGAAGCTTACTTTTGCAAGAAATAAAAAAAAAAAACAGCAGTGGGGCACCTGGCCATAGACATTCTGTGAGGTACTCACCTAAGCACTAGTACTTCAGCTCTGTAAGAGCAAATTAGTTATGTCTGACCGCATCGTTTTCTTCTAGATCCGCCTACACCCCATAGATCAGCCTTTCTGCGGGAAATGAACCTGTTCAGTTTGTTTTAATTGGAACGCCAAAGTTCTTCATTTTGTTAAAAAACACATTTTTGTTCAAAAAAGTGATGAAATTGGCGGCCGCCATAGAATAATAGAAAACTCCTGTTACTTAATGGGAATGATCGCGGCCTTGAAATGTATCAGCCATGGGCTGTAGCATGTTTGCAATCTCTGCATGTGCAACCGTAGGAGAAAAGATATTAGGGAGGGTTAAGTGTTTAGGGGGCCCGCTTAGCAAATTAAAAAAATATATTTATAGAAACCAGAAACTCAAGGAATGCAGAATAGACAGTTTCGCGGTCAGAAACCGATACTGATCATCTGCGCTAGTGCAACACAGCTGGCCTGCTGCTTCTGAACACCGGGGCACCCACCTTTGTCTGTTATGGTACGCGTAGTCTAACATGTCTCGACCTTTCTCTTGTACTGGAGTGTTGCAGTTACTTGTGGTTTACCGCAGCTGACACATAGTGATTCGATCACTACCCCATCTTGCTCACGCCAGTGTAGGGTGTGTGGCCTGATGCTAACAGTGCTATGGTCTTCAAGTGGCCACTCTTCAGGCAACTGACCGAAAACATAAACCAGGGTGAAGATTTCCTCACACAGCTCTAAGGGGGTGCCACCGTAGCATCGGTGTCTTACCGGGTGAACTGTGCACAGCCCGTACGGGATATAAAAATTCTAAACTTTCGGGCACCCCGTGGACTTGCGCAGCGAGAAGCCATCTGCACCAATTCTGCTGCAACGAGACAATGTACAAAACAGTGGATGCTACGTGCCCTCACCACTCCAAGCAACCGCGACGATCTAGTTGGAAGTCCATGTTTCACGCGTTAGAAACCCAGCGACAGTATATACAGGCCTGGTGATTGCTGCATGAACTACAGCCGGCGACTCCACGACAGCTAGTGCATGCCGTTCCCATTCGAGAGGGTAATACTAACGGGAAACTCGTAAAACTGCTTGCAGATCGGTTCTCTTCACCACCCCCTGCATCATCGCAGCAGCCTCTACCGCAAGCGCTGAGAGAAGAGCTGCGATTAGGACGGCGTGGTTCGTACATCTCTGCGCTCTCACACAAACACATTTCAATGCACGGGTTTAGGAATGCCCTGCAGAGGACTAAGCGTAGTAGCACTCCTGGTGCTGATGACATTACGTATCAAATGGTGCTTCGACAGCTAGGAGCAACAACGCCTTCTAAGTGCCTTCAACATATTGGCACTCGGTGGTACTGCCAATCTCCTGGCTCCTGAACATTTATATCCCACTCCCTAAACGTGAAAAACCACTAACGGCCACCATCTCATACAGACCTGTGTCCTTAATTTCGGCTGCGGGGAACCTCTTTCAGATTATCATTCTATCTAGCCTAGAGTGGATCGTCCTGGCCCCTGGAACTATTGCCCAGAAACAGACCGGATTTTGTCAACACCACTGCACGGCAGACAGCATCGCTGATGTACCCGCACTAGAATAGGCGCAACAAATGTGCGAAATGGCTTTTCTGCTTTTGGTGGATATTGGGTCTGCCATTGACCGACTGCCACATCCAAACACTGACCCAATCCTGACGAGGGCACTAGCTACCGTAGCCGAGGGCAGCCAGCGTCAGCAGTGCGTGCGCCGCCACCGATACGTCGAGAACGCTCGTCTTCGAGGATTGTCCAGGTGCCCATTTTCAACCGTCAATGTTTATATTGTGGCGAGCAGGTAATAAGCCAATGTTTCTTCAGCGCACCCTCCTTTCCGGCATTAGCAGAAACTACCTGCTTCAAGTTTTGTACCTTAAAATCTTAAAACATGAATAGCAAAGACCACAAAACCCACGCAGAACCGTCATAGGAAGCAGTCTCTAGCATATTTCAGTCGCTCTTGGGATGAACAAAAGACGATAAAACACAAACGAAGGAACTAGCCCAAACACGTCGCAGCAAGAAACGAGGGGACTTCAGTTTCGCTTGAGAAGAAAAAGTCGTATGCGGAGGCAGTTGGAAATTACCAAGTAGAAGTAACGAAAACGTGTTATGTACTTCCAAGCTTTTACCTTCAAAGCGCTTACGCAGATTATGTACCGCGAGATATGTTTGGCCTCCAGAAGGACGGGTTTGTACAATTTTGTGCGCGCTGTCGTGCTTTTGATAAGACCCAAAGGATGGATGTCTATCCAATACCAAACAAATGCGTAGTCGTACGTTTAGGTAGGGTGGAACTTTCTTGTAGCAGATACTTTCGTTTAGCTATTACCGTAATCATACGCAAGAGCATGACAAGAATGAGGCGTATGTTATTCTATACGACCTATGAAATAAGAACGCGAGGGTTCGAGCTAGTTGGTACTTCATAGTGAAAATTTAAAGCACAACAAATTTAGACAAAAGACGAATGACACAAGGACAAGCGCTTCCTAAGCGCTTGTTCTTGTGTCATTCGTTTTTTGTCTAAATTCGTTGCGCTTTAAATTTTCACTATGACCTATGAAAGTCTGGAGCAGTCTTTTTGGCATGCATAACTCCCCTGGAGTGTTTGAGTGTGACTTAGGCTACGGGTGTGGTTTTGGCTTCCTCAACGGCATGGTAATGTTCTCTTCCAGTTTTGATTCACAACTTCAGCCTCATGACGAAGCAACCATTAATCTGGGGAACACCGGGCTGACTCTGGGCACGAAAGCGTGTCGCTTTGACAAGAAAATACCATAAAATATTTGATCATATTTTCACACGGGGCTGGTAAAACCCAAAGGGAAATTGTTCATGACCGCTTTTTTCTTTCTCACCCACAACAGCAAAACCTCTTCGCCATTTCCTGATATATATTCAAATTTTTCTGTTTTTTACAAATTTCACCAGCCTACCCTGGCCACTAAACAAGCTGTACATTTTATTGCCCTCGTCGCCTTAGAGATACGAACAATAATGTTAAGTATATAAACCTCAACCAGACAACTATACCATAGACAGCGCTTTATATTTGTAAAAACGTGCCCAGATCTCCCACATAGCAGAACTAGCAGGCATAAAATTCGATGCGACGTTTCCGAGCGGGATGCCCAATGCATTAGAGGAGTTGTGTTTGCGAATAACTCTCGGACATGCGCAAAAAAGCACGCCATCAACAAGCATCAGTGTCCTCTGTTGCGTGAACTGTACCGAAATTCCCTCTATACCGTTAGGCCGTCACTTCGTTGCCGCGCATTCTTATCTATGGACGCCGCATTTGCTGTGCGCAATAATGTGACTTCGCAATGACCTGCATGGCCGTTATATTGTCACGTGTTGTATAAGAAAGAGCACATGCAACGGTCGACGACGAGGCAGAAGACAGAATCTTTTCCTTCGGATCGCGCACGCTGGGCCCGATCCCTCGGCTCTCGAGCTTTAGGTTAGACCACTGGCGATCGCTGTTTTGGTCTTTTGTGCCTCATTAAAAACCCCTACCACCCGGAGCACGCATTCTCTGTACGCTACAATATACGTAGACGCACTTTCTGTCTGCCCGCTGGTACCGTTCTTTAAGGTTGTGCGGCATCGACATGCCACACCTATCTTTCTCGCAGCTATGGATATCACGATTGACGTTAGCCACACCTTCCTTGAATGCAAACAACCACACAGGTATTAGTGGAGAGTAATCGATTGAATTAATGCTTTCACATGACCCCCAACTACCGGCACGCCTTGGCATCACACAGATGTCAAGGCAGGCCGGCCTGCCTTGACAGCACACTTGACACCACACAGACACCTTTCCATGAGCTCTCGCAAGACTTTGTCCGCGTACACCACGGAATTACACAAGCAGCTGACTCTCAGATGCTCCGGAAGTAACAGCCCCAAACGCTCCAATAGACCCTCTGGGCAAAACCCGCTCGGTCCAAATAAAAACACTAAGGAATGCTTCTTTGACTTTTCATTGACAATCCTCATCAGCCAGAAATCATCCGCCTTAAATGACCATTCTATGAATCTCAGCTACAATGTACATCGACAAATGTCGACGAAGACGCGCTGATCTCAGCTGGCAGCTCACCTACCTTTTCTGACCCACGATTCCGAGGCCCCACAGCCTTGTGGTATTGCTATGGAAGTCCTGAACATTCTAAGTCCATGTAGCTGATGGCGCCGCCGATAGCCTACCAATAGCCCTTCCACACAAAAAGCTTGATCCGCGTTCACCAACGACTTGCACATGATTGGAATTCAATTCAACCGCACTTGGGACGACCTGTTTGAGTCCTTTTGCTCAAAAATACAACAAAATCGAAAAAATCCCATCTAAGTGGCTGCAAATCCCCCACACTCTCAAAGATTCCTGGGGGCCGCCGGCGTCGTGTGCGGAATGTTGAGGCGCCACCACCCCAACTGTTCGTTGGGAGGACAAAAGTAAATGCAAATACAAAGAAAAAAATTTAATAAGCTTCAGCACGACGGCAAAAAATAATGACGCAAAATGATGCCTCTTGAGAAATCTGCAAAGGAGGACACTTAATGGAATCCCCGCACGGGGCACCTTGAGCAATCTTGGTGACGGTACTGGCGATACCGCGGACCCCTAGCCCCCAAACATAAGCTGGATCCAACCGTGGCGATGTGTTTATAGGTGGAGGGTTAGAAACCACGAACGGTGGCCGTCAGAGCCCAGGTCAAGCTCCGGCGGATGGGCTCCCTGTCTGTTCACCAGGCAGGGAGCTCCGGGACCTCTTTGACTACCAGGGTAAGGTCAAAGAAGAAAGTACCCCCGTCTCCCTGCTTTTTCCTATTCCATATGGATAATTCAACCCCCCCCCCAGACGTCATCGGTTTCGAACAGGGGCCGCACCGAAGTTTCCTTTCCATCCCTTCACACAATCCACATTCCGAAACCTGACAACTATCCTCGATTCTTGATTATGGAGGCAGTTGACAAAACAAACCCTGTTTCTTCCATGTCCGTATTCTTGATCACTATGTTCCTGGAAGGCATCCTCGGAAAATTGTTCGATGCTAAGAAACTCCGTACCGGCGAAGTGCTAGTCAATGTCAAGACGCAGCAACAAGCCACTAACCTCCTGTCGCAAACCTGCATGGCAGATCTGGCCATCAGAGTGACTCCCCATCGTAGCCTCAACAGCTCTCAGGGTGTGATTTCGGAGACCGATTTGTTGAATGATACCGAAGCTGATCTGTTGGAAGGCCTGAAAGATCAGGGTGTAACTGCAGTGAGGCGTATCACCATCAGACGAGACAATAAGGAAATCCCCACAAAGCATATAATCTTGACATTCAACAAATCAAAACTTCCTGAGCACATTAATGCTGGCTTCATTAGGTGTGGTGTACGTCCGTACATACCTAACCCGCGCCGCTGCTACAAGTGCCATCGATTCGGGCACGCTACAACTTCTTGTCGCGGCAAAACGACCTGCGCAAAATGCGCCGCACATGACCACCCTACTGAAAACTGTGACTCTACTACCTTCACCTGTGCAAACTGTCAGGGGCCGCACGCAGCATGGTCCCGCAGCTGTGAAAGGTTTCAACTAGAAAAGAAAATCATTAACATTAAGGTCACTGAAAACATCACCTTCACAGAGGCCCGAAAGAGGTTCGCCTCTTTCCCTCAGGGGAGGTACACCGACGCAGCTCGCCGGGGGGCGGAGCGGCGTCTGGTTTCTGCGGGGACCCAGTACCGCGAGTCGGACTTGGTCCCGCCCCCCACCCCCCCCCCCCCCTGGGTTGCCTCAGGCAGCCCAACCCGCCTCCTCACCGCTCGCTGAGCCAGCAGCGGCTTTGGGGGCAACCACATCTGGTGGAAGCGACGCTGCATCCTCCACTTCCACTCCAGCGTCCCAAACCACAGGCGAGGGCGCAGAGGAAATGAACATGGGGGAGCCAGCGGCAGCTCCCACCCCCACCGCACTGCCTGCGCCATCCGAGGCGTTCCTGAATCCCTCGGGGGTTGCGGGCAAGGAAAAGCGCGCCCCAAAGGGTTCGCGGTCCAAGAAGCCTGATCCCCCAGGCGCTCCGAGGACATCCGAGGATGAAATGGACGTCGGTCCGTTCTTGTCTGCGGTGCACCGCAAGGAATGCGTCCCGACGCCAAAGCCTCCCGACAAGCCAAAAAAGACGAGAGTCACAGCCCCGAAAGACGACACATAAACAACACAGTCCAGTAGCTCCGAACACTTCATAATGGGAAGAGAGAACATAGTACAATGGAACTGCAGAGGCCTTCTGAATAATCTTGACGACGTGTATGAGATTCTGCATACCAATCAGCCAAGTGTAATGTGTGTTCAGGAAACACATTTGAATTCTAAACACACAATTTTTTGAATAGTTACCTGGTATACAGGAAAGACAGGGATGGCTGCACAGACTCTTCTGGCGGTGTGGCCATAATCGTCCGGAAATCTTTAGCATGCCACCCTGTCACTTTAAACACTATCCTTGAGGCTGTAGCAATACGCTTAATAATATTTATTAGGTTGATAACGGTATGCTCCATATACATTCCTCCTGATGTTACACTTTCGAGCTCTGACTTCGAGGCGCTGGTTGACCATCTGCCCGTACCATACATCCTTACAGGCGAACGTAATACTCACAACTCTCTTTGGGGCTCTTCTAGAACGGATGCCCGAGGACGCCTGATAGAGAAATTCCTTACATCTTCCGGAGCATGCCTTTTCAACCATAAACAGCCTACATACCATAACATAGGTCACAACACATACTCATGTCTTGACTTGGCTATTGGCTCCGCAGTTCTCTTTCCTCTCGTCGAGTGGGGAGTGGGAACCGACCCATATGGCAGTGAGCACTTCCCCACCTCACTAACATACATAGGTAAAGGCCCATGCAGTCCATCTTCCCATAAAAGGTTCAATGAAGCACGAGCTAACTGGAATACATATAAAGAGACATCCAAACTACACCACACATCGATAGGACACCTACACGTTGAAGAAGCTACCCAACTCCTCACGGCGCACATCCTCGACGCCGCCGAAAAGTCCATTCCCCACGACCCTGGTGCCCCGCGCAACCAGAGGAGGCCGTGGTGGAATGAGGTCTGTAGGCGGGCGCGAGAGGCCGAGAAGAAGGCGTGGGTATCCTTCGTCGGTACCCCACGTCGGGTAACCTAATTTTGTTCAAACGGGCCAAGGCGTTTGGAAAACGGTGCGCCGTGAGGCAAAACGAGAGAGTTGGCACACCTTCTTGACATCCATTATTTCATACACAGACACAAAGAAAGTATGGACACGAATACCCACACTCAACGGACAACAAACACACAGCCTGCCTCTGGTCAGCACTACAGGGGACACACTCGAAGACCAGGCTGACACACTCGCACAACGCTTCCAACACGTGTCCAGTTCAGCACACTACACAAACACTTTCCTGAAACATAAAGCCTCTAGTGAAAAGAAGTCCCTACGCGACAACAACAAATCACAGACTTCTTACAACTCCCCTGTTTTCACTACATGAGCTGAGGGCTGATCTAAGCACGTGTAAACCATCAGCTCCAGGCCCAGACAACATCACATTCACAATGTTACAACACTTACACGCAGACACACTCGAAACACTTCTACATCTATATAATAACATATGGATTTCGGGGCACAATCCAAAGTCTTGGAGGGAGGCCGTAGTAGTGGCTTATTTGAAGGAGGGAAAGGACCCGTCGTCCTCCTCAAGTTACCGTCCTATAGACCTGACGAGCTGCCTGTGCAAGCTCTTCGAGAAGATGATCAATCGCAGTCTCGTGTACTTCCTTGAGTACAACGGTCCTCTCGAGAGCTGCCAGGCAGGCTTCAGGGCGAAGCGCTCCACCAATGATCAGCTTGTTGCGTTGGAATCCTACATAAAAGATGCGTTCATTCACAAACAGTTCTGTATTACAGTCTTCTTTGATATGGAAAAGGCCTACGACACGGCATGGCGATACGGCATCTTGAGTGACTTGAAGTCATTCGGTGTTTCGGGCAACATGCTTAGCACACTTTCTAGCTACATGTCTGAACGAACTTTCCGTGTAAGAATTAGTAGTGCACTTTGTAATGTACATGTTCAGGAAAATGGCGTGCCTCTAGGAGGTGTTTTGAGCTGCACACTCTTCATAGTGAAAATGAACTCACTCCGTAAGGTATTGCCACCAACCATTTCTTGTTCAGTTTATGTAGATGATGTCCAAATATCTTTTAAATCATGTAATATGTCAATCTGTGAACGTCAAGTCCAGCTCGGCGTGAACAAACTTGCTGGCTGGGCGGACAAAAACGGCTTTAAGCTGAACCCCGTAAACAGTACTTGCGTTGTGTTCACCCGTGTTCGTGGGATCCATGTGGACCCTGACATTACTCTAAACGGCGTGTCGATTCCTGTAGAAAAGGAGCACACGTTTTTAGGCCCAATATTCGACAACAAACTAACATTTCTTCCTCATCTGAAATTGCTTAAACAAAAATGCCTAAAAACTATGAATATCCTTAAAGTCGTCTCTCACCAATCGTACGGTGCAGACAAGCAGCTCCTCCTGCGTCTTTATACTGCACTGGTAGGATCTCGCTTGGACTACGGCAGCGTCGTATATTGGTCTGCAACGAAAACGGCACTTAAAATGCTTGACCCAGTTCTGCATTTGGGGCTTCGCCTTGCTTGTGGCGCCTTTCGCACCAGCCCTGTTGAAAGCCTCTGTGCAGAGTGCTGGTCCCTGTATCACCAGAGGATATACACTGACCTATTGTATGCCTCTAAAATCATGTCTCTGACAAATCATCCTCTTAACTTGACCATTCATGATGCATCCTCACAGCAGCTCTTTTTAAACTGTCCATCTATTCCCATGCCGTTCCCTCTCAGAGTGAGAGCAGAAGCTTCTCAGCTAGCAGTGTCATTCTTATATATCCACAAAACACCGATCATTGACTTTATTGCACCATGGCAAGCCAGGGATGTTTCCTGTGACCTGTCTTTTGTGCAGTTCGACAAAAACCCGGCACCAAGGGCAGCTATTGTGCACCATTTTCTCTTCCTGCTGGCTAAGTACCAGTGTGCAGAGTTTTACTCCGACGCATCAAAAACAGCTGATGCTGTTTCTTGTGCTGCACATGGACTGAACTTTAATATGGCAAAAAAAATGAACTCCCACAACAGCATTTTTACAGCTGAAGCACACGGCATTTTACTTATTTTAGACCACATTGTCCAACATCAAATTCTAAAGTCCATAGTTTTTACAGATTCTCTTAGTGTTGTACGTGCACTTTTGTCCAGAAAACGCTCAAAAAAATATGTAATCAATCTTGTTTTTAAGGCCCTTATGGCAGCATACGCATCAAGTCTTGAAATAACAATGTGTTGGGTTCCTGGCTATTGTGGAATACCCGGGAATGAAACCGCAGATGAAATGGCCACTGCTACTACACTCTAGAATTCAGTGGGCATAGCAACACTGCCGTACACAGATATGAAGCCACACATCAGACACCAACGTCACAACACATGGCAAACACACTGGAGTAAACAGACAGATAACAAGTTACACGTAATAAAACCACACTTCGGACCATACTTTACTGACTCACACAACAGACACATTGAAGTTACCTTAGCTAGGTTGCGGATAGGTCACACACATGTAACACACTCACACCTACTCACTAGCTCTCCAAGACCTGTGTGTAGCAGGTGTGTGGAGGGCCTATCCGTAGTCCACATCCTAATAACATGCAAGGCACTCGACACAACAAGACACAGACACTTCAAGGAACTATACAGACAACACTTTCTGCTACACCCTTCCTTGATTTTGGGTGACAATGTTATGGTCTCTGTGCAACGCGTTTTTAAATATTTGTCAGACGTTAAGTTTTTAAACTTCATTTCCAATCATGCGTAATCAAAACTGGCCCTATACACCAGCCATCACCATTGCCGTTGATTGATTTTACTGCTGTTATTTTGGCTTTAGTAGCCCTATTTTCTTTTACATACTTTTGTTTGGCGCTCTTTGCCCCAGGTGGCCTTGGGCCAAAAAACTCCAACCATCATCATCATCATCACTCAATGGAATGAATTGAACGCCTTTGGCACACGTTTCTAACTCTATAAGGTGAAGAAGTGTTTTCTATGCACCCTTCCCCCTCGAAACCGACGCCTATATAACGAGCAGGCACACCGCAAATACATATGCCCGTCGTAAGGGGGTCGGTCACCCTCCCCAAAACCGAGTCCTTAAATCATTCCTTAGCTAAGGAGGCGCTCCCTATCCAGCTTATTGTCCTCCAACCAGCTTCGTCTGACCGTGTGGGCTGTAGCGGCTGGCTAAGCTGATAGGGTCCTAGAGAGATGACTTCACCTTCCCAGACCGAGAAAGAGAAGACAAATACGTAATTTACTCGATGCCCAAAGAAAACATTCTTCCAGTCTGCATCCTTCCTGGCCTGTGAGGGCGCTGCGGCCCCAAGAGAGGAGGGGGTTGATGGTAACGTGTCTCCGGTAGTTGCGCAATGTTCCCATGGGTCCCTTCTCGGCATATCCAAACGTTGCAAGAGAGGTTCATAACAAAAAGAGGGTGGTAATGTCCTGCGTGAACGTTTGCACCCAGCAGTAGTACGCCATCGGACAGATGTCTTCCGGTAGTCTATGAACAATGCGACCATGGAAGATAGGTCACTCTCACAGTACCAGACGAAATGTGAGGCGGTTGCAAAGACACAACATTGCAGACACATTCCTTCCAAAATTTGGGTGAAGGGCCAAGGAACAAATGTCGGCATGCCCCGCGGTTTCCCCTCCGCCACCTGAAGGGTCACCTCGTGAGGACGCTACGCTACTTTCATCCGCAATGATGATGTTTATACTACTAAAAATCTAGGTAAATAGTACAGATGGCTGATATTCGGCGGGTGGATTATATCAGCGTATTTCATAAAGAAAACCGATGCATTTTCGATGCCGACTCTTTCTTTCGAAAAAATAAAACGCGCCCTGCTCCTAAAAGCTGACTCGCTGCAAATGCTATCAAAACACGGGAGTTTCATACTGTGCCTGCCAGGCAAATAACTTCACGGCTGCCCGCTCACCTACACCTCACTACTACTGAGGCAAACACAGTAGATAATTGCTAATGCAACGAATTGTCTCGTGTCCACTGCTCGTGCACAACAATTTTTCTCTCGTTGAAACCCATTGCTTGTGGTGTACTTAAAATTCGGGCTCGTGTGTGAGCCTCTTTATATTTTGGAAGTAAAATATTTTGATCGAAGACTGCAGCACATATATGTTTGATTCTATTGAAAATATTTGTTAAAAAAAAACAAGAAACCTTTACTGTGACTAAACAACATTAATTCAAACATATCATCTGATGTTAGGCCTCAAATACACCTAACATTTTATTTTTGTTTCTGCAAGGTAAACACGTTTGGCTGACGACTCAGAGGTTTAGTGCATTTTGAAAAGTTTACTTTTGGGGTATTTTTGTGTTGGGCTCTTTTATCTTTTCTGAGATACTATGGTGATGGCTTTTTTGCTAATAATGACTGCTTTTTTCCCTCAACAATATTGACAAGTGAAACATATGGCCCGCAATTTAGGGAATACTCACAGTACAACAGACAACACTTGGCTTTCAAAGATTCGCTGCAGCCAGATGTTTCGTTGATCAGAAATTTGAACATGAACAAGGAATGTGTGTCATTATGGCCAATACCGCTTTGTGTGCTTTTTCTTTCTCCATTTTCTTGGATAAGGTATCATAACAATTCCTTGTTATAGGTTTAATGCTCCACTTCCGTTACAATAAAAAGACAAGCAGACTTGACGATGGCGGGAATATAAGCTTTTTTCTACAAAAATGTAGTTAAGCAGCACGGAGGGAATTCCTGATGCGATCTACAGAGACAATCCGCCGCGTTCTACCAATATAAAGTCCCCATAAAATCGTTGTTCGCTTTGTTTTCCCTAAAAAGAACAAAATTTAAAAGGCCAACGTAGAACATAAAGAGTAACATAGCCGGAGTCCTAACAACGTGGCAATAATTTGATGAAAATATCCCAACGGATCAATATTGTCACGAAGCCAAACATGACACAGTTGTCTTCAAGGGAAACAAGCTTTTTGGAGAGAACTTGCGCGGCTCTTACACTTTCAAAATACACAGGCGACGAAGCAGCACTAAACAGTTACTTGTGCCGGCGAGTGTCTCCGGATCGAATAAATTGGCGTCTGCTTTGCGGCAATTGATCCTTCTGCGTGAGTATATGTAGAACTGTCGATTTATATCCAGAACACTGTACATCATAAAAGAATATTTTAGGCTGTAGACATTAGTTCGAAATACTCTCCGTATCAAAATACATATCACGTGCCGCAGATAAGACAAAGAAAGGAACACGCGCGTCGCTTGGCGCGGCGATAACACAGCTCGGCTCTGCCTACCGGTAAAATGAAAACATAGACAAACCCAATGCATCGTTCGCGGTATTCCCCACCCCCCTTCAAGAGTGCATCGACTTGATGCTAAAACAAAACGAAAGTCCGAAGTTCGTCATCGGGCATGGCAACGTTTTAGCCGAACCACGTGGGTGATCATCTTGTAGCTAAGTTGGCGAACACGCCGCAGAATCCATAGGGTTCGAAATACCGACGCAGAAGCTTCTCACTGAGTCTGCGTCGTCGGAAGGGAGTGGAAACCCACGCACGATCCCCTGGGTGGTACTCGGCGTTCCCGGCTTCGGAGGTTGAAGCGTCCGGCATCCACCAGCTGCTGGTTCGTTTAACCATGTAAAGTGCGCTGCTGGGCCTCCTCCACACGCTGAAGGCAGCCATGAATGTCGGTGTTTAGGTCGTCGTCTTCTACGTGCGGAAGCTTCGCGTCTCGCATCCTAATCGCCGTCTTCCGTAGACACAGTGAAATCTTATAATCTGCATAGTTTCCTACATAGCCGTCTTGTAGGCAAACGGGACATACAGGAGCACATCGTCCCAAGTATTTTGTTCAACTTCGACGTACATAGACTGCATATCCATGATTTTCTTGTTCATAAATTCAGTTATTCCGTTCCTTTGGGGTTGGACGCGGTCATTCTCCGGCGACGCGTTTTGGTTTATCAAGAACTTGGCGACATATTGTCCAGTCCCCTTTAGAAGAGCGCCGGTCTCCGCTAAGCGCATCATGTAGTCAATCACTACGACAATACACTTGTTCTGAATATTGGTGTAGGGAGCGGGCCCAGGAGGTGTATTTCAATCTGTTGCACGGGCTTCGCTGGGACGATGATCGGATTCAGAATTCCAACGGCGCTCGTCGGCGGCGTGTTTCGTCGCTGGCAATCTAGGCAGTTCCGAACATCCGTTGTTAGGCGGAGCCAGTAGTACTTCGCCTTGATTTTTCCAATAGTCCAAGCTGTACCGACATGTCCGAAAGGCGGGTCATCATGGCACGCTTCCAAAATATGTAGTCACAAAGGTGTGCGGGGATGACAAAAAGGTAATTCGTTCTCTTGTTCTCCTTCCGGGGTTGAAATATTTCATCAATAGGAGGGATTTTTCTTGGCTGAATGCTGGTAAGTTGCATTTGACGGCCGACTTCGGGTCCTTCGAGATAGTCGTTCAGGACGCGTAACTCGGGGTTGCCACGCTGCTTGGCGGCTAGGTAGCTCGCCGTCAGGACTGGGAAGAACGAGCTGTCTTCATCGGCGTGTAGTGGTGGTGGTCGAGAAGGTGCAAGAAAGGCAGTCGTCGTCGGAGTGTTTCCTGCCGTGCTTATAGACTATTGTAACGTAAAATTCTTGCAGACCCAACTTCACTACCCAAGATGGCCAGAGGGGTTCTTAAAAGTAGCGAGCCAGCAAATGGTGGTCGGTCACTACCTCGAGCGGTTTACCATATACGAATGGCCAAAATTTTGAAATGGCCCATTCAGAGCGAGGCACTCTTTCTCAGAGCGTTAAAACGCTTTGTCTTTCTTCGACCGCCAACGGCTGGAAAAGGCGATTACTTTTTCGCAACCGCCTTGCATTTCGACGACGATGGCACACAAGCCTATATCACTAGCGTCCGTCTGCACTTCCGTTTCGGCGTTGCGTAGAAATGAGCGAGCATAGGTGGGCTTTGCACGCGTTATATAAGCTCAGAGAAGGATTTCTTTTGGGCGTTTTCCCTACTAAATGGGCTGCTATTTTTCGTTAAGGGTTTGATGTGGCTATTCAATGCTCGCGAAGTTTGCTATGAAGCGCCGGTAGCACGGGCACAGTCTCTC
Source organism: Haemaphysalis longicornis (assembly GCF_048455015.1). Taxonomy (NCBI): domain Eukaryota; kingdom Metazoa; phylum Arthropoda; class Arachnida; order Ixodida; family Ixodidae; genus Haemaphysalis; species Haemaphysalis longicornis. The sequence continues at coordinate 87,672,252 of NW_027526214.1, read as the reverse complement.
TTTTCACGACATCAGCATTTTTCCAACAAATGGGAGCCATCTTCGTTCTAACCGTTTTATTTCCACATGTTCGCAATAAAATGCTACTAACTGGAGTTGCTTTTAATAACGTGTATATAGTGTGTGTCAAGGTAATCATTAAAGAGACAGGCATTCAAAGATTACCAGAACAAATTAGAGGTAATGAATGTCGTTACGCTTTCCAAAAAAACTGCCGAACATGCATTCTACGAAAGACTGAGCTAGTCTGAAAAACCAAAACCCTAAAATTTTTATAAGATTGGTCTTAGTGTTCGCCCGGCAGGTCCCATGAGGCGGCTTTCTTTCCATTAAGAAACTCAAGCGCATTACCTCACAATACAAACCGTTACTATCGCTATTTTCTTCCAGGTTGCAACACGTTTAAGATATAAAACGTGTATATTTCATTCAGAAAAAAAGTATTTGGGGTTTTGAAGAATCAATAAGGTAGGAAATGCTGTGTGACAAAACGAAAACACTGTACAGTCCTAAAGCAAAACTAATTCGAAATAAGGAGCAAGAAGTAGGGTGTCACGCAAGGCTTCCTTCCTGCATCGCTTTTTTATTTTGAATATAAATGATGTAACTTTTTATTCACCTCCGAGCTGGTTGTGTAGGCAAACGTTTCTACGCATGTTTTCAATACAATTCTTGCGTTCTTTCATCGAGTAGTGAGATCCTGGCTTGGGTACAGCCAGCCTCGTCAGAGAAAAACCGGATTTTCGTAAATGTAACCAAAAGGAATTGAACAATTTCTCACCCATAAATCAACCTACTTTCTTGGATATATGAATACGTATCAGCGTCTCAGCAATGACCTCATGTATTGTGGGTGGTGCAAATTTAAGTGTTGAATAAGTATTGCATTCAGGTCGGGTGGGCACACTAATGCTTTCCGCAGTTAGTGTCCTGGTACTTTGAAATTTAATATTGCCCTAGGCCTCTGCCCCCAGTACAAAAAAAGACAATTGTAGTTGCATTTTGTACATGCTTATCTTCTGGGGAGATAACCCTGCACACATATAACATCTTAGTAAAAAGCGGGATAGAAGCGATGCACATAGGCGGGAAAAAGCTTCTGAATACTATATTTGCGCGTATTAGGTGACCCTCCAGGTAACTTTCCGCAGTTAATGTCCTAGTACTTTGAAATTTATTAATGCCTTAGGCCTCTGCCCCCAGAACAAAAAAATGACAATTGTAGTCGTATTTTGTACATGCTTATCTTCTGGGGAGATAGAAAGGATCACATACTATTTTCAATACATAACAAAGCTTTAGGAACCTAATGCAATGCAAAAACTGTAATTTAACCTAATAATATCGAAGTTGTTTATGTATTGCCTTTACCTCAAATAATTTTTTTTTTCAATTTTGTGCTTCCGGATGTTGAAATAAAAAAATAGCGGGGTTACAAAAATTGTACCATCCGAGAAGTCGCGAACAATCTGCCGAAAACTACCACATTAGGGCCGTGTCCCCAAACAAATTACGGCATGATGCCAATAGATTAAATAAAGTATTCATTAACAAGACGCAGCTCTCAGTGATTAAACAGGGGAATATGTACACAATAGTGGCTTTTTACTCAACGGTACCAACACTTCGTTTGTAATATTACTCAACGTGGGATCTTTTTCTTCCGTCGATTTCGTTAAATTACTAATGTTGGTAAAGTACGAGGAAACGTGTCTATACTTGGTATGTGAAATTGGTTCTATTGATTTTGAGATTGATATGACTCTTGTTGGTTGTCAATTTATTTCAACTTTGTGAACGTATGTGTGAACTCTGGGTGTTGGCCCCAGAAAACACGTTAAAATATCTGATGCCTTTTCTTGTGGGCATAAGGAAGCCTGACAACTATCAATTTTTATACCCACTAAATTCTGATGTTAGAAAAAGATGTTTCAGGATAAAATTGGTTTGCAACAAGTATTTCCATAATATGCTCTTTCCCTTCTGCATAAAAGGAAATAGCAGGCGCCCTGTTTTGGGCGCAGTGCCAAGAGACATTACTTTTATCGACTATGCAAGGCGCGGAGTTGAAAGGAAAGAGACCGTTCGAAACAACAACTCCTTTGTGCTTCCTGAAAAAGTATATAAATGTCGGGATATTATTTATCAGCCCGATATGCAGTACAACGTTTTGTAAAGCTTCTCTTCCCTCCCAGAACAGCTGACAGTTTGAGTGTGAAGTTTGAAGTTGAGGGCCAGTTACATTGTCAGCGCAAAATTATATTCGGCTGAGATATCGCTGCTGGAGTTTGTGAATAATTCTCACCGTCGATGCTTTCCCATAATACTTGAGCGTAAGACTGGGCGTTGCAATGAATTGCATTCTTACTTGAGCGTAAGAGTGTAATTCAGTGCAACAATCGTGCTTGCGTCTTGCTTCGATGTCCGTTCGTTTGGTCCAAGCGACAAGTGAAATACTGGTTTTTATTTCAACCGCTGGACTTCCCTGTGGTGGAAGACGAGTTTACCAGAGCTCGGGCAACTAAGAAGTGCTGCGTTTACAGTCATCTCGCGTATTCTACATCGCAGGTTGTGACTGCACGTTCGTATATTGCTCTGGGGTGATTTTGGCGCTTCCGCTATATCGCCAGCGGGAACCAAGTAACGCTTAAAATTATTATTTTGGCGGCCGTGGATTCTAGTTGCACACAGTTTCCATAAAAACAAAGCCCGGCAAGGTCGACTTCTGCTTGCTGCTTGCGGATAGGATTGGCTTGGGTTGCTGAGAGCTTAGCCACCTCGCGGAGCGAAATTCCTATACAAAAATGTTTGAATGCTCCAAGCTTAATGCTCCATTTATAAGTTATAACTCGAAGTGGTTAACTTCGAGTTGTTGAACAATTCGCTCTCGCGCTACAAATGACTAGCCTCCTGGTTAGCTCAGTTGGTAGAGCGACTGCTCTGGTTAAACGGTGGTCCCGGGTTCGAATCCTGGACCATCACGAACTTTTCATCAACTGGGAAGTTTCTGAGGAAGCTGTACAGCTTTTCTTTGTAGCCGTAAGGCTGTATACAGGTGGATGTCAAACGTTCTTTTGGAGAAACCTACTCCACCTTGGGGATTTGCCTTAAATATGGTCAATTAACACCTGTCCTTCAATTCGAGTTGTTTATCCATTCGCTCTCGCGCTTGGCGCATCAAAGCTTTGGTTTGCAAGAAGGGATATATATAATTGCATTCAAAATTTTCTTTCTGTCTCAGGTGGTTTGAATTGGTAAACGGTGCTGATTAATGGGTAATTCGGGTTTCATTCACAACTAAGTTTCCTTTTACAGCCTCTTTCCGGAAATAAATATTTTGAAGTCCCCCCGGATTTACCCGTTTAGCCCTGGCCAATCCGCCTTGTGGGTACGTGCCAAAATATTTGAGGACATCATCATCATCAGCATCATCATCTCGCGCTACGAACGACTAGCCTCCTGGTTAGCCCAGTTGGTAGAGCGACTGCTCTGGTTAAGCGGTGGTCCCGGGTACGAATCCTGGACCAGGACAAATTTTTCAACTGTGAAGTTTCTGAGGACGCTGTATAGCTTTCCTTTGTAGTCGTAAGGCTGCATTGAGGTGGATGTCAAACTTTCCTTTGCACACTATGGAGAAGCGTCGAAGGTGACTTCCAGGCTTAGTGTGACGAAAAACTTTTAAAAGCTGGAGCTGACTGAACAAATTCGAGAACCTTCCACCTGTATCTTTTGGGTCGTGTGTCTTCACATATCTATAGAAGAAATACGACAGAAAAAGTGCTGCATCGTTATCCTGTCTATGTAGTCCTTAGAAGGCAGGGGAAGCATATAGGAAATAAAAGCCTTTCGTATGCTTTGAACACGAAATTATGTTCACTTCCCTGCTTACAGTGAATTCAAACGCTATGAAAACTATTGCTGATTGTAGTATATTGAGAATTTTCTCTGGTGTCTTTTTGCTGCATGCAGCCTCTCTTCGTAAGAACAGAAACATAAAAAGATGGGAACTCGGCATACATATACTGTCTTTGACATTAGGGGAATAAGGCACGACAAGGATGGGGTGAACAACATTTTCGGCGCTCTGAACACGCGTGCAACAGTAATGCCGCAACGCGCGTAAGCAAAGCGCGTAAGCATGTGGTTATTTTATTCTTTATGCATTTTCACTTCTTCGTGCTGCCCGGCCGCAACCCTCTTGGTGGAAAAATGTTCAGATGTTCTCCACCCGCGAATGTGTTGACTTCCCGGACACGTGTAGCAGCAAAATATATTTAAAATGTATTTCATTTCAAATATTTAAGAACATTCTTCTTGGCCATTATGTCGGCTTGCCGTTCCTTCCCTGCAGATCATAGGCGATAAGAAGAAAACAGAGAGTGCATACGACATTGACGTAATCATGAATAAGGCCAGCAGGTATGCAGTGAAAGTATATTGGATGTTTTAAACACGCAGGCAAAGTGACTTCCCACCTAACGGCGAATGAAAAACTTGCATCCACTTCAGCTGATTTCCCTACTTGAATAACATGCACCCGTCTTTCCTTACCGGTGCAACCCAGTGTCAGTAGGAAAAGAAAAGCGAATGTAAGAAAAGGCCCCACGGATATTATTGTTTCTTTGACGGAAGAAAGCGATGCAGGGTTATGGTGAAATATTTTGGATTCCCTGAACACCTCTTTAAGGGACTTGGGTTGTAACTAACACTGCACCAATTTATATAATGTAGGTGGTGTTAACTTATCGAAAAAGTTTTACCTTGCTCTGATAGCAAAGCACAGCTCAATCTCCTTGTAAAAAAATGTAGAAAGAAAAAAAACACTACTTACAATATCTGTAATTAGCGGAATGATGGCGATGACTGATTTTTATATTTTCAGATTTTTCCATCCGTTGTATTTCGCCGCGTGCAACCCATCAATTTCAGAGAAGCAACGCTGAAGGAAGGAAGAGCCATCTGTTTGTGCTTGCTAAGAAGAAACAAGGAAGGTATGCAGTGATACTCTGTGCTCCCCCTGACCAGAGTGAAATGTGGCTTCCAAGCTGATGGTGCGAGCAACACTTATATGAGCTGTAGCTAATTTTAATATATTGGCAACTTTACACCTGCCTATCCTCTTTCCGGCAACCCAGTGTCGTTGGGACAATAGAGGCAAAAGAAAGAAAACCCTGCACACATATAATCTCTTAGTAAAAATCGGGATAGAAGCGATGCATATAGGCCGGAAATACCTTCTGAATGCTATTTTCGCGCGGATTAGGTGACCCTCCAGGTAACTGCGGAAGAAAAGCTTGTATACACTGCAACATATTTTAAAATTTTGGAGTAGTGGCAATCGTCTCTTCTCACTGCATCAAACTGTCGGTATAGGAGGAAAATAAGAAAATATAAACAAGGTTACGCATGTAACACGTTTTTATTGTTTGGATAGTGCTACTCATAACTGCGGTAAAAATACCTTTTTGACTCTGTTAGCAGCGCTTAAGGTGACTGCCTGGCTGCTGCAAAAGCAAAACCTGAATTCTTTGGAGCTGATTTCGACATTTTAAGAACTTTGCGCGAGTCCCTCTCCATGCCGTGCGAACCCGTGATCTTTTAAAAATTAAGGCAAAGCATCCAGAATGTCAGCCACATGTACTGTTTTTTAACCTTGGAAGAAGTTGGAAAAGAAGTTGAGATGGCGTCCGCCTGTCATACTCCATTTAGGAAAACCCCTCAACTAGGGTGCTAGAGCATTCAAATGGGATTTGTGATGGTCCCGTGCAAACTTGCTTGTCCCCCTGAAAATTCGCAAGGAACAAAAACGTTTATTTTGTTACTGACTATCTAACAACTAGTTGCGCACGCGGATACTACCCTTTAAACTTTCAGTGAAATATTTTATTGTGGGTTCATTCGAAGCGGCCCGGAGCGAGGAGACAGCCATAAGTCTAACGCCAACCAAGTCTTCGGCTGTGCTCGGGAACATCCTGTCAAGAAACGCAAGGTAGTGTGTGCATCTTAGGTGATCAATGTCAAGATAGCGGAATGGAAGAATATGACGGCGAAATTGCTCCTGCGAGGGCGCCGCCCAACCAGCATGGTGACACTGCGGGACCGCCGACCTGGGAAACCGGTAATATGGATGACCACAAAGATGTGGGGTGGATAGAATCCCTGAGCAGAAGAAGAAAGGGATGTTGAACAAGGAAAAGGAAGCTAAAAAGACAGTGAAAGAGAGGGAAAAGGGCTCGGTATCAAGTAATCCTTTTGAAACGCCCAAAATAAAATGCACGGTCTAGAACGCCGGCGACCACCACCTCTGCGGAGGGATTAGGTACATCAAAATGGTCATGAAGGTGTGTAAGGTAAGGTAAGGTAAGGTAACGCTGAAAGACTACAATACACTCGAAATAACGAAGTTATTTCGGAAGCATGCGTCAATAGGAAAATATGTGCACTAGTTTGTCGTACGCCCGCGTCTCGGCTCAAATATTTTAATAATGAGCACTCCAGGCACGGAAGCGGCTAACGCGCTACCAAAAATCTGTGGCATGAATATGAGAGGCACCTCAAATGAGGTTGTGACTTACGTAGCCTTTTGGGAGGAGGAAGTGAAAGGCGTTGTGCATTGTTTTCCGAAAGGCACAACCCGATCAGTACTCATGGACGGATTACATATCCGCAACCACAAGACTAAGATCCTACAAGCTCGCATGCAAGGAAAATCGAAGACTGCTTTAATTACCCTTAGAGGTAACATTGTGTGAGAAGTGGTGTACTTCTGTGACAGATAAATTGCCTGCTTTTTGCACAGACCGACAAGGCAAGTGTGCTACTTATGCATGACACCCGGCAACCGATCTGATGTGTGCCCTGCACCAGCAGACAAGTGCCCAAAGTGAGCAGTTGAAAACCCAGAAAAATGTCACCCGTGCGTGCCCAAAAGTGTGTTGTGGGATGACCGACATGCCACTGGCTCAGAACAATCTCCACTGATGCTCAGCAAAGCAAGGATACCGCAATCGAACCAAACTCAAACGAAGTTCAGAGGCATGGACACCAAGGACCAAAAAAAATGCCCCCGGTTGTCCACCACCGTTTGGCCTGATATGCAGGAGCAGAAAGATGTAAGAGACAGATCTCCGTTCAGGGTGACACCCCAACACATGTCTATCTGCACCTCGAAGAAGAACAAGGGTAAAAAACGGTTAAGTCCAAAGACTGCAGAGCCACAGAAATCAAGAAAACCCCCAAGGTGAGCTGGTCCACGTTTGAGGCCTCCCTGGCTAACCCTACTTCGGAAGTAATACACACAAATCAGAAGAAAATTTAATAACTTAGGAGCTCAAACCACAAATTTGCAAGCAGTACCTAGCGATTCCACACCTCAGATTACAACACCACTTCCCAGGCGAATGTTACGCGAGAACTATCACTCGCATTCCAAAACCACATGCCTTTACCTCAAAGTCCGCCCCAACCCGTAGACCAGCCCTCGGTTACGGAAGGTCGCCGAAGCGACCTCAGTGGTATTGGTTTCTGCCTAGCTCAAATGCTTGTGGGTATTAACAGCTATTTTGGCATCGTACAGAGACAAGTAGATGCAAATAAAATAAGAATCACTGACGGCTAAAGAAAAGTAGAAAAGCTGGGACATCCAAAGAAAGAAAAACAGGTGATACTAGAAAAGAATGAAAGTGATTCTGAATTCAGGTCTAACGAGGAAGAATACGGGGGATCCACTACTAATTTTCACCTTTAAATCTGGCAAATAAATCGCAGAAGCCTAGAACGTGAACAACACTGATTAGAAAAACATATGAAAACGGCACCAATCCAACCTGATGCCCTATGTGTTGGGGAAGCAGGCAACAATGGCAGGCTGGTGTATATCAACTAAATTAAAGGGCAAGAAGAAGTCCGAAAAGCTGCTGTCGTCAAAATGAATATTACCATAAAGCAAGCCACTTCTCACGCCATTCTGACATAGGCAGTTCTACGGAAAACAGGGAAGGAAAGCCGCTTTGGGCTGAACATTTACAGCCCCCTGAGAAAATGCTAAGATAAATGCTAATCTCTACTCGAGGAAGCCGAAAAATATTTGAGGGCAATCAGGTGACCGCAGTAGGTAACTTCAATGCAACCCATAGAAAATGGGGCTAAATTCATGCCTTAAAAAAAGGGAGACAATATTATTTATGCAGGCGAAATCTGCCACCTAACCCTCATTAGTGAACCTAACCAGCTAACCAGCGCAGACAGAAAAACTGCCAGGGATACATGCCCCAATGTAACCTTCATAAAAGAGGAGGAACAAGCCACGTGGACAAATTCAGAAGAAAATTTGGATAACGACCACTCAATAATTAGTATTATAAGGACCTTAGGTACTTGGTGAAATAGGGCGTGTAAGCCGTCTCCGAACACCGGTCTATGAACAAAAGATGGTGATGATCAGTCCAGTAGTACATGAAGCCTTCCACGAACTGTTTTATGATGGGGATAATGTGGATGTGAATCAAATGAATTTGTACTCTGCCGACCTGCGTGTGCACAGTATCTCAATCCCAACTGTCAAATTTAGGAGGCGTCTATGGACAGTTAGGATCCCCGATTATAAGAGGTTCAAGGAACACCTGAGTGGTGACAGACATCTGCAATGAAATTACTTCCATTAGGGAACCGTGTGCCAACCTGAAAAAATACCAACACTCCAAAGCACTTCTACAAACATCCAAGCCGACTACAAGAATCCGACTACTTCAAAATGCCAAAAAAGAAACGCCCCAAGGCTTAATCATGCCCCTCTTGCTTTTGATTATCACCATGAATAAATAGTTAAGTTACTTCAAGGCATCCCCGACATCGGTTCTATTTTGGGAGCCTACTAAATTTACCATCTGGGCCCCTAAAGGCACCCTGGCTCAAAAGGATCACGCACGAAGCCACAAACTTTGTGGAAAAGCTACAAATGAATAACGACTTAGAGTGTGCACCAGAAAAAAATTTGAAGTCATGAGAGTTCCCGGTGCCAGGTATATGATGGGAGAAAAAATTTAAGCTCTAGTACCACAAAGAAGCAGAGACCGATAAATTAGGGATGGATGAAATGAATATTTAAGGCAATGGCACAGAAAACTTTACAATTGCAAAAATTAAAAATACACAGTTCAAATTAGAAACATAGTTATGAGGATAAAGAAAAAGAGAGCAAGGCTGAAGGAAGAAGAAACCTTGCGCTTCGTGCAAGCATTCGTATTACGCAGAGTTGCTTACAGTCTGCCTTTCCGCTCTCAAAACAGGCAAAAAGGACACACCAACATAATACTGCGTAATGCATACAAACCTGATCTCGGTCTTTGAAACCACACGGCAAATGAAAAACTCATGAGTCTCGGCGTGTCCCAAAAGTAATGACAAAATTGGTAAATATACCCTCCCTTTACAATACAAAAGGTTGCAAAATCTTGAAGTGGAAGGACATTTTGAGAGATGTGGGATCCAGGTCAGATGCACAATCAGTTGTCGAGAAAGAAGACCTCAAAAACACCAGCAGAGAGAAATAAATAGCGCTTCCCCTCCCCAGAAACACGCACCCACCATTGCACATTGACAGAAGTAACGCCAGGGTCAATTTTTATGCAGAAGTTGAAAAAAACACATAATTTACTATACGGACGCTGCCTTTTATGACAACACCAATGCCTCTCCGGTGATCGTCGACCAAGATGGAGAAATCGGGGACTGCCTGACATTAACGAACACCCGCACAAAGGAGCCCGAAACTGTCGCCCATCTACTGCCCATAAGATATAGAGAATTCCAAGGAAACAGCATTTAAGTAATTACGGACCACAGAAGCTGTACAAAACATCAAAAATGGCCGAATCCAGAAAAAGATCACAATAATTTTACTAGCAATACCACTGTTCAATAACAGGATTTGAACATCCGTATATGCGGAGCTGAAGGGAAATGAGACCGCAGGCCAAGCTGCGTGAGGGCTTAATAACCACTGAGCCAGTAGCCCTAGCTTACTCACCCATATCCCCAATACCTTCGGTGAGCACCTCGACGTTTACATAAAAGCCAGAGCTCTCATTCCTCCACCAGATCCCCTGCTTATCAGCTGCAGAGAAACAGTCTCTCCGGCAAATATAGACGTACACATAATCCAACATCCTCTGATCATCGAAGGTGTTCCCCGAGAAATTCTCACACGCATTTAATAAGTGCGGTAAAATGTCCACCCTGTTCTATGCATCCAGGGTTGCCGTTTTATACTGCCATCAGTCAACAACAACGGCGACTTATATTACCTCTGGCAGTCAGCTCTGACCAGTTGTGACCATGGGGTTCAGATGTAACTGGTAATTAGGGCCAACCAGTACGGGGCAGGGGCACCAGGGCCCTGAAAAGAAGAAACCTACCCTAGTGCAACCGAGACATTACATTTCAAATAAACTTTTCATCTCTCGACCTAGCTCTCTGTTTCTTTCGGATCGGAAATTCCTCGTTTTGCTTGTGGAAGATTGTCCTTCTGGTGCATCCCTTATATATGGCTTCTAGAGGTCTTTTTAAGGTTTCCTGTATTCCGTGCTCTTTTTTTGAGGTTCCCAAATTGATTTATTCAGACGAAATTTCCCAGGTGAGTGGGCTATAGGCAGATGGACTCTGCCTGACGAAGGCCCGTTCACCCGTACATGGGCATTGCTAACAGCGGTAACAGCGAACATAAACAAAGTACCGAATTCCAGAAAACAACATCAATAGCAAAGAACTTCACAGAAAGGACAATTGAGCCAAGCAAATATACATAAATGCAAAACAGCAATCGCGTTCACTGTCGCGTTCGCTTTGAAGCGTGAACTGGATGTCGGGGTGGAGGAAATTTGATGCTTTTCGTAACTAAACTTCGGTGGTCTACAGTGCGCAAAGACTTTGTATGTCTGTGTCTTTACATTGTTTACATGACTGTACATCCGTATTGTTGTCTGTATTCTTGTGTCTACACCATTGTTGTGTCTATACCATTGTTTTTACCTTCCCCTTATGTAACACCCCGCAAGGGCTCCCTGGGGGTAACCTCAACATTGACGATGCTGTACAACTCAGCGGTTCTGCACGTAAAGTGAAAGTGTGTGGTACCCTTTTATTGTACAGTTTATTGTTGTTTTTGCTTGTTGGCCAATGTTAGGCCCATCGCTGTTGTTCCTGCTGAAATTGTATGAATGCCCACCTTCTATGGTCTCGCCCGAGACTGGCAGTATTGAAAATAAATACTAAATAAATAAAAATACTGCCGCTACAACTTCAGCAGTGTTCATTCCATAGTGCGGGAAAAAGATACTGCTTGACATCGTGTTTTAAAGCATGTATATAACAATATTCGTGGACCATTTGCGGAATATCGAGATGTTTGTTCAAAAAAACAAGGTAATATATATAACTAAATGTGTGGGTCCCATAATCGGTCCTAATCATTGGGCTTTTGTATAGCTCGTGCCTTAATGTTTAATACATGTTGGGTGGTTGATACTGTCTATGGAATGCGGGTTCATCGACTCTGGTTTTCTTGAAAATGCGTATTGAGAGCCTGAATTCAAATAGCTGCGTAATGTTTAGCAATTTTAGTTAAGAGAACGCCGGTGAGGTATGTTCCAAGTAGTGGAAATTTTCAATACATCGAACAGCTCTTTTTTGTAGTACTGGTGTTCGTTTTATGTTCGTTGTAGTCGTGGTGCCCCATACTAACAAGCAGCAGTGCAAGTGAGATTGCACCACTGCGTGAAACAATTGTCGTAATATAGTCTTAGGAACCCGTTGTCTAATTTTGTACACCATTCATATATTTCTTCGCACGTTTGCATGTAGCTTATCTATATGTGGCGTCCAGCTCAGGCTTTCTTCGAAAACAACCGCAAGGAATTTGTTTGAATAGACACGTTGTATACACAATTTTGAAATTGTATTTCGATTTCAGTATCATACGGTTTCTTTCTAGGCGTGAACACTGCGTATTTATTTTTTGCAAGATTTGGCTGCTGTTGATTCACCTGTAACCAGGTTGTCAAGTCCCCTAACCAGGAGTTAACAGCCGTATTAATACTGCTCAAGTGCCTCCCAGAGAAAAATACACTGGTATCGTTGGCATACAAGATCATATCTGCTGTTCGTTGTATGTGTACAATGTCGTTAATATATATAATAAACAATAATGGCCCTAGAATTGATCCTAGGGGAAATTCATACATGATTGTTTTTAAAGAAGATCGTTAACCATTGATAAGAGTGTAAGCGACCGGTTAAATAACTTCGAAGCAGCTTCAAAGCTACGCCCCTAATTCCGTAATAAGGCAATTTTAGAAGCAGCACATCATGTTTAATCGCATCAAACGCCTTTCTAAAATCTAGAAATAAACACAGAGCGGACTGTTGTGTTTCGAAATTGCTAATTATTCATCCTTTATGTTCAGTAAAGCCATCTCAATGGATTTACTTTCGCTGAAACCGTATTGCCCTTTACCGATACCTTGAGATAAGTTCAGAAATGTATTTAGGCGTGTTTTAAAAAGATGCTCAATTACGTTTGAAAATAAAGGAAGAATAGAAATGCGGCGGTAGTTACCGATGCTGTGCAAGGACCCCCTTTATTAATGACAACTACTCTTGCTTTTTTTATGCTCTCCGAAAATATGCCGGTTTCAAACATGGCATTGCGTATGTATGCCGGAGGATAACTCAGGAGATCAGCTACGGCAATATTTGTTGTGGCTTTAATGTCATCGTACCCGGCTGCAGTATTCTTGTCTAACGGTCTAAGAAAATTATATATTTCCAATTCAATACATGGTGTTAAAAAGATTCAGTGAGAAGCTTCGGACGGGATGTATTGCTTACAGTCAAGGCTTGACTTGTGGGACGAGTGTGCTGCGCCCGCATCAAGAAAATAATTGTTGATTTTTTCAGCTGAACTTTCCCGATTATATTCTACGTTGTCTATCACAAGGCTATCTGAGATAGAAGGCTATCTGAGATAGAATTATTTGATGTACCAACTAGATTTCTTATTGTATTCCAAATTTTACTCGGATGGTCGGAAATTGACTCAAGCTTCTTTTTAAAAAAGTCTAGGTTTGCTTTCTTTAGGTCCGAATTTAACTTATTTCTTGTGCACTTGTACTGACTTCAAATACCGACGTCGCGTAAGCGAATGAATTCGTCATACAATTTGTCACGAGTCTTAATTCTGCTGTGTAGCTCTTGGGTGACCCAGGGTTTTCTTGATTTTTTTATACTGATAAACCGGCTGAGAGGAGTACGGAATACAATGCTTCCTCATAATCTATAAACGTCATGTATTGGCGTTTAGTGTACTCTGCGTATTTTTTGTTCACTTATTTGATGACGGGGTGTGATCCGTGGTTGAGTAACCTTTCCTAAACCCAGCGTACTCTCTGAGTTGTTGGGAATCCCCTCTCCCACCTTTGCAACTAACTATAACTTTGCTAAAGCGCTTGTAAACATGAGGTTCTCGGGAACTCTGTTCTTGTGAATGTTGATAATGTTGGGGTTTTTCTAGGCTACTGACACTTTTAGAGTCTAGAAGAATTCCGAAGTAATACTGCCAGCGTTACCAGTAAAATATAACCTCACTGTTTCCAAAGATGTACGGCTATGATGTCGTCACCTGGAACTTTTCTAATTTTCATGCCTTTGAGAGCCTTTTAACTTCCTCTTTAGTTACTAGTGGGGCATCGCAAGCTCGGCTTGTAGCCAGTAGTTCCGCTGGTCTAACGTCGCTTTTATGCAGCCTGTTGTAGAATCGTACTGCTACCTATATGATCTCGTTCAAGGTGTGCTTGTTGTCGTCTCCCCAGCCTCTGTCCACTTCTTGGTGTCTTCAATAATAAAGAAAACGCTTGCAGACAAAGTGTTTACGCCCTACAAAATGAGATGCTCGTTGGCCGTCTGCTACATGCGAAAGTCAGCCCTTTGATTCCTACAAGATCCTTATATCCCTTCCCATTTTCTGTTTCACTTTGATATTCTTTCGGACACAGAGTAATGTTATTGAGCACACTATAATTGACCCAATTTTCTATTGCTGTGATGGGTTAAGAAGCAGCATTGGCCATCAAGACATGCGCAATTGTTCGCTAAATGGCTAGCCTTGCTATAAACCCAAGGTTTGTTGTAGTCTGCAACGATACAAAGGACAACACTGAACCCGCGCTGCTTCCATTGCACTAAGTGGTATGTCGGCGCCAAGAGTATGAGCAATGGCTTGAGAGTACATTGTACACCGAAGAATCGAGAAAGCAATTTTTAGTGATATTTACGCAGCCCAAACACCACTGCGAGTGACTTTCTCTAACATGCGCGTATGCCTGCTGATAGTAGCGAAAGAAATCTCTCTCTCCTCATAGGCTTGCTTTTTAAATCAACTGATTGTCTAACGCGTCGCAAGCAAGACTAAGTGGCTTTTCTGGGGAACAGTAGCTCAATGCCGCATTTATCGTAACCTTTTCCTTACTTATTACAAAGCTAGCTCTCACGGAGCTATTTATTTTCTTTTTATGTTGTCACTGAGAAGGTTTTAGAGTAGTTTAGTCCTGCTCATACGTTTTTCACAAACATGGAAAAAATATTGACGCGAACCATGCGTTGGGTGTTGATGATAATAAAGAGCCAGCTCGCACAGGCACGGGGTAACGGACAAAGCTCGCTCATGACGCTCGTGGCAGTGGCTTCTGTTCTGACCCAGGAATCGGGCCATCGGCTGCTTCTCTACTTTCTATAATGTCGCGGAAAGCGACGGAGAAAGGAGCCACGAGCGCAAGGAGCGTTTTATGCGCGTGCCACCGTGACCGTTCGAGCCGCCTCTTTGTTATTTTCAACATTGGGTTTGTTTAGCTCTGTGTTCTTGAATATACCGCCAGGCCACATCCGGCTGTGTTATCTGCGTGGTAGGCGAAGTGCATGTTCTAATATTTCTATCTTTAGGCCATACTGGTAAATTCATTATCAAGTAAGAGGGCTTTGCGCGGTTGTTACAAGGCTGGAATATTCTTGTCTGTCTTCAGTGTTGTCCATGTAAGTCGACGATTCAAGAAAAAATCATCCCGAAATATTAACGTCCCCAGAGCCGAAGCCGCGGCTTGCGATTCGCTTAACCAGCTCACGTCACTTTTTTAACGTGGCTTCGTCGCCTATGTATTCTTTCAGTCCTTAGGGAGCACAAGTGCATTTGGATAAATTTTAATCCTTCAAAAAAGCTACGTTCTCCTTGTCTCCGTGACAGTTATCAACAGCCCGGTTTACGCCCATTGTTTCTGAATATATTTTGCGTCTGGCGCTTTCATCATGTCTTGAATATGTCGCTCTGGACGCCATAATTCAATTCCCACCTCTTGCATGGCCCGATGAGGTGCCTCACGCCTCAGAAATCCTGACTAGTTTTAAAGCAAAGCATTCTACCTCTACCACCACACGCCCCTTTCTTGGCGTACATGACAATAAACTCCCAACGGTTCGGAGGTGGCTGCGGGGGGGGGGGGGGGTGGAGGCGAACAGAGTGACGGAGGGTTTCGCTGATGGAGCACCCTGTAGATGGCCGAAAGAATTTACCCAGCGTTTCCCGCGCTGAGGTACCTGCTAGCCGGTGTCGTGGTACGGCTTTGTCGCCAACTTTAGCGATGGTTGTTTTGCGCCTGTTTTGGCGCACCTTCGGGTCCATTGCACGCTTCCTTCGCACGGCTTATTTTAGTCGACAGTACCTCCTGGGTTACCAGGACCCGATGGAATAAATTGCCCTCCGGCAAAGATACGTTAAGGATTGGTTTGCAGGGCATGAAAACAAAATATAGAGACCACATACCGACATCTGGCGGCCGGAGGAACTCAACCTTTTGCGCACTGCTTGCACAAATTGGTGAATACTAATTCGGTAGCGTATTTAATTCAGAGGCTGAGGAAGTGGAAAGTGCTTTTTTCGCCAATACGAGGTAACAGATGGCAGAATGTCTAGTTTCTCTCTTCGTAGAACCACGTGGGTGAATTCAAGTGATGTCGCATGGCCCATTGTTGTTGTGGTGTCGTGTAGAGCTTTGCTTAACAGCCACCATTACAGTGTGATTGGAGGCAATGGTTACAGCAAAGCAGTATATGTCTCCCCCCGCCCCCCCCCCCCCCGTTTTCATTCCGGAGAAGGCGACTTACTCGGAGCTGCTCCGGGGCCCCTCCTCTCCCCGGCGACCCACGTTCACAATGGTTATCACAAAGCTGATCGCCATCGCAACCACATATGCTGCTTTTTAAAGTTCCACAGTCAGTGGAGAGTGCCGTAGCACCGTTATCGGATGGTTGCGGAGAATCAGTAGAAGCGCGAACGGGTGTGAATATGCCCGAAGCCGCGGCCTTGCTGCCATAGAGTGTCTTACTGTATACGATAGTGAGCAATATGCCATTCGCTCACATAACCCTTACATCAAGGCCATCTGCGCCGTCATGGGCGCCCATTATACCGTGCGCAAGCCTCTTATGTTATTATTTTAACCGTTATATAAACAAGATTGCTTGAAGAGCTTGTAAATGTTTTTAAGCGTCACTATCAAAACGTCGCCTTCGTGGCGAACCGGTGCACCGGCCTTCAGCTACAGTTTAACAAACTTGTTGCTGAGCGAGTTGCTTTGTACTTGTAGAAGAAAGAAGACGTGGCGTTACACTGGGGTTGGCGAAGGCATGATATGGAAGACCGCAAACGCCCATATCATGTGCATGTGGTCTTCGCCGAAGTACGTTTGGTTTCTTTTTTTCGTCAGTTACCACTTTTGCGGCATCATATTACCCCCTCAGACATGCTTTCCTTCGAAAATGAGATGACCTTCGTTAATTACATATAGGCACAGAATGCTCTTTTACAAAGCACGCCGTTGCAATGGTTCACAGCTACCAAAGAACAGGGACCATTTCGGCTACCTCGTAGCTCGTAGACGCGTAATGTATATTGAAGAAAGAAAATAACAAAAAAAAAACACATAGGAATCTATTTGTAATTCCAAGCCCCGGCCAGAAGCTGAGGTATTCCCATAATCCCCAAGACGGCATGAATTCCCTGGTGCAGTTTCCTTTGTGGTATACTTACGCAGAAACTCTATGGCTGCCGACGGTAATTCCCCTTCGCCCGCTAGTTGCAGGACCCGTCCTCTCCAGAGCAACTTCACCAGTTGGAACAAAGGCGTGAGCACACAATTCTACGTTAGCTGGAAAGCAATTACGAGCGACATTCTCGCATCGGCGGCCATCGTTGACCATCTCGTCATATTTATTCTGGAGGAAGAATGATATTATGTCTTAGTCTGGCCGCATATATAGTCTTTCATTTTCTCATCGGAGTAGTAATTCACGCCTAATTGTAAGCCAATCGCCGGTTTCCTGTTTAGGCGTGAACGGGATGGGCGTAGGAGGGGGCTGCGCTTATAGAAGGAACTAACGCCACTCCAGATGACCTCTCAGGTGTAGTGCTGGGAGATATAAACGTGGGAGTATCATGGCTCAATGCTTACGTTCGGCTGTCCTCCGCAATTGAATGGTTTGGATCTGGGCTTGTGTGTAGCGCAGAAAATACGGTGCCTACAACTGTGCAGCGGGAGGGACACCCACGTGTGCGTCCGCTAGGATAAACGTAGAGGCCCTCGCTCAGGTACGGACGCATGTCGTTGGCTTGGAGGATGAATTGCGTAAACTGAAGAAGCATACAGTCGACCAGAAATGTGAATGGGCGAAATTGCAGCGTAAAGCCGCTACCGCCGCTCTTGCCGCCTCAAGTTCCAAGTTAGACCTGCTAGAGTATCTCAAAATTCCTCCCGGGTAAACAGCAACTGTCCCACTCGGAATGCCGACGTGGGCCAATATCACTTGTTCAGCTTAAATGGCTTTTAGGGCGACATATCGGACACTGTCTTTCACTTCTAAGTGCCCGCTCAAGAGCGGTTGCTGGTTTATGCGCACACGGTTTGGAAATAGAGGGAGGAACGAGGGCGCGCGCAGCTGTAGGCTTCATGTCTTTATAATGATGACATGTTCGTTAGGTTTGCGTCAGTTTGAATCTTGGCCGTAAAACAGCCCAAAATGACCGGTTCGGCGTCCTTAGTGGTAGATTCGGCCAAATGGTACGTGAACTTTCACCATTTTCTGGACTTTGAAAGTTCGACATGTTCACGCCGAGCTAAGTCTTAGGCCTAGCTCACGAGTACGGCCCACGGGCCACTCTCCCCGGAGCCAGGCCTAACGACGCGTACGACCAAGATTGCGTCGTCACCGGCGATGGAGGTGCGCGTGGTCAAGGAACCCGAGACCATGCCCGCAACTATCGTCGGCAACTTCGAAGCAAGAACGTGCGTTCAAGTAGGAGGCCGTGACGCGACGCCCGGCGAGTCGAGCGGATGGATCGCGGCGAGCACAAGAATGTGTAAAACCAAGAATCAGCAAGGTGAGAAACCAACTCTCGCCTCGGAACGACAATGGAGACCTAAGGAGAGGGCTAACTTCACCAAGCGCGTTGCGGGAAACTTTAAGAGAGCTGCCCGTATGCCGGTAACGATACCCAGGGAAGACCACAAGATTGTAATTCGACCGAGGGGAGGCCTAAACATGGCCAAGATCGAGACCTCGGTTGTCATTGGACGCGATCATGGCGGCCGCAGGTACGGTGAGGGAACACGAATGGGAAAATAAGTTGTGCGTCAACGTGGCGCAGAACATTCTAGTAGTTAGCACCCCAAGCGAGGAAAGAGCCGAAGTGTACGCCAGAGTCAAGACTATAGAATTTGGAAACAAAGTACGAAGTTTATGCATACCGAACCGCGCCTGAAGGGATGGTCAAAGGAGTAATTAGAGGCATTGCGATCGACGAAACACCAGAATACATTAACGAAGCAATTGTGGCGAAGTACAATCCGCTAGCGCACAGAATCAGAAACTCTACGGCAGTCATCGTCCTCTTCGAAGGACACAGGGTACCCACATACGTGAAATGGGGGACTCTACAGAAGACACCACGAAGTATGCCGATGCTGCGGCAAAGTTGGACATCGAATTGATGTTTGCCCGACACCGGAGGCCAGAGTGTGTTTCGCGTGTGGAATAGCTAACTCTAACGAGGAACACGAAGGAGTGTGTAAGCCCAATGCAAATTATGTGGGGGAGCGCACCCGACGAGAGACAGGGTGTGCAAAAACAAGTGCAAGGTGCCCTTCGTAGTTACGAAGTGGCGATGGGAGCGAAGGACAGGGTTAGACCAACAACAGCTGCGGAAGACAAAGCCACCAAAGACGTCAGACTTCCCGCTGCTGCAGGC
Source organism: Haemaphysalis longicornis (assembly GCF_048455015.1). Taxonomy (NCBI): domain Eukaryota; kingdom Metazoa; phylum Arthropoda; class Arachnida; order Ixodida; family Ixodidae; genus Haemaphysalis; species Haemaphysalis longicornis. Next base: position 87,652,907 of record NW_027526214.1, on the reverse strand, counting down.
AAGCAAGCAGAGAAGCGAGAGTAGACGGCGCAGTACCAGCTGCGGAAGAAATGCTAGCTGACAGGAGCCCCCGCCACCACCGAAGCGCGAAGGAAAGCTGACGTGGTCGGGCGCAGTGAAGGGAGCCAAAGCAGAGGAAGTGCCTAGGGGCAAACAGCAACAACAACGAAGCGAAGAAAAGCCCACGAGAAAGGAAGTCTACGACATGATCAGCGAAAGCAGCGAACGGATGCTCATAATGATAGATGATAAGATCGACAAGCTAATACAGGCACTGAGGTCCAACGTCCAACCGATGGCTCAGATCCAAACGCAAAAAGATGAGCAAGCCACCCCAGAGATACCAGCACCGATGAGGAAGGAGGAAACAGCCGTCACCGAAGAAGAAGCCACGAAGAGCAACATCGAGAGCGACGAAGAACACCCCACGGAACCCAGCAACAAGAAAAAGATAATCGAAAACACCAAGGAAAGAAGACTCATGGCACGTCTCGACCGCATGGACAGGGAGTGCGACAGCTAGCAAAAACGACGAAGGAAAAGTTTAGCAAGATGGAGAAAACGCTGCAGGATCTGCAGAGCGGAATGAGGCAGATGCAAACCCAATTGCAAACATTTATGCAGAGCATAGAATCCCAAACGCAAGCGTTCATGCAAAACGTGGAAACCCAGATCAACACTAAATTGCAACAATTATGGACCCAACAGCACCAAGTACAAGGACCAAGCCAGACCGAAAGACAATAAAAGACCAGAAGCCGGACAGGGACCTCCTAATCTGACAATGGAACTGTAATGGTTACCATAGTAAAAGAGCAACGACAATACAACACCTAGAAGGGATAGACAGGAAACCACACATCTTCATGCTTAAGGAAACACACTCCATAGAAACATAAAAACTACCATGGTACAGAGCACACGTCAAAGCTGCGAAGACACTGAAAGAAAAAAAGAAGGGAGCACACAGGCCTATCGGCGGGGTGTGCATGTTCGTCCGCAAGGGCATCCTCTTCGTCGAGCATGAGCTGAACACCGGCAACTGGACCGACAGCTGCGCGGTAGAGGGGATCATTCGGAGGAGGACGAAGACAAGCACACTCGCCGTAAACGTGTACAGCAGTCCAAGGCACAGAAAACTGAAGTTTCGCACGCTCATGCAGAAAGCACTAAGAACGATAAAGGACGGTACGGTAGTAATCGGGGGCCACTTTATTGCACCACACTACGATTGGGGCTAAGACAAGACCACCGAAAAAGGAAGAGACTTAATGCAAGACGCGACGGACGCATGGTGAATACTGATCACGAACCCTGAGACCCCAACGAGAACGGGCACATCGGTCGCCAGAGACACCACCCCGGACCTGAAGTTCGTAAGGATCGAAGACAGAGGGGACGCGACATAGAAGAACCCCGAGACCGATCTCGGCAGCGACCACATGATCATAGAGATACGAGTCCCACTCGGAAACGACACAAGCCAAGAGAAAAAAAAAACACAAATACACGAACTGGGAAGAGATTCGCCGCCAGCTCCCAACACAGCACGAGAAAATAGAGGACATAGACACATGGACAAAAGTGATCGTGGAAGCAACCGAGGAAGCAACGATTGAGATAGAGACAGACGGAAATGTACACAGGATGGATAGCCCACTGGCCCACCTCATCGAAGCAACGGAAGCCTTAAAAAGAAAATGGAACCAACAACGTACGAACAGAAATCTCAGAAAAAAAAATCGCCGAAATTAACCGAGATAGAAAAACACAGCAGGAAGCACGGCAAACAGTGGGAACAGACATGCAGGGAGGCGGACGGACAACTCCACATGGGTAAAAAATAGAGACTGCTCCGGCACCTCCTGGACGAAACCCAAACCAAGGGGGAACAGCAGCATAAACTCAGCAATATCATCCACAAGGCGATCGCGAAGGACGGGGAGGACGAGGTGAAGAGAAAACTCGACGCCAGATACCTCCCCGTTTCCCCGAAAGAAAAACACCCAGAATATGAGGGAATGGACCTTCAGAGTGCCTTCGATAAAGTTGGGCACTTGGAGATCCTTACCCAGGTATCGCGCCTCAATCTGGGAAAAAGATCGTACAACTACATCAGAGACTTCCTAACCGACCGCACAACCCGAATCAGCGCGAGAGACCTACAACTACCAGAGAAGACACTAAGCAGCGAGGGAACGCCGCAGGGAGCGGTAATGTCACCGCTGCTCTTTAACCTAGTCATGATCGTGGTGGCCAACCGACTGCAGAGCGTCGAAGGGGTACAACATACAGTCTACGCCGACGACGTAACGCTATGGGTAACACGCGGCAGTGACGGCCACATCGAGAGCAAACTGCATGAAACTTTCGAAGCAGTAGAAGGCCAACTTGGGGGCTCGGAACTAGTATGCTCCCCCGCAATGTCGGAGCTCCTAGTGAATCCGCCCAAGGGAGCGAGGTGAAACAAGCAGCCCACCAGAGACGGCGACAATATAACAGTGAGAACACAGGGGGGACAAACCATTCCCCAAGTAAGCAGGATTAGAGTTCTAGGAATGCTCATCGAACGCAGCAGGGTCAACGGAGGGACGGTCTCCAAACTCGACGCCAAGACCGGCGCGGCGATGCGACTCATAAGAGTGTAGAGCAGAAGAGGTGAGATGAAGGAGGAACGACTCCTAAGACTCGTTCGATCCTTCGTGGTCAGCCACGTCGCATACATCGCCGCTTTTCACAATTGGCGGCAGTAGGAGCGGAAGAAAGTCGACGCGATGCTGCGCAAGGCATACAAGTCGGCGTTGGGGCTCCTAGGAGGCACGAGCACGCAGAAGCTCGAAGCCCTCGGACTCCACAACAGCCTGGAAGAAATAGCGGAAGCCCAGCAGACGGCGCAGTTCACAAGACTATCGGGAACCAACACTGGCAGAGAAATACTACGACAACTAGGCGTCAGCGTCAGAGAAGATCTGCAGACGGGGGAGCAGATACCGCGGGAGAACAGCAAACGCATCGTCGTAAGCCCAATCCCACGGAACGTGAACCCAACGTACAACAAGGAAAGAAGACAAGCACGGGCTTAAGCGCTGATAGCACTTCACTCAAACGACGAAGGGGCGGTATTCGTGGACGCGGCCAGCCACAAAAACATCAACGGCGTCTTCAGCGTCAGCGTGGTCGAAGCCAAGACCAGCGAGACCAGGCTGGCGGCAAGTGTGAAGACCAAGTCGCCGAACCAAGCCGAGGAAGTGCTGGTGGCACCCGCCATCGCGGACCCAAGAACAAAGACGGTGCTGTGTGATTCGCGAACAGCAGTGCGCAATTTTGCGAAGAACCAGGTGAGCTGTGCGGCCGGGCGTATTCTACGCAAGGCCGAAACCAACAGCGACAACGACGGTATGGTAATTAAGTGGTTCCCGCACATGCGGGCAAAGGGGTGGCGAGCTCGCTGGGGCTCCCCAACCACAATGAGACGGCCAACGCCGTGGCGCGAGGATTAGCCGGCCGTGCCACGGGAATGATGGTCGCCGACGAAGTGGATCGCCCCTAAAGGACACCGTGACCACTTACAGTGAGGTGATCTCATGGTATAGACTAGGAAGACGAACGATGGCCCTGCCTCACCCCGGGTTGACTAGGGAAGAGGCGGTTGTGCTCCGTCAACTACAAACAAATTCGGTGATTACCCCAGTGCTAGCCAAGAACCTGTGGCTGGAGGTTTACGTCACTGATGTATGCAGACTGTGCGGGAAGGAGAGGGCAACGCTGGCCAACATCCTAAAAGACTGCGTAAGCGCGAACAATGCCAACAATGCCGACGTTCTCCCGCCCCACATACAGGAGGCGAAGAGACCGAACGACTACGACGTGCAACGCAAGGCCGTCCAGAAGATTCTAGAGGCGGTCGAGAGGCAGCGACCGGATGGGCCGGAGGCAGAAAGGGGGAACCCGAGTACGCCGAAGCCCACCGGGAGCGACTCTTCCCGCGTAGAAGACGTCCAGCATCGTCGACCCAAGACTCCATCCGAAGAGGGTGGGGTAGGGGTCACTGCAGGAATCTTAGTAAAGTTGTTCTCTCTTTCTCTTTTAGTGGTAGAGTGAATTCTTGTGGCCTTTTACACAAACGGTAAGATGCCAGCGGTGCGGGAGAGAAAGAGACAGCTCAACGTTTGTCGACTAGGGTAAAGATATTATTTCCAAAGTTTATTCAAGTAATTGGCTAGGAAGAATGCTCAGTCGTACATTACAAACAGACGTGCTTTGTTTCGTGCCCTCCATTGAGCGCTTGCAGCTTGGCAAGTCATACGTTTTCACCGTGTGCAAGGGAAATAATTTTATTGTGATGTTTTAAAGCGTAGCCAGAAGGTTTTCCACCTTCTGATATCACTCTTCCAGCGCTTCTTCGGCGACCGTTGCATGATCGCTGTAACAATATACTCTTTATAGGATTTCTACGGCAGCCGATTATACTGCAACAAGCCCACACCCGAAATGGCAGTGACCATTGCCTGTGATTTGGTGCTACTTTTAGTGGCTGGTTTCCGTTGAAATATACAGGACAGTCAAGTGCTTGGAGCCATGAAACGCTGTGAATATATAGTCCATTACTGATACCAGGTAACTGTACCTTTGTTGAGATGTCACACTTATTTATGTCACGGGTTAGGCGAGAAGGGTTGTTGTGCTATCGGTGCCGTGGGCCCTGCCAATTAGTTTCTCCCCGCAAATTTGGACCCGCCACTTTATTTCTAAACAGTCACTGGAGTCGTTGCCCACTCGCTGTGCTGAACAAAAATACGCAATCTAGCGTCTCGTATCCTCTCGTATAGGGACAGCGTCTGTTGCAGCAGAAGGTTCCGGTGGATGCGCCCAGAGCCCTAGCAGGCTTTTTTTTTCTATACCGCAGTTTCATCTGAGTGTCTTATCAGCACCAATTCTTATTCTAGAACCTATGAATAGTTCTTTAACATTTTGTGGAATTTTGTTTAAATTGATTCCGCAAACGATTAACGTGTCCATGTTTAGAATCTCAATCCAATCACGACCAAACCACGCTGTCTCAGAATCATGCGGCGCCTGGAAAACAACTTCAGCGGTAGCGACTACCACAACATTGTGCAATTCAGGTCTATCACCGTTCCTGCGGCCTCCAGTGGGATGCACTTATTCGTACACAGCCACTAAGGGCAAATGTCTAGTTGGGTATCTAGACAATATTTTGTAACTACTTGTTCTGATACAATTCAAGGGGACTGCCCCGTATCGATTGGAATTCCAAGATATTTAACAGGCACTTAACGTTCACGGTATTGTTAGGGTGGCTACGGTCTCAACAAAATATGTTATGCAACGCATGTTTCTTCTCGCCATTCATTATTGAGTTGTGAATGACTCATTCATTCATTTGAGTTGTGAATGACTCCGATCGCGGCTGGTACCACTCACCTTCTTGCAAACCCTCCCCAGCTCTTAAATCCGCATTCATAGGTGACAGTTTTGTTGGCGGATGGGGTGAATTTTTTTCGCAAGATTTGCCGCAACAGAGGCAGTAGGGAGCTTTAGCGTGGCATTACTCGCTTTCGGAAGCTGCTGCTGGTTTGGCCGAGGCTTTATCGGTGTGATTTGCGGGGCGACTCTTACGTCCAGCAAGATTAGCTTCGTCCGGTTGCGTGGAAGCGGGTTGAAACGCTTTTCTCTAAGCCCGAGCAAGTTTATTACTCTTGGCGCTTTTGCATACAGCGGGCAGGTCACTGTTTTCTTCTTCAGAAGTTCGACTTAGGTAGGCTAGTCCATAACACGGGCACAAAACGATATCGCTCTGCCTTCTCTAAAAGTGCGGAAGTTTTCAAGATGATGATAGTGTTTTTTTTTATTTCAATGCTAACGCAGCCAGACGTTTGGCTTCGCGCTCGCGTATGCAAGTGAACATAAACGGTTTCCAAATCCCAATCATCCTTGGGGCATATTGTTCCTTAAGAACCATTGCAACATAACTGTACTCATTATTTTGAGGCTTTGCGCATGCGAGCAAAATACTTAGCGTGCCATAGGTTTTATTTGCAGTAGCCGTCCCAAATCTTTAAATGTTCATTCATCGCTTATCTCAAAAACACAGTCGTTTTGTTTAAAGCACTCTACATAAGAATGAATGTCCTCATCTTTGTGAAACCTTTTTACCTGTCTGAGAGCAGCCATGCTGCTTTCTTCGCTCAAGCTGCTCGATTGTCTAGGTGGCTTTCTGGGCCACATCATCTCATTCTTGTTATGGCCATTGTGCTGTTGACTAAACGAGAACAGCACTAAACGGTGTGAACAGACCAACTGTTTTTTTAAAGAAAGAAGGTATGAAGCGGCTTTTTTCTTAGCGCTAACCGCCGCAGAGAAAATCGCCGATAATGGCACATAGCGCTAGTACGCTCTGTTAAATCGTACCACCATTGACACAACAATTGCAAGTGTCTGTGAAAGAAGACGACATTGCCAATGTGTTTGCTATATCATAAGGTTTCACGGCAACCGGGGTACATGAAGCACCTTCAGCTTTTGAACGAGATAGCAAAGTTTTCTGCACATCGTTTACTTATCTGCAATTATCAGTCACACAGTGATTTATTAAAACATGCCTAAGTAAGCTGCAGGCTGTTTCGGGTGACTACTCAGTAGAAGAGAGCTCCCATACGGCAATATTGGTGGTTTTTTGCTTACACTGCTTATATTGTATTGTTACCCATACATATCGTAGCCACAAATTTTCATAAATTAGTGCGGCTCTTCAATAAACTATTTGACATTGACATTGTTTTATGAAGTAGTTCAGCCCAGTTTTTATTATCTTTGCACTTTTTGATCTCATTTTTATGGTAGAAAATTTTATCATTATGTAATATTGTATTCCTCTAACGAAACTTGTATTGCGGTAACGGTTTTTTTATCCAAAATTTCAAAGTAGACGTCACACAGCCAGGCATGGCGTTGGCTTCATTCCTCCGTCGTAGAGCTGTTTGAGATGGTTGGTTAAACATGACGTAAATGGCCTATAACGGGGAAGGAACACGTACGGACTCTTGTATGTATGTCAGAATAACAATCGAGTACCACTAAATTTCACTCAGATAATTCACGAGATAGTATTCTCATTTTACAAACTACAAACACAGGTGTTGTTCTTCGTGCACTTTCTGCTGTAACCGGCTTCCCTGCTCCTCCTTCAAAGTGCGGAAGGGCACTGAATGCTTTGTCCGTGTCTACAAAATGCTACAGCCTATGATTAGGTCTGCACAACGTGAACTGCGCCTAGCTTACACAGCACAACCTGTGTTTATATATTGTAAACTTTGAGTGATTGATTGTGGGGTTTAACGCGCCGACGCAACTCAGGCGATGAGGCGCGCCGTAGTGGAGGGCTCCGGATTAATTTTGACCACCTGGGGATCTTTAACGTGCGCCGAAATCTCATACACACGGGCGTTTTTGCTTTTCGCCTCCATCAGAAAAGCGACCGCCGCGGCCGGGAATCGAACCCGCGACCTCGTGCTCAGAAGCGCAACGCCTTAGCCGCTGAGCCACCGCGGCGGGTGTATTGTAAACTTTGAAAAAAAAAGCAATGAATGGGACAATTTGAGTGCTTGCGGAGTACTAAACTCAAATTTGCAGTGTATTTTCTTATGGTATTTTAACAAATAATTAGTATCTTTATTTTTGTTTCCTGTGTACGTTTTATCACAGTAAACCGGTCCGTCACTCATTTTGCGAAATTGGGCACATAGACTTTTCTTGTAATAAACTTTCTGCGTGCAGACAAGCATACGCCTTTAATGAAATTTAGAGAGAAGGAAACAGTGTCGTGTAATCAGAGAAAATTTCTATTATCTACTTTACGGCGAAAAGGACAGAATTCTTCAGCGTTTGTGATAAATTGAAATTAGGTTTCTGTTGAATTTTAAATAAATACAAGTAGAACTTCTTTGTTCCAATATTTTAAATAAGGCATTGTGAGAAGCTGCTCTACGGGAAATATTGAACTTTGCCCCACAATACCTATTACCCTGATGTGTATTTCTTTCAGTATTTAGTAAGTTGCATCGGTTCGAAATAATACGCAGCCTGTGGTTTATTTGAATGGAAATAACCTAAAAGTAAAATACCCCCAAAAAGCACAAACTGTTGTAAATCTACGTGATAGAAACACAAAGAGAATTATAACACACGCAGGTGTACAGATGGCGTCACTACAACACTTGGAGTTTTAGTACCTATTGGCCTGTCATAAACATGGTGGAAAAAACACAACTGAAGTAAAATTTTACTTGCACAATAAAAATGATTCGTTCTGGAATCGTGTATAACACACACACACCAGTTTATCACCCATTCTTCCTTAGTTTTACACTCATGAAATAAACATGTTGAAATCGAAGCTTTCTTTCAAATTGGAAATAAAATCTTTATCGCGAAAGATATGTACAAAAAAGTAAGCCCTGAAGCTACTCTTAGTTCTGTAATCCAACGGTTAACTCGGTATAGCCTAATGAAATATTGTAACGTTTATTGGCACACTAGGCGTGGGCGGATCAGCGCAATTGTGTGAATCCTGTACATTTATTATGTAGGAACTGCCCGAGACGGTCGCTTTACATCAGACAGCAAATAAAAAACAAAAAAAAAGTTTATACGAGACATAATTTACAAACGTTGAAATTTCAAAAAAAAAGGTTCTTCCTTTTAGCTAAAGTATTGCATGATTTTGCAGGTTTGAAGCATCACTTGAAAATATTTGCCTGAAAATTTATTTTTTCAGTCCTGACTTTTAATGTATTATGGCAATATTAAAACTACCATAAACATAAGCAGTTAAAAGCAGAGATTAGTCTGTTTATTTAAATCAAACACTGATTTCTATGCACTCCTACTCTAAAATGTGATACCCGTTCAGCTTATACCAGGATACCAATTCCTGCCCGTAAATGTGCCTTGCACCAAAATACCATTCCTTTTTAATAGTGTCATAATTACAGTTTGTCGTAATTACAGTTTGTATAGTCCAAGGTCTTTGTTAATTCGACAGCAAAGCGAACTTTCTTTCTTGGAAGACTGTTAAGGCTTTTTACTCTTCAATCAACCAATATGTCGTATTTCCTTCCAGAATTTCTGGAGTGCGTTTGTGGCAGACCACTTATTTAAGGCCGAGCGAATTGCCGACCCCTTAGGAATGCCAAAATATTAGTAAAAAGAATTTTATTTGTATCGAACAAACAAAAACATCCTAAACGCCTATACGCTGCAGTTAAAGAAACAGTACAAATATCGTTCGAAACACATTTAATTGCTTGGGATTAGGTATGGGTTGCAGTGGTTATTCCCACAGAATTTTCTTTGGGCTTCACAGTCTGTAATAGACCGCCCGGATTTGAAAAGTAAATAATCGGACTCATTCTATACAAATTGTTTTGTACATGCCTAGATTTTTCTAGGTTATTTTAGAAAAAAAATGGTAACAAATCTGGACTTTACTTTCATTGGAACAAAACTCCCACGAAACTTTTGAGGAACGTTTGGCTTAGCATAAAGCGCTGCATAAAGCCCTTAGCATAAAGTCCACTTGAATATGTTAGAATATTTCGGTGGCATTGCTAATAGATTGTTGTTTTCAACTTCTTCAAGTGAATGTTTTCTGCCAAGTGCACTTTTATTGCAAATGGATATCGGGAGTGAGCGATCAGAGTGAATGTTTAAGTCATATGGTGGTCACCTAAGGAACATCGGCAAAAGTTTAATATTTGCTGCTGTGAAGGACATCACATTGAGACCTTGTCCTTTTTGCTGAGGTGACATAGCCATCTCACTTCAAGTTTCTTTTAGCCGTCCTTTCACGCACTGCCTTGACAGACGACGTTGATTTATTGAGACTGTCTGGTGTGTTGTCCAAAAAAAAGTATATCGTGAATTTGCCGTTCCTTCTCCGGAATATCGGCGAAACGGGAAATACGTCTTAACATATTATCGTTGTGTTATTCAGCGTACAGTGACTATATTCCCCTTAAAAAGTATATTTCCTTTCAGGAATTGCAATGTCCGATTTCCGAACTTTCGTGCCTGTGAACGCCTTTTCCTAATTTCAACCATCTGTCCTGCCTCCTTGCACCTATCTTTTAAAAAAGCCTGTCAAAAGCAGTTTTTACCACACCACACGCTGTTTTCTTAGTTTCTCTAAACTTTCTTTGACTGCAAGCTTGCTAAAAGGCGTAAACCTGCCACATTCGCCTACTTCAACAACGGTAGTACATATGAACATTTGCGTAAATGACTTTTCAGCTTGTTTTTGCGTGATGCAGAGAATGTTATCAAAGGCATCTACAACGCGCTGAAACATGTGGTTATTCCTAACTGAAAGAACACAGTTGTTGTCACCTCTAGTCCTGGTAAAAGCAAAATGCTCTAATGAACTCTGCAAAGTTAGGTAACCAATAATCCTGTAATGTGTGGGCGGTGTGTGTCCGCGTATTACTCACTATGGTTTTTCAAAGCCTGCTCTTGTGCCCGCGCTGTAGCATGGGCCTGGCATACACGCGCTCAGAGCGGTTACTTGCCACGTAGTCATTTCTTGAAAGCGGCTTGTACCTCTATACTGCGTATGAATCGTGGCCTACGTAATTGAACCCACTTCTGAAATGTGTTTTTGTTGCTACCTTCCCGCTTGGCCTGCAGTACTGCAGCCAATGCGCACCCTTTATCACTTCTGTGGTGCTGCACTCATTGCTGCACTCTCCACGCTCTTCTTCGATAAAAACAATTTTTAGTTCCCTACCGCTTACTTTGACTATAACAATAACTAAATTTTCGCGCATGCGCATTAGCTATCGCCAAAGAACACTTTGGTTGCATACGGGATTTTTTATTCCCACAATTTCTATGTATGGAAAGCTTCGTTTAAACAATTAATTCCAAAATATTATGTAGATTATCAGCTCCCTAACAAGTTCCCCCGCAGGGGCGTAGATCGTCTACATCAAGCTGTTGACGCCCTATGTTCTTCTTCTTTATGGCACTTATTGCTGTGGCAACCCCAAACAATGTTTCATAAATCCGGCCAAGCCATTCCCTGCATGCCATTCGCTGCTGTGCCATTAGCATTACACAAAGCGCCTGTCGCATTCAACACAACCTTAAACACCATCCACGGGATTAACTGCACGAAAATTTCTTGGCCACTTCCATAACGTCCCTATTTCGTCACTTTAAATCAAGGTTGTATTAAGTACGAACTGAATGGCCTCGCAAATACCGAGCACCAGCTCAATCGAAATAAACTAAGGGGCGGTCACGTAAATAGAATATGCTGCCCCTTTGGTTTTAAAACATAGTTTTAGTTTCAAGACTGCAGTTACTGAATGTACTTTGTCTAATTTGATAAATACCTGTATTAGTTTAATCAGATTCGGCTAATACTAATGGCGCTTCACCAAGACTTTCGCTTATATTATCAACCCAGTAAACGAAGTAGGACGCGAAAATTGCCGCTTTCAATGGTGTTGAGACAGTAGTAAAGAACTACTATCTTCGCGCTCTGAAGTCGCTTCTACGAATAAATGATATTAGAGAAATCCTTTTTCAGTTACGTGTACCGAGAAAGCTGTGCTTAAATGCTCCTCCAAACAGCAGCTAACATGAGATTGTAGTTTCTTCAACAACGCACCAGACAAGTGCCACTGTAATTATCAAGACAACGTTTTGGTCACATGACGTAAATTAACATTCTATCTAAAAGCATAAAAATCAATTCAAATACAAAAGAAGTAAATTGTAACAGAGAGTTTAATCAGTTTAAAAAGAACTGTGCAGCGACCTGATAACAAGGTAAAAAATGTAGAACAGCTGGTAGGGTATAGGAAACTCTTCTTGAAATAATTATTTCGGACAGTTATTTTTAGGGGCGAGTGTTGTAACCCCCCTAACTTTTGCTCAAGGAAGACACGTACATAAGAAACTCTGGTTATTTTTCACTTCTCGTTGAAACCATGAACGTATTTTGCATTACGTGGCATACAAGTGGCAATGTATAGATGGGAAAAACATCGTCATATGTGGACAACCTGCATGTGTTCGGTAACTTCAATTGCAATTGTGTTTGTGTAATTAAGGTATGATGTAACGGCTCCGATAAAATAAAATAAACTGATGCGAGAGAAAAAATACCACAAAAAAAGTTCATTTGAAACAGTTCATTTGAAATAGCTAAACATTGTGAGAACATTCGGTGACGTTAAAGCATTTCAAAGAATGTCCATTGATCTTTTCGTCGCAAAAAAAGATTTTTCATAAAGGAATATATCCAGTAAAATATTACTAGACATAATTTCGTGAGTTGTCATACTATGACGTGAATTTCCATGAGTGAAACTTAAGCGCAAAATTTTTTCACAGGGACGAGAAAGGGAACGACACAGGCGCTTACTATCAACTGAAAGTTTTAATGAAAACGAAACACATTTATACCCCCCTGGGGGGGGGTATAAATCTGGGGGTATCTGGGGGGGTATAAATGTGTTTCGTTTTCATTAAAACTTTCAGTTGATAGTAAGCGCCTGTGTCGTTCCCTTTCTCGTCCCTGTGAAAAAATTTTGCGCTTAAGTTTCACTCATGGAAATTGCGAACCAACTAGCTCGTCTCTCCATTTTGCTTCAGTTTATGACTTGAATACTACGTATACGGTTTTTTATGAGGGTTTGAAAATATTTTGTCTGGTTTTGCTTGCGTAAGTGGTGCTCCTGAGCTGAAGGACGCGGATTCGATTCCCGGCCGCGACGGTACCTCTTGTGATGGAGGCGAAGAGAAAAACATCCGTGTGTTCCAGGTTTTGGCATACGGTAATGATCCCCAGGGATTCAAAATTATTGTGAAACCATCCACTGCGGTGCGCCTCGTCGCCTGTGTCGGCACTGAGGCGCACCGTGTTAAACCGCGTAAGAAATGAAATTTTTTCATACGTTTTGAGATTTACTGCAGACCGCGCTTAGATGCTTTTTAGCTGTCTTTCTGCGCAGGTCTCCAGCTCTTTAAAATGTTGGTTGACACAAGTATTTCGGCTCATCAGCATATAAAACTTATAGCTGTTGTTTTTATATTTGCCTTAAGAAAATAGGGCCAGCAATTCTTTCTCGTAGAAGGGAATAAATATGTTTTACTGTGAACGCGCAAATTGTTGTTCGTACGAAATAAAAAGGCTGATTAGGGCAGAATTTAGTATTTCCGAGCATGTTCCCACGATTATGATAACTTTCTAGCTTAGCCAATCATTCCGTCGGATGTACACAATAAAACATATAGACAAATTAATTTTAATGGCCGTACTATATCAAGTGCTCCAATGGAAGTGCGTCCTTACACCAGTGGTGTCTGTCAGGATGGCGTTAACGCACTAGAATACTTGGAAGCGATGGTATTGTCATCGTATTTGCTTCTCGAACAATCATTACGGCGTGCCTACTTGCAGGACGACTGAAAAAAGTTGCCTAATATAGGTGTACTTGCAAAGCTTTTCCCTACGTTACTCTACGTCTTGATCTGGTTGTCGTCCTGCATAAATAATACAGGACGTTTGACATCTTTGGCGTTGGGTTCGTGATATTTGCGCGAATTGCTTACTGATTATTATACAGAAAGTGTTCGAATAATGGTTCAAATGATGGAATATTAATCGTCAATGAACATGGTTTATACAATGTTTATACAATGAACAATGTTTATACACTATTCGAAGCACAATAGCTTCTCATTAGTTTGCCGACACTCATACACATTGTATGCCCATAGAGATTGTATTCAGAAAATATATATCTTAGTTGATACTATTAAATCGCTGCCGACCTCGATAAACCCGTTACAAAGCTAGTGGTTTACCTGCTAGATACAACCTCCTTTCTAATCCTATCTGCGTCGTGCAAGGTTGCAAGTGGCTGCTTCTGGTTAGACGATGTTTAAGAAGCGTCGTGTGGTTCTTGCCTGGCAACACAGATTCTAAACTCCACTTACGCAGGTTTGAAACTGCCTTCATTCTTTTTACTCTTTGTTTGACAGAAGCAACAAAATCCGGGTAAAATGTCCACAGTCGCCTACCTTAACAACAGCAGCACAGTCATGAACAAATAAAATGAGAACACAAAATATGAAAGAGAACACGTAAAATCAAAGACAATGAGTTGTGGAGATGAAATAATACCGCGTCAGTGGTATATACGAAAATGCACATTTTTAATCTTTATTACTGTAATAAAGACACGCGATAATTTCACTTCCAAGGACGAAAATTACGCTTTTGGTGTGTTCTGGTTCACAGTTCGTGTTCAGGCTTCATGTGTCTACGGCTCCCATATATAATACGTTACCTCTATGTCTCTACAGTGCATATTTTTCAGAGGTCAAGGTAATACAAATACATCAACAACACGCAAAAACATGGTTTTATTTCTCACGCACAAAGAATCCTGGTGGTCTCCACTAGTCATGGTAAAAGAAAAAATTACACCATCTTCCCGTGGGGAACCATGATGAGGATACGAAGCATCGTGGCGGTTCCGGGTGGTTTCATTGTGTTGCCGTTATGTTGAGTGATCTGGTTTTTACTAGCGCCAGAGGGAATTCCGCGTCCGGGTCCACACCGGTGGCAAAGGCACGCAAGTGCTGTTGTGTTACGGTGAGTAGGCGGTGGTTCTCGAGGCGCCCAAACTCGTCCATCATGTTCTTGTCGATGTTGTCTCTGTTGTAGAATCGGTAGTCTCCGTCAGCGTTGGTGAAGTAAAGGTTGTCGATATTGGTGCACCGGCTGAGAGCAATGTACAGGCCCTCGTCTTTGCAACTTTGTCTTCTCGTTCTTCTTCTTCTTCGGCGGTTCCCCTACGGGAAGATTACGACGGTGGTTGAACGCGAACCTATCTCATGATAGATTCTATGGTTGGCCAATCTCTAGGGGCATCCTGCCACAATCAGCATCAGAGGCGCTGTGGACGGGGCTGCTTGAGCTGCAAGGCGCATGGCGCTTCCCGCCACAGCTTTCCCACGGGAAATTGAGCATCCCCCTCTAAAGTTTTCTGTTCGTCGTTTTCGTTAACGTTCAGCTTCGCGTGCCTTCGTTGTATCAGTAGCTTCTTGACGTAGTTTGAATGAGTCAAGGACATAAGGCGCGTTCGTAGCACTTGCTCCTGTACCGGATTTGTAGCGTAGTGGTAAGAGCACCGCGTACCTCCCATTGCGGCCAGTGAGTCGTGGGATCGAAACCCGGCGCCGCTAACTATTTCTTTTTTTATAGTGTAGTATCACGGAGCTGTGGGTGTAAGGAGGAGAGTTGCGCATGCGCAGTGTGAGTGTGGACGGCGCCACCATCAACGACGCAGGACCAAGCGAGCCGAAGAAATGCTCCGCATTTAGAAAATGCGCCTGCGACCTCAGTACAGAGAGTTTCTGAGTGACGGTGCAATGTGTGGCTGGTGTTTACCGCTTTATTTACTGCGTAGGATCCGTCAAAACATGCTTTGAGCATGCGCTGCCGCATCGTACGGCGTGCAGGCGCTCCAGCTGCAGTTTGTTCATCATGATGATTAACCGGAGGCTCACGTGAATGATCTGAATCTTTCTAATAATCATCTGATCGGGGCTATTTCACCTTTGATGCATTATTCAAATAACTGCACGTCTATAAATGCTGACGGCTCAACGTTCGCTCACCCGGGAAGGCAGGGGTCACCAGAAGCAGTATCCTCACAAGTGCCACTGCGCACCTTTTTAATGGGTGCGATCTACCTTTGCTACGAATATATTTGCAAATTTACTACACAAACTTTTACATATATAATCAGCGGAATGAGCCGGTGCATTGGACTACACAGCCTCCCGTTGTTTTTGTCGTGTTTGCTTCGCTGCTTTGAATGTTATGGTGGTGTTGTGAGCGGACATGTGAGATGAAACGAAGTCTAGACAGATGTGTTGGATTCTTAGATGCAGTAACGATTACGTAAACTTGTCGGACGCTTCTAAAGTTGGGCATCGGCTACAATGGCATGACTGCTTTTTGCATCAATTTGCGCTTGGCTCCTCCCGTTCTGAGTACGATTAAAACTAGTATTATTAGTATTCATTTTTTCTTAAATGCACTAACAACTACGCAAACTTATTGCATGCTTTTAACGTGGGGAAAGGGCTAGATTGACATAAGCGCTTTTTCTAATGTTCTGCGCCCATGGCTCCAAGCGATCTGAGTTGGAATAAAACTATTAGGAATATTAGTCGGTAGGTAGGAATAATTTTAATTAAGAATATTAGTATTCATTTCTACCACTGTACATTATCTTCACTGGTTTCAATGACTACGGTTTCCGCGCCAGCCTTAGCGCTGGGATACCTTGATACGTGTGCTTTTAAGAGAAAGGCACTTGCGTACGATACGGATTACCGTGTAGCCGTAGACACGTTGCGGTAGTTTACATTTCTGAAACCGTCAGCTTTGTGCCTTCGGTTTGGGTGAGCGACACTGTGACAGCATGGGATACTGAAAGCCGAAATGGAACTCCCACGTTTGTGGTGGTCATTTTATCAAGTGCCCAGTTATTCACCCCCCCCCACCCACACCACCTGCGTGGAATAACGGCTGGTACCGATAGTTTAAAAATGTGGCAGTGTGAATGTCAGCCGGCATTTTTGAATACCTAAGTATTCTTTACAGAGTACCTTAAAAATCGTGTAATGCCTTGTTAAGACACCAAAAACGCACGATTAGTTGTCTCAAATATGGGTGCATGAGCCCGAGTCCTCAAACACAGACACATTTTCGACACGATGGAAAAAATTTAGATTTGGAGAGGTGTACATGGAAGTTCAAAATGAAACAGAAAAATCATCTAACCCCTCGTCTGATGATTACGATGGTTGAATGCGAAGCTTTCTTCTTGCGAAATGAATGGGAATTGTCAAACAAAGACGCTGCGATAAAAAGACCAAACTGCGTGCTGGTCAAATTCGAAGCTCAACTAGTCAAAGTTTAACTCCAGAAGGCAACCAAGAAAACCCATACGAGAAAGCTTTGCGATAAACCATCATCGCATGATTTTTCAAGCAAAGGTGGCAGCTTGTAACCGCAGCATTCAGTTGTGAAGCTGAGTACAGGCTTCGGGCACCCTCCTGTCTTGCGTCCTTCAGCCACGCAGGAATTGGTTATTGAAAAACAATTTACCAACTAGCCAACAACCATTCCAATTCTTATAAATCAATGCTTCTCCAGGACAAGCAATAACGTTCTACTATCATGCGGTATTTATTCTATCAGCGATTCCCGATGACTGTAGTAAGAGCATTTCTGTGAAAGTAAACACGTTTCAGTGGTAGGTAATGAAGTTACGGAAGCGGCGTCTGTTTCTGTTTTAAGGTAAATCTTAGAAGGCACCCCCAACTTTGTCTTTCGCTTGGGCACGACGTGGAGGCCGTTTTGTCATTAACTGCCAAAGGCCAGCGGCGCAGCATTCCTGGATCGGTTGCACACACCGGTTTTATATACACACCAGCTGCAATATACTCCTCGATACGTGAAACTGCAACCAGGCGTGAAACAATTACATGAATGAACGGACTTCCACTTCCAGCTCGACTTCCAGATTGTCGCATTGAGCGTCGTCTGCTATTTTTAAATACTGAGTTTGGGCGTAAATCACACACATTGCACGCCTCGTAAAGGTCACATCCACACTCAAGATTTACCGATATGAAAAAAAGTCCTTGTGGTTATGTAGGCTTTGCAAGCCGCACCGCAGAAGAACGAAAGAAAGCCATTTACAATAACGCTGCGCTGACCGCCACCGGAATTCCACTGACGAGCGGTTCACCACGGGCGGCGCTGTTCACTGAAGCGACGGTGGTGCCATACAACGGCCGCCCGGTCCCGATACACACACACACACTTGTATGTGCAGAAGAGCTAGTGAAAAGGCATGGTTACGACAAACTTATGGAAGCAATTTAAAAGATAAGGTTACAACGTACGTGCTGCAAACTAAAACAACATAGAAACAGACCGCAACGTTTTTACCGCAATACAAACTGGAAAAAAACAATTATGACAGTTTGTGTATAAACGCAGGTACAGAGTTGCAGTCAACCGTGTGAAACGGTAAAGTATTCCAATCAGCTCCTGTGCGGGGGGAAAATGCCTGCTTGAAGGCATCTGTACGACATTAAAATTCCTTGACCTTTTTTGAGTGTTATGACCGGGTTGAGCGCTGTTGGATCAGTTCAATTTACTTAGTTTTTGGTATGCCGCGTTTATCATATTACATGAGATAGAATAGTTTTAACCTATCCCGGTAACGTCGGGGCCGCAATTTATCCAAGTTTGCTGAGTGTAAAAGGCTTGATGGAGATGTGCGCCAGTTATAAGAGTTAAAAATAAACCTAACAGCTTTCCTATGCACATTTTCTATCTTATCAATATTACATTGTGCGTAGGGATCCCAAACTGCTGCCGGATATTCTTACACAGGCCTGATATATGTTTTGTATGCTAATAGCTTAATTTCGCGCGTTGATTTCCCGATGGTTCTACTGAGGTATCCAAGTTTTTTCATTACCTTAATCACAATGTGTGTTATGTGGTCGTTCCACCGGAAGTCAGAAGTAAAGACTACGCCTAAGTATTTGTATGTAGTTAGTGCCATTATACATCGATTATTGATATGGTATTGGAATATGAGCGGATTTTTTTGGCAAGTTACAGTAATTGCAACAATTTTCTCAAAATGTATTGACATTTGCCAAGTAAAGCACCATTCCTGTATTTGGTTTATTGAGGAGTTTAAAGTCGTTCAGTCGCTGGAAGTTTTTATTTCATAGTATAATACGAAACCATCCGCGAATAGTTTTACTTGTATAGGCATGTTACAGGCTAAATTATTGACAAATATTAGAAAGAGAAGGGGTCCTAAAACTGAACCCTGGGGGATTCCAGACTCTACAAAGGCGGGTTTGGAACTTGCTTCTTCAATGCAAATTATACTTGAAATGAAATAAAACACAATTTAGATGACTTGTCTAAAGGGCCAGAGGGTCAATATGCATGGTAAGTAATCAGGTGTAAAAACTTAACATCGCTACGATACATAAAAGTACGCTTGGGGGTGATTATGGGGTCGTCCCCTAAAACGTACGATGGGTGTAGTGGATTGTGTTATCTGCATAGTTGTGAGAAGTGTCTGTGTCGAGTTGTGTCAAGTGCCTTGCATTGTATGAGAATGGATCACGGATAATGCCTCTCCACACCTGCTGCGCGCAGGTATCGGAGATTCAGTGAGCAGGTGCGAATGCGTTGCATGCGTGTGCACTATCCGTAATCTACCCTAGGCGGCTTCTGTGTATATGTTGCGTGTATCGGAGGTGTACGGTCCCAAGTGTGGTTTTATTACGTGTAACTTGTCGTCTGTTTGTTCACTTCAATATGTTTGCCATGTCTTGCGAAGTTGTTGTCTGGTGTGTGACTTCACGTCGGTGTAGGGTAATGTGGTTATGTCTACTGCATTTGAGAGTGTAGCAGCAGCAGCAATTCGATCCGCGGCTTCGTTCCCGGCTATACCACTGTGACCAGGGACCCAGCAATGGACCAGTTCAAATTTGCAGGCATACGCAGACATAATATCCTTGTCGATAAGATTTACAACGTGATTTTTTCAAAAACTTTGTTGGCGACAATGCCCGCACAACACTAACGATATTTGTATAGACAATGGATTGTGGGATGTGGCTTTGAAGTATATGCTTTACAACAAGAAGTACGCCGTAAGCCTCCGCCGTAAAGATAGTAGTATGGATATTCAGAATTCTAGTGACATTAAGGCCGGGCCTATGCGCCGCACAGGACAAAGAGGTGGCAGTTCTAGAGGGGTCTGTATAAAATTCACAACACTGGTACTTCTGCTGCAAATACAAGAAATGCTGCAGAATTTCACACGTGGGAGCTCCGTTTTTATCTACATGTGTGAAAGATGTGTCGCATGATACAAGGCGGAGATGCCATGGTGCTATAAAATCTGTTACAGAAGTTTGGATGGTGTCTAAATAGGAGACAGATAGCTCTGACTCTTCCTCTCTAACTTTGTAACAGAAGGACCCAGAGAGCGATGGTCGATTTTAAAGGAGTTCAGTCACGGACATATCATAAAAAAGTGATTTAAAATGATGGTGAGGCATGGATGAAACTTTAAAAGCATAAATGAGATCTGGGTATGCTCACTGACGTAATAGGTTCCACTTATTACACTCCACCTAGAGGCCTTCGACCGAGCTAGTGCGGAACGCGCACATGCCAGGCGGAGCCCTAGATGAACACTGGGTCCAGCATTTTGACGGATGTTTTACTTGCTGACCCATAAACAACACTTCCATACTTCCATAAGCCAATCGTGAACCTATCGGGCTAGTAAAAACCGTAAAAGAAGTTGTTTATCAGCACCATATGAAGAGTGGGAGAGAACCTTGAGTATATTCATTGCCTTCAAGAATTTATGTGTAAGTTGTTTTAAATGTGGAATGAATGTGGGCATTTCATCAAGGACTACACCTAAAAACATGTGTTCATTTCTGAATGGAATTGAGGCACCATTGAGTTTGATGACTGGATCCGGCCAAATGCCAGGTCTTTTCGAAAACAAAACACAAGTACACTTTCCTTGAATAAATCTGAAACCGTTGCTATTTGCCCAGCAAGCTAGCTTGTTAACACCAAGCTGGATTTGGCGCTCCCAGATAGGTTACAATAACTAAACGATAATTGTACGTCGTCAACATAGATTGAGCAGGAAATTGATGGTGGCAGGGCCTATGTGTGCATTCATTTTTACAATAAAGAGAGTGCAACTAAAAACTCAGCCTTGCGGCACGCCATTTTCCTGCACATGAACCCTAGAGAGTGCAGTTCCAACTTACACGCGAAACGTTCTTTCAGACAAGTAGAAGGCAATTGTGTTGAGCATGTTCAGGCCCTTTAAGACCCAGCCCACACAAACGTGGGGGTCAACAAATCGTTTACTAAGTGGCACCTGTTTCGGTTTCAGTTTCACAGCCCTTGGTAGTCGCTGCGAACGCTTCCGAGACTTTATTGGTTTCGTTAGTTCACTAATTTCGCCGCCAGGGGGCGAGAAATCGCACATTAAAAACGGCGCTCAAGCCAGCGCGATCACGCTAGCCGCCTTCAAGATGAAAACTGATATTTCCTCTTGCTATTCTCGTATTTTCTGAATAACAAGTGTAAGACACGACTTGCAGGACTTGGTAAAATGCGATCGGCTAAAAAATACACCCGTTCCCTTCGTTTTCGTTCCGTCATCACACTTGAAAAATGCACCCACACATATGGGTGGGCTGGGCTTTTTTCATCACGAAAATTTTGCTGGGCACTACAGGGTAGCGGGCTCGTGACTTGCAGCGCTAGCGATAAAAATTTTTTCTCCCTTTCTTCGTGTCTCATTTATTCGCGGTTTTGTGCTGGCTCGTTGGTAACGTTTTCTCGCGCCTTAACCTTGAACTAGTTCCGTAATTACTTGCGAAAAATATTAATTATAATTATAATTATATTAATTAAAACTTCACTATTATTAATTTTCCAAAAATCCCATTTATAATATTAGTACTCCTGAAAACAATGTAAAACTCGTAAATAAAACGTAAAAGTGCAAGTTTTCTGTGCCTGGTGCCATTTTTTAAGGTTTTCTTACTACCCGCAGATCATACGACTAGAAGCCCAGCCCACACATGAGTGTGGGTTTGTTTTCTGTGTGAAATAATCTGCGCTTTCTATTTTCACTTGTCGAAGCATGATTAGGAAGGTGTAAATACACAAAATTTATTTACTTGTGGCCTTTTTTTCTAAAATCTTTGTTGGGCAGGAAAGGGTTAGAATCGAAGAATACTGTCATACAGTACAGCTTGTGTAGGAAACCATCTTTGATATATGACTCTAATGGGACGAGTTCATCGTTGGTAGATCGCCCCCAACTAAAGCCTGCCTAGCAGCTCTCGAGAAGACCGTTGTACTCTAAGAAGTACATAAGTCTCCTGTTTATCATCGTCTCGAATAGCTTACACAGGCAGCTTGTCAAGGCAATGGACGATAACTGGAGATACAGAAAGGGTCCTTCCCTTCCTTTAAGAAAGCCATACTATGGCATCCCTACAAGAGGGTGGAATGTGCCCCGAAAGAAATATTTTATTGTAGAGGTGAAGAAGTGTTTCAAGCGTGTCTGCATGTAAGTGTTGTATCATTGCGTATAAAATCCTGTCTGCACCTGGAGCTGAAGGTTTACAAGTACCGAGTGTGACCTTCAGCTCATCAAGTGAAAAGGAGGTGTCATCAGATGAATTCGAGTTGTTACTGTCTCGCAAGGACTTGTACTCGCATGATGCTTTGCGTTTAATGAAAGTGTTGGTGTAGTGTGCTGAGCTGGACACGTGTTCGCAGTGGTGTGCACGCGTGTTGGCCTGGTCTTCGGGTGTGTCCCCAGTTGTGCTAATCAGGGGCAGGCTGTGTTTCCGCGGTCCTTTTAGTTTGCGTATTCGTGTCCGGACTTTGTAAGTGACGGTGTATGAGTTGATGGAAGTGAGGAAGGCGCGACAACTCTCGCTTTTCGCCTTACGACGCACACGCTTCCCAAGAGCCGTTGCCCGTTTAAAGGAAATGAGATTATCTGACGTGGGGTACCGGCGAAAGACAACCCACGCCTTTCGCACCCGCCCTCAGTCCTCGTTCCACCAGGGCCTTATTGGGTTGCGGGACGCACTGGAGGTCAGGGGAATGGATTTTTCGACAGCGTCGAGTATGTGGGTAATGACGAGTTGGGCTGTTTCGCCTACGTGTAGGTGTTTTATGGTTGTGTGGTGTAGTTTAGATGTTTCTGTGAATGTACTCCATTTTGCTTTTGATTTATTAAACCGGTTATGGGAAATGGACTGCATAGCCCTTTACCTAGGTATGTTTGTTAAGGAAGTGGAGAAGTGGTCACTACCATATGGGTCCGTGCCCATGCCCCACACAAGACATGGACAGAGAATTGCAGAACCAATAGCCAAGTCAAGATGCGAGTATATATTGTGTCCTAAGTTATGGTATGTAAGCTGTTTTTCTTTTAAACGTCATGCTCCTGTAGATGTAAGGAATTTCTCTATCAGGCGATGTCGGGCATCCGTTATGTAGGAGCCCCAAAGAGAGTCTTGCCCATTAAGGTCGCCTGTGAGGATGTATGGTTGGGGCAGCTGGTCGACCAGCACCTCGAAGTCAGAGCTCGAAAGTGCATGATCAGGAGGAATGTATATGGAGCACACTGTTATCAATCTGTTGAATATTATTGTTCTAATTGCTACAGCCTCAAGGACAGTGTTCAAAGTGACAGGGTGCTATGCTAAGGATTTCCGGGCGATTATGGCCACACCCCAAGAAGAGGTTGTGCAGCGAGCCCTGTTCTTTCTTAATAGCATATACCTACTTAAGAAATTTGTCTGTTTGGAATTGAGGTGTGTCTCTTGGAGACACAAGAGACTTGGCTGATTGGCATGCAGCATCTCATACACATCATCAAGATTTTTAAGGACGCCTCTGCAGTCCCATTGAATGATGTTTTCTGTTCCCATTATTTGCGTTCAAGAATGAATGGAGTGTGTGTGTGTGTTCATGCGTCGCCTATCGGGGCTGTTACTCTGGTATAGGGATTTTTACGCTTGGAAATCGGAGGCCGCTTCTTGCGCTACGTTGAACGAAGAAACGGCTGCTACATCCATTTCGTCATCAGATGTCCTGGGGGTGCCCGTAGAATCATGCTACCCGGACTTTGCCCCCCTTCGGGAGCCCTTCTTTTGAGCCGCCACCGCCGCGGGCGTCGGGGACGCCAAAAGTGGCACGGGCGGTGTGGTGACGGTGGTAGCCGATGCGGTGCCCCCGGTGTCCATCCCCTCGGCACCCTACAACGCACTCGAGGACGGGGAGTCAGTGGCGGGAGCGGCACCGGTCCCAAAATAAGAGGTTGCCACCACAACCGCTGCTGCCTGAGCAAGCGGCGTGGTGGCGGGTTGGGCTGCCGGAGGCAACCCTGGGGGGGGCTAGCAGGGGGACCAGATCAGACTCGCTGAACTGGGTCCCTGCGGACACCAGACGCCGCTCCGCCCCCCGCCGAGCTGCGTCTTCATACATCCCCTCGGGGAAAGAGGCGAACCTCTTTATCGCCTCTGGGAAGGTGATGTTCTCAGTTACCTCGATGTTTATTATCTTTTTTTCAAGTTGAAATTTTTCGCACTTGAGGGAGTACGCCGCATGCGGCCCCCGCAGTTCACGCAAATAATGATGTCGGATGGGCACTTGTTGCGCGGATGATCATGTGACGCGCATTTTGCACAAGTAGGTCGGGCACGGCAGGAGTTTGTACCGTGCCCGGACCGCTGGCACTTAAAACAGCGCCGCGCGTTCAGGATGTAGGGACGGATGAAGCAATGGATAAAACCTGCATTTATGTGTTCTGGAAGAACTGCGCTATCAAAAGTCAAGATAATGTGCTTGGTGGGAATCTTCTTGTCGTGTCTGCGGATAGTGATGCGTCTCACGGCTGCGTATCCCTGATCCTTCAAGCGGCAAGAACATCTCCGTACGTTTCGTTCAGATCTCTCTCGGATATCACACCCTGCGAGCTGTTGACGCTCTGATGGCGTGTGACCATGATGTCTAGATCAGCCCGTCTAGTCTGAGCTAGAAGCTTTGTAGACTGCTGCATGTCATTTATTTCGATGAGGAGTTCAGCAGACTTTTGTTTTTGTTTTTTCATTTATACGATTTTCCTATTATGACTTCAAGATATTTTGCAATCAAGAATACTGACTGAGATGCAAGAGGTTGGGTTGGGTTGAGTGATTCCATCACAAGAAATAGAAAGTAATGATCCGGTTCAGGAATTGTTGAAGATGGCAATGGGGAAAAGATACTTCGGTGCGGCCCCTTTCAGGGACCGATAATGTTTGGGGGAGGGGGGGTTGGAAAATGCTATATGATACATTGGAAAGCAAGGAGACGGGGGTATTTTCTTCGTCAGCCTTACCCTGATCGCTGAAGAGGTCCCGGAGCTCCCTGCTTGGTAGACAGACAGGGAGCCCATCCACCGGAGCTTGACCTGGGCTCCGACGGCCACCCTTTGAGGTTTCTGCCCTTCACCTTAAAACACATCGCCACGGTTGAATCCAGCTTATGTATGGGGGCTCGGGGTCCGCGGTGTCGCCAACACCGTCACCATGATTGCTCAAGGTGCCCCGTGAGGGGCGCTGCTGAAATGTGCGAAGCAATAGAGGATGACGCACTTTTTTGAAAGCTGTTCCGGGTAAACAAATTTGTTGCTGTTATTTATGCGGGCAGGCCTCCCATGTGGGACGTAGATATACTGGCCATCTTAAAAATTATATTGATGGCTATACATTTAATGACACTAAACATATTCGGTGCAGTGATACAGCCTCCCTGGTAAAATGTAAGTACGGTCCCGATTGAAGAAAGCGATGCAAATAATAACAAAGTGTTCATTGAATTAAAACCAAATTTACAACTGATACCACAGTTACAGAATTCTTGCCAGTTGACACGGTAACCTACGACCTCAAGAATACTGCTATTCTAGATCCCCGCAGGATGCATCTGATAAAGCAGACGTTTGCGTGTACTGTGCGACGCCACGGACCCCGAGCACCCACGTTTAGACGTGCGTAGCAGCGCCGTGCCCGGGGAAAAGAGGGTCCTGGTGATTGAGCCGACGCTGAGTGCTTGGACCTTTAAGGCGCCTTGGCGAAGGCAACACACCACTTTGGCATCCGCTTCTTGTAAACGGCAACTCCGGTCTGACCCGCCCGGGGAGAATCGGCAGTAGCCTTTTCCTGTCCTCCCCTTCAACCTTTCACTTTCCTATATTCTCTCTAACAACTTTCCCGTCCTCTCGTTCCTTCTTCATTTTCACTTTTTCCTGGAGCCTAGAGTTAAGCTTGTGGGGCGGACAGCCCTGAGTTTAGCAATATTAGGTTATAGACATTGTGTACAGCTGGCGTGGGCAGGACTTGCTCGCGAGTTCCTGTCCCGTCCCCTTGTCTGGCTCCATGGCTAGCGGCTGGCACCACGGCCGAACAGATTTTTCATTTCATGGCTTCTTTTTTTCGCCCAACTGATCACTCTCGTAAAAGAGGGGGCGCAGAAGCAACAGCCAAGTTTTTCGCACAAAAACGTCAACTTCCCTCGATTCCACGTGGTGCACAGCAATCACGCAAAAAAAAACTGCCCGACTCGTCTCTCTGTTTCTGGTTTCAAAGACTCTAATATCCACCCTAGGTGAAGGATACAAAGTAAAAAACTAGCTAATGGAGACCTCGTACTCGAACTGCTCTACAAACACCAGTGTGACAAACTGCCAGACTAACGTCTTTTGGTGAGATCCCTTTATTTGTATGTGAACACCGGTCCGTCCACACGGTCCGTGGATTCATCTCCGATGACGACCTGAAGTATGTGTCCGACGAGGAACTTCTAAAAGGATTAAAAGAACAGAACGTCGCAAATGTTTATAGGATAAAGATCAAATAAGAAAACAAAGAAATACAGACCAAGCACATCGTCCTGACCTTTGCATCAATTATATTTTTCGAATACATTGACACAGGCTACACAAAGATGAAAAAGAGACCATACATTCCAAATCCCCGCCGATGATACAAGTGCCAACGATATTGTCACGGCTCGCTAAGCTGCTGGGGCAAAGACACCTGCGCCAAATGTGCCTCCAATGAACACCTTGCCGAGAACTGTGAATCCGAATAACAACTCTGTGTGAACTGCAAGGGCAACCACGCAGCATACTCTCGTGTTTGCCCAGCATGGAAAAAAGAAAAAGAAATCATCATACTGAAAGTGACTGAAAACCTAACATTTCGCGAAGCACTCAGGCGACTGTCACCACCGTATACCCGTTCATACCCGGCTGTGGTGCAACAGGGCGCAGCACCACAGCGTTCTTCGGCGCCTGCGGAGGCCATACCAAGTGAGGCTAAAGCAAGGCCCCCCGCGTCCCCGGTGGAAGCAGGTAGCACTGCACCACCACCTCCAAAGCTGGCTGCACGGAGCCCCGGTTCGGCAGTCTCCAAGGCCTCACCCCACACGGTGAGGTCAAACAGTTCAACACACGTGCGCCCTGCAGAACCTCCAGCGTCTCTGAAGAGACAATGGACAAAACTAAGGGAAGTTCTCGGCCGCCTACTTTGGAGGTGCGGTGGAACTCCCTAGAAAATGGAAAAAAAGCCAAAACCCGTAACACACGACCGAAAACCTCGTTTCGCTGATACAAATATAATATGGCATTCCTAGTCCACTGGAATTGTAGAGGTCTTTTAAATAATTTAAAAGACGTCAAAGAAATATTCTCCACTCATTCACCGGTAGTCTTGTGCGTTCAGGAAACGAACTTGGATCCTAAACATAAGAACATACTGAAAGGATACCAGGTCTTTTGTTGTGACCGCGAGCAGGCGAATAGGCTTTCTGGTGGTGGTGCCATAATTGTGCAAAATGGTATTGCAGCTCAAGAACGCAAACTGAAAACTAGGCTAGAAGCAGTGGCTGCCAAACTGGTTGCATTCAAAACAATCACAGTTTGCTGTGTGTACTTGGAATCACAACTCACGGTAACACTGCTTGATCTACAATACTCAGTAAATAAGTTACCAGAACCGTTCTTAATAGTGGGTGATTTTAATGCCCACTCATCTTTTTAGGAAAGTGAAAAAACTGATGTAAGAGGCCACATTTTAGAAGATTTGATTTTGTCCAATAATGTCTGCTTACTTAATACTGGCAAGCCTACATACTGCTCCCCAAGCCCACGAAAGATGAGCTGCTTAGATTTATCGTTTAGTTCACCGTGTGTTTTTAGTGATTTTAAATAGGACATCATAGACAACCCATATGGGAGCGATCACCTAGCTGTACTCATTAGCGTAACATCATCACCAACCATTATACCGACAAAACCATGCAGGTGAAAACTTCTGTTTGCCTACTGGGGATATTTTTCTTCGGAAGCAAATTTAGACGAAGTTTTTTCAGACACTCTTAGTATGGACGAATTGAATGAAGTGTTTACATCCCACATTGTTAATGCTGCACGCATAGCTATCCCACAGTTCACGGGAGGCGTGAGGCAAAACCACAAAGTGTGGCGGACCCAAGAATGTAAGGAGGCAAAAAAGCAGCAAAATAAAGCGTGGGGGCTCTTTAGAACGTACCCAACACAAGAAAATCTAATAAATTTTAAAAAGGCAAGAGCTTGAGCGAGGTACATACGCCGCAAAGCTGAGAAAGCCTCATGGCAAAATTATGTCTCGTCCATAAACAGCTCCGTTAGATCAAAGAAAGTATGGGAGCAAACTCATAAGCTAAACGGGACGTACTCCCTCTACACACTGCCACTTTTAACAGCACCGGATGTGCAAACAAGCATAGAAGAACAGGCAGATATATTGGGTGAACACTTCACCAAAGTATCAAGTTCCGCACACTGCACGCAAGCGTTCTTGAAGCATAAAAACACAGCTGAGAAGCAACGACTGCCAACATGCGGCAGAAACAAAACATACAACACTTTAATTACACTCCAAGAACTAAAAAAAAAGCTCTTTTGGCTGGTCATCGGACCGCACCTGGGCGAGATGACATACATTACGAAATGTTCGCTTATCTATCTGGTCGTGCTGTAGAAGCACTTCTGAAGTTTTTAACAAAATGTGGGTATCAGGAAAAATTCCGGGAGCTTCGAAAAAAGCTTTTATTGTGGCATTCTTAAAATCCGGAAAACTGCTAACCTCCCCTAGTGGTTATAGACCAACAGCCCTTACGAGCTGTCTGGCCAAAACTTTTGAACTTGTTGTAAATGCCATGTTAAGTTATGTCCTGCAATCAAATGAACCTCCAGACATTCACCAGTGCTTATTTAAAAAAGCCTGCTCAACAACTGACCATCTTGTCCGCCTCGATAATGCCGTACGAGAAGCATTTGTACACAAACAACACTGTCTTGCTGTCTTTTTTGATCTTGAGAAGGCTTATGACACGACGTGGAAGTATGGAATAATGCGGGATTTAGTAGAATTAGGCATCCGTGGAAGAACGCTCAATTGCCTAAATGACTTCATGAATAATCGTTCATTTGAAGTGCGCCTGGGCTGAACGCTGTCGAGGAATTTTGTACGGGAGAATGGGGTCCCTCAGGGCTGTATTCTTAGCACAACACTGTTTGTCGTAAAAATGAATTCCATATCCAAAATAATCCCAAGGTCGATTATGTATTCTGTCGGTGTTGATGATCTTTAAAGAGCTTGCACATCGTCCAATGTAACGACATGCGAGAGACAAGTACAGTCAACTATAAATAAACTGACAACATGGAAAGACAGAAACGGTTTCCAGTTTTCACCACACAAAACGGTCGCTATTCTTTTCTCACAAAAACGAGGCCTGCAGACCGACCCCACCCTACACCTAAAAGAAATAAATTTACCCGTACAAAATGAACACAAATTTCTCGGCATAACATTTAACAAAAAACTCACTTTCCTGCCTCAAATCAATATCTTAAAATGGAAGCATCCTGAGCTCTAAATATACTCAAGTTTCTGTCACGCAAACACTGGGGTTCCGACAGACGATGCCTTCTACAAGTTTATCGCTCCGTCGTTCGCTCTTGCTTAGAGTATGGTTGCATTGTGTATGGCTCAGCAAGGCAGTCCTAGCTGAAAGGACCGGATCCCGTACATAATTTAGGTTTACGACTCTCATCTAGTGCAGATAGGACATTACCCATTAATATTCTTTATGTTAAAACCAGTGAACCATCACTTACACACAGAAGAACCATGCTGACATGCTCATACATCTTAAAGATCCATTCAAGACCAAAGCATCTGTGCTATACCATAGTTACGAAATGCCAGTCGAGGGCACTGTTTAATAACAAACCCCAAGCTATTTGACCATTGCTCCTTCTGTTTAAAGACAAATGCCAAGACATTAGTATGCTGGACACGTTACCTGGGACTGCCCAACAAGCAAAACAACTTCTAGGCTGGTATAAATTCCCTGCTGTGTGCGATTTTACACTGACACAATTTCAGAAAAAGAAAACACGGTGCGAACACATATTACAGGAGTTTTTATCTACAAACACAAAATACAATGGCTACACCTCATTCTCCACAGACGGTTCCAAAACTTTCATGTTATGTTGGGAGTGCAATATTAAAACGTAAATGTGAGAAGGTGATCAGGCTACCTGAGTGCGCCACGGTTTTTACAGCGGAGTCTTATGCCATTGCTGTGGCTGTAGAAAGGATATGGAAGGAAAGCACTCCGAAAAGTGTTATCTACACAGACTCGCTCAGCGTGATCACAGCCCTACATTACAAAAATGCAGCTTAACCCAAAATAGGAGACATAATACACAATTTCGTGAGAGCCAAGACACAAATACAGGAAATTACGTTGTGCTGGGTTCCTAGCCATGTTTGCATGAAAGGTAACGAGATAGCCGATGCATGTGCTGCACAGGCTTGTAGAAAAACAGTAACAGAAGTACATATTCCTCATTGGCGACTGTATGAAATGTATACGGAGTAAACTGAGACAAACATGGCAGTCCTCATGGGATAAGGACACGAACAACAAACTTCACATAGTTAAACCTACTATAGCAAAGTGGGAATCAAGCAAACAGGAAGAACACTTCACAGAAGTTATTTTATGTCGTCTCCGCATTGGACATACACATTTAAGACATAACTTCCTTCCTATGAAAGAAGATAAACCAAGATGTGAGGAATGCGACCAAGACCTAACAGTAAACCACATTTTACTCTCATGTACGAAATTTGAGGTCCTGAGAAAGAAGGATTTTGGCCTGTTCTACGACGAACACATACAATTTCACCCCTGTCTACTTTTAGGAGAAAATGCTCTTGTTAGCATTTCCTGTGTTTTTAGTTTATTAAAAGAAGCAGGGCTTCTAAACAAAGTGTAACGCGCTGTACCAATCAGTTATTATTCACAAAATACACAACACCTTCTGTTTGGCGCATGATAGCCTAAGTTGCTTATGTGCCATAAACCACAACACAACACAACCCTATACGAGATGGCTTCGTTTGGGTTCTATCTTACACACATGTTTTGTGTATCTTACACAAATTTCGAAAACATGTGTAAAGAGTTATAACTAACGTACCACCATCTCTTCATTGCTATCCTCACCGTTCTCAACTTGTTAGCCTTGTTTCTCTCGGAATTCATCGAGCCCCTTATTTCCTATTCTGTTTCGCTACATGCACACTGAAGGCGGCGGTTTTGACAGCCATAGTGCTATAGGTACATTAAGAGGGTTGAAAGCTGGTCCACCGCTTGTGACATGTCGCAGATGCCCAAGTGACGACCCAGCGGGAAAAGGAAAGTCCCCTTCACGTCATGCGGTCATGATTACCAGGGCCGTGAACTGGTTGTCACCACCACTTACAAAATTCTTATAAACTGGATGAAAGCACAGTCTCGCTGGTAGCGTAGTTGGTATCGCACCAGACCATAATCATGAATGTCGCAGGTTTTCTTCCCGCCAGTTGGGAATATGTTTCTTCACTTTCTATCTTTGAAAGTTTTGAAGAAGGACCTTTTTTTATTTAGAGTTGTTTTTCGATGAGTTACACCGAGTAGGCATGTCAAACGGTAAAAGAGCGTGGACACAAATTGGCAGCTACGATCTGTGATAATGTCTGAAGGAGCACCAAAATTGGCCATCCACGTGGAGATCAGTTGGGAAGCAACAGTCACAGGTGTAATATCGTCCATTGGAACCGCCTCAGGCCTGACAGTAAAACAGCGATCACTGTCAAGATGCAACGGTAGGCCTTAGATGGTAGTAGCGGGCAAACGAGGTCAACGCGAATTGTGGAGAACCTGGAGTCCGGCAAAGAAAAATGGGCCGGAGGTGATACGCTATGCCTAGATACCTTGCATTGCTCTTAGGCGAGGCAGGAACGAGCCCTTGCGAGTACGTCGATATTCATGCCAGGGCAGACGTATTTTCGGCAACCAAACGCCGTGAGACACGAAGGCCAGGATGAGAGAGACGGTGAATAGAGTTGAAAGCAATGCGCCTGAGAGAAGCAGGAAGGTACGGTCATCTGTGGCCTGAAACCGGGTCAAAGTCGCAAACGATGCTCATTCTCGAATACAGGCAGTTCATGTCCTGGAGTTGCAGAGATGACCTGTCTGAAGAATGCAGATTGCAGAGGTCCTCGTCATCTCGTTGGGATTGAGCCAACTCCTTACTAGTGAAACCGGAGCGTTGTAAGGCTCAAATACGGCTTGGATGTTGTTAACTCCCTTGACGTGCTTATTATCCGTCGTGAACCCTGCAAGATACGCCAAGTGTCACGTCCCTCGGGATGAATATGTAGTCTTCGATGACCTAAAGGCGCTCGTAAGTGGCTTGTGATCAGTGTGAATAACGAATCTGCGGCCCTCAAGAAAAAAACCGGAAATGCTTAACACCGAGGTATGCCGCCAGGAGCACCCGCCCGAAAGGGCTGTAGCGTTCTTAGGTTGGAGACAGCTTCTTCGAAAGGCAAGCGAGCGGGTTCCAGGTGCCACGAATGTGTGGCTGAAATACGCTTCCAACCACATAATGGGAACCGTCTACCATCAGGCGCGTGGGAGCATTGTGGCGTGGCTGCACAAGGAGAGTAGCAGACGTTAGGCGCTCCTTCGAGGTAGTTTATGTGCGATCGGCAGTTTCAGGACATTCAAGCCTGCACTCGGGAGATTTGGAAAGTTGAAAGGAAATTTCGAGAGGGTGCACAATGGCCGCACACTTTGGGATAAACTGCCGGTATTAATTCACCAGTCCTTGGAAACGGCGCAGTTGGCGTAAGGACTCGGGCCGAGGAAATTAGATTATGTCCTTCGTTTTGTCTGGTAGAGGGCGAATTCCCTTCCGGTCAACGAAGTGACCAAGAAACTCCACCTACGGCAACCCGAATGCGCACTTTTCACTGTTGAGGACAAGCCCATCTCTGCCCCCCCTTCGAAAGCTATACGTAGAGGCTGGAGATGTTCAGAAGACGATGAGCTGGCGACAAGACAGTCATTTGTGTAGGCAAGAACAAAAGGTAAGCCACAGAGGACGACATCTATGAAGCGTTGAAAAGTAAGAGCTGGGTTGCGCTACCCGAAAGGCATCCGGGTGAATTCGAAAATGCCGAATTGTGTAATGATGGCAGTTTTCTTTACGTTACCCGGGGCTACAGTGATCTGGTGGTAATCTTTTTGGAAGTAAAGCGTTGAAAATATGGTACATCCGCTGAGCTGTTTGGTGAAGACCTGTACATTAGGTAGCGGGTACCTGTCGGGTACAATGGCCACGTTCAAGGAGTGGTAGTCCGCAATGTCGCCAGTCACCTGATTTCTTCGGTACCATATGTAATGACGAGGACCAGTTGCTCGAGGACGGGCGAGGAAAGCCAATCACGACCATGTGATGCAATTACAGCTCCGCGAATTTAAGTTTCTCCGGACCCAGGCGACGCGCCATGGCATGCGTGGAGGGACCGGTGGTAATGATCTGATGAAAGACGTCATACATCCCTGCCGTTGACCAGTAAGGAGGTGCAGTTAGGGAAGAAAACTCAGGCAGCGGGTCCCGGCACGGAGAACGCAGGTCGCAAAGAAGCGTAAATACAAACAGGTAGACGGTACACGATCGGCCTGCTACACAAAAACCGGTTGCGGTGTCCAGGATTCTTTTTCGGGCTGTGTCAACAAGGAGACCGAAATGCGAAAGGAAACCGGCTCCTAGAATGGCGTGAATCACGTTGGCCACGAGGAAAATCCAGCGGTACAATCGGCGTAGGCCGATGTTCACAATCACACTTTTTTTACTGTACACGTGGATGCTGGACTTGTCAATAGCTTTAAAGGGGCACTGACACAAAATTTTGAAGTTGAGATAACTTCGGAGATAGATTGGTGTGAACACATATACATCATCTGCAAAATATCAGCCGCGAATACTGCCTAGAACATATTTAAAATCAATTTTGAAGTGAGCGAAACGCAACCGAGCACCCAGCCGAGGACCACGCGCAATCGACATCCGGAGGATATTGTGTAAATAAACAACATCCAAACACGTCACGAGTTTGTGTTTACCGCTTCCGCACTTTCAGCGTTTTTCGCCGGCTCGCCACTCCAATCGGAGGGCCGGAGGGCGGAGCTTCTGCTCTCGAGAACGAACGACCCCATCGTTGGCGGCGGAGGCGCCGTGATTTCGTCAGCTCATCGGGCAGCTGGCCGCGACCAAAGTTCTACAGCGATTCCAAGCCCTCTGCTTCTATTACTTTTTACTGCCATTGGAAGCGAAAACGCGCCGGAGGCACGAAAAGCCCACTGAGCTAGCCGCACGGTCGCTGTGCAGGCGGCGGCCACGGCCGCGAAGTGGCCCAGGCCGGCGCAGGTAGCTCGAATGATAGCTTGTTACCGCTGCACGAAATTGTCCCCACGTCCCGACCATTATGGCTTACATGAGAAAGGAGTTATTGATGCGATGGCGGGTTGCATTAAAAATTGTCATCTGCAGCGCTTCCGAGAGCGCCACTCGAATATCCGCCGCACTGCTAAGCCGAACACATCTGTAGGCGGACCTGTAGGCAGACCGGCCGGCTGCTCCCAGCGCGCGTCTTGCCACCCACCGTCTCGAGCGTCGCGCGTCGTTCTTTACCCGCGGTAGCATTTGCACTCGCAGCGCCCGCGTCACATCCACAGTCGCTTTTGAATTAAGCGCCTCACGAGATCAGTACGTGGGGGCATTCGCAGAAACTTCCGTCGATGCTGATTCGACAGTGCTACGGCGGCTCTGCTCTGTCGGCACGTGGTCAGCTTTGTTCACACAAAATCCATCGTTTCGCGGCACCCGCTGAAACCGAAACTGCGACTGGCCGCATTGAAAATGCCTCTAATTAAACAACCGTCGCACGCTGAAGCAAATGAGGTTTCTACAGGTTATGAGTAGGTCACTAGCTACTTATCGCAACAAAAAAACAAATGCAAAATGTTTGTGTCAGTGCCCCTTTAAGGTGGCACAGTGGTGCCTGAGTGTGGTCACAGGAATTAGCGGGAAGCACACTCACTTCAGCCACCAGCGCCAACTCGAAAACTTTGTCCACTCGTTGCATCCGTGTTTTAGAAAAGGCTACTGTCGCTTGCTGGGGAATCGGTCGTCCCGCTAACCATCCCTCGCCTGGTTTGCCGACCTGCCACAAGAACGTGTGAAACGTGTCGCCGCTGCAACGAAATGGTGATTGTACCACGACAAGGAATCAATGTGGAGAGGCTGCGGGTGCAGCCGGTGCTGCACCCTTGCGGCGAGCGCTAGCCAGCGGGCGCGACAAGCTCCTCCAGGGGGTGCCACTATGGTTGGAGACGAATGTAATGTGGCGACTTCCATTACCTTCTCATCCTGCGCGCCAATTATGGCAAGGGTTGGAATAATGAGATGTACACTAAAAATAACAATCAACTCATTTACCAATGAAATATCATTCACTTTGTACAGCGTATTTAAAACGTAAAATATGCGACAACAGGGACGCATGCTTAAGACCGCGTCTTGATTGTTTAAAAAGCGGTGGGGGCAAACTACACGCCAGGTGTCTGCAAAGCTTTCGCAAAGGGGTCCATTGTTGTCTAGTTTTTTTTTACATCGTTTTGTATAAAATAAAGATATGCTTGGATAGGCTCGCCCCGTAGCACTTAACTTCTCACAGGTTCATGAGGGCGTTGGCGGGTGAACTAGACCAAAGTGCCATCCGGCCTTCACCACACAGCTCAGAATGAACTAAACCTGGTGGGATAAAACACAGCTGACACCGCGCCACAAAGCAATATGTTCCTACTTTTCCGGACCTCTCAATAGAAATGAGTAGAGGTCATTGGACATCACAATAAAGACAAATAAAGACAGCAACTACGAACTTTCATAGCAAAGGTGTGAGTTCGGGCACAGCCGAGAGAACCATTTTTAACAAAATCACTGTATTAATTTACACAGTCTAGCTGAGAAAAAAGGCGGTGTGAAAAAAAAAATTAAGATTTTTTAAAAACCATTCGCGAAGATAGATTTTACAGCGGCCTTCTAACAGGTCACGCATACGAATGCGTCTAATAACCTTGCTAGTTCGCATCTCTTCCACAAGGTCAAACGAGAAGAGAAAGAAATGAACAAATATTCCAAATAATCGAAATATTGCAAAACTGATAATCTATGTCAAGCTAAGATACACAAACGTGCTTCTCGCCGATATCCTTGTCTTCCCGGTCTGTGCATAGCATAGCTCCAACTTTTCTCGTTTCTCTCGTGATGAATAATATTTTCGATGACTGTGAATTAACTCTTGTGAATTAGGCACTTGTTCTTGTTTTCTCATTTGTTCGGAGATGATGTGCGAAAGGCGCTCAATTTCCCAGGTTTTTCACGACCATCGCGCTTCATTTTATCGCCCCACGTGTTAAAGACACCGCGGATTGGCGATGTGTAGAGCGAAGACGTTGTTTCTTGTGAGCCTGTTGTTTAGACGCAATTACTTCTATTGCTAAAACGTAATATATTCATGAACTGCAGCTCTCCTGCCACAACTCACTTCAGCGAATACATAGGCATGGAGTACGTGGTAGGCGAACATTGCAGGGTTTCTTTTCCAGGCCACACCACAACCAAACGCTTCACCGGCGAAAGGCGCGGTAGGAGGAGCCCCACTGAATCTAGTGGGCTATAAATTCCACCACTAGTCACGGAACACTTACCAAAATCAGCCACCGCCATAAAGTGTAACGGAAGTGCATCAATCGCGATAGTTCATTGTGTACTGATTCTAGTCTGTACCCGTATATACAGTACCCGTGTTTAACTAACTTAATCCATTGTGTTGCTTCAGCGTGAATCACGCTTTTGCGCTGGAAGTACGTTTATAAAACCCTACCCACAAGACTTCGCCAAGCGACTTCACGTACGATTACGCAGCTCCTGACGAGATTTATTGAATGGTATACCGCGAATTTGAAGGCCTTCTTCGCGAAGACCTGAATGACGTCTTCAAACATTTTAAAATTGCGGGAAAGGATAAAACTCTAAAGGTTCTGCATACTGCGCCAACTACACAAATGTGGTATAGATATTCTATTTCCAAATGCTTGTGTAATTGTTTCAGCTTGTTTTATTCTTGTGCAGGTAATGTTCCAGCGTTCACCGTTATATGTAGGCTCATTTACTACCTCCTATACTCTCTCATATACTAGTGAATGCCCATCCTTTGTGGGCCAATGCCGGGCGTTCCTGGGCGTCTTGACTTGACACTCGAAGCAATTTAGTTTGGTGGTAAAGTTTTTTAACAAAAAAGGAGTCGAAACAGTGCTTAATAACGAACACAATTTCGGCATTTGTAGCGATTACTGTGAAGCTGTTCGCAATAAAAGGCGTAAACTTAGGCAGTTTTCAAAAACCACAAAGAGACAAAGACCGTGTACGCCTTGACTTAAACAAGCTAACAATTAATACGAAACTGGATGTATGGGACACTCAAGAAAACTGTGCCAAACGTGTTTCATCGATTGTTCCTCCACTATGACACGACGCCCCCATTCCATCTTGATCTACACTACCACAACCATTAGACTGGTGAATTTCATGCTGAGAAATGTTGTCGCTGTATATGCACGAATATAAGGATTGTTATTTCAAAAAATGCCGCCGTTTGTTCGTTAATCGACTCAACACCCGCAACAATAATAGCACTACCTAAAACTTGCCTAAACGAAAGTATTCCTACTGAAAACATATTTTCTGTGAATCAGTTTCAATATCTTTTGTTGTAATAGGCAAAACCGTTGGCGTGGCGGTGTTCTCCTCGCAATCAATATTTATGGGTGATTTTGAGTATAGCTTGATCTAGCGTTTAGCACGCGCAAAATATTGCGCTTCCGCTCCGCAAACGTTTTTCTACCAACCCCGCTTTTAGTACTGCGCCATCAACGCTCCGATAATACC
Organism: Haemaphysalis longicornis; assembly: GCF_048455015.1. Taxonomy (NCBI): domain Eukaryota; kingdom Metazoa; phylum Arthropoda; class Arachnida; order Ixodida; family Ixodidae; genus Haemaphysalis; species Haemaphysalis longicornis. The sequence goes on along the minus strand of NW_027526214.1, from coordinate 87,614,739 downwards.
GCGGTGCTGCTTAAATTTAGCTCGGAATTGTCACTTGCGTCATGCAGGATATCAACAAATAACTATAAGTTGACAAGCCGACCAACCCAAACGAACGTGAACCAAGGTACACGGCGTAATCGCCCACACCAGTTGTTGTCGGTACGGCTTTGCACCGCGATACAGTGAAGTTCAGTCTAGTGTGCTGTGTGACCGCAGGTACCTGTCACTGTGAGCAACGCCAGATGGTGTGTGAAGGCGAGGCGCGCGCACACAGAACCATTCCGGCCGGCAGCGGCCAGCGGGGGAAGGCCGTCTCGAGCAAACAGGTTTCGCGAGACCAGCGCCAGCCGTGCTGGCCTGCAACGCCTCAAAGTACCGCCCGAAAACACTGTAAAATAGCGTGCGCCCGCAAAACGTGAACCCTCGCTTTGCGGACTGCGCCTGCGAACTGGGGTGCGCTGAAGGAATAGCGCGCGCTAAACGCTATTATCTTGCAGTATCAGTGGTTATTAACACTTTCTTTGAATTTGTAGTAAGTTGTATCCAGTTGCCATCACGTAACGCCATTGCTTCGTACAGTGGTGGCGTAGATGTAGAGCATCCGCCTCGGCTGCAGACGGACTGTGGTGCGAATCCTGGTGCCGGACAATTCCCACCAAATTAAAAAACGCGTATTGATTGAATTGCAGACTGGGGCTTGAGGTGCGGCCTGATCCCGGCGACCATTGCTGGCAATGCGCTCCCTCACCAGAGCAGAATTGGCCACCCTTGTGGAGTAGCGGGCCAGAACCTCCCATGAATACGCCAATTAACCCACGGCCCTGAATCTCCAGTGGCTGCGAAGCAACTGACCAGGGCAATGGTCAGTTCCACGGCAATCCCGAATAATGCCGCAGAGAGTAACTAAGAGGAGATAGACATCCCACCAGTAACGACAGAAGAAGTAAGGAAGGCCTTCAAAGAAATGAAAGGGGGAAAGCACCTGTTGAGAATCAGATAACAGCAGACCTCTTGAATGATGGCGTAGAAATTGTAATTGAAAAACTCGCACACCTGTATACGCAATGCCGAATGACCGCAAGTGTACCGCTATCTTAGAAGAACGCGAACATCATCATAATTTATCAGAAAGCTGACATCAAGGACTTTAAAAATACAGGCCTATCAGCTTACTGTCAGTCGTCTACAAGGTACTTACCGACGTAATCGCAAACAAAATTTCTGTTCTTTAAAACAAGCAGAGTTCCGTAAAGGCTATTCAAGAATAGACCATATTCACGCTATTAATCTGGTTATAGAGAAGTGCGCCTAGTATACTGAACCCCTATAGATTATGAGGAAGCATTTGACTCTGTGAAAACTTCAACAGTCATCCAGGCATTACGGCGCCAGGGGTAGACGAGCATTATGTAAGAATTCTAGAGAGTGTACACAATGAGTCCAGCAGCTACCATCATCCTCCATAAAGAGAACAGTAAAATACCAAAGAGGAATGGCGCCAGATGGGGAGACACAACCTGTCCAATGGTATTCAAAGCACGTTTACCAACAGTATTCAGAACGTTGGATTGGGAATAGGTGGGAGTAAGGGAAAATGGAGAATTCCTCAGTAACCTCAGATTTTCTGATGACGTTGCCTTGCTAAGTAACTCGAAGGACGAATTTCAAAGCATGCTTTCCACACTGAACAGAGTACAACCATGGGGCCGAAAATAAATACGCAGAAAATAAAAGTAATGATCAATAACTTCGGGACAGCCGAATGGTTTGGCGTAGGTAGCGAGGCAGTGGAAGTGATAAGGCAGTATATCTACTTAGGCCAAATTGTGACCCCTAATCCCAACCACGAGGCAGAGTTATTTGGAGGGATAAGAATTGTGTGGAATGCATAAGGTAGGCATGCTCAGATAATGAATGGCAGCATCCTATTGCCCCTGAAGAAGTTTATGACAGCTTCATCTTACCGGTACTGATTTACAGGACAGAAACTTGGGGGCTCACTAGAGGGTTCAAATTGAGAATGACTCAGCCGGTAATGGAGAGGAAGATTGTAGGTATAACATTAAAAGACAGGAAGAGAGCGGAGTGGGTCACGGATCGAAGGTGTGTTACGGACACCTTAGAAGAAATTAAGTAGACGTGGACGTGGGCGGTCATGTAATCCGCAGGCAAGATAACCGTTCGTCATTAAGGGTAACATAGTGGATCCCTAGAGGAGGCAAGCGTTGGAAGGTTCGGCAGAAAGTTAGATGGGCAGATGAGATCAAGAAGTTTCTTGGGATAAATTGGTCGCAGTTAGCACAGGACTGGGGTAATTGGCGCTTAATGGGAGAGGCCTTTGCCCTGCAGGGGGCATCGATAGGCTGGCGGTGATGATGATGATTACAATGTTGTTGTTGTTGATGATGACGATGACGATAGTGAACGTCATTGTGTGTGTCTTTTATCGCCCACCTGAATGGACTCATGGGTTCACCGCAGAATTCCAGCACATTTTTTCCGAGCTTGCGCATACATTTTCGCATTCTTTTGTAATCATTGTTGGGGACTTAAGTTTTCAAGACATGACATGGGCAAAACTATCAACCAGCAGTGCGCAATCTCAGTCCCATGTGTTTCTACATTGTTGCCGTGATTTCAGCCTGACCCAATTTGTATCATGCCCAAAAGAAGGTTTACACATTGTTCAAATATTATTCACTTGATTGTAACTATCAGTCCGGATGTATGCACCAAAATAACTAATATCGATGGTTTATCAGACCACTACATGCCAACCGGTCGCTCCATTCCGTCCCCTTCCAAAAGGGAAATGATTAGCAAACATATTAGGGGCTACAAACGGGCAATCTTCGGTTGCTTCAACAATTAACTATCGCTTCTCGGCGTAGTAGGAGAAGCAATTTATTGCGCACAGTAGAATAAAACTGGTTATTAGTTAAGAGCACACTTATCCTCATAGATAAATATATCCCGGTCATCTACATAAAATCAATAGCACTGCTCCCTGGTATGCAGAGAAACTTAGCCGCCTAAATAACAAGAAAAGAGATTGTCCCGGGAAGAAAAAAAAATCAACTCATCTCTATCCTGCACACGCTACAAAGAATGCGACAACGTATACTACAGGTTACTCAAAAGCACCCCATACAATTCTGTAAATATGACCTATCATCTATGTGAACAACAAACTGTCAGCGCTTCTGGCGTGTAATTAATCCCAGACAAATTTCTGACATCGTGCTTACTGTTCAGAACGGCACAGCAACGACTGAAGCAGGTTGTTCCAAACTACTCAACGAAATATTTCCGTCGCTATTCACCCGTGAATATTAAGAACCACTGGCCACCATAACCACGGCCATTGTCTCTTCTATGTCGGAAATATAAATTACCGACTCTGGCATTTATTCTCTCCTTAATGATCTCAAGATTTCTTTTTCAGCGGACAATACTGGCCTAAATAACACAATTCTAAAAAGTTTGGCACAAAGCGTTTTCCCACTACGGTCGGGCTTGTTTTCGCAGTCACGACCAACGGGCGTAAAACCCCGAGATTGGAAAGTGGCCAAGGTGGTACCATTGTTTAAGCAGGTGATCGTTCCTCACCCCTTCACTATCGACCTACTTCTTTAACAAGTACCATTTGTAAATTGTTCGAGCATGTTAAACATTCTCAAGTGATTAAATACCTCGAAGAGCGTAGCCTCAAGTTTAAGCATCAGTACGGTTTCCGCAAAAACTATTGTTGTGACACCCAACTCGCAAGCATATTTCACAAGATACATTGATCTTTAGATTCACGAGTAGGAGTAGATACCATCTTGCTACATTTTGCAAAAAAATTTTACCGTGTACCTCATCCGATGCTCATTCACAAGCTCAGTAAACCGAAGAATTAACCTTCTGTTGTCTTATGGATAAAAGAAGGGCTTTCTAACAGGGTGCAATTTGCATCAGTTAAGAATCGCAACTCATCCCTAGTCCCCGTGACATCTGGTGTAGCATTAGGAAGCGTACTTGTGCCTCTACTTTCTACTGTCAATTATTAAACACCAGAGCTCAATTCAAGGTCCATTATCTTTTCTATAAGAGACCGTGAACTATCACAAAAAATGAAAACAAAAGTCGTGAAACAAATTGAAGCGGGTCATTAGAGCTACACACAGTCGGCATTTAAAGTCACAGAATTATAACATGGGCCACCTCCTCCAATCAAACAGCGTAACCACTGCGTCATGAATACACCACAGCAGCGTATTGCTAGCCAACACATATCCAAATGCAAATGTTAAGTGTAAAGGTGTTGTCCCCAGGGCCGATGTACTTGCATCTTTAAGCAATTGTACATGCCGCAGCTGCCTGTACAAACACGTTCAATTTATTATTTGACGTAGGCAGCAGGCTGCTGATTGCCGATTTATCCATTACGCATAAGCACCTTTGCTACAGGCAGGTCCTCTGTCCCTCTCGGTCCCAAAAGTACCAAGCGGCACCTAAAAAGAAAAAAAACAGGCAACAATTACATGTAGCTATCCAAAAATACTAGAAAAAAGTTCAAGTAGCTACTTGATATTAATGCCTGCATCCAGTCCCACACAAAAGATTTTAGAAAAACGACGAAATCTGTGAGGCTGGTGTCCATTGTAGGGAATGATGGAAAGCTGTGCAGCCTGGTCTGCGGTTAATATCCAACGTTCCAAAAGTGCTTGTTGAGCATTCCATGAAGCTGAAGCCCCAACAAATGGCACTACCTAAACCATCAATGCTGATGGTCAAACAGAACGCACTAGCACGCCCTCACTGGGACCGGAACCTGAAGTTCACCGCGCGACACTAGCGCCACTTTTTTGTCGTAGCGGTGCAAAATGGAAGTTGTGAACGGAAGCCGTCCCGCCCACAACTGGCGGCACATTGTTTTTTGTTTGATTTTGAGAGAGCGCGGTCATCGTTCCCCCGGAGCTTTTTCCTCGGGCAGTAGGGCCCGATCGTTAATGAATTACCTAATTTAGGGTCATTAGTCGATTAATGATTAGTCATAGATTTTGTTAAAAGTCAAAATGATGCCACTAGGGTTTGTCAGGCATCAAATAAATGTCTCAGTGAGGGGAATCACGTGGGACAAATTTAAAATAGCTTTCTTTTTATTGTCATGAGATAGTAACGTGCTTCATGGATTCAGATAAAAGTCAGTCATGAAACTAGGGCTTGTAAGGTATCATATTAAAGGTATCGATGAGGGGAATCACGCGGGACAAATCAAAACTGCCTTCCTTTTTATAGTCAAGAGCATCATCGGCAAAGTTGGCACGGCTCACTCAAACTCACTCACAATTTTTTTTCGAATCACCACTCACTCAAACTCAGATTCAATGCTGAGCAGCACATCTTGGCTCGCTCAAACTCAAACTCACATTAAGCGCAAAACTCAGAACTCACTCATACTCAAAACTCAAAATGTAGTGAAAAATCAAAATCTACTCAAACTCAAAATGTACTCAAAACTCAAAATGGACTCAAAACTCAAAATTCACTTAAAACTCAAAATGAACTCAGAACTCAAAATGGGCTGAGAACTCAAAACGAATTCAGAATTGAAATGGCCTCATAATTCGCTCGTGCTAGGAATTTACTCGATTTCAGATGGACTCTGATTTCATTACATTCAGTTTTGAAATTTGCGGGTGGTAAAAATGTTACGGGCGGAGATTCGTCAGCTCAAACTTTTGCATTCGGCACGACATGACACCTTAGCTGCTGTGACGTCGGAAACAATTTTTGTTGCAGATTTATAACAGCTATACCTGCTGCCCATGATGGATAGCGCTGTTTGAAAGCAATTGTACGTATATATTGGGTACCCAAGTCTTGATGTAGGCTCCGTGTTCGTGTTCATGACAGAGGCGGTTCAGACTCGATGGTGTGCTGGGTCCCTAGGTCGAAACAAGCACGATTGGGCGAGGGGACGTGCGCTAACTGCTCCGTTTATTTACATCGAAGCTGTTCAGGGTTACAATTCCGTGCATTCTTGCTCCGCCTCCTCACAAACGCCTTGTGTCAAAGCGAACTGTCCCAGCAAACCCCCCGGGCATCAGGCGTTCACAGATATGCCTTTGCGTTTTTATGCTTAGCATTCTTTAACGTGTACGCTCCTTCGCCTCCCCACCAAGATGGTGTAACGCCTTCCATTTACACAAATATGCAGATATCTCGTAAGTTCAACCTGTAAGCATTATAAAACAACAAATGTATAGAATTGATCAAACTAAATGTTAAACAGCAAAAGAAAAGAAATAATAGGAAAAAAATATCAAAAATGGTGAACCGTGTAACACGGGAGTGAAGGATAGTCACAGCTTCGGTTAAAATTCCGAGAGATGTGGCGGTAAAGAATGTGGGGTACCAAATTGAGGGTTTTGAGGAGGGTAATGATGTGGGACAACAAAAAAGGGCCTCGTTATTTGCTGAAGCATTAGTATTTATAAGCATTTGCTAAGTGGGATGAGCTCTCGTAGCTGGGAAAAGCACCACGCTATAGTTGTAAGGAATTACCGCCACCGTTCCCAGCTGTTAACTGCCACCATGCATGCGTGTGCGTGTGGGAGTGCGTGTGCGCGTGCGCGTGCGTGTGCCCTTCATTTTGCGTGTGTGTGTGTTGCGTCAGTAATCTATTCTTTCATTGTGTTTGACATGTAGTCGTTGGAGAACTGCAGAGCCCGAGTTCATTCTTTTTCTTTAAATTGTTATCATGTGCTAGTTTTGATATCTTGCGGTGATTTCTTAACCTAATAAAATCAGTTCAAGTGCACACACAAATTGCGCTTGCCTTTTTTTGTGAAATGTTTTCCTTCTGTTGCAATGTCTGTTTATTTCTTGGTGGCTCTGTTGCCTCTCTATCTGGAACCCTCAAGCAAGGAGTTAATGTCACATGTAATTGGCCAATTCTGAATTCGAGTGCACGTTAGTACACTGTTGGAAAGAAATTACGGACACGAAACGCGGCCGCAAGGCCTATTCATAAACAAATATGAAATTCGCCTGTCTGATAAGCTCTGATGGCCCCTGTTACCTATGGTCGCCCACAATTTCCACGACACCACATGTGTCAAAGAATTTGCTTGTTTTTTGGGACACAAGAAAATGGAGGAAGTAACGTTTGAATGGCAGTTATTAGTTGATAGTTTTTGAGTCTGGTGATTTAAGTTGGAGAGCTTGGCATGGCATTTGTTTTTACCCCATGCCATCATTCCTCGATTATTCAATTATTAGACGCCAATATTTTTATTACTATACACCTCTTTGATGGACACCTCTACACAAACCTTCGCATGTATATAGCACAACTGCCTTACGGGTTGCCAAGAAAATTTGGTTAAACACAACCCAGCAAATACAGAAAGATACCTTTTGCTATATCCTCAACATTATAACCAGAAAGCATTTTTATGCTTGTCTCACGTGATGCCCCTCGACGAGACCTTTAATTTGACATCCCACACACCCTAGCAGGATCATATGGAATTCATACCAGTCAAACTAACCATGACTGTCATGACTGTGACCAGGACGCACTCTTTAAATGTCCGACGTGATTCCCCTAACTGAAACCCTCAATTTGACACCCCACATGCTTTAACGGCCTCACCTTGAATTGAACCCAATCTATCACTCATAATGACTATCTTATCATTAGAACCACGAAGCCTTTTTTTTATCTGTACCGCGTGATTCCTCTCGTCAAGACAGTAAATTTGATACCCTACACGCCATAGCAATGTCACCTCGAATTTGAACCCATTATAACACTCGCCATGACTATCTCGTGGCTATACGCAGAAAGCTTTTTTGTAATTCTCCCAAGTGATTCCGCTCATCAAGACCATTATTTGATGCCCATATCAACTTAGCGGAATCGATTTGAATGTTAAACCAATCAATGACTAACCATGACTAACTCACGATATAGCCATACCGCATTTTGGTACCACGTGATTTCCTTTAGCGGAAACTTCAATTTGATTGCCCGCACACTCAGTGGCGTCATTGTGACTTCTAACCTAGCTTATGACCCACCTTTCCTACGCCATGATAATAATCAGGAAGCACGTGATCACCCTCATCGAGACCTTTAATTTGATACGCCACACGCCCTAGCTTCATGAATTGGAATTTTAACTGAATCTATGACTAACCCTGGCTACATCATGATGTAACCATAACGCATTTTTTCCTGAATGATTCCCCGCATCGAGACCTTGAATTTGATTCCCCATGTGCCCTCCCAGTGTCATTTGAATTTTAAACTAATTTATGACTCATTATGACTGCCTGATGACTACAATCAGGAAGCATTTTTTTATTTACCCCGCGCGATTCCGTTAATCGGGACCTTTCCTTTGATACCTTACACGCCTTAGCGTAATCAGTTGAACTTTTGACCCAGTCTAATACGGTCAATATTCTGTCTAAAGGGGCGTTGCCCAGTCAATTCAGCTAAATCATTTAGAACAGCATAAGGGACTGCCTTCGCCACCTTTCCCCTCGGCCCTCACCTCTTCCTTTGTGACTCCTAGTATATCAAGCCGTTAACAGTAGCAGGCGCACAACCAGCAAGCAAGCGCCGCCGTGTGCTTTCCACCACTCTTTCCCACCATCTTAGTGTATACATCAGGAGGAAAAGTTAAGGCAACCCTTTTTTATGACCTCCCCAGTCAATTATCACTCATGCGCCCAGCCACGAAAACTTGGTATACAGCAAGTGCTTAGGGTCATGAGAATCCAAGAAGAAACTAAAACAAGTCAGACACCCCCTCCATCCCTCAATGGCACCGTAACCTCAGGTAACCCGAATTCCGAAACCAAAGTGACGCATGAATCTTAATTGCCAACCATAGCTGCCTCCTAGGCTACTCATATGTACTCAAACTCAAAATGGACTCAAAACGCATATGTACTCAAAACGCAAGTTGTACTCAAAACTCAATATGTACTCAGACTCAAAATGTACTCAAACTTAAAATGTACACAGAACTTACAATGGACTCAAACTCAAAATGTACCCAGAACTCAAATTGAACTCAAACTCAAAATGTACTCAAAACTCAAAATGGACTCAAACTCAAATTGTACTCAGAACCCAAAATTGACTCAAACTGAAAATGTACTCAGAACTCTTAATGGACTCAAACTGAAAATGTACTTAGAACTCAAAATGGACTCAGATTTCTCTAGTTATCAGGCGTACTGAAACTCAAACGGACTCAAACTCAGTCGGGCTCACTCGGCTCAAACTCACTCAAGCTCAAACTCACCATGCCACACTAGCCTCGCACTCGCTCAAACTCAAACTCTCGCGTGAGTTTGAGTCCAAATGAGTCTGAGTGAGTGGACTCATAAGTGAGTTCACCGACCTCTGGTCATTCAGGTGTGGCATAGATTCGGTTAAAAGGTAAATTGATGTCACTAGGGCTTGTGGGATATCAAATTAAAGGTCTCGATAAGCGGAATAACCTGGGACAAATGAAAATTCGCTTCATGGTTATTCATGACATAATCACGTAAGCCATGGATTCGGTGAAAATTCAAAGTGATGCCACTAGGGCTTGTGGCGTATCCAATGAAAGGTCTCGATGAGGGGAATCACGTGGGGAAAATTCAAAATTGCTTCATGGTTATAATTATAGGTTAGTCACGTGAGTCATAAATTTGATTAAAATTCAAAATGATGACACTAGGGCTTCTGTGGTATCAAAGTATAGGTCTCGATGAGGGGAATTACGTGGGGATAATTCAAAATTGCTTCCTTATTATAGTCACGGGATAGCCACGTGAGTCATGTATTTGGTGAAAATTCATAGTGATGCCACTAGGGCTGGTGGGGTATAAACTGAAAGGTCAAGATGAAGGGAATCCCAGGAGAGAAATTAAAAATCGCTTCCTAGTTAGTCATGAAATAGACACGTGAATAATATACCGGGTTAAAAGTCAAATTGATGCCACTAGGGCTTCTGGGGTGTGAAATTAAAGGTCTTGGTGACGGATCACATCAGACAAATTGAAAATCGCTTCCTAGTTATAGTCATGAGATAGTCACGTGAATCATAGATAGGGCTAAAATTCAAATTGATGCCAGTGGGGCTTCTGTGGTATCAAATTAAAAGTCTGGATTAGGGGAATCATGAGGGGTAAATTAAAAATCGCGTCCTACTTATAGCCATGAGAATGTTACGGGAGTCATAGATTGGGTTAAAAGTCAAATTTATGCCACCAGGGCATGTGAGGTATCAAATTAAAGGTCTCCATAAGGCGAATCACATGGTGCAAAAATTGCTTAGCGGTTACAGTCATGCGAGGCATGAGTCTTAAATTGGCTTAAGAGCAGAATTTATGCCACTAGGTAGGGCGTGTGAGGTATCAAATTAAAGGTCTCGATGAGGAGAATCACATTGTACAAATATTGCTTCCCCGTTGTAGTCACGTGAGCCACAGGTTAGGTTAAAATTATTTTTGGGACTACCAAATTAAAGGTCTCGATGAGGGGAATCACGTGAGGCAAATTAAAAATTGCTTCCTGAATAAATCATGAGATATTTACATTCAAGTTCAAGTTTCTTTTTCAAGTTTTTGCATGAGTCATAGACTGGGTTAAAAGTCAAATTGATGCCACTAGGGCTAGTGAGGTATGAAATGAAAGGTCTAGATGGGCGGAATTCCGAGGAAGAAATAAAAATTGCTTCCTAGTTATGTACTAGAGATACTCACGTCCGTCATAAATTGGGTTAAAAGTCAAAGTGATGCCACTAGGGCTTCTGACCTATCAAATTAGGGGTCTCGATGAGAAAAATCAGTTGGACAAATTGAAAATCGCTTCCTAGTTATACACATTAAATAGTCACGTGAGGCATAGATTCGGTTAAAAGTTAAACTGATGCCACTAGGGCTTTTGAGGTATCAAATTAAAGGTCTCCATAAGGGGAACAACGTGGGAATAATTAAAAATCGCTTTCTAGTTATTGATGAGATAATCACGTGAGCCATGGATTCGGTGAAAATTCAAATTTATGCCACGAGGCCTGTGGGGTATCCATTGAAAGGTCATGATTAGGGGAATCACGTGGGGAAAACTAAAAATTGCTTCCTGGTCACAATATGAGATAGTCACGTGAGTCATAGATTCGATGAAAATTCAAAATGATGCCACTAGTGCTTGTGGGTTATCAAATGAAAGACCTCGATGAGTGGAATCGCGTGGGACAAATAAAAAATAGATTCCTGGTTATAGTAAGGAGATAGTGACGTGACTCTTAGATTCGGGTAAAAGAGAAATTGATGCCAGTAGGGTTTGTGACGTATGAAATAAAAGGTCTCATTGAAAGGAAGGACGTGGTACAAAATTTTCTGGCCGGTTATAATAATGAAATAGTCACAAGAGCCGTTAATTCGGTTTAAAGTCAAATTGATGTCACTGGAGCCTGTAAGGTATCAAATAAAAAGCCTCGATGAGGGGAATCACGTGGTACAAATTAAAAATCGCTCCCTAGTTATGGTCATGAGACCTTGACATTGGCCACAGATTGGGTTAAAAGTCAAATCGATACTACTAAGGCTTGTGAGGTATCTAATATAATGGTCTCGATTAGGGGAATAACGGGGGACAAATGAAACATCGCATCCTAGTTATATTGATGAGATAGTCACGGGAGTTGTAGATTTGCTTAAACGTCAAATTGATGGTAGTAGGGTTTGTGAGGTATGAAATTAAAGGTCTTAATGAGGGAATCTACAGAGACAAATAAGAAATCGCTTCCTAGTGATAGACATGAGATATTCCGTGTGTCAGAGATTGGGTTAACCGAAAAATTGATGCAACTCGGACATGTGGGGTATCAAAGTAAAGGTCTCATGAGGAGAATCACATTGTACAAAAATTACCTCCTCATTATAGTCACGTGAGCCATATATTGCGACGTGTGTCAGAGATTGGGTTAACAGACAAATAGATGCAACTCGGGCATGTGAGGTATCAACATAAAGCTCTCGATGAGGAGAATCACATTGTACAAAAATTACCTCCCCATTATAGTCACGTGAGCCATATATTGCGTTAAATATCAAATTGATAGGACTAGGGCTTGCGAGGTATCAAATTAAAGGTGTCGCTGAGGGGAATAACGTGAGGCAAATAAAAAATTGCTTCCTGAATATAGTCATAGGTAGTCACTTCAGTCACAAATTGGGTAAAAGTCAAATTGATGCCACTCGGGCTTTTGAGGTTTCAAATTAAAGCTTTCGATGAGGGGATTCACGTGGAGCAAATTAGAAATCGCTTCCTAGTTATAGTCATGAGATAGTTACATTCAAGTTCGTTTTGAAGTTTTCACGTGAGTGATAGACTGGGTTAAAAGTCAAATTGATGCCACTAGAGCTTGCGAGGTATCAAATGAAAGGTCTCGATGAGTGGAATCCCGAGGGAGAAATAAAAATTGCTTTATAGTTATATAATGAGATAGTCACGTGCGTCATAAATTGGGGGAAAAGTCAAAGTGGTGGAACTAGGGCTTCTGACCTATCAAATTAAGGGTCTCGATGAGGGGAATAAATTGGGACAAATTGAAAATCGCTTCCTAGTTATACAAATGAGATATTCACGTTAGTCATAGATATGGTTAAAGGTCAAATTGGTGCCATTAGGGCTTGTGAGGTATCAAATAATGGTCTCCATGAGGGAAATCACGTGGGACAAATGAAATAGTGCTTCCTCGTTAGTCATAAGATTCTGTCGTGAGTCATACAATTAGGTAAAAGTCAAAGTGATGCCCTCAGGCTTGTTATCGGCCACCCCCATGGGAAAGGAAAGTTACAAATGCGAGAATCTGGCTAATGGTGTGTTGAAAAATTGTGCTAGGAATGTGTGTTCGCGCTGGTAGTGAAAGTGACGATCCATATCTGCACAAGATCCCTGCATCCCAAAATCCAAAGTTGGCCATTAGTCGTTCGGGGAAAATTTCTGTTTGAAGCTCGCCGTGAGCAGGCTTTTCCAGTTTATGTTTCTTTCAAGCTCACCTATTATAAGGAAAGATTTTGTGCGTCTTTTATTTTACCAGGGAATTTCTGTCCCGTTTCTGAATGGGAACAGAATGAGCTCTGCAGGCCGAGTGGTCACCGCAGCTCCGGGGATTCCGAGTTTGGCGTTATCTGCCGCTGCCCAATCGTGAATTGCAGCCAGTGCTCTGACCACACCCCGTGCTGGGGTCGTTTTCTTTCTCGAAAAAAGGCTGTTTTGGTGTATTTTCATTATAAATAAACATCCTTTCCGAATTCACTGTCAAAAAACAATCAAGAATGCCCCCAAAAAATTTTTGAAAAGCTCTTCAGCAGTTCTTCAACAGCATGTCAAGCTTTTGATATGTTTGGAATCGTGTGTTTTTTAAAATTTTCGATATTTTTCTAAAAAAATGAAATGTTTTTTCACGGCCTTCACTATTTGTTGGAAAGTTAACCTCTTTTGAGGTGGCATCTCCTTTCCTTTTGAGTTAACGATTTTGTTTTATATATACTTTAAATTCGCTGATTTGTTTTGCTTCTTTATTGCTACTTTGTTACTCATGGCTGATATGCCATGTGAAGCAAGGTAGCAACAACACAATAATGTACCAGAATGGTAAACATATCAATGGTGTTTGATGTTTTTACGGTAGTGAACAATATATACATGACGATCAGCTCGCTTCGGAAGCAGCATTACATGCCCTATCAGTCTTACGGCACTAACGGACAATACCACCCGCTGCAGGTTCTCAGTTATGCTGCTGAGCGGAAGGACGAAAGTTTGAGGCCGGCCACGATGGCGGCTTTCCATATGGTTGGGGAAAATAAGACGATCGCACGTCGAGATTTTTCGCGCGTTAACCATCACCAGGTGATCAAAAGTATTCCAGAGCCCTCAAGTCCCAAGTGCATAGCCGCGGCGAGTTAAACATTCATAATTTGAATTTTGAACTGAAATATTAAAAAAACAAATTAAACCATCTCTCCGAAGTGAACTATGTGGTGATGCAAAGCAGAATTGTTGGCGTTCATTCAGATCATCGGACGCCGCAGCGTGTCTCAACCGAAGCCGCAACTGTGGGAGTGGCGCGCATGTAGAGACAGAGAAATGTAGAGACAGCGAAGAGACCGACACCAGCGTTACCTGATTGAGCACCTCCTGGTTCTCGACTTTCTTTATTGCGTGCTCACGCTCCTACCCCGTTGCCCGCCCTCTTCGTCCTCTTCTCTGGTTGAGCTGCAAGGCGAGTGGCGCTTCCCGCCACAGCTTTCCCACGGGAAATTCAACATCCTCCTCAAAAGTTTTCAGTTCGTCGTTTCCGTTGACGTTCAGCTTCGCGTGCCTTCGTTATATCAGAGCTTCTTGACGTAGTTTGCATGAGTCAAGGAGATAAGGCGTGTTCGTAAAATTTTCTACTGTCTCAGTTTTGCAGCGCAGAGGAAAGAGCGCTGTGTTCCTCCCGTTGCGGCCGCAGGGTCGTGGGATCGAAACCGGGCGCCACTAACTATTTGTTTTTTATAGTATAGGTGGAGAGGTGCGGACAACGGACAGACGCCGGGCGTAGCCCCGAGGAAGAAATGCTTTGCATCTAAAAGGCCCTGTATCTGCTTCTTTAGCTGCAAATGTCATCGAAAGACAGTAGGCTTCTTCCACCAGTGCCTGTAACAACACCTTCCCTCTCCTCCACCCTGGTCTCCTCTGCTCCTCCTCCCCTATTATGGATGCCATGGAAGTTGGCTCAATTCCACCCGATCTTCCGGCGTTCGCTCCATCTGTTCAGAGCTCCGTTTTCTATGGCTCTTAGCCGCGAATTAAAAGCCCTCAAGAAAGAAAGCAGCGCTTGCTCCAAAGTAGTGCATAGGGAGTGTCGTGCTGCTACAAGGAAAGAAACTCGAGCTACCGTCGGGAAAAGATAGTTGTGAATCACGAAGCACAGGAATTTGAAAGGCAGCCGAAAAAAAATGTACGCTTTTCCAGCACTCCCATGACGGCACCTGATTGCAGTGCCAGACTTTCCTGGAGTGAAATTTGTTATAAATGACGTAATGCTCTAGACAGTATGTTGAAAGCCACTGACGGAACGAGTAATGCCTCAGTCACGTGATGGCCGTAGAGGATGACTGTCGCCACGAATACTCGTGGCAACGTCACCTGTTTTCTCCAGGAACGCAGGGCGCAGCAGCTTCATGATGTGCCCTGCCAGACGTTTAGCACGGTACAATTAAATGCAGAGCATTTCAGAAACTGACGATGTCACCCGCGGTGACGTCCGTAGTCGTAGTCCGCGTAGCTCCCCCTACACTATATAAAAAACAATACTTACCGCGCCAGGTTTCGATCCCACGACACTGCGGGCGGAACGGAAGGTACATGGTGCTCTACCCACTGCGCCACAAAGCCGACACAGAACGGAAGGTTACGAACGCGCCTTATATCTTTGACTCATTCTACCGTCGGCCACAGGTGCGCCCTCTCCCCCGCGTCGTCCTTGCCTTCTCTCCGCTCGCAACACCCTCTCTCGCCGCGTTCCGTTCGGGCGCACAACAGGTGGGGACGTGCGCAACACCATCTCTCGCCGCGTTGTGGTTCGCGCTGAGCAACAGTCGGTTCGCGCGCAAGAACAGGTGGGGGCGCTCGCATCGCGCTCTCTCGCCGCGGTCGGTTCGCGCTTAAACCCCATATGTCGTTCGCGCGCGCTCCGATCGCTAACGTCTGTGGCGTGATCATGAGGTCAACATAACGCGTTCGTGTGGTGGCGCGATATCGGCGCTATAAGGCTCTCTCGCGAGGGGCATTGGATTGGATTCTGTTGGACTGGCTTGGATTGGCTTGGCTTGGCTTAAATTGGATTGGATTGGATTGGATTCGTTTGGATTTGGATTGGATTGGATTAAAGTGGATTGAGTTGGATTGTGTTGCGTCAGAGCCGCGCCACGTTGCGTCATAGCCGCTCCACGTTGCGTCATAGCCGCGGCAGTGGGTTCACGGCACGTTTCACGTTTCACCATCGACTTCATCTACAACGTCGACGCTGGAAGACAGCAATTACAACAACAACCAATACGTAACCCATACGACTTGCACGCGCGCCCCCCGCGGAAATACTCTGCATTTGATCGTGCCCCTCTCGAGGTGGATGTTTCTTTTAAGTATTTTATTGTAACAGCACTATACTTTTTTCAGCTTCTTACTAGTGCAATGAAGTAATGAACATACACGTATTCTAATTTATAGATACTTGTTTGTTTGGTCTTGGTCCAACTATTTACAACTATCTCAATACGGGCGCCACCATTTGTAAACTATTCCACAGTAAAATAAGAAAATTTTCTGTGAGAGTGTGACCACCTCTTTTGCGCAACCGGTAACACCATCTTAGAAGCATACACTTTTTTTTCTTTTGAATTGAGCCCATTCTCCCTTTGGTTCTCCTTAAGTCGCTTCTCGCTTCGTCTCCTCCAACTTTGGCTCTCAACCACTGGACACTGTTTGTTATTGCTGTGACGTAGGCCTTTGGTTGGTCGGTGCTTCGCCACGCCACCATTGCCACCACGCCAATGCTAGCGATGGCCGAGGGCGTGAAAATAAACGCGAATACCTCCACATTTCTAGCATTACGCCGAATAGATGGGAACTCTCCTAAGCGTTTCTCAATTAGGTTTTAATAGCCTATAGTCAATTCTGCATGATGCGTATTTACCGGCCATGCCGCATTTGCGGCACTGCTCGAGCGACAAAACGACCTAATTTGTAGTTTCGTTAGCAACGAAAATCGATCGCTTTGATTCTATTACCTTGAGCAGCAAAACAACATATGGCCTCACTAGTGACACCCCAGCTGCAAATTCGCTTGCAAATTCACACCATGTAAAGCGGGCCTATGGTACCCTACTTGTATTTACGCAAAGGTTATAGTTCCATTATTGCCACATGTGTGGTTCCAGAACGTGAATACTCATCCGCGCGCTTTCATTCCAATACCGTATGAATTCGAGGCGTCAACAAACAATTGGTTATGATTATCTTTGTGACAATCGTTCTTCTGCAGCTCCGCTAGAAATATTGTATCATACCTTAGCTTTCAGGCTCACTTCATTCGACCGTTACAGTATGTATATATCCGAAGCAGACTAAGTTTTTTGCGGTTGTTGAGAAAAATATGCCCGTATTTACAAACAACCCCGAAGAAATATTTCTCGGTTGGACTGAGAGCAACACAAGTGAGGCTATCACTGTGTTCTCTCCTCGCCCTTGTGTTACTCTACCATCGTGCACCGCGTGGGCCAACTACATTATGCAAGCGGCCAGTGGGAACGTTGTGGAAGCCATGTATTGGCACGGACTGCTGTTCGAAGGCCGCATTATCTTGGGTACACAAGCGGCAGCCCCGGAAATGCCTCACCTTAACACATTATTTGATTTTATGAGCAGTAATATGAGATTATCATTGAAACAGCGTAGCATATCAAATACAGCTCAGATGGCAGATCAAATTATCTTTAGAGCGAATGACATTTGTTCTAAATGTCAATAATTCAGCGCTACACGATAACACTGAAGGATATTTAGGCGAATGATATGTAGCGGATAACTGAGGTTCGGGAGCTCATTCCGCAGTGAATTGAGTGGCCTCGACAGCAGTGGCATGTCAACAGTGAAGAAACTTCCATAAGGCTCCAAAAATTGCGGTTTCTCAAAACTGCCAGCAAACATATTTCCCCCTCATGTTGTTTTTAAAATAAAGACAAACAACTACTAGCTAAATGTGGGCAGTGGGAGTGGGCACGCGAGTGGGCACGGCGCAAGCGGTGGGTGCAGGCCTTTCAACATGCGTCAGTTCTGTCTCGTTCAGGCGCTGCTGCTTATAATCAACGGAATAGCTTTACCCTGCGCGGCCACGATGGTCTCCATATCATCTGGCATGGGAACCGAAAATGTAGGGAGTGCTGCCGTCAATTTTGATCCCTTCTCGAGTTCTGGCTTCGTGACATCAACAGAACCAAGCATAAAGGACCGACCGCAAGTGGACTTCATCAGTGGGCACGGCGCAAGCGCTGGGTGCAGGCCTTTCAACATACGTCTGTTGTATCTCGTTCAGGCTCTGCTACTGATAACCAACAGAATAGCTTTACGCTACGCAGCCACGAGCGTGTCCGGATCATCTAGCATCGACACCGAAAATGTAGGGAGTCCTGCCATCGATTTTGAACCCTTCTCGACTTCTGGCTTCGTGACATCAACAGAACCAAGTACAAAAGACCGACAGCAGGATGAATTCGTCAGTGGGCACAGCGCAAGCGCTGGGTGCAGGCTATTCAACAAGCGTCTGTTCTATCTCGTTCAAGTTTGTGAAGGTTCCTGTTTTAGTAGCGACGATCGCTTTATAGTTGTTCTACCGTACCCGCGGAAATGGTTGAGTATTGCTTACGACTGTCTTTGTGTCTGTGGTCTGCTTCTCTGTGGATACATAGAGGAAAACCCTGGGCCGACCGTACAAGAAATGTTCGAAGCAATTATGAATGAGCAACGATCTATTCAAACAGACGCTTTTGATATCAAAAATCGCCTTCAGAGAACCGAGGAACCACCACAAGTTTTTAGCAAACGTCTTGACCGGTTAGGAAATGATGTGGTAAAATTACAAAATAGTGCCAGTGATACTGAAAGCCGGCAGTTACAGGTAGATAGCATTCACGACGAAATCAACGCTCATCGAACGAAACTGGTGAACATAGAAGACCGAAGCCGCAGGGAAAATCTTTTCGTGTTCGGAATCCCTTAAGAGGCAAATGAAACTGTATTGGTTTTTGCGTGAAAAGGTTGTAATGAAGTTTTTTTAACGAAATTAGGTGTGCAGTGTTCTTCAGTAGATAAAATTCACCGCTTGATTACTTACACTCCGAAGCGCCCATTTACTATTCACTATCAAGAATACGGTTAAAAGCAGGCTTTAAAAAAAACGTCAAAAAAATAAAAAAACACCGGAATAAACATTTCAAATGACTACTGTGCCGACACCCTCCGGAAGCAGAAACTTCTTAAGGCTACTGTGGAGGGAGACCAATTTTTGGCAAAAAGATAATGCTAGTTGACGATAAAATTATCATCGACGGGCAGTTTTTTGTTTGGTACGATATTTTGGAGGCCGAAAGGCACTTCCAAAGCAAAACAAGCTTCCCAGTGCAGTAAACCAAAGCTGCAGTCCTGAAGATCCTTCCTCAAGTTAGCGCTAAACGAGGCGGCATTATTTTCTGCCTAATCCTAATGTCAGGATCATAGTTAATAAGACAGAACAACTAGAAAACCTTTTGATGCTTTACGATCCGTATCTATGCGTCATCATGAAAACATGGTTACATGACTTGATTCTTAACTATGAAATTGTGCCTCCGGGCTATCAATTGTTCAGACGTGATGGGGGTTCACGTGGAAGTGGTGTAGCTGTTGTAGCAAAACGCGGTATTGATGTAAGCATCGAGGAACAAATAAGTGGTCATGAAAGTTTGCGTCCGAAAGTGCCGCTAGGTGAGCGAGCGTTATTTTGTGTGCAGTTTATTGGCCCCCGGATGCATGCAGTTCCTTCATGCAGAAGTTGTATTTTCATTAGCAGACTTTTACCGAGAAGAATATGATTATAACGGGCGACTTTAACCTGCCTGTCATAGCCTGGCTTTACATGTGCTACAGCCAGTCTGTGTCAGCGGATTGTCAAATGGAAACAATGTTTTCACCAAACCTTGAACAAATTGATTCGGAGTGCAGTCAGAGAAATTCAATTCTGGACCTTTTGCTTATTACTGAAGGTTTTAGGACGGAGTAGGTCTGGTAGAATATCGGACCATAAACTTGTTTCGTTCTGTTGGACCAGAGGACCAGAGGACCAGCGGATCAGTGGTAAGAAGGAAGCAATGAGGTCGACTATTGTTAAAGATTTTTCCAGATCAGACGACACAGCTATTATGAACTACCTTGACTTACATGTCTACAGCAGTGAAAATGACGTAGAAACTTTATGGAGCACGTTTTACACAACAGTTGAATACTGCTTGACAAACTCTATTCCAAATAAAAGGCTAAGGGAATCTCAAGTAAACCCATGGATCACTAGAGATATAATACGTGTAAGACGCCAACTGAAGCGTTTACGGAAGAGCCACAAGGCTGGCTCACTTAGGTTTGTTGAACTAAAACTCAGTTTGTCAACTAAAATAGAAAATGCGAGATTAATATATTACGGTACTGTTTTACTGGAACGTATTAAAATTGACCCCTCAAAAGTCTTGCGGCATATACAGGAACCGAAGGACGAAGTTGAGAAAATAAAATTTGGCAGTGAAACAGTGTGTAATCCAGACTAAATTGCAGACTCTTTTAACACGTTCTTCCACCAGGTTTTTTTGAGAAAAGGGGAGTACGAGTTTTAAAACATGTGTTGTGATGTGCTCAAAGATTTACGGATAACTTAGGACGGTGTATTAGACATGCTACTTAATATAAATATCAAGAAATCGACTTGACCTGATAACATTCCGAAAAACGTTTTGCGACGCTACGCTGAGGAAATTGCACCCTTTTTTGACAAGGTTATTTATGTTATCGCCCAACTCCGGTGTTATACCGGATGACTGGAGGATAGCCCAAATAGTACCAGTGCACAAAAAGGCTACCGACTTGATTATGCCAACCATTTCCCCTTGTCGATTACAATCACATGTTGCAAAATGATGGAGCACGCTGTTGCAAACTTTATAAAAGACTTCTTAGCAGACACAAATTTGTTGACCCCCTGCCAACACGGCTTTTGGAAGGCAATGTCAACGACCACGCAACTTGTCTTGACGGTACATGAAATTGCTCGGGTTCTTGATATGTCTGGCCAGGTTGACTTGTTATGTCTCGATTTCAGCATGGCGATCGATCAGGTGCCTCACGCGGATCTAATCTAAAAGCTTGAATGCCTGAACTTGCCTTTTCCTGTAAGTCGCTGGATAACTGCTCATTTGAAAACCAACCGTGAGAAAAGATCCGTAAATTAAAGGTGCTTCCAGTAACCTCCAGGGTACCTCAGTGAAGCGTGCTGGGGCCATTGTTGTTTTTAATTTACGTGAATCACTCGGTTGATGTGGTGCCTGAAGATGTAACCATAAAGTTGTTCGCGGATTGTTTTACTGTTTTCAAAGAAATAGTGTCGCCATATTTCACTACAGAAATCGCTCGCTGTTATAATTACTGGTGTTTCCACTGGGGCATGGCTCTAAATGGTGACAAAACAGTGATACTTTGAATTACAAGAAATAAATACTATAGTATTTATATTTCCATTTTAAAGTCAGTAAGTATAAATATCTACGTGTCACATTTACAAATAAGCTCACCTGGTCCGAACACATACCATACAGCTCAAGATACACCCTACGAAAGCTTTGGTTCCTAAAAACAAGATTAAAAAACAGTCCAATAAGTACAAAGCTCCTCGTATATAATACAAGTATACGGTCAAAACTTGAATATGCCGCAGTTGTCTTGGGCACTTTTACGAAACAAGATCCCCACCTGTTGGAAAATATTCAAAGAAAGGCGGTAAGAATTATTTTCCAAAATATAATCGGTGTGATTCTCCAACATCTTTGATGAAACTTAATAATATTCTAGCATTAGAAGCACGAATGCAAATTAGTTCACTATCATTCTTACATAAGTGTATAACTGACAAATTGAACATACCTCACCAAAATAGTGAAACCCCTGAATACCAGTACCACAAGACACAGTCATAACGGCGCTATAACACCGATTTTTGCTCCGCACAACTGCTTTGAAAAACAGCTTTTTCCTACGCCCAGTGTCAGAGTGGAACTCATTGCCGCCAGGTGTTTTGAATCCGGCAAATTTTTAGAAGAACTGGAGCATCTTTTGTTGTTTGCTTAGGGCTGCACTGAGTTATGAAGTGATAGCCGTCTGTTTTTGTATTGTATGAAGTACGTTCATGTATTTTACGTACCTCCTGCATTGTCTGTGACGATGCTAGAGTTCTTTTGTTTAGTATTTTTTGTATTGTTGCTACTCCTGCCGGGGCCTAAATATTCGCCTCCCGTACCAATATATAAATAAATAAATAAAACGAAAATCTCGTCCACAATTTGCGCTCCACCCTAATACGGATTTCCCGCGCACTTGCCTCACCTTGTGATTTCTACTAATGTCCCCTAAACTGGACATTTTGCTATTTTTTTAATATTTCTTTGTTATATTTGAAACAATAGTTTGTATGAAAACATTCTAGATTGACACCTTTAATTTCACATCTAACAAGCCTTAGCGGCATCACACTGACATTTACCCCTATCAATGACTGATTTGACTATTTCATGACTATAACTATGAATAAATTTTTAATTTCTCCTACATGACTCCCCTCAACGAGACCTTTTTTTGATACCTCACAAGCCCCAGTGACATCAATTGCACTTTTAACCGAATCCATCACTCACGTGACTATCTCATGACTATAACCATGAGGCATTTTAAATTTTATTCACATGATTTCCCTCATCTACACCTTAACTTTGATACCTCATAAGCACTAAACAGCACTTTTGACTTTTCCCAGATAACGCAAAACGTCCTGAGGAAGTTCTCAAATGGTCTAAACGTCCTGCATCCTATTCTGGGCTTCCGGGGACACACACAGGATTATATATTGTAAATTATTCCTCACTGATTTATCCTAGAGCTTATTTTGTATTACAATGGATTGCGAATTATCCCTAAATGATCCGTTTTATTATTCTTTTGGATCCCAATTCATTTGTTCGTGTGACGCTGCTGTTACCGTGGAGGAAAGGTGATTACACAGGCTCTTCCTGTAATAATATATGCCAATTTATTACCAGTGAAGTTAAAAACACCCTCCGCTTGTAGAAAATGTTGAGTCCACCCGTGTTAAAAGGTACAAAATGTCTTTCAAGAAAGAGGTTTCTTCCCATTTTTTCGTAGTTGTCGGTGTTTTCTTACACCCTTTATCTTTACGCCATTTTTCTTATTAGTTTCGATCACCCTAATTGGTAGCTTTACACCCTTCTGGGAAAAACGGTGGTCAAATGATGAGCCCCCCTTTTGAATGGTATTGAGATGGCCCAGATTTCTTAGGCATTAAAAGAATTTTTTTAAGGTATGGAACACAAAAACTACCTCGTGATTAAAAAGTGTTTGCAAATCCTTGTGTTAATCTGTATATTCTCGTAGTAAAATCCATAGTTCTAAAATTAACGCTAAACTGTCGGTTTTTTGCTAAAAGCCCACCGACTTGATCAGGGGCCTTTCTTTTGCTGGATATTAAAGCAAGAAGTGCACATGTGTCACTAAGTAAGTATGCACTCCCTGTTCCGCTTGCATCCCTTGGTTTCCTGCTCAATTCATTTGTTTTCCAAGTGTAAGTCTTGCGTATTGACGTGTTGACTTGTGCGCGTTCCGCCGATTCACATTGCCCCGAGTATCTGCTACCTGGCCACACTGTTCTGTTAGGATGTTGAGCAACCTTACACCTTTTCTTCGGATGTTCACACGAACACCCTTTTTCATTTCTACATCTTTTTTTCGACAAAACACTTTTAAATGTGCTCGCCATGGGACAGGATTCTTACACTCTTTTCGGCCAAAAATGGGTCTAAGAAAGTTTATTGTGTAAAGGGGTCTGTTCCCTTAGGTTGTAGTTAACTTCAGACTAAGAAAAGAACATTAGTTTGTACCCTGGAAGTGTAAGAAAATTGTCCAGCGGCATCATTTTGATGGCGTTCTGAGCATGGACGCTGGACGGACAAACAGACCCCGATTAGACTGGCTGAGGATAAGACCTGGAGAACCTGAGGATGAAGAACTGTCATTGCTGAACACCGCGAGGATTTATTCAGTTTGTTTTGCATTATCTCGTTAACCTAATCTATGACGAACGTGACTATCTCACGACTATAACCAGGTAGCAATTTTTCATTTTTCCATCGTCGTTCCTCTATTCGACACATTTATTTTGTTGCCTCACAAGTCCTAGTAGCATCAATTTGACGTTAACCCCAATCTATGACTCACGTGACTATCTCATGACTATAACTAGGAAGCGATTTCTAATTTGTCTGATGTGACTCCCTCATCGAGACCTTTAATTTACACCCCAGAAGCCCTAGTGGCATCAATTTGACTTTTACCCTAATACATGACTCACGTGTCTATCTCATGACTAACTAGGAAGCGATTTTTAATTTGTCCCTCGAGATTCCCCTCATCGAGGACATAAATTTCATACCCCACAAGCCCCAGTGCCATCAATTTGACTTTTAACTCATTTAATTACTCACGTGACCATCTCATGACTCAGGAAGGAATTTTTCATTAGTCCCACGTGATTCTCCTCGAGGCCTTTAATTTGACACCTCACAAGCCCTAGTGGCACCAATTCGACTTTTATCCCAATTCAAGACTTATGTCTCATGACTATATTTGGGACGCAATTTTTGTACAATGTGATTCTCCTCATCGAGAGCTTTAATTTGATACCTTATTTTCCCCAGTGGCATAAATTTGATTTTTAACCCAATCTATGGCTCTCGTGACAATCTCATGACTATGAATAGGAATCGATTTTTCATTTGACCCATGTGATGCTCATCGAGACCTTTAATTTGATACCTCAAAAGCCCTAGTGGCACCAATTCGACCTTTAACCCAATCTAAGACTCGTGTCTCTCATGACTATAACTAATGAAGCAATTTTTGTACACTCTGATTCCCTTCATCGAGAGCTTTAGATTGATACCTCACATGCCCTGGTGGCACAAATTTGAATTTTAACCCAATCTATGACTCCCGTAACTATATCATGACTATAACTAGGAAGCGATTTTTAATTATCTCGACGTGATTCCCCTCATCGAGACCTTTACTATGATACCCCAAAAGCAACTAGTGGTATCTTTTTGAATTTTCACCGAATCCATGACTCACGTATCTGTCCTATAACTAAACCAGGAAGCAATTTTAATTTTCTTCATGTTATACTCCTCATCGAGACCTTTAATTTGACAACTCACAAGCCCCAGTGACGTAAATTTGACTTTTAGCCTCATTTATGACTCCCCTGACTATATTATGACTATAACTAGGCGGCGAGTTTTAATTGTCCTTTGACATTTCTCTCATCGACACCTTTAATGTGATACCTCAGAAGCCCCAGTGGCATCAATTTGACTTTTAACCCAATCTATGACTCACGAGACTATCTCATGTCTATAACTAGGAATCGACTTTTTATTAGTCCCACATGATTCTCCTGGAGAACTTTATTTGATACCTCACGAGCTCTAGTGCCACCAATTCGACTTTTATCCCAATGTAAAACTTATGTCTCTCATGACTATAACAGGAAAGCAATTTTTGTACCTTGTGTTTTTCATAATCGTGACCTTTTTTTGATACCTCACATGCCCTGGTGGGATAAATTTGACTTTTAACTTAATGTATGACTCATATGACTATCTCATGGTTATAACTAGGAATCGATTTCTGATTTGACCCACGTGATTCTCCTCATCGAGACCTTTAATTTGATACCTCACAAGCCCTAGTGGCACCAATTCGACTTTTATCCCAATCTAAGACTCATATCTCCCATGACTATAACCGGGAAGCAATTTTTGTACCATTTGATTCTCCTCATCAAGACCTTTAATTTTGTACCTCACATGCCTTGGTGGCATAAATTTGACTTTTAAGTCAATCCATTGCTCCCTTAACTATCTAATGACTATAACTACGAAGCGATTTTTATTTATCCCCACGTGATTCCCCTCATCGAGACCTTTGCTTTGGTACCCCACAAGGCGTAGTAGCATCATTTTGAATTTTCACCGAAGGCATGACTCACGTGACTATCCAACCCCTAAACCAGGAATCAATTTGTAATTTTCCTTTCGTGATTCCCCTAATCGAGGCCTTTAATTTGATACCTCACAATCTCTAGTGACATCAATTTGGCTTTTACCTTATCCATGACTCACGTGACTATCTCATGACTATAACTAGGAATCGACTTTTCATTTGACCCACATAACTCTCCTCATCGAAACCTTTAATTTGATACCTCACAAGTCCTGGTTGCACCCATTTGACTTTTAACCCAATCTAAGACATATCTCTCATGACTATAACCGGGAAGCAATTTTTGTACCAAGTGATTCTCCTTATCGAGACCTCTACACGTGCTCTACATGCACACGATAGGGCAAGTCCACACCAGTTTTGCCATTTTCTTCCGCGGGTGGCGCTCTTCAATGGCGCCAGCAGCGCCACCTGTCCCACGTTCGGGCCCCTTAGCGTACGTTTGTTTCCGTAAACTGTGCCTCCCGAGCACGTGCTCACCCGAGCACTACATGACAAAAAGAAGACACTGTCACGCATAAGTGCAATCTCCATTTAAAAAGCATACAGGTTGACATCCGGGTATGTGGCTTCGGTGGAATTATACACTAAATGAGCTGTTGGAACAATGAAACATAAGTCACTGACCATGTAAAAAAAACCGTTTGACGTTTCAGTACTACTACGGGTATCTTCTACACAAGGAGCATGTGCCGTGAAGAATGAAGCTATATAGTGGCCATTGAGCAGTGCATTGAGTTCGCATAGCTATGCTCCAGGTAGTCGCCCGTTCTGGTGTATGATAGTGTCGGGCATCGTCTGACTGATGAGGGACTCTAGCAGCAATCGAGAAGAAGGATTGCCCTCGGTTTTCAGTACTTTCGCCTCGTACCATGCGACCAAGTATCCCATCCTCTGACAATGGTGTGCCAGTGAGCTCGTTTTTGCATGGCCCTTGTTCACTTTGTTCCGGTGCTGCGTTAATCTTCTGTGCGGGTGGCTTGTTTCGCCAATGTACACTGATTTGCATTCAGCGCACTGAATGTAATCAACGCCTGGAAACTTGGAGCGTGTGAGGGTGTCTTCCACGCTAAGGTCAGGACGCAGCTTGCTAGTGAGCCAGTGCACGATGAGCACACCGCGCTCCTTTAAAATGAGCGCCAAAGCCTCACTTATGTGTAGGACGTACAGAATTGCAGCATATTTTGATGCAGGCCTTGTGGACGCTTCTGCCTGCTCATCTAATTGTGTATTCCTGCTTGTCGCCCTCTGCGCTTCTTTTCGAACAAAATGGTTTAGGCATTTACAAGAACTGCATCAAAACATGCTGCAATTATTTATCGAAACAGCGCGATGCACCGCACAAAGGGAAGAAAAGACGACACAAGCGAAGGTAATCAGGTTGTTGTTTATGAAGTAAGTATTTACAATTCAAGACCTGCGCCATTAACGTCAGGCACTTGGTTTTAGAGGTAAGTGACATTAGGCATTTGCAGCACCATGAGGTCGTCGTTTGTGTCGTCGTTCCTACCCTATGTGGCGCGCATCGCGGTGTTTCGTCAAACGATGTACCAACTTGCCCAACTACAAACCCTGGTGCTGTAACTACCTACGTCCAACACATCAGTGAAGCTCTCGCACGCATTTTCAAGAAACGCGGTGTGCACATCGTGCACGTGCCCACTAGCAAGCTGTGTTCTGACCTTGTCAGTGTGGTAAACCCCATCTCACGTTCCAATTTTCGAGGTGTTTATTAGATTCCGTGCGCCATATGCAAATCAGTGTACATTGGCGAAACAGCCAATCTGCACAGAAGATTAGCTTAGCACCGAAATGAAATGAACAAAGCTAATGCAAAACAAGTGACTGGCCAAGCACTGTGAGAGGATGGGACACGTAGTCGACTTGTACAAGGCGAAAGTGCTGACAAGTGAGCGCAATCTATCTTCTCAATTGCTGCTTGAGTCCCTCATTGTTCAGATGACACGCAACAGTATAAACAAAATGGACAGCAATCTGCACCATATCTATATGAACACATTGCGCCACGTAATGCCCAATACATAGCTTCGTTTTCCATGGCACTTGCCCATTGTGACCAAGCACAAAACTTTTAAACGGGTTTTTTGATTTGGTCAGTGACCTACGTTTCACCGTTGCCATAATGCTTTTAGCTGTCCAGCCGGTATGCCATCAAACGCTAGACTATACTACATGAGATATGGCCATTCTTAACTTGCACCCGAGTGTAGAACCTTCCACTATTGCTATTAGACGGACCCATAAACGCACTTCAATATGGCCTTGATATTTAGCTCTTAAACATATTGTATGGCTGTTATGTATAATTTCACTTTGACGTTGCTATAGAAAGCACCTGCTACAGCAGCAGGTAACATTCGAAAGTCATAAAAAAAGGTTTTACATGCCAAAGCTGCACTTGGGATTTGTGGCGCACTGTAGCGGAAGGCATTGGATTAATTTGGCCACCTGAGTATTTTTGTGCGCAAAAAAAATCCCGACACACACCATCTTCACGTGTTACCTCCATCTGAAAAGCGGCCACTCCAACCAGTCCCTAACCGATATTCGCCTCCACAGTACACTACCCTAGCCACTGAGCCACTGCAGCGGGTTAAAGATATGAAATAAAGCGAGTTGTGGGGTACAAAAGACAATATTAATAAAACGTCTTATTTTACCTTTCGATCTACGTTTTGAAATCTACCATGCAATCCCCCTCCCCTCCCGGCCCACCAAAACACCTTTGCCTCGAGCGGTAATCAGGCTGTTGTTAATGAATTACATATTTACAATTCAAGACCTGCCACCGTCAAAGACATGCACTTTGTATAGAGATAAGTGACATTAGCCATTTGCAGCACCATGCGTTAATTGTGTTAGGATAAGATTGAAGGCACTGACGGTCGTTGCTTAAAAATATTGTGTGATAAATTACAACATCGTCTGCAAATAGACCTACATTGGAGGATACGCAACATGCAAGATGAATATTAGAGAATAAAAAGTGGAGGACCAAGCAAACTGCCTGGAGTGACAACAAACTTAGCACGAGCAAAAGAAGTATATAGTTATCAGAAGAAGTAAACTTCATTCGAGAAGAATGAAAACCGTTACCTGAAGTGAGGACATTAGGATGAAGATTGAGAAGTAGTGTGTGGTGTGTAATGCTATTGAATGCTTTAGAAAACTCTAGTAAAACTGCAGCAGTTTGTTAGCCGGCGTCAACGGATCAATTTAAATTGTGAACAAATCCTGAAATTTCTGTTTCTCTAGTAACCCTTGTGAAAACCGTCGTGATATCCTACTGTGATATTGTGATTTTATAAATAATTAGTGACCAGCACTGCTGACAGGTGTACATCACGACAGGTTCCACAACATGCAATAACTAAGCTGAAAGTACATAACCGGAGGGTGCACTGATATGGTAGCAGTGCCTGGACTGATGCGTCGAGCAAGTGCGGTGGCTTCTGAACGGGTGGTTAAAGCGGCCAGATGCTGGACGAAGGAATGACTATTCCTTGCGGCAAAGCGTACGGAGCAGCAGGGAAAGGCCAGGAAGTACTCGGGTACAGCCTGGCCTACAGGTGCAGTGTCGTTGGCCGGGGGAGGCCCTGGCAAAGCCTTTGAAACGGGACTGAAAGGCAGCCAACCCAGACAGAGAGCAGCAGTACCTGCAGGTGCATTATCTATGAATGTGTTGAGACTTGTTGAAATAAAGAAATGCATACACAAAGCACGAATGCTTATATCAAGTAGATTATTTGTTTAGGGACCGTAACCTCCAAGGCACTAATAAAAACATTCCCGCATCACCAAAACTGAAATTTAGGTCACAGTTAGAATGTATTTATTAGACGCGCATGTACTGCGAGTGAGGCATGCATGGTATATACAAAGCTCAATGCTAAGCTAATTGGCATGGAACGCTTGCTAGTAGCACATCTGTATCTCTAGCTTTCAATCGGAACTGATGTGTTCTTCTTGAGGCGCCTTCATTTCGATGCCTGGCTTCCCTTTGCAAGTTCGATTCTCAAATATAAATCGAGTGGAGTGGGCAGGCGCCTCCTAGGCATTGTGAAATCCCCCCCTACCACGAGACTATGTTAATTCCCTACGAGGCCACATGCGCGCATTTCACCTTCAATTTACACAAATGTGAATTTGGTGCCTCTGTGTGCTCTACGTGAAATCTAAGATGGGCGTCGTCATATGCGTTCTGTACTCGTGCAACAACGTCGACTGTCATGAAATTGCCGTACTCGTTCACTGGCGTGCCGCCCGAACACTCTCACCGTTTCCTGCCCTTACATACTGTTTTCTCCCACCTGCACTTTGTAAATTCTCATCTGTTTAACTACACCTCCTGCATCCTGATCTCTTGCCTTCCAGCACAACTCCGCCGGTACCCGGTCGACGCGTAAGCTGTCGGGGCGCGTTGGATACTGATAACTGCAATTTAACGACGCGTGACATTGTTGAGGACCTTCACGAGTACGGCACGAATGCCACGACGCCAATCGCGGCCCGAAGACCCCGAGGCAGACGGTCGGGACGGCGGCGACCGGTCTCGCGAGCGCAATAGCCGCAAAGCGCAGTGTACGGAATTAACAGCGCCGCAAAGGCACTATTTGAGAGACACATAACAAACAAACGTCCCCGTGTTAAAGAGCCTTGAGTGATGTAAAATAATTAGCAACCGTGTACTACAGAACGAGCATCGTAACCAAGGTTTAGCTTCAGCGTAAATTGATTGTGACTGTTGCGGAAACGGTGGATCGCTAAATCCATGGCGCCAAACAAGTATGCTATATCGCGTAGGCTCTCGGTGCAAAAGACATGGGGTCTAGCGAATTACGGTCCCATAAACACCAGAACTCGTTCCAAACAAGTACTGAAAAATAAAAAAGCGTACTTACCCCAGCGGAAACGACGTTCCCAACGCAAAATCCTTCTTCACGCTCGTCTGTACCTTCCCGACACCAACACTTGTTCGGACGCAAGGTCATCCACCTTTCACGCGCATTATTTTATGAGGCGATGATCGTTCTTCCCGTTCCCGCGTGTTCAAAACACACGTAGGTTTGAAGGGCAGACCAGCCGTTATTATGATATAATAAAACTGAACAAATCGTGCCAGCGACCTCTCAGCACACAACAAACTCCCTGGACAAACACAAAAAAAGTGGGAGATAGTTTCCAGACTGCAATACAGCAACTCTATTTTTGCGGAAAAGTGTGTTTGTATGGTAATATTGGTAATTTTCTTTCAGCTTTCAAAGTCTTAAATGTGTTGGTAATCTTAATTTGAGGTTTCAAAACGCAAAAGTGAATACAACTAAAGTAACTGACATATATACTTATATTGGAAATAATGTTTTGAAGTTTGTTTTTGGTTTCGTTTTCACGGCGGGATTCTCAAGAGAGGAGGTGCGTAAAAACGAACTACCTGGGATTACGAAGAGGGTGGCAAACGTCGGCGTGATTGAAAGCAAGGACAGGCGCTTTCCCTGGTGAAAATAAATGAGGTAATGAAACCCTCGCCGGCAAAAAAACGAGGTTCGACGAAGATTCGAACCATGGACCTTCGCAACAGTAAACGAAGGCGTAACCACTCGGCCATTCCGCTTTTTCTTCTTTATTGCTGGTCTTTGGAACAACACAGAGACACAAATCAAACTTATTTACGTGAGCAACTCTGGCGACAAGCCCCCTACCCATGAATGCTGATGTCTGTCTAAAATTCCCTAAGCGTAGTCAAGGGTTCTATCCTTGACAGCCACTCCGGAGCGCATGCTTTGCGCTTCAGTACTTCTACGAACTGGAATATGTACTCACGAAAACATTGCCGCGTAGGGCGGGAGTCCACATCACCGTTGAGCCAGGGCATGCACGAGCGCCATATGCAATGCAAGGCCACCAACATAACGATGTCCAAGGGTGCCCCCTCCACGTTTTCTACCGCTAGGAAACGTATGCCATTGGGGCTCAGCGGGAAATCTTTATGAAGGGTCCTCTGAACAATATCCCACAAAAATACCGCAGCCCGACAACGCAGAAAAGCGTGCTCTATGGTTTCCTGCTGTCAACAATTTAACACTGAGTTTCCCATGGCACAAATATCCCTCTATCCTGCGTCCAGGTTCCAACAGACAAAGTGCTTGTGTTTAATTTGAAGAAAAGAAATTTCACTTCTGGATGAACCTACATTCTTTTGACGCACTTTAGCACATTATGGCCTGGCCCAGCACGGTAAACAAATCTATACATAGGGATGGGAAAAACAACATCGCAAATGTCCTTATACAGTAATTTGCGTGACACAGAGGACAGGTGCTTGCCAAAAAAACGTGCGAATAGAAAACGGGTCGTCCTAATTATTTCCTTCAAATACCCATGTACGCCACCTGGCATGTACCATGTTGATACTACATATTCCTGCATAGCACGCGCCAGCCGTACTTGCATGACATCGTGCAAGAACGGGTCACGAACATCTCGCCAAAACAAACGCCGGTTTACGAGCTGTCGCAGGAGCAGGTGCGCCAGCCCCAAGCAATCATCTCGGGCTCTCCGAAACAGGTTTGTTCTGCTGCACCTCTCCCATTTGAACCTCTAACTAATACCGCAAATACCCTGTGAAGCTTCTGGACATTGATCCGCGCGCAGTGCAGTGCCTCTATAATATACCAGATTTTCGTTACGAAGGATAAGGTACATGCCGTGTCTCTTTGACAACCTTGCCCCCTTCCGTTTCTCCGCCTTCCCCCTCAACACCTGTGTTTGGCTACGCCAGTATGGTCCGCTATCCCTGTAATATTCCAGTTGAACGCCCAAATACTTCACTGGAGTGGTGACCCAACTATTATTAGCAAAGGTTGGCGGTGTTAATGACCATTGCCGATGCCAAAATTCTAGGCACTTTGCCCAGTTCACAAAATTACCCGTCACCATGCCAAATGTTTTGACCGTATCAACTTCCATCTGAAGGCTTTCTTCGTTCATACAAAAAACACCCACGTAGTCTGCGTAAGCCATAAGTTTGACTTCCGGCTCATGCAGTCAGAAACCTTCGATGGCACTATTTCTGATTATACTAATACACAGGGGGCTTCGATGTATACGCAAAACAATAAGGGTGCTGAAGGGGCAGCCTGGTGCACGGAACGCTGCACTTCAATTGGGGCTCCCAACTCCGCGTAGTGCAGTTGCGTAGTGCAGTAGTGTAGTGCAGTGTAGTAGAGTAGATCAGCAGCGTAGTGCAGTTGCGGTACGCCAGGGCGACGCCCTCTGTTATGGCGAATCCAACGCTGAAATGGTTCAAAATACGAAACAATATCTCGTGTGACACACAATCAAACACTTTTTACAAGTCAATCTGCAGGACTGCCACCACCGTGTGCAGGGCGTCGCAGCACTCGAGGACACACCTTGCTTTATGGATATTTGTAAAAATATTGCGACCCTTAAGTCCGCACGTCTGATGTCGCCCTACTAATCGTTGGACAACACTTTGAAGCCTTTGTGCCAGAACGTTCATAAAGATTTTGTAGTCGACGTTTGTCAATGATACTGGCCGATACTACTTGACGAGTTTAGGTTTTTCCGCTTCATCTCACTTAGGAATAAGGACTGTGTGGGACGTGGAATATGACGGGGGAATGTTTTATTATCATACGCTGCATAAAACATCTTCGGTAGCAGGGGTACTATTTCGTATATAAACATCTTATAAAAAGCAGCGCTTAACCCTTCCGGCCCCGGCGACTTTCCGGTGTTGAGGCTTTCAATAGCATATTTCACTTCGTCTTCCTAAATAGGTCCTTCAAGCCAGTCCTTTATATCGTCTTCCAAACGAGGCAGCCCGTCAAAAAAATCCCGCTTGGAGGTTTCTGCGCCCACCACCTTAAGAGCAAACAGTGCTTGCTAATACTCAGAAAAAGCGTTAACGATTGCGCTTTTTTGACTCGTTACTTTACCCAGGTAAGTTATCTCCTTCATGTGATTGCGTCGTGCATGAGCGTTTTCTATTCCGAGCACACACTTTGTGGCCCGCTCACCTACTGCCAATTGCTGTGCTCTCGCGCGTATTAGGGCACCGCGGTAGCGTTCTTCGTCGATAAGTTGAAGTTTATCCTTTATATGTGTAATGTCGTCTCTAAACACCCCGGGCATTCTTCCCTCCTCTAACGTTCATTTGTGTAGGTTGTTTCTAAGTACTCTTTCCTTTTTGGTTTCTTCATATTTAATACTGCTACACCGTTGTACGGCTTTTATTTTTATCTCATGCTTGCTTAACTCCAGAACGTCCCAATGTCACTATGTGTTCCTTCAAGTTCGACAGTTTTCTTTCTAACAAATGTCGTAAATGTTTCATCCTCCAAAAGTTTAGAGTTTAATTTTCATAGGTGCCATGTAAAGGGAGACCTCTTTCTTGCCCACAATCCTGCATTTTATCAAACAGTGATAGGAAAAGGAAACCGCGTGTACATCATAGCTTTGGCATTTCTGTATTAAATCCAGAGAAACGTAAATCCTTTTCAGCCTCGCGTGGCTGTAACCTTGAAAGTATGTGAATTGGACGTCTTTTGCTCCGTCTAGGCATTGTCCGACATCAATGAGTCTGTATTCCGCTACAATGTCAGATAGCAAATTAGGACTAGCATTTCTATAAGCGTTGTTACTTGTTTTATCCCGGGCAGAAAGAATGCAGTTGAAATCACCCATTATAATGAGCATTCTGTCTGTATCGAAGTGTAGCCTGAGAGTCCCAAAAAGATGTTCCCTCTCGTTTACAGCATTTACCGCATATACACAGAAAATTCGAAAGTTCACATTATCAAGACCGCAATCACACACAACAAGCCTGCCCGAACGACGCTATTTCACATCCTCCATAACCATGCCCGGCAGTTTGTTCAGCAACAATACACATGCCGCGGAAGTCCCCACAGCATGACTCGCGCAAGCATAGTACCTCGACGTGAAACGACGCCCCATGCCCTCGGTCTCATCCTCCCCTCGACTTTCGTCTCCTGAACGCCTACAACGTCAATGTCCTGCTCTGTTAACAGACGGTAAACTTGACTTTGCTTTTGACCTGCCCGCAGCCCCCGGACAATTAAGGTTGCTACGCTCAGGGATTCACTCATTACCGTTCACTTATGAAGGCTACAGCACGGGTGCATGGTGCTTACCTGACACGTGAGGACTACGCTACGCGTTTTTATGCGCCGCCAAAGAATCTGGCGAAAGTTGCTCCACTTGCGGTGTCTCTGTAGGCCCCTGATCGCGATGGGCGTTTGTTCGAGGCTTGGATAATAGCCGTCGCCCCTGGTTCGTTTTCAGTGGCCGCTCCTCGCTGCTGGGTGTGGTTTCGAAGCCGCCACCCTCACCCGACTTGTCAAGGCTGCACTTGACTGTGCTTCCTGTACCACGTAGCGTTTCCGCGGTCTGATGCTTGGCGGCCCCCGTTGACGGCTGAGAGGCCGCTGCGGCCGGGTGCTCGGCGTCCCCCGTTGGTGGCTGAGACTCCGCTGTGGCTTGTTCCTCTTGCATCCTAGGCTCTGAGCTCTGAGGAAAATCTGTTGTGCATGTAGTCTCCTCCGCAGTCGGCTCGTGTCCAGTGGCGTCTGCGGATGCTTCCGCCTCGACCACGTCCATGACGTGCTCGTCAATATTCTCGCATTGCAGAGGCCCCGTGATCGCCGCGTAAGTGCGAGCACACTGCACTTACGTGTGGCCGGAACGCCAGCACCGGGAGCAGCGTGGCACTTTGCAGTCTCTGCGGACGTGACCAGTTCCCTGGCAACGCAGGCACTGTATGGGCCTACCCGGGGAAACAAGGAGGGCCAGCTTCCCAGCCACCCGAATTTGATGGGGAAATCTTCCATGGTCAGGCCAGATTTTAGCTTCAGCGTCACCACCCTCGTCGTCGACCCTTTATCAAGGAGACCTTGTACTCGCCATCTTTCTTTGGTGATGTCAATGGCCTTTCCGAATGTAGCGAGCGCTGCCTGGACGTCCTGATCTCCAACCCCGTGCAGCAGCCAATGTAGCTTAAGCCTCACTTGGTGCTCTTGCGGGTCGATGACGAGACACCGGCGTCCTTTCACCTCCTGCTCACCGGCCGATAGCATTTTCTTTGTGGCCTCGGCACTCTGGTAGGTCACCGCCCACAAGTGGTTCATTTGGTACGCCCCCAGCGCAATCACGTCGCGCAGCACACCAACACAGGCGAACATGTCTCGGAAATCCTCCACACGAAGCGGTCGGGCTTTCTCGTCACCGTGAAGAAACACCGAATTCGAAACAATACGTGCTGTAGGAAAGTGAGGCAAAATAACTTGATACTCACTATCTCCTTTAGCATCTACGCTGTTTCTGCGGCCGGCCTGGGCCGCTGTCACCACTTCAACGGAGCACATGATTCCGCGTCCACACGCTTCGGTGGCAGGAAGTGGCCAGTCTGGAAGACGGCGCCTGAAATGATTGTATACTTACGTCAGTCGCCAACGAATATATTGTCGTTTGTGTCTAGTTTATGCTGCATTTTCGTAATTCTGGCAGTTCTAACGCTTGTTTCTCACGCACAGAGCTTGCAGACGAGGTCACATTGTTAGTACTGCAAGTGATTCAGCCGGAGGTTTCTTATTTTACTTAAGAAAAGCTATCGCAGTTAAACCCCGATCTTTTCTTCTCAAGCCATGGTAGCCACGAATGAAAAGGCATGCGCCGTGAGAATTGGCGTTGATAACGCGTGTTGTCACGCACCGATTTTTCTGACAAGCAACATCGCGCTAATACTACAAGAGATGTCCCTCTCGCATGTCAGTGAGTTTGTAACAAGTGGGGGATAATGCAAGGCAATAGTAGAAAGCAAACGAAGCGGGCGGTGGCGGCGACGTAATAGTTACAGCAAACAGGTTCTGTGGGCCGCAGCGACGAGCGAAAACGTTTTTACACCTGTCACCCACGGTGGTCTGCGCAGAAATAGAAACACGGCCTCGAAGAAAGCTGTACAGCCGATTCAGTTTCCTGTTCACAAAGACCAACCGAGGCTGCAGCAACAAACTATTGTTGCCGTGGTAGGAGCTGAAGTATATCTCGACATCGTTATGTTATAGTCCGTCTGACTGTTACTTAAAGAAGAGAAAACTCAGAACGCAAAAGTTTCCGTCGAGCGCCTATGCAAGACATAGCCACTGGTGTTTAGTAATATCTGGACACAAATGTTTGCAGAATTTTTTAGCAGCAGATATTTTATAGTGTGGACAAGTGTTATTTATGGAATAACTGTATGACTGAATTTGAAATATGCACTCTAGAAGCATCGATAAAACAACAGGCTAAACAATTTGAGTTTTGTTCGATCACACTGAACGTGCATGCAAATTATTTGTTTGTACTGTACTTTTTTTGTGCTCTATCTTGTACTTGCATGCTTCCAATGCTGACAAGGCAGAAAATATGTTGTCTGGCACATGTTACACAAAGCATAAGACATGCAGGGCTGATTTGTGCGATATGTCACATGTAAGAATACCTTGAAGGCACATT
Organism: Haemaphysalis longicornis; assembly: GCF_048455015.1. Lineage (NCBI taxonomy): Eukaryota > Metazoa > Arthropoda > Arachnida > Ixodida > Ixodidae > Haemaphysalis > Haemaphysalis longicornis. Next base: position 87,577,217 of record NW_027526214.1, on the reverse strand, counting down.
GCAGAACTTGTAGGACTCATCGTTGAAATCTTTATATCATAAACATGTTGTTGATCTTATTCGACATGTTGTTTGACTCTTTGCGATGTCAGACCTTTATAATTTTGCAGTATATCGACATCTACTAGAAGTCCTTAAAATCAAAGACATATTTTTATACTTATTTGGCAAGTCGCTGAAATCTTTGCGATATCGGACCTCCACGATGGTAAGGACTACGAAATGTCGTTGAATCCTTAAGATGTCGCCAACATGTCATAAAAAATATTTGATTGTCGTTGAAATCTTTGTGATATAGCAGACATCTCGTTAAATGGTTATGATCATGCATATCGTATGGATGTTGTCGCGATATTTTGAGCTGGGATATACGTATCAGTGCAAGAGAGCGCGTAGAGTTGCATGATGAAAGCTGGATACCTATACAAAATGCAACTCCCTTTAAAAATGCAACTTATTTATTACACTCACACTCCGCAAAAATATGCCAAGCGGCTGCCTAATTAGGCTGATACATCCAGGACATGGGGTATTATAGTTTTAAGGCGCCTGTCTTTCCATGTCAAAAACGCATGAATATAGTATATGGCATTATTTGCTGATGACTTGGCTACAAATAATCACCATGAGTCACTGAGAATACAACAAAAAGGCAACAAGAACTTCTCACTAGATCAATCATTGTTCCAACCACAACAAAAATTCTATTGAAATCTCAATGTGTAATCCGAATGAACATTGAGTTTCTGTTGATTTTTCTTGAATCATAGACAACTAAATATCACCACAACAGAAACTTAGAAACCATTTTTGCAATGGTTATGTGAACGTTGTTGTGCATCTCGTTTAACACTATTTCACAGACTTCACTATCATGCGTCTCTTCATAATTATTTCATAAGTTGAACCTTCAGCCATCTTCCCGCGCCGTGATCATCCACAAATGTCAAACGCATCACGTGTGGTTCCCTCGCATTTGCTCAAACATTTATACCTCGAACCAGGATTGAATAGAAGAATCTGTCTAAGCACGTTGTCATCGAATCAACTGTGTCGAAATTTACAGATGCTCTCAACAGAAATATGCAAACCTAGCACCATTTTACTGCCCCATTTGTAAATTTATATTCGGTTTATTTTTATTGCTTATCTTTTTTTCCACAAGCTACTGAACGTCCCTGAGACGACGTATTGATTTTAAAATGGGCTTCGAGAACTTTTTATGGGGGTGTGTATTGTCGGTGGGTGTGCCTTTTTTGTGGTGAACTGCCATTTATTTTGCCCTTTTTGCTTTTGTGTTTTGTTTTATTTACATTTTGATTTATCGTTTTACCATTGTGAAAGTAATATATACCCTATGTAATACCCTCCAGCGGAGGGCCTTTAGGGTTATTGTGAAATAAAAAGGTAAATAAAAGATAAATAAAAAAAAAGAAATAAAGAAATAAGCTGAAAAAATTTGGGGTTTTAGGAAGTGCTTGCGCGGGAAGAACTGAAATTGAAACAAACACAATGTACAAAAAAATTGTGCTTCCGTCACCCCACAACTTTTTATCACCACTTTGTGTGCACTACTCTTAAGGCTTTCATTTTTCAGCTGATATGATAACAGCGTTCTTCACCTCCCCAATGGCATCTTATTTTTCAGACACATGTAAGCAATATTTTTTCTTTGATCGAAAAAGCGTTTTCATAGCCGTCGAGGTATATGTCCAAAAAAAACGGCTACGCGTTACGTCCAGGAACTACACAACTAATTTTGCCACATGGACCTACTCTAGGTAAACTCATATGTGCAATGTATAATAATGATATACCTCAATGGTGTGAAAAAAACACAATGACGCTTTCACTCACTCGCAAGACGTGAATGGCAGACCTGTTGTAGGTCACACTTTAAAGTTTTGGTATCATTGTTTATTTGCGTAGTTGCGGGGCAAATATTCATCGTCATATCAATCAAAGAGGTGGTCTGCTTCTTCGCCGACTGTGGTAAATGTAGTGTCATCCTCATTATGGTAGACTTCCAGCAGGTCTTCATCGACTCGCAACACCGGTGGCTGGATTTGCAATCCGTATTGCCAAGTATTGACACACATTAGTTGCAATTTCTCCAATTATGGCGAATGGCGTCTATAGAATGCGGCGACCCCTGTGACCTCTCCCAAGCATGATGTCAGTTAAACTTTAGCATGAGTGTTGGAGGTTTTTTTGGCATGCGGAGTATCACTCTACGACAGCGCTGTTTCTTTTTTTGCTTAAGCCACTGTAACAGCCTGAGACTCCGCTTTCGCCTCGAAGCTCAAGCTAACAAGCGCTCGGCATTTTCCTGCTCCTATGGTTTTTCCCTGCTTGTTTTCTTAAGCCACTGCGCATGTCTACCATGACATGCATGAGCGCTCGTCATTGGTATTTTTGCAGCTTTTTCTTGGTATTATTTGCTGCAACGGGGAATTTACGGCTAGTAACAACATCTCCGCAGTTACACAGTAATGTGCCATAATATGCACATATTACTGGCAATGACCAGGCAACAAAAAACTGCGCTCTGAGACTTGTTGCATTTTGTTCATCAAATTTGACGAAGACTGCTTTGACATCAGATATAATAAAACTGGTTTTGATGAACTAAACTCTATGCAAAATAGCTTTATAATAATGGTTCAGTAACATTTGTAATAAAATGTTGCAAACCCCTAGACTATGAAGTACAGTTAAAATAAAGAGTGCGAAATAATTTTTTTCAGCAACACCTTGCTTTTTACTCCCCATAACCGCTAGGTAACTACAATAACAAAATTAAAGAAGAAATACACCGCAGTTATTAGATTAAAAAGGATATTTTCGAAAAAAACGTTTCTCCCGTAATAACCAAAAAAGTGTCCGGTTTTTTAGCAGAAATACCAAAAGAAGTTGTGTTCGTTTTTAAGAGCACGTTATGTAATTTAGAACATCTTGGTTATTTATAAGTGCGGTACAACACCTTTCCAGAATAGTGCAGTACCCCTAGCCGATGATTAACGTCGGGTAAAGTGCCGCAGGTGGAGAGGACAATGTGGTATGGGAATCCAAAAAAAGACAATAAATAAATGTGATAACCAACCAATCTTTGATTCAAAATCACATTTCACAAATATAGAATTGACACTCAAGTTCTCATGAGCGGAATTCACTAATTCACAATGAGCAATCAAATACCTTTTACAGAAAAAATATACCTCGACTCTTCAGTCATACCTTATAATTCAAAATTAAGTCGTTATATTTGGTTGTGAAATAAAGCGAAAGGCTCCTCAAGAGCATTAAAAATTACATACAAACGATGTTTATGGAGTGTACAAACTTTGATTCTTTTTCGACATGATTTGAAATGTTATTACCGATTTCGAGCCCCCCTCCATTGAATAAACGTTTGACGATAAATATTACTGTCGACGGGTAAGTTTAAACTGATATCTGTTGCAGCAGTGGCGTCACTGTTCGGTGTATAAAAATAATATTATGGAAAAGCTCATTACATTTTCCTAACGCAATTCCTAATTTAGAATTGTTTTGAAAACGTTAATCTCATGCAGGATGCAAAAGGGGTGAGAAAAATTATTTTCAACAAGCATATAAGGCCGGTAATATATTGAAGAGAACCAGGTATGGGTTTCTTTATTTATTGTTTGTTTTGCTGCCCGGGCCGGGCCCGCACGGATGTGTTATCTGTCTCCCAAGGGGAGCGCGTGTCCCGTTCTTTGTTTTTTTCGCCGCATGATCTATCTCATTTAGAGAAGGAGAGTGTTGCGACCTAACATTACTAGCATAGAATATGTTTCATCTACGATTTCCTTGATGTAAATCAACGGTTCGAGAACCATGCGCGGAATGATAAAACGCCTGTAGAGATAAAGCCGCGGTATTCGAATCGCAACGCTCGCATCCGTACGTCACTTTTTTGACGGCTGCTTCGCCGCCTGTGTATTCTTTGAGTTGTTAGGGGAGCACAAGTTTGCTCCAATAGTCATTTTCCTCGAAGACAACTGCGTCTTCTTTGGCTTCGGGACATAGGGTGTAGGTGCTGGGTACTCACCCTTTACGCTCGCTACGACCTCTGGAAGCCGCCAAGCTAGTCAAACCAGAGCCATCCGCCGACTGCAAGGTTTACTGCCAGAGTTCGGTCTTCTGCCAGAAGGGCCCTAGAGAACGAATGCTACTACCAACACCATGGAGCGAGAAGCAACGGCGCCAATCGTCCTGCAGGAGCCCCGGGAAACGCCATCGTTCCGCGGAGCCACCGCTGAAGACCCCGAAGAATGATTTGGGAAAATGGAGCACGTCCGCATCTCCAACCGGTTGGACGATAAAAACTTTCCAGCGCGTTTTCTTTTCCTTAGAAGAGGCAGCTCAAACTTTGTTGGAGAACCATGAGAGCTTCATTACCGACTGGACACAATTCAAACGCGAGTTTCTGGAGACCTTCATTACCGCGGTGAAAAAGAGCGAGCTGCGTTTTTTTAAGCTGGAACGCTTCTCCCCAAAGAAGACCACGTGATCTTCGTTGAAGAAATGAAGCAAACATTTCGCAGTGCAGACCCCGAAATAACGGAACAAAAGAAACTGAGATTTCGTATGCGAGAAAGAAAGCAAGAACTCCCTGCTTGCCTTGTCCGCAACCCCCTTTAAACGGTGGTCTATTTCGCGTCTGAAGCTGCCCCGATAAAGCAGACGCTACAAATCTGAACGAGGCAGCACGACCGCCCTGTCAACGACCTGTTCTCTGAGACCATCGGTGCCGCAACTGTAAGCTCCAATACATTGCGCGAGACCAATCGACCAGTAGTAGGGGAAGAGCTTCAGAAGCTTTTTCCAACGACGAAGAAACCTCAAGTGGCTTCCCTCCCTGGCGTCACCAGAGAAGAGGTTCAACTGGCACTGGGGACTTGTGATCCATCGAAAGCACCCCGCGAGCCACAAGCGATAATTTACTCCGCAGCTATTCTTCAACCACGCCCTGCTCCAACCCGTCGCCAAAAGGCCCCGCCATAACACTGTCCACTTCCGCCCGCCCAACCCCCGGTAGACCAATCCCAGACTCCGAGGAAGACAGACCTGTGGCAAACGCCCTATATTCGCCCACGTGATACCGGGGCGGAGAGGCCGAAACCATTTATCATCGCTGTCCCTACAACAGGCTCGGATTGCGAGGGTTCTCCGTCGACGCCTCATGCCCCCTTCCCGGAAACCGCCCTATTGAAATCGAAGAATACCTATCGAACACCACCTAAGGAACAGCCCGTTTTACCGTTCACCGTCGCCCTACCCGTCGCCGAACCGTCGTAGCACTGCTCACTTCTCACGTTGAAGGCCCGCCAACCCACGCGGGGGAAAATAAAACAGCAACTTCAGGACGTAGAGTTGCACGACCTCGGTAAAATAAAAACCCTCCAACGACGCAGCGAACTGCTGAAAACCATGATTCACAAAATGCCCTCAGCCCGACCACCCGATTTAAGTCTTACGTGACTCCCGAACACGACGACAGCAAAACGGTGCGATGCGAACCCAAAATGACCGAACCTACAGCTGAGAATACGACGAAGATGAAGAACCATAGTGCCCGACAGCCAATTACGCACAAGCCGAAATAGAAAGCCCCGACGCACTCGAAACCCGAGGGAAGCGGCATCTGACGTTCAGATGTTCATCGACGGCTTGGATGTTGTCTCCCTAGTAGACACCGTAGCCGGCTACTCAGTATTGAGCAAACCGTTTACGTATAAGTTGAACAAAGTTATCGCTATATGGGATGGTCCGCACATACACACAGCATGAGGCCATCTCGTGACGCCAAAAGCAACTAGCACTGCGGGCGTCACATTAGATGGCACGACGTACCCTGCTGCGTTCGTCATTTTGCCTAACTGCCTCGGAATGGACTTTGTGACGGACCACGTGCTATAATTATTATACAGGCCAAGTATATACCTTTTTCCTCCGAACACTGCATGACGCTGGAACCGAAACCAGAATCCTGTGCTGCTGTAAGGATCGTTGATGATCATGTCACCCTGCCATCCCGCGCAAGCTTTATGATCACCGTCTACTGTTAAGATCCGGACGACGCGGGCTCAGTGTGAAGGTTCTGCGACGGTATTTCGGAACCTGCCAGATTCTATGACGTGTTGGCCAACCTACCTACGAAGGAATCCCAGCTGGTGATTCCGGCAAATCACGACGGCGCGAGTGACCCGAAGACGTCAACGTGATTCGCCTCATACCGTACTGCGCAAGATGAGAGACTTTTTCAGTGTTTTGTTCTTGCAGTTGTGTTATGACGGTCATTTTACTTTAGCATCGCCTTCATGCAGTCTAAGAGAAAGGGTTCTGCCACGAACCATCTATGGTTTTTTTATTATTTGTTTTACTGCCCGGCCGCGCCAGGCCTTTTTATCTGTGTTCCAAGCGAAGCGTGTGTTCTATTCTTTATTTCTACGCCGCATGGGCTAACTCATTCATATAAGGAGACTGCTTCACCGTAAAGTCACTTGCCTAGAAGAATCTTCATGCATCTAAATTGTTCTGAATGTTAATAGACGGTTCGAGAACCACGCGCGGCAAGATGAAACTCTTGCAAAGCAGAAATTACTTTATTCGGCTAGTCGACGCTCGCATGCGTACGTCGCTTAATTGACTGCTTCGCCCAGTGTGTATTGTTTAGGTTGCTAGGGGAGCGCAAGTTCGCTTGAATAAACGTCTTCCCCTCCTAGACAACTGCGTTATCTTTGGCTTAGTGACAATAATGACAAAACAGATTACGACAAAACAGATTAGTGACGCACTTAGTGACAAAAGAGATTACGAAATTTTGCGCTCAAACGATTCCGTAGTGTCTGCGTCAGTGAATACATTTGCCCCAGGACTGTTCCCGTGGATTATGGTTTTCACTAGAAGACAATATTTAAAGGTGTGACCACTAGATAGATAGAGCATAAAAGCACCAGAGAGATCCTCAGTCTACAATAGTACAGGTTTGCGTCCAAATAAAATGAATGGTTATTCAGTTATAGATGAATTTCAACGTTGGTCTATTTCTTCCTGTCATGAGTTGGGGCCTACCGGAACCACACAATACACTAGTTATGGACAGCATCCCTTGATATGCTCTAAATTAAACAAAGCGTCTAGTGTTTGAGTTCGTTCCAAGTAATATATTAGGCTGACTTTATTCGGATCGGAGATTTTACTGACCTAATTCTGCGTGCACACTGCAACCATTTTGCATGCCATGAGTGTTAGGTATGGTGCAGCATTTTATTTAGCTTTCGCACAGATTTATGGCCCTGCTTATGTAATAAAGTTCGAAAAAGTTTTTGTTGGGTCGCTCAAATTTATAGTCTGCGTCATTGGCATCGGGTGATACTAAAGAATATTGGCTTGGCGGATAAAGCGGGCAATTAATAATTCTGTAAGTTTTAAAGCAGTGGGGTGTATAATAAAATACTATACTAGGCCCCGATTATGGAACGAATATTTTCACGTTAAAGGTAATGCAATAGTGCTATTTTTTTGCATGCATTTGTTAAACCTCAGTTATTCCTTTACATCCTTATCGAGACAGCAACTAAAGCAATAACGTTCCAATAGGCTGACCACTTTGTTACGATGCAAGCCATAAGCACTGGTGTATACGAACCAGCGAAAAAAAGTAGAACATAAAAAAGACCCCTAGAAGGACAACCTTCCGACTCACTTTTCCACATATCACTTTCGGACAGTGAGGACCAGACGTAGGAAGACTCTCTCATGAGTCCATACACTCCGCCTCCTTTACGTCAAACTCACGCAAGAGTTTAGTGTGAGCGCAGGTGAGACTAGTGTCGCTTCATGCGTTAGAGGCCGAGTTAGTGTCAGCCTCATGCGTTGTAGTGTCCCTTCATGCTTAGGAGGCTGAGTCACGTCCTCATGAGTAGAGGCCGATGCAGTTAGAGTACGGGTCATCCATGTGAAGTTCGAACCCCAGAGAACCCCGTTTTTTAAACTGAAGTGAGTTTCATCCCGAGCGAATCTGATTCTCAGTGAGACGTGATAACACCACTTGAAGCAAGCACATGCCACCACTATAGTGTGACTGCCAGAGCTAAGCTGGCATACGTGAGAAGAAGGACTTCAGAGAATTTGCACCGGCGTGATATAGGCTACAGTGGGAGCTATTGCATTTCCCATTACGGCGGAAAAAAATCAATCAGATTAAATGAGAATATTAGTACACTGCGAAGACGACTGCTAGTTTTTGACCTTGTGTACATAAAATGAAAGAAATTATTTTGAAGTGAAGGTTTTAATTAGGTGAACGTGCCATTTCCGGTAGCTAGACGCTTTGGAGTATAGCCCACTTTATAGAGGTATGGTGATGGTCACTTCAATTCACGTTCGCAGAACTATGGTTGGGCCACAGGCGATTCGTTCTGCTGGAGAGTTGTATGCAAATCACAATACAGTATATCCCACGTTGGGGTGCACTCATTAGGTACTGGCCTGAATTGTCATTGGCAGTTCTATGGTTTACGCGATGGGTAATTTGTTTGGCCAAAAGCTTTATACAGAAAAGCAAATGGTTAAATCAACCATAAGGAGCTCTGCCGATAACGAGGACCTTAACTAAAGTTCGCTGGTTTACGGATAATATGCTAAATGATTTGAATCACGGAATTGCTTCATGCTGAGCACCATACAGCAAAGCCTAACTCAGGTGTGATGATGATGATGACCTGAATACACCTTCCCAGGTATATTATCCGATCACAGGTTATTCGTACGCCCAAAGAAGAGGCGCTGCTGCGGGAACGCGCAATTGGATGCAATTCTTGGCGTGCTCGTGAGCGTCATCCGGCAAGGAGCATTTTCTGGTGGAAGTTTTGGCTAACTCGCAACGAAGGCCTAAGTTGTTGTGCCCTCCGTCTTTACCTTCAAGCTCAGGGGGTTTGACCTTTTATGCAGATGGCAAGTTTTTCTTTTTTGTCCACTCTTCCTAACAACTTCACCATAATCCACTCTTCATAACCATTTCATAACAACCCCCAAAGTCCGACATTCGAAAAAGAAAAAACTGTCTACACAGATGCTAGAACCTTACTAACGTGATTTATGAAAGCTTAAAGCGTGTGTTCGCCTAACCGCGTTGCACAGAAGGATAAACTTGGTTGTACTTCTGGTAATGTCGTGGCAATCACTACTAGTGAATATCCGCCTTTTGTTTCAGTGGATCAGTGAAGGAAGACATTATTATAAGCCATGAAGGCAAAATTTTCTTGCTTTTATAATTGATGTTAGAAAATCAATTGGGGCTGACAACATATCCATGGTATTTCTGGGACGGTACTCTTGACTAGTTTCCGAGTACCTCTATATAGTTTTAGCGCCTGTGTTCTTTATTGTCTGCTACCAAGCGAATGGCTAAGAGCCAAGCTTGTGCCACAATTCAAACATGGTGATAAATGAGACCCGGCTAATTATATACCAATCTCACTATTAGGTACACGTTGCCACATATTTGAACACATTGTAGCCAGCAGCATTATGCAGCACCTCGAGTCAAATATTTTTCTTCAATATCAGCACGCCTTTAGTAAGAATGTCGCCTCTATAACTCAGCTGGCGAATGCGATACATGACTTAATAAGAGCTGAAGATAACGACCTACAGATTGATGCATTGTTCTTGGACCTATCAAAAGCATTACACCGTATGCAGTATAAGTTGGTTATTGGCAAATTAAAAAAACATTCGGCTTGCGGATGGGCTGGTGTATTGAACTGAAGCATATTTACTGAACCGTACTCAGCTAATGGGATGTAAATCTGTTCGATCTAACCATATCAGTGTCCTGCCCGGATTTGCTAAAAGATCTGTGCACGGATTATGATTATTTTTGATATTTAAAAATGCAATTGCGAATGCAATTGCTGATACCCTTACTGTGAAACTGTTCGCCGATGATTACGCTGTTTATTCTGTTATTAAAGATATCTCCAGCCAGATGGTGCTTAATGAGGGCTATTGTAAACTTGCAGACTGGTGTGATCAGAAAAAATGCGGATCAATTATACTAAAACACTATGTATAACAATAACCACAAACAAAATCCCCCACCATATGTGCACATAATTGGTGAATAAATCATTCAGAATGTCTCATTTACAAAGAACTTAGAGTTAACGATTGACAACAATTTTAATGGGATGCCTACGTCCACAATACCTGCTCTTAAGAATTCAGGAATCTATGCTTTTTGAAACTGAAATTGAGAACACCATCAAAAAAGGCAAAGCTTGAAGCCTGTTGCACTCTGATCAGACCAGTCCTCGAGTACGTCTCCATTGCATTGCCAGATATTGCCAGAGTTTAGAGGATACAACGTAGTGACACAAGATTTATAATGTATGACTACCGATTCTCGTCATCTGTACCAACATGTTGGAGCAGCAGGAATTGGAACCACTTCACCTGTGTCCACAGCTGGCAAGGCTAAAATTTGTTTCTTCTCCGCATCAGTAAAATTGGTTTACATAGAGATATGTATATACCTCCCGCGGCGCCAAAAACATCGAGAAAAAATAATTCTCAAGTTGTACGCCTCACTTTAGCCGAAGTGAGCATTTTGAAATGGCATATTTAACCCGCATAACTAAATAATGAAACGCGCAACCTGAATGTATTGTTCGATGTACTAATATTACGAGCATAAAAAAAAACGTATGGCTGGCCTTGTTTAAGCACGATGCAAATCCGCTGTTTTTTTCATTCCATCAGATTTTCTCCGCGGCGACGACTGCTAGTTTCTTAGAAGATACTCCAAAACTTGACACGACAAGCTTCGTCACCCCTACGCCAGTTTCCTTCGCAGAATGCGCACATAGGCCCATGCTCTACAATTACCGCTGGACGTCACCACGTCCAGCTTCGATGACGCCAACGATACAGCAGACAAAAACACCAGCCACCCTCCGGCATTTTCAGTGGGCGCGCCGGAGGGTCTCGAGTCAGCACGATGTCAAATCTTCGGTCTTTTTCGTGCAGGTTAGTTCTATTGTTTCTTCTACAAGAACAAGTAGCGTTGTTTCTTCCAGCTCGCGTGCCCACTGAGTCGTTTTACAACATGCATGACAGTGTGCAATTGCTCGTTGCCTTGGCTGATGCTTTGTCGAAACATTGAGTCTAATCCAGAGCCCACCATCAAGTAGTTGCTAGCGCAATTACTCGAAGGCAGAAATAACATCCTAAAATACCTAGATGTTATTGAATCGAAGATTAGGACTATTGAAGCTTCAGCACTGGCTATGAAAGAGTTTGGTAAAAGATGTCTGACACTGAAAAAAGGGTGCAAAGTTTACGGGATAGTGTTATCTATATACAGGATCAGAGTAGGATCTTGCTAGTAGGATCTTCTTGTATTTGGTATTACTGAAAAGGATAACAAGGGTGGATGATCTTAGGGAAAGCGCCATTCAGAACGTGTATACCAAAATACTGGGTGTACATATATCCTTCGTGGAACGATTCCATAGAATTGGAGAAAAACATCATAGTAGTGTTTGGCCTCGGTGCGTTTTTTCAAGCTCATTGATCGTCGTAAAAAAGTTCATTTACTCGTAAACATTCCAAGGTTAAGGGTAGCCCCATCTCCGTCTCAGAGGACCTTTCTTTCGCTACGTGGCTAAAACAAAACAAAGTTTGGTACAGCACGTCTGAGCTTAGAGAGTCTGACCAAATTGACAATGAGCTTATTCAATGCGATGAGTGATCGAGTAAGCTGGTGTCTATTGGTAGTAAAGGTAGTAAGCAGACCCTAACCAAATGACCGGAAATCAGGAAGGGATCCGCTTACAATGCATAAACCTGAATGAATGCAGCACCCTAAAAAATCTTCCGACTTGGAAAGTGTCATTGTAACTTAAAAATCCTATGTACATGTAATAATCGATACTTGGCTACAATCCGATGTTAGCGATGAAGAAGTCACACCTAAAGGTTATAATATTATTCTCAAAGAGAGGAACTCGCGGGCCGGTGGTGTTGCAAATATTTACCGCAAAAGTTTTCGTATTACCACGTTGGCAGATATTCCGGGAAGAAAATGCTTTAATAAAACATCCAGCTAGACCAGCTGAGATAACCCATAGGTGGATTTTACCGCCCTTTTAGTGCGAACCCCGACTTTTTTCATGAGCTCAATAAATTCTCATATTTCTAGGAACTTGATACCATCTGGTGATTTTGTTATCCCTTCAAATAACTTCTGCAGCAAATACGCTGAACCACTCACTGCATTAGAAGAACAGTGAAACCCAGTCATGAAGACGCGTACACGAAGAGAGAGTGACACACCAGACACGCTGGGACTAGCAACAGTTTAATTAGAATATTTACTATTATTTACTATCACAAATAGTATAATATTCTTACTAAAATATACTACCTTAAAGTAGTATATTACCTAGGTGATTACCTCAGTAAAGTGTTGCTATTCCGAGAGCGCGTGTTGTCCCAATCTCTGCTTGTGTACGGGTGTTCAAAGATGGGTTTCACCGTTCTTCTAAGTATGTACCAACAGGCTCAACACGAAACTCTTCTACGATATGTCCGATACCAAAAATTTGGAGGGTTTTGTATGTGCGTCGTTTTCGCAACCTAACTCAACTGGTCAAAGAACCCACACGCGTTCATGGTGATTCTAAGTAAGTTTCAGATTTCTTCGTCGTGAGCAATAAACTTCGCATTTGGGATCCTGGGGTACACGTTCTTGACGGCATATCCGACCAGAATATCCTATCTTTGGCCATACCACTCTATCAAAGAGCAAATCTAAAAAAAAGGTCTGGTTCCTATGATCACACTAGCTAACGACGTTAACATATTTGTTGTTCTTGACGAGTCGCTTTCTGAAAATATCCTTCTTTCTGAAATCGGCGTGTGCTGGGTAGACGATTTCAAGAACCTTGTTTTCAAGTGTATGAAAGGCTTAGCACCAATGTGGCTAAAAGTAGCGAAAGCCAAAAGTAGCGACACGGGAATTAGTCCACCTCAGACTCAAGGCGAAAAAGATAAGGAATTGGTGCACGCAATGCCCTTCCCCTGCAAATATGAATGCGGTTGCTGCTGTGCGCGCACAGCTTAGCGAAAGTATCAATAGGGTCAGGGAGTATTACTATGGTGTATCAAGGAAACATTTTCTGGTATAATTTTTTTCGAAATTCTGGCGGCCTTTCTTAAAAAAACAGCTCCCTGTTCAGTGTTGATATTAACAAAGAAACAATTAAAGGCAAGGCAACTATTCCCGAGTCTTTCAATAATTTCTTTACTTCAGTTTTTACCAGAGATGACGGCAACAGACCCCGTTTTGATTTCTTGGACAGCATGCCACCATTGGCAGTATTGAAATGTCTAAACGGGGCATATTGGCACTATTGCGGAAGATTGATGTTAAAAAAACTCCCGCAATAGATGGTATACCGAATACATTTCTACCAGGGTATGCGGAATGGTGTTCCAAATATCTCTGCATTATATTTATAAATATGTTACTGCATCCGAACCTTCAAATCACTTGAAAATTTAAAAATAGTACCCACACCTAAGAGTAATACCGCACCCTTAATTTCTTGCTCCCTCCCTATTTCTTTAAGGTGCACATGTGCAAACAGTTTTGAACACATTATTTCCAGCACGTATCGCTTTTCTTAGAAAACGATAACATAATTATTGCATATTAACATGGCTTCCGGAAGCGGCTTTTAACAACCGCGCAATTAGTTGAAACTGGTCATGACTTCACGGCAGTAACAGACAAGCAGGGGCATACTGACATATTATTTCTGGATTAAAAAAAAGCGTTTGATCCCCTGTATTAGTAAAAGATACTCCTGAAATTTCAGCCTAATATAAAAAACGATATATTGCTGTCTTGAGTATAAGCTTATGTTTCACATCGGTGCCAAAGTGTAGACATTGAATTTGTCCACTGAAGTCCGCAGCCAGTACAGTTCGGTATTCCGCAATGGTCCGTCCTAGGACCTGCATCTTTCCTAATCTTTATTCATAATATATCACACGCCCTTCCCGTGAAGGTACGTTTATTCTCAGAATATTGCGTTCTGTATCACGAACTGTGCACCCCTGCTACCCAGGCCCTTTTAAACACAATGCTCGAAAGGATACAACAATGATGTGAAACATGGCAAATGAAAATTGACGTCCTACAAACTGTACCAATGACCATTACGCGAAAGCGAGGGTCGTTAAAATTTACCCACTGCACAAAGATCATGTTTTTGCAAGTGCGGATCAATTTAAGTATTTAGGTGTCATTATTTCTTCCAATTTGACGTAGAACAAACTTATTGCATACATTCAAAAGAACTCCATGCAAATCCTTAGGCACCTGAGGAAAAGTTTACGAAAATCAATGCAGGAAATAAAGATGTTAGCCTACAAAACTTACGTTAAACGCATACTTGAGTACGCGTCTATAGGTGGGTACCCTTATACAAACTTGAACATTACTTAATTGGAAAATAATAAAGGCACAGTTAACCAAATTAGAACTTACTAGATATTACGAAAGACAGCAATATATGTTTGCTGTATCATGGCAAGTAATGGATGGGTATATTTCACCAGTTATTAGGCGTGCCACTCGTTCGCAACACTCTAAGATGCTGAAAAATGTTTAATGCAAAAACTACAGCTTTAAGAATTCATCTTTCTCTGGAACGTGCGCGAGTGGAATCGGCCTAAAGCTTACTCTGTATAACGTGGGACCGTCGAATCGTTCATCACTGAAATGAAAAAAAATGACATCTTGTGCACCTTTCCCCTGTTTAACATTCCCGTCGCATATCTGGTAGTGTTCGTCTAGAGTTGTAGCGTGATGTGCATTCTGTGCAGTTGTGCTTTGTGGCTCTTTGTAGGAGTTCTTGGTTTCCTCCCACAGACACTAACACATACTTTCTTCTTTCATTTTCGTTTTTTAAACAAATTGTCACATCTTTTACAATAAATTTTTCGCTCACTTAGTCGCGTTCTGTAGAGACGAAATGGCTGCTGAAAAGATGCCTTGTATCTTGTGGATTTTAGTGGGCTGGTACTTCTGGGAAAAGCCATCTTTGTGTGCATCTGTGCGCTATGTTGCATTACCGCTTTCGCCTTCTTTTGGGTGCCTTTTTGTGACTTTTTATTGTGCCAACGGTGATGCCACTGCACATAAGCCTTTCTCAGTGAGGCACACTGCCACGTACTTGCTCCCTTCATTTGTTCATGTCACACCTTTTTTGTTTTTTTTTTCACCTGCCCCTCCTGCCACGGACGTTGTACGAGAGGTCGGCCGTACCACGTAAATAAATAAACACAACCACAACCACCAATATCCTACTAAGTCACCAATTCTGCATGCAGTATTTCTAAATAAATAAAACATATACTTAAAAACAATGATCGTATTTGAGGGGTTATTGCAGTTTCAAAGGCTTAGCAGGAGCGCTTGACAAGCGATGACGCAGGTGGGCATAATAGAAGACGGAAATTTTCATAAAAATACCGAATAAAAAAAATTGAAACAAAATGCGTTATGGAGTGTGCCTTAGTACGCGAGCACACTCAAGCAGCTAGTCCAGCAAGCATTCCGGTGTTGGAGTCTGCATAAGATTGCTCATTGAGAACGTCCGACACCTTTGGGAGTGGTGGCGGAGGTAAGACGTCCTCGGCGTTGACTACTACACATGGTGAATGGTGCTCTGGCCGTAGATGGGCCCAGGCATCCGGAAACACTCACGGCGCCATCGTGACGCGAGTGTCACTTTGTGCGACGAAACTAGGCTGGTGTTTATAACGAGTACTTCTCGCCGTAGCATTCGCGCATTCTATTGGACTGCGCCTTGAGCCCAGGTTCTCGATTATGAAGCGGCGAATCCACAGACCGGTGCCTAGCACTGGTCTGCCAGGTTATCGTGTGCTAGATAATCTCACGGTACCTCTCGATCACGTTGAAATACTTACAAATAACTCCCGACCCTTGCTCCCCCTCTTCGAACCTTGTCTTGTGGCCGCTGCTAACGCTTCCTGTTCTTTTTTGTGCCACTTGTGGGCACTCGCACGTGCTAGCTGTATCTCTGTCGTGTAAGTTTTCTCTTCTGCGAGGTGGGAATCTTATGATAACATCGTTTCCTGTCGGCCTTTTTTCGTTATCTTAGTTGATGTGTTTCAACTTATGTTAAGGAGATACACCTTCGCTTTTTGAAATCAAAGTTTGAATTTGCTATAGCGGCAAGAACGAGGCTGAAACTTTCGATTTGGTGTTATCAAAAAGAAAGTTCTATCCGACCAAAAGTTCAATTGTTTGAAATCTCGAACCAGAACAACGATCACGACAATAACTAAAATACATGTGTCAAAAGTACCTGACGCAGTGCGTAATTTTCAAAACTATCGAGCATTGCTGAAAATAAATATGAATGGCGCCTTCCCGAGGCAACTATTGCCTATACCTGTTTCTAAAAAGTGGCAAGAGTTTTTTAACCATTTTACGAATGTAAAAGGCACCGCCAGCAATATCGAATAATGAAAGATTGACCTAAATAGTTCCATTCAGATTGAAAAAACGAGTAGTTTGGCGGGTAACAAAATAGTGTTGGTTTTATTTTCCCGTGCCTATTGTTTATCGCTTTTTACTGGCTCTATCCCACCTAAGGCATTAGGGGATGGGTTATATAATGTGTGACGGGGGTTTCCTGAAGCGCACCTACCGGTTAGAAAAGTTTTGTAACTTCGCCCAAAATATAAAACCAACGTCATGCTGCGGGAATATTAGATATATTATATAAATGTTTGCGACAATGCTAACGATTCCGACGTTCAAAACGCGTAATATACCTGCATTTTTTATACTTTGTGTCAGGTACTTAAAAACATTTGATTCATGGCCTAAAATTTAAACCTCATTCACTGCAAGTTCGTACAATGTTTGAATGACTTTTATTAGGGCATATACAAAATCTGCGAACAAACTTGTCCAGACTTTTAATGAACGCCTTTACGTTGGGGAGTTCGGCCAGCTGTGGAAACCGCTAATAGTTATGCTAGTGCCCCCATGAAGTGCAACTTAAAAAAAAACCATTTTCGCTAGTTAGATATAAAATATATGTACGGGCAACAGTTGTGACAAAGCAGCCTATACCTGAATAAAAAGCTGCAACGTCACCGAATTTCGTTGCCGAAATTTTTCGCGGTATGTAAGACAGGATATATAATAAACTCAAAGCGCGAAGTTTTAATATGAAGCGATATGAAAAAAACACAAGGAAACGTGCAGCCGTGCACTGGGGCAATTGCCAAATTATCTGCCGAGCCACACAGTTCTCAACCGTTTGTTTAAAACACGGCGTTGCCACCAGGAGTTTTCCGGGAAGGACCATAATATACCTTATTTTCTGCCAGTTGGATGTAAACAAAAACTAAGCCCGTGGACAGCGACCGTGGTCCGCATTGCCAAACCCTTGAGCTAATTTCAATCAGGGTGCCATTCTCGAGCGTGCGCGTTTTTTAAGAAAGCTGCCCAACGTTCTCAAGCTGGAGCAATCTCAATGAACACGCGCGGCAAAATCAGCAAGCATCCCACTACACAGCTATCAATTTATAACCCTTATTCACATCGGGCCCTTTCGTCTTTCACTGTAAAGAAAGCATTGAAGTATAGAAAGCTTAGTATAGCGTTTCTGGAGCTTGCGTGCGTGCAACACTAGCCTTTGGTCCTCGGGAAATCGGCCCATCGAGAAGGGTTTGATTAGGACGTTCCATCGGGTTATCTTGGCAATGTGCGAACGTGTACTGAGCCAACTATTGAAGGTATCGAGAAGGATCTGGCCTATCTGACTTTGCCCAGTAGTCTCCCTAGAGTCTTTACGGCTACAGAAGACAGTGTAACAAACACTTTGCCACTTTTACATGACGCAAGAGATGCATAACATCGTTTTGCCGTTATTTTCTAATGCGAAACATGCGTAACAACATACAATTACATTTTGTTGAAGTATATAAACTAGTGTAAGCATTGAAGCCCTGTTGCGACTGTTTCTCGCCATTGAACACAACTCCTGAAGCAAACACAAGACAGTTCCACGCAGATACTTTATTCCATTCAAGACAATTTAGCAATGTGAGCCCACTCAAGGTCACGGCCTGTGACTTGAGTCTGGAGAGCGAAAGCAACAACTGATCGATTGCCCCTGTCATTCGGAAGGTTAGCGCTCGCTTTTTGAGATGTGCAGGGCCGCAAACGCCACGTAACTCATGCGCGAGCCGCAAAGGCACGCACCCACACACCCGCGCCCGCACACGCACGCACACGTAGGCACACGCACGCACACAGGAACGGACACACGCTCGCTAGAATGCAATAGCACACGTACTCATACGCGCGCACGCACACGCGCACACACGCACACTCACGTAAACGCGTGGACGCAAGCACACGTGTTCGAGCACAGACACACACCCACGCGACCACAGCTTCGGTCATGGGCCTTGCTGCAGAGCTTATTGAGCCACTATGCGACGCCACGGCATTTGAGCTCGAACCCGGTATCACATCGTCGCCACCGATAGGCGTCGCCGGTGCAGCCCGCGGCACGCCGCTAGAGTGTTATAGACAGGGCTGTTGACCTCTGTACGTTCAAAGTATGTGCAGTAATACCTCGTTAACTCTAAGTAGTAAAAACCAGGAAATATTTCGAGATAATCGGATTTTCGAGATAAGCAAAGTTGAGCGAATCGCGATGAAATATCGAGTTCTTTTAAAAAAGGCGCTACTACTTACCAGCTCTTTAACAGGAGCTTCCTATCGTGCTTTTTATAAAGGTTTGAAAGAGAAAAAAAAACATACAAGAGACGTTCACCCGCTGCGTGCCACATGACCTGCCACAGGGTTGCTTGACGAAGTCGATATGCCT
Organism: Haemaphysalis longicornis; assembly: GCF_048455015.1. Lineage (NCBI taxonomy): Eukaryota > Metazoa > Arthropoda > Arachnida > Ixodida > Ixodidae > Haemaphysalis > Haemaphysalis longicornis. Next base: position 87,558,234 of record NW_027526214.1, on the reverse strand, counting down.
GTAGGCTCAGAATTCAAGTTATGAGGAAACATCGGCTTTGCCGTATAGCGCGGCTAAGCGATAAAAAAAATCGACGGACTTAGGCATGGCAGCATCGCACGAATGTTGTGAAACTTTCCTCGGCGGCGAAATTTTCGTTCCACTCTCAGTCAAGATTTCGAGATATCCGCAATTTGGCCCAAAAATACTTCCAAATAAAGGGGAAGTGTTCACTGCAAACTACCACATATCAGGTGACGCCCCATCTCACCTCGCGCTCCCCAGTTGCCCCCCAGGAACGTTTGCAATACTGTTTCCTCCTGTCTAGACACTTGGGCGCCTTTGCCCGAAGACGCGTCGACGAAGGTCTAAAATATTAGTTCGGGGATCCTCCCGAAACAGGAGAGCCCATGAAATACGAACTACGGCCACGGCTGCGCCTCCCTGCTCCGACGCGGCGATTAGCGGCCGAATAAAGGCCGCGTTCGGTCTGTTCTAGGGAGCGTCTGCAAAATAAGCGAACAGCTCGTGGCACAAACGAACCTCTCACCAGATAGAAGAAGCTCTTAATCGACCAGATTTAGGGGAAATCGTCAAGGTGGAGTAAGTTTCTATGAAGGACAGTTTGACATCCACCTGAATGCAGCCATACGGCTACAAAGGAAAGCTATAAAGTTTTCTAAGAAACTTCGCTGTTGAAGAAAAATTTGTCCTGGTCCTGGATTTGTATCCGGGACCACTGCTTCAAACCGGAGCAGTCGCTCTACCAACTTAGCTAACCAGGAGGCTAGCAGATTGTAGCCGGAGAGCGAATTGATCAACATATCCAAGTGCAGGACAGGTGTTAATGGACCAGATTTAGGGGAAATTCCCAAGGTGGAGTAAGCTTCTGTGAAGGAAAGTTTGACATCCACCTTAATGCAGCCATACGGCTACAAAAGAAAGCTACAAAAAAGAAGCTCTCCGTCACCTGAACAGTCGCTACTGCAACCGACAAAAATATAATAAATAATTCTCGAGACAGCAAGGAGAGCTTTGATGACGACTTCTGCTTCCCCATGCTAGATATAAGAGTTAAGTAACCGCAACCTGGCGCCTGAAAGTAGGGGAGGGGGGGGGGCCTTTTGGCACTGCCCCCGCGCTGGTGCCTGTGGGCGACAAAAGAAGCCCAATGATTGATTTAGGAGCACGCTCATACTGTAAAAGCTGGGAGATGCTTCCCCCTTCACTTTCTGTGCTACCCCCCCTCTTCCTTCTAGATTTTTATGGGAAATAAAAACCGATTTTATTGCGCACTGCCGCACACTTGCTCCTGCGCCCAGCGGCTCGCGTACGCACAATACGTCCGTCAACATGGCACATTGGAAATAGTTTTTTTTATATTACCCGTGAAGAAAAAAAAAACAAGCTGCACGCTGCAAGCTTTGTTCCGCAACGGTTCCGACCTATTGGAAAGCAAACGCTAGCCGCTTTCCCTCGCTTTCCTGACTCTCAAGGGCAGTTTTCAGTGTAAATGCGACGTCAGTTGACGTGGAAAGCATGTTTTCCACGGAATCCCTGATAATGACAGCAAAGCGAAACCAGCTCTCAAACACGTATTTCGAGCAGCTCATGTTTGTCAAGGGCCACGTATAGGCAGGAGGCGACTGTTTTATTTTGCTTTTTTTTTTGTTTTTAGAAGTGATCGTTGAAGCAGCCGTCATTTACACTTCGAGTTTTGAGAACTGTACGGCGAAGCACCCATTTAGCTCACATCATTTTGTTACGTAATTTGATGAATGAAACCAAAATAAAGCTTGTTTTCGACCTTTCACTGCAGCTTGAGACCTTTATTGCCGCATATAAAATTCACAAGGACATCTAATTGCAATGCTGAGCACGAGGTCACTGGTTCGATTCCCGGCCGTGGTGGCCGCTTTTATGATGGAGCAGAAAATCAAAAACACCTGTGTGTACGAGATTTCGGCGCGCGTTGAAGATCGCCAGGTGGGCAAAATTAATGCGGAGCGCTCCGCTACAGCTCGCCTCACCGCCTGCGTTGCGTCGGCGCGTTAAACCCTACAATCAATCAACGAGGGCACCTAAGCACTTTTTCTGGTGTAGGGATTTCCGCAACCCTACACTAGCCGACTGCCGAGCGTGTCCTATTATTATCGTTAATTTTTTTCTTTACTTTTTTTGGTTGAACGCCCGTACCAGAGGGCAGTTGGGGGAACCTATATTGCTACTCCACTGCATGCAACTCCTCAAATTAGTTATACAGGCCTCAGTTATACAATGAGGTATACAGGCCTTGGACTCAGTTTTTGCTGACCCCAAGGTCGCAACGCATTCTCTAAGTCCTTCTTTATTTAGCTAGATTCAAAGGTTGCGTGGTGTAAAAGTGTGAACGATCTCCCAATTTGTAAAAGAAAAAAAAAAACAAGACGCAATTTAGTATACGAACAAGTGCACTAACCCAGCATACACTAACAAGAGAAAAATATTATCCCGGCGCATTGGTTCCTACCGAGACACCCATACAAAGGTCGCGCATACTCTAAACACAGCCTGAACTTTCTATCATGTGCAGTGGATGATACCTGACACGTAACTAAGCTTTTCGGCGAGGGTGACCTTGCAAGCCTGCACACACGCATATACAGAAAGTTCTCAACCTATCCATGCTTTCAACGCGCGCTTTACATCCGTGAGAGCTGGCGACCTCTGCGCCCCGTTATCCGTATTTGGTGCAAAGGCAGGACAAGGTGCTGGAGCGGTAACTCTTCCAACTGATACCACCAGATCCAGAGGTTCTATTCCCCGTTAACAAAACTATAGTTCTAACCATACTCACCACCGCTCCATACTGGTGTAAACTACTACGCGTGTAATGCGCGTTGAAGGAATATGTCTTCTTCAATCATGCATTTATTAGTACAAAAAGAACATGTCGTCACTTTAGCATTAACAAATTCAAGCTTAAACCATATAAAAACATCAAAACTCGTAAAGACATGCTGACCATAGAAATACTATAATAACTAACGAGAGAACTGCCCCTGTGGGAATTAGTTGGGTGATCGCACTGCACGAGATCAGCCACAAAGCCCCTATCCCTTGACCTTGGAGACGTGTTTTGCGTGTTTTAGTAGTTCTTAACGAGTGTAATAACATTAGCTTAATTGTGTGTTCACTGGTAACTTGATAATCACCCGATAAAACGGGGAGGAATTAGAGGAATGGAATTGAACTGGACGGCCATTCCAGGAATGGGAATAGGTGATCTTTTGGCATTCCGAGGAATTGAAAGGAATGGAATCTACGCGAATTGTCCTTCCCCGGAATAGAATTGGAATAGAATGGCGACGCCCATTTTGCAACACTGGTGTGCACTAATGTTATTTTTCACTGCGCGTGTCCTCCGGCACTACTATCACATAATTTAAGGTTTGATAACAGATGTCTGTGTATCTGTGAAGTGTCTGAGAAAAAGTTGAGCATAAGTGAGCTGTCTCTATGTTAAAAAAGGTAATTGTGCGTGAATAAGCAGTGCTTTTTGGGAGGTGGAAGTTGATCCCGATCAAAGCGTATGAGGCTTATGAGAGCTGCGCTCAATGTTCTCCAAGAAAATATAAAACAGTCGGTGTTTTTATCTATGTGCCCAGGCAGAACTGCGTTGTGGATACAAGGCTATTGATTCGAGAAGACCCGACGCCACGTTACGTTCGGAATACATTCCACTTCTATTTCTTCCGATTAAGCACGAGCGCGAGAAGAAAACCGCGCGTTTCTTTCTTCTCTTCCCCCAAGTGGCCACGCACGCGTCCTTTCCCGCGATCGAGAATCAACATCCTTACGCGGCGATGGTTGATTCCACGAGACAGAGACGCTGAACGCCGCATCTGATTCGCTGTCCACCAGGCAGGAGACTATCGTGGTAGCACTGCATGTCATCTATTCTTGGGAATGCTTCAAAATCTGAAAAGGCACGGTTGAGTTGTAGGTATTACGTCATCCGTCATGTAATCCAAGGCCAAGCGAAGTATTTTCAAAGTTGGCCCGCCTTTTCCAACATTCTCAAGAGAAACTAAGTCCGCGGTGAAACGGTCATTCAGTATGCTGGTGTTTGAGCACCACTTCCGAAACAGTATGCTGGCTCCAGAACGGTGCTGTCTGCTTCGTACAGCTCCAGCACTTTTTTTCTGAACGCGCGCCGATGTCAAGGTTGTCAGCAGCAGCAGTTCGAGCTCAATCTTAACTTCTTGACCCAGCACGTCGCTGAGGGATGCTCCTTCTCGTGTGAAGAGTCATCAAAGACTACGCGAACATTTGGTGTTTCTGCCCCCCAGTTGACGACTGTATGATTACAGAGTGGATACGTTATGTCCCCGGGGCCCGTGGGTTGCAGCACACGCTCCGCATGATCTTCCTTGTAGTACCCGCCGATAGCTCCGTCGTACTCTCCCAGAAGGTTCGGGTGATGTTCACAGCGTTGTAGCTGCCCTCCAAGTCTGCTCTCCGCTACAACCCGGTTAGTGTTGGACAAGGCCCAGCGTTTCAATCATAAGGAGCACTACATGCTGACCGTCTTCCTTGTGCAGTCCACTCCGAAACTTCCCTAATGCAGCGTAGCTTCTGCTTCAGTCCTCTTAGGCGGTCCAGGTATCCCTCTAGCGTCCAACCCCCACATTTCTGAGGGATCACCCGGTAACGGTCCAGGGCAACTTTCGACTTGTGTTTAAACGCAGGCCAAAAACAAGGCCCTAGCACTGCTACTGCTCACCAGGGTGCAACTTGAAGAACCCAGCCGAACACTGTATCAACGGCGCAAGGGCTTTCACTGAAGCGCTCGATGCGCTCGCTCACGAGTTTCCAGAAGTTGTCCGAACCCACTAACACGCTTATAGTCGGCGTTCGTGTGCGCCCTTCTTCGGGTTCATCGGAAACGAGTAAATCCGTCGCGAAGCAGATTTACGAGTTCAGTTTTGAAGGGCGGACCAACTACCGTGCAGACCTCTGGCACATCAAGAGCATCGAGGGTGACGGGACATTAATGGAAGCGGCTGTGGAAGGTGATCAGCACCATCCGACACTGCTACGATCTCGGGCGATGCGAGCTGCAAAGCGTAAATACGGCCAAGCCTTCCATTTCAGAAAGAGGTAGGAACAGCGTACGAAATATTTCACTGCGCACGTACCTTCGTAGGCCCCCCGTGTCGAGAAGCCGGACAAACACCGGCTGACCGCATTCTCTTTATGCCCACACTGTGGCAGTCTGGAGCAGCACCGACGAGAAGCGAATGGTGCTGGCAGGAGCGGTCGTCACGCTACAATTGCATTCTGCAAGTTCGTTCACGATTGGCGTCTCCATCACGGCGATAAGCAGTCTGGCTGGCGGTATCCAATCGCTCCGAAAGGTCGCAAAGGACGGTTACATGCCATCTCGAACAAGTATCAAACTTGAGTTTCGCGCGAGTACGCCAGTTGCGCGCCATGTGCGCTAGCCTCCCGCATCTAAAATAGCAGCGTTTTCTTGAAAGGCGCTGTCGCTTTTCCGCCACTGTTAAGACGGCCCGGCAGTTCCTTGCCTTGTGGCCCTGACTACCGCACAGGTAGCACGTCAGTTTTCCTCCGGGCGACAAATTTGTTGAATCCGATGCAGAGCCTGCTGACAAGGCCAAGGCGGACGTCACGTGAGGAGAGGAGGTTCTAGGCTGCTGCGGGATTGAAGACATCCTCCAGTCAGAGTTCGATCGAAAAGCTCTACTTTCCTCCCTGCTCTCCACCTCAATTTTTAAGAACGCCATGATGGCCTTGACTTGCTCGTCTCAATACGTAGGCTAAACATTGACGTTGGGGGTCTCCTTCATGCGCTGACGGTAGAGAATCGCCAGGTATTCAGGTAACGAGCGCATGAGGAGTCGGTTCAGGATCACCGCGTACTCGGAAGCTGGAACGCCAAGGTTGTCGACACAGCCAGTCCTGAATTGTACCTGCTCGTACAGGTCTTGGAGGCGTGCCACTTGTGTCGATGATTCAATCGGTGCAATGGCGAGTATTCTATCTGCGTGGTCGTCCCCGAGAAGTTCTGTGCGTACAAACCAGTCCGTGAGGATCTTCACAGGCTGACGGTAATTGGCGTCGTTTAGGCGAATCCATTCAACGGCATGTTTTGCGTCTTCGGTAAGGTGAGACCTTAAATACTTGTATTTCTCTATGTCGAGTAGGTCGTAGTGGTTATGAATGGTCGCTTCAAAATGGTCCCAAATGCCTTGCCATTCGCGTGGCTAGCCAGAAAAGTGGCGGACTTTCAGTGTCGCCTGGACAACCCGCGATGTGAATGGACGAGAGCGGGTTCAGATGTGCTGCAGGGCGACCGCCTTCGTGCACCATGCTGTGCGGTTGAACGGGTTGTGGTTCCCTGCAGTTCCTCCGTCGGAAACGCTCATGCCGCGCGCCCGCCGCTCATTCAATGCCGAGCGCAGCCGACTCATCGCATGGCATAAGTTTTCTTGGTTTTCTATCACGCCGGCAACATCCTTGTCGAACACATCGCCTTCAAGTTATTCCCCGATATTTTCATCAATTTCTTTGAGTAAGCGTTCTTTACTTGCGAGCTGGTCTATGGCCTCTTTCAGGTCATGCGGAGACGGCGATGGGCTTTCGTAGAGCTTGGTGGCTGCCTTGAGCAGCCTCGTTACGGCTCTACGGAGACCACCTCGCTGACAGCGGAGCTTGTCCATCGGTCAGGACACGATGCCAGTCTCCTCCAGGATTTCACGGCACCAAAAAATATAGGCTCGAGAAGACCCGACTCTGCGCTACCGTTCGGAACACATTCCACTTTTATTTGTTCCGATTAAGCACCAGCGCGAGCACAAAACCCCGCGCTTCTTTCTTCTCTTCCCCAAATCGCCCACGTACGCGGCCTTTCCCGCGATTGAGAATCAAGAAAGGCTGCAGAGGCGTTGGTTGTACTCCTTTTGCGGTTAAATGGTGTCCCCGCATGAAGTGGGGGTGTTGGCTGCAAAAACGACTAAAATGTGCAAATGAAGTCGGATGACATAAAGGGCACCGCAGAGATAGATCTTAAACTTATTAGGTAACAGACGAGGAGTTTTATAATAATGCGCACAAGAAAGTAAGCTTTTATTAAAAAAATGAAGACGCAGTCGCAGTAGCGCTTGAGTGTTAAAAGCGGCCTCTGCGAGCGAACCAGCAGTGTTAGAAAGCACATGAACTTAGAGAAGAAGTAATAATTTTCAACAAAGCGAAGTGACATGGAGATATGCTCGCGTTGTTCATATTCTAGATACTCAACAGACTGCTTGTTACTCCCCATACGAACGAGTATTCGCCTCCAAGCAAGAAGGCTGCAACTCCATTTGCTCTTCCTGTTTAAGGTACAAATGGTCTACTCGAGTAGACACCCATCGATACAAGGCACATGAAGTGTGAGAGATATGCATATGCCCAAATTGAAATTACATAAGGAGAGCTGCGGGCATTTCCTTTAAAGTAAAAAAGAGACGGTGGCTAGAACTAATTCGACCTAGATGGTTTTCCGTTCTAGCAAAAAGCTTGCAATCGCAATGATGAAATGCTTTTGGTAAAAGTGGTCCCCGCCAGTGCATGAGCAATGCTAGCCCGAAGGATATGTGCGAGGGAGAAACAATCTCTAAGAGAATGGAGTAAGATAGACATGCGCGCATTCTTATTTTATACAAAATTATAACGACCGGTGTTTCTCATTAAATTTAAATAGGTTGGACAGCATAGTGACAAGAAAGCTGCAGACGCATTTGCTCTGTTACTTGTGGGTAAAAGTGGTATTCCCGAGTAAAACAGCAGATCTAGCCGCCGAGATTGTACGAAATGATAATGTTGTGAAAAAAAGAATCGTACCCGCAACAAATGCGTGCGTTCCGGTTGAAATGAATATAACGGGTGTTCAAAATTATCCTAGTTGTTTTTTTTTTGAAGTAGCATTGATAGACACCCAAACTATACCTGTGAAAGAAATTTTTGTCTCCCAGAGGAAACAGCGTAGGATAATAAATATCGCTGTTAGCAGTCTAACACCGTGAAATTAAATAGTTACTGTATATTGACTTCCGCAAGTTGGTATTTTTTATTGAAAGAACTGAGGCAGTTGTGTTTCTACAATTATCACCTGGAAAAATTTTAGCATGCTTGTGCTCAGAGATATCTGTCTCCAAATTTTCTATGTCTATCGCATGTTTATCCATGCAAGAAACTTTTGATCAGTCGAAAGCCCTAATTTGATGAGATGCAGGTATTGCACTGTCATATCTTGATTTTGATAGCCTGGACAGGAATGAGACAGTGATAATCTTTGGCCATGTTTCGCCTCCGTTGTCACAATAAACGCTGCACGCAACATCGGCATCACATCAGCGAGACGCTTTGCGGCTATGCTAACTCTCTTTGTGTAATGATGCGAACGGCTATAAAATGAGGAGTGAGATGTCTCGGAGAAAAGACACCAGAAAAGAATTCTTCCAACTGATGCTCTGCAGCAACAAGACTGCCTTTAAATTTCAATACAAGCATGCACACTTACTGCAATAATAAAAATGTCTAAATAAATGTTACTGAAGAAAATTTTGACATCCACCATATGGAGCCATGTGGGTACAAAGGATACAAAACTTTGCAGTTGAAGAAAATTTGTACTGGTCCAGGATTCAAACCCGGCACCATCGGTAAACTGGAGCTATCGCTCTGCCAACTGACCTAACCAGGAGGGTAATAGTTTGTAGCGCGAGAGCGAATTGATCAAGTATTTCGTTGTGAAGGACAGGTGTTAAACGACCACCTTTAGCGAAATCGCCAAGGTGGAGTAAGTTTCCATGAAGGAACGTTTGCCATCCACCATTACGCAGCCATACGGCTACAAATTAAAGCTATACAGCTTTCTCACACACGAAGGAAAAACCGTCCAGGTCCAGGATTCAAACCCGGCACCACCGCTTAAGAGGGTATCGTAGGGTAAACCGGCTAAAAAATCGGATTAGCAATTTTCCCGCAAAAAAATTGGGCGTATTATAAAAAAACCTGTTGAAGCGCGGTGTCAAGCGCCCGCGCAAAACGGTCTAAATACCGCGCCGAAGTTTGCCGCGCGCCCCGGCGTTTAAAAATGGCGGAAACATTTCAGACATGGGTTCATAGGACGGTATTTTTAGCGTTGGTTTTCGCGGTTCGCAGCATTATTTCACTTTTTTTCCTCGTGTCTGTGTTTCCAAAATATATAGTGTATTAAATCATGGTATATTTTGAAATTACTAACTTTAAGAGACTTGCCGCCAGTGATGCTCTTGTAGTACGTAACGTTTTTGTGATTGTTCCCACATTTTTCTGTCGTGGTCACGTTGCCTCTGCTTCGAGTTTTAAACGCACTGCGGTACCAGAAGATGGCACGATCATCCAACAAATGGACCAAAAAGAGAACTTTCAAAGGTAATCGGTTTACGTCCAAGCAAGACAGCAAGAAACCGGCTCGACGAAGAGCAAGCTTCTCTAAACAAGGTGAGAGGCATAGTGATGCATCTTTCGACGTAGACGGCGCAAGTAAAACTGGTTACCGGCTGATCGACCTCGCTCTTCTCTGTAGCTTCTTTCAAAACGTAGCTCTGTGTAAAAAGTGTTTCAAGGGAGAAATTACTTCGGAAGAGGGTATTTACGGGCGTAGCGGTTTGGCCTCCTGCATAAATGTCACCTGCAGCGAGTGCGGTGCTTTCAAAGTGATGGAGACATCCAGCCGCACTTCTGGTAACATCTTTAAAGTGTATGAAAGGTTCGTGTACGCCCTTCGTACCTGCGAAAAAGGGTTGGCATCGGGTCGCACCACGTGTGCTGTGCTCAATCTACCACCACCGCCAACAAAGTTTGCGTCGTTCAACGCAAGGCTTCTAGACGCAACCACGGCCACAGTGAGAAATAGTATGGGAAAAGGTGCCGAAGAACTGAAGAAAGAGGACTTCGACTCTGATCGAGAGCTGGAAACTGCGGTCACGGTGGATGGAGCATGGATAAAGCGTGGTTATTTTTCATCACATGGTGTCGTAGCAGCAATATCGACTGAAACAGGAAAGTGCTAGACTTTGAAGTAGAGTCCAAGTTTTGCCACATCTGTGCTCGCAACTTTCACACAGAAGATAACATCAGTCAATGTAAAGTTACCTACGATAGGCCATCTGGTTGAATGAAATGTTCCGGAGCTGTGAAATTTTTCGATGCTCTGTTGAGACGCACCAGCTGATGTATCGAAGTTACATTGGTGATGGACACACTAAGGCATACATTTCTGTCAGAGATTCACAGCCCAACAAGAAGGCCATAGAAAAGCATAAATGTTTGGGACATGTGCAGAAGCGAAGGGGCACCAGGCTCAGGAACAGCAAGAAAATTTAAAGGGAAAAAAGCTCACCGATGGTCTGGCACTTTCAGGGAAAGGACGCCTCTCAGAAAAAGACATCGACTCCCTTCAGGTTTACTAGGGCAAGGCTATCCTGGAAAATGTAGATAGTTTAGATAACATGAAACGAGCTGTGTGGGCAATATACTTTCACAAGTTATCAACAGATGCCTAGTCCCAGCACCGACTCTGCCCAAAAGGACCACCCCCATGGTGTGGGTTTAGTCGCAGCCTTGTTGAGGGATGCGTGACAAACTCCCACAAACACAACATTCCTGAGGCTGTGATAGATGTACTCGGCCCAGTGTTCAAGGCGTTGTCAGATCCAGATCTTGTGAGGAAATGTCTCCAGAACACTGATTACTCACTCAACCAACACTTTTGCTGCCGCTGCCCAATGACAATTGTCGGCTCTGACACGGTGAAAACAGCTAATAACAATGCTGTAGCATACTACAATGATGGCAAATCCGCACGGAAGGCTGGTATGGAAGCCATTGGAATTGTTCCAGGTGTGTTTTGTAACATTGCCTTCCACCGGATTGATAAAGAGTGTGTTGACCGGGCAGAATTCCATACGGCCGTAGAAAGCAAAGAAAGACGACCGGTGAAAAGGAACAACAAGAAAGGTTTAAGAGACACCTCTAAAAAATGCAGCAGTGAAATATATTCTCCTGTTTTATTGGAAGCATACTTGAGCACTACGCGAAACTTAAAACTCCATTTTTCTCAAATTGGGTTTTTGTAACTTATTCAACTTCAATGTCCCTTTTCTTGGAAAGTATTGATTCGACAACAGTGAAACTTTGCAGGCACGTTCTACAGCTAATCATAAATATTCTTAACTAAAAGAATTACGTTAACACAAATAATACTACTGCGAAGGAAGTATACTACAAGACAATCTCTTACGGCTGTGGGCATGCAGTGACTATATTTTGTTGCGCCCATACTCCAGGTAGGGTATCAAATGTCTTTAGTTCAGATAAAACCAACGGCCGTTTAGAATAATACTGGGCGATATCATCACATTCCTCTTTTTTTGTTCCAAAGAAAAAGCACAATAAATTAACAAACACACCTTAAAATTTGGGAGTGGGCCACAAGAAAGATACACAAGCTAGACCCCGACGAAGGGTTTCATATTTTACCCAGTGGCAGCATGTGTACGCACAACAAATTTTACGCGCATATCTGCAAGCGTTCCGGAAATATAACGTTAAGTTTACAATGTAATATTTACCCTACCATACCTCCTTAACTGGAGCTGTCGCTATACCAACTCAGCTAACCAGGAAGCTAGTAGTTTGTAGCGCGATAGCGAATTGTTCAACAAACTCGAACTGAAGGACAGGTTCTAATCTACCAGATTAAGGATAAATCCCCAAGGTGGAGTAAGTTTATTTGAAGAAAAGTTCGGCATCTACCTGAATGCAGCCGTGCGGATACAAAGGGATGCTATACAGCTTTCTCAGAAACTTTGCAGTTGAAGAAAAATTTGACGTGGTCAGCATTCGAACCCGGGACCACCCCTAACCGGAGTAGTCGCTGTACCAACTGAGCTAAACAGGAGGCTAGCAGTATGTAGTGCGAGAGCGAATTGTTCAACAACTCATAGGGAAGGAGAGGTGTTTATCGATAGGAGTTAGGGGAAATCCCCTCATATAGTCAACTAAAACCTGTGCTACACTTCGAGTTGTTGGTCAGAACGATCTTGCGAAGTATTCTCGAGGTATGCGGCCATCAAGAGATTTTTCGGCTTGGGTGTGTGTTTGTGTGAGTGCGTGCGTTCGTGTGTGTGTGTGTGTATCTGTGAGGGTTTTGGGTGTGTGTAGTGGGTTGCCAACGGTGTATCCAGAGATGCAGCGAATTTACTGCTCCTACTCTGTGTCACCAATCGAGCAATCAGTAGCTAAAACGGCAATGCCAATAGGTACGATAAACGTCCGGGTGTTTGGAGGCCAGAAGGAGCCAGTGCCAGCATAGTATGCTCCTAATTCAAAATGACGTTCGCCTAATCGCCATTCAAAAGACTACGGTAGAAACTAAGGAGCAGACGGAGCAGTTTATTTCGCAGTTTATAGGAAACTACAACGTGTGTGTTTGCTATGCTGTGGGTATATCAGGGGCTGTTTACGTGTACTCCGGAATAGCCTAGGCATGAAATGCAGCAAAGAAAATGATAGAAAAAGTTTTTGTGCAAGTGGAAAGCTTTTTACGCGCCGACAGGAATGCTATACTCCTAGGAGAGTTTAACCGTGTATGTAACGTTGAAGATAGAGTAAAGGGGCGGCCTGTCAGGGATAAAAACGCCCTTTTATCGAATGGGCTGGTTCACGCGCATGAGTTGGAGGCTGTTGGCTCCACTCTGGCCAGTGGCCAGCTGCCAGAATACACACACTTCCAAAACCAGAGTCATACAAGGCTGGAAAGGGCTTACGCATCGCTGAAGCTTATACCATGTTTCACAAGTTACAAAGTTAATCCGCCTTGTATGGACACCAGCGCACTCGTCCCTGCCGCGGAATGAACTGGCTCACGAGGCAGCCCGAGATTTCGGCAACAGGCTGACCTCGACGGAGACATCGGGCCTACGTTCACGGGGAGCAGAGACAGGCTGGCCACGTACAGGGAGATCACGCACCACTACAGGTTGAGTCGCCTCAAGTACCCTGCACCACACTCTTCCCTCAACAGATGGCAGTCGGTTGCGTGGAGACGAATACAGTCGGACACCTTCCCCAACCCTGTTCTCTACAACCGATATTACCCAGACACGTATTCCGACAGATGCAAGTGGTGCGCAGACAAAGCCACCCTACAACACATATTATGGGCATGCCCACAGAAACCTCGTTCACCTAATAGAGCATTAAACATCAGGACTCAGGAGCAACGGGAAGCCGCCTTGCTCAGCTCTCACCCCGACGTACAACAACTACTCGTCCAGCTGGGGGACGATGCCGCTAGGGCCCACTGGCTCATGGCCGCCATGTAACGGGGAAGGCTAGGTGACTTCTTCCCTGTCACCCTCTTCCTTCTACCAGTTTTGGCCCAAATAAAGTTCCTGCTCTCTCTCTCTCAAGTATTCTTTAGTGACCACGCGTTGTTTACGCTTACGATGGGTAGAAAGCAAATAAAGGCGAGATTTAGTTGGGATCTCTGAACCGTAATGCAAAGTTACTCGTAGACGAGAAGTTTGTAAACAAAGTAAATTAGTTGGTGCATGAGTTTATCGGGACAGTTGATGATGTCATTCTTCGTTGGGAGCAGTGTAAGAGGGATGTGAAAATGAAAGCAATAGAGCGAGCGAGTGTACAACGGTACCATAAAATGAAAAAAGGAAGATCTGCAGGCGCAATTGAATTTTCTAAGCCAAGAATGCGGAGCGCCTGAAACATTTGATAAGAAAATCAAAGAAGAGAATAACGCCCTCCAGGTTATCGACATTGAATGATACAGGGGAGCAATTATACGTGGACGCGTGGTGTTGGAAAGCATGACAAGGAGGAAGAAGTGCTTCCCTTCAACATACATCTCGAATTAGCATGGTGCTGAATAATGGGTAGTTCGGGCTTTATTTACAACTAAGTTTCCTTTCACAGCCTCTTTCCGGAAATAATTTAGTATTTCGAAGTCCCCACGTGCTTAAACAACCGGTTTAGCCCTGGCCAATCCCCCCTTGTGGGTACGTGCCAAAATCTTTGAGGACATCATCATCATCATCATCGTCGCCTTCGCCATCATCATTGTGCATAGTGCTCCATCCGGTCTCATTAAAGGCGCGGCTCCCATGCGTCATCCCGGTTTGGTTCTTTCCTCTACATATGGTGGCGAAACGATGAGAAGGCGGCTTTAATTCACGTGAGGCGCCCTAACGCGCGCCGGGCCCATCGACCTTCGAGAAGAAGTTTCCGGCGGTGCATTTGTGGCCTCGTCTGGAGCTGCGCCAGGGGAACTCAGCGGTAAAAGGTCCGAGCGGGCTACGAACCAACGACAACGTGAGCTGTGAATCGAGGACCGTTGAACCTGACGCCGAACGAGCTTGAAGCAAAAGGAAATGACCCGAGGGGAACGAGCTTCAAGCACCTGCTTTCACGATGAAGACACCACATTCATACGCTGTATTGACCTTGTACTTCTTCGTGGCCATACCAAGGAACTCCTACCTACCAACGATTTCGTGGACTGAGTAACGCTGAGGAGAACAATGGAGGAGCTTATCAGCCAACGACTGCAGTAAAGTAACGAAATGTCCACATTTATTATGCAAGTTGAGAAACACCTTTCATCGGGTTCACTTTCGCTAGTAACGCTGTCTGGCAGGAATAGGTCACTGCTAGAAAAAGAACAAGCTCTAAAGAATCTGGATGGCGAAGTGGAATACCTCATTGCCATAGATAAGATTGCCGAGGAGGTCGAAAGAGCTTGAACAATGAAGCAATACCATCGTAACAATGAAGTAGAAAATACAAGAGGGTATAAGCGATTTACGGGAGTCTCTAAAAAGCTTCGTTGGGAAACTAATCAAACGCAACGTGAACCATCTAGACGTACCATCGTTCACCGGTTACGGTTCAAATGGGGATGGCACTTCTCCCGATATGTCCGTTACGTCACTGATGGGCATTGCGGACGAAACATATAAAAAGCACGGAATCACTGACGTCAGAAACGAGCCAGAACTGGTGTAATCAAGACTGCGACATCGGGTATTTTGCGAATAGCACGTCATTGCCTTCAGCGCCAACAGAAACGTTTCAATGCAGCCATCTGGAATCTGAGGAAGAAAACGTCGGTTGCACCTCAAAAAAGGCTAATCCGCACGGTCTCTCCAGTGAACGTGAAAGAAGAGGCTCAAACGAGTAACAACGTAGAAGAGGGTACGCTGTGTGCCAAAATAACGCACAAAAAGAAATACAGAACTCATCCAACGTGCAAAGAAGGACAGAAACGGAGAGGTACCAACCTCCGGATAATAGCCTGAAAAGAAGTGTCTTCAAAACTTCATGTGGGAACATAGGATACAGATTTCAAATGGCAGTAACGAAGATCCAGAGGCATACCACAGGGAATCCTCGCAAGCAACTATGTAAAGGCAGGATTCTACGACGCCTGAGGATGTCTCGACGCTGTCAGGAGAATCCTTCTCGGTGGATGCCACTGTTTCCTGTGGAGCTGGCACAGTGACATATGTTCCCCATTTCACGTGGTGCAACTGCACACTTCGACGTTTAGGCAGTCGGTACAAGCACCGATGGCGAAGCAAGTGCAGTGGGGCTGCACCGGACCGCTTTCAAGACTACACGGGCTCGTTTTTGAATTACCCATGTACTTTAGAAAGATAACGCTGTGTTTGACTTAGTCGTTGAGTAACTTCTTCTTTTTGTAGTCTGGAGGATGTTGGAAATCACGGCAAGGAGGAAGAAGTGGTCCCTTCAACATACCTCTCGAATCATCATCATTGTATATAGGATTCCATCCTGTCCCATTAAAGCGGCGGCTCCCATTCGTGTACCGGCTCGGTCCTTTCCGCAACACGCGGAACGATTATCGTCCAAAAAGACACCGACAAAGGGAGCGTTAAGGGAAGAAAAAAAGGTGTGCGAAATGAAACGAAATCACTCGGGTACATTGCCGGAGCAACCTTACGGAAGTCAGCGACCTGATAGAACGTGAATTTCTTCAGCTCTATCGAGGTCTTTTTCGCAATCCCACTATGTTTAAAGACGATTACAACAGTAAATGTTTCACTCTTATGCCAAAGTTCAATGAAGAGGTAAGGGCGAAACTTGAGGTGCCGATAAGCGTTAGCGAAACAAAAAAGGCCATTGATGAACTGGGGAATGGCAAGTCGCCGGGGCCATTCGGTATCAGTGCCACTTGTTAGAACACATTCAAGAAAGATTTAGCGGTGATATTACGCGCGGTCTTTGCGGGAGCGTACGAGCGTAAAGAAATGCCACCATACTTCCAATGAAGTCACGTCGTCTTAATACCCAAATTACTTTTGGGTGGTTTTTACTGCATGTACCAGGCTGATTGGCGCTCTACCAAGCACGCTGCAGACATATTCGCTATACAGATGTAGGTTTAAATATGTCCCCAGAAGTAACTAGGCAGTGATAGTATAGGCATAAGCAGTGAGGAAGTCCTATGCGCCAAAAAGGGCCATGAATATAACTGCGCGCATTGCTTATACGTAAAAAAATGCCGACGTTGCTTTTAACTTACATACCCCTGCGGCTTGGCGGTGTAGCAGAAATGCTGCATATGCATCCGCTCCCCGCATTCTTTGAGAAAAGTCTAGGCCAGTGAACAAGAGGCCCTAGCTTGTACATAGGGTGTGATAGAGAGCTTCATATATATATGCGAATAAACCTGTGTTGGACGAAGGGTGCTGCGCGTACCGCGGGTATGTCAAAAACCGCATAGTCCGCGTTACTCAATATAGCCATAATCAATGTAGCATGCGCTGTAAAATTTCAGGGTTAAAATGCGTCTCCGTAAGTGAATATGCAGTTCTAGAAGAAACATAGTCAGAAACAGAAAGTAATATGCGCAATCATAAAGAACTATCACGAACAAAACTGCACGTATCGCCCTTATAAAATAATAAACAACAGACAGTGCTTTTCATGCGACTGCCAAACTGGATTCGTGTTCTGGCTCAAGTACCTGCAAGGGCATTGCCTTTATTGGTTTGGGGTTAACATAGGACCCAGAAAGTGAAGAGGGCGTGGTAGAACGTATTTATTGCGCGCGACAGAGCAACATCGGCTGGCAAAGTTGTGGTGAATGCCAGACCGCTGCTCACACTGCTTTTATTCGCAATAATTAACGCACGGAGCTTTTTACTGCTCGTGGCCAGTTGAATTTGCGATTTTCCAAGAAGGCTGCAGGCCTAATGGGTTTGCCCCAAGAGGTTACATCTTTGTTTTCCGCATGAATGAGCAGTTTTGTCGGGCATAAGAATGCCCCCTGAAAAATTTCTCCGAACACACAAAAGGCACATGAAGTCACTTGCGGGCACTGGCCCAATACTATGCAATACTTTGTTTATTGGCCAAAGCTAAGGTCAAATTATTACATGACGGTTCTAGTTAATACACTATAAAGTATAATATAAATTAAAATATTGCAGTTACAACACTAAATAACACGCAGAAAACTAAAGTATTGCACAATTACCTCGAGATAGCACAGAGATTTGAAATAGGGGGCGAGGCCCTGGATGTAGTATAAGAATGTATTTACTTAGGGTAAGTTATGATTTTGGGTCCCAACCATGAGGCAGAGATAATTCGAAGGATAAGAAAAAGGTGGAGTGCATTCGGCAGGCATTCTCAGATAATGAATGGCATCCTACAATTGTGCCTGAAGAAGAAATTGTATGACAGCTGCATCTTACCGGTACTCACCCACTGCGCGGAAACTTGGAGGCTCACAAAGAGGGTTCAACTTAAATTGAGGACGGCTCAGCGCGCAATGGAACGGAAGGTGATAGGTGTAACTTTAAGGGACAAGACGAAAGCGGAGTGGGTCAGGGAACAAACACATGTTAGGGACATATTGTTGAAATTGAGAAGAAGAAATGGGCATGAGCAGGACATGTAATGCGAAGGCAAGATAACCTTTGGTCATTAAGTGAAACAGATTGGATCCCTAGAGAAGACAAGCATTGCAGGGGCGGGAGAAAGTTAGGTGGGCAGATGAGATCAAGAAGTTTTTGAGGGGATAAATTGGCCGCAGTTAACACAGAACCGGGGTAATTGGAGATTAATGAGAGAGGCCTTTGCCCTGCAGTGGGCGTACATAGGGTGGTGATGGTGATGATGAGAGAACACGAGTTTGCGTAGTGTCACAAACGTTTTCACTACCATTGAGTGTAGCGATTTATAGATAAAAACAAGTCTGCTGGAGTGAATAAGCAGTGCTGAGGACCAGAAAAGGGCGAGACATAGTAATACCCGCGAGAAAATGAAATTGGCACAAACCGAGCTCCACCAATTGCAGTTGCCAAATATTTACATACGTGCTTTACACATGTACCAAGGCGCTTTCGCGATCAAGCAAAAAGCTGCACTCTCATTGGTTGTAACAAGCTAGGGTAGAACCCTTAGCAGAAACATAGGGTGTAAGAGAGAGTACTTTACATCTGCGAAAAAAGTGAACTGAAACAAAGAGACGTCCACCCATTGCCCTTATTATAAATAACTCACTCACTCAAACTTTTTCCTTCCAAGTATCAATGCTTCATAACATTCTCGCGAGACATCTGCAGCTGCATTGGCTGCATTTTTTTATGTTAGAAGTCGCCCCTGCGAGTGATCTAGCATGTTAAAATGCAACACGAATGCAAAAACGAATGGTGTCTGCAGAAATAGGAACTGACACGCATTTCTCTAATACTAAATAATGGGAACACGGTGATATTTCTTGATGTAGCGACACCCTTTGCGTTCTCAGAGAAAAGTACATTGGATTAGGTATGCCACTACGTGCTAGGAGGCTTCCCGGCGTGGTAATAATCATCGCTATCTTTTACAAAAGTAGGAGAAGGTAATAACAGCGAACAAAGCGTAGTCAGGCAGACACTGCTGTGGGCAACCCGCCGCGGTGGCTCAGTGGCTAAGGCGTTGCGCTGCTGAGCACGAGGTCGCGGGTTCGATTCCCAGCTGCGGCGGTCGGTTTTCTGATGGAGGAGAAAAGCAAAAATGCACGTGTGTACGAGATTTCGGCGCACGTTAAAGATCCCCAGGTGGTCAAAATTAATCCGGAGCCCTCCACTACAGCGCGCCTCATCGCCTGCGTTGCGTCGGCGCGTTAAACCCTACAATCAATCAATCAATCAACTGCTGTTGGCACTGCTCTCTTACTGAATATACATATTTGCAGAGCTTTTAAAAAAATCGCGCCAATTCACCCCGTGAATGTGGTTGGAAAGCAAAGCTGTAAACGGCACCCATAACGATTCCCTATGCGACGTCACTTAAATTCACTCACATCGCTCTACAAATAGTAAAACCAGAGAAATGCGAAACGCCTTTAACCACTCCATTTATTACTTCAAAGATATAGTCTTGGTAAGTTTAAATCAGTGCATAGTGCATGAAAGGTGTTTGGTTAAGTTGTATTGGTGTAGCACAACACTGGAAACTTTTTTTATAAAATTAAAGCTCCAACCCGGTGTTAGACAATCTCACTTCTCCGTCTCTGCGCCGCGGACGGAGGCAACGGGATTTGCGGCAGAGAAGTAGGTGGAGGAGGAAGAAATACTTCTGTTCAGATTTCTGAACGGCCCAGAGTACAGCCCTGGGAGTGATTCCTTCTTCTGTGGTGCCCATCTGCAGTCCGCGCGGCCTGTGTTCTGTACACCCGCTGAAGCTAGGTAGGTAGAAAGGGTCTGAACAGCAGCATTTCCCAGTGCTATTGTTGGGTAGTTGACGGAAAGAGAGGAGGGTGCTCAGGGCTCAAGTCGCACACCCCGATTACGGGGTGGAGTGTTCCTACTTCTGAGCAAAATATACATTCAGCGTCGTAGCGATTTGGATGCATTTAGTGAAGACGCGTAGGCTGTGGGAAGAATCACGGATTGTATGAGCCGTAGGATAGTTTGTTGTTCTCTGGAAAGGTCAGGGTAAGGCGAAGGTACGGTCTGTTTCAGAAGGCGATAATGCTGGGTTATCTCCCTGAACGTGACAAGCGGGTGACTGTCCTCGTGCAACTCCATAGCACGGGAGGTAAAAGCGCAGGCTTGTTGGGTGGGCGTATTTTCTGCCGTCCATTGAAGGCTGAGGGGTTTTCCAGATCAGCTGAATGGAACCGTTTGGGGAGTGGGTTTTAGCACGCGCAGTGCAGGCCAAGACAACCAGCCCTACTGATAATTCCAGTAGGCTTGCTTGGAATCAGTGACTACCCTCTGATTCCCTGGTTGAGTGGGAGCCAGGGTTATGGTGGCCTCTTCTGCTGCCATCATTTCTTGTGCCCTAAGCGAGGTACACGCAAGGAGGTTGGTTCTGGAGGTAGCCACGATGATGGCGTATTGCTGCTCTCGATGTTTGGAGGCGTCTGTGTAAATAACTGCATGATCCCCACCGAGGGTGGTGTTTACCGCTTGAGCCCGTGCTTTTGGAAGACCCTCGTCATGTGAGGAGATCATGTTTCTAAGCAAAGGGAGCATCTTTAGTTTTAGTCGCCAAGAGTCTGGGAGTACGCCAAGCGGAGTGACATTCTGGAACTCCAAGACAATCTGGTGAGGCATACGGTTACCCACCGTAGTTCTGAGTCGGACCTTCGGGTTAGAAAGATAGCCTTTTATAAGTTCTTCCACCGTGTTGTGGAGCCCCTTGCTAAGCAGCCTCTGTGTGGACGCACTCATGAGAAGACCAATGGCCTGCTCGACCGCCTTTCTAATCATTAGATAGAGCATGTCTAAGTCTTCCCTGTTGAGAAGAAGGCACGGGACTAACGTAAGTGACTCTGGAGAGAACAAAAGCTTGAATTAATCGAAAGGTATCGGAATCCTTTAGGACTCGCTTCTTGGTGGCAACTCGCCTCATCATGTGTATGATTTGATTATTGCTGTTTTTGAGGCGCTGCAAGGAGACATCACTCTCGGCGTTAGCCTCGAGATGTAAGCCCAGGATCTTGGTGCTGGGGCTTGGAGTGATGGCCTGGCCATCAAGGAGTATTTGACTGTATTCCTTGAATTGGTGTGAGGGCGGACGACAAGAAACTGTGATTGTTTACGTGAACACTGGAGGCCACAGGCTTTAGCACATTGGCGTACTAGAAGTGAGATGCCATGCTTTGGTGTGAGCTTCCTTTAAATTTTGTAACTCTTAGCACATGAGCAAGCTGCGCACAGGGCCGCTAGATGGGCGTGAGTGGTCGCGTGACGCTTTCACGTGGCATTCAGCGAGAATGCAAGGGGTAAATCCGTAGCTGCGCTTGGCGAGTACATCACCTGTCTTCCCCGACTTCGTGTAGGCTCGTAGCTACATCGGAAAGACAACGGACTCTCGCTTTGTTAGTCCATTAGTTCCAGGTTCGATTCCCGGTGGTGCCAATAAATTCTTTTATTTATTCGCTGAAGTTTTCTGGTGACACCAACGGTCGCGAAGGAACCCTTGAGGGGTAGAGGTAAAGAGCTTTGCTTTAAAAGGCGAGGCCCCTCTTGATTCTCGCAAGAAAACTCATGATGCTTTGTAACTAAATCTTTCCAGGTATAAATGGTTTCCTCGTGTGGTTAACAACAGGTAGTAGGCACATAAGGTTCGATAGATAGAATCCCCCGCACGGGGCAACTTGAGTAATCTTGATGACGGTATTGGCGACACCGCGGGCCCGGAGATCCAAAACATAAGGTGGAACCAACCATGGCGGTGTGTTGCAAGGCGAAGGGAAAAAACAACCAAATTTGGCCTTCGGAGCCCATGGCGAGCTCCGGCGTATTGATTCTCTGCCTGTCTAACAGGCAGGGAGCTCCTGGACCTATCTCAGTATCAGGGTAAACCGTGCCTAAAAAGTTCTCCAGTCCCCTGCTTTATGCTATGGCGTATGGTATTTTCCAACCCCCCTCCAAACCTGATCGGCTCTTGAAAAGGGGCCCACCGAAGTATCTATTCCTCCTTTGCCCTCGATTTCGCTCTCAAAGCCAGATAATTTCTAGCGGCGCTTTCGCTCTTATCTCTTCTGCTGCCATCCTGTCCATCTGCTCCTGCCCGCTTTCACTTTGTGCATGTGTAGAACTCTTATAGTATGCCTTGAAGGTGAAAATTTCGGTGTGTGCGAGTGCCAACGAGCTCAAAATATCAGAGAAACGGAGAAAAGGACACAACGCGTGCTTCGATGCTGTGCGGTGCGACAACTCGGGAAGGAATAGTGCAGCGACATTTTTCCGCTTCCTAGCAGGGGCAGGTCAGCAAACGTTTTATTCAGTCGAAGTTATGAAGAAGCAAGCGCTATCCTTATCAAAAAATCTGCAGGGCGGACCGAAATATTTTGTGCTGTTGCTTTACAGTGAATTTTGTTTGTTTGGTGCAACGCATTTGTCAGTAATGTTGTAATCATGTGAAGCTACTTGTCGACATTATCTCAAGAGCCGATTGATGCCAGCGGACACGCAGACAGAAATTTCGCTTCTGTACCGGTTTGGTAAGCGGTTGCTCTATCTTCTTTCCACGAGAGAAAAGCTTGGAAATTATTTTCGCGTAATATGCTTAAATTCTTCTTCGACAAACTTGTTTAGCTTGAGAGCGTTCCGACGATCATTTTCTTATAGTGACATTACCACCTTTGAATACTTATTAAAACAAAAGGAGCCCCTCAAATCATTTACGTGGCAGCTGACCGCTTGCAGTCCGCGTTTCCAGAAGTTGGGGTTACCTGCGCGACGGCAGAGCGGCGCTTCGCTTTTTAACCTGTGCTAGGACACATCTTTTGTACCTTGTTTACACTCGCGATAGTTGTTTCGCGTTTACGTGTCATTTACTGGTATCCATGGTGTTATTTATTCCGTTTACTAGGTGTGGTGTATGGCGAAATGACGCAGAAAATTCGCTAGCTATGAAACGTTTTTTGGGCTAGCAAGTTTACGAGAACAAGAATATGGAGCGTTTGTTAATGGTGGCGAAATGAGCTGGTCATATGGCTTAATAATCATTTTATTGTTCATAAACGCGTGTCTTCACAAACATCGTTTCTGTAGAATTGTATTGTGTACAGCAAATAAACGTGGTGACCTCTGCAGCAATTTTCTGTATAGGACGAATTGTACGACCATGTCGCTTATGGTTGTGTACCCGAAACAGAATGCGGGCATTTGTACTTACTATACAAGATACACAGCTCTGTGCTATTGTAGAATGTATTAAACTTCGCTTCCCATTCGTTGCTAATAAAATCAGTGAATAAACCACATTTCCCGCCTTCTACTTTTTCTGCCCCAAACAAAATTGCCACGCTTCAGGGCGTGCTGGCTCGCGCGTATTCGACTAAGAAAGATATCCAAACAAATGTTTTGTGGACGTGCTGAGAGTCGAAGCAAATCATCAACTTAAAGCTGTCAAAAACAAGATGTCTAGCAGCAACATAATCTGAAAAGTAAAATGCAACAAGCACACAAAGAGTAGCGCTCGTTCAGCTCATAGCAGACGATAAGCGGCACTGTGTTTCGTCCTCGCGCATCAACGAAAGCATTGCCAAAGCAGAATCAGTGATTTTTTTTTTGTTTTTTGGTTTGCCAGTTTGGCCTACCAAGCACCAGGGGCAAATTGGCGCTACTAGCGCAATTATTAATTACCTGGGGGTATACCAGCTGACCTAGCCGTGGTGTCTCAGTCGCAAGAAGCATTGCGCGCTTTAGGCAACGCCAAGCCCAAGTTTTTGTCGCTAATTTCACCGAGAAGTACCAGCATTTATACAAGGGCGCGGCAATTGCGTTCCTCGAAGAAATGCAAGAAGCAAGTGACGTAATCGCAGTCGCTGACTTTGAACGCACACCCGAAGACACCTTCAAGCTTCCGCAGCCCTTCTATGTGAATGCGACGCTACTGCAATAATAATGGAATAATCTTTTGGATTTGCTGCGTCGTTACAGCAAGTGTTTTTCGTCCAACTCAAAACTACGTCAGACACCTCTAGCTAAGCACCGGGTAATACCCGAAGATGGAGCTCGACCTACCAAACAGTCACCGTACCCCGTCTCTTCACACAAGCGCGAAGCCACCCGGACTCAAGTAGACGACATGCTCAGCGACGACAAAATACGGCCAACCAAAAGTCCGTGGGCTGCGCCGGTTGTACTCATGAAAAAAAAAAAGACGGCCCTTTAAGGTTCTGCGTTGACTACTGGAGACTGAACAAAATCACCAAAAAGGACGTGTACCCCCAGCCCAGAATGGACGCCGCCCTCGACCACCTCTGCAACGAGAAGTACTTCTCATCGGTGGACCTGATGATGATGATGGTTGCATTTTAGTGGCGCAAGGCCAACTAGGGCAACTTCCGTGTCTCTGTCTTGTTTGTCTGTTATGTATCTACCTAAGTGTGGCTTTATAGTGTAGAGCTTGTTCTCTGTTTGTGGGTTCCATGTTTCCTGCCAAGATTTGCGCAAGGCTGTCCGTACCAGTGGCTTCCGGTCGAAGTAGGTAACACACGTACATCTTTGCTACTGTGGAGAGCAGTCACAGCGGCACTGTGGTCAGCAATTCCATTCCCCAGAATGCCACTGTGACCCGGAACACAGCAAAAAATTATTTTTAGTTTGGAGTGATCAGCAGAGGTCAGACCTTTGATTAGATGCTTGAGGACAATGTTTTCTGTAGGTTTAAAGCAATGTAAGGCTGTTAGCGCACTTAGTGAGTCTGTAAAGATAATGGAGTGTTCTGTTCTGGTTCGTGTAATGTGTTTAACTGCTAATAAAATACCATGTGCTTCTGCCGTAAGAATGCTGCTATTTCTGTGTAATGTCTTCGTACTGGAAAAGTTGTGGCCGTGTGTAGCACATGCGACGGCTGATGAAGGCTTCGAATCATCGGTGTAGAAGGCGGTGTAGGGGTATTTGTGTTGTAATTGAAGAAAGTGCTGCAGTATAAGTTCTCTGGGCGCATTTTGTTTGTTAATATGTTTAAAAAAAATATCACACGAAATTGCTAACATCTCCCAAGGCGAAATGAGATCAGCAATAGAAGACTTCATGCTCTCCTCTAATGAAATACCTAGTTCCTCAGCAAGGGCTCTCACGTGGGTAGAGAAAGGAGCGGGTATCGATGGCCGTGCTGCGAACAACGGATCGGATGAGATGTTGTTGATGAACAAACTACATGGGTGAATTTTTATAGAAGTCGCCTTATTCGCATACAGCAATGAAGTGTAAGAACGCTGGTGTGCAAGGCTCCACCTATCACACTCTGCATACAGGTTTTCAATGGGACTCGTCCGGAACGCTCCAGATGCAAGATGGAGACCCAAGTGAAGCAGTGGGTCCAATATTTTCAGAGCAGATTTACAGGCGGACCCATCGACGACACTCCCGTAATCCAACCGTCACCCAATGAGGTTGGTTAAAACGCGGATGAGTGTTTGTCCGCTCCGTAGGAGCAATGCGAGACGACCCTCAGGATATTGATGGCTTTGAGGCATTTCCTTTTCAGGGGTCTTATATAGTGAATAAATGCCATTTTTTCATCTAGTACCACGCCTAAAAATTTCTGTTCTTTTTTGGGAAGGATTGAAATACCTTTAGGCCTAATATCAGGATCAGCATTGATTCCCCGCCTCCTTCAACACACAACGCAAGTACACTTGTCTGGATTAAGCCTAAATCTATTCCTGTCTGCCCAGTCATCGAGTTTATTGACACCAAGCTGTACTTGCCTCTCGCAAACGGACAGATTACAGGTTTTGAAAGAGATTTGAACGTTGTGTACATATAACGAGTAGGAAAAGGTTGGTGGCAATCCGTTCCCAATGAGTTCTTTTTTACAATAAACAGCGTGTAACTCAGAACACCCCCTTTAGGCACACCGTTTTCCTGGACGTGAACACTGGAATGTGTATTGCCCACTCTCACACGAAAAGTTTTTTTCCGACATATAGCTTGCAAGCGTATTTAACATGTTGCCCGACAAACCGAAACACTTAAGGCCGGTAAGAATTACATAGCGGCATGCAGTATCATACGCTTTCTGAATATCAAAAAACACGGTCACACAATACTGTTTATGAATAAATGCGTCTTTGATGTAGGATTCTAATGCAACGAGTTGATCGTTTGAAGGTCTCCCCGCCCTGAAGCCTGCCTGGCAGCTCTCGAGAAGTCCGTTGTACTCAAAGAAGTACAGAAGCCTCCGGTTAATCATCTTCTCGAAAAGCTTGCACAGGCAGCTTGTCAGGGCAATGGGTGGACAGCTAGCTGGAGAGGCAGGATCATTCCCCTCTTTCAGGAAAGCTACAACTGTAGCCTCCCTCCAAGAGTTTGGAATGTGCCCTGAAAGCCAAATCTTCTGATATAGGCGGAGGAGTGTTAGAAGAGTGTCTGAATATAGGTGCTTTATCATTGTGTATGTGATGTTGTCTGGGCCTGGAGCTGAGGGTTAACAAGTGCTCAGAGCGGCCCGCACCTCATGATGTGAAATCTCCGAGTTATAACAGGAGGTTGACTGATGATTATCAAGTAAAGACTTCTTTTCAGCCAATTGTTTGTGTTTCATGAAAGTGTTAGTGTAGTGTGCGGAACTGGACACGTGTTAGAAGTGTTGCGCGAGTGTGTTAGCCTGGTCTTCCAGTGTGCCCCCTGTTGTACTAACCAGGGGAGGCTGTGGGTCTGTTGTGCTTTTAGTTTGAGTATTCGTGTCCAGACTTTGCGAGTGTCAGTGTAAGAGTTTATGGATGTTACGAATGAGGACCAACTCTCTCGTTTTGCCTCAAGGCGCACACTTTTTCCAATCGCCTTTGCCCTTTTGAACAATAATAGGTTTCCCGAAGTGGGGTTCCCGCGCAGGATAACCCACGCCTTGCTCTGGCCTCTCGCGCCCGCCTACAGTCCTCATAAAACCCCGGCCTCCTCTGCTTGCGCGGGGCACCAGAGGCGTGGGGAATAGACTTTTCGGCGGCGTCGAGGATGTGTGCCGTGAGGAGTTGGGCAGCTTCAGGTACGTGTAGGTGTGTTATAGATGTGTAGTGTAGTTGAGATATTTCTGTAAATGTATTCTAGTTTGCTTTTGCCTCATTGAACCTATTATGGGAAGGTGAACTGGTAGGGCCTTTGCCAATGTATGTTAATGAAGTAGGGAAGTGGTCACTACCGTATGGATTCATGTCCACGTCCGATTCAAGAAATGGAAGAAGTACTGCCGATCCTATAGTCAGGTCAAGGTGTGAGTAGGTGTTGTGTCCTATATTAAAATATGTTGGCTGTTTGTTGTTGAAAAGGCATGCTCCCGACGATGTTAAGAATTTCTAGGGGAAGAGCCCCAAAGAGAATTATGTGCATTCAGGTCGCCTATCAAGATGTAAGTTTCAGCCAACTGATCTACGAGCCCATCAAAATCCGAGCTCGAGAGCTGGAAGTCGGGCGGCATGTAAAGGGAGCATACTGTTATTATCCTATTGAATAATATTGAATGAATCTGTACAGCTTCAAAGACAGTATTGAAGGGGAGGGTGTTACATGCAATGCATTTTCGATCGACAATTGCCACACCTCCCGAGGAGTGTGTGCATCCATGTCTGTCTTTTCTAAATACCATATAATTATTCAGGAAGTTTGCGTTTTTCTGCTCAGATGAGTTTCATGCAGCCACATTATACTTGGTTGGTTGGTGTGCAGTGACTCATTTACATCGTCAAGATTTTTGATGAGGCCTGTACAGTTCTATTGTACAATATTTTCCCTTCCCATTATTTGCAATAGCGACTGGAAATCTGTGAGAATGAGTGTTTATGTATTGTCTTTCGGGGCTGTGAATCTTGGTTTTTTGTTTATCGGATGGCTTGGACGATGCTACCCGTTCCTTCCGCTGCAATTAAGACAGGTAGGGTCCAACGTCCATGTCTTCGTTGGACGTGCTCGGAGTGACCAATGGATTGGGCTCCTTTGGCCTGGCACCCTTGTGGGTGCTGTTGTCTGCAACTGCCGCCACCGTTGACATCGGGACTGCCAGAAGTGGCACAGGCGGTGTGGCAGGGGCGGGAGCTGTTGCGGGCTCCCCCATCTTCATTTCGCCCGTACCCTCACTTGAGCTTTGGGCAGGTGGAGGAGAAATGGTGGAGGCAGCAGCACCCCCAACTGACTGAGTTTCCACCACAGCCACTGCTATCTGATCAGGCGGTGTGGCAGCGGGTTGGGCAGCCGGTTGCAACCCGGTGGTGGACGGGGGCGACACCAGGTCCGACTCGCGGTACTGGGTCCCCGCCGAGATCACACGGAAAGAGGCAAACCTCTTTCGCACCTCTGAGAAGGTGATGTTCTCGTTTACTTTCAATTCAATGATCTGTTTTTCTTGTTTGAATTTTTAACAGGTCCTAGAATAGGCAGCGTGCGGTCCCTGGCAGTTCGCACAGGTGAAGATCTCGGATTCGCATTTTTCGGTTAGGTGATCGTGTGCTGCACATTTTGAGCACGTCGGTTTACCACGTCAAGAGTTTTTGCCGTGCTCAAACCACTCACACTTGAAGCAGCGGTCTGAGTGTGGCACGTAGGGTCGGACCGGACATCTCATGAAGCCTGCGTTGACCGACTCAGGAAGTGTTGAGCTGTCAAACGTCAAGACTTTGTGTGTAGTAGATATTATTTGGTCGTTTCGGCGTATATTTATTCGCCGCACTGCTGTCGCGATCTGATAGTGAAGGCCGTCGAGTAGATCTGCATCAGTCTCATTTATTAGATCTCTATCAGACATCACGCCCTGGCAGCTATTGAGGCTGCAATGGGGCGTGATCTTGATATCAACATCGAGCATGCGCGTTTGCTTCAAGAGGTTACAGAATTGTTGTTTGTTGTAGACTTCAATTAGGACTTCTGCGGTTGTGAGCTTTTTACAAGGCTTTCAAGAAACTTTCAAATGAGAAAGACATCGTGGGAAGTGATTGGTTTTGATTTATCCAAGGATTCCATTACCAAAAACCGTGAGAAATTATTGGGCTTTGGAATAGAGATCGAAGACAAAGCAGGAAAGGATACTTCGTTGCGGCCCTTTTTCAAGGACCGATCACGTTTGGGGGGGATGGGTGGGTTAGAAAATTCATATGATACATTGGAAAGCAGAGCGACGGCGGTACTTTCTTCTTTGATGACTTTACCCTGATGGTCAAAGAGGTCCCGGAGCTCCATGCATTGTAAACAGACAGGGAGCCCATCCCCCGGATCTTGACCTCGGCTCCGACGGCCACCGGTTGAGGTTTCTACCCTTCACCTTAAAACCCATTACCATGGTCGGTTACAGCGTGAGTGTGGGGGCTTGGGTTCCGCGGTATCGCCATTACCGTTACCAAGATTACTCAAGGTGCCCCGTGTGGGGTCGATGGACCTGAAGACCGGCTACTGGCAAATTGAAGTGGACGAGAGAGACCGAGAGAAGACTGCATTTATAACCTCGGACGGCATATACGAGTTCAAGGTGATGCCATTTGGGTTGTGCATGGTGCCAGCAATATTAGACACGGTGCTAGCTGGCCTCAAGTGGCACACCTGCCTCGTATACCTCCACGACGTTGTGGTATTCGCCCGAACTTTCGAACAACACCTCGCAAGGTTGGAGTCTTTGCTCGAGGCCATTCGTACGTCGGGGTTAACGCTGAAGCCTAAAAAGTAGTAGGAACTCACGTGTTTTGGGCCACATCGTCAACGCCGCGGAAGTCCTGCCTGACCCGGCAATAACTTCAGCCATAGCGAACTTCCCAAGACCGCAGTACAAGAAGGGCGGAAGAAGATTTCTCGTAATATGCGGGTACTACAGGCGCTTCGTGGCAAACTTGGCACGCATTGTAGAGCCACTCACGCGCTTGACGAAAGATGAAACACCTTTCAGCTGGGAAAGCGCTCAAGAAGAAGCATTCTGCGAGCTGCAACAACGCCTGCAAAGCCCGCCTGTGCTGGCTCATTTCGACAAAAACGCCGAAACGGAACTGCGCACAGACGCCACTGATATAGCCTTGGGTGCCATAGTCGTCCAAAAGCAAATCGGTTATGAAAAGGAAATCGTCTATGCCAGCCTTGGTCTGTCAAAGGAGAAAAATTATTCTGCTTCCGAGAAAGAGTGCCTCGCTATTATATGGGGATTTCAAAATTTCGCGCATACGTGAATGGTAGACGATTCAAGGCTGCGACAAACCACCATGCGCAGTGTTGGCTCGAAAATTTGAAGGACACCTTTGGGCGTCTAGGCGGGTGGAGCTTGCGGATGCAAGTGTTCGACGTTACAATTGTTAAAATCCGGCAGGAAGCACATCCACCCCGACTGCCTGTCCCCCGCCCACGTCGACCCACCACCACCAGATGCCGATGAAGACAGCGCGTTCTTCGGAGTCATGACTGAGAGCAAGCTGGCCGCCCAGCAGCGTGCCGACCCCGCTCTACGCGTCATGACGGAGTACCTCCAAGGAAGCAACGTCGCCGTGCCCAAGTCCTTCACACTCAACTTACGTGCATTCAGTCTGAAAAACTCTGCCCTCGTGAAGCAAAATTCACCCCGGAACGAGAACGAATTATCTTCTTGTCATCCCGGCAGACCTTCGTGACGAAATTTTGAAAGGGTGCCTCGACGACCCATCTTGCGGATATGTCGGCACAGCTCACACAATTGGAAAAAATCAAAGCAAATAACTACTGCCCCGCCTTACATTCGACGTCACCCACTACATCCACAGCTGCTATGACTGCCAGTGATGAAAAACGCCGCCGACAGGACCCGCCGGATATCTGCAGCCGATCGCCGTCCTATCGAGGCCCTTCCAACAGATTGGAATGGGCCTTCTAGGCCCATTCTCTACGTCACAATCACAAAACAATTGCATTGTTGTAGCGACAGACTACATGACGTGCTACGCCGAGACCGCAGCTCTTTCGAGGGATACTGCACAAGAAGTCGCAAAGTTCGTCATAAACCAAGTTGTGCTGCGACATGGAGTCTCCCCTGAAGTCCTAATCACGGTCCGCGGAACGGTCTTCACAGCGGTGCTTATGCAAGGACTCTTACGCTACAGCAACACGGAACTTCTCATCGATGGATCTGAAGGCCGGCTACTGTCAAATTGAAGTGTACCAGAGACACCCAGAATAGTCTGCATTTATAACACCGGACGGCCTCTACGAGTTCAAGGTGTCCGGGAGAGTTCATCGAACGCCCTTTTATAGAATGCCATTTCATCGAAGCAATGAGCGTTTCATCGAAGCCTTTACGTCGAACGCCGTTTTATCGAATCGGCGAGGCCCGTTTTATGAAAACGCACAGACTTGTCATTTGTGCAAAAAAAGTTTTCAGATTTTTTCGCGAGGGGCCGCGGCCGCCTGCGAAATTTGTGGGTTCGCGATGGGAGGCAGATGTGACAGTCGAACTGACCAACACTACAAGACTAGGTGATGTCGAACTGACTCCGTCTACAGCGCAATTAGGAAAACGAAAAATTATTGTTGTTTCGCAAGCCACAGCGCAAAAACTTGCGCAAATTGAACGTCTGCTTTGAACCTTTCCAGCCATTTAGCGATGCCATTAAGAACAAACATTTGTTACAAAATCACCCATACAGCTGCAGCGCCAGTGCATGCAGATATCTTTTTTTCATTTTCAGCTGTTTCTTCGCACTGTGTTCCTTTTTACTTTTGCCTCGGGTTCCGGCCGCCTCCGAAACAAAATTATGTATACGGCATTGCTCGCCTACCTTCCCAATTGAAAGAATGATGCCAATGGGTCCTCAATAATCAAAGTGGTGTCCTGCCAACACGCTTTCCAACGGGAACAAACGGAGGTGACACCGAAGCCTAAGCTAAATTCGGTTAATTAATTCGAAATGAGTGGTAAACAAATGACGCATGATGGGCGAAAAATAGACGGATAAAACACTCAAGCGTTCAATCTTCCAGTCAGTCTTGGAAGGTATGGACTATTGCTCTGATGAATTCTTGACCGGCATTTGTCGGAGACTCCGGCAAATGCGCGTGATGCTTTTATATCGTGCAACGACATGCTTTTTCTTGATTTGGCAGCTTCTGAAGTCATGGCAAGAATCTATTTCGTCTTGACTAGTTTGATGTTCTTTCTGAAGGCGGCTGAGGAAACGGCTGAAATTAGGGTGCGACGTGCCATAACCTTCGAGGAAGCGGCTTTGCCAGCTCTCCAGGGCACTATTTCCCATGGCACCCGTGCAGCTATCAAAGGATAAACCGACCACAATTGGAAATCGTGGTTGTCTCCGAACTAGAACGCCGCGCGACAGTAGACGTGCTTTGCCCAGGAGGTAATTCTTCTCAAACTGCGAAATCGGCAGCTAAGCCGCTGGGGGAAGTCATCCGCTTGATTTAATAATTGGCCTGGAGCACTTCGACCATACAGTGCTGTCGGGCGGAACATCGTTGGGTTTGTTGAAGACTTTCAGATCGTGCGCTCATCGATCACGTCATATGCAGTTACCACGCGTCCCCTTCACGGTCCGTAACACTCACACTTCAAGTAAAATTTCTGCAGAAGTTTCTTATCGCAGGCGTATGCCGTAGCATTCCATGCAGAGTTTCGGTGTTCCACGGATGGTAATAGTGAACTATATTGCGCGTATGCTAACGTTTCGGGGTAAAATATATGCGATATATACCACCAAACACGTACAAAGTTGCCAATCACATGATATCTGCAAAACGCAGATTTTTAGCAACACGCATGCATACATCGGGTCCACGGGTATCATTGGGAGTCTCTACTTCAGCCTTGTAGAGTTATCTATTAGGCATTTCGACGTCGCTATCATCAAGCTTGCCCCAAACCTTCCACTGCGCTATTATAGCTATCTTTTATGGGACAACATAGATATTCGAGGAAACAGCCTTCGAAGAAACGTCTTCGAAGAAACGGCGTTCGATGAGACAATATTCGATGAAATGGCGTTCGATGATACGGCTTCTACGAAACGGCGCTCGAGGAAACAACGTTCGATCAAGTGTCTGGAACCAGAGTTCAAGGTGATGCCGTTTGGGTTGTGCACGGCGACAGAAACATATCAACGAGTCATGGACACGGTGCTAGCTGGCCTGAAGTGGCACACCTGCCTGGTATACCTCGACGACGTTGTGGTATTCTCCCGGACTTTCGAAGAAATCTTGCAAGGTTGCAGTCTGTACTCGAGGCCAGCCGTACTTCGGAGTTAATGCTGAAGCCTGAAAAGTGCCGCTTTGCGCAGGAGGAACTCAAGTTTTTGGGCCATGTCGTCAACGCTGCGGGAGTCCGGCCTGCCCGGCAAAAACTTCCGCCATAGCGAACTTCCCAAGACCGAAAAAAAAGGAGGGCGTGCGGAGATTTCTCGGACTATGCGGATACTACTGGCGCTTCGTCGCAAACGTCGCCCGCATTGCAGAGCCACTCACCTGCTTGACGAAAGATAGCACCCCTTTCACCTTAGAAAATGCCCGAGAAACAGCGTTCTGCGAGCTACAACAACGCCTGCAAGCCCGCCTGTGCTCGCACATTTTGACGAAAATGCCGAAAGAGTAATGCGCACGGATACCAGTGATATAGGCTTGGGTGCCATTCTCGTACAAAATCAAAGCGGGTGCGAAAAAAGTAATCGCCTATTCCAGCCGTGGCCTGTCAAAGGAAGAAAGAAATTACTCAGCCTATGAGGAAGAGTGTCTCGCGATTATATCGGCAATTTCGAAATTTCGCCCATACGTGTATGGAAGACCGTTCAAGGTTCTAACAGACCACCATGCGCTGTGTTGGGTCGCAAACTAGAAGGACCCCTCTGGCTGTCTTGGTAGGTCGAGGTTGCGAATGGAAAAATTCGACGTTACAGTAGTCTATAAATTCGACAGAAAACACTCCGACCCCGTTTGCCTGTCGCGCGCCTCCGTCGACCCTCCCCCACAAGACTACGATGAAGACAGCGCGTTCTTCGGAGTCGTGACTGAGAGCGATCTAGCCGCCCAATAGCGTGCCGACCCCGAGTTACGCGTCATGATTGACTACGTGGAAGGATGCAACGTCGTCCTTCAGCCTGAAAAGCCTGAAATTCAGCCTGAAAGCCTGCATTCAGCCTAAAAAACTCCCCCCTCGTGAAGAAAAATTTCAGCCCTGGAACGAGAGCAAATTACCTTCTTGTCATCCCCGCAGACCTTCGTGGCGAAATTTTGGAAGCTTCGCATGACGACCCGTAGTCCGGACATCTCAGCACTGCACGCACTATTAAAAAAATCAAAGCAAGGTACTATTGGCCCCGCCTTACAACCGATGTATCCAACTACGTCCGGAGCTGCCGTAACTGCCAGCGACGAAAAATGCCGCCGACTAGACCCGCCGGACTTCTGCAGCCGATCGCCGTTCCATCGATGCCTTTCTAACAGATTGAAATGGACCTTCCGTTCGTCAGAATCCGAGCACAAGTGGATTGTCGTAGCTACAGACTACATGACACGCTACGCAGATACCGCCGCTTTTCCGACTTGGACTGCACAAGAAGTCGTAAAGTTATTCATAAGCCAAGTTGTGCTGCGACATGGAGCCCCTGAAGTCCTAATCAGGGACCGCGGAACGGCGTTCACTGCGGAGCTCATGCAAGGAATCCTACGCTACAGCAGCGCGGATCACCGAAGAATGACTGCGTACCACCCCCAAACGACGGGACTAACGGAACTTCTGAACAAGACGATTGCGGATATGCTGTCTATGTACGTCGACGTATAACATGACTTGGGACAAAGTCTATCCGTATATCACGTTTGTGTACAACACGGCTGTCCAGGAAACTACGAAGATGACACCGTTCGAGCTTGTCTATGGTAGACGGGCAACTACGATGCTTGACGCCATTCTTCCGCATGTAGCAGACGACGTCCTCAACGAAGACGTCCAAGGATACCTTCAGCGTGCTGAGGAGGCCCGCCAGCTCGCTCGAGTTTGCACAACGGACCAGCAGCTGGGGGATGCCGGACGCTACAACCTCGGACACCGAAACTACGAGTACCGCCCAGGGGATCGTGTGTGAGTATGGACTCCCATCCGACGACGCGGACTCAGTGAAAAGCTTCTGCGATGGTATTTCGGACCCTACCGGATTCCACGACGTGTTGGGCAACTTACCTACGAGGTTATCCCCGTCAGTGATTCCGGAAAATCTCGACGACGCACGCGTCCCGAAGTCGTCCACGTGGTTCGCCGGAAACCTTACCACGCAAGATGATCCAGGGACATTTTGTGTTGTTTGTTGGGACGGTCCTCTATTTTAGCTTCGGTCGATGCACTCTTAGAGGGGGTAATGCCGCGAGCCATGCATTTGTTTTGTTTATTTATGTTTTGCTTTTACCAACCGGCTGTGCCGCTCTGTGTTATCTAAATGCCAAGGAAAGGGCGTGTTCTATTCTTTCTTTCTTTCTATGCCGCATGGTGTTATCTCTTCTAATAGGGAGAGCGTTCTGAACTAACGCCAACAGCCGAGAATAACCTTCTTTGTACTAGAATGTCGTTATGCAAATAGACGGTTCGAGAGACACTCGCGCCGAAAGATAAAGCGTGCAGAGCAGACGCCGTTGCATTCTAATCGTCGACACCAGTCTAGATACGTCACTTAGTTGACAGCTGTTTCGCCGCCTATGTATTCTTCGAGTTGTGAGCGGAGCACAAGTTCGCCCCAATAAACGTGCTTTCCTTCAAGACAACTGCTTCGCATCTGGCTTCTTGACAATATGTATATATATACATATATAATATATGTATATAATATATATAATATTTATATAATATATAATATATATAATATATATATATATATATATATATATATATATATATATAATATAAATATATATATATATATATATAATAATATATATATATAATATATAAGATATATATATTCCTTTACACGCACTGCTACCCGTCAAGCCCGCACTCCCGAGCGTTCATATCGCAGCCAGGTGCCCGAATTGACGATGTCGGGGGACTGCTGGACTTCGTGCCACGAG
This sequence comes from Haemaphysalis longicornis, assembly GCF_048455015.1. Lineage (NCBI taxonomy): Eukaryota > Metazoa > Arthropoda > Arachnida > Ixodida > Ixodidae > Haemaphysalis > Haemaphysalis longicornis. The sequence goes on along the minus strand of NW_027526214.1, from coordinate 87,522,166 downwards.
GGGTGTCTCTCCTCGTCCTTCACGTGGGTACTAACTACATCGCGAGGACGAGCGCGAGGACAGCAATTCAAAGGTACCGTACCCTCCTTCACCACATCAAGGCCGAAAGACCGGACGTTGGAACCATTTTTGTGTCATTGGTGCTGCCCCGGGGCCCTAATCGAGAGACTACGCCAGCCCAATTTGAGAAGAGTAGGGATCATCAACCAGGAGGCGCACACATTCAACTGCGGCTCGTAGATTTGTGCAACGAAATTCCCGGCGTATTCTACCTCGATCACGCTATGCAGCAGTTCTTCCTTCGGATGGTGTTGGCAGCGGATAGGTTGCACCCGAACTTCATGGGAGTATCACTACTCTCCTGGAACTTGTACAACCTGCTGCTGCGAACCCGGAAACCCCAAATGGGATATTGGAGAGACCACGCCCTCACCCGTGCCACCAGCGAACCACCGCCGACGAGCGCGAACGTCCCCTGCATGAACAGCCTTCACATGGATGATACGGCCTACCCCACATGCCCCAGTGCAACTAGCCAGCTGCAGCCAGTGATACCATCTTTCGCGCAGGTGGTCAGCCCGAACAGTCCCTCTGCTAGCAGTACAGAACCGGCACCCAGCCCGGTCACTCGTCCGAACGTCCACCGAAGGCTTACAGCTGAGAGTGCGCGTACGGCTGTCACCCCCGAGAAAGGTGACGCAGGGTCTGCGGACTCCACGTGGGAACCCAGCGAAACACCTCGCACCGTTCTTTCTGGGGCTATCAACAAAAAACCCCGAAAACCTCGCAAAGCACCGCAACCATCCAAACCCATCGCCGGATCAAACAGCGCACGTCAACATCCCCAAGGCCCAGACCCAGGGCTCTCAACCACAAGCGCATCTCCGTCGAAAAACCTGCAGACGATCGAGCCCAAGCCCGCAAAATCAGAACTCAACCCACGGACTTCAACGAGCCCACAACATTCTGACCCCCAGCCGAGCGTGAGAGACTGCGAGATTCTGGAATCCAGTCCAGAAAACGAGAAAAGCCCTGCCGCCCCCGCCGTCGAAAGGTGCGGTCTCCGAAAACACTGTGGCTCTGCACGTCGCATTTGCATGAATTGACATCCTTGCCGCGCAAATGTTCCGACCTCCTCTCCCTCAGATGACACGCGTGATCAGCTGCTGACGCCTAATTTTTTTAGGATAAGGAAAACAATTGACAAGCGGGTGCGTCATGACCTACATGTGCGTACACTCAAATATATCTAAAGGCTGGGATCGCCCCCCGGGGCCTTCTTCTATCATTAACACCATCCATGCATACGTTTAACGAACGTGAAACACAAAATTGGAACGAAACTCTTAAATCCGCATCACTTCAGCTAACTAAAATCGTAGCGGATCATTGTGATAATACACTCGCGTCTCTGAGGGCGGAGGAGCTTCGTGCTAGGAATAATATTGCCCTTTCTGCGCTGGAGGCCAGCGAACTGGAACTTTTCGAGAAAAAGAAGACAGATGAAATAGTGAGAATCAAAATTTAAAAATTGTCAAGGGATAAAGTTCCATACTCAAACAAGTTTTCTCAAATCCATTCAGCTCCGCCCCACACGGACATTTAAATCCCAAAATTACACCCCGAATTCGACCCTGCAAGTCGAAAGAAATGTCAAAAACCCAAAAGAACATAAATGAAAACCTAATTAACCTCTCCGGGGTACAGCTTGCTATTCATGAACGGTCGTTAATCTCGCGCGGGCTGACATTTTGCCCAAGTAACGGCCGATACAATGAGTTTAGCTTGCTGAAAGATGTGGACAATTTTTCACGGAATTTAAGCCTAGAAGAATATTTTTTTCGATTATCCGGACAAACAGCACACTGCCCCAACCTCCGTCAATGTAGGGCGGCAGTGGACACCGAAATCAGAGCGAGAAAAAAAACTTGGACTCGTACATTGAGGCCGTTCAAAGAGACGTCCTGCGCGCTTATAACGCTCGCAAACCATTGGCCCAGAACCTTTCTAAAGAGGAGCGCGAGGCACTTTAGGCACTGGGTGATCAAACAGACATTGTCATAAAACCGGCCGATAAAGGTGGAGGTATTGTAATACTTAGTCAACCAGACTACATTCAATAAGGCCACCGTCAGTTAAATAACTAATTTTTCTACCAGAAAGTTGACGCGGATCCAATTGTTGAACATCAGGAAATAATGACAACAACAGTAAATAATCTTGTCAAAATTGGGGAAAAAGAGCCACGCCTCTGTAAAGCACTTACAGCAGCACACGCAACGCCAGGAAGGTTTTACATGCTGCCTAAAGTTCATAAAGAAGGGAACCCTGGTAGACCAATTTTTTCGGGAAGAGGCACTCTCACCGAACCAATATCAAGCTACATAGACTCCCTGATTAAGAAAATACCCGCTACACGTTACCCGTATCTTCGTGATACTAACCACTTCCTACGGGAAATCGACAACAGAAAAATTTCTGATGGCGCCTTCCCTTTAACTCTAGATGTAACTTCTCTGTACACAAATATACCTCACCGAGATGGGATTGAAGCCCTGGTTGAATCCTATAGCATACATCGGGATCATGAGTCGCCAAGCCCACAAGTCATTGAAACTTTGACCAAGCTAGTGCTGGAAATAAATACCTTTGAATTCCACAATCAGTATTACCTACAAATAAACGGCATTGCGATGGGTACTCGAATGGCACCCAACTACGCTAATATATTCATGAACGATCTCGAAACAAAATTTTTATAAACCCGTGAAATTAAGCCATTCTTTGACAAACGCTTTCTGGACGATGTATTCCTTATTTGCACCGGTACGGAGGAAGACTTGATCGACTTCATCGAGTGTTTCAAGAAGGCATATCCAACCTTCGCATTCACTTATACCTATTCAACCACGGAAATCAATTTCCTTGACGTGCATATAAATACAGACAAAGGAGAACTGATCACTACCGTGTACATTAACCTACCGATAGGCAGCAGTATGAGCACTTCGACAGTTGTCATCCGCGCCACTGCAAAACGTGTATTCCATACTCGCAGGCCCACCGATTTAGGAGAATTTGTTCCCGCACCGGGGACTTCAACGCAAACGCAGAAAACTTGCGCAATGTTCTCGCGAAGCAACAGTACCCACCACCCATAGTCAACGACGCTATTTGCAAAGCGGTAAACCTTGATCGGCAAGAGTTGCTGCACCATGAAAAAGAACTAAACGAGAAGGGGAGAGGCAACCTAGTTTTGACGTTCGGGGGCAATTCCACAAACATATACAAAATCTTGAAAAATCACTTCAACATGCTACCACAGAATGAACGGCTTTCGAAAATCTTCCCCACCCCTCCTCTGGTCGTGTACAGGCGGCCCAAAAATATTAAAGATTACCTTGTACATGCCAAAACTGAGAGGGCACCCAAGGGTGGGTGTCGACCATGCGGAAAGGCACGATGCCGCGTATGTTAACACATGCAGACAACCACGGTGGCAGAAAGCACACACTCCCATTTCGAGCATCTAATTCACGCGACACTCGACTGCGACTCTTCTAATGTGGTGTACCTTCTGAAGTGCGGTGTTTGTGGCATCCAATACATTGGCCGGACGGACAAGGCATTCCGCATGCGCTTCAACAACCATCGCGCCCATGTTCGTTCACTCCCGGATCTACCCTTATCACGACATATTAACTCCGAAAACCACCCGTTCGACTCCATCAGGGTCACGCGTTTACAGAGTGGATTTTCTACTACAAGAGAACGCGAACAACGTGAATCTTACATTATTTACAAATTCAATACCGTAAAGGCAGCAATGAATGTTAGCCCGGGCAGTATGTCGTCTATACATGCTGTTGATAATCTGGCTGCAGAATAATCCCCTATCTAAATTGTAAGTCTCTGTGTTGTTTAAACAAGTAATCAAGCTATTCTTATTTTATTTATTCCCTTCCTGGGGTTTCTGCACAGGCGGCATATGCCACAAACAACATCGAGGCGCCCGCCACTGTGTAATCCAACAAAGGACCCTGGCGACTCCCGCGTGCCAGTAGAGGATTAGTTAAGCTCCTTTTCCCTGGTTCATGGTCAGGGACGACACTGTCGGCTGCCGGGACAGGGCAGAAGAATAGAGCTAAGAATGATCAATGGCGCTCGCCCGTCCTGCCGGTAGGCGGAACCGTGCATGCTTTGAGCCACAGTGCGGATATAGTACCTACAGTCTTAACGAGCCTTCCTATTTGTTTGGTAGGGTTGCCGTCACTGAGAAATATATATATATATATATATATATATATATATATATATATATATATATATAGCACTATGGTTGCGAGACGAGTGAGTGAAAAACCTAATTGAGTATGAGGAGAAAAGGAGAAGGTCACAACTCGCACAATTAAGACAGTTGTAGTCTTGGGTCCTAATCGCAAAATAAACACATAAAAGTTAGTCAGTGGCACCAAAATGCAGAGTTCACACACTAAATCTACAGTTCACACTATAGAAAATGTAGTTCAATCTGAAAACAGTGCACGCTGCAGACAGTTCACATTGTAGGCATAACAGGGAGGTACTACCATGCCGTAACACCATTTTGTTGAGTCCGATTTTACGGGCGTACTCGGGGATTGCTTCTAGTGTGGTGGGATCGTCACGGACCCGACTAACAAGTTCCTGTGCAGTCGCAGGGGCAGGACCTAGAGTTAAAAGCTGGGGGCGATTATGGTCGAATATTGGACAAAGTGAAATCAGGTGATTCAGTTTTGGTGCTTTAATTGTTCTACGTCGCATGATATAGGATCTAGATGCCATGGCTTAATTAAATTATTGATGGTTGTCTTGTGCGTGTCTGAAAGAGGGACCGTGAGTACAGAAGCCTCTTCCTTAACTCTGAGAGGGAAAGGTAAGGAAATAGATGGCATGTTAAAAAACAGTTGCAAATTGGATGTATTGTTCATAATGGGAGTAAAAGGACGGTTGGGAAGAGACAAAATCTCAGATGTATAAAGCAGGTGAACATACACCCGCTAATGCCCTAGACACCATTTGTCGCAGTCGATTTAAAGACTTTCGACAGGGCACGTGCGGAAAGCGCCGCTTGAGAGGCGAAGGCCAAGACGCAGCCTTGGGGCGAGTATTTTCAGAGCTGTCTTTGTCGCCGACCCATACGCGACACTGCCGTAGTCGAGCCGAGACCCCACCAAGGCTGTGTATAGGCGCAGCAGGAGTTGTTTGTAGGCACCATAAGATTGATGTGAGAGGACCTTAAGGATATTCATGGTTTTTAAGCATTTGCATTTGAGCTGTTTGATATAAGAAATAAATGTAAGTTTTTCATCGATTTAATGCCTAAAAACATTTGCTCCTTGTTCACAGGCATCGGACCATTCGCAAGCGTGATGTCTGGGTCCGCGTGGACCCCACGTCTGCTGGAGAACACAACACAAGAGATTTTCCGAGATTAATTTTGAAACCATTCTTGTCAGCCCAGCGGGCATGTCTCTTGACGCCCAGCTGGACTTGACTTTGGGAGATTGATATATTACATGATTTATAGGAAATCTGATCGTCGTCTACATAAATAGAATAAAAGATTGTAGGTGGCAATGGCTTCCCCAGAGAGTTCATCTTTACTATGAAGAGAGTGCAGCTCAACACACCACCTTGTGGCACACCATTTTCTTGTGCGTGAACACTTGAGAGTGCACCACCAACTCTCACTCGGAAGTTTGTTTCTGACAAGTAACTAAGAAGGGTGTTTAACATGTTACTCGAGGCACCCAATGAATTGTGGTCACTAAGGATCCCGTAACGCCAAGCGGTATCGTATGCATTCTCGAGGTCGAAAAACACAGTTACACAATACTGTTTATTAACGAATGCATCTTTTATATACGATTCAAGAGCTACGAGTTGATCGTTCGTGGATCGCCCCGCCCTGAAGCCTGCCTGGAGGCTCTCGAGGAGACCGTGGTACTCAAGAAAATACACACACGAGCCTGCGATTTATCATCTTCTCGAGAAGCTTGCACAGGCAGCTCGTCAGGGCTATGAGACGGTAACTTGAGGGGGACAACGAGTCCTTTCCCTCCTTCAAGAAAGCCTCTACTATTGCTTCCCTCCAAGAATTTGGAATGTGCCCGAACGCCATATAATATTGTATAGATGTAGAAGTGTTTCAAGTGTGTCTGCGTGTAAGTGTTTTAATATTGTATATGTGATGTTGTCTGGGCCTGGAGCTGATGGTTCAAACGTCCTCAGAGCAGCCCTCAGCTCATGTAGTGGAAACAGGGAGTTGTAAGCAGTCTGTGATTTGTTGTTGTCGTGTAGGGACTTCTTTTCACTAGAGTCTTTATACTTCAGGAAAGTGTTCGTTTAGTGTGCTGAACTGAACACGTGTAGGAAGTGTTGTACGAGTGTGTTAGCCTGGTCTTCTAGTGTGTCCCCTGTCGTACTGACCAGTGGCAGGCTGTGTGTGTGTTGTCCTTTGATTTTGCGTATACGTGTCCATGCCTTGCCTGTGCCTGTGTATAAGTTTGGATGTTATGGATTAGCGCAAACTATCTCTTTTTGCATCCCGGTGCACACGTTTTCTGAACGCTTTGGCCCGTTTGAACAGCAGGAGGTTTCCCGAAGTTGGGTACGACGGAGGATACCCCACACCTTGTTTTGGCCTCTCGCACTCGCCTACAGTCCTATGTTCACCACGGCCTCCACTGGTTGCGCGGGGCCCCAGAGGCGTGGGGAATGGACACATCGGCGGCGTCGAGGATGTGCGCCGTCAGCAGTTGAGCGACTTCATCTACGTGTAGGTGTCGTAGGGTTGTGTAGTGTAGTTTGGATGTCTCTGTAAATGTACTGCAGTTAGCTATTGCTTCACTCAACTTGTGCTGGGTAGATTGACTGCATGGGCCCTTAGCTATATATGTTAGTGAGGTGGGGAAGTGGTCACTGCTGTATGGGTTAGTGCCCACACCCCCCTTCCAGACAACTAGAGAGAACTGTGGACCCAATAGCCAAGTCGCAAAATGAGTGTGCGTTGGGTCTTATGTTATGGTATGTACGCTGTTTCTTGTTTAAATGGCATGCTCAAGAGGATGTTAAAAACTTCTTGATAAGGCGACCTCGGGCATCCGTGCGAGAAGAGCCCCAAAGAGAATTGTGTTCATTAAAGTCGCCTGTGAGGTTGTATTGTTCCGGAAGCTGGTCAACCAGCGCCTGGAAGTCGGAGCTCGAATGTGGAAGATCAGGAGGAATGTATATGGAGCATACAGTTACCAACATATTAAATATTATTGTTCGAATTGCTACAGCCTCAAGGCCACTGTTAAGAGTGCCAGGGTGGCATGGAGCGTATTTCAGGGCGTTTATGGCCAAAAGAGTGTGTGCAGCCATCCCTGTCATTTCTGAAGACCATGTAACTATTCAAGAAATTTCTGTGCTTGTAATTCAAATGTGTTTCCTAAACACACAATAGCTTGGGTGATTAGCATACAGTATTTCGTATACATCGTCAAGATTTTTAGGATGCCTCTGCAGTTTCATTGGACTATGTTTTCTCTTCCCATTATGAAGCGTTCGGAGCTACTGCAGTGTGTTGTTTATGTGTCTTCGTTCGGGGCTGTGACTCACATCTTTTTTGGCTTGTCGGGAAGCTTTGGCGTCGGGCCCCGCTCCTTCCGCGGCGAAGTAGACAGGAAGAGTTCCACATCCATGTCGTCATGACGTTTGGAACGGGTACCAGGCGGACCGGACCCCTTGGACTTGGCACCCGTCATGGTGCCCTTCGTTGGAGCCGCGACCGCCGAGGGCGTCAGGAGCGCCCCGGGTGGCACAGGCGATGCGGTGGAGGTGGGAACTGCTGCAGTTTCCTACGTCTCCATCTCGTCCTGGCCTTCGCGTGTGCTTCAGCGGATGGAGAAGAGGAAACAGGGGGGGCCGCAACATCCCCAACAGACGTTGATGCCACCGCAGCCGCTGCTGGCTCAGCGAGTGGTGCGGAGGCGGGTTGGACTGCCCGTTGCAACCCAGGGGGGGCGGCGACGGGACCAGGTCCGACTCGGGGTACTGGGTACCCGCCGAAACCAGACGCCGCTCTGCCCCCCGGCGAGCTGCGTCGGCGTACCTTTCCTGGGGGAAAGAGGCAAACCTCTTCTGCACCTCTGGGAAGGTGATGTTTTTCGTGATTTTGAGGTTTAATATTTTCTTCTCCATCTTGAACGTTTCACACGTGTGGGAGTACGCAGCATGAAGTCCATGACAGTTGCTGCACATCAATTATTGAGCCTGCCAGTTATCTGTCTCATGATATTGAGATGAACATTTTGAACACGTTGTTTTGGCACGAAAGGAGGTGGGGCCATGCCCGAACCGTTGGCACTTCAAATAGCGCCGCGGGTTCGGGATGTACTGCCGGGCAGAACAACAAATGAAACCTGCTTTGATGGATTTGGGGAGTGTGGAATGGTCAAATGTCAAGATTATATGCTTTGCCATGATTTGCTTATCATCTCGCCGCGTGGTGATGCGCCTCACTGCCGTCACGCCCTCTCCTTTCAGGACTTCGAGCCGATCGTCTTCCGTCTCATTTATCAGATCTGGCTCAGAAATCCCACCCTCAGAGCTATTGAGGCTACGGTGGGGTGTGACTCTGATGCCCAGATCTGCTATGCGATTCTGGGTCAGAAGGCTTGTGGCATGCTGGTGAGAGTTCACCTCAAACAGAACATCACCGGTTCTCAGTTTCTTGGCTTTGAAGGACTTGCCCAGGATGCCTTCAAGGAATTTGGTGATAAGGAAATTTGTCTGGGAGAAGATAGGATTTCACTTGTCAAGAGATTCAATAATCAAGAAGCGCGGATAGTTGTCTGGAGTATGGGATGCAATTGTTGGCAAGGCTGGGAATGAAGCTTCGGTGCGGCCCCTTTTCGGGGGCCGATCACGTTTGGTGGGAAGGGGGGTTTGGAAAATGTCTTATGATACATTGGAAAGCAGGGAGACGAGGGTACTTTCCTGGTCAGCCTTACCCTGATAGCTGAAGAGGTCCCGGAGCTCCCTGCCTGGTAGACAGACAGGGACCCCATCCGCCGGAGCTTGACCTGGGCTCCGGCGGCCACCGTTTGACGTTTCTACCCTTGAAGATCTCGGTGCGGGGATTCGCGTTGGACAAAAAATGTGACCTTTTTATAATCGTGACACAGTCAGGGTGAGTTATAGATACGGTTAACATTCAAAGTGATATGCGCTAGAGCGTGTTGGGTATCAAATGAAGGTCTCAATGAGGAAAATCACGTGAAACAAATAAAATTCCCTCTGGCGATAATTATGTCAGTCATGGTGAGTCATCGATTGCGTTAAAAATCAATGTGATGGCGCCGCGAATTATGAGGTACATAATTTAAAGTCTTGACGAGAGGAATCACGTGGGGCTAATATGAGATGCTTCCTTGTTCTCCCCATGCAATAGTCAATATAAGTATTATATTTGGTCAAAATTCAAATTCCGTCAGAGTGTGTGAGGTATGAAATAAAGGTTCCCATGAATAAAATCATGTGGGGCTGATAAAAAAGGCATCCAGCAGATCAGTAATAGTGAGGAGTAAACTGCTCGAACTCATTGCAGATGCTATACCTGTAGCATAACGGGAATTGTGGTGTCAACGAAAAGGGTTTGAGGGAGAAGATATAACCCGGGCAATGACCCCATCGTAAGACCATTATGTTCACTCACTGGATAAGTAAAAATTCTGAGTTGTGTCGTAAGCTGATCGGGGCTGTACAACTATCTGTTTCCGTGTCGGGTTTCACGTGTACCTTAGGCGAACACAGGCTACTTAGTAATGGCATGTTCAGTCTTGAAGGAGGGCAATGTTGTAAGCGCGAAGCTCCGAAGCGTGAAAATTTGTTTATTTTGCTTCCATATTATCCCCATCATCAAACACTTCGAGGAACAGTTCGTCTTCTTATGGACTGACCGTCATCATTGTTGGTTCCTGAACCGGTGTTCGGAGACGGCTGTGTCGTCGAATAAGCGTCCAACTTCACCAAGTACCCAATGCCCTTACAATTCAAAAACCCTCATCTGGTGCTTCAGACGGATCAATCGTGCTTGCGGCATTTTACCAGGCCGTCTTTAAAACGTGGCTTTATACACACCCTGCGGCTCTCAATGTCTGGAAAAAAGCCCCCGTAGCCACCAAAACAACGATGGTGAACTGCCACAGGGGCAAGATGGAAATGTAAATCTGGGAAACTTTTAATTGTCGGGATGCGTCAACATCCGCAGCCAACCACTGCTCACTGCGCCCCTCTTTTATAACTTGTATATAGTAGAATTTTGCCGGGTCGGCCGTTTTTAAAAATCGAGGCACCTCCTGGCGGGCATTTGTTTGGGGACTGCGGGGCGAGCAGATGACGTCGCAGTACCACAGTGTTGCTCCGTGCCCCGCGTGGGTATTAGACGTCCAGGGAACATCGAGAAACGGTAAGTGTCATTTATTCAGTACGTCAGCTACGCCAAGTTAAACAGGGCTTTAAAGAGAATGTTCAAATGGTCTGAGAGCTGTCTGATGTGCCCATATGTTCTGTTCCCAACCTGCTAAGGCGGCGGGCCACCCTACAAACGCTTTGTCCTTAAGGGGGTTGCCCTGAGGCTACGTCTAACCGTGCTTGACGGACGCCCGGCTTTTCTTCCCCAATGGGTGTTTATTATCTTAATTGGTGGCAGGTTGCTGTCATTGCCTTTACGTGGAAATCTGCAGGAGCTACTCGTCAGGGCATGGTTACGCCATTGTTGGCTGCACTAACCATCTGCGTTAGGTCAAAGGGCTCGTGCCACAAACGTGTGAAGTGAACCACGACAAAAGAACTGTCTTTCTGTGTGGACTCTATTCGCTGCACAAATTTTGTGCGCTTGAGTGCTACCGCGAGTTGGTCGCAGTGCTGAGCTGGAATGATTTCGAACAAAGCAAATTTGCCAGAATACGTGCGGTTGTACGCTGCTACAGGAAGCACATTTTATTCACCGTCCTATTCCATCTCTATCGCAAGTTTTTGTTCTCTGGAGGAATGTTCTATTCATCTCATTGACGACAAGCCGATAAAAATCATCCGAAAACCTATGCTGCAGCTCGGGTTTACTAAAAAGTTGAGCCGGAAGCGAAAAAAAGCGTCGCGGTGGTGCAGAACGCCCTGTCGTGTCAGGAAATATCTGTTCAAGCTTCCCACCCGCCGCCGAAACGCTAAAGTTGTTCTAAGCAAGCAAACGGCCGTGAAATATTGCTGTATAAAAGTTGTCCCTGTTTCTCAACAGAAAATAGTGTGATGAGCCGCCAAATATTCAATTTTTATGAGCATATACGTCTATACATGCACAGTAAAGGGGTATATCATGGCCTTGTTTACAACCAACTCAGTATTAGGTATGGGAGCGCGTAAAAAATATCAACACTTTCGCGCACCGACAGCACAAGCCATTCTTGGAAATCGGCGCTATCGCGCGCGCGATCGCAGGCATTCACTGATTGCGCCAACCCACTTACGTATTAGCATATACGTAGGAGGCTTATCAGCCCAATTTTTCCTGAACTGTTTCATGGGAACGAAGGCTTCTTGACTTAACTGCTCAATTTTCGGTGCCATGATTTCCGATGGTTGCATCCGATCCATCATCCTTCAACGAGACAATATTTTGCTACCCTACACGCCCTACCGGCCTAATTTTGAATTTTAACACATTTTTTGACAAGGCATGAATATATCGTAATGATAAGGAATACTCATTTCTTTATTCCATGCGGTTCCCCTTATCGAATCCTTTAACTTGATACCCATAAAGCCCTATTGGTGTCACTCTAAATTATCACACAATCTTCGACTCACCGGGACTCTTTCATAACTACAACCAGAAATCATTTGCATAATTGTTTCACGTGATTCACCTCAACGAGACATTTAATGTGATACCCCCAAAACCCTAGCTGGATCATTTGAAAGTTTAATCAAATATGACTAACCATGTCCCTTACGACTGCAAGCAGAACGCATTATTTATATGCCCCATGGATTAACCTTATTGAAACCTTCAATTTAATACCCTATTTTCAAGGCCTCACCATAAATTTGAACCCACCTATGACTCACCACGACTATATTAATATTAAAACCACGAAGCATTTTTGCATTTGTCCTGCGTGATTTTGCTCCTCGATACCATTCATTTGATACCCAACACATCCTAGTGGCATCTGTTTTGATTTTAACCGAAAAGTGACTAACCATGGCTATCTCATCATATAGCCATACCGCATGTGATTTCCCATGGTTATCACATGTGATTTTCCTCATCGCAACCTTTAATTTGGTGCCCCGCACACCCTAGTGGTATCATTTTGAATTTTAACCATATTTATGACCTTTTATGACTATGTCATATGATAACAAAAATGAATCCCTTCTCACTTTTTCTCACGCAGTTCCCCTCATCAAGAAATTTAATTTCATATGCCATGCGCCTTAGCGCTTTGAATATAATTTTTTTTCCAATTTATGACTAGCCATCACTAGGTCATGATATAACCATAACGCATTTTTCCCGCCTGACTCCCCTCATCAAGAAATTCGATAAGACTCCCGACACGCCCTCATAGAATCATTTTGAATTTTAAACCGATGTATTACATAATATGACTGTCTGAAGACTATACAAAGGAAGCATTGTTAATTTACCTCGTATGATTCCGTTAATTAGGACCTTTACCTTAATACCTTACATGCCTTAGAGACATCAGCGGGAATTTTTACACCATTCACCTAATAATGCGGTCATTATTCTATATAAACCAGCGTCGCCCTGTCAGTTTAGTTGACATCTCATTTAAAACAGCGGAGGGGACAGCCGCCGCCTCTACCGCCCGGTGCTGACCTCTTCCTTTTCGACCCTAGCAAATCAAACCGTTAACAGAAGCAGGCGGACATGCAGCTAGAAAGCTCCGCCGTGTGCTTTCCCACCATGCTCTTCTACGTTCTTAGAGGGTCCATCAAGAGGAAAGGTGCACTAAACCTTTTTATGACCTCACCAGTCGATTATTATTCACACGACCAGCAGCTATATCAGACCCCCCCCCCACCGCCCCCCAAACCGATCATGCGCATCGCGAAATGTGCCGTACCTGCTGTTAACGCGAATTGGTCCCCAGAGCGCCACATGAAAATTAACCGCCAACCATATCTGCCTCCTAGGCTACTCATTGTACTCAGTACTCAAAATCTACTCAAACACAAATTGTACTCCGAACTCAGAATGTTCTCAAACTCAAACAATGCTCTGTACTTTAAATGTACTATCTCAAAATGTACTCAAACTCAAAAGGTACCCAGCACTCAAAATGTAATCAAAACCTAAAATGTACTCCGTACTCAAAATGTACTCAAACTCAAAAGTACTCAGTACTCAAAGTGTAGTCAAACTCAAAATCTACTCAAAACATAAAATGTACTCCAACTCAACACATACTCACTACTCAAAATATACTGAAACTCAAAATGTACTCAGTACTCAAAATCTACCAAACTCCAAATGTACTCAGTGCTCAAATTGTACTCAAAGTCAAAATGTACTCAAAACTCAAAATGTACTCAAACTCAAAATGCACTCAAACTCAAAATGTACAAAAACTAGAAATGGACTCAGCACCCACTTGTTCTGAGGCGTACTCAAACTCATTCGGGCTCAAACTCACTAAAGCTCAAACTCACCACACTATACTAGCCTCGCGCTCACTCATACTCAAACTAACGCATGAGCGTGAGGCCAAATCAGACCGAGTGAGTGGACTCATCAGTGAGTCTGCCGACCTTTGGTTGCATATTCGAAGGAAAGGTGGCGGACTCCATACATAGATTGAATGTTTAAGAAAGCGAAATCACAATTGTGTCAACCACGTGCTCAACAGGTCGGTACATAGACATTGTGGGAATCATGACAGCTACTATTATTATCGTATGATAGCACTGATATAATTTCCGTTTCGGAAAGAGGATTTAGAAATATAGTGTCAGAGCAACTTTGTATAGAACAGGTAAACTGGTTTCTGACAGGGGTAGATTCAGGAGTGAAGAAGAGATTGAAAGCAGCAGCGAGCTTACAGCGAGTGTATTCAACCCCATTACATGTAATTTTATGGGTAGGTACGTTGTGAGTGGATTCCGCATCTTACGAGCGGATTTTCTTTCGCATTTGATCAGGTCGGTCGAGTGATTCAAGTTGTTTTTCATGAAAACGATTTCTTGAATTGCGTATGTCGTTAGTTAATTTGTTTCTTTCTGTAAGGGTTTTGGCATCTCTCGTTTTAGTGAATGATTGATATAATCTGTTTTTTTGCTTCATCTGGCTATACAAATCATGAGAAATCTATCGTTTCCTTACTGTGTTGTAGATTTTCTGTTCTCAATGGCAAAGTGCTTGCTGTATATGCAATCATTCGCAACAATGACGGAGCGCCATCATAATTTGTTGACCAGAGTACCTTTAAACATGTGCGTTAAACTTTTAATAACCAGTATGCGTTGATTAAAGAAGCAAACTGATTTTTTTCAGCGCCAGGTAAGCTGTACTTTTTAGTCGCAGAAATAGCTTACGCTTTGCCCTGGAATCAGACAGAACCGATGTCAAAGGCAACAAAAAAAAACATACGTATATTCGCCTCTTTTCGTATCCTCGTAGGTCTCAATAGTGGCTTGAGATACGAAAATAAACACTTCCTCTTTGCAGTGCTCTTCACAATAACAAGCTTTTTGACAGCGCTTTCATTGCAAAGAGCGCTAGGTGGTGGCGGTGGTTGTGGTTTAAGACAGGAAAAGGAAATGGAATATACAGGGGATATTTCGAGCTCGGCAGGGAGCTCACCTGCATACAACTCAGTGTAGGGGAAGGGAAGTAGGGGAGAGTAATAGGATAGCCTGGAGAGAAAGAAAGGTATAAAAAGAGCTGTCACTCCTAGAAAGATGTCAGTCCGGGCGCATAAGTCAATCACTGCACTACGGGCTACATCCAATGCGTGAGACCGGTTGTTTCAACGTGATACAAAAGATGGGAAAAGACCCTGTTGGATTGCCGCACGCCACTTCGGGAACAGAAGGTCCTCCACGGAAGGTCTCCACGGAAGGTCTCCACGTAAGAGCGCTCGGTGGAGCTCTGCTCCCGGCCCCGCGTGGTGGAGCAGAACCAGAGTAGGTGCTGGAGCGTCTCTATATCAGAATAGTTCTCACATGTAGGGGAGACCTTCCACCCGTGTCTGTGCAGACGCTCCACCACATTGCATCAGACGTGACGCATGCGGAAAAGCTGACAGCGGGCGTCCCTGCTGAGGCGTGCGGGGAACGCGGTAGGGGCGCCAGGCCACTCACGACGCGAGCGTGGGGGTGCATCGTCTGCAACACGCGGGCCCGAGCGGAGCTATCCTTGCGAACACGGTGAGATCATGGGATACTGGGGTGCCTGCTGGTGGGCCTCCCTCGGTCGGGCGTCTGCGTCCTCGTTGCCACTGTAGCAGCATCCGCAACAGCACCATCGTCATCGCTATGCTGTTGCGTGGTCTGATAGAGTAGAGAACGAAGTTGGCTTCCAGGCACGAACGCCAGCACTGCGTCCGCGTCTCCTTACTCCGCGGCCCTGGGCCGTCGGCCTCAGGTGCCATGTAGAATTTGTGGGCGCGGGCGGCCCGCTTCCTTACGCAACGGCCACCTTACGCAACGGCCAGCCCAGGCTAAAAAATTGGTATCCCCGAGACACCGAACTCAACGCAACCATGCAATCACTGCTCGGGTATCAGCGAGGCTTCTACAGCGAGCCGCCATCTTCGCCATTCCCTTCCATGCCATCGTTCAACCCCGAGCACCCGGAGCTATGGTTCGCGCTCATGGAGAGCCACTTTTACATCCGCGGCTTCTTTAGCCAAGCCATGAGGTATATCATGACGTTCCCGGCTCTCCAGAGCGAGGCCTTTACCCAAATCCGCGTAGAATCATCGTGACCAAATTTATATTGCGACCATAAAGACGCCGTGCTAGAGTGCTTCGGCATACCATTGGTTCGTCTTCCGCCGCTCGCGGCCCAACCAAGCTCACTCACTTCCAGGCCACAACCGCCAGGGCATATGCCGAAACTCGAGCCTCCTACCAATTTCACCGAACTCAATGACAACGGCGCTCCTATTGAGACGTCGTCAACTGCCAAATCGTCGTCCCCGTCGCTGCCAATTACCGTGACTTATCAATCAGACGTTGAAACCCGTTCTATGATCGGTAAAATGAAGACGCCCAATCCACCGCACGGGATTGACACTTCAACGAGTGCCGCCTTGACACAACCTTGCGTCGTTGATTGCGTGCTTACTCATCTTGAGCGGCACGCTTCTGCCCCTGAAACGATAGAGCCATTGTCCAATACTGATGTGAGCTTCACAATGTCTCGAACAGTTCTCGGAATCCATGCACCACCAAACGAAACAACAAAGTTGTCTTGCTCAGCTCCAGTTCCTTTGCCTGATGATTGTCGTCTGCTTCCGTCGATCCTGACCACAACTCCTCTTTAAATACTAAAGGCCAGCGTAGAATTTTGCTATTGGTTTTCTCATCGGCAAACGTGGTCTCCAATGCCCAGAGTACCAGCCAAATATTGGTCATATGAGGTTCGTCCCAGTCCCTGAGCCCCGTGGCGCGAAGAAAGCATTCGATTTCCAGGCTAGGCAGATGGCACGGCGTACCAAACACTATGTGTGGCATGGACACCGTGGTCGACCACCGCGCCGTCACTCCATCCCCACATCCAGGTCTGCTTCTAAACGCATCCACGTTATTCAGCGGCAACATCACAGACCCAGAATTTTCCTTCCACCTGCCTATTCTCGAGAGCGTACCCGCATCATGTTCTCTCCGACTCATCCGAGAGTCTCTGTTCGCAGACTTATGCACTAGGACCTCCGGAAATTGCGGAACAGCATCATCCGTCAGGCGGGCAGACCTATGCCGCATTCCCAGCCCAGACCTCCGGAATTCCCTGTGTGGCTACCGGTGCTGCAAGGCCGCCGACTGGGCATGAACATTGGAAATACCGATCTCCATTGACAAGGACAACGTCTGTACATATCTGTGCTGATAGCGCCTTCTTCTGTCATCTCACTTGCACATAGTTAACGCTTTTACGCAGTTTTGTATACAGCTCATGTCCATTCTCAGCACTATTCATTGCTCACTTTAACCTGTTCGCTAGGGGGGAGGCCATGTGTAGCATCATCATCCGCAACAGCACCATCGTCATCGCTATGCTGTTGCGTGGTCTGATAGAGAAGAGAACGAAGTTGGCTTCCAGGCTCGAACGCCAGCACTGCGTCTGCGCATCCTTACTCCGTGACCCTGTCCCGTCGGCCGCAGGCGCCGTGCAGAATTTGTGGGCGCGGGTGGCGCGCCTCCTTACGCGACTGCCTGCCCAGCCTACACCACCGATGCCCCTGTGGCTCGACTGCCAGTGGAGCCGCATGTCGCAGCCTCAGGATGCCACAGCACGCAGCTTGGCTGCCAGGGAGCGCTCCGGGTAGCCGCTGCTGTTGGTTGGCAGATCGGCTGCACGCAGCAGCAGCAGAGCAATCCTGGAGTGCTTCTGGATGACAGCCCCGGCATGGTTATGGGGTCCCCTTTCCTGGAGGAGGTCGGCGGACAGATGCAGGGTTGCCAGCTCCACCCGTGTGGAGGAAATGGGGAAGGGCAGGCGGCAGCTCCAGCTGGTTCCCAGTTCAGACACCACGCACGCAGCCGCCCCATCGCACGTGCTGTGCTTGACGGAGCCATCCGTAAAGAGATGCAGGTAGCTGCTCAGCTCGTCCTGCAGCAGGGCGGCCGCCTCATGGCGGATGGCCTGGGGTGGTCTGGTCCGCTTGTTGCGGACCACGCACAGGGTCGCTGTGATCCGCAGGGTCTCCCCGGTATGTGGTGGGGGCGGCTCAAGGCGGTGCTGGTTAGGAACCTCGATGCCCTCCTCGAAGATAGTGAGCAGTGCTCCCATGTGCGAGTTGGGTCGGCTACAAAACCTCTTTATGACCGCAGCCCCGTCGCCTATGGTCAGCAGGCGCTGGATGTGCCACAGCCTCGTCGGCAATGCCCGCATCTCGATGGGCCAGGTGCCCGCCTCTGTGTGAGTGCCCGCGATCGGGGACGTAGAGGGGAGGACCAAGCAGAGGCGGATGGCGTGGCGATGGTCCATATGCAGCTCCTGCCAGCGTCGAGTTTCCAGGTAAGCGAGTGGAAGCTCATACAGCAGAGCTGCTGAGGCCTTGCCGTGTAACCTGCTCTGCGCTACTTGGTATGAGCAGCCATTGCCTGGTGCTCGAAGCTGCGCCACTCCTTGGGGCACCTGAGCGCTGCGTGCGAGGAGGGCCTTGACAGCTGGCAGCAATGTGAGCCGGCAATCGATGCGCAGCCCCAGGTACTACAATGAGCGGTATCGTTAACCTGCCTGCAGTTTGAATAGCCACTACAGTGCAGAACAGGAATATTTGAAGCCCGGAAGCGCACCTGACTGCGTTAGAAACAGCTTTTGAACAATCTAACTTGGGACACGTTCAAGTAGGGAGATAGAGAGAGAGAGCATTACTTAAACTAATTCCAAAAAATGCTTCAGAGAGGCGTCGTCATTCCAGGATTCCTTGAGGTCGGGCTGCTTCGACAGCTCTTTCGATGAGACGCAGCAGATATTCAATGCCTGAACTAGCCAAGGCTCTTTCCCAAAACTCCGTGGAAAGGTGCATGTTAGGAGGGTCTAGGGTGTACTGTGTCTGAGAGTCCGAAGCTGTGCACAGAAGCGGAAAAGTGGAGAAAAGTGTGTCTGGTTAATGATTTCAAGTCTGGTGGGAAGTGGGAAGGTGTTGACCTGCAGGGAACGCGATATTCTTTCCTGATCCCTCGGTAGTGAGTTGTGAAATAAAGAGTAGGTTTTACGGGACCGCCTATAGTGCTGCATGATCTCCTGGTAGGTGACAAGAGGTTTCATGCGCTAGGGCTCGGCTTCGGCTTCACCAGCGCTGGCTCGGCGGGGCATATCTCTAGCCACGATGTCGGCGATCTCGTTGCAGGAGATTCCGCTGTGAGCTGATGCCCGTACAATCATGACTTCTCTCTTTGTTGGTCTCTCATTGATTAGTCGCAGTCTTGTGATTTAAAAGCGACCGTTGACAAACTTGCGGCACGCCACCTGGGAATCGGTGCGTACAAGTTTGGCGTCGCTTTGGCTGAGAGAAAGTGCTATGGCGGCTTCCTCGACTTAGAGAGGATTTCGTCCGAGGATTGAGTTGCTCCACCTCTCCTGCTTACTTAAAAAGACGGAGGCTGCCATGGCTGCTTTTCTGGGGTGACAGGCTGCGCGTGTGTAGGCGGTAGATGGTGCAACTCTGTAAAACCTAAATATTGTTTGGCCTCGGGCTCCTCTGATAGCCTCGTAATGCACACTGTGCATATTGCGTGCTTAGACGGGCCCTATGAAGTGTTTTGTAATGAAGTGGGGTGCGTTTCCAGTAGGGAAGGGTCGATGGCTGAGTGCCCGATATTACGATACGTGAGATGATGAACCTCCCCGTTTCGGTTGCTCCCAACCTAAATCTTTCGCTAGGTAGGTGCGCCTGTATTAACTCCTTGGCCGAGTTGTGGATGCCAAGTCAGAGTAGTCGTTCGATTAAGGTGATTGCCAGGAGACCCATGGCTTGCGTGTATGACTGTCTGATAAGTATATTTACTTTCACCAGCTCTCTGTTTTTAGGGAGAGCGTATGGTATAGCGTACGTAATCCTAGACAAGACGAAGGCCTGGACAAGGCGAAGCGTTGCCGCCTCCCTCATACCTGTGGTTTTGGTCGTTGTTCGTCGTATCATATGAGTAACATGGTCTGTTGTGGTTAAAAGCTTTTTATCAGAACGGTGTTGGAGGGGTCCGCCTGGAATATCGTGCCCAGGATCTTCATATTTGGAGGTGGCGCAATGATATGGGCCTCTAGGGGTAGGGTGATAGTGGGCGAACGTGGAGTGTTTGTTTTGTGCGGTGACACCAAAAGCAGCTCAGTCTTTTGGGAAGCGCAGCTGAGACTGCATTACTTGGCAGAGGCAGCCACTGCATCCGCTACCTCTTGTAGGCGGCTTTCTAACTCTCCGATCGACCCTGTGGACGAACAGATGTTTATATTGTCAACGTATAGCCCATGGCGAATCCACGGGATGTTGTCCAAAAGTGGTCGCAGGCCTATCAGGGCAAAGTTGAAAATGATAGGAGCCAATACAGGCCCCTGTGGTGTTACGCGCCTACCCAATAAGAAGGGGTCTGTAGCTTTTCCCCGGCTTTTACAACAGCTTTCCCTCCAAAGATAAACTCTCTTATGTAGTTGTAAGTCCTTGCTCCACAGCTCAGTGTGTTCAACCTGTGCAAAAGTTCTTTGTGCTTGACGTTATGAAACGCTTCTTTGAGGTCCAATGCGAGGATGGCAGTGGGGGAGGCCGGAGTCGCAGGGGCCATCACTTCCTCTTTAAGCTGAAGTAAGATATCCTGCGTTGACAGTTGTGGGCGAAATCCCACCATCGTTGGCGGGATTTTACCCGAGTCTTCCAGATACGGTTGCAGTCTGTTGAGAACCACATGCTCCAGGAGTTTTCCCACACACGAAGTAAGAGCGAGAGATCTCAAGTTTTCAAAGCCTGGTGGTTTGCCTGGTTTTGGTGTGAGGTTTTCGTGTGAGGTTCCAATACTCGGGTAGGAAACCAGACTTTCAAATTTTGTTGAGGTGGGCGGTACGTTCTAGCAGCAAATGGTGGTCGAGAATGATGAGTGTTTTGTTATTGACTTTGTCAATTCCTGGAGCTGTGTGGGGCATCGAATTTTGAATGGCCGCCGTAACTTCGTGAAGATGGAGACCCTCGTCGAGAAGGTCGTTTTGGGTTCCAGTGTATTGCGGCAATGACTCCGACGGTTGCATAGGGAAGTACGGGGCTTTGAGAGCCAAATGGAGATCCGTTCCACTGCTGGAATTGGTGAATGACTCTGGTCATGGCGTGGTGGAATTTCGTCCCACTACGTGTGGGACGGATCAAATATTATAGCTGTCACCGAGTTTGGGAGGTACTTAGGGTGCATCGAAGCCCATTAGAAAGGGTGAGGCAATTTTCTTTCGCGCGTTTTTTCGCGTATTCTACCGTTTTGGAAGTGAGTAGAGCAGTGCACTTTTTGAGTTTCCGACTGATGCGCTGCTTTTTCCACCTGCTCAGCAGGCTTCTTTGGGCTTCCCATATGTGAAGGAGAAAGGCGTCGATGCAAGGAGTGGTGGGGGAAGTCTGCAATGTTTTGGTATGATCTTTCACATCCCGGGATTACTGTGCAATCAATTCTTGGTTGGTCAATGAATTGTCTTTCTTGCCTTGGTGGCTCTCTGTGTTTCTCTTAGCTCCTGCTAGTCCGCCAGGCGGCCTTGTGTTGCGGCTGCCTGTTGGGTAGCCCCCTGTCCGGCTTGGACATACCTGGTTTCCATATCGATTACCTCTTGGACGGTTGCATATGTCGCAGTAAGGAGACAATGGTGGTCGCTGGGTGTTACGGTTGCCTGTAGATGTCACGGGTCTGGGGATGTTGCGGTTAGTTTTTCTCTTCCCGTTTACGTTTGACGAGGGGTGGGGATTGCGCGTCTGCATCATTGAGTGTTTTGTCTGTTTTACGAATTTCGCTTCGAAGCGACAAAAGCTCGGCTCGCATACTACTTGTACTTCTGCTATTCGCCCACTATAGGCAATCTCCGTAGCCAATTCAAAAGCCGCTGCTGCGTGGAGAGTATTGGAAGAGGTTACCTGTGCCCAGCTCACCTGTGATAAGGTATACGAAGCTGGCTTGCTCTTACGCCTGCCACTCGTCGACCGCCCTTCACTTGGAGTTCTGTCTCGGGAACGCGTCCGTTTCGCCAACGAAGTCTTCAGCAATGACTAGGAACGGCGCTTAGAGATGCTCCTTCCCTTGCTGGCACTTTGCCTCATTGATGAGCGAGAATGGTAAAAGTGCGAACGACCACCACTGAGATTAGGGAAGGGAAAGCGGGTCGGTCGGGAGGACTGTTGCAGTTGGCGCTGGGGCTTTTGATGATTCATAGGTGGAGGGGCCGTTTAGTGCAAGACGTGCCCGCCGTCGTGTGGGAGCCCCCGCACAAGATGCAGTGAGGGCGGCGCTCATGCTGTGCCATTTTTATGGCTAGCCCACATTTCCCGCACCTCGGCGTTCCAGAAGTTTACGGGCACACATCCTCCATGTGACCAGTCGTTCCATTTGTGGCAATAGGGTACCGTTCTCTTGTAGAGGTAGCACCGAACCGGGATATCACTTTAGTTGACATAATACGGCACGCTCTTTCCACAGAATGTGATCAATTTTTTGGTGTTTTTGTGCCTTCTGTAAGTCAAAACTTGACAACCCCGATCCTGGATGCGTTGGAAGATCGTGTTGGCGGTTGTATCAAAGTCGATGTTATGAACGACTTCTTTGCAGAAGTAGTCTGGAGATGGTGCGTATGATGCTACCTCGTAAGACTTCCCATCAATGGTAAATTTCTTCATCTTGCTTAGCGTCATAGCTGTTGTTTCAAAAGGGGTACTCATAACAATGACTTTTTCGTCCCCGTCTATGCGAAACTTCGCGTTGACTGCTGCAACATGCAGGTTTGTCTCAGTTGCTATAGCCATTAGTAGTTTTTCGGGGCTCACCCTGGCAAGGCGTAGACCGTTGCGTGGCCGAAATGTCAGTTTCAGATCTTTGACAGGCAGTGTAGGCTGGCGGCGTTTGCACGCTGTGGGCCGGCTTTTGCGAAGGGCGGGCTTCGCCGGCGTTTCGGCCAACTGCTGCTGTGCAGTAACCAGTGGCTGATCTCGGCGGCGCTTGACACTGAGGGCGACGAGAATCCAGGGCTTACTACCTGGTTCGTCTTCCTCCGAGTGTGGAGAGGCGTCTTGGTTGTAGCGGGTTTCCATCTTCTCATCCTCCGAACTGACGTTCAACAACTGGTTGGCTTCTTCAGCGACGGCGCACGATGTCGCAGTCACCATATATGGAACGTCGTGACTGTCCAGGTGCAGGATAGGCTGACTCGCTATAACGTCAGGCTTATCGAGGCGGCCGCCGTACCTGAAGCGCAAATGGCCGCAAAGTGCAAACATTGTGCTTACGGCATCGCGCTTGGTATCAATGTGCCCCTGGTGACCTAGGGAACACTACAGGAGCGTTGTTTCGGAACACTCACGTTGATGTTTGCCAGATGTTGATCCTTGAACCACAGCCGATGCGAATCACACTCGATCAGCTCGTCGTCATCGTCTTCCTCCTCGAAGGGAGACGCGTTGAAATAGTTTTTTATGAAAGTTTATTTCGCCACAGGGCATATATATGGGGTATGACGTGATGCAGATTAGATGAAAGTGAAAATGTTCGCTTCGCCGATGAAGTCAAGGAGTGAGCGATAATGGCGCCCATGTATCCACGCGGCGTACGGAGAGGCCCATCGCCACTAGGTGCCGCAGTCTTGTCGGCCTCAAGTCGAGACAGGACCACAGCAAGTGGTGAAGGTCGGCGATCGCGTTGCTGCGGTTGCGCACTGGGCAACCAGGGTTTGTAAATGAACGTCGGTATTGAGGCCAGTGGCGGGTCACGGCGGAGGTTAAAGCCACCCCCTCCCGAATCCTCCTGAGCGCAACCTCCTCGGCACGGGTAAGACCGGGGGGAAGGGTGGCAGCACACGGTGGAATGAGAGGACGTGTGCGGGGCCGGAGGTGTTCTTTTCTCGTCACCAGGAGAGTGGCATCATCCAGGTCTCACGGGGAAGTCGGAGATTGAACAGATGCTGCCAGTCGGGCTGCTACGTCTGCCTTGCAGTGTTCTGTGAGTAGGTCACGTGGAACACATTCAATCAGAATCTTGTAAGCGATTCTTGCCGCAAGTTGATGAATACTGTGAGCCAACACAGGGTTACGACTAACTTACAGTAGTAGTCGGACTGCTTGTAGATCATCGGTGCGAACGACGATGCGCGCCCCGTGCTTTCGCAGGAAGGGCTTGGTACATAAAGTTACAGAGTAGTTATCAAAAAGACAAACACCTTGACAATTCAAATCTAGTAACAGAATCGAATTAACAAAACAAAATCGAAACAGGATTCAAACATCTGGGTTACTAATAACGTGCCAGTACAAAGCAAATTCACATACTAATAAGTTGTATGAACTATTCATCAATGTAACGAAAACAATGATAAGCAGAAATACATCATGGGTAAAGAATTCAGTGAGAGAAGTGTAATGTCAGTACATAAAGAACATGATCGGAAAACAGAGTATTTGAGCTAAGGAATAATTTTTTAAGTGCAACTTACCATACTGAAGGGTATTTCATCATAAGTATAACTTAAGAGCACATAATCAGTGGGGTAAAATATACACACGAATACACAAACGAATATCACAATGCTTTTGTTTTATAATGCTTTCCTGATGCAAGTGCTTGTACAACACTAAGACAGTTGGTGTACACAATGAATTTAAGATTTGATGTTGGACTATGTGATTTAGTACCATTAAAATGCCGTATGCTTCCGCTGGTATTATACTGCTAAAAGGGTTCAATGTTTTACAGGCGTGAAAAATTGTCCCATGTGCAGCACAAGCCACAGCATTTGCAGTCTTGGACGCGTCACTGTAAAACTCTTCACAGTGGTACTTATGCTGCACAAACAAGAAATGCTGCAGAATCGCCATCCTTGGTGACCTGTTCTTGTTAAATTGCGTAAAAGACAGGTCACATGACACAGTGCGGAGATGCCATGTTGGAATGGAATCAATGATGGGTGTCTTGTGGATGCCTGAAAACGAGACTTCTAGCTCAGAAGCTTCTTCTCGCACTCGTAGAGGAAACGGCATGAAGATTTATGGACGAGTTAAAAACAGTAGCTGTGAGGATGCGTCCTTAATGGTCGGATAAAAAGGATGATTTGTCATAGATATGTTTTTTGAGGCATATAAAACCCCCATGTACACCCTCTGGTGATCTAGGGACCATTTATTGGATTCTACATACAGACTTTGGACAGGGCTAGTGCGAAAAGCCCCACATGCGAGGCGTAGCCCTAAATGCAGCACCGGGTCCAGCATTTTTAATGCCGTTTAAGTTGCGCACCCATACACGACACTGCCGTAGTCCAAGCAGCATCCCACTAGGGCGCTCTAACCACGCAGAAGGAGTAGCTTGTCTGCACCATACGACTCGTGGGAGAGACCTTAGAGCATATTCATAGTTTTTAGGCATTTTTGCTTAAAATGTTTCAAGTGTAGAAAAAATTTTATCCTGTTATCGAATATTATGCCTAAAAACTTGTGCGCCTTTTTAACAAGAATTCAAACGCCATACAGTGTAAAATCTGGGTCCGGATGAATCCCGCGCTTCCTGGAGAACACAACACTTTTTTCTGGATTGAGTTTAAAAACCATTCTTGTCTGCCCAGCTGGCAAGTTTTTTAACACCAAGCTGGACCTGACGCTCACAGATTGACATATTACAAGATTTAAAAGATATCTGTACGTCGTCTACACACATAAAGTAAGAAATGGTAGGCGGCAATGCCTTACCAAGGAAGTTCATTTTATTTATAAAAAGAGTACAGCTTAGAACTCCACCTTGATGCACGCCATTTTATTGCACATGAATCCTTGACAATGCATTACTAACTCTCACGCGAAACGTTCCTTCATACAAATAACCAGCAAGGGTGTTGAGCATATGGAACGATACTCCGAAAGACTTCAGGTCATTGAGGATCCCGTAACGCCATGCGGTGTAATAGGCCTTCTCAAGGTCAAAAACTACCGTTGTGCAAAACAGTTTGTGAGTGAAAGCGTCCTTGATGTATGATTCAAGGGCGACAATTTGGTCGTTTTTAAATCGCCCAGCCCTGAAGCCTGCCTTGCAGCCCCCGAGAAGCCCGTTGTACTTAAGAAAGTACACGAGTCTCGTGTTTACCATCTTCTCGAGGAGCTTACACAGGCACCTTTTCACGGCGATGGGACGATAACTGGCGGGAGAGGAAGGATCCTTCCGTTTCTTCAGAAAGGCCACTACTATGGCCTCCTTCCAAGAGCGTTGAATGTGCCCCGAAAGCCATATGTTGTTGTATAGATGTAGGAGGGTTTAAAGAGTGTCTGGGTACAGGTGTTTTATCATGGTGTATATGATTTTGTCTGCACCTGGAGCTGAAAGCTTACACGTGGTAAGAGCGGCCCTCAGCTCATAAATTGAAAAGGGAGAATTGTAGAAAGTGTGCGACTTGTTGTTATGACGCAGGGACTTCTTTTCCGCAAATGTTCTGTGTTTTAAGAAAGTGTTTGTGTAGTGCGCTGAACTGGGCACGTGTTGGAAGTGTTGTGCAAGAATGTTAGCCTGGTCTTCGAGTGTGTGCCCTGTTTTACTAATCAGGGGCAGGCTGTGTGTCTGCTGTCCTTTAAGTTTTCGTATTCGTGTCCAGGCATTGTGTGTGTCTGTGTATGTATTGATGGAAGAGAGGAAGGTGCACCAACTCTCCCGTTTCGCCTCTCGAAGCACTGGCTTCCCAAAAGCCTTTGCCCATTTAAAAGAAATCAGATTATGTGACGTGGGGTACCGGCGAAGGACACCCCACGCCTTGTTCTGGGCCTCTCGCGCCCGCCTACAGTCCTCGTTCCACCAGGGCCTCCTTGGGTTGCGCGGGGCACAGGAGGCCTGGGGCATGAACTTTTCGGCGGCGTCGAGTATGTGCGCCGTAATGACTTGGGCTGCTTCCTCCACGTGTAGGTGTTTTATGGTTGTGTGGTGTAGTTTAGATGTTTCTATGAATGTAGTCCAGTTTGTTTTTGATTCATTAAACCTGTTCTGGGAAGACGGACTGCATGGGCCTTTACCTCAGTATGTTAGAGAAGTGGGAAAGTGGTCACTACCATATGGGTCTAAGCCCACGCCCCACTCAAGACATGGAAAGCGAATTGCAGAACTAATCGCCAAGTCATGATGCGAGCATGTATTGTGTCCTAAGTCTTGGTATGTCGGCTGTTTTTTGTTGAAAAGGCATGCTCCAGAGGATGTAAGAAACTTTTCTATGAGGCGACCTCTCGCATCCCTTCGGGAGGAGCCCCAAAGAGAGTTGTGCGCATTAAGGTCGCCTATGAGGATGTATGGTTCGGGCAGCTAGTCGACCAGCGCCTCGAAGTCAGAGCTCGAAAGTGCAAAATCAGGACGAATGTAAATGAAGCATACCGTTATCAACCTATTAAATATTATCCTCCGGATTGCTACAGCCTCAAGGACAGTGTTTAAATAGAGAGGGTGGCATGCTAATACTTTCAGGGCAACAATGGCCACACCTCCTGAAGAATGTGTGCAGCCAACGCTGTCCTTTCTGAATACCATGTACCTATTTAAGAAATTTGTTTGTTAAGAATTGAGGTGGGTTTCCTGGCAACACATTACACTTGGCTGACTGGCATGCAGCATCTCATACACATCATCAAGATTTTTAAGGAGGCCTCTGCAGTTTCATTGGATAATGTTTTCTGTTCCCATTATTTGAAATTAAGAATAACTGGAGTGTGTGTGTGTGTGTGCATTTGTGTTCATGTGTCATCTTTCGGGGCTGTTATTCTGGGATTTTTGGGACGTTCAGTCGGCTTGGACATCGGAGGCCCCTCCTTGCACTGCGTTGCAGGCAGGAACGGCACGACATCCATCTCGTCGTCGGATGTCAGAGGGGTGCCCGGCGGGCCGGGCCCCCTGGACTTGGCCCCCTTTCGGGAGCCCTTCTTTTGAGCCGCCACTGCCGATGGCTTCCGGGGCACCAGATGTGGCACGGGCGGTGCGGTGGCGGTGGGAGCCGGTGCGGGGCGAGCTATGTTCATCCCATCGGCACCCTCCAACGCACTGGAGAACGAGGAGGCGAAGGCAGTAGCGGCACCGGCCTGTACAGAAGTGGTTTGCACCACCACCGCTGCTGCCTCAGCAAGCGGCGTGGTGCCGGTTTGGGCTACGTGAAGCAACCCAGCTGGGGACGGGGCCGGGACCAGGTCAGACTCGCTGAACTGGGTCCCTTTGGACACCACACGTGCTCCGCGCCCATGCGAGCTGCGTCGGCGTACCTGCCCAGGGGGAAAGAGGTGAACCTCTTTCGCGCCTTTGGGAAGGTGATGTTTTCTGTTAACTTTACGTTAATAATTTTTTTTTCTCAAGATGAAACTTTTCACAAGCGCGAGAGTATGCTGCGTGTGGAAACTGGCAATTCGGGCAGGTGAAGTTGGTTGCAGTGCATTTGTCAGAGAGATTGTTCTGCCACGACAGGAGTTTGTACCATGCCCGAACCGCTGCCATTTGAAACAGCGCCGCGGGTTCGGGATGTACGGCCGGACAGAACAATGGATAAAACCTGCGTTGACGTGCTCGGGCTGTGTGCAGCGGTCAAAAGTAAGTATCAGGTGTTTTGTGGCTATTTCCTTCTTTTCTCTCGTAATGACGATGCGCCTTACTGCTGTCACGCCTTGATCTTTTAGGCCTTCGAGCAGATTGGTCTCTGTCTCGGTTAGGAGGGCTGACTCAGATATCACACCCTGGAAGCTGTTGAGGCGGTGGTGTGGTGTGACTGTGATATCCAGGTCTGCCATGTGGGTTTGGCTCATGAGAAATGTGGCTTGCTGCTGCGTGTTGACCTCAACTATAAGACTTCACCAGTTCTTAGTTTTTTAGCATTATATGTCTTGCCAAGGATAGATTAAAAAAAACCTGGATACAAGGAATACAGAATGTGAGGAAAGAGGCGTGGATTTGCCAACCGTTTCAACAATCAAAAAGCGGGGGTAGTTGTCGGGTTTCGGGGAGTTGATGGCAGAAAGAGGTGGAAAAGACACTTCGGTGCGGCCCCTTTTCGGGGGCCGTTTACGTTTGGGGGGGTTACGAATTTACCATATAGCATATTATCAAAGCAGGGAGACGGGGGAACTTTTTTCTCAAACCTCACCCTGATAGCTTGAGAGGTACCAGAGCTCCGTGCCTGTTAAACAGACAGCGAGCCCATTCGCCGGAGCTTGACCTAGGCTCCGACGGCCACCGTTTGAGGTTTCTACCCTTTACCTTAAAACTCGTAGCCACGGTAGATTACAGCAAATGTATGGGGGCTCGGGGTCCGCGGTATCGCCAGTACCGTCAGCATGATTGCCCAAGGTGCCCCGTGCGGGGGCTTGTAATACTGCTCTCACTATTTGTCGCGCCACCTGTGAGCTGGCTCCACCAGCTTTGGGAGCAATACGGCGAACTAGTTACAGCGTTTGAGCACTTGGTGTTTAGCCTGAGCAAGCCAAGCTTTCCTGACGGGTGTATCAACAATATCAGGACTTTGATTGCTGGGCTCTCCTGCAGTGGTTGCCCAGTCAGATGAAGGCGGATGGGACAAGCAGCAAGCTTTCGGCGGCACCAGCGGTTGGCAATAAATGTGTATGTTGTTTTACTCGTTGATAGCTGAAGGCCCACCGAAGAGGCAAAGGCTGCGGCCACATCGAGGGCTGACTGCAATGAACTCGCTTGAGTTTCCAGGTCATGGTGAGTGCTCCACACGGTGATGTCATCAGCTTAAACGAGAAATTTAACATCCGGCACATCATGAAGGCGCCATGCCAGTAGTATCAAGGCCATAATAAGCAATGTCGGAGCCAATAACGATCCTTGGGGCACACCACGTACAGGAACGAAGGACCCAACAGCTTGTCCGTGAATGTGTATGGCAAATGTCCTGTCATGAAGGAATGACTGGACGAACTACCGTAACCGCATGAGAAAGTGGAACATATCAATTGAGTCCAGGATAGCAGCGTGACTGATGTTGTCATACGCTTTTTGGATGTTCATTGCTAGGATGCTCCGAACAGCATGACTGCGGGCAGGCGACAGTGTTGATGTTGCCTAAACGCTAAGCCCGTCCTCCGTGCCAAGTGATGGGCGAAAGCCGAATGGCGGGGGATGGTAATACCCATGCTGTTCAAGCCACCACGACAAGCGAGTGGCTAGCATTTTTTTCTGTAAACTTGCCAACCGTCGCCGTAAGTGAAATTGGCAGCAGGTTTTCCAGCACCATCGCTGGCTTGCCAGCTTTTGGTATGGGAACGACTTGCGCTGCTTTCCAGCTGCCAGGGACGACTTCAGTAAGGCATACCTCGTTGATTGAATCCAGGAGTTTAGCGTTGCTCGGGCGTATTTTAATACGTAGAGATACGCGTTGAAATAAGCCTAGGCAAGCACAACACATACGTCGGCCGTACCAGGTACCTGAAGATTGTTTATAGCGAACCGCCGCTGGACGTCGGCTTCATCGAAGATGAACATTTCGTGTACGTCTGCGACGGTCGGTGTATACACTTCCGTACGTTTAGCTGAACATTCTAAAATAGATGTTATTTGAATGTTCTGTGGGAATTCCCGTAATCACATGTGCTTTACACCCAGCATGGGTACCCTAAAAAAGAAATGTTATGCCGTTTGGGTTATGTAACAGCAAAGTGTAAAAACTCGTTATTAAGGTGTTCAAATGATATGGGGGGTTTTTTTCTCACACGACAGAAATGAATGAGGTACAATCACAGGCCTACTTTTAACAATGAACATTTCATAGCACGGCACTCTTGCACTATAAAGCAAACAAGTATACATGAACAAGCAGCATACCGATCACGCCAAACTCGGGTTGGTGGTGATCCACAATGCTTTCTCGATAACATTGTAGCTAGAGTGCGAAAAATTAACAAAAATACAAACAATATTATATTACAAGCAAGGAACAATTCATATTTCACATATACAAAATCTTTTTTGATCGAAAGCGGAGTAACTAGTTAGTTTTTAACTGCGAAGCCGTTCAGCAAATTGTTTTTTGCGTAACCGCAGTTCGAAAAAATACAAAACCCCGGCGCAAATGAGCCCGTTCCTGCCAGCGACAGCCTAGCAGTTAAACAAACAAAGAATGCCGAGAGCTCGTCTGCGGGTGCCCCGTGGCGATCGAACAGCGTCTCCAGCACATGTTTTTTTAAGCAAGCATACCCAACAAGAGAGATTCGATAAGACTGGGGGGACCACCAAGCTCTCCAGTGTGCCTGTCTTGCGAAGACCGTCATGCACTTCCATCGAACGTTTGCCATTTCAAGCATACCTACCTCGGAAGATTGGCGAAGATTGGAAAACAAAAACTCCACCATCCGCCGTAATCGTGGCCACACTTGCTCGAAACAAAAAAAGTCTAGCATTTGTGATGCTCGTGGCAGCACTTCCTCAAAACCAGAATTACACGTCATTGAGTACGTCTCTGAAGGATGCTGTCCAATTATTATCACTTCCAAAGCATAAAGGAAGCTCACAGTTATGGCAACAATGATGACGAAGAGGTCACTGCGGCAGCGAAGAAGATGCAAATAAGCTGCAATCGTGGACCTAAACTGTCTTCATGGTCGTGAAGGTTGCGTGCAGAGTCACAACCTTCAAGTATTAGGCGGTAGTCTGAAGTTGCTTCATTTTTTTGCATTTTGCTAATTTTTTACACTAATTGTTGATTTGCTACCTTCAAAGGCCGCCTTTAAACCTACGGATATATGTCCTATGTACAGACGTTGCTGGATGTCCGCCTTACATACGAACACTCTCATGCAAACATGCATATACACTGCAATTACAGAGGAGGCCCTAAGTGACGTTGAATGTTCTGTGCTTGAAGCTGTGTGTCATAACCATTTCCTCCAATTTTGATGGTCACAAAAACATAATGTGTACTAAATATGAATGACGTCGGCGAGATATAAAGACACAAGTCAGTAACTTCAAGGTGGTGTCCTGTACAATGAAGCGGGAGTAATTTTTACAATTGGAAGAGAAACAGAAGGGGGAACCTACGTGTATGAGCAAATAAAATGTGAATATACGCAGTCAATCCTAAATAAAACAATTGACAATAAAGAAAGCACACTGTCATGAAAAGAAATGATTACATAGAGCATTTCACAAAAAACAATAAAAAAATTAAAATAGATAAATTGGCTAGATAGTGACACGATATCAATTTATGCTTAATTTTATTTTGTTTATGCAGCGGGCCGTTTTTACAACAATGTGTAAGCAAATCATAAAACAATTTAATAAACAAACCGTCTGCTTGCCATAAATGGTGCACACGTTTGGTAAAAGAAAATATTTGTTTACCGCAAACATTGCGATGTGGCCAATTTAGGAATATAATTTAACTGCAGAAGCTGAATCGTTGCATTCCTCTTTATATTGTTACCCAGTTATACTTAGCAATTCTGGAACACCTAGGTTGTTTCTGTGAAGAACTGAGCTAGCGTAATCAGAAAAGGTATACATGTGCCAGTTCCTAATGATTGGCTGTGAATTGGGGAGCGGTGTACATGGTATACCTAGAAATAATGTACTAAAAATGCGGGAATGTATAGCACTAAATTACCGCAACATTTGTGATGAGTTATTGAAATATTAGTGGGAATAATGACTATGTGTTTGTCTTTATTTAAGCATTATCATGTTTTGAACGTAGGTGACTCGAGCTGTGGTTGGCGTTCCGCTTTGATTATGACCGCTTCATGGCCTCCCAAATGTAATGTCAAGGGCTGTTGTAGTGGATGAACCCTAACCTTGCTGAAGATGCGGTCGATGTATGTTCCCCGGATGATTGTGGGCTGCTTTGAATTACTGCCCGCATGAGATTCGCGGATGCACGCCGCTGCCGTCGACGATGCAACGTCGAAGAAGCGTGAAGCGTGCTCTTCTCGTGCCGGCCCAGGAAGAGACCGGTAACAGTGCCGCTCCAGGATCCCTTAAAGAGGAAGCGTGCTCGTCTCGTGCTGGCCCAGGAAGACACCGGCAGCACTGTCGCTCCAGCAACCATTGAAGGGTAAGATACCACCGGGCGTTCTGCAAACCGTGCTTGCGCAGTGCACGGCTGAACCAAGTGCTGATTTTTAGTAGCGTGTTGCCCGCCTGAAGTATTTCTGCGGAGTGTGGAGAATGAATATGTTGCATGAAAACTGATTTGATTATTTTATGTACATAAAGAAGCGCTTTTACCACTGGTCGCTGCGCCCTGACAAGTGGGTTATAATAAATTCGTTTAACCCCCCCCCCCCCCAAGTGCTGAACCACACAACACGCCGACAATGCACCAGCCATGGATCGGAGAGCCCGCACGGCACCTACCCCAGTGAGAGACCTCCTGGTCTGCACTGGAACTGCAACGGCTATCCGAGAAAGAGAGCAGTGTTACAACAGCATCTACAGCAGGTCGCCCGCACACCCGACGTCATTATGTTCCAATAGACCCAAAGGGAGACTACACCGAAGCTCCCTGGCTACCGCGCGCGCCACAGCCTACGGAGCGCAAGGGACACAGCGAAAGGAGTGGGACGTGGGGTGTGCATTTTTGTACGCAAAGGTATCATCTTCGTAGAGCACGACGTCATTGGTAACAGGGCAATAGAGTACTGTGCGTTGGAAATCACCACGGGCAAGCGGCAGACGAAGAGCGCATTTAGGGTGAATGTGTACAGCAAACCTGCGCATCGGCAAAAAAAGTTTTGAGCACTCATTCACAAGGCTACCAGGTTAGCTGGAGGAAGTACGCTGCAAATCTGTGGAGACTAATGCTCCGAATCAAGAGGGGGGTGCAGCAGTGGTATGCGGTTTGCAGCGAGGCCGACGGACAGATGCACAAAGGTAGGATATAGAACATACTACGGCATTTGCTGGACGAGACTAAGCCAAAGGGCTTCCATCACAACAACCTCGCCAAGACCCTTCACAGGGCCATCCGAGACCTAGGGGAGGAAGACATGCGCAGGCGCCTAGATGGCAAGTATTTGCCCACTACCCCTACGGAACCGCATCCGGAGTACGCAGGCGCTGACAATAAGATACTGGACAGAGACATGGAGGTGTTGCAGGTTCGGGCGGCCTTGCAGACCCTGAATGGCAGATCAACGGCAGGCGCCCTGACAATGTGACCAACAAGGCTCTCAAGAATCTGAACAAGGCGGCGATAGAAGCGCTCACGCGTTTCCCAAACAGATGCTCGTGCGTAGGAAAGCTACCCAAGCAATGGAAGGTGGCCAAGACGATCCTCATTCCAAAGCCGGGCAAGCCGCCCAGCATACAGCATCTCTGGCCATTCTCGCTCACATCGTGCGTAGGGAAGGTCCTTCAGCACGTCCTCATGAACGGATGGCAGAGATGCCTGGAAGACTCTGGGCTTCACCGAAACCTAATCATAGCATTTGGGGATAAGGTCGAGACGCAGGACGCCATGCTCTTGCTGAAACACGAGATTGTTGACGACGCACTGGGTACTCGAGACAACATAGCTGTCCTGGGTCTCGATTTACAGAGCGCCTTTGACAAAGTCCGTCACTCCGCCATTCTTACACAAGTGATTAGACTGAACATGGGCCGGCGGACGTACGTGTACATGAGAGACTTCCTCACTGACCGGATCACAAAGAATTGCGCGGGGGACCTGCAACTACCAGATAAACAGCTCGGCAGCGTCGGCACACCCCTGCTATTCAACTTGGTGATGATTGGAGTGGCCAACCGTCTCTAGGAAGTGGAGAATATCCGCCACACGATATACGCCGACGACGTGACCCTATGGGTAACAGGAGGAAGCGATAGGCATATAGATACACCGCTCCATCGAGGACCAGCTACCAGGGACGGGGCTCATCTGCTCCCCGTCCAAGTCGGAGCTGCTCGTGATCCCGCCAAAGCGCAGAGGAAATAAGTACAAGGAGACAGCGCGGATAACGGTCTGCACGGAAGGAGGTCGAGTGATACCTGAAGTGGACAAGATTCGAGTCCTGGGCGTCCTACTTGAACGCAACCAGGTCAACGGAGCGACAGTCACCAAGTCGGCAACAAAAGCCGCGGCGGCAGTCCACCTCATTCGGCAGATATCCACATGAAGAGCAGGAATGAAAGAGGAGAGCCTCACCCACCCCGTTCAGTCCTTCTATATCAGCCACATTGCGTACGTGGCCGCCTTCCACAACTGGCGGCCCTGCGAGCGAGCAAAGATTGATGCGACTATCCGCAAGACGTACAAGACGGCGCTCGGGCTTCTCGTATGCACGAGCTCCGATGAGTTCATGGCACTTGGTGTCCACAATACCCTGGACGAAATTACAGAAGCCTAAGGGACGGCCCAGCAGGAACGCCTTTCTGGAACGAGGACCGGACGGCACATCTTGCAGCTCCTGGGGCTAGTCCCCAAGGCACACCGACAAGAGAGTGCCGTCTCGTTGCCGACATAACATATGTCTGGTGCCCAGAAACATGAACCCCGAGCACTATCAGGAAAGGCGACTAGCCAGAGCCAAGGCCCTCATCGACCTCCACGCGACCGACAAGGCTGCTGTGTACATGGACGCGGCAGAATATCAAGACACCCCTCGAGCCTACGTGGCCGCGGTGGTGGCGGCGTCAACCGGGGAGACAAAGACAGTCGGGAGCGTTTATACTACGAAGGTACATGAAGCAGAGGAGGTGGCCATCGCCCTGGCCATAGCGGAGCCGGCCATTACGACGGTGCTGTGTGATTCCCGCGCAGC
Organism: Haemaphysalis longicornis; assembly: GCF_048455015.1. Classification (NCBI taxonomy): domain Eukaryota; kingdom Metazoa; phylum Arthropoda; class Arachnida; order Ixodida; family Ixodidae; genus Haemaphysalis; species Haemaphysalis longicornis. The sequence continues at coordinate 87,486,437 of NW_027526214.1, read as the reverse complement.
AGTGCTGAACTATGCCAAGAACAGGGTGTGCAGGGCAGCGGCGGACATTAAGCGCAAGACGGAAGACAACACGACAGCGGTATCAATAAAATGGTTCCCGTCCCACATGGGCCCACATGTCTGGAGCAGGGTGAACGAGAACCACAACGAGACAGCCAATTCATCGCGCGAGGACTCGCCAACCGATGGGCAGCCAGCCAAGCCGACACGGAGTGGAGACCGTTCGACATCAGCAAGGATACAATGACCAACTACAGTACTATCGTGAAGTGGTATCGTCTGAATTGGAGGTCTATGCCACCCGCGCACCCGTGACTCACCCGCGCAGAGGCAGTGCGTTACCGACAGCGGCCGACTGGATCCCTCATCACCCCGGTGCTTGCCAAATACATTTGCCCCAGTGCGTATGAGAGCGATGACTGTAGGTTGTGCGTGAAGGAGCAAGCTACGGCAGCTCACATCGTGTGGAACTGTGAGGTGAACCCACGTTCGGCAAGCGAGAAGATAACGATCCCACCGTAGCTGGAGGCTGCAACAAGGAGCTATCAGCACGGACTACAACTCCAGGCCGTCCAGCAGGTCACGGCGGCCCTCGAGAGGCAGCAAACGGGAGAGGCATCGGGGGATGGGAGTGCAAGCCTCTCTGTACCCATGGGCGAAACCTGGAGTGGAAGCCTCTCTGGACCCATGGGCGGCCAACGGGAGGAAGTCGCGACGGCGTCCAGGCCACGTCATGGTGACGGACCCCATTAAAGGGGTAGCCTAACCTCTCGGAGGCGTTTCAGTAAAGTTTTTTTTTCTCTCTCTCTCTGTGGATATAGCAATAAGAAGGCAGGGACATAGCCCCCTCCATGAGATGCTGCTCATCTAAAAAGCAGACCTGAAAGTAACAAGTCTGCATACCAAACAGAAAAGATAATCGCTTCGCGAATTGGACAGTGTGAGGAACTAGCGAGCCTTTCTGCACCAGTCATCTGCTTTATTACTGTTTCTGCTTTCAAGACAAGATCGAGGGCTGCAGTTTCTTCCCGAGAGATTAAGTGCGCACATTTACAGTTTTCCCTGACATATCGGTTGACATTTTTGGCTGTAAAAAACGAAACTTTTCCACTGCAATGTCTTCAAAAACTGACCACGAACTTTACTTCCTTGGCATGAATGACACGTTTGCTTGTGAAAGGCAGGACAAAAAAAAGCATAGAGATATATTAATGTTTTGGTGCTTTTGTACTTATTCGGTTTTACTTACTTTTTCCGCGGTATTTTAAAACAATGTGATCCGCATTTTCTTTTTTGTCGATTTCCGTGTAAACAGGGTAAACAAAAAGTGGCGCATTTGAATCTCTGTGCTACATCTCTGCTCCAAGCCACAGCCTATGTTGCAGGCCGCAGACCTATTTTAACAAGCTGGTGATAATAAACGTGGATCAAAATATCGACACACGGACGTTGTTGATTTCCATCTAATTCAGAAAAACGGTTGTGGGGCACAGGAAACGGCTTAGCCACTGTAAGAGTCCACTCATGAGGTCAGGGGCCAGGCGTCCAGGGTGCTCGTGTGAACCCGCCACTCGGTCTGGCGGCTCGACACTGGGGGGGAGCGTTTTAATGACCTGGGTTGTTACACCAGTTTGGAATCTAATGTACGGTGCAAGTTCTTCAGACGGTAATGGGTCTTGAATGTACTTGAACTGGCTGTCTCGAATTGGACCTACATGTCCGTCATCTTCGTAGAAGAAATCCAGGGAACGAGGGGGCTTTCAAGATGGTCACCAAGTAGAAATATTACTATGATGAAGGTAACGGCCTCAGACCTGTGCCAACGTTTCAACAAATGGACTTGTCTTTATTAAGGCATCAGATTTCATCTCTGGAACACTATTTTACAGATAGAGATTGAGTTGGAGAGAGAGGGGGAGGTTGTTAAGATCGGGGCTGGAAGGATAACAGCAGAGTGGGTAATTGAACGGGTAAAAGGAGCGATATAGTGAGAGAGAAACGAAGGCGTGCTTATTGTGACTCGAACCCGCACGAGAGAAAGAGGGGAAAATACGAGAGGGTCAGAGAAAACCGGGGAAAATGGTTTAAGCGGGGCTGGGGTGTTGCCGCGCGACCTCAAAGGAGGCTGCCTGGAAGTTTGGGGCTAAAGGGGTGTCTTGGGGGTGCAATTGCAAGGTTGCTCATCTCTGTGTAAGACAGAAAAGTCGTAAACAACAACAGCCCGTATAGTCCGAAGAATTCCGGGTGGGGAGGCCAGAGTTCATTAAAGATTAGGAGGAGTATGCGCAGCTACAACCACGGGGAGCTTTGCGGCAGATTCAAGGACTTCTTTTCTGTTTTCTTTGTTTTTTACATTTTCCTTTTTGCGCGTGTGTGTAAAGCAGGTAGCAAGACGAAATGCCAAAGTCAAGGGAGGCGAGTGCGTGTGGTATGTCGAAATCGGCTAGAAGCAAGACAGAAAAGAAGAAAAAAAATAGAGGACAGAAATTATATTCAAGTAACGGCTTTAGTGATGGACAGGTCGGGTTGTAGCGAATGAAGATGCCCACTTTTTGTAAGAGCATTATTTTTCTGTTCGATTCGAATACCGTAAGGTTTATAAGCTGCCTTTCGAAGCACTGACTGAATTTATGGCAATCGAATTGATGGATTAAGTACGATTCTGTATATTTCCTGTCCCCTGGACACTTAAAGTTCGACTGCAGAATATATAGCTTAAGATCATCGAAATGTTAGTTCGAATGGTTAAAGTGTTCCGCGACTACTATGGAGTCGCCGTTATGAGTGTCGGCCTGATGTCCATTCAGGCGTAAGTTCATAGGTTGACTCATTTCTCCAATGTACTGCTTTTGACAGAATGAGCATCTTATCATATACACAATGTTAGAAAAATTGCACGTGAAGCTTGAAATAATCTTGTGAACGTATTGGCTGGCTGTTCTATTGACAATGCAATCCGCCTGCAGATGTTTGCAGGTCTTGCATCTAGGACGGAGGCAAGGGTTCATGACTGTTTCCTGGGAAGCGCCAATTTTGCATGCAGAAAATGTCTTTTAGGTTCTATTTCTTCTGCAGCTAACTCTTATATCCTCCGAAAACGGGTTTTTAAGTTGGTTATTACTGGCTAGAATTGGGTAATATTTCCGCAGGGTGTTGTTTACGTAAGTAGCGCGTTTGAGAACTTGGTGCTTAAGGCTGGTGGTTCGCGCTTTCGTTTCGACGTTGTTGCTTGAGCACTTTGCGCCTTTCTAGCTTGGATGTTTTTTTGTAAGCCACATCCAGCGTGCTGGGCGAGTGATTCCTGCTTGTCAGGGTGGACTGTAGTTCATTAAGGTGTTTTATATAGTTTGTGTTATCACTGCATACTCTTAGTCTTGTAGCCTGTCCTACAAAGATACCTTAATTGCAGTGTCGTGTGTTATGACTAGTGTAATATAGGTACTGTTGCCTGTTTGTCGGTTTCCCATAAAGCGTGGTTTTCATTTTACTATTGTCAAGAACAACCGTGGCGTCTAGGAAGTTCACCTGTTTATCCGAGTACTGGCATGAGAACCTAATGGTCGGATACGAATAAATAAGATGTGAAATTAAAGTTTCTTGGGCTGTGCGGTCATGCTCCCAAGGTATGAAGATGTCATCTATGTATCAAAGATAAACCTTCCGTTTGAGGGGGAACGACTTTAAGAGGGAAGCTTCAAGTTGTCCCATAAAAATGTTGACGTAGGTGGGTGCGAAAGGACTGAACATGCTGGTTCCAAAAACTTGCAAGTGGTAAGAAGAGTCGAACTGGAAATAGTTGAGAGATATAACTAATTTTATAAAATAATGTTTACTTCCAACGCTTGTTGGTACAGGTTTTCTGGAAAGACCTTTGATGGAGCTTCTATTCCTACGGTGACGGGACTGTTCGTATAGAGGGCGTGACCAGAAGGGCGTCATTGAGTATTTGCCCACCATCGTTTATTGCTTGTATTATGCGGATACAGTGTGGGGTGTTTTGAACAAATGAAGGAAGAGAAGTCGGAATGTCTCCCAAATGGTGATTTTAGAAACACAGACAATGCTTCCGTAGCTGTGTTGTTGTTAGAAAGTGTGGGTCTGCCCTGAATGTCAGCTGACAACAATCTTTTTGTGGGGACATTGTGCATTTTCGGGAGATGGTAGAAACGGCCTACTTGCTTGTTCGTCAGTCTTATCAAGTTTAGTTCTGTTGTGGTGATTAATTCTCTGGCCAGCAGATCTGTGAGAGTGCGAAGGATCATTTTAATGTATTCGTTGCGGGATCATGGTCTAAAGGCTGGTAGTAGCCTTGGTTGTTAAGTTGCCTAGAGGCCACATCTGTATGTTTTCCATTGTTAAGATGACAACGCTACCTCTTTTGTCTGCAGGTTTAATTACTATGTCCGTTCTGACTGCTAGGTTATTTAGAGCGACGTCTTCTGAGGGGTTCAAGTTTTTTAATTTATTTGATTTCTTCGGTGGCAACAATACTTCTTTTGATAACTGCTTTTATATAAAACTCATGTTCTGGAGGTTCCTGTGCATCTGGCGTTCAAATCCTATGTGCACGGAGTCCGCGGTCATTTATTTTGATATTTTTTTTGCTAATTGAGAAAGAACTCCTTTAGTCTCATTCTGCGGGAAATTTCGGTGAGATTCCTTTGTAACTCGTATTCATTCACGCGATTGATGATAGGGCAGAGAGTGAGGCCCCATTCTAGGATGCTTTTTTTCAGTTGTCGATAATGTTTCTGAAATATCTATAACGTTGCTGTTAGAGGTGATGAGGGAGCCGGATACAACATTCTGTTCGGGAGCAGGTGTCATGCTGGTGTTAACCGTATTGTGGGAGCTAGAGTCTACATTTTGATTATTAGCGCATGGTAAAATTTCCACCGTAACAGAAACAGATTGTGATGTGTCTGAGGGGGACGTCAGGTGATTTAGTGTCACATCTAAGGATTAGACTAAACAAGTGGTTCAATGGTGCAATGTGTCGGGCAAAAGGAGCTGGTCACGTTCAAATTTACCTCTCCGTTTCTTGCTCAGCTTGTGCTCCTTACGGTCTTTAAAGGCATCAAGATCAATTTTCTCTTGGTCTGTTAGTGGAATGATTTCAATCAGCTCATTTAAAGCAATAAGGAGTTTGTTACAGTGATCTCTGAGAATTTCTAAAAGGGAAAGTGATGCACGCTCCAAAGTGTCCTGCCATTTAGCTTCTTTTTGAGGGGGGAGAACTCCAAGGGAACAAATAGCTTTAGGGCGGAGGCCTTTGGCGATTTTCTTAATTTGGAGGTAAGAGGATAGGTGTAGAGGTAAAATATGCGTTGTGTTTTTGTATGCCGGCGAGTTTTCGAACACTAAGAAAAGCACGGACTTTCAGGGGCAAGGCGTCCGGTCCGCTCTGTGCAGGTCATTTTTGTTTGTTCGGAGTCGACCTACGCGCTCGTTCTTTTTTTTGTAGTCTGTTGTTTAGTGGGGTTGTCAGCGGCGATGTCCACGTCGATGTCTGTTTGGCTTCTTGTTTGCGTTTTAGTGCGCGTTGGTGTCTGCGTGAACATTGAGCGTGATGTCCTTTTTGAGTCGGGATGTTGTTCTCCTACGTGCTGTTCAGCTGGTGTTGTGGCTGCATCTGCCGTTTGTGTGCTCGCGTCGCGTGTAGTGTTCTTGGGGGGACAGGGTGGTTCGCTACTGTTGGGAATGTCAGGTTCAGTCTTCTGCTCGGTGCTGGCCACTGACAGGCCTCTGGTGCCGCTAGTGAAGAGCGTCACCTCAAACGACTTGCTCAGCCTGTAGTGACGGTTTTCTGTAATTATCCCAACACCTCTATAGTCAGGGTGTAAACCGTCTTTGGCCTGGTGTCCCTGGGAGTGATGATAGATTTCGGTGTGGTAGATGATGTCCACGTTTTGTTGGGTGAGTTCTAGGTCAAGGACGGCGTCGTTGAGCCTAACTGTTCACTCGTAGTGAGCTATGAGTTTGTATCTGAGGTCTCTGTGGCTGGTGATTGTTTTCAGTTCTGGGAAGCACTGTTGTGAGTGTTATCTTCACGTTGTGTCATTTGGTATGAACATCTCGTAGGAGAAATTTGATTGCTTCGAAAGTGTTTTCAGCACTGCTGTATCTTAGGTCTTTGGTTTCGAATTGAAATATGAAGTTTGTGATGTTGCGTGGGGAAGTATTTATGAGCGTCCTAATGTCCTGGGTTGTGGCGCCACTTTGCAATCTAAAGTATGGTGCAAGTTGTCCAGACGGAAAGTGGTCTTGAATATACTTGAACTGGCTGTCTCCAATTAGAGCTACATGTGCCAGAAAGAGGAGAGGTTGCTTACCTTGTCCCGTAATATTCGTAAATTAAATCCAGGGAACAAGGGCGCTTTGAAGATGGTCACCAAGTAGAAATAATACTTTTGGAAAGGTAGCCGCCTCAGACCTCTGCCAACGTTGCGACAATGAGACCTGTCTTTATCCAGTCATCGGAATTCATCTCTGGCACACTATTTTATAGATAGATTTTGAGTTGGAGAGAGAGGGGCAGGTTGTTAAGAGCGGGGCTGGAAGGAGGACAGCAGAGTGGGTCAATGAACGGCTGAAAGGAACGAAATAGTGCGAGAGAAACGGAGGTGTGGTTACTGTGACTGGACACTGCAAGAGAGGAAGAGGGATAAATACGAGAGGGTCAGGGAAAACCGGGGAAATGGTTTAAGCTGGGCTGGGGTGGTGCCGGGCGACCTCAAAGAAGCCTGCCGGAAAGTTTGAGGCAAAAGGGGCTTCTTCGGGGTGCAATTGCCAGGTTACTCAACTGTGTGTAAGAGAGAAAACTCGTAAACAACAACAGCCCGTATAGTCCGAAGAATTCCGGGTGGGGGGCCAGTGTTCATAGAAGATTGGAAGGAGTATGCGCAGGTACAACCACGTGGAGCTTTGCGGCAGATTCAAGAACTTCATTTCTGTTTTCTTTCCTTTTTACGTTTTCTTTTTTGCGCATGTGTGTAAAGCAGGTAGCAAGACTAAATGCCGAAAGTCGAGGGAAGGGAGTGCGGGTGGTATGCCAAAATCGGCCAGAAGCAAGACAGAAAAAAAGAGTACAGAAACTGTATTCAAGTAACAGCTTTAGGGATGGGCAGGCAGGGTTGTTGCGAATGAAGATGCCCACTTTTTTGTAAGAGCATTATTTTTCTTTTCGATTCAGATTGCGTAAGGCTTCTAAGCTGCCTTTCGAAGCATTGATTCAAGCCGGAAATATAGAGCCATGAATTCAATTGCCTGCAGCTGAACCTGACATTCCCAACCATAGCGAACTACCCTGTCCCCGCAAAAACACCATAAGCAACGCGAGCACTCAAACGGTGAATGCTGCCACAACACCAGCTGAGCAGCACGTAGGAGAACATCATCCCGACCCAACACAGATATCACACTCAATGTTCACGCCGACACCAACGCGCACTAAAACGCAAACAAGCAGCCAAACAGACATCTACGTGGACATCGCCCCTGACACCCCCTAAACAGCAGATTCCGAAAAAAGGAACCAGCCCGTAGGTCCACACGGAACGAACGAAAATGACCGGCACCGAGCAGACCGAACTTCTTGCCCCTCAAACTTCTTGAACCTTAGGGTTCAAGAACTCACCGGCAAACAAACACACTACACATTTCACCTCAACACCTATTCCTCTTATCTCCAAAGCAGGAAAAACCCCAACGGCCTCCGCCTTAAAGGTATTGTTTCCTTGGAATTCTCCTGCCTCAACTAGAAGCTAAATGGCAGGACACTTTCGTGCATGGATCGCTTTCCCTTCTAGAAATACTCAGAGAACACTGTGGCAAACAACTTAGTGTTTTAAATGAGTAGATTTAAATCATGCCTTCACTGAGCAAGAGAAAATTGATCTAATGGTTTAGAGACCGCAAGAAACGCGAGCTGTGCAAGCAACAAAGAGCTAAACTTGAACGTGACCGACTCCTTCTGCCCGACACACATTGCACCATTGAACCCCCTGTTCTCAATAATCCTGAAGACGTGGCACTAAATAATCAGACATCCCCCGCGGAGGAGGAGGATGAATAAACTTTATTTATGCTAGCCCTAAGTGCTGCTGTCTGGGGACCTGCCTGGTGGGGGGTTTCCTCTAGTCCGGGATACCATGGCCTGAACTGGCAAACCGGGCCCTCTCTACCAGTCTACGCTTGAAGGAGAGGTCGGAGCTGGTCAGTTGTGCCACCTGCTGCTCGTAACTAGGTTGGGGATTGGGAGTAAGGGACGGGGTTTGTTGACACCCCCATACCAGATGCTATAGGCTGGCAGGATGGGGGCAGTATTTGCAAGATGCGGGGTAGAGGGTGCGGTGCATTGCATGGAGTAGGGTATTGTGGGGGTAAGAGTTTGTTTGTAGTCGCTGGAGTATTGTACCTTCGGTTCTAGATAGGTGTGGGTGGGGTGCTGGGTATTGTTGGCGCCCACGCCGGTAGTGGGCGAGTTTATTGGCGTATTTTCTCAAGGGCGTGGGCTTGAGGATGTCGCCATCTTGAAGTTTGTCATCCACTCGGGACACGGCCCGGTGTGTATGCGCGCGGGCGGCGGCGTGTGCCGACTCACTTCCTTTGAGGGTTTCGTGGTCAGGTGAGTCGACAATCTGTAGTTCAGGAAGTTGCCTTATTTGTTTTAGTATAGCCCATGCTGGTAGGGATATTCGTACGATCAAGAAATTGCGGCATGCAGCTTGGGAGTCTGTCAGTATAAGTGTGTAGTTTTCGCAAGTGGTGGCAGTTAGGACGATAACAACTTTTTCGGCTGTTTCTATAGATTTTAAATGCGAATGCACTTTATAAGCGACCCTGAATTCCGTTGACCGCCGTCCGTCCACATAGCAACAGCTGCGGGTTAGCGCGCTCCTCGTCTTCCTTGGCAACGGGGGGAGATGGCACATACCCACGTGGGGGATTGGCCAGGAATCTCCTCGTCTTCCTTGGCAATGGGGGGAGATGGGCGCGCGCTGCCTGGCCGCTGACATGGCACATACCCACGTGGGGGATTGGCCAGGAATCGGGCGTGAGAAGGGCAAATGCACCCGCTTAAAGGAGTACTGACACGAAATTTCAAAGCTGAGATCCGCTCTAGCAATCAAGTACAACGACAACACAAATAGTTGTCTGTGCATGGCACATACCCACGTGGGGGATTGGCCAGGAATCGGGCGTGAGAAGGGCTAATGCACCCGCTTAAAGGAGTACTGACACGAAATTTCAAAGCTGAGATCCGCTCCAGCAACCAAGTACAACGACAACACAAATAGGTGTCTGTGAATAAATGCATCTTTCTTTCTTTGTAGTTGTGTGTGTGTGTGTGTGTGTGTGATCTCTCTTTCGCGAACATTACCGAACCGCGCAAATTTAACTCCTGCATTCGCACTTTCACATTCTTCCCCTCGGGGAAATGCGGGGAACTTTTTTTGTATTGGTCGTCACTGCGGTTAACTCTTTTTCGTTGGCGTCGGTCACACTGGCAGCGTGCGCAGATTTTGTGGGGGTATGGAGAGGCGTCTGCATAGCGACTGAAGGGGATTTGGTCATACTGCACATGGATTGCTCGTGCTCTTGCTGCTCGTCGTGCCTTGTTAGAGGTCGGATGCATGCTACGTGGGATTGGAGCTACTCTGATGTGTTGTCGAATTGGTCCGGGGATGCGTGTCTTCTCGTCTTGTTGTTGTGGGCTCGAATACCCTAGCCGGCGGAGGGTCACTCTTCCCGTGGTGGTGAGCTGGAGGCGTGTAAATTGAGACCTGCAGAGAGCACTGACAAATTCTTGCGGCACTGGCACAAATCGCAAGCATTGACGTATTGCTTGACCGTGTTATAAAGACCAGGCCAGAAGAATCGGTGGCGGGCGCGGGCAGAAGTGCGCGCAACACCGAGATGGCCAGCCAAGGGGACGTCGTGAAGCTGTTGGAGAGCATCAAGGCGCAAGTGTTCAGGTACTACAACGAGGACGTCAGGCCCATCCGAGCGGTAGTTACGACGGTAGAGAACTCCCTTACGGAGGAGGAAAGCTCGTAACGATGGGTCAGATGGGTCACATTGGAGGCGTTCGATTATTGAGCGCAATGAAGAGTCACGGCGTTGCTCTTCGCCCATCTGGAGGAAATCGGATACTGCCAAGAGGTAGGCATCATCAGCGGCGTCAGCGGTGTCCGGAGTACAAACGAGGCAACGGGATAGACAGTCGGCGTCTTTGTGCAAATATTCAGACTTGTGAACGAAGTTGAAGGTGTACTCTTGTAGTCGTAGTGCCCAATGACAAAGCCGCCCGGTGGGGTCTATTAAAGAGGATAGCCAAAAAGCGCATGGTGGTCTGTGACTACGGTGAAATCGCGACCATATAAGTACGGTCGAAATTTTCCGACAGCCCACACCAGCGCAAGGCACTCGCGCTCCGTGTTGGAATAGTTTTGTTCTGCTGGGGACAAGAGCCGGCTCGCGAACGCAATCACCCGCTCGTGACGACACTGGACTTGGGCGAGCACAGCACCGATGCCATGGCCACTGGCGTCAGTGCGCACCTGCGAGGGAGCAGAAGGGTCGAAGTGGCCCAAGATTGGTTAGCTGGTCAGAGTGTCGACGAGGCGAGAAAAGGCTGCGGCTTGTTCAGGGCTCCAAGGAAATGGACTACCGTTCTTGAGAAGTTCGGTGAGGGGTTTGGCGATTTCGGCGAAATTTTGGACGAAGCGGCGGAAAGAGGAGCACAAACCGACAAAACTGCGCACATCTGTTGCTGAGCGTGGAACGGGAAATTTTTGCACAGCTTAAATCTTGTCGGGGTCACGTTGAACTCCTTTAGCATCGACCAGGTGGCCGAGGATGGTGATTTTCCGTCGTCCAAACTTGCATTTGGAGGAGTTAAATTCAAGTTCCGCTCGGCGAAAAATGGCCAGAACATCCGACAGTCGCTGGAGGTGGGTCGCAAACGTTGGAGAAAAGACGATAACGTCATCAAGATAGCAAAGGCAAGTCGACCATTTAAAGGCGTGGAGGAGAGAGTCCATCATTTGCTCGAACGTTGCTGGGGCATTACAAAGTCCGAATGACATTACTTAAAATTGGTAGAGTCTGTCCGGTGTGATAAAAGCCGTCTTTTCACGGTCCTTGTCATCGACAGTGACCTGTCAGTAGCCGGAGCGGAGATCAATGGAAGAAAAGTACGCGGCACCATGAAGGCAATCGAGCGCATCGGCGATTCTTGGAAGGGGATAGACGTCCTTTTTTGTGATTTTGTTAAGGTGCTGGTAGTCCACGCAGAATCGCCAGGTTCCATCTTTCTTTTTAAACAGGACGACTGGTGATGCCCAAGGACTTGAGGATGGCTCAATGATGTCTCGATCAAGCATTTTGTCCACCTCTTTTTGGCTAACAAGCCGCTCAGCGTGGGACACACGATATGGCCGTTTGTGCACAGGGCTGGCGTCGCCGGTGTTAATACGATGACGGACTATGGATGTCTGGCCCAAAGGACGATCACCGAAATTGAACATGTCGCTGCATGACTCCAAAACGCAACGCAGTTCTTTTGGCTCCAAAACGCAACGCAGATAACGGCAACAATGTGGAGGTCGTTCCGATCGGCCATGTATGGCACTGCAGTAGTAGGGGTCATAGCCTCCAGTTCTCGGCGCACGATTTTGGTTATATCCGACGACGATGGAACTGGATCTTGTAGGCAGGGAAGACGGGCTTGCAGGTTGCCATCTTCACACGAAGAGGTTGGTGCTGTGTGTGGAAGTCGTGCGAAGTGGTGGGCTATTCGGCGTCCTTTGGCCTCCTCGAAGCGCCGACATTCCTTAATGATGGAATCTACAGTCGCACAGTCTTTGCATATAAGGTAGAATGCATCGTCCGCAATGCCATTCAGTATGTGTCCCACCTTGTCGGCCTCCGACATTGTGCTGTCAGCCTTCGAGCACAGGGCCAAAACGTCCGGCATGTATGCGACGTATGATTCAGTCGAAGGCTGGGCGCGCGATGCCAGTTCCCTGCGGGCAACAACCTGGCGACCAAGAGGCTTTCCGAACACTTCTCACAGTTTCGTTTTGAATACATCCCAGCTGGTCAAATCGGTCTCGTTCGTCCCAAACCACTTGCGCGCCAGACTCTCCTCTTTAAGATAAAAGATGACATTTGCGAGCATGACGGTGGAAATTCACCTTTTGTGAGTGCTAAAACGCTCGAAGAGGCTGAGACAGTCGTTCACATCAGTGTCGTCTGCGCCGGTGAATATTCCAGGCTCTCGGGGGTGAGACACGATGACGAGGGGGTTCATCGTCGCGGTCGCTTCATCACCAGGCATTGTTACGCGAGGAACGGAGCGTCCACTCCGAAGCTCCGTGGTGGATGGAGTACGCCCGGGCGAGAGGTACGGGATGAGGTGGTGATAACAACTCTGCAACCTCCACCACAATGTTAGGATAAAAATGAGGCGTATTTGCGTTGTTCACACAATCTGCGATGGTTGCATAAGCAGCGCATAAACGAACAGTTCGCAAGCCGACCGATCAACCTTATCCTCTTCTTTCTCGAACCGAGCACCATCCAGTGTCTCTCGTCGTCTTCGTCGTTTGCCTGTATTTGGAGCGTCACGTAACAATATGAACGCTCGAGTAGTAAATATTTATCTGACGTTACCTTTACTCCTTCCAAAAAGCAGGGGTCATGTTTTGGCTAGAATAACTGTTGGCGTACTGGCCAAGCCGCTTTGTGGTTGTAAGTGTTTCTGCAGGGGAATAAACAATTATTCCATGCAAATTTATTCCAACCGAATAAATCCTCCTTGAATAAACCGCAGTCGCGCGAAGAGTGCCAGTAACAATAATACTGCTTTCTTGTACGTCCTCCATCTGCGAGAAAGAGATACTGCCCGCGCATGAGCGCCACAGCTTTCATATTGTCTCTGCGGGTGAAGAAGGGGTTGTTGCAAACTCATTGCGCTCCAAAATATTGCATGTGAACATATCGAAGTGCGTAGAGGATGAGTGCTTAGGGGACTGATCAGTGCGTAGTATATCGCTCTTTTGTCTGAATGCATAGTAGACCATGCTTTTTGCTTGGTCCGCCAAGCGGAGTTTTGTTTCAGGAAAGAATGCGGTTGTTTCATTGGTGCTACCGATTTAACGTGCAGGTGTACCTGTTTGTTATTGAGCAATTATGGTTGCAAATTTATTGCCATGAAAACTGTTGTCTCAGGGCCAACCGACGTGACACGACGAGCTTGAATATATAGCAGACAGTGCTTTGTACTTCGTCGTTCCCGGCAACGACTTGTTTTCGCAAGAGATACTTTTCACGCATTCGGTTTAATTTTTTATATCGTGTGAATGCAGCTAAAGTTGCAATGCTTGCATAAAAATACACTGAGAACGCATGGGCGCATGTTTGCTATGGCAAGGGCACTATCGTTGAGCATTGACGTTATCGCTTCGAGGCTTTAATGAAGTTTCAAAGTTTAAGTTTAATGTTCCAAGTTTCAATTTTATGGCTGTTTAAAACATTAGATTGTTGGGGTCAACCAGGCGAATAAGCGGTCAGCGACCACGTGAAGGGTGCCTGGCAGCCCGTAAATACAGAACGTGTTTGGCAACATCAAAAACCATACACACGCTAGTATATACGTGACATTAACAAACGCATACAAAAGTAAAAACAAACGTATATACGAACAGCAATGAATAAGTGCACACGCTCTTGTGTTCGTACATCATATTAATCATGACATACTATAAGTAACAATAAAAACAATGCACATACACAATAAACACAATTCTGAAATATAACACAACCAGCTATACCTTATCCAAGGCATATGAGCGTTCACTGTGTGAAACAAAAAGAAAGCAAAACAAACAATAAAAACCCACACAAGTGCACTAAAGTAAGACTGAATAATTAGAGCTGCATCGTGCATCGTAATGTTGCATCGTGACACAAAAAAGCCTACATTTCACAGTTGCTGGGGCTAAAAAAATAGAGTAGTGCGCTGATACAGTCACCCTACCCACCGCGGTGGCTCAGTGTTTAAAACGTGGTGAGGTAGCATCAGGTTGTGATGCTACCTCACTGGTCAGAGGTAGCATCACAAGGAATGTTGACGATGTCTTCGACATAAGCATTGTCAGGTAGGGGCCCTAGAAAACGTCCTTGGGGTACACCACAAGAGAATGTTTTGCAACAAGAATAAAACATTGCCTATTGGCACGCGTTGCTGTCGACCAGAAAGATAGGACCTAAAAAGGAAGCGCCTATTCCGCATTCATACAACTTGTTTCAAATGAGTTGTATGACTGCGAAATGCGCGTTTCAATTCACTATCAAAATCATAAAATATTACCAAAAAAACTGTTTGGTAATTTTAAATGATTGTGATAGTCGAAGGCGTTGCTATAATTGATAAATATGCCTAACGTCATTCGTTTTTTTTCTGTGTTGGCTATTATAAGTTCCTTCTGTGTTAAGAGCGCCGTCCCTCTAGATTTGCCTTTTTGAAAGCCATCATGACACTTCGACTGCATGTTATATCTACACAAAAAAGATGTTTATTCATGAGTAAATTATGTTTACTAATCTTTCTGAGAAAACTCTTCTGAGAAAACCAATCCTTCTGAAAAAACTAATCCTTCTGAAGACCGGTCTGTAGTTGCTAGGGTAATTTGCTATGCCACTTTTGAAAAAGAGAGACACTTTGGCATTTTTCTTATCACGTGGGAGAAAACCGGAACACAGAACGAGAATAAATATGTGTTCAAAGCACGGCGCGATAATATCATTACATTCTTAACGCATTTTATTTCAATATCGGTATATCTTTAGCCGTGGTGTTTCTAAAGGGCATGAATGTACGGTAAACCTGAAGTTCATTGGTTCAACTGAGAAATATTGCGCCATCGTTGTGAAAATGGGTTTGGGAGAGGGTATTGTTTTGCTGGTCCAATCATATTGTCGCGAAGCCAAAGTCGACGCGGTTGTCATGAAGGAAAACAAGTTTATTAGAGCGAACTTGTGCTCCCCTAACAACTCGAAGAATACACAGACAGCGAATTAGCAGTCAGCAAAGTGACGTACGCAAGCCAGCTCCGGCGATTGAAATACCGCGGAGTCTGCTATGCAGCCTTTTAACTTTGGGCGCGAGTGTTTCCCGAACCGTCAATTCACATCTACAACATTGAAGATCAAAGAAGATTATTCGAGGCTAGTGAGGTTAGGGTGAAATGCTCTCACTATCAGAATGAGGTAAACCGTGATGCATAAAAATAAAGAATGGACCACGGGCCTCGTTTGGGACACAGATAACGTAAGCCCGGCGCGGCCGAGCAGTAAAAACAAAACAAAAACAACCCCAAAGCCCAGTTCGCGGCATTACTTCCCTTCTAAGAGTGCATCGACCCGATGGTAAAATAAAATTAGTCTGAACTAACAACAAAAAAGTCTCTCATTTTGCCCAGTATGGTTTGAGGCTAACCACGTGGACGACTTAAGGTCGCGTGAGTCGTCGTGATGTGCCGAAATCACCATCGCGGATAACTTCGTTGGTAAGTTGGCCAACACGTCCAACAAACCGGTAGGGCACGAAATAGCATAGCAGAAGCTTCTTACTGACTCTGCGTCGTCGAATGGGAGTCCAAACCCACACACGATCCCCTGGCACTCGGCATCTCGCGCTCTCAGGTTGTAGCGGCTGGCATCGACCAACTGCTGGTCCGTTGTACGAACTCGAGCAAACTGACGGGCCTCCTGCGCCCACGCTGAAGGTATCATTGGACGTCGGCGTTGACGTCCTCTTCTTGCACGTGCGGAAGCATGGCATCAAGCATCGTAGTCGGCCGTCTTTCGTAGTCAAGCTCGAACGGTGTCATATGGGCATTTTCTAGGATACCGTGTTGAAAGCAAGCGTAACATATGGGAGCACTTCGTCCCTGGTCTTATGTTCAACGTCGACGTACGTGGACGGAACATCCGCAATCGTCTTGTTCAAACGTTCTGTTATTAGGTTTCTTTGGTGGTGGTACGCCGTCATTCTTCGGTGATTCATGTTGCTCTAGCGTAAGTTTCCCTGCCTCAGCTCCCCACTAAAGACCCTTCCGTGGCCCGTGATGGGCACTTCAGGGGTGCCGTGCCGCAGCACAGCTTGGTTTATAAAGGGCTTCGCGACTACTTGGCAGTCCCCCTCGGATGAGCGGTGCTGTCTGCGTCGCGCGTCATGTAGTTTGTCGCGACGACAATTCACTTGTTCTTGGATCGTGATGTAGAAAACGGCCCCAGAAGGTCCATTCTAATCTGTTGGAAAGGCCTCGATGGGACGGTGATTGGCTGCAGAAGTCCGGCGGGTCTTGGCGGCGTTTTTCTTCTGTAGCAGTCACGGGAGCTCTGGACGTAGTGGGTGACGTCGGATGTAGGGCTCGGACAGTAGTACCGCTCCTTGATTTTTCCAATTGTGCGAGCTGCGCTGACATGTCCGGAAAACGGGTCGTCGTGGCACGCTTCCAGTCTTGTCACACAGATCTACCAGGATGACAAGAAGATAATTCGTTCTCGTTCAGGGGTTGAAATTGTTCTTCAGAATGACGCAGTTTTTATGCTGAATGCAGGTAAGTTGCGTTACAAGGCCCGGTGCAGGGTGACGTTGCGTCCTTGGGGGAAGTAGATCATGACGTGTAGATCGGGGTCGGCACGCTGCTGGGCAGGCAGGTCGCTCTCAATCACGCCACCGAAGAACGCCCTGTCTTCATCGAAGTCTTGCGGTAGTGAGTCCACGGGGGCGCGGGACTCGAAGTCGGCGTCGGAGTGTTTCTGCTGGGTTTATAGACGCTTGATGCGGCGAACTCTTGCAGGCGCAAGCTTCGCCACCCAAGACGCGGAGAGGGGTCCGCCAAATTTGCAAGCTATCAGAGCGCATGGTGGTCTGTCACAACATTTAATGGTATATAAAATATGTATGGCATAAATTTTGAAATCGCCCATATTATAGTGAGGCACGGTTTATCAGAGGCAGAGTAGGCTGGCATAGGCAATTACTTTCTCGCAACCGCTTTGCTTTTGGACGAGCACCCATCAAAGGATACACCACTGCCGTCCGTGTGCGTTTCCGTTGCGGCTTATTCATCGAAATGAGAGCATGGGTTCGCTTTGCAGCCGTTGTTGCAAATCGGAGAATGCTTTTTCTCGTGCGGTTTTGAAGCTGAAAGCGGTGTTCTCCTTCATCAAGGGCGCGAGTGGCTCTGCAATGCGTCCGTAGTGTCCAACAAAGAGCCGGTAGTATCACCGCACTCCGAGAAATCTTCGCACGCGATTCTTGCCTTTGGGTCTTGGAAAGTTCGCTATGGCGGAAGTTTTTGACGGGTTAGGCAGTACTCCTGTGGCGTTAACGACGTGGCGGAAAAACTACTCAAAACGCCACTTTTTGCCCTCCACCTTAACTCTGACGTACGAACCTCGTTTACAGACACCTACCTTTGAAGGAGTTAGCCGAATGTCCTGACAAATACCACAAGGTCGTCGACCAATGTAAGACCGGTGAGCAACTTCAGCCCCGATAGCAAAGTGTCACGCTGCTGGCGCCATGCGAAACCCAAACCGAATCATCTTGAACTTGTATAGGCCGTCCCGGGGTATTAATGCAGTCTTCTCTCGGTCCCTCTCGTCCACTCCAATTAGCAAGTAGCCGGTATTCAGAACCATCGATTTGAAGTATTTAGTGTGGCAGAGGTGGTCAAGGGCGTCATAGTTTGGGGAGCGGGTACACGGCGTTTTATATATAATAAAGTTTCTACCGACCCTAGTTCAAAGCTCTCAAAGCCATTATATAATAGATTTTACATGTCTGCTAGTGAACTTTATGGCCACATGTAATTAAATCTGATGCCTTGATTTGACCAATGATACAATGGTAAGTTGAGGTTTGGGTCGTATCAATTTAAATACTTAATTTTATATCTGAATTGAAAAAAAACTCTAATAAAATTGAATTTCGAGAATTCTATCATTTATTTTTGAAGGAAAACGTGCCAGACATATGCAAAAGGGATTCAACACTACATTGCACAAGAATACAGCTAGTGAATCTTCTTGGCAGAGTGAGCAGCTGACTTTGAACTATGCCACATGATCAATTTCTAGGTAACGCCTTAAGCCACTCACTAAGTATTCAAACTCTTACCTTCGTGGACATAAATTTCCAAAATGCTTCAAAAAAAGATTATGATGGTGATGGGGATGTTACTTGGTGATTGGTACATACCCAAACAGTTGATCGGTCAAACATAACGACAATGAAAAAACGGCCTCATTTATTTGCAGGCTCCCCTGAAAGGACCTTCAGAGAGGTAAAAATATTTTTGAAAGTAAAATGCAAGGCGAAAACGAACTACGTAAGTTGCAAGGGTAAAAGAATATATTCGGATCGGATATCGATTTTATTTTTCTATGAAGCTCAGAAGGGCTGAGAAGACTTTCTCGTGGCCGAATCCTGTCTCGGATGCATTGTCCGATGTTCGTCTTCACTCTGATGAAGTGGCTCCGATCAAATAGAGAGGTGGTGAATGCGCCAGAGCTTGTATGCGGCGGTTATTTCCTTAACTACTAAAATGGTAAGTACGAAAGTAAAAACAAACAGGAATAAAAAAAGACGGATGAGACAAATTGAAAAAGAGTGTTGTACATCGCTCACTTTCATTTCATTTACTTATACTTTTTATTCTATCGTCGACATCTGGAGATAGATCATTCCCCGATCTATAATTTTTCGTCTGAGTTCATCTTAAGCCAGCTCTGAAAATGAAATCTACAGACATTACCCCCAAAACAAGGGGAGCAATTAGGCCAAAAGCAAACGCACATTAGGCAAAGAGAGATGTATTCTTTTTATTCATGCTGCAGCCGGATATGGCTCATTTTCGGTAATAATTAACGTCTGTGTACACGTTTTTAGAGCGTTGTCTCGACGGTTTGCTTAAAATAGTTTCTGCGGCAAGGTTGCCGTTTTTTTCAAGAAAACGCCGCATATACCGGACGGTGATGTTCTGATGTCCACAAGGGCGGCTTTATGTTCTAGCAAGGCGTACAGCTGACGGATTGCCCAATACATTAACCATTGTAAGTGTCCCGGCGGGTTAATTACTGATTCTAGAAAAACATTTCTTACGACCAAGGTTACTTTCTCGGAACAAGCCGAAGTGACAGGGGCAAGATTAATAATTAGCAGACTCGTTCCTACTTAGCCATTCCGTTTACAAAAAATAGTGTGTCCAAATTGGGGAACCTTTTTAACAATGTTAGTCTTCCTCGGGGTAAATGTGTAATTTTTGCGGACAAACGCATTGGCGCAAAGAGTATTTTTTGAAAACGAACCACAGCACACAAAGAGCACTAACGCAGTGCACGAAAAGCAGCAGGTAGGGGTCTCTTTCATAATGAATATTTGTAAGACAGCACTTGGAAAAACAGGCCAAAATCTGCCGAAAAATGGCGCAGTGCTTTTAGACTGTAAGCCTCCCTCCAGGTTTGCGATAATATTCATTGCCTCCAAACTTATTGTCTTACCACATACCAAAGTGGTAGGAAAATTTGGTAATTATAGGCAGAAAGCGCTTTTTAGTTCGTTCTACAATACAGAGTCGTGCTCAAGCAAAAGATGCGGTTCCCACAATGAGTGTGATGTTTCTGGATTGTTTTGTGTTTATGAGCCACATTTGGCGCAATAGTCATTGCCCCAATTCTATTACCTGAGAACAAACGAAATTAAAACGAAAGTTCCAACCCTGACGCTTTAAATTGAATAACCATGAGCCAGTAGTTTTGCTCCGTCGACCCTACTGGTTCCGCATTCCGCACACATAATAGGTGTTCCTGCGGGTAATTATACAAATACACAACTGTTCCAGAAAAATTCCTTCCAACCAAATTAGTCTGCTAGAACAAGAAAATTTAGACGAATGGCGGTAGTATTTAGAAGGCAGCGCTTTTTATTCTGCCTACAAGGGGGACGTCATGTTGCTGCAAGAAATAATGATCACACTTTGGCGCTCCAGCTTCATGATTATAGGTGTGTCCGGGAAAAAGTTGGCATTCGTTCTGTTTAAATTCACTGCGGGAAAAAG
Source organism: Haemaphysalis longicornis (assembly GCF_048455015.1). NCBI lineage: Eukaryota > Metazoa > Arthropoda > Arachnida > Ixodida > Ixodidae > Haemaphysalis > Haemaphysalis longicornis. Next base: position 87,466,299 of record NW_027526214.1, on the reverse strand, counting down.
TATTTTCTGGGAATAAACACAATTCACACAAACAGCACTAAGGGAATCGGCATTAAGATGATAAATTTTAAATCGTGCGTGTTACTTCGCCATACTTGACGGTGTCATGTCATAGTGGAGTGGAGTGGAATAAACTTTATTATGTGCCTGCAAAACTCGCGTGCACGCACGCTAGTCGACCGGGCCTAGGTCACCGTCGGGGAGACGTTTTGGCTAGGTTTCTTCTCCCCACATGCGGGGTGTCGGAAGCCTGCCTCGTTGTCGCCTCTTGGGCTTGCTGGACGGCCCAGAGTTGTTCTCCTTGGTCGTAGGATGTCAGCGCCGCTGCTAGTCGCGGCGGAAGGGTTCCGGACTTTGCTTCTTCGGGGTGTGCGTTAGAGTAGCCGTCTCCCTTCGGCAGACCCTGCACTTGCTGTCTGGGTAGGCATCGGGGTATTGTCTGTGCAGAAGTAGCGGCGTTAGGAGGGTTCCGGTCTGCAGTTGTCTGAAGATGACAGCCTGGGCTCTGTCCAGCTTGTCGCTGGGTGGAGGGAGAGTCCTGCGAGCCAGGCGATACGCTTTGGTGATCTCTTGGTAGTTGACGAGTCTGTCCTTAGTGCTGAACCAGAGTTGTGTGGCCTGTTCGTTGCCAGCGCGGAGAGATAGAGCGCGCGCTGCGACGTGGGCCGACTCGTTTCTGTTTTCGTTTGTCTCTGAGACCTTGCCTTCGTGTGCTGGGAACCAAGTGATGTGTTTCCGGTTATGAAGGTCGGCTCGCTCCAGGATGCGGGCCGCTTTGGGTGAGATCTCCCCTTTGGCATAATTCCGTACTGCTTGGCGTGAGTCGCTGAGGACTGTAGTGCAGCCTTGGTCGGCAAGCGCCAGGGCTATGGCCACCTCCTCGGCCTCCTCGGACTTGACGCAAGTTATGCTCGCAGCGGATCTTGTAGTGCCTGCAGCGTCAACTACCGCCACGGCGTAGCGGCTGCCGCCCGCGTATTCTGCAGCGTCGACGAAGCGAGCGCCGGGGTCCTCGCTGAGTTTGTCCGTGAGTGCCTTGGCTCGGGCTTGGCGCCTGCCTTTGTTGTGTTCTGGGTGAACGTTCCTAGGTATTGGGTCTATGCGTAGGGCTTGGCGAACTTCGTTGCTGAGTGTGCTCTTGTTTCCTTGCTGTCGGTGGTATCTGATATGCAGTTTTTCGAGGATTTTGTGACCTGTCTTTGTTGCTGATAGCCGTTCGAGTTGAGACACTCTCTGTGCTTCTGCTATTTCTTCGAGCGTATTGTGGATTCCTAGTTGTAGCAGCAGATCGGTGTTCGTGGTATCCGTTAGGCCGAGAGCGATCTTGTGAGCCTTGCGTATCAGTATGTTGATCTTTTTCCTTTCACTTTGGTACCAGTGGTGATATGCAGCCACGTAGGTTACGTGACAGATCACAAACGCTTGAATTAGGCGGACTACATTGTCCTCCTTCATGCCTCCCCGTTTCGAGGTTACTCGTTTGAGTAGCCGGGTGGCGTTGGCTGTCTTGTATATGAGACGGTTGACCGTGTCCCCATTCCTCCCATGAGATTCGATGACCATTCCGAGGATTCTGATCTTAGGTACCGTGGGTATGATGGTACCATCTTTGGTGCGTATCGTGATCTTATCCCGTTCCCTTTGTGGTTTACTCTTGTGTTTTCTTGCCGGTTGGTACAAGAGTAGTTCCGACTTCTTTGGTGAACATTTCAGGCCAGTGTCTTGGAGGTAATCTTCGATCTCGTTGACCGCTCTCTGGAGTACTGTCTCGATGTTTCCGTCGCTGCCTTTGCATACCCATAGGGTAATGTCGTCGGCGTAGATCGTATGTTCGACGTCCTCAAGCTTCTCGAGTCTCTCGGCCACTCCGATCATGACGAGATTGAAGAGCATTGGGGAGATTACAGACCCTTGTGGGGTGCCCTTGTGCCCCATGGTACGTTCGCCGACTCTTAAGTCTCCCGCCAAGAGTTCGGCGCTTCTGTCTGTTAGAAAGTCTCTAACGTAGTTGTAGCTGTGCTCTCCCAGGTTGAGTTTCGATATTTGTCTTAGGTTTGAAGCGTGTTCGATTTGATCAAATGCGCTCTGTATGTCGAGACCTAATATGGCTGTGTTACCGCTGGTTTGGCCGTCTATTACTTGGTGTTTGAGCTGAAGCATGGCATCTTGGGTGCCCAGGTGTTGCCTGAATCCGATGATCGTGTGGGGGAAGGCTCTTTTTCGTTCGAGGTACTTTTGCCACCGATTGAGGAGGACGTGCTCGAGAACTTTTCCAACGCAGGACGTCAGCGATATAGGCCTGAGGTTTTCTGGGTCTGGGGGCTTGCCCGGCTTCGGGATTACAATCATTTTGGCCTTCTTCCACTGTCGGGGGAGCTTGCCTGTTTTCCAGCATTCGTTGTAGTAATCTGTTAGGGCTTCTATTGACTGGTCATCGAGGTTCCTAAGCGTTCTGTTCGTTACCCGGTCAGGGCCCGGCGCCGATCTGCTGTTGAGGTCGTAGAGTGCCGTTCTCACTTCCTCGATGCTTATGTCGCGGTCTAGGGCTTCATTAGTCTCGCCAGTATAAGGGCCGTATAAGGATCTTGTTTCGCGGTCGACCGTGGCACGTACTTGTCCAATAGATGCATTTTGACAGCCGTCTCGCCCTTGGCCATTATCTCCTTGTGTATTAGTTTAGCCAGTCGGTCACGCTGATGCGATTTCGTCTTCGTTTCGTCTAGTAGCTGTCTTAGGATGTTCCACGCTTTGCCGTTGTGCATTTGTCCGTTGATCGCGTTGCAAAGCTCGTGCCATTGCTGTTTGCAAAGCTCCCGGCAGTGCTCCTCCATGTTGCGATTTAGCTCCGCGATCTTTTTGCGAAGTTTGCGGTTGAGGCGTTGTTTTTTCCAACGCGCGAGTATAGAGTTCTTGGCCTCAATCATGTGTGCCAATCGGCTGTCCATCTTGTCTACTTCAAGTTCAGTCTCGATCTCCTTAGTTGCTGCCTCGACGCTGCCTGTGAGGTCTCGGCACCAGGCATCGATGTCCGTGATCTGGCTTGAGTTTTCGTCGTGTTGCGATTCTCTTAGTTTCCTAAAGTCGTTCCAGTCAATCCATTTAAATTTACGTGTGCCAGCATGGTGTGCTCCAGGAAGAGGGATCTTGATTTCTATTATCAAGTGGTCGCTGCCCAGGTCCGTGGATGTGTTGTGCCACGTTGCCGGTTGCGAGCCAAAGTTCTTGATGAAAGTAAGGTCGGGCGTGGTATCTCTAGACACCGAGTTGCCTATCCTTGTCGGGTGAGCCGGCTCCGTAATGAGGACGAGGTCGAGCTCGTGTGCATCTTGCGATAAGTTTCTTCCTTTAGCGAGGCTGTAGCTGTAGCCCCAGGCCGGGTCAGCGGCGTTGAAGTCTCCCCCAATTAGGAGTCTATGCCGGTCTGCCGTCTTGCAGGCTCTGTGCAGGAGTGACCTGAAGCGTTGAAGTCTTTGTGTGGGACTGCTATATATATTGAGGATGAAGATGCTGCACTTCCTTTTCCTTGTTGGTATTAGTTCGATGAAGGTATGCTCTATCTTGGTATTCTTGTAGTCGTGCTCTATGAAGGGGCAAAAATTACGGCCGACGCCAGGGGACCATTGCTTTAAAATTATACCTGTCGTTTTTCATAAAGAAGCAGATTACGCAGGAAATAATTTTCTAGCAAGACTATTGTTTGCGATCGAAGAAAGATATACAAAGAGCGCTATGTGTATTTGTGTTAAACTGAATTTCGTGCAGACGCTGCTTGTTTTTTTCTTGTGCCCGTTCGTAGTTACGCTTAAGCAAAAATTGCGGCAGACGCTTTGGTGCAACCGCACTTATATGTAAAGTCTCTGCACGTGAATGAGTGGAGGTAGCGGAAACGTCGAAGGGACAGGAAGAGTGTTAACGTTTTTACCTTCGATGTTTTATGCTTTGTACGCTCGCTTGTAGGAGAAACAGTGCGCAGCCTCAACTACTGCCAACTGGAGCACGCATGTGTTAGGTGCTCAAGAAGCACACTACATGCGTACGTAGCAAATCATGATTGTCTTCTCTCGTTGGAGCTCGGTGGTGTTCTCTTTGGTATTCAGACAACACGAAGCCGTGGGTTAAGAGGGCTGGAAATTCAGAGGAGGAATGAAGACGTCCTTTTTCCCACATTTTTCTCACGAGTAAAAGATCATATTTCTGGAAGTGTACAAAAAATTGTGCAGGCTGTAATGTTTTATACCGTGCTTAAAAATTGCCTCTTGGACTCGGAATACAAGGTTTTTCCTCTGGTTGTTGTAAAATCCTGAATATATTTGTACACTAGACGACTCGAGTTTTGTACTTCCCAATTTAGGGATATCAAGCTATATAAACTTTGTTTTTGTCCTCGTTAAATTTGTCTGCTTCATTCTGTCTCTCTGTGTTTTCGCAAGGCTTCAGTCTTATCACATAATCTTAAATGTCTCTCAGCACTCAAGCTATTCTACTCCGCGTAAATATTTTGCCTAAATTTTTATTCGGTTAGGCTGACCACTTCCATGTAGAATTTATTTGCTGTGCCTGTATTACACCTGCTACAAGCTTAACCAGCCCAGTTTTGCCCCAAAAATCGGAAAAGTCTTCTTCCTAATACTTTAAAACCAATCATCATGCTGTACAAAGGCCTTTACCAAAACACGAAAGTAACAGGAATGGAACACAGCCAAAACAGATAATAAATGTCTGAAATTAGCGTGAGCCAAAATGTGAAATGCTTGTTGAAAAAAGCACCACGTGCGAATTTTGTACTCGCACGGCATCGGCAACACTTTATTACTAAAACACAGCCTTATAGTGCTGTGTAGCCGGATAGGTATCCACACGTCATTAACCACGTCGTGTTTTTTACTGATGAGGACAGGAGGAATAGTGCTGAGGTTCGAGGACTTCACCTTTCCGTTTTTCCTCACTGAAGGACCTCAATCTCGAAAGGTCGCCGTAACCTCCCTTCGATCCCCGCCTCGCGAACTGTGGTTTTTTTTTTAGGTAAGCATTAGGCACGTGGTTAAAACGCAATTGTAGCAGGCTGAAAAGTACCTGCTATACATATAGCTTGTGCTGTCTGGTGCCTTAATTTTTCCACCAGAGATAATCTACCGTGATGTCCTCACAGTGGGACCGCCAGACAAAATCTAACGCGCTTTTTGGATGGCCACATTATTCTTCTAGAATGAAATATTTCGGTAATACGTCCAACCTTAACTTAGTGTCGTAACACTTAACATAGTGTCCTAACTATCGACAGTAGGCACACTTTTACACGGAAAAATTTGACCACTCCTCTTAAAATCTGACAATTCAGAATATGCTTTGAGGGCTGCCAGTCCTCGTTACATGAATGGGCTGTGGAGAGTCATATTAGAAGCATATGCAATCATCCAGATTAGCGGCACGTCCTTCAGCTCTCCATCTTTAACCTTACTCAGCGCCAAAATTGTGCTTTTGGGAAAAGAATTTCCGGGGAGATTGAGTCTGCCTAATTACAGCAGGCTCTTCTCTGTGCATCCTACATCACTATTAGTATGCCTGGTTCGCAAAATCGTGTTTTTTTTCTTTTCGTGGGACTCTTTTTTTTTGGAAATACACTTTTTGCGACATGTTGTGTTCGAATATTCGAAACCCAACTCTGTCGCAATTGTGGGCCTCGTCTGTCCAGCTTTTCTTGTGCTGACCTGTTCTCGTCAGTGTTTAAATTTAAAATAGAGGCATTGACTTGAGATTTCTTATATGCTTGATGTGCTCACCAATTTTTCAAATTATGCTTTCTCATTTCCTGTGTCATTTGATCCCTGCAAACTTCACAGTCAGCGCCACATAAATGACTACGGTAATGAATATAAAAGTTGTAGCCACCTCTGTATTGATGTACTTTAACAAGGTCATTGTTACACGAAATTATCTTTAACGGCTCAAGCTTGGGGAGATAGTGTTGAGATGGAGGGGTGTGCATTGTGCCAAAGCAACGCTTCGAGCATTGTAGCAAATAACAATTTTTGTCACCTGAAGCTCATAGCTGAAGTTATGTAGTTTGAAACAGCACGTCAATGGTGTATCTGATGGGCACTACTAGCCTATAGGTTAAAATTGCACATCGGATTTGCAGTAGAGTTGCGCTACTTATCGAAGTCCGAAGGGTTTTTGCTCAAACTGTGGCTAGGTGAAAACTAAATACTGGCATTTTATAACTGCAAACCGCAAACACTTAAAAATATATCATAAAATATCTGCAAAATTTAATTCGTTGTTTTCAGAACGTGGTAAGCTATATCTCTATAAGGAATAACACAGCGCACACTTTGCTCGTGGATGACGGTGTTGCACATGTGAACCCAGCAAGGGGGATGGAAAAAAACTATGAAATCACAGCTCGGCACACGCGCGTACTGAGCCCCGTTTGGAGTAACACGCAGGAAAGTAATCGTTCCAAAAGATACAAAAAAAATTTCTTATGCGACCCTTTCAGTTTACACTCTCTTTTTTGAGTGAATGAAAAAAATGACATTCAAGAAAAAGAATTCACATACCGAGGCTGCTGAAGATCCTTTTCAATTATTGTAATGCTTTTGTTCATACAAAAAAATTGTTTAAAGCCAGCTCCTTGAATGATCACCTTGTCTCCAGCTTCTGCTGTTTGGACCTGAAGGTATTTTTTGATGTAAAACTTTGAATCGATTCCGCGTAATCCCGTAGGGACTACAAATAAACATACGGGGTAGCACTTACAGATATAGGGATATTGTGCTATAAATATGCCGTTTTTCACATCTTGAATGCAGTGTCGTACCGATGGGGCAGTTACAGATTGTCAAACCGATTTTCACTGTTGTGAAAAAATTCCAAGTCTACCTTCTGGAAGCTTGCTGAGAGGAGCAAAAAGGGCCCTTTTTTAAATTCTACACAGGAATACTGAGTATGAGATGTTGGCAGAATGACAGCCTCATGGCTGGCTGCTCAGCTATTGTGAACTAGTTAACCTCAGCTTTCACGGAATTTTTATAAATGCCTCTCAATATTCCTGAAATCATTGTAAACACAGGAGACAGAAACACGAAAGAGAGCATCGCCAACAGGAACTTAAACTTCCGATTTGAATATTATGTTGAATGTCTGGTTTGCTTTACATTACAACAAAGTTCCGAAAAGGCCGTGACTACGTCCTCGCCGTCTTTCGTAACGCAAATAAAGTTTTATTAGTTACAAAACTGTCCTACAAAAGTGATGCATTTAGTTTTTATTGTGAAGGGGTAATATTTAAAAAAGCGGTTCTTCCTGACGGCATCCGACAAGAATTAAAAATTCTGCTACTGTACGACTCCTGCCAATAAAAACATGTTAAACAAAAAAGCGGTGGATGCAGTTTGCAAAATATAAAAATTAAGATAATTGTTCTTGAAAGAAGTCTCGAGGGGCTAGAGAAGCTGGCTCAGATAAAGTAGAGACTTAGAGAACATGATGTTCCAGTAAGTGAAACACAAATGGGAGATTCAAAAATACCAACGAACAGAAAGAAAACAAAAAAATAAAACCCCGCAATCTTACCGGATACGCAGCACGTACCAGACAGGTTTAAAATAACCCAAAAGGCAACACGCTCCGCTAGTTTTTCAGTCCCATTGACACCTAACTGCCACCTACCCACCTAAAGATCTGTCCCTCCGACCTACCTAGACCCACACTCCCACCCGCCGCCTAATCACTCAAGTACCCGTCCATGTAACCAACCTACCTACGCAGAACCTGCCTACATATATACCTAACGACCTGCCTACCTTCCTATCTACCTGCCCACCTACCTCCCTTCCCTCCCGCTCGCCTGCCTGCCGGCCTCACTACCTTCCTAACTGCCTCCCTAGCTGCATTGCTGCCTGCCTTTCTGCCTTTCGGCCTACATGTCTGATGCTTGCCTGCCTGCCTGCCTACATACCTAGCCACCTACATACTTACCTAGCTACCTAGCTAGCTAGCTACCTACCTATCTACGTACCTACCTACCTACCTAACTGTCTTCCTACCTACCTACTTGCATGTCTACCTGCCTTCCCACCTGCTTGCCCGCCTGCCTGGTTGATTGATTTAGGGTAGATGTTTAATGACACAAGGTTAACAAGGGCAAAGAGCGCAAAGGATAAAGTAATTGGGTGATGAAAGAGGTGTAGAATAAATACTGTATTATCAAAGCGCAAACCAAACGCAAAGCAACCTAAGATCCATAAAGATGGCTTGCGTATAGGGCTGGTATGATGTCGACTGATGTAAAAGATGTTGTAAAATCTTGACGTCTTATAAAAATTGAGAAACACGCTTATTATACTAAATTCCATGGTCGGCCAGGAAGTGTGATGGATGAGGCGGTATTTCTTGTCTGTACAGTTCAGGAAAATGTTTGAGTCTGGTATTGTCAAGTGGGTTGCAGTGAATGTGTATGCGAACCATGAACAGAGCCTCTCCGCACCTGCTGCACTTCGGTCTCGAAAATCCCGTGAGGAGCTACTAGGGCACTGCATGGGTGTGTCCTATGCGTAGCCTGGCCATGGCTATTTGTGTGTACGTGTTTCATCTGTAGGTATTCGATGATTCCAAGAATGGTTTTATGTTCTGTAATTTTTTGTCTGTTGGTTCCCTTCACTCTGTTCGCCATGTCTTGCTAATATGTTGGGGTATGTGTGGCTTAACGTGAGTGTAGGGTACAGTTGCTAAGTGCGCTGTATTCAGTTGTGTCGCAGGAGTGGCGATTTGATCAGCCGTCTATTTTATTGCAATCTCAGAGTGGCAAAGAACCCCAAAAAATTTCCAGGATGATGCTTATGCAGACGTAGTGGCTTTAAAAATACTTTCCCGATGCAAGCACGCGTACAACGCTAAAAGAGTCTATGTACATATTGGACGTTAAATTTCCAAGTTGGAGAATGTGATTTAGTACGAAATACTTTATGGTTCTAATAAAACGTGCTGTAAAGAGTTTGATTGTTGTACTGACAGCGTTTGTTTCATACCCAGAACAAGACACGGGAGTTGCAGGCTTGGATGCCTCACTCTAAAACTCACCGCAGCGGTAATTTTCTTGGGGAAAAAGAAATGCTTTAAAACCCTTATGCGCGGTGTCCTGTTTTCCTCAAGATGGGTGAAAGACCGGTCACACGACACAGGCAGGAGATGGCATAATGGTATAAAATCAATGATACGTGTCCTCTGCTTCTCTGAAAACGGGACTGCCAACTTAAAAGCTGCTTATCTCACTCTTAAGGAAATGGCATGGTTATAGACGGAGTATTTAAAAATAGTTTCTTTGTGGCTGCATCAATAGTTGCTGAATTAAATAGTTGATTTGTCATAGGAAGGAAGGAAGGTGGGAAGGAACAGTATAGGAAAGGAAGGAAGGTTAACCAGGGTACTGTCCGGTTGGCTAGCATACTCCAGGTGAAGGGGATACGGAAATCACAGGGAAGAACCGACTCCGGTAACCATTAAAGAAGAAAAAGATATGAAAGAAATATGAAAAAACACAAGGCTACATGGTAAATACAAATCCAGCACAAAGCAGACACACAAAAAATGCGAAAATATGAGGTAGTACACTGATAAAATTGGCGAACTAAGGGTGGTGCACAGCAGTAATGTCCCTACAGTCGTTCAGATAGGCCCGTGACATAATTTTGGAGGCATACAGCCTGTCCTGGTGTAACATCTTGCGACGTAGGCGCAATTTAGTGAATTCCACATACAAAATTTGGGCAGGGCTACTGCGAAAACCGCCGCACGTAAGGCGTAGCCCGCAAATCATTATTGGATCTAGTATCTTAGTGCCGTTTTTGCTGCACACATACACGACACTGCCATAGTCCAAGTGAGATCCAACCTGTGCCTTATACACACGCAGGAGGAGTTGCTTGTATGCACCATAGGACTGGTGGGAGAGAACATTAGGAATGGTCATTTTTTAAGCATCTTTGCTTTAATGTTTTGAAGTGTGGAAGAAGTGTTAGTTTGTTATGTAATATTCCGTCTAAACCATGTGCTCCTTTCAAGAGGAATTGAAATATTATTAGGAGTAATATGTCAGTCTGGGTGAATTTCGCGCTTCCTAGTGGATACAAAGGGAAAACAATTTTTTCTGGATTAAGTTTAAAACCATTCTCGTCTGCCCAGCGCGCATGTTTTTTTGATACCAAGCTGTACCTGAAGTTTAAAGATTGACATATTACACGACTTCTAAGATATCTAGACGTTGTCTACTGGCATAGAGTACGAAATTGTAGTTTCCAACGCCTTATCAAGATAGTTGATTTTACCTATAAACAGAGTACAACTTAAAACTCCCTCTCTCAGCACACCGTATTTTTGCACGAGAACCCTGGTTAGGGCACTACAAACTAACACGGAGGAACGTTCTATCCCACATGTAACTAGCCAGGGTGTTTCACATGTGTCGAGAAACAGCGAATGACTTCAAGTCAATGAGGATCCCATAACGCGAAGGGGATCATAGGCTTATCAAGGTCGCAAACGCATTTGCCAAAACTGTGCATTAAAGAAAGCGTCTTTGATGTAGACATGAAGTGTGAAAAGTTGGTCATTTGTGGATCTCCTCGCAATGAAGCCAGCGTAGCATCTTTTGAGAAGACCACTGCCATCAAGAAAGTACACGTGTACTAGTTATGATATTCTCGAGGGGCTTTCGCAGGCAGAACTTAAGGGCAATATTTCGATAACTGAGCGGTTGTGTTTTTCCCCTCTTCAGGAAAGCCACTTTAATGGCCTATCTTTGACTTTCGAATGGGTCTAAAAACGCATATTTTGTTTCAGAGGTGTAGGAGAAGTGTTGTGCGAGGGTGGTAACGTGGTCTTGTAGTGTGTCTCGTGTTCTACTAACCAGCGCTGCCTGTTTGTCTGACGTCCTTCCAGTTTTGAGGCGTGTCCAGGCCTTGTGTTTGTCGGTGTATGAGTATTTATGTCGAAAAGGAGCCTCAGCTTTCCCGTTTTACCTCGCGGCGCACACGTGTTCCAAATGTCTATGCGCTTTTGAAGATGAGGAGGGTGTCTGACATGGGGTACCGGCCTTCTTCCGGTCTTCACGCGCCTACCTACAGTCCTCATTCTACCACGGCTTCAGCTGGTTGTACAGGGCACCAGAGGCGTGGGGAATAGACTTAGCTGCGGTATCGAGGATGGGCGCCGTGTGGAGTTGGGTTGCCTTTTCAATGTGTAGTTGACTTATGGACTTGCAGTGTAGTTTAGATGTCTGCAAATGCATTCCAGTATACCCTTCCTCCATTTAACCTGTTCTTGGGAGGGTTGGCTGCTTGGGCCTTTATCCATATACAGTAGTGAGGTGGTCTGATTGTCACTACCATATGGGTTTGTGCACACACCCCACCCAAGACATGGAAAGACAACTGTAGAACAGTAACCCAGTCGAGGGGAGAATAAGTATTGTCCTGTAATATATTATGTAGGCTGTTTCTTATTGTAGGCATATGCTCCTGAAGCTATAAGATAAGGCAACATCGGGCATCCGTGTGACTAGAGGCCAGGAGTGCCATATGAGCATTGGGTTCGCCTAAAAGATTTCGAGGTGTGGGTAGCTAACCTACCAGGCCCCCGAAACCTGGGTACGAGAGCTCGAAGTCAGGAGGAATCTACACAGAGCGTGGTGTTGTAAGCATATTGAAGATCATGGTTTCAATTGCAAAATCTTGAAGGATTGTCTGTAGTGGAATAGGGTGTTACGTAAAGGATTTTTGGGCAAATGCTGTCCACACCACCGAAGGATGTACAGCCACCATCACTGTCCTACGAGAATACTATGCAACTATCCAAATACTTTTTGTTCTGGGAGTTTATATTTGTTTCTTGGAGCGAATTCAGGCTGGGCTGATCGGATTGCATTAGCACATACACCTCATCAAGATTTTTCACGAGGCCCGTGCACTTTTATTCGATCATCCTTTCTCTTCCTTTTACAGCAACTTAGGAGCTACCTGAGTATGTGATTATATTCATACTTTGTCTTTCGTGCCTTGCACTCTCATAGGGCAGTTTTTGGCCTTTCCTGTTGGTGTTGACGTCGGAAGCCCTTCCTTGTGCTGCGTTGCAGGTAGCAACAGCCCGACCTACGTATCATCAGGTTTCCCTTTGAGCCGCTACTGCCGAAGGTGTCGGGAGCAAACAGGTTGCACAAGCGGTGTAGCAGAGGTCGGAACCAATGCGGGACCACCCTACTCCCATCTCCTCTGCAGCCTACAGGGGAAGAAGATAGGGTGACGAAGCAGGAGCCGAAGCTGCAGCGGTAGGGACTGTGGGTGTTGCCACCCAAGCAGCTGTTGCCACATCAAGCGGTGTGGTGACGCTTTGGCCTGCATGCGGCAACCCAGGGGGTGCCGGATGTGGGGCAAAGTCCTACTCCCGGTGCTGAGCCCCAGCCGAAACCTGGCTTTGCTCCACCCCCAGGGCAGCTGCTTCGGCATACCCCCATAGGGGTAAAGAGTCGAATCTCTTTCACACCTTCCAAAAGGCATAGTTTTCGGTTATCTGACTATATATATATCTGCTTCGTACGTTTAAACGTTTCACTTTTGACGATTAAGCTGCATGGAGTACCTTGCTGTTTGCAAAAGTGAACGTTCCTGATTCGCAGTTTACTGAAGGATGGTCATTCTTGCCGTACTAACCGCCGGTTAGCTGGGCATTGCAAGAGTTTGTACCATGCCCAAAACGTTGCCCCTTGAAACAGTGCCACGGGTTGCCCGACTGACTGCATGCATATCTGCCTCCTTGCCTACCTGCTATCTGCCTATCGGCCTGCCAACCTGACTGATAACCTGCCTGCCTGCCTCCCTGCCTGCCTACCAACCTACCTACCTGCCGGCCCGCTTGCCCACCTGTCTGCCTGCCTGCCTGCCTGCCTTCCTACCAACCTACCTACCTACCTTCATGCCAACATACCTACCTACCTACCTATAGCTATCCTTATTACCTACTGCCCAACCAACCTACCCACCTAACACACCTCCCAATCCGACTTTTACGTACCAACCTTCATAACTACCTATTGCCTACCTGCCTGCCTACCTACCTACATACCTACCCACGTTCCTGGCTGCTTACCTACCTACCTATCCTACCTAACCTACCTTGACTCCCACCTACCTACCTGCCTACGTACCTACCTACATTCATACATACCTACCCACCTGCCCACCTGCCTATGCTGCCTACGTCGTACCTACCAACAAAACAACCTATCCCACTTAATCTACCAACCGAACATGCCTTATCTAACCTCCCTAACCAACCTAAGCTCCCTAACCAACCTAAGTTACCTTCATAACTACCTACCAACTTAGATGCCTGCCTGCCTGTTTGGTTGCCTTCCTACAACCTTACTTATCTACTTACCTACATACATACCTTGGTTCCTACCTACTTACCTACCTACTTCCCTACCTGCCTACATGCTTGCCCGCCTGCCTGCCTTACAACCTACCTATCTTACTACCGAACTATTTACCTCCCTGTGTGCCTGTTTGCCTGGGGACCTAATTTACTGCCAGCCTTCCTGCCCGCCTGCCTGCTTGAATGCCTGCCTATCTGCCAACCAGTCTCCCTGCTTGCCTGCCTCCCTATCTGATTACCTGCCTGCCTACCTACCTACCTGCCTACCTACTTACCTACCTACCTAGTTACCTACCTTCCTACATACCTACCTACATGCCTACTTGCCCATGCAACCATCACCCTACCTGCCTATGTACCTACCCACCTACTGCCTCAGATATTCCTTATTTCGAGCTGTGGTATAGGACCATTTTTCTTACCAGTTAGGATTGTTGGCATTGTTTGTAATGCTGCCAGACTCTATCGCACTCCGCAATGCGGCAATGTGTCATGATGTCCGGGGACCCCACTAGATGGACAAGGGTGAGTGGCCCCTTGGATAAGGCCAGCTCATCATCATCAGCCTGTAAGCCGACTGCAGGGAAAAGGCCTCTCCCAATATTCTCCACCCATTGCGGTCCAGTGGTGACGGCGACCAGTTCTTCCCCGGACGCAGTTTATCCTCACAGCATAGGAAGGATATACTAAAATACGGCATGCTTCCTGCCTACCCTGGATCCACGTTATTAGAGATTGCCGGGCATTTTTTTTATTTATCCGCGGCCGTGCAACCACTCCCTTACAGCCCAGACCAATGAGTGCCCAATGATACTCATAGATAGCGCGCTTAGGATGTTTGGCGACTATCGGTGGTAACTGTGGTTTGCTGGTTCGAGTCGACATTGTTCGTTAACCAGATGAACCTTCCCGCAGAAATTGTTTGCTCAAGGCAGCAAACCGGCCCCAAACAAATGGGTACACGACATGTAAGGGCAGGTGTTCATACATCACAAATCAATACAATATACATGCCATTCACGTTGACGAGATGGCTTGTATACATTAGGCCCTTAACGAAGCCATTCAAAATATTAGGTACATGGTTGTAACATCGCCGTTTGGGCGCCTATGCTCATCACTGCCTTCTCCCGTCCTACTAGATTAAATACGGCACGCCAAACCACTAGCGTTGAGGCAGTTTCGGCCTCATGCAATATTGTCCCCTCTGTTACATCGTCGATCGTGCTACTAGTTAAACGTTATACGTCTGCACGGGAGGAGTAAGTCACCGCCTCGCCTTCTCTAGGTGGTAGATTTTACATGGATTACCGTATAAGATAAAGCGCGGTTAAAAATGTCACCACAATGCCTTCACCCAGTTGCTACGAATTAGGCTGACGCATGGTGCCGAATTGGAACGTTTCCTGGTGATGTGGCGACTACCAGTTCTTGAACCTCCCTCCCACTCCAAGTGGCCATCCTCTTCTTTACATAAACACGTAAAATATATGAGCATGGACATAAAATCTGCGAAGATGGCTGGTGTATAGGGCGGGGATGATTGTGAATGATATAAAAGAAGTCGTAAAATATTGACGTCTCATAAAAAATTTACAACCGCATAATATAAAAATGGGGTTGTCGGCCAATAAGTGTGATGGGGTAGCGGGATGTGTTGTCTGTACTGATCGGGAAAACGTCTGAGTCGGCTATTGTCAAGTTGGTTGCAGTGAATGAGTATGTGAACTTCGAATCGGGCCTCTCGGCAACTGTTGCACTGCGGTCTTGAAGATCCCGTGAGCAGATACGAGGCCGTTACATGTGTGTGCCCTATGCGTAGCCTAGTCATTGCTACTTGTGTGTATCTGCCGCGTCTGTCGGTGGCTTTTGGTTGCTATAGTTGTTTTATTATGAGTAATATGTTGTCTGTCTGTACCCTCCACACTTTTTGCCATGTCGTCCCAATATGTTGCGGTATGTGTAGTTTGAGGTGAGTGTAGGGTACTTTTGTTAAATGCACTGTATTCAGCCGTCTCGCTGCAGCGGTAATTTTATCAGCAATCTAATTTCATGCAGTCCCAGAGTGTCAAAGAAACCAGAAGAAAGTTAATTCCATGGTAATGCATATGCAGACATAGTGGCCTGAAAACAAGATTGATGACAAATTCTTTAGAACGCTTTCTTAATGCAAGCGCGCGCTAACACTGAGGGAGTCTATATACATGACGGACTAAAAGTTTAACTTGAACAGTGTGATTTAGGACGAAATACTGTATGCTCCTACGTAAAGACACTGTTACAAAGGTTGATTTTTTTTATACGCACCGCCGTGGTGAGTTTTAGAGTGATGCACCCAAGGCTCTAACTGCTTTGCCTTTGGCTAGGCATTGGCCTAACGTTCATGTCAATAAAACTGACAAGAACGTTATCCCCATCCGTAGCTAAAGACAGCGCAGTTGCAGAATGGGTGCATCACTTTAAAACTCACCACAGTGGCACTTATCCTGGAGAAAAAAGAAATGTTTTGAAATTCCTATTCGCGGTGTCCTGTTTTTGTCAAGATGCTAGAAAGACAGGTCACCCGACATAGGGAGATACCGGGGCGGAATAAAATCATTGATTGGTGTCCTCTCATGTGCATGTCTGAAAACGTGGCTGCCAACTTAGAAGCAGCTTCTCTCACTCTTACGAAAACGGCATGATAATATACGGACGATTTAAAAATAGTTGCTTTGTGAATGTATCAATATTTGTAGAAATAAATAGATGATTTGTGAAAAGAAGGAAGGAAGTTAGGAAGGAAGGAAGGAAGTTAGCAAGAAAGGAAGGAAGGAAGGAAGGAAGGAAGGAAGGAAGGAAGGAAGGAAGGAAGGAAGGAAGGAAGAAAGGAAGGAAGGAAGGAAGGAATGAAGGAAAGAAGGAAGGAAGGAACAGTAGAGGAAAGGCAGGGAGGTTAACCAGGGTACTGTCCGGTTTTCTACCGTACTTCGGGGTCAGGGATACGGAAACGGAGATAGGAAAAACGGTCTACGCTGAATATTAAAGTAGAAAAGGAGATGAATAAAATATGAAAAACGCTAGGCTACACGGTAACTACAAATCCAGAACAAAGCAAGCCCACTAAAGAAAAAACGCACAAATATAATGTGGTACACTGATAAAATTGCCGAACTAAGGGTTCTACGCAGTATTATTATCGCAGTCGTTCAGATAGGCCCGTGAAATGGTTTTTGAGGCATACAGCATGCCGATGTGCACCATCTGGCGATGTAGGGACCATTTATGCGCTCTACGTTCATTCTTTGGCAGGGCTCGCGCTAACAGCGCCACATTCAAACCGTAGGCCCAAATGAAGAACTGCGTCTAGTGGTTTAGTGCCGTTTAGGCTGCACACACATACACGACACTGCCATAGTCCAATTGAGATGCGACTGGGGCGCTATAAACACTCCGGAACTGTTGATTGTCTATACCATAGGACTGGTACGAGAACGCTAGGAAGGGTAATTGTTTTTAATCATATTTGCTTCAGGTGTTTGAAGTGTAGAACAAATGTTAGATTGTCATCGAATACTCCGTGAAAAACATGTGGTCTTGCAAACACGAATTGAAACACCATTAGGAGTAATGTCTGGTCCCGGTGAATTTTGCCCTTCCTAGAGAACACAACGCAATAACGTTTTTCTGGATTAAGTCTAAAACCATCGCAGTCTGTCCAGTGGGCATGTTTTTTGACACCAAGCTTGACCTTACGTCTACAGATTGACATATTACAAGAGTTATAAGATATCTAGATTTTGTTTACATATAGAGATTAAAAATTGTAGGTTGTAGTGCCTTACCAAAAGAGTTCGTTTTACCTACAAACACAGTGCAACTTAGAACACCTCCTCGCGGCACGCCTTTATTTGCACGTAAACCCTGGATAATGCACTATAAACTCTTACAAGACACGTCCTTCCCTACATGTAACTAGTAAGTGTGTTTCATATGTGGCCGTAAACAGCGAATCACTTCAGTTCACACAGCCTCCGATATAGCCAAGGGGGTCATAAGCCTTATCAAGGTCGCAAACACCCTTGCCCAAACTATTTATGGAAGAAGGCGTCCTTGATATAGGAATCAAGGGGGGCAAGTTGGTTATTTGTGGTTCTCCCCGCCCTGAAGCCAGCCTGGAAGCGTTTGACATGATCACTGCATTTAAGAAAGTTCACGTCTCGTATTTATCATGTTCTCGTGGAGCTTCCGCAGGCAGCTCCTAAGGGCGATGTTTCAATAACTGAGATGTTGTGTCCTTTCGTTCTTTACGAAACCCCTATTTTGGCCTCCCTTCAACACCTTAGAATGTTCCCGGAAACCCATATTGTGTTGTAGAGGTGTAGGCGCGTTGCAAGTGTGTCTCCATGTCGGTGTTGTGACATTGTGTATGGGTTGCTGCCTGCGCCGAGAGTTGATGGATTAGAGGTGCCGGGAGCTATATTAAGCTTGCGGAGTTAGAAGGGGGACTTATACGAGCTGTTCCACTTATTATCATGCGATGACTTCTTTTTAGAGTACGTGTTGTGGTGCATGAGAGTATTTGTGTAGTGTGCAGAATTGGACAAGTTTTCGAATTCTTGTGAGAGGTAGTTCACCTGGGCTTCGAGTGTGTCTCCTTTTGTACTAACCAGGCCTGGCTGTTTTTCTTGGTTTGTTCGAGTTTTCAGGCATGTCCAGGCTTTGTGCTTGTGGGTGTATCAGTTTAATTTTCTCGAAAAGGAGTGCCAACTTTTCTCTTTGACATGACAGCGCACACGTTTTCCAAACGTCTTTGCACTTTTGCACTTTCGGTATTGGCGAAGGATACCCTACTCCTTGTAATGGTCTTCTCGCTCCTGCCTACAGTCCTTATTCCACCAAGGGATAAGCTGGTGGCGCCGGGCACCAGAGGCGTGGAGAAAGAACTTAGCAACAGCATCGAGGATGCGCGTCCTAAAGAGTTGGGTTGCCTCTTGAATACTTATCTTCTTATGGACGGGCAGTGTAGTTTTGATGTCTCTGTAAATGTATGGCTGTTTACCGTTGCTTCGTTTAACCTATTCTGCGAAAAGTGACTGGTTGGGCCTTTACCTCTATACTTTATTGAGGTGGTGGGAAGGGGGGTCACTACCATATTGTCATGGTGCCAAAGACAATGCAGATGTCTTAAAGGAAAACAAGTCTATTCGAGGGAACTTGTGCGACCCTAACTAACTCAACGAATACACATGCGGCGAAGCAGCAGTCAGCAAAGTGACGTACACAAGGGAGCATCGGCAATCGGAATATGCGGCGTCTGGCCTGCAGGCTTCTATCATTCGGCGGCACTCTTTTTCGAACCATTGATTTACATCTGGAACATTTTTGATCAGCGGAGATTATTCGAGGCTAATTACGTTAGGGCGAACCGCTCTCCGTATCAGAATGAGATAACCCGTGTGGCATAAAAATAAATACGAAACCACACTTTCCTTGGGACACAAATAACAAAGTCGGGCGCGGACAGGTAGAAAAAACACAACATAAACAAACGAACCCAATGCCTTGTTCGCGGTATTTCTACTCCTCTAAGAGTGCATTCACCCGATGATCAAATAAAACGGCAGTCCGAACCCACAAAAACAAAAGAAGTCCATCATCTTGCCCAGTAAGGTTTGAGGCGAACCACAAGTACGACATCGGGTGGCGTGGCTCGAAGTGATATGCGGCAATCAATATCAGTGATCACGTCGAAGGTAAGTTGGCCAACACGTCTTAGAATTTGTTGGGGTCCGAAATACCG
Organism: Haemaphysalis longicornis; assembly: GCF_048455015.1. Taxonomy (NCBI): domain Eukaryota; kingdom Metazoa; phylum Arthropoda; class Arachnida; order Ixodida; family Ixodidae; genus Haemaphysalis; species Haemaphysalis longicornis. Next base: position 87,447,089 of record NW_027526214.1, on the reverse strand, counting down.
TCTCTTAGGCTTCTCCGTGAGTCCGCGTCTTCGGATGGGAGAGCAAACCCACACACAATCCCCTGGGTGGTACTCGGAGTCCCGGCGTCTTAGGTGGTAGCGGCCGGCATCCACCAGCTGCTGGTCCGTTGTACGAACTCCAGCAGCTGGTGGGACTCCTCCGCGCGCTGAAGGTATCCTTTGACGTCGGCGTTGAGGTCGCCGTCTTCTAGGTGCGGAAGCATGGCGCCAAGCATCGATGTCGGCCGTCTTCCGTAGACAAGCTCAAACGATGTTATCTGATTAGTTCGTTGGATAGCTGTGTTGTACGCAAACGTGTCATCTCGGAGCACTTCGTCCCAGGTCTTCGACGCACATGTACGGCATATTCACAATCGTGCTGTTCGAAGGTTCCGTCATTTCGTTCGTTTGGGGATGGTACGCCGTCGTTCTTCGGTGATCTATGTTGCTGTAGCGTAAGATTCCTTACATCAGCTCCGCTGTAAAGGCCATTCCGTGGCCCGTGATCTGCACTTGAGGGTCGCCATGGCGCAGCAAAACTTGGTTTATGAAGAACTTCGCGACTTTGTGTGAAGTCCCCCTCGGAAGAGTGGCGGTCTTTGCGTAGCGCGTCATGTAATCGGTCGCTACAACAATGCACTGTTCTCGAATCGGGATGTAGGTAACGGGCCTAGAAGGTCCATTCCAATCTGTTGGAAGGGCCTCGATGGGACGGCGATCGGCTGCAGATATCCGGCGGGTCCCGTCGCGGCGTTTTTCATCGCTGGCAGTCACAGCAGCTGTGGATGTAGTGGGTGACGTCGGATGTAAGGCGGGGCAGTAGTTATTTGCTTTGTTTTTTCCAATTGTGCGAGCTGTGCCGACATATCCGCAAAATGGGTCGTCGTGGCACCCTTCCAAAATTTCTTGACGAAGGTCTGCCGGGATGAGAAGAAGATAATTCGTTCTCGTTCCGGGGTGAAATTTGCTTCACGAGGAGAGAGTTTTGCAGACTGAATGCACGTAAGTTGAGTGTGAAGGCCTTTGGCACGGCGACGTTGCTTCCTTGGAGGTAATCCATCATGACGCGTTGAGTGGGGTCGGCATGCTGCTCGGCGGCCAGCTTGCTCTCCGTCATGACTCCGAGGAACGCGCTGTCTTCATCGGCGTCTGGTGGTGGTGGGTAGACGTGGGCGGGGGACAGGCAGTCGGGGTGGTTGTGCTTCCTGCCGGATTTTAACGATTGTAACGTCGAACACTTGCATGCGCAAGCTCCACCCGCCTAGACGTCCAAAGGCGTCCTTCAAATTTTCGAGCCGACATTGCGCATGGGGGTCTGTCACAACCTTGAATCGTCTACCATTCACGTATGGGCGAAATTTTGAAATCCCCATATTATAGCGAGGCACTCTTTCTCAGAGGCTGAGTAGTTTTTTCCTTCTTCGAAAATCCACCGCTGGCATAGGTGATTTCTTTCTCGCAACCGCTTTGCTTTTGAACGAGGATGGTACCCAGGCCTTCATCATTGGCATCTGTGTGCATTTCCGTGTTGGTGTTTTCATCGAAATGAGCGAGCCCGGGCGGGTTTTGTAGCGCGTTGTTGCAGCACGCAGAATGCTTTTTCATGGGTGGTTTCTCAGCTGAAAGTGGTGCTATCCTTTCGTCAAGCGCGTGAGTAGCTCGGAAATGCGTGTTATGTTTGCGCCGAAGCGCCGCTAGTATATGCACAGTCCGAGAAATCTTTGCATGCCCTTCCTGTTTTTGGTTCTTGGAAAGTTCGCTATGGCTGAAGTTTTCGCCGGGTGAGGGTGAAATCCTGTGGCCTTGATGACGTGGCCCATAAATTTCAGCATCTGGTAAGCGAATCGGCACTTTTCATTTGTAAGCGTTAACTCCGACCTAAGGATGACCTCGAGTACAGACTTCAACCTAGTAAGGTGTTCGTCGAAAATCCGGGCGAATACCACGATTTCGTAGAGGAATACGTGGCAGGTGTACCCTTTCAGGCCAGCTAGCAACGTGTTCATGAATCTTTGAAACGTTGCTGGCACTGTACACAACCCAAACGGCATCACCTTGAACTCGTATAGGCCATCCGGGGTTATAAATTCCGTCTTCTCTCGGTCTCGCTCGTCCACCTCTATTTGCCAGTAGCCGGTCTTCAGATCCATAGATGAGGAGTATTTCGCATGGCAGAGGTGGCCGAGGGTGTCGTCGATTCCGGGCAGCGGGTACACGTCGTTTTTGGTGATTTTGTTAAGTCACCGGTAGTCAATGCAGAACCTTATTGTGACATCTTTGTTCTTCACGACTACGAGCGGCGCAGCCCAGGGTCTTTTCTATGGCTGTATAATGTCGTCGCAGAGCATGTCGTCTACTTCAGTCCGGATGGCTTCCCGCTCGTGTGAAGAGACGCGGTAGGGTGACTGTCAGGTGCGTCGGGGTCCATCTTCGGTTATTATTCTCTGCTTCGCTAGAGGTGTGTGGCGTAGTTTTGAGTTCGACGAAAAACACACTCTGTAGCGATGCAGCAAATCTAATAATTTCTTCCGTTCTTCTTGCGGTAACGCTGTAATCACGTCGAATAGATTCGGAAGCTTGATGGTATCTTCGGGTGCGGACTCAATGTCGGTAACCGCTATGATGTAATTTTCTGCTTGCGTTTCTTCGAGGAACGCAATTGCAATGCTCCTGTTTAATTACTGGTATTCCTTGGTGAAATGAGTTACCAAAACGTTTCATTGGCCTTGCCCAAAGCACACAATGCTTCTTGCGACGGAGCACCGCGGTCGCGAACAACTTTTGGTGACTCTCTACGATAGCGTAGACGTCAGAAATGGCATCCTCAGAGTAGATGGTGGTCATTAAGCTTGCGCGGGCTGACAGGGTGACATGATCATCGGCGATCCTTAAAGGAGCCTGGTGTTCGGGGTTCGGTTCCGGCGTCGTAAAGTGATAGCAGAAAAAAGGTAAAGACTTGGTCTGTAGATCAATTATAGCTCCGTTGTCTGTGAAAACGTCCATTCCAAGAATTACGTCGCGGGAGCAGTTAGAAAAAATGACGAATGCCGGAGGGTTCATTCTGCCGTCTATGGTTACGCAAGGTGTGCGCGTATCACTTGGCGTCGCGACGTGGCCTCCTTCTGTGTGAATGTGCGGACCATCCTATATTGTCATAACTTTCTTCAACTTAAACGCAAACGGTCCGCTCATGGTTGAGTAGTCGGCTCCCGTGCTTATGAGGGCGACTGCTTAAAAACCGTCGACGGACATCTGAATGTCGGACACTGCCTTCGAATTTCGCGTTTGTCTTAACTTCGTATCTCGGCTTGTGCCTGTTAATGGTCGGGCACTGTGCATCGTGGTCTACGTCGTTTTCTCATCGGCAGGTTCGATAGTATCAGGTGAGCGTTGCGCCGTTTAACTGTCATCGTGTTAGAGAGTCACGTCAGGGTTAGATCGGGTCATCGGCGTAGGAGCATTTCGGGAATCATAGTATTCAGCGAGTCGCTGCGTCCATGGATGGTTTTCTTTTTACCGCCATAGTGCCACATTACGTCCCGAAATTGCTGCTTTTAATTTCCCCTGCGTGGTCTGGGGGCCTTCCAAATGAGACGAACGTGTTGCTAGGGCGGCTCGGCTATTCGTATGGGTAGCGTGACGGCGAATGGTTGAAACGGGTTGGCCTCCGGCTGGTTTGATATAGGTACTGCTCGATCTCACGTGGTCATTGCCCAGAGAGTGGGCGAGGTGCGTCGACGGAGAAACCATACAGACCGAGTCTCGTATATGGAGTGACGATAAAAGTGATCGACCTCTTCGCAGTGGCAGCACAGCGGACGATTATCGGTGGTTCGCCAAACGTCGGTCTTCCTGGACGTCTGTGTTTCAGCTGCGGACAGCGCCAAGGTGGGCGGCCGCGAAAGTGGCGACGGCGGCGAAAGTGGACGGCGGTACGGCGGACCTTCTCGACGACGGGTTCGAGCAGGGGGGGGGGGGGGGGTTGACGAAGAGCCATAGAGTAGGTCATAACCTGTGGCTCGCCAGTCGCTTTGCTCGGCGTAGAAGTTCCCAATGCATGTTGGACTTCCTCCCGGAAGACGTTAGTCAGGGAAGCTACTTGAGGTTGCGGCGTCGTCGGCAAAAGTTTCAGCAGCTCCTCTATTAACACTGTACTCATGGTGTTGCGTAGTGCGTCGGAGTTATTACCACCGCTGCAAATGGTCTGCTAAACGAGCGCGTTGATTAGGCGGTCGTACTGCCTCGTTCGTAATTCAAGTGTTTTCTCCATTGCGGAACCCTTAGATGAAAATTTGAACATAGTTTACGGGGTGTTGCGGACAAGGCATTCGAAGAGCTCTTGCTTAACCCCTCGCATCACAAACCTTAGTTTCTTTTCTTCACTCCCTTGTGGGTCCGCACGGCGAAAAAGTTGCTTGAGCTCTTTAACGAATACGAGCATACTTTTTTTGGGATCCTGCCTGCGTGTCTGCAGCAGCTGCTCGACCCATTCCATGCGTACCAGAGCAGTGAACGTTTTCGAGAGTTCGGTCTTGAAGAACTCCAAGGTTGTCAGCGTGCGTTAGTGGCTCTCGAACCAAATGCGTGCGGAGTATTCAAGGTAGAAAACACTTGCCTGAGTGCTTCGTCGTCATCGCGTTTGTGCAACGTTCGGACCATCGCAAGATACTCCAGCCATTTCTCAGGATTTTCCAATACGTGATCCATGAAATGATGGTGGTCCGCTAAATAGCGGCAGAACTACAGGAGCGTACGATGCGTTGGTCATCATGGATGCGTTGTTCACGGCACCGGCGATGACGTCTTCCGCCTTCAATTTACCCAGTAGAAGTCCAAGTTCGAACTTTTGTTTTTGCTGTCAGCGGCTGGCTCGATTTGGGCTTGCTTGACAACTTGAAGAGGGTGTACGTACGCAGCACCCCAACAAGATATCACGATGGCAAAGATGACGCAGTTGTCTTCAAGCAAACAAGTTTATTGGATCAAACCTGCGCCCCCGTAATATTTCAAACAATACAGAGGTGGCGAAGAAGCTGTCAGCAAACTGACATACCCAAGCGAGCGCCGGCGATAGCAATACCGTGGCGTCTGCTCTGCGGGCTTTTCTCTTTCGGCGTGACTGTTTCTCAACTGTCGATTTACATCTAGAACATTGTATATCAAAGAAGATTTTTCAAGGCTAGTGACGTTAGTGCAATCCGCTCACCGTATCAGAATGAGATAACCCCTGTGGCATAAAAACAAGGAATAGAAACCGCGCTTCCCTTGTGACGCAAATAACACAGCTGGGCACGTCCGGGCGGAAAAAACAAAACACAAAAAAACGCAATGCATAGTTTATGGCAATATGGGTCCGTGCCCAAGCCCCACTCAGGACATGGAAAGACAATTGCAGAGCCAGTTACCAAGTCAAGGGGGAATAAGTGTATTATCCAGTAATAGAGAATATAGGCTGTTTCTTATTAAAAAGTAATGATCGTGAAGATACTAGATAAGGCGACATCGGGAATCTGTGTGACGGCAGCGCCCGAGTTTATTATGTGCATTAAGGTCGCCTAACAGACAGACAGATGTGGGTAGCTGATCTACCAGGGCATCGAAATTTGCGTTCTAGAGATGGAATTAGAGAGGAATGTACACACAGCGTAGTGTTATAAGCTTATTGAAGAATATGGTTTGAATGGCAACAGCTTCACGGATTGTCTGTGGTGGGATAGCATGGCACGTCAAGGATTTTCATGCAACTATGGCCACACCAACTAAGAATGTACCGTCAGCATCCATGTCCTTCATCAATATCATGTAACTATCCAACAAATTTGTGTGCTTGGAGTTTATATTTTCCTTGGAGCAACTTGAGGCTGCGCTGATTGGATTACATTAGCTCATAAACATCATTAGGTTTTTTTTTAGAACGCCTCTGCAGTTCTATTGAATTAAACTTTCTTTTGCTTTTATAGACTTTTACAGCAACTGGAGTGTGTGCATGTGTGTGTATTCACGCTTTTTTATTCGGGGCTACTAAGTTTAGTGGGAGCTTTTCGCGCTTCCATATTGGTTTTAATGTCGGAGGCAAGCAATTCCGCTGCGTTGCAGAGAGCAACAAGCTTGCCTACGTATCATCAGATGTCCTGGGGATAACCGGAAGACCGGGCCCCCTTACTTAGAACCAGTTCGCGTGCCCTTTGAGCGGCTACCGCCGAAGGTGTAAGGAGCAAACGGGTAGCACGGGAGGTGCGGCGGCGGTTGGAACAGACGAGTGACCACATAGTGCACATCTCCCTTGCAGCGTCCAGTCCAAGCAATGAGGGTGAGGAAGCAGGGGCTGGAGTTGTAGCCGGATGGATCGTGACTGTTGCCAACCCAGCCGTTGCTCCCGCATCAAACAGTGTGGTGACACGTTTTGCTGCATGTGTCAACGCGAGGGGGGCGGTAGCGGCAGGACAAAGTCCGCCTAAGGGTACTGAGTTCCTACCGAACCCAGGCTTTGCACCACCCTCCAGGGGAGATGTTTCAGCTTAGCTCCCTACCGGTAAAGATCCGAACCTCTTTCAAACCTCTTAAAAGTGATATTTTCGGTGATTTTAACAATAATTATCTCCTTCTTAGGGTTCATCTTTTCACTGTGTAGGTATGAGGCTGCATGAGGGCCATCGATATTGGCACAGGTGAAGTTTACTGATTCGCAGTTTACTAAAGCACGGGCATCCTGGCCGTTATTAGCTTGGTATTCTGGCATTGCAAGAGCTTGTACCATGCCCAAAACGTTGGCACTTGAAACAGTGCCGCGGGTTACCTGCGTGCCTACGTATCTACCTTAATGCCTACCTGCTATCTATTTGTCTGACTGCTTACATAATGCCAACCAAGCTGCCTGTCTGCTTATCTAAGAACCTACCCACCTACCTACCTATCTACCTGCTCGCCTGCCTGCCTGCATGGCTACCTACTTACCTACTCATCTGCCAACCGACCTACGTACCTAGCCTACCTACCTTTACAACTACTCACCTAACAACCCACATCTCTGAACATCTGCCTTCATCCCTACCTGCCATCCACCCGTCTACCAGACTACCGAACTGCCAACCTGTCTGTCTGCCCACCTAAATACCTACCCTCCTACCCACCTACCTACCCACTTATTCTAACTAACCAACCTCGATATCCTGCCTATAGACCTACATGCCTACCTATCTTCATACAACATATTAACCTATAACCTATCCCTCCTTATCTACCAGTCTAACCTAACTTCCCTATCCAACCTAACCTACCTACCTTAATACCTATCCACCAGCCTGCCTGCCTGCATGCATGCCTGCCAGCCTACACACCTACTTAACTACATACCTACCTACATACCTACCTACATACCTACCTACCTACCTACCTACCTAACTACCTACCTACCTGCCTACCTACCTACCCACCTACCTACCTACCAACATACCTACCCACCTAGCTACCTACCTACCTACCTGCCCACCGACTCGAAGACCTACCAACCCACCTACGTATCCTACCTATCTACCTTTCTTACCTACCTACCTTCGTACCTTCCTACCTACCTTCCTGTTCCAGCTTGCCTGCGTGCCTACGTTCCTGCCTGGCTTCCTGCCTGACTGCGTACATACCTACCTACATACCGATATACCCACCTAGCAACATATCTACATACCTACGTACCTACCTACCTACCTACCTACCTACCTACCTACCTACCTACCTACCTACCTACCTACCTACCTTCCTACCTGCCTACTTGCCCGCCCGCCGATCACCACCGTAAATACCTATCTTCGTACCTACCTACTGGCGCAAGTAGGCCTCGTTTCGAACTGTGGCACATGATCATTTTCCCTACTGGGGTACGTAAAATTTACGAAGACGGGGCTTCTGGGAAGACAGGCAGGTTGACGAGCTACTGCTAAAGCGTGTGGTGCTTGCGTTCAACTAACACCTTGTGCGTCATCCGCAAATTCTGCTGGCCGAGTAAATACTTTTTTCCTACCTACGACGGATTGTGGTAAGTTTCCCAGTACTTCCATGCATTTCGAACCTGGAAAACGTACGAGAAACGCGAGTGCCATCTGGAAAAAACGCCAGTGCACAATTCATTGTGCTGTATTTAAGATGTGGAACTGGACTGTGGCCTGCTTGTGGCGCCTCCAGAGTCATGACAACCACTACGGCTCGCCAAACCAGCCCGTACAGTGTAGACTTCATGCAGCTGGTGGTCGATTTGCTACGTGAACTGTGGTCCTTTCACTGTGATGTTTTCGATGACGTGGAGGACTGGCTTGATCATGGTGACCATGTGCTACATTGAATGGCTGGAATGGTGGACGTAAGCTGGGGAATGTCAAATATTCATTAGAATATTTCGCAAAAATGGGGTTCGAAAACCACGAGAGATCACTGCCAAGGATACCAGGGCTTCGGCGGCAAAGGGTCGGCGGTTTTAAAAGTAGTGAATGGAATACGAAGGCGAACTCTCTCTACAATCCAGGACTCAACGTTCGAATGAGAGCGTCTCTAAGATCGCTGAAGAGATGTTGTGTTTGTCAAACGACCTGATCCCTGTATAAGTGAAGGCAAAAAGTGCGACACCTAATTTTCGGGGTGAAGGAGCAGCTTTTTGCTGGTTTTGTACCTTGCCCACCAACCACGCTTTGGTGACTTCATTCGAGCAGCGACATCAATGGAGCGGCAAGTGCAGCAGTGCAGCATGTAGTACGGACGTCAAGCCAATTTGGCTAGTGGCGTTTCTGCAATCAACAATAAAACCGCCCTTCGGGAGGTGGTGCGAAGCTCCGTGCGAGAAGAACACCGAACGCTTCTACAGGGCGACCGTCGACCGAAATTCGCGGCCATTGCCGAGGCCGTCCGTGGCGACGTTCGACGATTGTGAATTCCCCTAGTACCACCCGAAGATTAGGTCCCTGTACTAACGTACAAGGATGTGCTTCGCATTCTGGCTGCTGGAGAGGAACGCCAGTTAACACAGATGGGCTCCGCATGCCGGTTTCCTCACCACCCAACCTTCCGCATGCTATGACAGATCTATTCAAGCGCAAGTTCAAACCTTACAAGCTCTATGAGCCAAGAGGTCTTCAGTGCAATCTGTAGGGCTCACATCCGACAATATGCACCTCTGCTTCTATTGGGAGGAAGCTGGTCACGAGATCCGTCACTGCCCTAAGCACAGAATTGGGCTTAGTTGGTTCCCGCCCAATGCACCTCGACCGCGCTATGGGGAACGACCCGAGAAATCGAGGAGTAACATGCCGTTTACTAGCCTTCACCCATTTTTTTCCTTTACTCATCAGCCCAAAGGGTTTTCACCCCACAAGTACTTGCTGCATAGCCGTAACTTCTCTCCTCGACCCGCCGGGAAGCGGTCTCGAGCCCGCGCTTTGGAAACTGGGCCAGCTCCCTCCATACGGGGAGGTTGCTGCGCAGCATGCTCAAAATCCTCATCCGACACGTCATCCACACGACCATCAGATTCAAGAGTGCTTTGCAGAAAACAAATATATTTCTGGTGCCATTTCCGTAATCATCGACAATCATCCTATAACTGGTATCGTTGGAACCAGCGCAGATTATTCGCACATAAGATTGTCACTCACAAGCAAGCGGCGCTAAGTGAAAATGCCGTGGGCTGGGCCCCAAATACGTACAGCCGGTGGCCACCTGATTGTGCCGCCTGGCACCTGTACCTCCCGAATTGTAATTCAACATTGCACCTTCCTTCCTTGTTTTCTTTGGGGGCGGAAATCCTCAAAACTGGTAGTACTTGGTTTGCACTTCCTTGAAGAATACGCAACTCATATCAACTTACGGGAGCTGCTTGTTACATTCTCCACCCTGACTCCTGTCAACAATGACAAGGACATTACGTACAGACATCCGTTACGCAGCGTTATCGCGCCTTCTCGAACAAGCAAGTTTGTTACTGGAGATTTCAAGCGATCACCTTTTATTTGGAGTATTCTCAAACAAAGAGTTTCACTGCTGCTCGCCGACAAAGCTGTGTAGCGTGGAGACTTCTGACATCAGCAACGCGGCAACAAAAATACTGAACGAAATTCAGCACAGAACACCAGCGTTTATCGGACAGTAGAGTAGTCGTGCTGGAAGTAATACTACCCAGATCAGGCCACGAATCCTAACAGGGGTGTCTGCACAGACCGAACCAGAAAAAGCTATGCTAGTTGACGTGTTCCTAACTTGACGTAATCACAAGGGAAACACCTTCTCAGCATTACCAACTCTGCAGATTATTGCGGGCTGTCATGCAAATTGCAGCAAAAAAATAACTAAACATTGCATCATCACTGACAAAGATGAATGACGTATTCGGCAGCACCCAGTCAGTTTTGGCTTAAGATCGGGAGATCATTTGTTGTAAACGAAAGAAAATGCTCAAGGACGACGTCATAGAACCGTCGGGAGGCCAAAGGGCATCCCGGTTGTCTTCGTTCGGGAGAAGTATGATAGTCTCCATTTCTGTTCGGCCTACAGGAAACTCAACAAAGTGACACAAAAAAATGCCTACGCTTTGCACGCATTAAAAGTTTTTTTGGTGTCTTGCACAATGATCGATTCTTTTCGACCATTGACCTACGCAGCAATTACTTGCAAATTGAGCTAGATGAACTAGATCGCCAAAAAAAAACAGGTTTTATTACACCCGACAGGCTACTGTTTGCTTTTAAGGTGTTCTCTTTCAGATAGTACCCGCCTCCAGCCGCTTTATCACGAACGTTGGACACTGTTTATTCGCGACTAAAGTGGCAGACGTATCTGGCGTAATTGGAGTACGTTGCGGAGTTTTCAAAAACGTTCTAAAATTATGTAGACTGCCTTCGTGGAGTACTTGAATCCGTTCGGTCCGCCAAGCCAGCATAGAGCCAAAGTGCAAATTTGAATACGAAGAGCTAATATTTATAGGCAACATTTTAGGCTCACTAAGAGTCTGCCCACTTCCCGTAAAAACAGCTGCGGTTCCTGCTTTTCCCACGGCAACTGACAGAAAGGCAGTAGTCCGTTTCCTAAGCGTTTATGCCAACAATCTCCGGCTTTTCGGAAACTTTTCCAATAAAGCGGGACTGTTGACGCGCTTAACAAAAAAGCCCTATATTTAATGTGTAGCCAGGACGAGTGTGAGGCATTTCGTCACCTCAAAGATCGCTTGCAGAGCCAACTTCTATTCAGAAACTTCGACAACCACGCTGACTCTGAGGTGTGAACAAATGGAAGCAACATTGGTTGGGGGAGGCACAGGTTCGCTGGCAAGATTATGCGGAGCAGGTGTTAGCTTACGCGAGCCGCATTCAATCACACGCTGAAGCTAACTATTCCCGGACTGAATAACAATTCTTAGCCGTCATATCGGCCATCATCAAGCATCGACCATATTTATATGGGAGGCATCTCAAGGTGGCTACTGATCATCACTTTCAATGTTGAATTGCAAATACAAACGATTTCTGGGCTGTGTGGCACAGCTCAAAAGAGGTAACACCTGTGGCACAGAGCCATTTCGCCCACCGGGGAATGTAGGCTTGTACAAATATGGCGGCTTTTGAAAATTGGAAGGGTTGACGAGCTAGCTCTACAAAGTTTATTGTTTAGGTTTATTGGCGGCTTCTGTGTCGTCTAGAAGTCTGGCTGGCCATGTAAATACTGTTTTTCATCACATTATCTACCTACCTACGTCCCTATATACCTGCCTGCCTACCTACTTACTTACCTGCCTGCCTACCTACCTACCTACCTACGTACCTACGTACCTACCGACCTGCCTATCTACCTAACAACCGCCTACCTTCCTTTCCGCCTGCCTCCCTGTATAGCAACCTGCCTACCTATCTAAATACCTAACCTACCTTCTGCCTGCCTTCTTACATTATCTACCCACCTACCAACTTGCCTACATACCTATGCTACTTATCTACCTAACATACCGATCTACCCGCCTGCCTACCGGCCTTCCGGGCTCCATGCATGCATGCATGGCTACCAGCCTGCCTATCTGCATAGCAACGTAGGTACCTACCTACCTACCTACCTAACTGCCTGCTTCCCTACAAACGTACATACCCTACCTAACTACATACCTAACCTACCTACCCACCTACCTATGTACTTCCCTACCTTCCTCCGTACCTATTTACCTACCTGCCTGCCTGCCTGCCTACCTGCCTGCCCACCTGTTTACATTAATACCCACCAACCTACTTACATACACACCCAAGCTACCAATCTACCTAACCTCCCTATCCTGCCTACCTAACTACCTACATTCCTACCTACTTGCCTTCTTACCTGGCTATCTGTATGCATGCCTGCTTGCATACCTTCCTACCTTTACACCTACCAGCATACCTACCTACCTACCTCCTTTCTTACCCACCAACCTACCTACTTACCTATCTACCTACCTGCCTGCCTACCTGGCTGCCTGCCTACCAGCCAAACTACCGGCCTACTGATCTTATAACCTACATACCTAACTATACCCCAACATGCCTGCCTGCCTTCCTGCCTACCGGCTACCTGCATACCTACATACCTACCTACCTAAGCACTCACCCACCTATCTTGCTACCTGGATATCTACCTTCCTGCTACCCTGCCCATCTGCCTGCCTGCATGCCTGCCTAGATATGGAAGTACATACCTGCCTGCCTGCCTATATACCTATATACCAACCTACTTTACAAAATACCTTACCAATACCTACCTAACTTGCCTAACCTACCTTCCGACCTAAGTACATGCAAATGCACCTACCTACCTAAATACCTTATACGTACCTATCTACCCACTTGTATAACTCCCAATCTACCTAGCTTTCTGCCTTCCTATCAACATACCCACATGGCTTTGCCCATACCTTCCTACGTGGCTGCCAGTCTACCTGCCGCACTACCAAACCATCCTGATTTTTTACATACTTATCTGCGTACCTACGTATCCACTTTATACCCATCTACCTAACATTCTTAAATTACGCACTTTCCTACCTACCAACTTACTGCTCCCCTGGGTAGCTTCCTGCCTACTTCCCACCCACCAACCACCCTCCCTACCTACCTTCCTACCGACCTGCGGCCAACCTACCTACCAATTTATCTACCTACCAGACTGCCTGCCTGCCATCCTTCTTTACTACATACCTACTAGGCTGCCTTCCGGCCTACCTTCCTGCCTAACTCCCTACCTGCCTGCCTGCCTGCCTGCTGACATACCTACCAGAACGCCTATCTGACTGCGTGCTTGCATGCCTAACTAACTGTCTGCCTAACTATGTGCCTACCTACCTGCCAACCCAAGTATCTAAAAACCGCAGTACCAAGCCAGTACCTTCCTACCAGTCCACATGCCTAGCTGTCTCCCTGCCAACCCGCCTACCTACCTGACTTTATAACTACCTACCAGCCTACCTACCTACCTACTCAACTACCTACGTGCCTACCCACCTTCCTACCTGCCTACATACTTCCTGCCTTCCGGCCGGGTGCCCTGCCAGTCTGCTTCTTGCCTCCTTAAATGCCTGCCTGCCTACCCACCTGCCTTCTTCCCTTCCTACCAACCTCCCTACCTACCTGCCAAATGCTTGCCCCGTCTTTTTTTTGTGTACTGTGTTTAGCTTTTTGCACTAAACATAATTTTAAGAATCATGAACCAACTAGCCCACCAACAAATTTTGTTTAATTACCTACCTACCTATCTTTCATACCACCTACCAACAAACCTACATTATTTTCTCCAACAAGTTTTGTTTAATTATTTACCTACTTATCTCTCATACCACCTATCAACATACCTACATGATTTTCTCCATTTCTGTCTCCCGGCCTAGCTACGTAAGTACCTACTACCGGACTGCCTACATGCCTGCCTGGCTAAATAAATCGATACCAACCTTATTACTTAACCTTTTCACCACTGAATTTTTTCTTTCTACTGAAAAGATTTTTTCTATGTGTTTTCTTTAATATTTGTACCCTATTAGTTTATAAACAAAAAAATTAGGCTCGTGATGCATGTAATTAGCGATCTACAGGCATGACAACTAATTATGTCATTAGGCAAGTAAAAATTTAAAGTCGACAAGAAGAAATATTTTTGCTTCTTTTCCTAAATTTTGGAAAGAACTTGACCCACATACAGAAATTGAAGCTGGTAGTGCAAATATTTTTCGATTGACAGCCATGCAATCTAACTATGACTTCAGTCCTTGGAGTCACCCTGACGTCAATTTGGTCTTCACTGCAATGCCTTCCTCTTTCATGTGTTCAGCTATAGCAAATAACGAACAAAAGTTATATCAATCGGAAGGGGCATCCTTAAAGAACTATTTCCCAGAAAACTATCTGTTTTCGTTTTGTTCTCAAATTGCTAGAAGACTTTCGGTTAATGTCTAAAATATAGGACACCAGGGCCGAAAGGGTTAAACACCTAAATTACTACCCACCTACCTACCTAAGTACCTGCCAATTTGTACCTACCTACCTACCCACCTCATAAGCACCTCCCAACCTACCTTTCCCACCACAACTGTACCTATCTTCCTTTCTACCTATCAGCAAAACTATATGCCTATCTCCATACCTGCCTACCTGCACACCTGGTTTGCGACTACATACCTAGCTACTAAACCATCATAAATAAAAATAACCCACTTACCTACATACCTGTCAACCTACCAACCTACCTCATACCTGTCTACCTCACATTCCGAATGAACTCACGTTCCTACCTACATACCTACTGCCACCCTGGTTACTTTCCTACCTATTTCCTACCTATCTACCAAACTTTCTACCTACCTTTCTAACGACCTGCCCAACCAACCTACCTACTTATGTACCTACCTACATACCAACTTTCCTACCTTACACATGCCTGCATACCTAGCAACTTACCTCCCTATTATCTACCTGCCTACCCGTTTGCCTCCCTGTCTTCCTGCTTCCCTGCTTAAATACTAAGCAGACTCAATACTTACCTTACCTACATACCAACTTTCCTACCTTACACATGCCTGCATACCTAGCAACTTACCTCCCTATTATCTACCTACCTACCCGTTTGCCTCCCTGCCTTCCTGCTTCCCTGCTTAAATACTAAGCAGACGCAATACTTACCTTACTGCCTTACTGCCTTACTGCCTACCTACCTACCTACCTACCTACCTACCTACCTACCTACCAACCTACCTACCTACCCACTTTCCCACCTGCCTACTTACTACTGGCCTCCCAGCCTGCGAGCCTGCCCACCTACTTCAGTGCATGCCTCCCTGCCTGCCTAGCTACCAGCCTGCCTGCCCACCTGCCTACGTACATCCCTATAACTATATAAGTAGCCCCCTACCTCAGTACCTACTTCCCACATACCTACCTACATACCTCCCTGCCTGTTTCCCAACCTGGCGACCTACTGAAGTGATATACCTTCCTATCTACCTACCTACCTATGTGGCTACCAGCCCACCCAGATCCTACCTACCTAACTGCCGCACTACCAACTAACCTACCTACGTACCTACCCGCTTTCCCACCTGCCTACTTAATACTCTCCTTCCTGCCTACATGCCTGGCGGTCTTCCAGGCTGAATTCCGGCCTGCGAGGCTACCAGCCTGCTTACACGTCTAGCGATGTAAGTACATACTACCTGCCTGCCTACATACATATCTACATACAAACCTGCTTACCTAAATACCTCACATATTTGCCCACCTAACTAACCTACCTAATCTACAAACCTCCCTACCTGCCTAAGAATTTGACAATTTACCTACCTTCCTACCTGTCGATATACCTACAACCTACCTGCCTAACTACCCACCCACCTATCTTCCTACCAACCTATCCTCATTGCTTCCTTTAAAATATACCCGCATGCCTATCTCCATGCCTGCCTACCTGGTTGCCTGCCTACCAACCCACCTATCTGCCTACCTGGTTGCCTCCATACCAACCCACATACCTACCTACCTACCTTCCTACCTACCTACCTACATACTTAACTACGTACCTACCTACCTACCTACCTACCTACCTTCCAACCTACCAATCCATCCTAAAAAAACAACTCAAGCACCTAGCTGCCTACCTACCTACCTACTTCATACCTGCCCAACTCACATTCCAGCATTACCCACTTACCTACCTACATACCTACTTACCTACTGTCTCTGTGGCAACCTTCCTACCTAGCAACATCTCTACCCACTGTCCTACCGGCCTGCCAGCCTACCTACCTGCCCAACCAACCTATCCACCTACCTACCCACTTACCGACCTACCTACCTACCTTCTTACCTGCCGGCCTGCTCACCAGCCTCTCTACTAACTTGCTGCGTACTCGCCAGCCTGCCTGCCTACCTTCATACCTAAGTGCCTACCTGCCTGTCTACCTACCTACATACCTACCTGCCTGCCAGCCTACCTATCGACCTGGTTACCTGTCTGAATTCATGATTGCCTGCAAGCCTGCCTGTAACCTGCCTTCCTGCCTACCTAAGTACCCACCTACATAGCAGCTCCAGTACCATCCCAGTACCTTTCTACCAGCCTACATGCCTACCTGCCTGCTAGCCTACTTGCCTGCCGGCCTACCTGCCTAACTTCCTAACTCCCAACCAACTTACCTACCTTCCTACACACCTACCTACGTACCTACGAACCTTTCTACCTACCTTCCTACACACTTACCTACGTACCTACGAACCTTTCTACCTGCCTACTTACTACCTGCCCTCTTGGCTGCATGCGGACCTGCGTGGCTACCAGCCTTCCTACCTGCTTAGATACTGAAGTGCCTACCTGCCTGCTTGCCAAATGCCTAGACACTGCTAGCACAGGTGCCATAGTTGCTATATAACTGCCAGTGGAGTGGTCAATCCTACCTAGCAACTCATCCGTATGTTACAAGTGAGCACCACACCATCTTCGTCATGCATCATTGTCGCGCTTTCACAGGCTTTGCTTTTTGCAACGGCTTGCCGCCCGGGGCTGCACCGTCATTAAATGCGTCCTCGAAGCCCCGCGTGTCCGAGTCTTGCACATGGTGAAGGTGCACTTCGATCCACGCATGCTCGCTCCGCTTCTCCCCGGAGCTTTTTTCAGGTTGGCATGTCCATCTTCCCAATCTCAGCATGCGAGAAGGCGGTCTAAACAGCCCTGCCGATGGCCCTGCTCATGCACGCCCGGTTGCGCAACCCTGGATGATCAGCAGCCGGCAGCGAGAACCTCAGATGTTTGCAGGACTTCCTGGAGACGATGTCGACCATTAGCTCGACGCTTGGAGCACTCTTCCAAATCGTACACGTCCTACATTGAAGATGGTTTTGGCTATGTAAGCGAGCGAACTGAGAAATGTCTGAATTTGATCGAGTAAGGCACATCTTTAAAGGCAGTCCTTCCTTTGTGTTCAAAGCGCTCGCCATGAAAAACCGCACCACTGTGGGTGATATCGTGGCCATTTGTTTGCGCCTAACTGATAACCTGGCATTGAACCCGCAACCATCATCTTCCGGCACAATTGTACCTCAGCAAGGCGACCTACGAGCCAAGATATGAGCGATCATTGTCAAAGAGCTGCATTGGCAGGCGTCATCAAGCTTTTTGGTGGTTCAGCCACAGGCATTCCTCTCCAGTCTGCGGGAGATTACAAAGGAAGATTTTGCCTCAGTCACTTGCCCTTCACCACCGAAGGCCGACTTCGCGCGAAGCCTGCGCACTCTGATGTGGTTGTTATTCCAAACATGCGGTCCTCGCCTTGTGTACCTGAGGCTTCGATGTTCACCTGGCCCCCGTTTCCGCTGATACCAGCCGACCACTTACAATGCACCATACAACTGACAAAGCGGGCTGCCTCTTCCAAAATGCTACTACTGCGGCATCCGGGACCATATTTTAAATGCAGAACATTTCTTTAACTCCCGATGTCACCCGTTGTAGTTGTCCGTCGTAGTCCGCACCCCTCCCCCTACACTATATAAAAAAAAATATTACTTACCGGCGCCTGGTTTCGGTCACACGACCCTGCGGGCGGAATGCAAGGTACGTGGTGCTCTACCCACTGCGCCACAAAGCCGACACAGAATGGAAGGCTACGAACGCGCCTTATATCCTTGACTCATACAAACTACGTCAAGAACCTGCTGATACAACGCATTCACTACCTGTGGGCGGAACGCGAGGTACATGGTGCTCTTCCAACTGCGCCACAAAACCGACACAGAATGAAACGCTACGAACTCGGCTTATATCCTTGACTCATTCAAACTACATCATGAAGCTGCTGATACAACGCATTCACTACCACCAACTCCCCAAACACTAAACGTTAACGCAATACACCCACCCCCTATGCGACGCATTTACTCGAGTCCCCCTCAAGGCGACATGGGCCCAATTTTTTTAATGTTTTGCAGGCGCCGCCAGTGGGATGAACGTCAAGCATTTTCTGCCCCGCCACGGGGTGATGTCCGGTCCACGTACGAATGCCGTTTGCAGCCATTTACCTTTTATCGTTGCCGCTTACATTCTCCTCCGGACTCCGTTGATCAGCGTGCCTCGAGCAGGTCTTACCGCCCGCGATTCTCTTCGGCTTTTTTTCGATTTTCCTCTGCTCTGTCAAGCCTCTCAGAACGTCGAACGCAGCGCGGCAAACTAGGCGCCGTAGTTCGAGGGTGGAGAACTTCCGTTATTGATGTCGAAGGAATTCCCATCGAAGCTTTAGGGGACACTGGCGCGAGTATTTCCAATATTCATGCGCACTAGTGTTCATGGCTACGGTAGGCCCGATCTGCTTTTGTTGGTCTTGCTATACGCGGCACCAAGAAAACGGTGATTCAGCCTTTCGGGCAGTGTAGAGTGCGCGTATTCATCGAAGGCATCCGTCATCATTCTCCATTGCGGTATTAGCCCCATGTGCTCAAGAGATCATCCAAGGTTGCGTCTTCTTCACGGTACCAGACGGGCGAACATCAATTAGTGTCAACTGGAGAATCCGCGTTTTCTACCACGTCTGACAGCATAGTCGACGGTGATGTGCTCATCGTGCCAGCTGGACACTTTGTTCCAAAAGGACCTATGATAGTGCCATGCCTTATCCATTTTTCTTCCGCATCAGCTCTCCTAGCTGCTGTTAATACCACGACAGAATCCGTTTTGCTACCCCAAGGCGCTACTGTTGCTTCTGTGCCCCGCAACGATCCCGTTGTCGTTCTTCCGGTCTCGTCGCTTTCTTTAGACTAACCGACCCCCGCAATAAAGCCCCCGGCCCCTCTTTTTGCCAGTACCATCTGTTCTGACTTGACATCGGATCATGAAGAAGCATTGCTCAAGCTCTTGGCCATCCTTGGCCGGACGTTTGCCGTAACCTATGTAATCGAAACGGACAACTCCTGCATCGTCTGTCACCGTCCATATCGCGTGTCTTAATCAGATAGGGCCATTATTAAGGAAAACGTTCAAGATATGCTTAAGCGGGACATCATGAGGCCATAATCACGCTCTAGGTCATCACCCATTTTATTAGTTGGGAAGAAAGACACAAGCGTGCGGTTTTGTGTCGATTACCGAGCCCTAAACAAGATAACTCGCAAACATGTATACTCGATACCGCGTATTCTCGACGCCTTGGATACCCTGCAGGTGCACAGTTTTTCTGAAGCCTTTATCTTCGGTCAGGATAATGGAAAATTCCTATATATGAGGCCCACACAGAGAAAAACAGGCTTCGACAAGCCAGGTTGTCTGTTTGCGTTTAACGATACGCCTTTCGGGTTATAGAATGTGTCTGCCACTCTTCAGCGAAGAATTGGGAATGTTGTTCGTGTCTTGTGGTCAAAGATTTGCCTTGCTACCTTGAAGACATTTTCATTTTTTTTCTACCCTTGACGAACACCTTCATTGTCTCGACGTAGTTTTAACGAGCCTCGCAAGTGTTGGCTCGCAAATAAACACTAAAAGTGTCGCTTTGCTAGCAAATCAATGAAAGTTTTGGGGCGTGTCTTCAGCAGTGATGGAATTCACACCGTTCCCGGCAGTAGTATTGCGCTAGGTAACTTTCCGCAAACTCTTAGTCAAAAAGACCTCTAAATTTTTCTAGGCTTGGCATCGTACTTCCGTCGGTTCATCCGTAATTTTGTCCAAATAGCGTCTCCACTTAACAAACTGCTGGCGTCTGCGACCTTATTTACATGGTCTGGTGACTGCGAAGCAGCATTCCAGGCTCTGAAGGATGCCTTGACTTCAAGTCCGGTTCTCTGCAACTTTGAGGATGGTGCTCCAACTGTACTCAACACGGACGTCAGTGGAACCGGTAACGGCGCGGTCCTCCTACAACGCAACGAATCATCAGTAGAGCAAATTGCCTACACAAGCTCGACATTAACACCTGCCGAGCTAAACTACACCATAACGGAAAAGGAATTTTTTGCGGTTGTTTGGTGCGTCCCAAATATTAAACCGTACTTGACGGGCGTCCTTTCTCGATTGTATCTGACCACCAGGCGCTTCGCTGGTGGCCGTCACTGAGGCATTTGTGGGGCCTCCTCGGTCGTTGAATTTTCCGTTTACAGGAGTATGATTTTACTTTGACTTATAGGTCTAGGAAGAAACATATGAATGAGGACGCTCTTTCTCGCTGCCCGCTGTCGCCGCAGTCAGATGATGAGCATCCTAGTGTTAACTCCGTTGTTTGGCCGATTGCACCTGCAGTTCCCGAAGCAAACAACTTTTGCCAGAAACCCTCATCTTTCTGCAGGGGGCCCACACGTACTGCCGATACCTAATCAATCGCTTCGGCGGCTAGGCGCAGCTTGTTTGATATGTTTTATGTTAATGATATATTTCGTGTGTCATTTAGATTTTTTAGTAGCAGTTTGAAGAGTGTTTATATATTTTATTATGTGGTTACTGCGTTTCTCGTACAATAGGTGTGTATTTATTCCTGTATCGAAGTTAATTCTGTTAGTTATGAAGTTGTACACCCTGTATTTCTCTCTGGTCTTCCTTCTTATATCGTTCGTATTTTTTGTGTACGTACTGCTCCGCCGTTGCTGTCTTGTAATGGCTCTCCGGCCCCGTCGAGCTGTGTAAAACAGCTTTTATCCCAGGAAGCTTCCCAGGAACCTCTGGGAAAATAAAGAAATTGAATTGAATTGAATTGAATATACGGCAGGCTTTTTGCCTATCCAAGTTTCACGTTCTTGGAAGTACCCCGGGATTTTTTTATTTATTTGCTTGTGTGCAACCACTCCCCTGCCGGACGTCACCCCAACCAAATTCAAATTCAATTTCAAATTCAAATATATTTTTTTTGCTCTCAACATAGTACAATGTCGATGGTATCCATGGCAAGAAAGCTGTTGCTACAACTTGGCGGACCAGGGAGACTTGACGGGGCCACTGAGTACAAAATTTGTGTCTTTGTAGGTAGCCTACTTAGGATGCCTCGTGACTATCGGTCGTTGTGGTTTGCCAGTTCGAGTCGACATAGTTCGCTAACCTGCTTCACCTTCCCGCGACGAATCATTTGCTCAAGGCAGCAATACGCCCCGAAACAAATGGCCCTTTTAAGCGCTTTACACAACTCGCAAGGGCGGGTGTTAAAGCCAGAAAAATTAATACAATATCCACACCCATAGCGCCGACTGGATGGATTGTATACACTAGGGCGTGCGCGTAGGCATTCTCAGTATTAGGTACGTGGTTGTAACATCGCGGTCTCGGAGCCGATGCTCGCCACTACCTTATCACATGCAACTAGGTGAAATTAAGCCGGTACACCGCTAGCAACAGGGCAGTTTTGGTCCCACGCAATATGCCACCTATTTTAGATCGTGGGTCACGCTACTAGATAAATGTTCTACGTGTACATAGGAGCAGCAAGTCAGTGCCTCGCTATCTGTACGAGGCAGATTTTACACGCGTTACCGTATAAAATTTACCGCGCTGGAATATGACACCATATTGCCTTGTTCCGGGGGCTACGCATCAGCCTTATGCAAGGTGACGAATAGGAATTTCGTCTGGTGACGATGTGGCGACCACCAGTTCTTGAACCTCCCTCCCATTCCGAACCGATATCCCCTGCCATACATAAACACGTCCACGCCAGTGTGCACGGTATCCCGATATGTTTAAAAATACACATTTTAAAAATACACAGTTTAAAAATACACATAATTTCCATACAAAAGAGGACATACGAAAGAAATAGTTTCGCACACCTTTTCGCATTTCTTACTTCCTCTGAATACCGTTCGGCCTTCGGAACACTGCTACAACTTTTCATTGCTTCATCGTTGCAGTAAATAGCGAACTGCGCTGCTTATATAGATATTTTCAACGTACATTTTGGTGCTTTGCCTGCTTGCTACATTTCCCCTTTTTACCATAGCTAGAGAAGCCATTTCGCTTATGCCCACAGCACAGGCTGCCTAGCTACGCTCCCACACCTGTTGGCTTATACCAGCTGAATATTTCTGTATTTGTACATAGACAATAAAATAATATATTATTACATTAATAATAATATTATTAACAGTAATATTATTCAATATAATAATATTATATTTATTATTATTCTATTGCTACGTGGATGATATGTTGACGATAACCTCGCCCCTGGTGAGCATAGGCGTGGCGGAAGCCGAGAAATGCATGTGTCCAAGGTACAAACAGAAGTAGAGGATTTTTTTTCGTGGCCCCTAGGACGTGTGCTCAATGTTCGATTGCGCGAGGGGCGATCATCCTGCCTTGAGAACTCAGTTCCGAACGTGAGCTCTGCGCTCAGCGTCTTCGTCGCATCTAAGTGTATCCCTTGTCTTCTTCAGGCAATGGAGATACACGGTGATGGTAATTTTACGTATCCAACAAGAGGAACTTCACCATTTTCGCAGTTTTCTCGAACGCCTATCTGCCAATGGCATTATGATCAAAGCCATAAAGAGCGAGTTCGATGTTTGCACCTTTAAAATTGTTGGACATCTAATTGTAACTGGCATCCGCCCCTATCCAACAAGGTCAAGGAAATTCTCGGCTTCTGCACACCACCTTCCGTCACAAAGCTTCACCAGTTGCTTCGTGTGGAAAATATCTTGCGCCCTTTTATCAGGAATTGCGCATATTGTCGAGCGTGTCGAACGCCTGCTCTCCATGAAGCGCTCTACCGCCGAATTGGACTGAAAACAAGTGCTAAGGAAACCTTTCGCAATTCAATGAGTGGTTGCCGACGCCGGCCTCCTGGATCTCTAATGCCAGATTGTGCATTCGCACTGAATACGAGCCCCTCCAGTTCTCCCACTGCGGATCTCCTTCATTGGAAAGTAAACAGTGTGCTCCAGGCCCTTCCGTTATTCTCAGGACACTTAACCTCACCGCAAACGTGCCGCAGGGACTTCGAGCGCTAGCGTTTAGTAATGTGCTGTGCCTAGGCATCATTTATGACGTTACATTTCAACTGACCCTAAACCCGTAGCTACGCTATCAGCTGGCCGCACACACTTTAACCGCCAAATCATGTGCTGCCATTCCATTGTTTAGATGTTGGAGTACATGCCGGACATCAGATATGTCATTGACATTTCTCACGTGCCTTCGGAAGGCCCGAGCCATCTGGGCGCCATGGCCCCCACTTCGTCACATTCCATTGTACCTCGCTTGCACCCACTCCCTGCTGAGCAAGCCTACAACAATTAGCTGCTCCGCATTCACCCACCACCCACTGAGCTCAACATAATATGACTGACACTTGACAGACAGCTGCTGGATGGTGATTTGACAAACTATAGCCATGTCTGTTGGTGCCCACAACTTGCGGTCGCGAACACTCCGACCCCTACGCAATATAGCCAATCCTGAAATTCATGCCACGCAAACACTTTAAGCGGATTTTGTTTGGCATTAGATAATCATTCATGTTCGTTATTGGGTGAGCGCCTGTGCATCATGCCAGCATACAAAGGTTAACTGGTACGTTGTTTCGTCGGGAAAGACATTTCTACCGCATGGTGACAGCCTTGCAATCCTGAAAAACAGTCTTGTTTGTCCGTTTCCTCGTGTGAAGTCTACCGGTACCTACTACTCGAATAGACTGATTAACCTGGTGGCATGAAGCAACACAGGTATCGGACATCGTTGCGACCACGGTAGCCTCAATATTAGTGTCATTGTGGGTAGGGCGCTTTAAATGGCTTCCGCCCATTTTTACCGACAACGGAAGGCACTCCGAGATGACCTTGTTCACTGAGGGGCTTCAGCTAATTGGCAGGAGACGTTCGCGCATTGCATCACACCGGCCCCAAAAAAACGGCTTCTTCGGACTTCCTTTTCCGCACTGGCAGCCGCGGACGTCGATTATCATTATTTTTATGATGCTTTTTTCGAGCTGTCTTATGCTTTCCTGGCTGAACCGGCTAGTTCCCACTTTTTCTAGTAGGTTCCAATGAAGCCATGTATTTCAAAACGTGTCGCTCCGATTTTGGAGCACCCCGCCCTAGCTGGAGGACCTGGAGGTCCAACGCGGTTCACTGAGCGCTTTCACCAAGGCTTTCACAGTGGGTCCAGCGTTTCCCCTTCCCACTTTTGGGCATACGCTCTTTCTTAAAGAGGGACCTCAGTTGTTCTTCGGTTGTATTCGTCCATGACGCAAATCTTCGCCATAATAAGATGATGAGGAGGCGGGTGGAATGTGGATATGTGTTTGGAGACGCCGCCAAGCTGTAGCATCCTCTGTGGAGAGGCGCCAGTGTGGTGGTGGGAGGCTGCGGTGAGTTTGCTTATAATGGGGGAGAATCAGTGAGGATAGCAACGGGTTCAGGGCGGAAGTGGCGGCGAGGGCAATGGCAATTTCTTCCGCGACATCGATGGAGGTTGCGGTGGTAGTACCGCATTGATGCATTGGCCAGTATGTGTAACTACACAGGCTAAAAAGTAGCCTGCACACAGTAGCCTGCACAAAAGTAGTAGCACACAAGCCCGCTAAGCAGCAGCCAGCTACTTCAGTTCCTTTTAAGGAATAAGGACAATAAGGGCAATGCCTATATCACTCCTCACAAAGTTGTCCTTGTGTGTGCTCTGAAAATCAATAGACATTTTCCTCTCCCCAGTAGCGCCAGTACCAGCGTAGGGAACTGTGTTCTTTAGTCAAGTACCTAATATTCGACACAATGTTGCTTTTCTATTTTTGTAGTGGTAGTGTGAGGTTGTTTATAATACTGTTACATGCCGACGGGGTACAGGCAATAAACCATTGAAGATACAAGCGATGTATTTTCACTACATACACAATATCGGCCATGAGTGAGCCCACCCAGCTGGGTCTTCTCTGGAGGTTGGGCCGATAGCAATCGTAGTCTTCCCGTGACACAGCCCAATCTTGGAAGTGACTGTCTCAGTCGAAGCCTTAGTAAACGTACGTATGCGGTGACGATGCGCGAGGCGAGGGAAAAGGAGTCCTCGTCCCAACGGATGAGGATGATTCGTAGTGGTGAGCGCTGGCACCGGAACAGAAATGTCCACCGACGCCGTGAAGCTACGTCCAAAGGCCTCGGAGGCGCGCGCAGTTCAGGGCAGGAGAACGGGGTCGTCTTCTGTTCAGGTCGCAGCTGGTCACGTCGTTCAGTCTCGGCAAGTCAATGGCAGGAGACGGTGCTGGGGAATGGTGTGTCCATGGCTTACAGGGGCTGCTGCAGGCACATGTGATGCAAGAGCCTTTCAGCTAAGTTCAGTAGCCGAGACAAGGCGGAGCTGGGGTCAGGATGCGGATGACCTCCGCCACCTTTACCAAAACTTCCACAAAAACATCCACCGGGCTTTCTCATAACCGACATCGTGTATATAGTGCAAACACATCGCTCGAATCTTTTATGATCTATTTCCTGTGTCATACAACCACGTAAAAAGACCATCATAGATATTATTTATCAATATTGAAGCTTCCTCCCAGCCTACCTTTCAAGGTACGTCTACTCACTATCCCACCCAGGCTATTCTCAGCTAGGGTCCATGGGGAATTGGCGAATTACCCACACATTTGTGTGGGTAGGTACCGCCATATCTGTGCCGTCAAGACCCCAGAGCCTATTGCTATTTTCCTTAGAAGTTACTTCTGAACAACAGCAGCAGGTTTTACAATGGAGACGTAGTTGAAGATCTAGCATTTTTTAGGGTTTTAGTAGTTGTTCTCAAAGCGGCATAGAAATAGAGCTATAGACAAAACACAAATATTGGGTTTGAGGTATGCAACATTGCACTGAAAAAAAAAATAGCGGTGCTTGGAAAGTAAGAGATCTAACAAAATGATAGTTTGTGAAGTATGTAATGTGGAGGGAGGCCGGTCGCCAACACAACTGCTGCCCAAGCGTCGAATTCCCAAGCATCGATTTCAAGCTGCGGTAGTGAAGCCGAACGGAGAAAGAGCTCGATAGGATGATTCCACGTGGGCTCTTTTCTAATTACTGTAAAATTGTGAAAACGAACACTGGACATGGCTTTAAATGAGACCAGTGCTCAGAAATAACCACGGAACCGACAAGTCAGACATCACCACGCCTGGGAGAGAGTTCCAATTCCAGCAGGAGCAGCAGCGTAGGCTGGGAGCCAAACATGTGAACATTTGAAGGGAGAACAATTGAGTGTAGCGTTTACTATCAATAATCGCTGCCGTTGATCTGTTGACCTCGGTTGTGGCCCAAAAAAACTGCTAAACCGCGATCACATGATGTCCAAAAAGTGTTTGTCATAATGACCTGCTTCTTATAGGTATTGCCCGTATTTTTAAATATATTCTAGGCATTTATTCGTGACGGTCGCTGACGCCCATCCCTCCCAACATCGTCCTTCAGTTTGTGAATCCATCTATAGATGTAACTTCAATCCACCTGCCAAAAAACGCCGCACCAAAGAAATTCACCGAACCATAAATACACCCACTTATCCAATTACGGCCGCTCACGCATTCACTTGTTCTTCCATTCGTCCATTTACTCGTGTATGCATTCGTTCATCCTTCCATTCATTTATTCATCCATACATTTGCCTATGCATTCATCTACTCACCGACTCATCAATTCATCTATTCTTCCGTTCAGCCATGCACCCGCACATCCATTCATTGATCCTTCCGTCCACGCTTCCGTCTATCCTTCCACCGATTGTAGAGCGCTTGCAATGTCAGTCTAACTGCCGGGTGCTACACGGGCTATTCTTTCACTATCGGGAAACCCAACATTGCAGGGTGTTCATGCAGGTTATGAAATTGAGATTGAATGCCCTTTATCGCAAAATGAAAACAATGAAAAGGCATAGGGAACATATTTATGTGGCGGCTTTGAGCACACGTGAATGCCTAAAGAATGTAGTGAAAGAAACCGAAGTTTTTTATGGATGAGGGAAAGTTGTAAAATATAGATACCACATTCTGGAACATTCTGTTGTAAAAGTATCCTATTAAAATATTATACAGCTTTTAGAGCTAGTTTCCAAGCAGCTCAACAAAGTAAAACACAAAGCAGCGGTAATTTGTGCTGTCACGATTAGACCAGCGTCCGTGAACTCTGTCAAAACAGCCTTGAATAATCTCTTATTTATCCCCCCTTGCTGAAGGCAATGCAATAAAAATCCACAGCACCGGTTGTTGCAGAATGACTTTTTAAAAGATACCCCGCCAGTCATCCATACCAATTTTAATTTTTCTTCTTCATAGTTGCTTAACCAGATAGTTTGTTTAACAATGAAATCAATTTGAAAATAATATATTTTCTCACGGAAACGAGTACCAGTATTTTAAATGTGACCAGATAGGTCTTTTATACAGCGATGCTTCAAATCAGGCGCATTCATAGGATGCGACTACTGATGTTAGCGCAAATATTCTGTGAAACTAGTATTAGAGCTATGATGACGAAAAAAAAAAGTTTTCTTGCAGAACCACTTAACTCATTGAACCTACCTTGGGTAGATGACTGAACATCTGGAAATATGCTCACTGCATCGCACGTCTGTGTTTGAAACACGGCTCTAAAAATTGCGAAGATATAACTTAAACGCGAAGTGCTCTCCAAGAGCAGAGCTGGGTTTACTGTGGGGGCGGTCATCAAAAAGCGGAACCAACAACATCACCGATTGTTCCAGGTACGCTTCACGTGACTGGGGTATGGTGGAGGCCCACCCATTTGTTCGGCCGTCACCATGCGGGTACCTCGCATTTGTAATATGAGACTAGCCCCTCTTCAAAGCTTGGTTCCTTTGAAGGAAAAAAAGAGCAGTAGGGAAGAAAAACGCGTAGGAAGGCAGCAAATCTTGTAAAATCAATAAACATAATGGGAAGTCCTCATTATTTAGTGGTGTGAGATATCCGCTTGCACAAATCGAGTTTGGGTGAAACGTCTGGAGGCAAAGGAGCAATAAAAACTGAAAACAAACCCTACTCTATAGTTCAAAGCGAACAATATGGCTTCGTTCAAGCCGAATTCACTAGGTTTAGAAGAGCACTTCAACGAGATCGGAAAGACAGTACGGTGGGATCTTTATGTAATATTAATTAGTCACCGCAGGGCACGAAGACCACAATTTGTATCTGGGCAGTTTTCCCACCTTCAGGTAGTATTGGCTATAGAAGCACACGTCGAATACTTGTTGCTGTATTCGACAATTAGCAAGATGCCCAGCTGCTTCGGTGCAGTGTGCCAATTCTTCAGTACCTGACGGTAGCGCTTCAGTTTTCTTGGGAAGAAGCACCGCGTCTAGCATACACATGTGTTTCCAACTGAGCCAGGCTCAAAAAGGCGAAGGATGTGTAAATCTTGAGTATACCCCAGTTGGTTGCGTGTTATATAAGAAAAAACAATTCATGGGTAAGGACGATCATTACTTTGCATGAACTTTATATTTTTTTGTCACGGGGAGTGTGCTAAACCCGATGTAGCTGGAGCAGTAGGCCAAGCATGGGTGCATAAATCACATTCGGTAGGGGCAATAAGTGTCGCCTACACTAAAGAAAATAAGACAGTATGAGGGAAAAAAACATCGTGTTTTGAGAACCTAAAATGTTTGGGAGAGTTTCTAAAGCTGTGAATGCAATGACACCCCCAAAACCGTCATTCACGAAACAACATCCTGCATGTTTTTTTTTCTTTTCCATAGCAAATGTTTCTTTTTAACCGGCCGGAAACCGACATGAAACTGGCAGCGACTTTGTCGCTCGCTATAAGTCGTTTAGTCAAACACCACCACTATTATAGAACAAATATTCTCAAACGCAATTTGGCCTCCCAATGGGCTAGCGTTTTGATGGATAAATGATAGTAAACAGGGTGGAAACTGTGTTAGCACTCAACTGCACTGCTGCAGATGGAACTCGAGTCGACTGATGGAACATGTCAGTGACTGCAGTATAAGTGCGGGGCACACACCGTCGTTTACATACTTTCCTATTTTAGCCTTTTTATCGGTTCTGCTTTTTTCTTTATCTCAGTGTTGAGATGTCATTCATGATATTGTATATTTTGATGACCACAATACAGCTGTACCAGTTGTTATTCAGCACTTGTACATTATTTTTCATTTTGCTTTCGTAGTTTTCCCTGCGCAGGTTTTGCCGACATCATGGCTGTGGTTTCCTGCACGGCCGTATTGTATGCGTTTTGAAAGCAATGGAAAACAAACTCCCATTAGTGCAGTTCCACCTCTCCCTACGTATAGATTGTGTCTGCGATGGTTTAGGAGAGCAGTTCCGCCACCCGACTCGTTTGGGAATAGTACACAGCTGCACGGCGGTGCTTTATATTTATAAGCTGGATAACCTGTGCCTATGTCGGCGATGAGAATTGCTGGGTCACCATATCAAAGGAAGGTGCTGTGGAGAAAATGTCTCCTAATTTGTGCCTACAGTTTTTTGGTATTCCGTTTGTGTCAAATAATCTTTTTGCGTTAATAACTTGTTTTGAGTTGATGGCTCAAGAAGTAGCCGAAGTAATTGATGTCAACCTGTTTAGAGTAAACATTGGGTGGACCCGTGAATTGCAAGAACCCGGCTGTCTCCGAGGTTGGTTTTGAAATTAGTGCTGGGTAACAGATTTAATGTGAACGAGGTATTTGTGTGTGGCATCCTGATAACCCCAAACGAAGAGACTTCCTCGCAAAAGGACAGTGTTATTGTGATTACGCTAGAACTGAAGACCGCTTGCAACCATTTTCCTCATTTTATTTACATCTATAGGTTCTGGACATCAAAAGAAATTACTATGGGTTCCTATTGTCAGCAACGACTACATAAAGCAGCTTGTACCTCAAAGCATCACTGGCTCAATTGCCTACTCCCGAGATAGCTAGCCCCCGGACCTCGACGCATAATAAAAAAAATGTTAACAATATGGACGTTACGTAGAGCATGATGTCTCCACCTCAATTTTTTACATAGAAAACTCTTTGTCCTACAGTATTTTATTTGGTATTTGTAAGATTTTACTCTACTGTTCGCCATATTTTCTCCTCGTACGTTTTCTTGGATGTCGATGCACCCGTACACATAAAAAATCCGTGCTTAGGAGGAATTTTATTTACCGCTACAAGTTATTTTATAAAAGCTGCTCAAGCCAGTCAGTACCACAACGCCTTGTTAATATTTTGCATAATGGCGGAGAAAAAGTGTGGAGGTAGAAGTGTCAGGTCAAATTTCTTTGCAGCAAAACAGCTACGTACTATTTGTTAAGGTGCACGTGATTGTGCACCCTTCCGCCATTTCTTTTCACGGGAACATTCGTACTTACATCTAATTTTGCATTTTTATTCAGATATGCGTAAGCAATGTTTTTATGAAAATTTTTAAGCATGTGTCAGGTACCATTTGCATTTGTCAATTTCTCTCTGAATGAGAAGTGATTACGGTCTTACAGACAAATTTTGTCACCTACTAAATATACAGCCTTTTAGGACAATTTTGTCTACTCCTGGATGCAAATTGATTGTGGTTGGAGTTGTAAACTCTTTTTTTTTGTTTTGCATGAGCGAAAACTCAAAATGTTTATTTTACTCTGCCCATCTTCTTAGTACCAAAGCCGGTCTTCTAAGTATATTCTACTGTACAATAAGATTTTTAGTCTGCCAGTAGTTGAGAGAAGCCAGAGAGGAATATAAAGCGAAATATCACTAAAGCGCAAACAACCGCTTACAGAACACTTTGATAAAACCTGCACAGTATAAAGTCATTCCACGCCAAACGTCCCACTTGTGGCGCTCGACGCCATGAAACTTTTTGAAACGTTTAATTTATATCTACTTCCCCAAAATGCCGTGGTTTCAATTTGGCGGTGGAAAATTTTGTTTTTCACGCAACCCTTTAAAGATTCAGTATTCTGAAAACTGCGCCAGGTGTGTATATTGATTCAAAATATTGTGTTGAAGACGGAGAGTAGATGCTGTGGCTCTGCAAAGTGTGTTTCTTGGACTGTTCAGTTCATTTCAATTGAATTTCACTAACAGCAATTTACCGTCATTGTTGTTGGTACAATAAAGCTGCAAAAGTGCCTTTTTAACAATTTAGAGCAATACCTTGAGCAACGTGAAGCTGATGCAAAATATTTTTGAAGTCGCACCCCTAGAAGTGCACTGTCTCAAAGACAATTTCTGCTCTCAATTAGAGCCTGTTGTTAAATAAATTATTCTAACATTTCCAAGAGTACTTTTGCCGTGCATACAGATGCAACTTTTTTCTTCTAACGATGGGATTAGAAATACGTATGACGGTTCGTTTGATACACTTTACGGTCAACATTACCGTCACCAGAAATGGTAATTGAACTGTTTCATTAAAGCAAAAAAAAAATTGAAGGTTCGTTCTCATGCGCTTTTTGTAAGTTGGTCCTCTGGCTGCTTCCCTACCAACTACAGCGCCAACGCTGCTCATTAAGAACAGGCCGCCATCACTCCGGTTCAGGGACACCCTGCCTTCTATCAAGTGCTGTTGTAGCAGTAGAATATCGGAAAATGAAACTGCTACCGCTTCTGCAGGTATCACTTTTATTTCCGCATCAAAGCCAATATCACCCCTAACAAACGTTATAGAATTGCCGTGTTAGAGCGCAATGTCATTCATAAAATGACTTCATCATGCCAGAGAGATATGGACATATTCCTGTCTAAGTAAATTCCCATGAGTGACAGTGAACTTTTATAGACATGATTATGATGGAAAAAAACCCCCATCTTTCCGTTTAGCACAAAATCATGGGTGCTTCAGATGGTACTAAAGGAATAATTGCGCTGTGATGGGCAATAAAAGGGAAAGTTGCAGAAGCGGCAGTAATTTATTTTTTGCTATAATTTATTTTTTGCTATTTTGTATTGCTATAACAGCACTTGGTAATGCGAAGAATTAGTCCTTGAGGGGCAGAGCTCTGCGTACGCCCATAATGGGGTGTCGGTGTAGGTGGTATATAATCAGCCATAGGAACAACATTAAAAAAACCCGCGATAAAGAACCTACGAAAAAGTTGGCTCGCTTTAAGCAAAATTTACAACCTTTCGTTGTTGTGACGTAAAAATAAAAACAAAACCTAGGAAACACAATACTCAATTTATTTTGACTAAAATTACAGCAAAGCAAAATTTGCGTGTGATTTACAGTAATCGCGTATTTTCGACAAATTTAGAAGTTCTTTTTGAATTGCGGTATGATATACTGCTCCGCAAATATTTTTAATCCTATGTGTATTATAAGAACTCACTGAAAAAAAATATTCGGTTCGCTGGACGTTGCGGAAGATAATGTTATAGAGTCTTTAAACCACATTTCTAGCAATATTCCGCGACCAGAAACAAGGGTAAAGATGTTTTAATGTCTAAATTGAATCTAGCACAAGACCAGGAAAAACGCCTGGCGCACCACATTTTCTCCGCTCGGTCTTGTCCAGAAAACTTTTTATAAATTCACAAAGTTGGGGCTGTTTTCAGAGGCACTAGGTCTTCAAAGGATTGTTGCGCGGAGTAAAATATTTTTTGACGCTCACCAGATACAAACCAGGGCTTTTTCGGAACGCAGTAATGAACGGAAATATTTTTCAGAAATATCTGAGAGCCTCAAGCACCCTACCTGGTACTTATGGCGTTTATTCACCCCTTATGTGAACATTTTAACAAGGCCTTAATCAATATAAGTGATTTAAACTACTTTTTGAAGGTCACAGCGCGAGCATAAACAAAACTGCAACTTGTACATACTACTAAGTTGGGGTCTCGCATTAAAAATAGCAATACATCTTTTTAACAAAAATGAGTGTCATACGTGACACGGCAATATATCGCCGAAGAATAAATGATCCCTACTAGTTGATAGTGAAACGTGAGTTCTGTATTAACGTCAGGAATTAGCTATGTTTATTTGCTCCGGCCGCTTAACAAATTAACAAGGAAACATGTCTACCCGATGCCTAGAATTTTTGATGCTTCGGCCAGTTTGCAAGAAGCCGAAGACTTATCCTGTGTTTGTTTGAGATCGGGGTACTGGCAGATGCCGCAGCATGAACAAGACAGATAAAAACAGCTTTCTCCATACGTGATGGCTATTACCAATATAACATATTGCCTTTCGGTTTGCTTAATTCTCCGACACCATTTGCACGCATGATCGATACGGTATTCAATGCCTTAACGTGGAAGACATGTCTTGTTACCTTAAGGACAGAGGTGTCTTTTATTCTACTTTTCTCAAACAACCCGCTGTGGTGGCTCAGTGGCTAAAGCGTTGCTCTGCTCAGCACGAGGTCGCGGGTTCAATTCCTGGCCGCAGCGGACACTTGTTTGATGGAGGCGAAAGGCAAAAATGCCCCTGTGTTAGATAATTTGGCGCATGGTAAAGATCCCCAGGTGGTCAAAATTATACCGGAGTCCTCCACTACGGCGCGCCTCATCGCCTGCGATGCGTCGGCGCATTAAACCCTACAATGATTCAATCATACTCGAACACCTCCACCGACTTACCCAATCGTTAACTTGCGTTTGCAACGCCGGCCTGACCCTTAACACAAAGAAATGCCGCTTTGCCAGCAAGCCGATTAAGGTATTGCGTCACCTGGTTAGCAAGGAAGGAATCCGGCTCTACCCCGGCAAAGTAAATGCCGTACTAAATATTCCTCGCCCAAACCTTCAAAAAAAACTTCGCAGCTTCTTAGGATTGGCCTCGTACATCCGCTTCTGCATCCGACACTACGCTTCAATTGCTTCCCCCCCTAGATAAAAGGCTCTTTTCGGCCACACCATTTCTCTGGTCGTTCTTTCCGAAACTGAACAGCGTTTCCGAAACTGAAGCGTGATATGACCTCTGATTTCGTACTCGGCCATTTTTATGAAACGGCACCTACAATACTGCACACTGACGCCAGCAGACACGGATTCGGGCTGTTCTGCTACAGCGCTGGACGCCTTCAGTCTAGCAGTATATTGCCTACGCCAGCCGGAACTGGCACCTGCCTAGAAACATTACGCAATAGCAGAGCAGGAGTGCGTCGTTGTAGATTGGACACTTCAAAAGTTTCGTCCCTATCTCTAGGGGTGTGACTTAACTGTTGTCACGAATACTCATGTGCTTTGTTGGATATCTTGCCTAAAGAACTTGACTGGGTTCCTAGGTCATTGGGTACTTTGTTTAAAGGGGTACAGTGTCACCATTTTCTAAAAAATTGGTAAAAAGCACTAGCACGCTGACGCTCTTTCATGCTGTCCGTTATTCCCTACTCATGATGACATTGGGGCGCCATCTGAATCAACGACAGCGTTGTGAGTTGCCGCTGTGGACACTTGCGAGGCCCTACTTTCCAACTAGGCCTCTCGGCAAAGGTCCTACACTTACTGGGGAACCTCATAGACCTGTTGGACGCTTCAGCTCAACCACGCCGTAGTCGTTAACCCCGCCAGATCCGCCAATTTAAATTTGATTATGGAGTCCTTCACTGGTACCACTACAACCAAACAGGCGACAGTTGTGTGCACGTCCTTCCCGTTCCCTCTAAGGCAACATTGTAAAGACATTTCACGAAGCCGCGACCACTAGCCACTTTGCCTTCCACAAGATTAGGATCGTATAGAATGCCTTTTGTCTTCTGTCCTGGTCTATCCACTTCTGTTGCCATACACGTTGCATTGTGCCTATTGTGTCCGCCCCACAAACATTCGACATCGGGGTCTATAGGCACTCTGCAACCACTGCCATGCCGTCCTCTCCTTTTGAAGTCATTGTCAGCGATATCCATGGTTGTCTACCCGCTACATCGACTGGACATAGGTGGATCCTTGTCGCTATATATAGCTTGACACGCTACACGAAATTAGCTCCTTTTCGCAACGGCTGCGCGTGAGAGGTAGTTGAATTCGTTTTTAAGGATATTCGATTGATATACACAGCGGCAAGTGTTCCTTAGTGATTGAGGGGGGTATTTCAATCTGCCGTGCTTGCCGACGTTCTTCGTGCTACCGAATCTGTACACAAATCCACGTCCACTAGCCAACCATCACAACAATAATTTCAAGGAATGTTTTCATTGCATGCTCTCTGGTATGATTTCCTGTTACCTTCAGCCCGACCATAAACTCTGGGGCGTCATTTCTTTCTTCGTCACCGACGAAGTTTTACACTCGTTCAACGAACTAGAGCATTTCGCCATTCTTTGTTGTCCATGGCCGCCAACCTGCACCTGTTCTCGATAATTCTTTCTGTGTTGCACCTCTCCACTGTGTGTGCAGCATTCTTAATTACGATTTTTTTCAACTGTCCTCAAAACGCCATCTCCATCGTCTCAAGACGACAGCTTCACAGAAATACGGCTATTCAATATATGACACTTGATACCGCGTTTTTTTTTCTGTTAAAGCCTGTGCTATGGTCTTACTTTCTACTCCTCTCCCGACAGCAAGACTCGGCGAGAACATCCTTCCTCCCTTCGTAGGGCCTTACACAATGTAAGAGCAGAGTTTACCAGTAAGGTGCCGTGTTACGCGCACTTCTGCTGTCACCGACCAGCGTTGTCTTGAAACTGGAACGCTGGAACTGTTGTCGTAGAACGTCTTCTTGCTGAAGCCTTTCCCCGCAGGGGCACCTTGTACGTTCAAGGTGACGGTAGTGGCGACACCGCGGACCCCGAGCCCGTGTGGGTTGGACCCACCCACGCTTTAGGCTGTGCGTGGCTTAGCCGTGTCCAGGGAAAAGAGGATCCTGGTGGCTGAGCTGACACCAAGGTTGTTGTGGACCTTACGGCCCCTTGGGGAAGGCAACACGCCACTTCGGCCCTCGCTTCTTGTAGACGGCACCCCCGGACTGACCCGGCCGAGCTGGAATCAGCCAGTCGCCCTTTCCTGTCCCCCTCTCCACTCTTTCGCTTTCCTGTCTTTCTCCATCTTTCCTGTCCTCTATTTTTTCTGCTTTCTGATCTCCTCTTCCAGGTGGCAAAGGTTAACCATGTGTGAAAGGCCACCCTAGGTTTCTTATGCAAGGTTATAGTGGCTACGTATGGCTAAAGCAACTTTGCGTTCCCGTGTTGGGCTCCGAGGTGGGTGGCCAGCATGGCTGCTGAACGTTTATTTGCTAGTTTGTGGCTACGACACAACCTCCTCATGATCGGGCTCGGAAACAAGTTCGGACCACAGTAAGCTAGCCTGTATCAAGGGTCCCATTCCCACTTAAAGGACAAAGCTTTCTAAGATTTCTTGTTATCGAATCAACCGACACCCAGTGCCCCCTCCGAAAGGCCTCGCCATTCATAGTCGCTAAAGAACTGGAAGCTGTCCTGGGCGGTAAATGCAACGCTACAAAGATGTCATCTGGAGGTATCCTCATTGAATGCGAAAACAAAGCCCAGGCTGATGCACCGTTTGCAATGCAAAGGTTGGCAAACCTAACTATAAAAGTATCGGCTCACCGAAGCCTAAACTCATGCCAAGGAGTGATTTCAGATCCTGACCTCGCAGACCTCACGGAGGATGAAATCCTAGAGGGCCTACAAGAGGAAAATGTTACTGCTGTCAGGCGTATCATGATCCGACATAACGACATTGACATCCCCACTGATCACCTTGTCTTGACTTTCAACTCCACTAAGCTTCCTGAATCCCTGAAACGTGGCTATGTAGTCCATCGAGTCCGTCCATACATCCCAAACCCACGCTGGTGCTTTAAGAGCCAGAGGTTTGGTCACACTCTGCAGAGCTGTCGGGTAAAGAGACGTGCGCCAAGTGCGCGAGTACTGATCATCACGCGAACTCCTGCCCAGCGCAGGAAGCAAAGTGTGTCAACGGTGCAGGGCCACACCTTGCGTACTCACAGAAATGCAGGGAATTCCAAGATGAAAAAGAAATAATGTCTATCAAGGTAAAAGAGGGTCTGTCAATTCAAGAAGCGCGAAGACGCTTCACGTTTGTGCAAAAAGGCACTTTCGCCGAGGTGGCGCGCAGGAGGGCCGGGCCGCCTCGGGCATCGGTAGGGACGCAGTTTAGCTGTGCTGACCTGGCCGTTGCCCAGTCTCCCCCCGTGCAGCAGCCAGCCCAACCACAGC
This sequence comes from Haemaphysalis longicornis, assembly GCF_048455015.1. NCBI lineage: Eukaryota > Metazoa > Arthropoda > Arachnida > Ixodida > Ixodidae > Haemaphysalis > Haemaphysalis longicornis. The sequence goes on along the minus strand of NW_027526214.1, from coordinate 87,409,509 downwards.
TGACTGCACGCGCTACGGCCCCCGAGGCTATGCAACCACCGGCCCTCTCTGCTCCGGCTGAGGAGGCCATGGACGTTGTTCCCTCCACCTCGTCCCTTTCAGGGCCCCAAAGGGGCACTGGAAGACACTCAACATCTCTCCTACCCATGCTTTCTAAAGGTACTGGGAAGAACATATCCAAGACCCCTGCAAGGAGTATTGGATATGTCCACCCCGATGGAGGCTCGAGAGAGCAGACTGGGACAAGTTTAAGAATCTGGTCAGTTTTGAGGGAGTTGACATGAGCAGAATGTCCATAGACGAAGCAAATGCCTACATTTGCGAGGAACATGTCAAAGCTGCTAAAGTAGCCGTCCCACAATCATCTGGCCGAATCCCTAAGCAGCCAAAATCGTGGTGGAATGATGCCTGTCGCGAAGCCTGAAAAAAGCAAAACAAGGCCTGGGGTGTGTTCAGACGGTACCCTACCATGGACAACTGCCTGAGCTTTAAGGCTGCCCGAGCTGCTGCCAGCAATGTCAGAAAAGAAGCAAAAAGAAACTCGTGGCAAAACTTTGTAAGCACAATAAACACTACCACCCCCGCAAAAACAGTCTGGGACCATGTACGCAAAGTCAAGGGCAGCTACAGACGGTTGACGGTACCACTTTTTTCTACCGATGGTGGGAACGATTTGTTGCAAACGCAAGCAGATGTTTTAGGCGGCCACTTTTGAGATGTTTCTAGCGATACAAGTTACACACAAGAGTTCATGAGACATAAGGGTAGGGCTGAAAAGCTCAGGAAACAATTACTAGCAACAACACTGCAGACTATAACCAAGAATATACATTGTACGAACCTAATTGAGCACTAGCTCAGAGCAAGGCTACTTCTGCTGGCACTGACCTTATTTACTACGCTTTTCTAAAACACCTAAATGATAGCAGCTTAGAAGTGCTTCTGAAGTTCTTTAATAAAATCTTGAAAATGGGTAGGCTGCCCAAAGCACGGAAAAAGGCTGTCGTTATTCCGTTACAGAAAGGTGGTAAGCCACCCGAATGACCATCAAGCTACCGACCCATAACGTTGACCTGTTGTCTGTGCAATACCTTTCAGCGGATAGTCAATTTTAGATTGGTCTTTGTTCTCGAACGTTCAGGTTACTTAGATAGGTTTCAATGTAGTTTTCGGCAGTATTGGTCTACAACTGACCACCTTGTTAGACTTGAAAGAATGACACGAGATCCGTTCGTTAACAACCAGAGTTGCCTTGTTGACTTTTTTGAAATGGTAAGGCCTATGATACCACTTGGCGGTATGTAATTCTGCAGGATATGGGAACAATGGGAATCAGTGGGCGAATGTTTTCATGTGTACAAGATTTCTTCAAGAACGAACCTTTACTGTGATACTTGGGAATGCAGTCTCGCGTTCTTCCAGCCAGGAAAATGGAGTACCTGAGGGCAGTGTGCTAAGTGGGACACTCTTCGCCATTAAAATAAATTCCTTGGCGAAGGCTATTCAATACCGGTTATGTACTCCCTTTACGTCGATGACCTGCAGATTGCCTTTTCGTCATGTAACCAATCAGTCAGTGAAGGACAAACCCAGACTACTGTAAATCGGTTGCAACGATGGGCAGATGAAAACGGTTTTTGCTTTTCTCCTGAGAAGTGTGCATGTGTGTGTTTCACGCGGAAACGAGGTATTCATGCCAAGCCTGAAATAAAAAGCAGGGATATGCTCGTTCCAGTACACAGTGAGCACAAATTCTTGGGCATCATTTATGACTCCAAATTAACGGTTGGGGCTCACATAAAGACACTCAAAATGACCTGCATGAGGACACTTAACATATTAAAAATTTTGTCGCACAAGTCATGGGGGACCGACCGTGCATGTCTGCTCCGAATTTACGGCTAACTTCTACGGTCTCGTCTTGATTATGGCTGTATTATTTATGTGTCATCTCGCCAATCTGTTCTCACCTCACTCGATCCAGTGCACAACTTGGGCTCAGACTTGCCTCAAGTGCATATCGTAACTTGTGTGTTGATAGTCTTTATGTTGAGTGGAATGAGTGGCCTCTGCAGTACCGTCAAGCGTACCTAAGTGGAGTATATGCAGCCAAAATAGCATTCATAAATGACCTTCCTTGTGCTGGAGAATTGTTTTAAAATAAGTACAAGAAGCTCTATGAGAACAAACCAAGAGTGGTCCGCCCTCTTGCCCTCCGTTTGGAGGAGCACATGACTCGGTACTCTTTCAAGATGTGCCCGCCAACTCTTCTGAGTTTCTTGGACGCTTTAGCCCCTTGGGACTATAGTGCTGTCAAGTGTGACCTGTCGCTATTAAAATAGGACAAGAAAGCTTTTCAACACCAGCTTTTGCGCCAATAATTTCTTGCACTTAAGGATAATTACAGTAGCTATTGCCACTTCTTTACTAATGGTTCAAAAACTGCTGGTCACACTGGTTATGCTTTTGTAAACTCGTCGGCAGTTACTGTAGCTGACAGGATAGCTGATGAGGGCAGTGTGTTCACTGCAGAGGTTTTTGGTATAACCTCAGCTATTGAAGACGTAATAGCAAATGGACTACAAAAAGTGGCAATTTTTACAGATTCCTTAGGCGCAATACCTGCTTTGACCTCTCTTGTCCCTTCAAAGAATGCGGCTGTAGGTATGCTAAAAAATCGACTGCGCTGCCTCACATCGGCAGGGGTTAGTGTCGTCTTCTGTTGGGTACCAAGCCATATTGGCATTCCAGAAAATGAAACTGTCGATCGAGCAGCATACCATACTAGGCATTGTGCAATAACGATGTCCAACGTTCCTTACCAGGACCTTCGGAACACCATACGAAAGTCCATTACAATGCACTGGCAAACTGGCTGGGACAGACAGACTGGAAATAAGTTACACCTAGTGAAGCCATATCTATCTGAATGGAAAAGTTGCAGACACAGAAATCGTTTTTATGAGGTTATTTTATGCCGAACAGAAACCCATTTGTGTCCACTATGGAGATCCTCTTACAGTACTTCATGTTTTAATAAGCTGCCCACACCTTGAAGCAGCACGCATCAGACATGTCAAAGCATTATACACCTTTTGCATCCCTTCACACCCTGCGCTTTTACTTAGCGATGAACCGTTGGTGGAGTTTAGTAACGTTTTAAAATTTTTTGAGGACACCGGCTTTCTACACCGGCTTTATCTATGTGCCTCTGAGTCCTTTTAAAATGTTTTTATTCTTCGGTTAGTCGTCGCTTAACTATTCTACCCTGTGTCTGGCGCATTATAACCGAAAGGTTGCTGTGCCAAAAAACCACAAAATTCTCACTTACTGCTGAAGCCTTTCATGTGCCAGCCTCCACCTTACCTCCTGTTTTGGCCACTTGGGCCACAAAAAAATATTGTAAACACTGACTAAGGCACACATTACAGCAGTATGTGGACAATTCCCCAATCGCTATGTGTCAAGTACCATGTGCCAACTACTTGCCGAAAGGTATGTGTCAGTGGCACCTTCCCCACTCGTCGCGCACATCTGTGTCCACGCTATTATGATCTGTGTGTGTTGAGGGATGTCTACGCTCGACCTGGCTTCGCTGGACTTTCGCTCTGTTCGAGATTCGCTTAATAAACCACCGCCCGACGACACCTGTCATGTGGCTCACAACCCGAGCGCATATCTAATTAAGAAAAGAACTGGGCACCTCGAAAGCAGTCCAACGCGTCATCCTTTCCAAGAAGCGGCCTGACGTCGTTGCGTGTAATCTTGTTTAAACGGCTGTAGTCCACGCAAAATATCATAGACACATCCTTCTTGGTGACGAGCACGACTGGAGAAGTCCAGGGACTCGTAGAGGGTGGAATAACGTCCCTGCACGGCATATCGGCTACATGCTCCTACTAACGTAGAGTTCCTTGGGTGACACTTGGTATGGTCGCTTGCGCAGTGGTGCGTGGTCACCGATGGCAACCTTATGACGGACAGTTGAAGTGCGCCCTAGAGATGCTTGGTGGGAGTAGGAGGATGTGCGGAATCGTTGTAGGAAAACCAAGAGCTGCCCTGTGCCGCAGTAAGGCCAGCATCTATGGGAGACAGAAACACTGCCGGATCAAAAGTGATGTCGGGGCTAAGCATGTCCAGATGGACGGAGGATGAATAGTTTGGGATGTCGACAACGAGATGTGACGCAACAACTTCAACGTGCCCAAGACATTCGCCGCGAAGCGCTCGAGACGGACGAGGAGACGGGTTAGAAATGGACGTCATGCTCGAACCACATCTGATGTCCAGGACAGCGAACGGCAGGAATATGTTTGTGCGCCACAAAAACACACTGGATGGCGCAAAGAGAACTGTGGCGTCCGGAACATCACGTGACAACGCAGGCACAAGAAGGGAAGGGAATTGTGGAATGAAAGCATCTTCAGCAGCAACCAATTTAATGCTGATAGTCCCTGCCGTACCATCATTAGGTGATAACAGTTCAATACCTGTACAGAAGCAATCGATGAGAGCGCGGTTACGTCACAAATTCCGGCCCAGGATAACGTCGTGAGAGCATGAACGTAGGACGACCAGTTCAATGATGTGGGAAAGGCTGGAATCATAATGCGAGGGGTGGCTAGCGGTAGAACGTGCTGTGCGTTGGAAATCGAAGAGTAAATCTTGAAAGCGGTGCCATCGCTTTAAAAATTTTGAGCCAAAAAACCTTATGAATGACACATAGAGTGGCTCAAGTGTCAATGAGCGCAATTGCCAGGGTATCATTCACAATCATATTAGAAGGCGAAATATGAGCATTCTGAATTGGTCGAGGACCCCGCCGGGAGATTCAAACGCTGGTTAACACGTCGAAGATTATATTTAAGAGGGTGAAGGACAAGTAAAAGACTGTAGACGCTTGGACGTTATAGACAGGACGGATTTTGATCACACGGGGGCACAGTCAACAGTTCCAAAATAGTCTCGCAGTTCGGATGGTTTGAAATGTATGCCAGATAAGCAAGTCAGCTCAAGCTCCATAGCTATGTCAGGTAAGCGGCTCAAACGGCAATAGCGGCACCACCCAAAATCCGGAATGGAGCGTCAGCAACTGGCGCACCTGCGCCTCGATAGCGGTGCTCAGATGCACTGCCAAGCCTTGGCGGAGTGTAGCGACGGTCCTGCTCAAGGTGGCCCAGGCTTATCACGGTTTATTTTCCACGGCCAGCACCCTGTCCCACAGCTTGGCTTCAAGCAGTTTCCATTCCAGCCCTCGCGAGAACTGACGCGCGGCTCCTCTTCGTTGTCCCCATCGCTATCGTTCTGGCTGTATCAGGTGCGCGGCCAGTCAATAACAAGGACATACATCACATCACTTCCGCTTTAAGAAAGTTGTTAGGGAAGCAAACAACTATTCTACTCCTCACGGTCAGAGCCCACACATGCGTAGCATGCAGTCCGAAGTAGTAAGTGGCACTATGGCTTGTCGCTGCTGTATGAAACGCATGGATTAGGAAAGAGGATGCAAGGTTCAACTGTCGAAGTCACTTGCTTGCTAAAACAAATCTAGTTGAGCGAACATGCCACGGCAACTTTTAAGGCAGTCATTCTCCGGCTGCAGATGGGACATGAGCACATAAACCGACTAACATCGTTTTCCAAGTCAGAAATGTAAAATTCCTCTGGAATTCTCTCAGGACTCTTGCGAATGCCGGCATGTGGAGGATTGAGGCTCTGACGTGTGGCTCGCAGAATTGACTCCCTAAAAATATTCGGCAGTACCATCTGCTTCAACAGCTTCCCAGTCGCAAATTGGCGCTTTATATATGAGGGCCTTGATTTCGAAGAAAGTGTAGCGGTGACCTCGCGAACAAGACTCCCTTCCAACTTTTCGGTAGCAAGACCTCTAAGTGTGGTCTTTCCCCTGCTTTTCGGGTTGTGTAGCTGTTTTCAAATGCGCGCATGAGGACGCTGGCACGTGAAAGCGTGTAGGCGGCAGTGGTTCAGTTTTTACGGCTCTTCTTGGAGGCTCGTAGATTGTACAAACGATCGCTTTGTGTCCTGATCCACTCTGACCATTGTGGGAACTGTATTCTGGCCTGTTATACTCAAAGCAGTTTTCACGCTCTGTGATCACGCTGCGACAGTCTCGCGCGCGGTGTTCAGTAGGATCGCATAAAATGTCCTTCTGTGTTGGTGTTCCCGGTGTGTTCTCTGCACCCCTTGTAGTGTCCGGCTCGTCCGTTGGAGCCTTCCCCAAGTTTCCAACGCTTTGCACCTTCAGAAAACGGTCTGTGACGTCAGCCAAGACATCCGGGGTGGCATTCAAGCTCTTTTAGGAAGACCATGAGCTTCGGGTCTCAGCAACAGTATAACTGCTCCGAAATAACCAAATCGCGGAGTGCTTCATACGTTTTGGAAATGTGGGCCATTTCTACCCAGTGGTCGAAGTAGCTCGGACGCCTCGCCACAAACTGCCTCTCCGTATCAATGTCTTCGACCCGAGCTTTACGGAACTTCTTCTGGTACCCATGTGCCGTGAATCTGAACCGCTGGAGCAACGCTTTCTTGATATTGCGGTTGTCAAGCGACTCCACTGCAGTCATGTGGCCAATCACGGTCAGCGCTTCGCGAGACAAGCACATACTGAGTCCGACGGCCCATTTTTCCTACGGCCAACCCTGCAGAGTCGCCACGTGCTCGAAGGGTGGAGGGTAGGTCATGGCGTCGCTTATCAAACATTGGTAGAAGCTTCTGTGGAGTCACGACGGGCGTATTTTTAGGTTGGTTTGATTCCCGGCAGTAACGGTGGCGTTTTGTGACCTTTCTTCAAAACGAATCTTTAACTCGAGGATGCGCATTGCCGTCTTGGCAGCTTTCTTGGCTGTATCACACGCTTCCCTTGCTATATCGGCAGCTTCTCGCTGTCCCTCCTTTCTTCCGTGCCGTAGGTTTCTTGGCTATATCCGTAGCTTCTCGCCGTGCGTCTCTTTCCCGTTCTGCCATTTCACGGGGTGCCTCTTTCTCAGCTCTCCCCTCTGCAAGCTGCTCTACCACTGGGTGTAGATTCACTGGCAAAATTTTAGTCCTGAGAGACCCGGCTGCGTTCCGATCGCCACTAGCTTCTCGACGTCCATGCTAGTTTTCCCTGGCGTATTCTAGCATTCATCTTTATGGAGATGTTATCGGTATGATCCTGGCAGGCCACTTTTGTTATGAGTGGGCCGAGGACCACACAGGTAGAGTTAAACGCTGGTTAACACGTCGAAGACTATATTTAAGAGGATGCAGGACAATCAGAAGACAGTAGATGGTGGGACGTTATAGATAGGACGGGTTTCGGTCACACGGGAGCACTGTCATCAGGTCGAAATTTGTCTCGCAGTTAGGGAGCTTCGAGAGTAATGCCCGATAAGCAAGTCGGCTCACGTTTTGTAGCAATGTGAGGTAAGCGGCTCAAACAGGTGGAGCGGCAGCACCCAAAAGCCGGAATAGAGCGTCTGCAATTGGCGCTCCTGCGCCACAGTGACGGTTCCCAGATGCGCTACCAAGCCTTGGTGGAGCGTAGATACGGTCCAGCTCAAGGTCTCCAAGGTGTCTCACGGGATAGTGCTCACAGACCGCACCCTGTTGCGCGGCTTGGCTTCCAGCAGTTTCCGTTCCAGCCCTCGCGATCACTGATTCACGGCTCCTCTTTGTTGTCACCATCGCTGTCGTTGTGGCTGCCTCACTAGCGTGAGCCATTACTCACATGACCATTCATCACAATGAGGACTTAGAACGTTCGACGGTTTCCAAGCTTCTGCATCAGTACCTGCAGATGTAGTTTCCCTCTGCTGCCGGGTTGACACGGGGTTGCATCGTAGAAATGGAATGGAGGCGTGGGAAGGAGAACGGCATCAAAAAAAGGGAAACTCGAAGGGTCAATACGAATTGAACATTCAGCCAGAAGGAACAGATGCCATATGGGGCTGAGATTAGAAAGCGGGCGCTCGAACAACGTCACTCATAGGGGTGGTCGGCTTCAGCAGAAATATATAACATGTCCGGGAACGTTACACGCGAAATAAATGGGGCGAATATCGGGCGTCCGCCATGGGTTGGTGCTTGAGCGGCGGCTCGAGGATATAGGAGAACCCGCTAGCTCGTGGCGTACTGCAGTGGCTGCGCAGAAATCGTAGCATAGCTATAAGCCCCTGCCACAGGTGAGGCTAAGGGCGACAGCATGGCGGAAGGAATGGGTAGTGCTGTTGGTGCAAACACTGGCGCCGCCATGGGGGCGGTTTCGGGACGGGGATATGCGAGTCGATGTGGCAGTTTCCGCCAGGACAAGGTGCGCTCTCGAGGATGTAGGCAGGTGATCTGACGGCAGTGCTTCCCCGAGTGGTTCTTGTATGACGACGCGTACCGTCGTAGGCAGGTGGATTGAAGGCATGGATACCGATAACTGATGGTTCAGTTTACGAGCAACCGCGTGACGCACTAATTTCTAGATGTTTCGAAGAAGGGGCGCATGATCAGACGAGACAGCAAGGGCAGAATGTGACGCCCGATGTGTATCGTCATGTGGTGAGCAGCGTTGTTGGATAGAAACGCTTCTTCCTGAACTAGTCGTATCTAAGACACCAATTGCTGATTTCCCCAATTGAGTGGGTGTCCTTGCTGAACAACAGCTGGTTCGTGGCGTCCTCGATTCCTTTCCAAGATGTGGTTGATCTTCAATGATGCGGGAGTAGCAAGATTTACGTGCCTGCAAAGGTCAACAATGTCCTCGATGTATCTGGTGTACGTTTCGTCGGCAGGATGAGCGCGGCCACGTAAGCGCTGTTCAGCCCGAAGTTTCCGCACCCAGGGGCAAACGAACACTTCCTCAATCTCGTTTTGAAGGCCGACCAAGTTGTCATGTAGCCTTCGTTGTTTAGAAACCACCGTTAGGCTACGTGGGTAAATCACAAGCCGACGTTAGAGCGCTTTATCGTGTCATCCCAGCGATTGTGGGCACTCACGTTTTTGAAGCCAGTCTTCTGCGTCTTGATCGTCGATGCCGGAGAACTTGGCAGGGTCGCGTTGAGGAAGAGATACGGGGCACATGCTTGGTTTATGCTGCGGATGCGCCATTTTGCGATCTATTTTTCGTGATAGTTGGTCGAACTATCTACTTGCTCCGTAGTTCCAGGCTTGAAAGCTGAAGGGGGCCAAGCAAGAGGTTAGAAAAGAGACGGAAATCAAGGACGATCAGGGCAGCCGAGGCCGATGCCTTAGAGCACGTTCTCTAAGAACACGCTCTGGTTCCGAGCAACGTGGTACTGGTCGTGCTTGTTCTCGCGCCCAGAACCGTCCGCTGCTATCATCTTCTGGCGCATAATAATCCTTCTCCCGGCGCGTACGAAGTCCGGTGCACAAGTGAGATTGGCAGATATTTACCACACGGGTTGTTGTCTGGTCGGGGACTACTATCTCCAGTACCAAAGATATATATATATATATATATATATATATATATATATATATATATATATCTATATATATATATATATATATCTAAACTTATACATAGTGTGAGCGCAGTCTCTGTCTCATCGGATATCGTGTCCTGCAGTGGATATCGTGTCCGACGGGCGCGTTCGTTTTGGGCTCCATCTTGGCTGGTCTCACACCAAAGCCGGTTGCACCATTTCCTTGCAATAAACGCTTCACCAGGACCCCTGGTCGACGTCTCTCTAATGGTGGAGGTTACCAACATCTATCTCTCGTACCTCGACCCCTTCCGGCACTTTCCTGGAGCTCCGTTCGGGTCGGCGACTTGCCACAATGACTACGGCTAATGCGACGACGGCTAGCACTCCAACCTCTTGCTGGACAGTCACATGCCGGCAGCGTGACCCCCCGTTTTTCACTGGACTCCCCGGAGACGACGTAGAAGACTGGCTTGACAGCTTCAACCGTGTGAGCGCCTTCAATCGATGGGACGACTCCTTCAAGCTCCAGAACGTGTCGTGGTCTCTGACCCAGGTGGCAGAAACTTGGTTTTACAACAACAAAGCAGATTTGACAGATTGGGATCGCTTTACATCTGAACTGCGTCGTATTTTCGGGACTGCCTCCAGACGTTCAGAAGCGGCCAAAAAGAAATTGCAACACCGCATTCAACAACCAGGCGAGTCATATACGTCATACATTGAGGACGTTTTGGCCCTCTGTCGACGCGCCAACACAGACATGGCCGAGGAAGACCTTGTTCGCCACATCCTCAAAGAAATTAACGCATTTGCGTTCAACGCGCTCGCCGTGCAAAACCCCTCCAGTGTTCGTCAGATCATTACAACCTGTCAGCGCCTTGACGATCTACAGTCGTTGCGCTTGCAACAGACCAAGTTGGACACTACCTCTCACCATGACTCCGACCTACGGGCGCTTATACGGTCCATCATCCGTGAGGAACTTTACGGACAGCCGTCATCTGAATATGCGGGTGTTCACCCTCAGTCATCCGTTCCTGGGTTGCGTGGGGTAATTCGCGAAGAGCTCGCCTCTGTCACGTGCGGCCTTCCCCCAAAGCTCTCGCTTTGGGGGAAGGCCACAGCCCCGCCGCCTGCCGCCGTCCCTCCGCCGCCGCCCAGTGCTCCTGCGGTTCCTCTTGCTCCATCCCTCCTGCAACCTTACCATCCACACGTGGCTCCATTGTCTACAGCTCCTCCACAGTCCCTCTACTTCTCGGCCTGGCGTCAGCCTCGTCCCTCGTGTTATTACTGTGGCATTCGAGGCATATATCTCGCTTTTGTCGGAGACGCCAGCCGGATGAACGCCGCGCCTACCTTAATTTTTCTTGCAAGGACCGACGCCAATTTTACGACCCTAACCAACAGTCTTTCCCGTATGCTCCACGTCACTCCTTTTCCCCACCGCCGGACTCGTTGGACCAACAGCGCAACTCGATCTCCTTCAGACGCCGTTCGCCTTCCCCTCACCGTAGATATGCATCGCCCTTCACCCGGCTTCTCGACTCCATGAAAACAACCCGGAAAACAAGAAGGAGCTGTTTTTGGAGGGGAAACTGCGTCACTTGGAAAAATTACAAATCCTCCTGCTCAACCATCGAACACGTTGACTGTATTTTTTGACGGCATCCGAGTAGACGCCCTTGTAGATACTGGTGCCAGCATTTCGATTATCAACGCAGATTTGTGTTCTCGTCTCCGAAAAGTGCGCACTCCTTATGTCGGTCCACTCCTACGTGGTGCTAACGTAGCCATGGTTAAGCCTTCTGGACATTGCACGGCACGTGTTCTCATCAGTGGAGTTCTTCATCATATTCAGTTCGCAGTGTTGTCGCCTTGTGCTCATCAAATTATTTTGGGGTGGGGCTTTCTCTCATCATCGTCTGCAAAGATTTCCTGCCGTCAACCCTTTATTCACCTTTCCGACACCGACCTTGCCACTTTATCAGACGTCCCAGCCCCGCGGTTGGTCGCAACCGCCGATTGTGTTCTCTCTCCCGGACAAGAAACTGTCTTTTCTGTTACTTGTGCCAGTAATCCCGACAGAGATGTGATTGCTGTACCTGCTGGTACCTTCGCTTGCAAAGGCGTCATATTACCTCCATGTGTAATTCGCTTTTCAGGTGGATAAGCTATCATTGCCGCCAGAAACACTAGTTCTCAGTCAATTCTGCTTCTTCGAGGCACTACTGTGGCGTCTGTTTCCCAAGACGTAGTTGGTCCTTTTCCCCTTTGCTCTGTTGCGCCTGTTCAGCGCACCTATATTCCAGAACTTACGTCCTCGTGCCTCACGTCCATTATCAGCCCTGAACTCTCTGTTGAAAAGAAGGAACAACTCTTGAGCCTACTTAATAGGCACAAGACTTTTTTCGACTCGCATTCCACTCAGCTTCGACGCACATCAGCGGCATCCCATCGCATAGACACTGATGGTTCGTGTATTATCCGCCACCGCCCATATCGGGTTTCATCGTCGGAGCGCAAAATCATCCAAGAGAACGTTGACAACATGCTTCGGCGTGACATCGATCGTCCTTCAGAAAGCTCTTGGTCATTGCCGGTTGTTTTGGTCCGCAAGAAAGACGGTTCAGTGCGCTTCTGCGTTGACTATCGGGCTCTTAACAAAATAACAAGGAAAGATGTTACCCTATGCCCCGAATCGATGACGCCCTCGACACGTTACATGGCGCAAAGTACTTTTGGAGTCTTGACCTTCGGTCGGGATATTGGCAGATACCCATGAACGAAGCCGATAAAGAAAAAACAGCTTTTGCCACACCGGACGGACTCTACGAGTTTAACGTGATGCCGTTCGGTTTATGCAACGCTCCAGCTACCTTTGAGCGCATGATTGATAGCGTACTTCGTGGATTGAAATGGAAGACCTGTCTTTGTTATCTTGATGACATTGTTAGTTTTTCGGCCACTTTCACTGAACATCTTCAACGTTTGGACGAAGTGTTGACCTGTCTAGCCCAAGCCAATCTCCAGCTCAACACAAAAAAAAGTCACTTCGCCAGTACTTCCATCAAAGTCTTGGGCCATGTTGTGAGCAAAGACGGAATCCGTCCCGACCCTGATAAGATCAATGCAGTTCTTAATTTTTCCCGGCCTCTTAGTCAAAAAGAATTCCGCAGTTTTCTCGGATTGGCTTCCTACTTTCGACGATTCATTAGTAATGTTGCAACAATAGCTTCTCCACTTAACAAGCTGCTCTCATCCAGGACCTCATTTCTCTAGACTGAAGACTGTGAAACCGCTTTCAAAACCCTAAAAGAAGCACTCACCTCTGGACCTGTACTATGTCATTTTGACCAGGCCACCCCCACTATTCTTCATACCGACGCCAGTGGGCATGGTATTGCTGCTGTCCTTCTCCAACGTACCGATGCCTCTTTGGAACGTGTTGTCGCCTACGCGAGCCGCACTCTGTCCCCTGCTGAAAAGAACTATACCATAACAGAAAAAGAGTGTCTTGCCGTTGTCTGGGCTGTGCAAAAATTTCGACCGTACTTGTATGGGCGGCATTTCTCGGTCGTAACAGACCATCACGCCCTTTCTGGTTATCGTCACTTAAAAATGTATCGGGACGTCTTTGTCGCTGGATTCTGCGTTTGCAGGAGTACGACTTCTCTGTCACTTACAAGTCCGGCAGAACCCACAAGGATGCTGACGCTCTGTCCCGTTGTCCACAGTCATCCCCACCAGATACCTTAGCCTATTCCGATTCCGCAACAGCATTGCCAATGGCACCTCTGCACATCACCGGACAAACTCTCCCTTCTAACCTTGTATTTTTACAACTCGACGACACGTTCTGCCGACCACTCATCGACCAACTGGAAGGCTGGAAGGTTCAGAATCACCAACCAACGAACGTTCCTGCTGACGACAAAACAAATTTTGTCTTCTGAATGGTGGAGCTCTTTACCGCCTCAACTATCACACCACCGGCGACAGATGGGTTCCAGTAATCCCTCACTGCCTTCGGAACCAGATCTTAGAAGTTTTCCTTGACGACCCCACAGCTGGACATTTTGCTTTCCACAAGACCTACGACCGAATCATAAGCCGGTTCTTTTGGCCGCGTCTTTCGGCCAGCGTCGCTAAATATGTTGCGTAATGCCCTTCGTGCCAGTTTCATAAACGCCCAACCTCGGCCTCTGCAGGGATGCTACAACCTCTTTCTTGTCCTCCTGCTCCATTTGACAGTGTTGGCCTCGACTTGTATGGACCTCTTCTTCTGACGCCGACTGGTCATCGGTGGATCGTGACCGCTGTAGACTATTTGACCAGGTATGCGGAAACTGCCCCACTCCGTACGGGTTGCGCTTCCGAGGTGGCAGATTTTTTCCTCCAAGCAATCTTTTTGTGCCATGGACCTCCTCGCACTCTTTTAAGTGATCGTGGCAGAACATTCCTTACGGCAGTCCTTGAGGAAGTCCTTCGATCGGCCGGTACTGCCCATAAAACAGCTTCAAGCTATCACCCTCAGAGGAATGGATTGACAGAACGATTCCACCGTGCCCTCTCCGATATGATTTCCTGCTACATCAACCCCGACCACAAGAATTGGGACGTTATCCTTCCCTTCGTAACCTACGCCTACAATACCGCCGTTCAAAGTACCACCGGATTTTCACCATTTTTTCTTGTTTATGGCCGCCACCCCCTTCTGCTCTGGACTCCTCTCTCTTTTCCTGCCCGTTGTCTACAACAGATAACGCACTGGATCATTTTGTTTCCCGGCTAGCGCATTGTCGGAACCTCGCCCGATTGAGCACTGAGTCCTGCCAGAACGACCGAATATCTCGCTATGACGCAGCTCACCGAGATGTCTCCTTTCATACGGGAGATGAAGTGCTGCTTTCGACGCCTCTCCGTGCGCCAGGACTGTGCGCAAAGTTTATGCCTCACTTTATTGGCCCCTACAAAGTTCTTCAGCGTACCTCTCCAGTCAACTATTTAGTAGCTCCTACTTGTGCTGTCACCGACCGCCGGTGCTGCGGCGTGGAGATTGTGCACGTGTCACGTATGAAGCCGTTCGTCTACCACTCTCCATCCCCTTGACTTTCGGCCAGGTGGCCGGCTCGCCGCCCGGGGGGGAAATAGTGTGAGTACAGTCTCTGTCTTATCGGATATTGTGTCCTGCAGTGGTCAATGTCACCACAACCTGCGCTTCCAGGAACACTCCCATTACCATCATCATCTCGCCGACGGGCGCGTTCGTTTTGGGCTCCATCTTGGCTGGTCTCACACCAAAGCCGGTTGCACCATTGCCTTGCAATAAACGCTACACCAGGACCCCTGGTCGACGTCTCTCAATATATATATACATCTTTATCATCATTATCACCAGCCTATCTACGCCCACTGCAGGGCAAAGGGCTCTCCGATTATTCTCCAATTACCCTGGTATAGTGCCAACTGTGACCAATTTATCCCTGCAAACTTTTTTCTTCATCAAATCTGCCCATCTAACTTTCTGCGCTCCCTGCAACGCTTGCCTTCTGTAGGGACGTATATATACATATATACAATGTAGGAAACCTCGGCGACAGCAACAGCGGAGGGTTTATTTCCCCATTTCGACTTCGAGAGAAGTCTTCTACGGGAATGATGGCTTCGGTCGCTTAGGGAGCGAGCATACATCTCGAAAGTGGAAAGCGGGTCTACGAATGGCCAACGATACCACAACAAACATGGTCAATAACACAAACACGAAGTTGGAATCTTCCTTATAAGAAAAATAAAAAAAATGAATAACCAAGACAGACGCCAAGACAGTTGGGGGGAAAAGGAAGACAGGGGGAGAAGAAAGAGCATTGAACAGGAATTCCACTTGTGGCGGAAACGCGTAAAGCGCAACAGCGTTCGAAAGTGGGGTTGTCAAACAGAGGAGAGAAGGCAATATATATTCCGCCTCTAGACGTCACCATGCAAACGCCCAGACGCTCGAACGGATGCTAATTCCGTTGATTGAAAGCGAGTGTCCGGCCTTATGTTCGGGAATTGCGAACCAGGCATTTTACAGACCATTTATGGGCCCGTTCCTAGAGCTATAACGAGGATGAGCTACTCCAGTTTATCTACTGTAACAATTCTACACCCCCGAACATCAATTTTGCTCACACCTACTCTCAAGAGAGTATAAACGTGAAAGTTGAAGATGGTGAACTCACGACAAAGCTGTATCGGAAGCCAACGGATCGGCAGGAATATCTGCATTAACAAAGCGACCACCAATGTCATTCTAAGAATAGCATTTCTTATGGCCAGGCCCACCGTTTCAACCAAATCTGCTCAAAAGCGGTAGATTTGACTACCAACTCCAAAATTTAAAAACCATGCTGGATGGGCAGGGGTACCCAGCTCGTGTAACTGATGACGCCATAAAAAAACCCGAAGCACTCAACCGCTTGGACCTAATTGCGAACCATCCCCCACAACGGGACCTCCAACGAACAAACCTATGCCTAACGTATAGCACCAAATTTACTAACGTAAAAAACATATTGAAGGGGCACTACAACATTCTCGAACAAAGTGATCGCTTCAAACGGTCGTTTCCGCCCGCTCTAGGCGTCGTCTACCGACGATCCCAGAACCTCAAAGACACACTCGAGAACGCAAGGACCCCGCATAATCAATGCCGGCCATGCCTGAAACGACGGTGCCTTGTCTGCAAGGCAATGCAGCAGACAAGCACTGCTCAACGCTCCAACTCAGAGTACTCTGTAAAAATTCTCGGGAACATGAAGTGTGACACTTCCAATATGATTTATTTGATTGAATGCAATGTGTTTGGATTGAAATACATAGGGCAAACACGAACCTCATTCAGGCTCCGGTTCAATACTCAGAAAGCGCACGGCAAAACGCGCCGTCCCGGACCCTCTCTAGATACCTGAGCCTCCCAGATCAATCTTTCGATAAACTAAGCGTTACGCTCTTAGATACGGGGTTCAGGTCAAACCTTGAACAAGAAAAACGTGAATCATACCTCATTTACCGATTCAACACAATCAAAAAAGGTATAAATCAGGAACCAGGCACACTTGCAGCCATTCAAAAGTTGTCATCTACCTAAGCGTATCAGTGGCACTTCGCATGTAGCTGGAACCGGATTCTCAAAATAACATGCGCGTGAGCATTAGTTTACTGGATTTTTCCAACTTTGCTGATGTCTTTCCGTTTTTGTCTTCGCTTTACTTCGTTCTCTCCTTCTTAACTCCTATCCTTTTTCTTTTTTTTCGCTTTTACTCTCTCTTTTTAATATTGTGCCATACCTTGGGAAACCTTTTCTAGTTCTCTGTCAAAATCTTACAAATGAAGTATTGTTGCTTAGTGCTGGTAATGTTTCAGCAATAACTTCTGTTTACCTTCTACCCTAAACATGTGGTAAAAAATTGCTTGGAAGATTTCAACATTTGGATATAACACATAACCAGTGAAACAAAAAGTACAATTCTGGGGTCTGCGTTATTACCCCAGCGTACATATCTTTGTCGCTGTTATTACTATTCGCAAGCGCAGACTGGTTACATTTTTGACGCCTTGCACATCTATTTTTTTCTCATTTGCACCTACAGGAGTCTTCTAAGCCGGCTACCAAACCCTCCGGGTTTATTTTCTCCGTTTTCCTCTCCATCCCCTTGAGCAGCTTGAATTGTGGTTTGCTGTCCTCCCCTCCAACCCCCACTCAGCCGAGGGAGACACCGGCGACCCGCGGGCTGTCTCTGAGCTGATGAGCTCTTAACGAAGACCTGAAAACTCGTCCTAGCGCCCCGTTCTGCAAAAGCGTCCGTCCGGCGGAGATACAGCGGAATGGTCGCGGAGCATTTTCTCTTGCCTTCTGCACGACCACAAAAAGTCCTGTAATTGGCTCAGTTCCGGGAAGAGGCACATAAACGGCCTGCTAAATGCCTTGTTCGCACTTCCCGAACATGTGGCCGGACAGTCGCTTTCAATCAACGGAAATGCGATCCCTTCGAGCGTCTAGGTGTTTGCCTAGTTACGGCTAGCGGGGGAAGATATATTGCCTTCTCCCCTTTATTCCACAACCCCTCGTTCGGACACTCATTAGCGTTTCGTGTTTCCGCCACCATTCGAATTCCTGTTCAGTGCTCTTTCTTCTCCCCCTTTCTCCCCTTTTCCCCCCAATAATCTTGGCGTCTCCCTCTTCGTTGTTCATTTTTTGTTCATTCTTCTAATAACGAAGATTCCCACTTCGTGTTTGTGTTATTGACGATGTTTGTTGTGGTATCGTTGGCCATTCGTAGACCCGCTTTCCACTTTCGACATGTATGCTCTCTTCTGAAGCGACCGAAGCCCTTATTCCCGTAGAAGACTTGTCTCGAGGTCTAAACGTCAAATAAACCCTCCGCTGTTGCTGTTCCCGAGGTTTCTTACTTTGTGTTCACCACGGCTTCGCGCTCATCGCAGCATGCCAGTTATTGATATATACATTGTGATGAGGTGACATTCTGTGGATGATGTGTGCGTCGGAAAAGGGTTAGACGACAATGAAGTTGGTCATGATAACACGTCCAACCACAGACAATCGCCTTTGTGATGATGTGCAGATCAGGGGCACCTATCTGAGACCAGCAAAGAAGCCCCAGGCATTGCAGTGACGGGGAAGAGGAAAGAGAGAAAAGCGTGCCCTGGTCACAGTGTATAATTCGGAAGAACTGGTTATTAGGGCTACCCACAAGACGTGGTAGCCGTGGTCCGCTGAGGCCGTCCGTATATATATATATATATATATATATATATATATATATGTGTGTGTGTGTGTGTGTGTGTGTGTGTGTGTGTGTGTGTGTGTGTGTGTGTGCGTGATAGTATTAGTGGCTAGAACTGGAGGCTTGCGTTGCACATACGAGACACGCGGTTGGGACGGACGCATAAGATGAAGACGAACATTGATGGTGACGACTGGAGCTAACGATATGACAGTACGCTACAGCTACAAATAGACTGCGATACTAAACTCAATCCTACAGACAACAAGCTCTGTAAGTGCATCAAGAAAACTACAGTTCATAGTCCTGTTTGAAGAGACACTCGTGGTAGATGAAACGCCTCACTTGATAGGGCGCACGCAATGCTAAGGTGTTGACCATCCTACTTCTCGGCGGTCGTCGGTACATCGGCAGGGGGGAACACGACGTCACACAGTCGATGCCGGCGATTCAATCCGCGCTCGACGCTGGTAAGGCAGGGATGGCACTGCAACCGTAGACACTCGAGTCACGACCCGGGGGTTAAAAAGAAGGTCCCCTTCACCCCGATTAGTCCGAATGGCGCTGGCTACCACCCCCAAGCACAGGAAACAAACATACCTAACATAAATACCCCAGAAAGTGAATGGGAAAATCGCCCCGCCGGTAGCGTAGTGGTTATCGCAGCAGACCGGTATTCTGGAGGTCGTGGGTTCGGATCCCACCTGGCGGGCATTTTTTCTTCACTTTCTTTCTTTCTTTCCAAATTCTTAATCTGTTTCAATGATCTACCACATCCTCCCCTTTGCTTTCCGAGGTTTTCTCGACTGCCAACCCTTATTTCTGTGTTATTTTCAACGAGCCCCTCATTTCCTATTCTGATTCGCTACATGCATAGCGAGGGCCTCTGTTCTGGCAGTCTTGTTGCCAAAGGGAGCTTAAGAGGGTTCAAAGCTGGTCGACCACTCTGGACATGTCGTAGACACTCGAGTCACGACCCGGGGGTTAAAAAGAAGGTCCCCTTCACCCCGATTAGTCCGAATGGCGCTGGCTACCACCCCCAAGCACAGGAAACAAACATACCTAACATAAATACCCCAGAAAGTGAATGGGAAAATCGCCCCGCCGGTAGCGTAGTGGTTATCGCACCAGACCGGTATTCTGGAGGTCGTGGGTTCGGATCCCACCTGGCGGGCATTTTTTCTTCACTTTCTTTCTTTCTTTCCAAATTCTTAATCTGTTTCAATGATCTACCACATCCTCCCCTTTGCTTTCCGAGGTTTTCTCGACTGCCAACCCTTATTTCTGTGTTATTTTCAACGAGCCCCTCATTTCCTATTCTGATTCGCTACATGCATAGCGAGGGCCTCTGTTCTGGCAGTCTTGTTGCCAAAGGGAGCTTAAGAGGGTTCAAAGCTGGTCGACCACTCTGGACATGTCGTAGACACTCGAGTCACGACCCGGGGGTTAAAAAGAAGGTCCCCTTCACCCCGATTAGTCCGAATGGCGCTGGCTACCACCCCCAAGCACAGGAAACAAACATACCTAACATAAATACCCCAGAAAGTGAATGGGAAAATCGCCCCGCCGGTAGCGTAGTGGTTATCGCACCAGACCGGTATTCTGGAGGTCGTGGGTTCGGATCCCACCTGGCGGGCATTTTTTCTTCACTTTCTTTCTTTCTTTCCAAATTCTTAATCTGTTTCAATGATCTACCACATCCTCCCCTTTGCTTTCCGAGGTTTTCTCGACTGCCAACCCTTATTTCTGTGTTATTTTCAACGAGCCCCTCATTTCCTATTCTGATTCGCTACATGTATATATATATATATATATATATATATATATGTTTCAGTCGTCATTGTCAGTGGTATTCGGCTTTTTCCGAAATATTTAGTAGGGTCGAATGACGTGTGATTGTCAAGTTTCTTTGATACATTGATAAATGGGCGAAAATATAGGTCGAGAAAAAACCCGCCAGTTTCCGAATCCGGATTTTTCTCGACCTATATTTTCGCTTATTTATCAATGTATCAAAGAAATTTGACAAACACACGTCATTCGGCCTTTTTAAATATTTCGAAAAGAGCCGAATAGCACTGGCAATGACGACTGCAACCTTGATACGTATATTTACCGAGTCCCTCGTCTCGTATCTTTCTGTTCTGCTATATTTATCGATATATATATACATGTATACATCCATATAACAATATTGTGAGCATTTTTGACCAGACTCCCGGCGGTGCAGAATTTCAGGGGACAATTCCCGCACTTTGTCTTCAGCTACACATACTTATCAGCACCAGCGCACGAGGCACTGTTTCATCATCTTCAGTGGACATGATCATGATCATCGTGTGTGTTTGGTGTGCTGGCTGTTCGAACACCTCAATACACACTTTCCTAGCACTTGTCTCTTAAGTGCTGGAGGGTGCGT